>NC_047089.1:137583158-139020523 GCF_902459505.1 Geotrypetes seraphini
CTCCATCCATGCTGGCCTTCCAACAGCTACCTAATCTGAAACAAAAACTCATGATAACAAACTCCCCATACAAGATCATATAGAAGAGAATGGCACATAACCCTGTAATATAATAAACTGCAAACTGTGCTCACACATTTTACAGGATCCTACAGTCACCCACGTGGGAAAAACATTTAGCATAAGGGGATCCTTGACATGCTGATCTTCTAATGTGGTACGTATCATTCAATACGGTACATGGAGAAAACTAGCCAGATGCTAAAAACTAGCATCAATTTACACAGATATCATATTAAAAATTGGAATCAAAATGATAAAACATTTGATACACACCAGACAAGACTTAAAGACCTTGGCTTTCTATTGCATTACAACCATGAATTTTATACAGCTTTGCCACCTTCTTATCACTCATCCTTCTCTGTCTCTCTCCCACCAACTCTTCCAGTTTCTCAACTGGCCCATCCCTCCCTCGTCTTGTGACATCACCACTTATATACACTAATATTTATCAACATTTGTTTATTTCTGATCTGAAGAAGGGTTACCTTCAAAAGCTAATAAAAAAATGAAGATAGTCCAATAAAAAAATGTATCACCTTATTTTATTTCTATATATAATCTTCCATAGAAGAAATAGGAGTTATGGAGTTTGGGATGGGCAATAAGGACTCCCTCCTGCAAATGTTGTGGATGCTAATCTTAAACTGGTCCCTCTTTCTCCACTGCCAATATGACCTCTTTACCTTTTGTCCCTCCCCCCCCAGGTAATCAGGCAAACTATACCAGTGGAAGCTTAGAAAAAATAAGGGTGACCCCAAAAGCTAGTAATACTCAAGGCAAGAGTAAAACTATCTAAGGTGGTGGGCTCTGGGATGTAAATTAGTATCAGATATGTGTGGGTGGTTGTCCCCTGCTGGATCACATCATGGGTAGAGTAAAAAGCGTTAGTACGTAGTGCTTTTATAGCAACTCCACCCATTGTGCTCCACAAATTTCTAATTTCTTTTTTCTACTCTGTTCTGAACAGATGTCTCCCTGCTGCAAATAGATCAACTATGTTGGAAAAATGAGGTTGGTCACAGATCCCAAATATCTAGCACCACTCATCAATCCTCTAGTTTCCAAACAGAAAATGCTATATCCAATTGAAACCTATTTGTTTGCAATTTTGTCTCGATAAACATGGAAGGAACATCTACCATCTACAAGAGAAATAACAGTACATCTGAAGTGGTATGCGCAAAACTCTACAATACAAAACTAGGAGCAGGAAGATCTATTTCACAAAGAAAATCCTGTAAATATACACATTAGGAATAACAAACGACATCATCCAACATTAAGAATAACAAACGACATCATCCAAATCAATTACTTACCGTTCCTAGCCCACATAAGGAGAGAAATAAAAATAAACCAAGGAAATTAAAGAGGATGAAACCAAAATTCTGTCTTATGTTCTGACTTGCGTTATAACCCAAATTCCTGCTAACCCAACTGCATCAAAGCTTAAGAAAACAAAATAAAATCACACTTTGCCAAGCAAAAAACTTTTCCAAATTAACATGCTCCATAAAAACATAATTGTTCCCTTTATGACCAATAAACTTTCATGGGAATTTAAAGTCCTCACCAGAAGCCAAAACGCTAGACATCAAGTACAAGATTACTTTCCTGCCACATTGTGTGGTATGAGCTGCTTCACAGAAGAGCTACATCTTGTATCCATTACACACACTTTTTTTTTAAAAAGAAAGATTTTAAAATAATTTATCTTGTGTTACCCTCCTTTTCTCCTTCTAACAGAATAAGCAGTTATATTATTGCCAATGCCTTCCTATGCTAATGCTTATTCCATCTTTAGGATTTACCTGACAGTAATGTATGATTTAAAGCCTGTTTGTATTTCTGAATTGCTGGAATTAGATTTGCTTTGTATGCAAATGTGAATTGATTTGGATATTTACTTTGGAATCGATCATTTGATCTGACGTCTTATTTTTTTAATTGGTGAATTCTGTTTTGACTTGATATACTGATACTTTATTTTGGGGGGAATATTGTCCAGACATGTCTACGTTATATGTGGAAATCGCAAGGAAACAAGATTTTATGTATGTGATATGGAAACTGCATTGTTGTATGCGGTATATAAATTTTTAAATAAATAAATTATCCAGAGAATCTTCCAGAAACCCTGAAAAATCCAAACTTGTACTGTACAAGGAATCAATCTATCAAAATCTCCTTCAGTTTCTTCAACTGCAACCATGCTTTTACAACATAACATGTAGGGGAGAAGTTATCAACATGGGCTTCTCTTAATACATGCAATTTCACTGTTAACCTCAGTTATTAGTAGCTAGGCCTCATGGCATCAAAGGAGACCTGTACTAAAATAGCACGAGTTAGTGGTAAAATGCATCTTTTTTTTCTTATTTATCATTTTGTAATTATTTATCAAGTATACATTTGTACAGAAAGTAAAATTTAGTCAAAAATACATAGCCATATTAATCAAAATTAAATCAAGACTGTAAAGCCAATAATACATAACCATATTAATCAGAGTTAAGTCCATAACATAAAATTTACTTAAATTTTAACTCAAGTCCTCCACACAGGATCAAGATGGAACGAGAGCAATTTTAGTAACAAAAAATATATCCTAAAGAATGCTACGGCTGATCTAAACTGAACTCGGGGTTCCCTAAAAATCCATCTTATCTAGGGCTAGATCTTATCTTTTTCTTTCTCCAGATGTGACAACGACAGGAAAGCCGTCAGCTGGAAAGGTTAAAACCAACAACACATATTTCTGTGAAGAATAATACACTATACATTTGCATGGGTGATGTAAATAAAAGGTTGCCCAAGGTTAACACTCCTGGTTTTAGTAGTAGAAATTCTTTACGACGTCTCTGGGTTTCTCTGGCGAGATCGGGGTACATTTGTATCTGCATTCCTAGAAATTGTTTCTGTTTATTTTTAAAGAAAAGTCTCAATAGCCAGTTTTTATCTGGGGCCAGAGCCACTGTTAATAATAAAGTTGCAGGCACTGCCCTTTCACTATTTGAGGATTCCAATAAAGTGGAATCCAAAGTTTCCTGTACAACCTCTTGCTGCTGTTTCTGCTGATTATTAGGAAAATAATAAACTTGTGTGAATGGTGGTATCACTTCCTCAGACAATCCCAAAATTTCCAATATATCTTTTCAGCATCTCCCAAGGAGTACCGTAATCATTGAGACCTTAGGAAAATTCACCAATCTTAAGCTATTACTGCGGGAGAAATTTTCCAAAGACTCAAGCTTCCTCCCAAGATTGGTATTATCTTTAACAAGTATTTCATGAAGCTGTTTGGTCTTTGATATCTCTTGGTTAATGCTGACAATTGCTTTTTTAGACTCCAAAGTTTCTAATTTCAAGTTCTGAATATCCTTAGCTTGACCTTTAATTTTCTCTTCTATTTGAATAAATTTAGGTTTTATTAATTTTGGAATATTAGCAACCAGGTCCCAGATAGAATTCTAATGTTACCTCCCAGGGTTTTTGAAGACGGGGAAAATGGTCTGCAAATTCTTCTCCAGCTGATGGTTCTCCTTGTTGAGCACTCTCCTGGGTCTGTCCGTCCCCTTCAGAAGTTGACTCCTCAGTCCCTGCATCCAGACTTTCTTGCAGATGTAGAGTGTGGCTTCATGCTCCCTTCACAGATTTCACCAGCCTCCAGAGCAGGACAAGCTCCCTCTTTGGAAAGCTCCCCCGCGGGGAGCTGGTAACCTGAGGACATGGGGGCAGAGCCCTCGTGTCAAGGCTTAGTGTGGGTTTCTAGTCCCAAAGAGATCGCCTCCATTCCGCCCATTCAGGGACAGCATCTGGCTGCTGAAGGGCGTTCTGCATGCGGCGGATAAGCTCATCTATATTACCCATTCCGGGTGCACCGGAGCTCCGAGAGGCCCCAGCTGTGCTCCTTCATCTCCGCTTGGGCATCTCGAGGTAAGTTTAAAACAAAACACAGGTTCTTATGATCTAAATGAGTTCTCCAGAGCTTCTAGCTGAAAGGGACTCTCAAAATATCCTTAGGGCTAGATTCACGAACCTGCCCAATCGGGACCGCTCCATGTCCAATTCGGGCAGGGCCGACGGATTTTTGAAACTCCAATATGCAAATGGGGGCGATCGGAGGAACATCCCCATCTGGCGGCACGGATAGCTGGTGTGCAATCCCCACACATGCGCAGACCATCTGCTTTCCCTGCAGATGGTCTGCGCATGCGTTTTGTGTCCGGGGTTTTTTTTTTGTTGTTTGTTTTAAACGCGCGCTGACTCTCCTGCTCTCCCCTTCCAGCCAAGCCCTGCTCTTGCCACCCAGACTCTCCTGCTCTGCCGCCTTCCCTGCAGTGTGAGCGTACGGGTTTAAAGAAGGGGCTGCAATGCGGCATGCGGCCCTGTTTTAAATCCGCAGGCTCGCACTGCAGGGAAGGCGGCAGAACTGTAAGATCAGGACTGGACAGGCTTAAAAAAAAAAACCAAAACTGAAGATCGGGGCAGAGGAATGCAGGGCAGCAGTGGAGCAGGAGAGTCGGCAGAGATGTGTGCGACTGGTTCCCAGCAGTCGCTTCTATTCTTGATTGGCCAGCCCAATCGGTGTCCCAAATTTGTTTGGTGAATTGCATCCCTGCCTACTTTGCATGAGTTTCTCCTCATTTGCATGTACGGATTTGAAGCAGATCGCTGGAGAGGTTAGTAAATAGTGCAGGAGGGAAATCTGGTCGCAAACCAATCGGTTAGATTTGTGAATCTAGCCCTTAATCCCTAAATCCAATGTGGTTTGTAATGTTGACAATTGTTTTTTGTAGTTTTTTTTAAATTAATCTTTATTCATTTTTAAAGCTCACAATAAGTGTAACATATAATACAATCATTTATACTTTAACATCACTTAACATATCAAATTCTAACTCGCATCAAATATCCCCTCTCTCCCTTATACCCAAAAGTTGTTCATAAGCAAAAGAAATCATAAAATATTCCCACCCCCCACCCTACCCTGGACGTGTATGAACAAAAGGGAAAAAAATTAATATTTATTCTATGCAGTAATTTCAATCTTTACAGTATCTTGTTAATGGCTCCCAAATAACCTGAAATTTTTTAAAATTTCCCTGCTGCATGGCAATTATCCTTTTCATTTTGAATATGTGACACAAAGAGTTCCACCAAAAGCTATAATTCAGCCTATCCCAATTTTTCCAATTATTCGTAATCTGTTGTTCGTAATTGTTCAATGGTTATCACTCTCTCCTAGTTTCTCTAGTCTTTCTAGTGAAATTGCATTATCAGTCAAAGGATCATTTAATTAAACTCTGTTCTGGTAATAATTTGCTAGATATCACTAAGGAGACAGCTATTGTTCAGGGTGGAGCCATGGTTTTAACAGTAGAGCAATAAACTACAGGGAGAATCAACAAATCTACCTCACTGCCCTCATTAGGTGTACAGGAGATAACAAATCCATCCTTTCTCTTACAGCAGGATGGAATTAACAACCTCTGGAACTCAAAGACAATTCAATAGATTTCTTAACCACAATGAAAGTACAGGAGCTGATATTCATGATATTCTGCTTTTACCCTTTCCATTTCTCCAGAGAGCTCCTAATGAAGTAGAATACTAGATCCACCACCAGTGAATTACACAGAATTATTCCAATATTGTCAACATTTTTTTTTTTAACTCCAGTGGGCTCCAAAGGTGTATTCCATTATAGGCTCATTCCTTCAGGTATGTTTCAAAGCCACACACCATAATCAGACACACTTTTTTTTACTCGCTCAGTAGCTCTCTTAGATGACATCATTGAGTGCCATCTGATATTGTTCTAGGAACCTCCACTATTCTCAGCAGTCATGGTGATGACAAAGAGAGGGTTGCTACTGGCTCCAGGTACCTCTATTGCTGCTCTCTCCAAAATAAGCATTTTTAAAGTGTGTGTATGTATAAGGCTTCTGTTTTTTAAGTTTTAGCCCTATACATACACACACTTGTATAATTGTAATAATTGTATAGTTAGTTATTAGTGTGTTCCATACAGTATTTATGATTTACCAATTGTATTGCATTATCAAAGTTTGAAAATCAATAAAGATTTAAAACAAAAAAAATAATAATAAGTTTTAGCCAATAAACACCAAACACCCCTGATGCAAATTAAAAAACAAAAAAACAAAATAGTATGTGTATTCGATAAACCAGAAAACTCCACTTCCCCAATTGTGCCCTCTCACCCCTCCCCTTTTCTACCATGGATTATTCCCTGCGGATTTGTGATTTTCCATGCTGAAAACTTCACAGCTGAACAAATCTATATATTTGATTCCACCAGAAAAGACACCCAGCAATGGGTCTTGTGATTCAAACATACCAATCTACATTAAGGGACTGATTCTATAAAGGGCACCTAACTTACTCCCCCTCCCCCTTTTAAAATACCGCGGAAGCGGTTTTTAGTGCAGTCTGGTGTGCTTAATGCTCTGCACTGCTCCTGATGCTCAATAATAAAAAATTTAATTGAGCGATAGGTGCCTATGGCATAGCACTTAGAGATGCCTAATACCTACGTGGGCGTTACTATGGGTGGAGCGTGACTTAGGCACCACTAAATACGATTCTCCAAAAACTTAAGCACCTGAAATGTAAGCCTTTAAAACAGGCGTGTCCAACCTTTTGGCTTCCCTGGGCCGCACTGGCCAAAAAAATTTTTTCTGGGGCCGTGCAAACGCAGCAACAAGACAGAGGAGGGAGCCGGCAAGACGGTAAACACCCGAGGGCAGCAGAGGAAAACACTGCATCGCCCTCGACAAAATACTTCAAGGGGCTGCAGGTTGGACACCCCTGCTTTAAAACCCTGGCTACCGCAGGGTTTAATTAACCGCAGCTGAAAGAAGCAACTTAACCACCACACTTATATGAAATATAAAGATCACAGTAGATTCCCCGAGGTCTTAATTTTTTCCACCAATAACAAATTCATATACTATTGATCTTAGGCACAGACTGCAATAGTTTATTCTGGTGTGACACCCACATTACTATTGATTTCTTCACATTCAACACTATATCATAGTAACATAGTAGATGAAAGCAGATAAAGACCCGAATGGTCCATCCAGTCTGCCCAACCTGATTCAATTTAATTTTTTTTTTTTTTTCTTCTTAGCTATTTCTGAGCAAGAATCCAAAGCTCTGCCCAGTACTGTGCTTAGATTCCAATTATTGAAGTATCTGTCAAATCTCACTCCAGCCCATCTACACCATCCAAACTATTAAAGCCCTCTCCAGCCCATCCTCAACCAACAGCCATGTACCGACACAGACTGTGCAAGTATGCCCGGTACTGGCCTTAGTGCTTCAATATTTACTATTATTTTCTGATTCTAGATCCTGTGTGTTCATCCCACGCTTTTTTGAACTCCGTCACCATTTTCCTCTCCACCACCTCTCTTGGGAGTGCACTCCAGGCATCTACCACCCTCTCCATAAAGAAGAATTTCCTTATATTGCTCTTGAGACTCCCACCCCTGAGCCTCAAATTATGCCCTCTGGTTTTATCATTTTCCTTTCGCTGGAAAAGATTTTGTTCTACGTTAATACCTTTCAAGTACTTAAACCTCTGAATCATATCTCCCCTGTCCCTCCTTTCCTCTAGGGCAGGGGTGTCAAAGTCCCTCCTCGAGGGCTGTAATCCAGTCGGGTTTTCAGGATTTCCCCAATGAATATGCATTGAAAGCAGTGCATGCACATAGATCTCATGCATATTCATTGGGGAAATCCTGAAAATCCGACTGGATTCCGGCCCTCGAGGACCGACTTTGACACCTGTGCTCTACGGTATATATATTCAGGGCTTCCAATCTCTCCTCATAGGTCTTTTGGCACAAACCTAGCATTTTCATCACCCTCCTCTGGACCGCTTCAAGTCTTCTTACATCCTTCAACAGATACGGTCTCCAAACCTGAACACAATACTCCAACAACCTCTCCAATTTCCCATTAATATCTTTCATCATTTTTTCAATTTTTTTTCACAAAAAAACAACTGGATATCATCCGCAAATAGATTGGACCTCTATGTTCCAACTAGCCAACAATGTAGCTAGAGGAGTCATATACAGATTAAACAAGAGCAGCGATAAAGATGAACCTTGAGGGACCCCTCTTTCTAACATTCTTTCACTGAACAATTTGCCCATCCCATGATCTGCTCCTTGCATGGCATTGTGGAGACCATTGCAGATCAACTGTCTATTTGTTTCCTTGTTCGGTAAGTAAGTGTACACCTATCTTCAATGGCAAATATTTTTCAGGTGGTCATTCACATAGGCAGAGTCTGGGTGGAGAATGGGCAGGATGAACACTTATGCTCGTAAATTATAGTACAGGTTAACAGCCCTTTATCTGAAATGCTTGGGATCAAAGACATTTCAGATTTCAAAATGTTGGGGGTTTTGGAATGTGGTGTTGCCAGTGACCACAACAGTTCATATTTGTTGCCTGTTGTAACTTCGCAGGTTTCTCTCTGCCGTGTCCTGTTCCCACACCAGCTGGATGTAGCAGAGAGAAACCTGCAGGGCCGCAGCAGGCAGCGAATATGAATCGCTGCTGCCACCAGCACCACCTCAGAGAGATAAAATGAACTGAGTGAGTGACAGATAAAAATGAACTGAAGTAATATCAGCATAGAATTAATTCTTTGGAGATGACTCTGGGGTCAGGTTTCACTTTTGATGCCAAAAGTGAGGGGTTTTTTTTTGTTTTGGTTTTTTTTTTAAACAGATTGGTAATGCATAACATTACAAAAAGGTACAGTTTTTAGAATTTCAGATAAAAATATTGTTGACCTGCATTCTGTAATTTATGTTCACGTAAGTTAGATACATATCTTCCCAAACTAGAAGCATTTACTCCAATTCTGTGGCTAGCATAAGCCCTCACACTTAAACTCATATGCACATATATACCTCGTACTCAGTTATTCTAATGTTCTGTAAAGAAAGGAAAGCACCTACTTTTCCTTATAGAAAAGATTTCAAGTACAGGCAGTCCCAGTCCTTAGGTTAAGAACGAGTTATGTTTTAAAAGCTGTTCTTAAGTCAGATTTAAATGTAACTCAGAACTTGTAGATTTTAAGATTCTTGGTGCTTACCTCTGCTCCCAGCTGACAAAAGGGCCAACTGTCCCTACCAGTGTTTCCTCTAAGGTACAGCATGCACAACCTCACTCTGTTCTTAATGTGGTCATGCATCATTCCTGAATCTGCTACAGTAGAAGTGTAGGAGTCTATGCCACTGGAAACACTGCTCAGTGAAATCAAATGAAGCCGCAACACCGGTCTTAAGTACGAGTCATACTTAAGTCAGGCATCTGTATGAGCCTTCTTGAAATCTCTTTATTAAAAAAGGCCCACATAATGGGTTTCTGCTGTATTGAAATTTACCTCATGGATATTCATATTAATAATCCTGAAAACCTGACTAGCTATGTATACCTCCAGGAAAGATTTAGGGCAGCTCCGAAAGAACATCTTATTAACCAACAAACCTATATATACCTGAGAATAGAATCCTTATACATTACATGCACTAACCAGTTAAAAATACAATTTAAATTTGGACTCTGGAAATTTTTCTTTTCATTAGGATACTGCCAACTAAATTGTTAAACACAAGACTATTGGACAAGCAAAATGAAAATTTTTAAAGGTATTTTTAAACCAGGTAGCTTTGTCTTGTTGATTATTTTCCCTCACAGAGTAGTCAAAAGTATGTGTGGGCTTTCACAACACATGTGTTTTAACTGGCCTCAAAAACAGGCACTCCCAGATTTAGGTCAGGGTTAGGTCAGAGAAACAAAACTGTCTCAGTAAGATTGATTTTCAAATACATGCATACTGTTTTATTCTTAACGCCCTGCAGAAATAGCAAGTGAAAAATACTGTGAGGCCCACATTCAGGCAATCTACCTGGTTAGAGGCTGTACTGACCTCCTAAATGCTTTTTTAAAACAAATTTCCAGTTGGAGTGAAACTGACTATTTACAAAAGGTATGCTTAAACAAAGGGTATAGTTTGGGGCAAAACAAAATTATGCATAATGATGAAATTTAGTCACCAAATATAAAAACTTAAAGACCTAGAGCTAGATGCACTAAACAGGGTCAGTAATATCACATGGGTCCGCTGCGATCCGATTTTTGGCCGATTCCAAAAGAGCAACTGATGCACAAACAAGTTTGCATGCAAATGATTTGCGCGGAGGTTCGCTGTAATCCCCATTTCTCCCATCTGATGGATCACTGCGAGAGCGACTCACACATGTGCAGAAGCCGGCAGGGGAAGCCCCGAAATGGCCTCCTGCCACTGCCACTCAGCTGTTAAGAAACCCCCCCTTTAAAAAAAAAATTAACACAGATGTTGCGCTTGTTACTCAACGCACAATATCTGACCCATTTTTAAAAAATGTTGTGCCAGACCCCCTCCCAACTACAGCCATCACTACCCCCCAAGGACAGCAGTGGGTCACCGAAACCCCCCCCACCGAGAGAGATAGGAGGAATGCCCACTCCCTCCTGCCTCAGCAACCTGTGGCAGCGAACATGGCAGAAGGGATGCCCACTCCCTCCTGCCAATGGATGCTCCCCTGAACCTCCCCCACCCCCATACCTTTGTCAGAAGTTGAAAGCAGGAGGGACACTTGGTCCCTCCTGTTCAGAGGCCTGCCAGATTAAGACCTTAGGCCCCTCTCTGTGCATCACATGATGCACCGGGGAGCGGAAGGCTTGCCATTTTGGACTAGTGGGCCTAGGAGCCAGAGGGACCAAGCAACCCTCCTACTTTCAACTTCTGACAAAGGTACCGGGGGGGGGGAGGCAAGAAGGGAGTGTAGGGGATGGTTCTAGGGGGGGGGGCGCCTCCTGCCAATGTGCTGGTGTAACACACACACACACAGCATTTGTGTCCATTATAATAAAAATTAAAAAAAATAAAAACATTCACCATGTTGTAAATATATTAATTTGTATTTGTAGGACAGGTAAGCAACTGGTCTTGACCAGTCACTTTTTTCATTTCGCTGAAAGCGATCAATTTTTTGTGTGCATCAGGAAGCGATGTTAGTACATCAGTTGCTTGGCTAGCAATATTAAAGAGCTTATTTGCATGGCTGAATCAGATCAAGCAAAAAACCACATAGTGAGCCATTCTGTGCATCGGGTCAGCAAATTTGATTATCGCTAAACCAGTCAAAACTGGTTTAGTGACAATCATTAGACAATCGCTGACTTTAGTGCATCTAGCTCCTAGTTACACATCACCACTTAGACATATTCCATATTTTTCAGACCATAAGATGCAGAATTTTTTTCTTCTTGGTTTTTCCTCCTCTACACATAGGTGCGTCTGGTGCTGGGAACCCCGCAGCAGCCTGCAGCCCAAAGCCCAAAATAGCCCGAAGAAGCAGCATGCAGGCCAAAGCGCCCTCCCCCCCCCCGGTACCTTTTTTTAAGTAACGATGGTCCAGCACGGTATCCTGCTAGAGGGCTGCCTTTCTCTGCAGAGCGACGCACAATGCAGGAGCGCATCCTTTGCGCTTATTGCCTGGTTCCGCGTCGCTCTGCGATTGGCTGCAGTCAGTAAGTGACTGCAGCCAATCACAGAGTGCCATGGGACCTGCATTGTGCGTCACTCTGCAGAGAAAGGCAGAAGTCCAGCAAGAGACCACGCTGGACCACCGCCACTTTAAAAAGGTACCGGGGGGGGGGGAGGCACGCGGTGTATTCAGTCCATAAGATGTACCCCCTTTTCCACCCGTCTTATGGTTCGAAAAATACGGTAAACCTTTAAACCTATAACTATCCATTTAAGGTTATACATGGATTTTCAATACTAACACACATAGATTTTCAGCAGCTTTATCTGTATAACTTTAAATATGTGGGTTTCTGTCAGTGACTTGTGTCCTACATTGGCCACCAGTGGAGGCAGGATACTGGTCTAGATGGACCATTGGTCTGACACAGTATGGCTACGCTTATGTTATGTTTGTACACAGCTACCTGGCAGACAATTTTTGAAGAGGAAACTGCCCAAAAATTAGCTACAAGACATATACATGCCAATAAGAGGGCTTATCTTGCAAGTAGGCAGGCTATTTAAAAAGTTCCCCCAGTATTAAGCATATTTGTGAATCACAAGATACAAAAGTAAATGTATAAACAGAAGTTTTATTTAATGCCCCATTTTTCAAGACTATAAAGCAGGGGTTCTCAACCCAGTCCCCGAGACACACCTAGGTTTTGAGGACACCCACAATGAATGCACAAGATAAGTTTGCATGCACTACTTCCATTGTATGCAAATCTGTCTCATGTATATTCATTGTGGGTATCCTGAGAACCCAACAGGCTAGGTATATCCCAAGGACTGGGTTGAAAACACCGCTATAAAGCAATGGTTCTTAAACTTGGGGGGGGGGGCATGCTAGATTATGGGGGGACACAAAATTAATGTTCTGCTACAAAAGTATGCTGCACTGTAATTGTAAAATGCTTATTTGCAACCCTTTCTTTGCAAGGGGAAAGAATTAGAGAGACGGAAAAAGGGGTGATCTAAAAACTTTGATAAACAGCACTACAGAACACATTTATGGTAAATTCTGGTTCAGCTTTCACATATTTATATGTATGGATTTGGAAGTGCAAATTCCAAATGCTTTCTAGTCGGTTAGGCACCCAGATGTCTCGTCCAGAAGCAGGAAAAAAACACAGGAAAGAAATTAAAAATACACCAGGAGCTAAAGCAAAATACTAACAGCTTAAAAGGAACAAAAGCTCTCTTTCTGCCCCTGAGCATACATATACAAAATGAAAAAAAAAAATATGTGAAAAAGCAAATCAAGCACAAAACAAAATGGAAAAGATTCAAGCTTTTTCTCAACTCCTAGAAGATCTGGCTGGTGCCCAAATTTTCTAAATATTTTTCCACTCCTGGATGTAGCTTTCAATTTCACCTACAGTAAATTCAGCAAGTTTTCTTTGCCTGGCTGTTTTGGGAGGGAGGGGGACAAGTTTTGTCAAATCCCATTCTCTTCCAAGAGAGCGCAGGCTGCTATCTGATAAATAATATTATAATATCGGAGCACTACCCAGAAAATGTGCCTAAATAAAGCTTAAATCATGCTATACAAATGTAAAGATCAGCTCAGAGACATGGAGGGGCTTTTTCAGAAGGTAACCCCACCCCCTTATTTTGCCACCTCACCACCCAATCATTGCTGAATCTTTCATACTTTAAAGCATTAAATAATGCCAAATTCATACCAAATAAATATTAGAAAATCCAAAAATTGCTTAACTTAAAGCTTGGTTTCTTTAAGTTAAGCAATTTTAGGTTTTCTAATATTTATTTGGTATGAATTTGGCACAAATTTGGCACTATTTAATACTTTAAAGCAGGGGTGTCCAATGTCGGTCCTCGAGGGCCGCAATCCAGTCGGGTTTTCAGGATTTCCCCAATGAATATGTATGAGATCTATTAGCATACAATGAAAGCAGTGCATGCAAATAGATCTCATGCATATTCATTGGGGAAATCCTGAAAACCCGACTGGATTGCGGCCCTCGAGGACCGACATTGGACACCCCTGCTTTAAAGTATGAAAGATTCAGCAATGATTGGGTGGTGAGGTGGCAAAATAGGGGGGGGGGTTACCTTCTGAAAAAGCCCCTCCATGTCTCCGAGATGATCTTTACATTTGTATAGCATGATTTAAGCTTTATGTAAGCACATTTTCTGGGTAGTGCTAATACACAAAGTCTCCTTTTTGAGATATCTTTATACCTTGACCCCAATTTTTTTTTTTTAACTTAAAATCTGATAAATAATGGCAGCTTTCAGGATTAGTACAATACATCTGAGCAAAATTTGCTAAGATAAAAAACACACCTTCTTTTCAACCTGCAACAATTAATCAAAAGCATGCCACTCTCTACCAGCTTCTTACTGTTTAAGTCTGTCTTTGTATATGTTTGAGAAAAGTTATAAATCTGTTCATGAAGGCACATAATTTTGAGTGAGAGAATTTTGGTTTTTAATTCTTATTTTTGCATTTTCCATGTTTTGTTTATTAAAAAAAAAAAAAAAATTAGGGGGGATAGAAACCAAAAACATTAATTTAAAAAACAAAACTTTATAAAATGAACCTCTCCTCTCTGCCAAAACCCCCAGATTGTCCTCAATGCCCTCCACTCTCTCCCTCCATCCCTCCCAGACTCCACTTATAACGAAGGATGTAAATTAAACAAATAAGGCCGGTACTGGATAGATTTGCACAGTCTGTGTCCCATATGTGATGATTTGGTGTAGGATGGGCTGGGGAGGGCTTCAATGGGAACTCCAATAACCTGGAACATGAGGATGTTACTGGCCAGACTTATGGTAGATATCCTGCAAACAAAATGGTTGGATAGGCTGGAGAGAGCTTGGACGGCAACTTTAGCATTTGGAACCTAGGACAATACCAGGTGGATTTCACAGACTATTTTCCAGAAATATCAAAGAAGAGACAAGTTAATTTAATCATTAATTTTTAATGGATATAACTAATGGCAGACTGGGTGGACCGTTCAGGTCTTTATCTGTCATCATGTACTACGCTACTATGTTTTTTTTGTGAGATCACCACAGTTAAAATGGGCAGAGGGTGTTTCTCTATCACCAGAGGAGTAGTTGGGGAAGGCATGGGGAGTACTCCCCCAAATGCTGCAGACGCTAATGCTGAATTGGTCCCCCTCTCATTTCTGCCAACATGGTTTCCTTACCCTTTACCCTCCCAAAGTAACCAGACAAATTGCACTTACGCCTGTCACTCTTGCTCTGCCAGACCCTGCATAGGCTGGCTCAGGGGCCGATTCTCAAAAGGGGTAAAGGGTCATGGACTTGATATACCGTCTCTCTGTAGGAACAAAGTGGTTTACATGTACTATATGCAGGTATTTCTTTCTTCTCCTAGTGGGCCCACAATCTAATTTCTTTACCTGGGGCAATGGAGGGTTAAGTGACTTGACCAGGGTCACAAGGAGCTGCAGTGGAAATTAAACCTAGCTCCCAGGTCCTGAGCCAGAACAAAGCAGAAGTCAGTGCTCAATTTGTATGCATGTTATTGTACATAGAATGCTCAAAGATAGGGTTACAAGATTTTCCAACATAGAAGCCTGGACACATGCCCCAGCCCTGTTCTGCTTCCAGATCCACCCCATTACGCCCCTGCCCCCACATAGCCTCATCTTTCTTCTCCGATCTCCAGGCACTGAAGTGCTGCTCTCTGAGCATTGGGATGTGCGAGACAACATCTGCACATGCTCAGAAGCCCTCCAGACACGGCCGGAGGTCATGGCTTTCCAAAACCCAGACAAACTACCAGGTTTTGGAAAGTCCAACCAGGCACCCAGGCAGCCCTCTACAAAGAGAACATATCCGAGTTTTCACGGACATCTGGTAACCGTACTCAAAGAGTTGGATCGTGGATGTTAACATGTGCTTTAAACAATGCTGCAAATTGTATTGAAATGGATGCAAATGAGGTCAGTTAGTATTCATTCCCAATGCTCAGACAGCAGCGCTTCAATGCCCAAAGCAATTGGCCTATAACACTGAAAACTCGCCAGTTCAGAGGTGATTTAGAGGGGTTTGGGGAAAGGATATCTTGTCAAATTTCTCTAATTAAACTGCCGCTTTTCTTCTTTTGGAAGAAGAAGGAATCCCTTGGAGCCTAAGCACCGATAGGGAGAAATAAATGTGTGCGAGTCCAAATAAAAACAAAACGTGAAAGCATACATCAGTTCTTATTTAAGTACAGAAAAACATGAGCCTTTCAAAAAAATTTTGAGTGCAAACAAATTTTTGAAAAGCTCATATTTAAAGGTGCAGAACAGCAGCACTAAAGTGTGCTTAAATTTCCGGTTTTGTCTTAGTATGCACACAAGAGCTGCGTACACCATGAAACCCTTGTGCCATGCACCAGGCACATTCTTGCTTTCAATTTAATAATGTGAATTATCCATACGTATAATGTCATTTGCTTTGAGCATTGGTTAGGTAGTTTTCTGCACTGTTGTGCTAAAGGGGTTTGTATTGTGGGCTTTAGTGCCAAACTTTGAGGATCAGCCCCTCAGTGATCAGTACCAAGTTTTTGTCTGACCCTATTTCTGCTTTGAAATGTGACAATAAGTCTCCCCAATCACTCCGGCCCTACCAGGCCAACTTACATTATCATAAAACAGGACTCAGTGGAGCAGAAGCGACATGAGGTCATACTTCCCATATGTTGACAAAGAAAACAGTGGAAAATGGCAATGGACAATCAATCCACAGGAGCCAGCAGGATAAAACAATGCTTGTTTATTTCAGTCCAAGATATATAGTAAAGTGACCCCAACGTAGTAATGTGTTTTGGCGAACCAAACTGCCTGCATCAGGGGTCACTGTATTTAAGGACTCAAATTAATATAACATTACATGTGAACGATGAGATTTCAATATTCTATTACATCGCATCATCTTGGCTGCTTTCTTGGAAGTGACGTGGCAGAGGAAAAGCCCTGGTGGGGCCGGCCGCAAATAGTCTGCTTACAGCACTGCCTCCTTTGGCTGACTACTGCTGCTGCTTTGGGAGGGCCTGCAGGTTAAGAAAAACTGTCTTCACACAGGGAGAGGGTTCAATTGGAGGTCAGAACTGCACAGGGGAAGTGGGAGAGGGGGTTGTCAGGTCTGCGCAGAATTATGCACAGCTTGTGCAGAATTCTACGCAGGTGGGAGCACAGAATACCAGGAGGATTAAGAAATGTTAAAGACATTCAAAAGATTTAAAAAAAAAAAAAAAGAGAGAACTTACCTCCCCCAAATTTCCTTATATCCACCATTTCACTTATAATACCAAAAACCAAGTAATTAAACTAACTTGCTGTAAATCACATCACAAAGTTGGTTTTAGACCTACTGAATGAAGACTGAATAACAGAAGCAGTCAGAGAGCATTCGCCTAACATAGGTTTGTGGACTAGATCAGTGTTCTTCAACCACCGGTCCATGGACCGGTGCCGGTCCACAGAAATTTCCTGCCGGTCCACAGGGCCAGCACGTGCATCAGGCCCAAAACAGTGTTCTTCAACCGCCGGTCCACGGTGTGATCGATGCGGCGTTATCTTCGAGCCAGCTCCCTCTTTCTAACTGATTTAGTGCAGAAAGCCACAGGCAGTGGCTCCTACGGGCATCCTGCGCCTGAACCGGAAGCCTTCTCTCTGACGTTGCAACGTCAGAGGGAAGGCTTCCAGATGAGGCACGGGACGTGCAAGGTGCAATTAGTACTATTATGGGGCGGGGTCTGGGGTGGAGATTGGGTAGAGATGGGTGGGATCTGGCCCATGACTTAGCCCCGTGTTCTTCAACCGCCGGTCCACGGACCGATGCCGGTCCACAGAATAATTCTTTTATTTCTGCCGGTCCATAGGTGTAAAAAGGTTGAAAAACACTGGACTAGATCACGCGATCTGCATGGCACACATGTGCATGAAAACCTTTAAGCTCCACTACAAACAAGTAGGTTTTCAAAAGATCATTTATACTATCATTTATATTCGATTCTTTAAAATTGTCATCCTTAGGGTTATGCGGTCTAGAAATTTATTATGTTATGTAGATTTTGCACAGGATAGGAGTGAAATGGTGTGGTGGCCGTGTTAGTCCAAGGTAATATACAGAAATAAAACAAAAAAACAATGGAAATAAGGTAATACCTTTTTTTATTGGACTAACTGTATGCATTACATGATGAGCTTTCAAACACAACCCTTTTTCTTCAGATCTTTTCTTCAGATCAGGACGTGAAAAGCAATATCTTAACAGAATAATAAGAAAAAAAAAAACGTCATTTGGCTCATGTTTTAAAATATGAAGAATTGCTTGCATTCATTTTTTGGTTGGGGGTACAAGTGCACCCCCTTGCAGCCTGCTGGCTACGGCCATGCCCTTGTCTCTACCACACCTCAAAAGTTATTCTGTAAAGTCTGCCAAAGCACAGTGCCAGTTATACTGTGAACCAAATGTCCAATTTCAATCCATTATGCATGTTTTTTTTAAACACTGGACACTGAAACGCACGATACCTACTATTAGAAAACTGCTCCCTCCATATTCGCGGTTTTTGCACTTGCAGTTTCGATTATTCGTGGTTTTTAGCTTGCTGGCTCCTCCCTCCAAATTACATCATCCATGAGTGCAGATAAAAATGTTGGCGTGTTTTTCCAAGCATTGATTCCCAGCGTACACAGAGAAAATCACCGATTCCCAGCATTTATTTTATTTTATTTATTTATTTTTTCAATTTTCTATACTGTTCTCCCAGGAGAGCTCAGATCGGGTTTACATGAATTTATTCAGATACTCCAGCATTTTTCCCTGTCTGGCCCGGCGGGCTTACAATCTATCTAGTGTACATGGGGCATTGGGGGGATTAAGTGACTTGCCCAGGGTCACAAGGTGTGTGGGTTTGAACCCACAACCCCAGGGTGCTGAGGCTATAGCTTTAACCACTGCGCCACACTCTCCCATTTGTTATTCGTGGTTTCACCATATTCTCCCTTACTGCTCCCATTTCTATAAAAAATGTTCCCCTACAATTAGTTAGTAATACCAAAATTTTAGGGGTGACCTTTGATCACAAACTAAATTTTCATGATCACATTAGTAATATTATTAAAACAACCTTAAGACAAATTCGATCAATCTCAAAATTCTTATGTTCTAAATCACTTAACATCCTAATTCATTCATTGGTGATCTCCAGGATTGACTATTGTAATGCCCTTTTCAAAGGAATCTCCTTAAGTGAAATAAAACGATTACAGATCATTCAAAACACTTCCATAAAACTTATAACCAAAACTAAGAAATTTGATCATGTAACACCTCTTTTAAAAGACGCACACTGGCTCCCAGTCTCCCACCGGATAACATATAAACTATGCATACTCACCTTCAAAACCCTTCTTAATAAAACCCCAGCGTTTATTTACAAATTATTGATACCATATTCTCTAATTAGAACCCTTAGATCTAATGAACAGAATTTATTAACTATTCCATCCCTTAAGGTCATCAATACAAGACGACAATTTATTTTTTCTGTTACGGCACCTCAGTTATGGAACGCCCTTCTAATTTATTTAAGGGAAGAGAAGAATCTTGAGAAATTCAAAAGTAACTTAAAAACATTTCTCTTTAAAGATGCTTTTGATAATTGACGAAACTTACTGCAGTCTAGAATATTTTATTGTACTATATTACACTGTTTTTTTGTTATTCATTTTGTATTTTTCCTTTTTTGTTCTACTTTCCTATAATGATTTGTATTTCATCTCCCTTCTTTCCTTGTGTTTTTAAGTTTGTTTTTTTTGGAAAATATATATATATATTTTTTATAATATTGTAAGTTAATATGTATTGTTCTGTTTGTATTATTCCCCAGAAATTGTAATTTTAATTTGTTCATCGCTTTGAAATACGATAAAGCGATTAATCAAAACAATTATTAAACTTGAAACTTGACTTAATCCCCTATCACTGCGAATACGGAGGGAGAAGTGTATTGCGCTACAGTTTACTTGCAGAAAAAGGCACTTATCTATAAAATGGAGACATTAAAGTCCGCCTTTTAGCTTATTCCACCGCTTTCCCTGCATGCTCAGCTCAGGCCCCCGGCTCTGCCTTCCCTAATGGCTAAGGAGGGAGGAGGCGCACCATGGCTTTTGCTAATTAGCCCGATCGTCCCTTCCACCAGATCTCTCCCTCCACGCTGATTCCGAAAGCCCCAGCGATATGACACTGGATGGCAAATAGCTGGGTTTGGGGAGGGGGGGTAAAAATCTGTGCAAAGTTCTGCAGTGCATTTGACCTCGTGGACCTCAAGAATCTGAACTGCACATCCTTAAAAATCTGAGGTATGCGCCACTTTTAGTCTCTGACAGACCTCTATGACATTTTAGCACTGACGGATCCTAATGCTTTTCCCTCCCTATGCTGAGTCTAAAAGTGGCACAGACCTCAGGGCAAAAGTTTTGCCGCTAGTCTCAACATAGGGAGGGAAAAGCATTAGGATCCGTCAGAGCTAAATTGTCATAGAGGTCTGTCAGAGTCAGAGACTAAAAGTGGCACGTACCTCAGATTTTTAAGGACGTGCGGTTTTAGATCTGTGAGGTCCACGTTTTACCCCTTCCATCCGGGTTTTACTTCCATTACTTTCAGTGAAAGCAACATAGATGTCTCGATCTGTCCCCCTTACTTCCATTGCTTTCAATAGAAGGAAAACCCGGATGTCACAATCCATCTTCCTTTTTCTGGAGCCATATGGTAACCCTCATGAACCCCCCAAATTCTATAAAGTCCTCCTAAAGTTAGGTGCCTACATTGGCGCAACTAGTCGATATAGGCACCTTACTTAATTGATTACTGGGCTTAATCAGCAATAATTGGATTTAATTGAAAGTTCGGCGCACAACTCGCAAAGCACAATTCTATAAAAAGTAGGCACCTAGTCCAAAGCACGTAGTTAAAAGTTGACATGGTCAGGGGCGGATCATGCATGTGTTTGAGTTGGGGGCCTATTTTTGACTTAAGCCTAATTTAAGCACAGGCATTTAGGCCAAGAAAACCCCCAACGTAAATACAGTGCGCCTAGGACAACTTAAGCAGCGCCAAGTGTGATTCTATACAGTGCGCCTAAATTTTATAGAATCACACTTAGAACCGCATTAGTTGGTGCCTATTTTTTAGGCGACTAATCAGAAACTAAAAGAGGAAGGTGTGGCCTAGTGGTTAGCGTTACAGGCTCAGCACCCTGAAGTGGGAGAGGGGGGGTTCAAGCCCCATGCTGTTCCTTGTGACCCTGGGCAAGTCACTCAGTCCTTCATTGCCCCAGGTACGTTAGATAGATTGTGAGCTCACCTGGACAGAGTAGCTTGAGTAGCCGATTGTAAACTGCTTAGGCAATTAACACTGGCTCCCAGTAGAAGCACGCATACAACACAAATTCTACTGCACCCTATTCAAAGCTCTAAATGGAAATGGATCAAGCTATCTGAACAACCGCCTAATCTGGAAAAACACATCCAGACCAAGGAGAACTCAAGCACCCCCACCCCCCACCGAAGGCATGAAAAGCAAAAAAATATATGACCGTCTACTAGCCACCAGAGCAGCAAAAATAGACCGCCGCCTCTCAAATCTGCTGACCATGACTCCCAACTACAAAACATTCAAGAAAGGACTGAAAACCATACCATTCAAGAAATTTGTCAAATGATCTAACCAAACCGTATCCATCCTTCCCAGATCCCGATGCAAACTACAGCTATCAACCTTGTAATCTCCCTGGGAATGCCCAGGCTAATTTCTTGTTGTAAACCCCCAGAACCGAAAGGTATTGGCGGGATAGAAGACCCCCCCAATGTAATGTAATAGGTGGTATATAAATAAATAAAGTCAATTGACCCATTCAAGCTGCTTCTTTCAGAGGTGCACCTTTGCTCTGAGTGTCCCTTCAGAAAGTAAAATGTCTACCACACCAAACTATAAAGGAGCTTGTCAGTAATAAGCACAGAATTACAGTTCAGTTACGTTATCTGTCATACTACCAGAACATTGCTCGGTAGACCATCATGCCCTGCCCAGCCCATGTGTTAAATACACTCACATTTTCAAGTGTTATCTACTGCTTTTGGAAAGCAAAACTAATACTGTACTTATATGTATTTTGAAAAACAAATTATTGGAAGTCAGTTACTTCCACACGTTACTTTAGTGAAAAGGTATGGTGGCTTTAGTCCATTCTCCAAGGTAATATGCAGAAATGAAAGAAACAAAAATACCTGGATTTTTGATCTAAGGAAGAAGGGATTACCTTTGAAAGCTAATCATAAACTATATTAAATCAGTCCAATAAAAAAGGTATTTTTTTTTTCCTTTATGGTTTTATTAATAAATTACTTGAATTTTTTTCCACTTATTCTAATACCAGAAAAAAGTAACTACTTCCAGATGGAGGGTAACGTCAATCATGCTCACAGCCTCAATCCTGGTTTCCCAAAGCAATCTCCTTCCCTAACAGGGAGAAAAAAAAACAACCAAGCCACCTTTGCTTTTGCCCAGAAAAAGGTTTGAATTAGATCCTAAGTGAAGGGCTAGATATTACTGATCCCTTTTTCCCCCCTCGGGCCACGGATTCTGCAGAAGCGATTTTGCTTGTGTTTGGAAAGAGCAAGGCAGCGTGTGCTGCCTGTTCACTCCCTTCCTGAAGGGCCTGCCAGTGTCAGTGTAAACTTTTTGACACGTTTCACATTCTTGCATCCAACCGCAAGCCTCGGTCGAGCCCTCAAACGGTTTACGGCTGTCTGCCACCTAAATTAAAGGCTCGGCTAAAGCAAGCCGTGTGAGCAGAGAACGGCCGATTGCCTTCCATTACAGTCTGCAAGACAAGAGCACAGTTGGCAGCTAAATAGGCTGGTGAGATCCGAGGGAGAGATGTAAAGTTTCGCCCACATTTAAATGATGAGTAAAACAATCGGGTCGGGGGGGAAAAAAAACCCAAACGTGGCAGCCATCAAAACCTAACGCCCTCTTCTATAGGTGGGACACTGTACATGCTTCATGGGGGAAATAGTCTGAAATTCAGAATCTTGCATCAACCACTGCCCTAAGTTAACTGCTGCAAACTGACTTGGTAGGAAAGGGTGGGAAAAGCAGCAGCCATCATTTCAGTTTTAAAATACAGTACTGTCCTGAGACTTGTCTTCCCAAATCTGGTCCAGAAACAAAATTCAACTCCAAACCAAACGGTCTCCTAATGAAAGTGCAAGGAACTAGAAGTGACATTTCTTAAAAAAAAAAAAAAAAAAATCTTTATTCATTTTTAAACTTATAATAAGTGTGATAACATATCCATACAAATAACCATAAATATATCACTTAATAATCAACAATGATACATATAATATCCTTAGAAGTGACATTTCATCTCGAATTTAACTTTTATTAGGAGACCGTTTGGTTTGGAATTAGAATTTTTTTTTTATCTCCACATTTCTACACGTTAGTCCTCTACTGTTTCCAATTTTTTTGACCGTGCCAGAAACAAAATCACCTTATCTTCCCATTTTTGGTTTACTGCCCCACCTTCGGCAGGCTGCTCGCGTCTCCCCTCTGTCCCGGGGCTGTAAAGACACCCAGCTGCAACGTCCCATTCCCAGCCCAGTTAACGCATCTCCTCCGCTCGGACTGATTTCGCGCGTTAGTTACCTGCTGTACACCAGGCAGTCCGTGTGGTTGATCTCACGGTCGGAGCAGTACCTGCGATAGTCCTCCCAGACGTCCTTAATGGCGGTGACGGCCAGGATGAAGAGCACGGGGGCCAGCGCCAGCTCGGGCTTGAAGGCGTTCACGGAGGGCACGAAGTTGAGGAGGGCGATGAAGACGAAGTAGATGTTGGCGAGCCGGTGAAACTGCTCAAAGAGGTTTTTGGGCAGGAAGGAGAGCGCCGTGTACTTGGTGGTTTTGATCTCATTGCTGGCGGCGGCCACGGCGCCCTCTGCTGGCAGGGGCAGCAGTCGCGATCGCACCGTCCTCGTCTTGCCCTCCTTGCTCTTCACCTTCTTCTTCTTCTCCTCCTCCGGGACCGGCCCCCCCGGTTCCCCTCTCGGCTCCCGCGCCATTCTGTCTTTTTGCAGTCCGCAATGGTTGCAAAAAAAACCAAAATAAAATAATCCAAAGTAACAGCACTGCTCAAACAACGGCACTCGAAAGCGTCCTTTTGCAAAAAGATGTTGCCGAAAAGGGGCCAACAGAAAACGAAGCCACGTTTACGTGATCATCCTCCGAGCCACCAGGGTGAAGCCCAAACAGAGGCGGGAAAAAAAGTTTGCGCTCTTAAGGGCTGGCGGCTCTGGCCATGCTCCCGCGCCTCAGCCTCGCAGATGGAAGAAACTCGTCACGAGGACTTTTCTCGCTCGTTTCCTGGAGGGCTCTGTTGGCGGCAGCTGCAGATAGAAACTGAGCCGTACGTCACTCTTGCGAGCCCAGTTTCCGTTGCAGGCGGGCTTTGGGAAATCGACCGAGGGAGGGGGGATCCGAAGCTTTTAAAACAAAATTTGCAACTGATTTCTGGCCTCTTTTATTTGTTTCCGCCCAGTTGGTCCTATACCTGCTTTTCTGGTACTTTTTTTTTAGCTTATGGTTTGGTGGAAGAGGGTGGGGAGGGACAATTCCTGTTTTTCTGTTAAGGTCTCGGGAAAGAAAGGGCACAAAGGTGATTCATCTGTTATTTGGCATCGTAAATATTGTTTTTTTTATGTAGTCACCTAAGAACATATGAATTGCCTTACTGGGTCAGGCCAATGGTCCATCAAGCCCAGTAGCCTGTTCTCACTGTGGCCAAACCCCAAGGCGTAGGAACGTTCCATGCTACCGATCCAGGGCAAGCAGTGTCTTCCCCCCCATGTCTTTCTCAATAACGGACTATGGACTTTCCCTCCCTGAGTACCCCTTTTGCTGCTTGATTATCCAACAGCCCTACAGATTCCCTCACAGGTTTTCTGCTTCTGATGGAAGATGGCACTTTATGCCATACTATATCCAACAAATACCATAACGCACTTTATACACATTTTGGATAAGGTCCATAGAGTTTTGAACGTACACACTTTGACTTAAGTTTCAAGTTAGCTGTAATCTACACATGGCAACTGAAGGAGAAAATAGATTCCAATCGTGCCACCTGAAAAATTAATAAGATCTTGCTCCTGGTTTACAGAATGTTAAAAGTCTGAGCAGGCAGCTTAAAAGACATTCATATTTCCAACATGCTCATGCTTATTAATTTAGAGACTGGTGCACATATTTCACGAGTGATGGCTAGACATTTCTTCATCAAAAAGAGCCGAGTTGGACCACACTGTTATTATAGTCTTCCCAATAAATGTTGTGTGTAAAGTTTGGGTTGGCTCTTAAATTCCTTAACTTTTGTAAAAATCTGGCATTAATTCCTAAGCTGAAAATACCCAAATATAATTTTAAAGCATGAAAGGCAAAAAAGAGAAAAAGTTAAATTTGTATGTTGAATCTGCAAAGAGAGGAGAGCGTGACAGTTTTTGGCAGGATTGCAGCATGGTGATTTAAGATAGGTGGGGTAGCATTCCCCCTTGCATACCAGAGATGTGCGAATGGGCAGGAGGCAGGGTGGAATTCAACTTGTTTTTGTATCTTTTTAGGACTTGGATTTAACAAATAGAATACAAAGACCCCATAGAATGGTATTTTAGGGATCATATGCATTTCTACTTTGTAAATTTTTTATTATTTTCCAATATGAACAGTGCAAAACAAATGTATACATTTGAAAGATGTCAACCATAAAAACACACCTTTGAACACCAAATTTTAAAAAGATCATCATTATCCCCCCAACCCTTTACAAACCCGAAATATAGACACATTTCAATACATTGCTATGAAATACCCCCCTCCCTCCTTAACTTGAAAAGAGATATAACTTAAATAGATGCAACAGAAGCTGCAAACGGGCCCCACACTAATTTAAATACCTTATTCTTCCCTAATAATTCTGCATTCATCTTTTCACATTTATACATAGAACATAAACTTGCCCACCAGAAAGGGAAGCTGAGACTGTCAGAACTCTTCCAATTGCTCGTTATCAATTATCATTTGGATGGCTATCCCTGTCATTATCAATAAAAGCCGGCTTTTATAACGATCTAATGGGGGCTTAACAAGCAATAAGGTACCGCATATATCATACGCATTTCTCCATATTCTAAAAGCATTT
Source organism: Geotrypetes seraphini (assembly GCF_902459505.1). Lineage (NCBI taxonomy): Eukaryota > Metazoa > Chordata > Amphibia > Gymnophiona > Dermophiidae > Geotrypetes > Geotrypetes seraphini. The sequence continues at coordinate 137,609,111 of NC_047089.1, forward strand.
TCATATCTCTCATGTGTATGCATTTGGATTCACCGTGTACCTTGTCCTGTAAGAAAAATGGCCCTTTGATATGATCAGTCTATCATGAAAAAAAAAAAAAAAAAAGCGTAAACACAACTGTTTCAATTTGGGTAATCAAAGCCCAAGGGAGAGGATAAGCCCTTGGGTAAGTAAATTACTGAATACCTCTAGCACTAATTGGTAGGGAATTTCTTATAAACACACACACAAAAAAACAACTACAACCCAGGTACGTCCATTTCTGTATTGATTCCTGAAGGGCTTACTGTTTGAAACTTGAAAATAAATATTTTGCTTAGTCATCATCAGGAGTTGTTCTTTATTCCCTCCTTTCCATGACATCTGAGGCACTGCTAGTGCAAAAAAGCCATGTTCGTCAAAAGCATGACAAGTGGTTTATCTTTAATTTTCCTCTGAATGGCACTCATATTTAATAAGCCTCAAGTTCAGTCTTCTCTTCATCTTTCCAACATAAATGAATGAAGATGGAAGGGCAGATAGCAGCATAGACCACACCAGTTGGAAAAGTGAAATGCTTCACCTGTCCTGGGATGTACAAATGTTTTAATTTCCAGATTGATTTCCAGACAGATTTGCTAGGGCATCAGGCAGCCAAGTGGTATAAATTAATATCTGACTTTTTGAACAAGAAACCTAAAACTAGTCTAAAAGACATTTGGAGCATCGAGATTAAGAAGCAGATTTGTGCTACTCAATGGCCATGGATTTGGTCTTTGAGGATGAGATGTACAGCGTCAGCATCTATGAGACAGACTTGGTTTTTTCTGTTGTATAGAATTTTCTGGACCCCTGTTCATTTGCAAAAGTTAGATAGTTCTAAGTCTAATAGATGCTGGCACTGTCATCTTGATATAGGGACACTGAATAATCTGTTGTTCTATTGTCCCTTGCTACTTAAATTTCAGAGATCCATATGGGGTCAAATCAATATGATATTGGAAGCTCCATTGTCATATGATGTAATGTTGGTTGGAACATTAATAATGCCCAAGAGTCCAATCAATGCAAACAAAAATAATTACTTCTCATCATGACAGGCATTGCTATGCAGCTAATCACAAAAAGTTGGGATAACATAAATTATAGTTATAGTTTTTGGTGGGAAAATTTATGCCAAATTTATAAGTTTGAGCGTATGAATTCATTACAATTGGGACACTATAATAAATTCAAAGAGATTTTGCCAAACTTTTGTAAGAATTGATCATTAGTAGTTCCCTTTGATTTCTGAATGAGTACTATATACATCCAGGAAGGGAGGGTGGGGGGGGGGGGGTGTTATGTACTTATTATATCATTTGATTGTAATGAGTGCTGTTAATTGTACTAATTGTTGGTTAGTCTGTTGCACTTTATGTTGACTTTGCACGCTGAACATGAACCACATTTGAAATGACCCGATAGAAGATTCTATGTTAAAAAGCCATTTGTTGGAAGTGCTGAAGTACTAACATATCTCTTAAACATTTTCCCTTTTATAGGCTACTATCTGAGAAATGATCAATGCTCTGTCTGTAGGACATGCCAGTGTCTTTTCCAAATTTTCACCAAGTCAGAAGACAAATATGTAAAGGACAGTGGCCACATAGTTTTATCTGTTGTAACCTTAGGCTTTACCTTCAGCAAATCCAGACTTTCTTTATTGAAATCTATAATCAGTTTGTGGTTCTTTGTTACTTTTAAAATCATTCCATTTTTGAAACTAGTACAGCAAGATGAAGTATGATTGCTCTCTTTTTGGGTCTTAGGGCTTTATTATTTAGGGCCCCTTTTTCAAAGTCACAGTAGTGAGTCCCGGTGCAGCAAATGTAAAGCAGCCCATTCAATTCCTATGGGTTACGTCGCATTTGCCACGCTGGAATTCGCTAAGGGTAAAAGAGGCCCTTAATGAGGCATTATGTCAACTTTTAAAAATCTTTAGCCTTATCAGTAATTTTAATTTTATGAGTTTGTTGACCGCTGACCTAGTATTCTAGACTTTTAAAACAAGTGCTTTCACTCTGTTGGCAGTTTTACCACAGCTGCTACTTGCAAGAAAGGAGAGAGAAGGTACAGTATTTGCATGTTTGTTTTTTTTTCACAGGGGCTGATTCCACATCTTTTAGTACTACTTTAGGGAGATTCCACAGATGTCTAACTTTTATTACGTTTTACATTTCTCATTAGGTGTTGCCTGCTGAATTACACTTTTTGAGTATGTCTTTTAAATTGTTATTCTATGTATACAGCATATGTGTTCTATGCATGTGTTTTATGTGACCATTCATTGGTACAGTTGGTGGTTTTTATGACTTATATGTTGGGATGTACTTTAATTATTTGGATGTGATATTTGTACTAACCCATTGGTTTTCATTTTTATTGTTAGTTTTACAGCCCTTGATGCAGACCTTGTAAGGGCAAAACATGATTGTGTTGGGCTTTTTATTATTAATGTATTTATTGTTTTACGTGGTGAATAAATTATTGTGTTGAAATCTTGGACTTCTGCTCTGATCAACATTTTTTGTGTGTATCCTGGATCTTGTGGATTGGCTACCCATTTGTTTTCTGGTCTATCTCTTATGAATATTCAGGAGTGACATTTCCTTTGTATTCTCTTGCATATTCATTAGGGATCGCCAGAAGTGCCCCTTTGTCAGGCCTCAAAGATTCAGAGTTAAGTTGAAAGGCTTATCCAGTACCTGTTCAATTTATTAAAACCCTGACACTACAAATGATAGTGCATGCTGAAGAAATGGGAAATAATTTGGAAACCCTTTTTATCTTACTATTCTTAGCTTTAAAGGGTGGGGACTGAGGGAAGAAGCACGTGGAGTAGCCTAGATTTATAGCCAAACAAGATAGGATTTGTGTGTAGTTTCCTTGGCCCTATGCCACGAAAGGGAAGGGAAGAAAGGTAGTGGGATGTACTGGGATTTGTTTTCTCTGTTGTTGACAGTGCTGATGGTAGCTGAAAAGGGGAGGGAAAAATTTGTTAAATCTTAGAGGGTAGATAATGGAACCTTTTGTTAATATAAGCTGAGCAATGTTTACTTGTTCACATTTTGGTTCAATAAAGCATCTGGGGGGGGGTGGGGGTGGGGTGGACCAGTCAGTCTATTACAGAATAGCTCCTAGCCATCCAGCTAGCATTCATACATTTAAGTGTACACATATGTATGTATTAAAGCTAGAAATCTAAATGTTTATAATGTGTGTAAATGTGGGCACGTAGGTTACATAATTGCCCTTCTATGTCTGGGAGAACTCTCCATTTATCTACCATTCCTTTTTTGGCTAGAGCTGACAAAGTGAGATTACAGGTGATGGGGCCATGGGCTTTTGCCTATTTTGCCCATCCCCTGAAATAATAATAATAATAATTTATTTCTTGTGCCAGTAGTACTAAGCAGTTCACAACAGTGAAATTAAAAAAACATTTATTTTTTTGTTGTTCAATATTTTTATTATTTTATATTATTAAACAATAACAATAAGAAAAGCTATACAACAACTTTAACATAGGTATGACGAGTTACACACATATATAAATATGATTATAATCATAAATGAAGATAACATAATACTTGCAGAGAGATGAGTGTAAGAGCTAGTCCGTAAATAATAGATCAGGAGTGTATTGTGAGTTCAGTCTGGTAATCAGAGGGGGACATAACAGACCGGAGAGAAAATGGAGTAATCTTCACTGGTAGAGCACCATGCGGTGTGTATGCGGGATCAGGCCTAGTATCAGATACCAGACAGTCACACATTGTCAATGGTGGAAGGAGAGATCTGTTCCAGATATTCTGCCAGCGTAGTTGGAGTAGTGAAGTTTTTGGTCACATTATTATAGGTCACACGCATCTTTGCTGGATAGAGCAACCCGTACTTTGCACCAATTTGCTTTAGACAGGGGACGATATTCTAGAAGCATTTTCCTTGCCTTGGCAGTTTGCTTAAACAGGTCAGGTACAAACAGGATGGTGCAGCCTTCATATTTTATCAGAGCTAGAGAGCGTGCTTGTTGCATGATTTCTAGAACCCGATTATAACGTAGTAGCAGAACTACCACAGGTCTGGGGTATTTATTATCAGGTGCAGGTTCTCTGGAAGGCACTCGATGAGCACGATCTATTTCAAACTCCTGTTTGAAAGTGATGTTCAGGACTTTAGGAATCATGGGGTTAAAAAGCCAATCATATCTTGCCCCTCCCGGGATTCTGGTAGGCCCAGAAACCTAAAGTTATTTCTAAGCGAGCAGTAGTTTGAATCCACGAGGTCAGCTTCCAGCGTCGAAATTCTCTGGGTTAATCTGAGCAGATTTGTGATGTTGGTTTCAGTCACAGTAAGATTGTTCTCCGTGGTTGAGACTCTGGTAGTTAAAGCTGCTAGTTCTGTTTTAAAGGTGTTTATTTCAGCCTTAATATCCTCTGTATCTTGTTTGGTTTCTTCAAGCAGGTCACGCATGCCATGCACTTCCATCAATGAGTTGTTGAAGTTTATCCTCCTCAGTTTTTTAGGTCGTCTATTTTTGCGGTGAAATAGGCTCTAAGCTTCTCCTTTTTCCAGTTTTGTTGGTCGCCATACTCTCTTGCACATAATTGGAGCAATATGAGATCAGTTTAGATGTTATAAGCAATGTTAATTGATGCTTTAAAGTGTGAACTCCGGGAGCTGCAAAGTTATGCTGCCATGAGCTGCATAGCTCACTAGCGCCCCCGATTAAAAAAAACATTTCAATTAATAAATACAATCACATACACTACTATGAGCAAATTAATACAACATGGTTAAAATACAATTTCAGACATACAGCTATTAATACCTCAGTTAAATACAACCTAATTAGAGGGAAAGGTTACAAGCACAACCTAATAAAAATATCTTTGGAAACTTATAATAAAAATTAACATTCTTGTTTATCAAATGAGATTTTAATCATTTCCTAAATATAGGGTAAGAATGAGCCTGAGCAATCAACGGGCTTATCCAGGAATTCACTTTCCCCGCCTAATATTCTAGAGTCCTGTCAAAGAATGTTTTATAATGACATGCCCTTGGGGTAGGGAAGATAAACATACCCAAACTTGAACTTAGAGGAAAATTTTCTGAGCTTAAGAAAAAAAAATTATTATATCCAGGTTATTCCACAGGTTCTTTTCTGATTAGGAGGGATGCTATTTATTAGTTCTTTTGATTTATTGCTGGTTTCTTTTTTTATTTTTCATAAGGATGGACGCAGGATTGTGTCTCAGATTCTTTTTAACATTTATATGACCATATTAACATAGAAACATAGAAATAGACGGTAGATAAGGGCCACGGCCCATCTAGTCTGCCCACCCTAATGACCCTCCCCTAACTTTCTCTGTGAAAAGATCCCATGTGACGATCCCATTTGGCCTTAAAATCAAGCACGCTGCTGGCCTCAATCACCTGAAGTGGAAGACTATTCCAGTGATCAATCACCCTTTCAGTGAAAAAGAATTTCCTGGTGTCGCCGTGCAGTTTCCCGTCCCTGATTTTCCACGGATGCCCTCTTGTTGCCGTGGGACCCTTGAAAAAGAAGATATCTTCCTCCACCTCGATGCGGCCCGTGAGATACTTGAACGTCTCGATCATGTCTCCTCTCTCTCTGCGTTCCTCAAGTGAGTATAGCTGTAATTTATCTAGCCGTTCCTCATATGGGAGATCCTTGAGTCCCGAGACAATCCGGGTGGCCATTCTCTGGACCGACTCGAGTCTCAGCACATCTTTGCAGTAATGTGGCCTCCAGAATTGTACACAGTATTCCAGATGGGGTCTCACCATGGATCTATACAATGGCATAATGACTTCAGGCTTATGGCTGACGAAACTCCTGCGTATGCAACCTATGATTTGTCTAGCCTTGGATGAAGCTTGCTCCACTTGATTGGCAGTCTTCATGTCCTCACTGACGATCACCCCTAAGTCTCGTTCTGCTACAGTTAGGATCTTGCCATTAAGTCTTGCATGGATTTTGGGTGCCCAGGTGCATGACTTTGCATTTTTTGGCATTGAAGCCGAGTTGCCAGCGCTCCAGTAGGAGTAGGTCGTGCATCATGCTGTTGGGCATTGAGTTTTTGTCTGTTGTGCTTTTGCCCACTATATTGCATAGTTTGGCGTCATTGGTGAATAATGTTATTTTACCTCGGAGCCCCTCTGCCAAGTCTCTTATAAAGATGTTGAATAGGATCGGGCCCAAGACCGAGCCCTGCGGCACTCCACTGATCACCTCCGTCGTTTCGGAGGGGGTGCCGTTCACCACTACCCTCTGAAGCCTACCTCCAAGCCAGTTCCCAACCCATTTTGTCAATGTGTCACCCAATCCTATAGAACTCATCTTGCTCAGCAACCTGCGGTGTGGTACACTATCGAATGCTTTGCTGAAGTCCAGGTATACGATGTCCAGGGACTCCCCAACATTCATCTTCCCCGTCACCCAGTCAAAGAAGCTGATCAGGTTGGATTGGCAGGATCTCCCCTTGGTAAATCCATATTGATGGGGATCCCGTAGATTCTCCTCGTTCAGGATCGTATCCAATTGGCGTTTGATCAGAGTTTCCATTAGTTTGCTCACTATTGATGTGAGACTCACTGGTCTGTAGTTCGCTGCCTCCATCCTGGATCCTTTTTTGTGGAGTGGAATGACGTTAGCTGTCTTCCAGTCCAACGGGACTCTACCTGTACTGAGGGAGAGATTGAAGAGCGCGGATAGCGGTTCTACCAAGACATCACTCAACTCCCTGAGCACCCTGGGGTGTAGGTTGTCTGGCCCCATTGCCTTGTTAACCTTGAGCTTAGACAGCTCACAGTAGACACTGCTGGGCGTAAACTCAAAATTACTAAACGGGTCTACTGAACCATCCCTTGTCTGTAGCTGAGGGCCGAGTCCTGGTGCCTCGCGGGTGAAGACTGAGCAGAAGTATTCATTTAACAGTTTGGCTTTTTCCGAGTCCACTTCTACATAGTTTCCGTCTGGTTTCCTAAGGCGTACTATCCTGCCTGTGTTTCTATTTCTGTCACTGATATACCTGAAGAAGGATTTATCTCCCTTCTGGATGTTCTTCGCTAGAGACTCCTCCATGCGGAATTTGGCCTCCCTAACTGTTGGTTTGACGGCTCTTGACTTGGCCAGATAGTCTTCTCTAGAGTCCTGCTTCCCTGATTGTTTGTAAGAGATGAATGCTATAAATTAAGTTCCATCAAGATGATGTTCATTTATGTTGATATCTTCATCCTGCTAGAAGTTGATCCTAATTTGAGCAACTTTGCAGCTAATACCCTTTCATCCACCATCTCTCCCTTTCTCTTCCCAACTACCCTCCTATCCAGTATCTCTAGCCCTCCCTCCACACAATCACGTTGGCTTGGAGTTTCAGAGCTTCAAGCTCTTTCTTGTCAGGATACTTTTTTGTGTATTAGATACTGTGGTGCTCTTGCGTACAGATCCTTCTTTCCTTCCGAATATGGTTTCTGTCTTCCATGTAAATCAGGTTCAAAGGCCCAGGACCAGGTGCTGAGGTCCCTGGATGTGCACAAGCTTTTGCTGTGGTATTTGGAGGTTACCAAGTTTCGTGTCTCGGACCACTTGTTTGTCCTGGTAGGTCCTGCCCACAAGGGCAAGCCTGCCACTAAGGCTACCATTTCGAGATGATTTGAGCGGGCATTTCTGCAGCTTATGTAGCAGCAGGAAAGAAGCCCCCCCTTTGGGGTATGGGCTCATTCTACCAGAGAGATTTCCTCCTCCTGGGCCGAGTCTTCAGCGGTGTCTCTGGATGAGATTTGCAGGGCTGCTACATGGTCCTCCTTGCACACCTTCACCAAGTTTTACAGGATTGATGTGGTGGTCCAACAGAATGCTGCTTTTGGTGCCTTGGTGTTGGCAGCGAGCTCATCAGACCCACTCTGATGTTTTCAGGACTGCTCTGTTACATCCCACTGGTCCTGGAATAAAGGAGGATTGCACAAGAACGAAAGATTAGGTTCTTACCTTTGCTAATCTTCTTTCTTGTAAATCCTCCCTTTATTCCAGGAACCCGTCCCTATGTATGTCCGATTCACTGATCGCCTGCCATGAAGTACTGGTAAGCTGGATTTAAGTTTCAGACCAGCCTTTATAAGAGTGCCATCTGACTGGATCTAGCACTAAATTTGGGAGGGGGGGAAGTCACTGGTTTAGTACCCCCTTCTGACAGTGCAGGCTATCTCCCTAGAGCACTGTTTTTGTTGTTCAGGTTTCTAATGTTTTATAACCTGTTTTCTAGTTTCCATTGTTGCTGTTTTGCATGTTAATATGAGCAGAATTGATTTATTTGTCATGAGGTCCCCGTTATCCTCTCTACCTTGTTTATTATCTTCTGTAGATGTTCCTGGCTGCTTGAAGACTGACTGGTTTCCAAGGGGCATGCTCCAGGATATGCTAGCAGAGGGAGGAGTTAAGACTTCAATCATCTGAGGTTTCCTACAGTGCCTGCCAGCAAGGGATGCATAAACCCACTGGTCCCTGAATAAAGAGAGGATTTACAAGAAAGATTAGCAAAGGTAAGAACCTAATCTTTTGTTAACAAAGCACAAATATATATTGTAGTTCCCAGCATTGAACAATAGAGCTGAATTTGCATGCTTCAGTCATAGTCTCCTGTAAATCTCCACGCTAGAGAGCTAACAAACAAGCATAGTCAATTTATCTAGTAGTCTCGTAGTAGTATTTATGATGAAAAAGTCAATGGAACTTTTATTTGTGAGTCTAAGAGCTGTTAATAACATCTTTTGGACATTTTCATATAGAACCTCCCATTACAAGCACGTAGTGACCTTCTTCAGTCACTACCTGGCGTATGTATTGAATTCCCTTTTTATCCCACTCTTGAAAGGATTTCTTATCTGAACCAGGCAGAAAAGTTGGATTATGATATACAGTACAGACAAGAAAGGGGTAAGTGTTGCAGAAAGATGATGCCTCTTACAAAGTCAGTGCCATACCATTGAATAGGCCCTTAAGAAACTATAATCCTTCAAAACTGCAGGCACCATACCCCATAAGTATGTAAAAAAAGCAATTAAAATGCTTTTTTTGTCAGTTGAGTCTCAGAGGTTATAGAGAAGTCACTTGTTGCACAAAACTAATCATTGATATGATGCATTAGAAACATAGAACATGACGGCAGAAAAGGGCCACGGCCCATCTAGTCTGCCCACACTAATGGCCCACCCCCTAACTACCTCCATGAAGAGATCCCACATGCCAATCCCATCTTTTCTTAAAATCTGGCACGCTGCTGGCCTCAATTTCCTGTTGTGGAAGATTATTCCAGCGATCAATCACCCTTTCGGTGAAGAAATATTTTCTGGTGTCGTCATGAAATTTCCCACCCCTAATTTTCAACGGATGCCCTCTTGTTGCCGTGGGTCCTTTAAGGAAAAAGAGATCCTCTTCCACCTTGATACAGCCTGTGACATATTTGAACATCTCAATCCTATCTGGGTCATTCCATGTCAAGTGATCAGATTCTTGGAAAGTGCCCTGCATGATCATCACGGATTTTGATGAAACTTCATATGCAGGGTCCACCATGTCTCAAACGAACTTTGGTAAAGTTTTAGTTTCACCTGTGGAATATTTGTGGAGATATAGCCATTTGTTTGACCCCATACCACAATGAAATACAGTACGACAATGACATTCTGACAACTTTGAGACACAATATCTCCCGAGCTGTGTTTCCAAAAAAACTGAAACTTAGCTACCCTGCACAACTTTTTGAGCTCTGTTCATTGCTACCAATAACAATTTTTGCCGAGCACTGATTGAATGGCTGAATTACAGTAAACTTGGCCGAAAAAATTAGTGCTCCAAAAAAAGTCAAAGTTTGACATTACTTAGCTCCCACAATAATTGAGTAATAAATGCAAAATTTGGCGCATGTCTCAGTACAACGTTGTTTTCAAAAGTACAATTTCAACCTCCAAGCTCTTTCCATTAGTTTACAAATTAAGTGTAAAGTTGCTAATTTGTGTAAAAAGGCCAAAAATAGGGTATTTTCAGCCTGCTTTTACAGAAAAATACCTTTTAGAAACTCTTTCAAATCAGTCTCATTAGAAAGAGCATATTTCAAACCCCCTAGAAAAGTGGACTTCATTTTTCAACGCAGGTTAACAATGGCTGAAAAATGGGGACAAAGTTGGGAGACGTTGCCACGGCAACAACCTCTATTTCAACATAGTTCTGTCATTTTTAAAGTTACAGTTTTGTATTGACGTAGTATTACTACTACTCTATTGCGTTGGTCCATGGTGACACTGTCACTACCAGTTCAAGAGTTTGAACTGGCAACCCCATCGCCATAGGGGTCACGCCCGATAGCTGTGCAATACCAGCCACGGGTGGGCCACTTCGTTCAGGTTCCCAAGTCTCGCATTTGGTTTCTTTGTCAAGGTTCCAAAGCCTTTTGTTGGTATCTTTCTGGTTCCAAAGCCAATGATTAGGGTGTCTTATCTTAGGTTCCCAAGCCTAAATTGGGTATCTTATATGGTTCCCAAGCCGAAGTGAAGTCCACTTTGATTTTAACTGCCAGCAATCTTTATAACATTTTGTTAAATTTTTGAGCCACTTTCTTCAATGCAGTTTCTGGAAATTGATATTGGCGGCCGGATGATGTAACTGAAGGGGCACAAAGCATGCAGATGAGGTGTTGCTCTGTAACCCAACAAATGTCTTGCCTTTCTGGCCAATAAAACGAATGAGCTGGACCGTGAGGATGCATAAATTTTATCAATGCATCATTTTGTTCAATTGAGACTTCAACAACGTTGCCTATCCACCATTGATTATCGTAAGTACAGGCAACGTAGCAACCAGGAAATATTTCGGACACTTTCAAATTTGGAATGGCAGTATCAGAAATTTTGGCAACAAAATTTATTGTGTCATTTGAAACTTTGCTGACACGAACCGAGTTTGAGTCGACTGGTACAAATTGGTGGTGCTCTCTGGTACCGGCTACTGTGCTGCTTTCATGCCATCTTTCTTCTTGAAACTTTTTGCTTTCTTCAATTTCTTCTTTTGGAACATAAATGTATTTAACTCCGTGTATATTTTGGTCACAAAAGTTAAACAGATCCTTTGGCGTCAATATTTGATCCGTTGATGGTCTTTGGAGGCTAGCCCGGGCAGCCAGTCGTTTAGTTGTTCCACCAACTCCATCGCAGGGTGATTTTCCGTGGCTAGTTCCAAAAAAATTCCATTCAGCCTCAATGTTGAAATCATTTCTGTGATTGCACAAATTCACAAAGTTCTTGTAGTTTTTATATTGTGCAGCTGAGCCGTCACTGAAGTAGTATATTTTGGTAATGTTTGTTTGAGTTACCAAAAATTCGATCAACTTTTGAATAAACACGTGTACAGATATCGTATCATGTTGCATATGATCAGAAATAATGCAACAGTTTACAACTTGCAATGTGCCCACTTCATTGAGGTAATATGCAACAAAAGGATGTACCGTAGCTTGTGAATTTTCCCAGTGAAAGCCTTGGGCGGCATCCTGTACAACAAATGAGTAATTTTCAGGGAAAACCATCAAAACGATCATTTCCATTTCTTTTAAGCCTGTCTTCAACATCTTCAAATATTCACTTTGATGTTTTGAAATGAAATGGTGGCTTGTCAACTTCCAAATCTTGCTTGCAAGTCTTTCAATAAAGTTGTCCATGGTTAGTACGCTTGTTTCTAATGTTTCACGGTCAGCGTGAACCCATTGCTTAAATTCTATTGATTCTTCTGGATCTAAATCCTTGAATATTTCTTCCAGGTATGCTGTTAGTGCTTCTTCACCAGGGCAGTTTTGACATTGTTGTAGCATACAGTCCTTGACATTTAGGTCGCACACAGTTTTTTCCATAAGAACTTTGTAGTTCTCTTTGACATTGGCGCCTTGTAGCATGAGCTTTACATTTTGATGTCGTGCAGACACACACGGAGTGTGCACCTGATGCACCAACGGTTACACACCACTTTGGCCTGAGCTCACAGAATTTGGAAAAACCAATTTCAGTTCCGTATTTGTTACAGTACGCCACGTACAGCTCTTTTAAATTACACAACAGCAGCCGCTTTTGTACTTTTAAACCATTGAGGCGGACTGAAATGCAATCTTTTTTGCCAGGACATATTCTGCTGAATTCATCGTCTTCGTAAAAATCTTGAACTCTATTTGCAATTTCTTTTGGAAGGGACTTGCCAATTTTTGCATCAGGTATAGAACAAATGCCTTTCTCTTTCTTTACTTTTTGGGCTGTTCTGACCATGCGCTCTGAAACGCCAAACTTCATTGCTGTTTCCTTTATTGACCAACTTTTTGGGGCCATCGTCAATAATTGAACTTTCATTGACCTGTTGGATATTGCAATTTTCGTTTTCATTTCTTCAATGAGGTCAGTGTAATCTTCACATAACTTGCATTCTACAGACTGACGAGACGGCCCAACTTCTTCAGCTGAAACTCCAGCAGCAGATGTAATCTTCTTGGCTATCACATTCTGCACACGTTCAATTTTTCGTATCACAGAGCCGGCTTTATCTCTACTAGCTAACCTTCGAATTTTCAATGGAGAGGTTCCTAAAGCAGTCAAGCTTTGATCAACTGCATCGGAGATGCTGATATCAAAATCGTCTGAAGATGAAGATGCTGCAGTAGCTTCACTCATTGAAACGAATTGGGCTTTGCACCTACTGCAAAGTTTCTGACCTGGCTTGATATTTATTTTTGCCACTTTTCTAAAATCATTAGACATGGCAAGATCGACTTTTAACAATCCACTTTGAACAATGTGATTTTTCTTTTCAAATGGATTACAACACGATGTTTGCTTTAATTCGTATTTGTCGAGATACTTTGCTTTGTGGTGGAGGCAGATTTGGTCTTTATCCATCAGTTCAACTTCAGAGCGCCGAGTGATAAGCAATTTTTCATCGGTTGACAAATTATGTAAAAAAATGAGCCCACATTTTTTAGAATAAAATGTGCCGTCATGACACTTTGACAACAATTTTTGCCCAATGGCACAGTCTGGCAGAAAAGGATTATTATTAGTCGATTCGTTGGCATCCATTTTAAACTGAATTAATAATAATGTGGATCTGAAAAAGAAAACAAGTTGTAATTTGTGATCTGCATGCAAAAAAATTATCACCTCAATTTCTAGTTAGGAATAATCATTAATTAAGAACACTATAATTGTACCCAAAGCTTGAGTAAAAATAAACAGGGAAAAACAGTGTGAAAAGTAACATAGTTGTAAGTTGAAACGTAGGCCGTTGCCATGGTGACATCTCCCAACTTTGTCCCCCTTTTTCGGGCATTGTTAACCTGCGTTGAAAAATGAAGCCCACTTTTCTAGGGGGTTTGAAATATGCTCTTTCTAATGAGACTGATTTGAAAGAGTTTCTGAAAGGTACTTTTCTGTAAAAGCAGGCTGAAAATACCCTATTTTTGGCCTTTTTACACAAATTAGCAACTTTACACTTAATTTGTAAACTAATGGAAAGAGCTTGGAGGTTGAAATTGTACTTTTGAAAACAACGTTGTACTGAGACATGCGCCAAATTTTGCATTTATTACTCAATTATTGTGGGAGCTAAGTAATGTCAAACTTTGACTTTTTTTGGAGCACTAATTTTTTCGGCCAAGTTTACTGTAATTCAGCCATTCACTCAGTGCTCGACAAAAATTATTATTGGTAGCACTGAATAGAGCTCCAAAAGTTGTGCAGGGTAGCTAAGTTTCAGTTTTTTTGGAAACATAGCTCGTGAGATATTGTGTCTCAAAGTTGTCAGAATGTCACTGTCGTATTGCATGTCATTGCAGTATGGGGTCAAACAAATGGCTATATCTCCACGAATATTCCACAGGCGAAACTAAAACTTTACCAAAGTTCGTTTGATACATGTGGGACTTTGTGCATAAAGTTTTATCAAAATCTGTGATGGTCATGCAGGGAGCCCTTGATCACTTGACATGGAATAACCCCCCTCTCTCTGCGTTCGAGTGAGTACAGCTGCAACTTACCCAGTCATTCCTCATATGGGAGATCCTTGAGTCCTGAGACCATCCTGGTGGCCATTCGCTGAACTAACTCAACTCTCTGCACATCTTTTTGATAATGCGGCCTCTAGAATTGTACACAGTATTCCAGATGGGGTCTCACCATGGATCTGTACAACTGCATTATGATCTCGGGCTTACGGCTGACAAAACTTCCACGGATACAGCCCATGATTTGTCTAGCCCTGGATGAAGCTTTCTCCACTTGATTGGCAGTCTTCATGTCTTCGCTAATGATCACCCCCAAGTCACGTTCTGCTACAGTCCTTGCTAGGATCTCACCATTTAGGGTGTAAGTCCTGCATGGATTTTTGCCGCTTATGTGCATGACCTTGCATTTTTTGGCATTGAAACTTAGTTGCCAAGTCTTTGACCAATGCTCCAGCAGGAGTAGGTCCTGCGTCATACTGTCGGGCATTGAGCTTTTGTCGGGCACTTTGCTTTCATCTGTTATGCGGTTCCCTACCATGTTGCATAGTTTGGCGTCATCGGCGAATAATGTAATTTTACCTCGAAGCCCCTCACCAAGTCTCTTACGAAGATGTTAAATAGGATCGGGCCCAAGACCGAGCCCTGCGGCACTCCGCTGATCGCCTCCGTCGTATCGTAGAGGGTACCGTTTACCACTACCCTCTGAAGTCTATCTCTAAGCCAGTCCCTAACCCATGCGGTTAATGTTTCACCCAGTCCCATCGAACCCATCTTGCTCAATAACCTGCGGTGTTGGACGCTATCAAACGCTTTGCTGAAGTCCAAGTACACGACGTCCAGGGACTTCCCTATATCCAGCTTTCTTGTTACCCAGTCAAAAAAGCTGATCAGATTTGATTGGCAGGACCATGTTGATGGGGATCTCGTAGATTCTCCTCGTTCAGGATCGTATCCAATTGGCGTTTGATTAGTGTTTCCATAAGTTTACTCACTATCGATGTGAGACTCACCGGTCTATAATTCTCAGCCTCCGTCCTGCATCCCTTTTTGTGGAGTGGAATGACGTTAGCCATTTTCCAATCCAACGGGATTCTTCCTGTACTTAGGGAAAGATTGAAGAGCGCGGATAACGGTTTCGCCAGGACGTCACTCAACTCCCTGAGCACCCTGGGGTGTAGTTTGTCCGGTCCCATAGCTTTGTTCACCTTGAGTCTTGATAGCTCCTTGTAGACACTGCTGGGCATAAACTCAAAATTTCAAAACGGGTCTTCCGAGTTTTCCCTCGTCGGCAGCTGAGGGCCGGATCCGGCGCCTCGCAAGTGAAGACCGAGCAGAAGTATTCATTTAAAAGTTTGGCTTTGTCGGAGTCTGATTCTACATAGTTCCCATCGGGTTTCCTAAGGCGTACTATCCCATCTGTGTTTCTTTTTCTGTCACTAATATACCGGAAGAAGGATTTATCGCCCTTCTTGATGTTCTTCACAAGGTTCTCCTCCATTCGGAGTTTGGCCTCCCTGACTGCCGTTTTGACCGCTTTTGACTTGGCCAGATAGTCTTCCTTGGATTTTCGCTGTAGATGATGAACGCTCTTTTCTTCTTTTTTATGAGGTCTGAGATCTCCGCAGAGAACCACTGTGGTCTATTGTTTATTCGCCGTTTACTTACTGATTTGACGTAGCGGTCGGTTGCTTTGTGTAAGGTTGATTTCAGAGTTGACCACATTACCTCTACATTATCTATTTCGGCATGGTTTTGCAGTGCCCGATGGACGAAATCTCCCATGCTTTCGAAATTTGTGCTCTTAAAGTTGAGGACCTTGGTTGATGTGCTTGACTTAGTGAAACCTTTCCTGAGGTTGAACCATATCTTGTGGTCACTGGAGGCCAACGTATCGTCTACTAAGACCTCTGTGACACTTTCTCCGTTGGTGAGTATTAGGTCTAGTATCGCCCGATCCCTAGTGGGCTCTAATACCATTTGTCTGAGTCTCGCTCCCTTTATAGAGGTTAATAGCTTCCTGCTGCCGCTGCTCGTAGCGGAAAGATTGTTCCAATCCACATCAGGCATATTGAAGTCTCCTAACAATACTGTATCTCCACACAAAGTGATATTCTCAATGTCTTTGACGAATTCTATATCCATGTCCTCCTGTTGTCTTGGAGGTCTGTATACTACACCAAGATACAGGCATTTGTCCTCCCCCTAGCCAAATTCACCCAGAGGAATTCCCCGTTGTACTTGACATCTGCAATTTTGGTAACTTTGATGTCCTCTTTAGTGTATAGTGCTACCCCTCCTCCCATTTTGCCCTCTCTGTCCCGCCGAAGTAAGTTGTATCCCGGTATAGCCATATCTCACCCATGGGAGTCCGTGAACCAAGTCTCGGATATCGCCACATCTAGGTCGGCGTTCCTCATTTCACAAGTTACCGTCAAATACTGCAAGTTCAATAGATCTCATCCCCACTGCCCCACAGATGTATGGATGGTGATCAAGAGTAACAAAAGATTAGGTTCTTACCTTTGCTAATCTTCTTTCTTCCTGGACCGATGGGTTGTTTACCTCCTCCTGCCAGGGATCTGTAGGAAGCCTTAAACATTGGAAGCTTTTACCCCTCCCTCTCACACCTTACCACTAAGCATGCTCCAGTCAGTCTTTAAGCAGCCAGGAACACCTGTATAGGACAAGAACGAGAGAGAGAGAGAGAGGAA
Organism: Geotrypetes seraphini; assembly: GCF_902459505.1. NCBI lineage: Eukaryota > Metazoa > Chordata > Amphibia > Gymnophiona > Dermophiidae > Geotrypetes > Geotrypetes seraphini. The sequence continues at coordinate 137,625,906 of NC_047089.1, forward strand.
AGGGGAACTCCCTGACAAGTAAATCAATTCTGCTCATCTAAGCAACAACAATGCAAAACAAAACAGGGAAAACCTGAATGACAAAAAATTGCTAAGGGAAGACACAGTCTGCACTGTCAGAAGGGGGCGCCTGAACTAGGGAGCCCCCCTAAAACTTAGTGCTAAACCCAGTCAGATGGCACTCCTTATAAAGGCTGGTCAGAAAGAGAAATCCAGCTTACCAGTATTTGTTAGACAGGCAATCAGCAAATCAGAAAGGGCAGGTTCCTGGAATAAAGTGAGGATTTACAAGAAAGAAGATTAGCAAAGGTAAGAACCTAATCTTTCACTCTTGTACAATCCCACTATATTCTGGGACCAGTGGGACATAACAAAGCAGTCCCGAAAAGTCAGGGTGGGACTGATTAGCCTGCTGCCAACATAGAGGAACCAAAAGCGGCATCCTGCTTGGCTACCACATCGATCATGTAAAACTTGGGAGTGTGCAAGGAGAACCATGCAGTAGATCCTACATATCTCATTCAGGGCCACAGCCAACGACTCTGCCCAAGAGGAGGATACTCCTCTGATTGAATGAGCCCGCACTCCTAGGAGGGGCTTCTTCCCAGCCGCCACGTAAGCCGATGAAATGACCGAGCAAATCCACCTGGAAATAGTAGCCTTTGAGACAGGCTCACCTTTGCAGGCTGGCCCCTTCAAAACAGGTGGTCAGAGACTAAACTCGTTGGGAACTTCCAAATACCGCAAAAAAAAGCTTGCGCACATCTAGGGACTGTAGCACCCAGTCCTGATCCTTAAAGGAAGCAAGTGCAGGAAGCCAGACTTCCTGATTCACATGGAAAGCGGGAACCACTTTTGGAAGAAAGGAAGGAACAGTACTCGGCATCACCGCGGAAACCGCAATACGCAGGAAGTGATCTCTGCAGGAAAGAGCCTGAAGCTTTGAATCTCTCTGGGCTGAAGTGATAGCCATAAGGAAGACCGTCTTGACCGTGAGATCCATCAAAGACCCCTGTTCCAAAGGCTCATTTGGAGGACGAACCAGAGAGTGAAGAACTAGATCTAGATCCCATACTGGACAGGGAAGGCACAAAGGAGGCTGCAGCCGAACCGTGCCCTGCAGAAAATGGACCATGCCCAGATGAACAGCCAATGAGCCCCTCAGTGCAAGAGGGCCCATACATGAAAGACCTGCAAACGGAACCCAGAGTGAAGCCACTGCAAGGCCCTTCTTTAGGCCATCCTGCAGAAACTTCAGGACTTCAAGAATTGAAGGAAGAGAAGGGTCCTCTTGTTGGAGTGCACACCACGCTAGGTAGCATTGCCAAGCCTTCGCATAGGCCACCATTGAGGGCTTCCATTTACTGTGAAGCAATGTGGCAATCACAGCCACAGAATAGCCCTGGCCCTTCAAGGCCACCAGCTCAAGAGCCATGCCATGAGACCAAAGTGGTCTGGATCATGCAGTACGATTGGCCCCTACGTGAGGAGGCGAGAGTGACATGGAAACTGTAGCCCCCGATCCTGCTGGAGCCGAACCAGATTGGCATACCATGGCCGCCTTAGCCAATAGGGAGCCACCAGGATCACCAGCCCCTTGTGGTCTCCTATCCATCTCAACAGACACCCTATTATTCCTATTGCCCACCACTTATGAGGTATTCAGGAAACGCCTCAAAACCCACCTATTCCTGAAATACCTAGACAGTTAACCCACTTCCCTCTTTCCCCTCCCTTGCCCTTTCTCCCCATTGTTCCCCACATCCCTTAAGTTAATTCAACTTGTACGTCAACTCAACTTGTACTCCAATAATCTTTTGTAAACCGCATAGAACTTAACGGTATTGCGGTATATAAACTGTTATTATTATTTATTATTATTATTATGGGCCAAGGAGGAAAGACAAAGATGACCCTCCCAGGGTCAGGGCTGAGCCAGAGCAGCCAGGCCTTCACAGACGTCCTCTCGATGACTGTAGAAACGATTGTCCTTATTTGCCGCAGATGCCATGAGATCAAACATGGGGTACCCCCCACCAGTGCACTGCACAATTGAACGCTCTTCGAGAGAGACTACTCTCTGTGGTCCAGCATCTGACGACTGAGAAAGTCTGCTTGGACGTTGTCCACACCTGCCACGTGCACTGCAGACAGCGCCACAAGGTACTTCACCCCACAAAAGAGCCTCCATACTCAGAGAAGGTCACCCTGATGATTGAAATAAGCCACCGCCATGGCATTGTCCGAGAACACACGGACAGCCCATTGAAGGAGACGACCTTGGAAGTGGAGAAGGGCCAGCTGAATCACCCACAGTTCCAGACAATTGATTGATCACATGTGTTCCGAGGCGCCCACTGACCCTGAACCGGGACAGACATGCATACAGCTGCGCAACCTTTTAGACTTGGAACCGAGAGGATCACCCAATCTGAGATCTGGAGCCGAAGGCCCCTGGACAGTGAGAGAGGACACAACCACCATGCTAGACTGCTGCGCACCACTGTTGTCCAGGGCAGGTTGAGAGGAAGAGGGAAAATACGGTAAGCTCTGGTATGAAGGAAAATACATTCATAAAATCCTGGTATGATGCAGGTGAAGCACAGTAAGTCCTTTGGATAACACTAAAGGTGAAGCAACCAGATCTCAAATGGGAAAAAAATCCCTTTTCTCCTCTCCTGCTCTAACAACTCAATATATATTAATAAAACTAAAAAGACATTTCTGACTGCACTTGCCAGCTGTCACGTACTGGTTGGGAAATACCCTGCTGGCCTAAGCGAAACTTATGAAGAGGAACAAACCAGCAATACTTGACTCTTTTTGCATGACAGCAGAGCCTCACACCTGTTATGATGAATACATCTCATGGTCAAGAATAGAATTCTCGAGAATTACATTTAGTAAGATGTGTCTTGTGATAACAGGGCAGAGGGATCAGGTTCTGAAGTTGCTGATATGGTAGATTTAAAGGGGCACTTGTGGGAAAAGGATAGGCCTTACGGTAAACTGAACAGACGTATAGCGTGACACAAATGTATAAACCAATAAATGAATTTACAGATGTATAAGAAAAGAACCAATAAAGATTTATCATGTAACTTAGACCAACGTAGTATTGACCACCAAGAAATGTATAAAACCAGGCCTGTAAGCGGAAGTGAGCAGAACAGACATCAGCGGATCCTCAGGCCTGAAGATCACATTCTGTTACTCTATATGCTGAATGATTTATTCTTGTAAGCTGTTAATGATTTATTAATAAATATACTTATTGCTTTATACCAGTATATAGAGTGTGAGGTCTCTATCTCGGTGTAGGCTTCGACAGCGGCCTACTTCAAGGGGTGCATGTAACGGGTCCTTTTGTGGATTCCAGCATGACAGCAGAGCATCCTGCAGTGGATGCAGACAGGCTCTGGTCCCATGGACCACATCGCTCATTGCCACCATAGTCCCCAAGACCTGGAGATGCTGCCCCAAGACATGGAACGGCAGAAACTTCCAGTGGTCCGGGAAAATGGACATGTGGAGATATACCTCCAATAGATCTAGGGAGGCTAGAAACTCCCCTGCTGCCTCTGATGCTATTACTGAGCACACTATCTCCATGCGGAAGTGAGGCACTATTAGAGCCGCATTGACCGCCTTGAGGTCCAGAATTGGTCTCCAATCGTTGGATTCTTTCTTTGGAACGATGAAGTATAACTAGTATCTCCCAGAGCCCAAGTCTTACTCTGGCACAGGTTTGATTGCGGCAAGATTCAAAGGTCTGTGGACCGTAGCATGCACCCGAACCATCTTCTCAGGGTGATCTGCAGGTGAATCTAGAAAATACTTGGTGAGAGAAACTCCAATTTGTGGCCATAGCGGAGGACCTCCAGAACCCAGTGGTCAGAGGTGATGATCTTCCATTCTGCCAGAAAGGCAGACACCTCCCCCCGATGTGCGAAGGAGATGGCGGCCTGGCACCAGAACTGTTTCTTAGTGGCAGCCGCTGGCCATCTTATCACTGACTGCAGACCGTTAGCCCTGCTGTAGCATGGTCTGGCAGACAAAGAGGACCGCTGACCTCAGGAAGAGCCTGAGCATGGATGGGAACGCTGAAAGGGACAAAAATTATAACGCTCTAAACTCCTGGAAGGGTGGGACCGGCTCCCAGGCAACGCTTTTGGTCTGCGATCCTGAACACTGGCCATAAGGTCTTCCAGACCCTGGCCGAACAAAAGCTGGCCCTTGAAGGGCAACCTGCTCAATGTGGCCTTAGAAGAAGAAATACCAGACCACTGACGGATCCAAAGCATCTAGGCGCCCAGCTTGGTGAAAACTTTCAAAATGTCATGCTAGGCATTGGTCACATAATCCACTCCAGAGATGAGAAACTCAAATCACACAGCACTTCAATGCCAGGATCATGGCACAGCTTGGAATGACATGCCGAGCAACAAAAAATGAGGCCGTCACCACTTTGACACCAGTCGCGGCTGAGTCAAACAGAACCTTAAGGATGAAATCCATGCGTCTGTCCTGAACATCTTTCAAGACTACCCCTCCATCTGAGGGAACAGATGTGTGCTTGGTGACCTGCGCCACAGAGGAATCCACCTTTGGAGAAACAAAGCGCTTATTAAAACCATCCGCCATGGCCCGAGCGCATTTCAGGAGATCTTCCGGATTGTCCCACACATCTGAATGGATTATCAGGAAATTAGGCAGATTGTGGCTGCTGGTCACTCATGAGAGAACATTCAGCAGTGACAGGCTGATCCAACTGCAGTTTCAATTCCTGCAAAGATTCAGGATTTAAATCCATAAGGTGTGCGGGCTTGAAAAATCTGTGCACTGTGGGGTTGTTATCAAATCACTAGCCCCACATGGATCTGGATTGTGGGGATCCACAAGATTTGCAACCTCCAGGGCCGCCTTAGTACCACCCGGCAAAAGCAGAGGAATCGAAAGAGTGCCCACCACAACTGCGGGCATTGCCATCCTACTCTCCAGAGCCCCTGCAGGAAGACAAGAGGAAAGACCCTGGTCCAGCGGAGCAGGAGTCCCTGTGACTGGCACAGAAGCCGGAAGAAGGGAAACAGGCAGAGACTTTTGAACTAAGTATGCCTGCGAAAGCATATTCATAAATTCTGGTGGAAACCCTCCTCCACAGCAAAAGCCGAATTCTGCATGACAGATTTGGAAAGCTTGAAAGATATATGAAGTTTATTGCTGAAGCTGCACTTAGTTTGCTAAAACGCTGCCAGAACATTCCCCAGGGCCCCCTGATGCCAATTTCATGGGAGTCAGGGCATAAGGTGCTTGAAGATCATCCCCAGAGGTCAAAGGCACCACACATTCAAGGAAATCTCACACATCCCTCCTCGCAGGGTGCAGCACATGTGGAACATGGCTGCGCAACCAACAGCCATCCATAGCAAATGAGGCATGAATCCATCCCATCCTGCCCTGGGGAGATCATCTAAGTGGTTTTCTTAAAAAAATGAAGCGGGCAAGTATGAAAACTAACTTTAAAGTCAAATCCGGAGAAAATCCAAAATGGCCACTGAGGCCCTGTTTTGACTAGAAATAGCCCCCCAAAACTACAGAGAACCCTCAAAAACAGAGATTTTAGGGGTGAGGTGTAGGGCATACAGGGAAACCATCTAAAACCCCCTTTTTTAAAGTCCCCCCCCCAAAAAAAATCTCTGATTCAAACTGTTAGCTTGCTCTCATATAACCATGTGCTGACAGGAAACTGCAACATTTACACTCACTGTGATGAGAGAAACTGTAGGCAGAACTGAACACAGGTTACAGGGAGATCCTTTGCCTCAGTGAATTAGAAATCTGGATTTCAAGTCTTCTGACTGCCCCACTGGCCTGACCACCACAGCTGGAAACCTCTGCCACCCGTGGACATGCTGCGGACGCCTAGTGGAGGAACACAGTGACTGGCTCTCGGTCACACCTTCATGGAATCGCTCAGCCTGTGCTACACCCACTAGCGGACAAAACTGGGGTGATCTAGCTCCCAAGGAAAGATTCTGGTGGCCAGATCAGATGTGCAGGCTGTCCAGAGGGCTTACTGCCGAGCAGGGAACCCCCCAGAAGCAGACATTCTCCAACAATCTGTGATCTCCCGCCGCAAGAATGACCCCACAGGGAATCTCCACTGCACTAGGGTAAGACCATGACTAAAAAATACCGAAATGACTGATAAAACCAGAAAATAAAACACGAGCAGAAAAGATAAGCTCCTACAAACTGGCCTGTAGGAATTTAGACTGGAGTTCAATGGAGCAAGCTCAGTGGTAAGGTGTGAGAGGGAGGGGGTAAAAACTTCAAATGTTTGAAGCTTCCTACAGATCTCTGATGGGAGGAGGTAAACAATTCACCGGTCCTGGAATAAAGTGGGATTATACAAGAAACAGATTTCCCTTGCCATAAAATTGTAAAGATCTATGTATTAACTGTTCATCTTAAACAAATGCATCCTTCATAATAATGTAAGATGATGTGCTTGCAAGGCATTTAATTTCAAATTAAGCTCTCTTAACAAAGGTATTGTATATTACAATCATATAAGATGGATAATAATCCACCCAGATCAAAGGGAATGCTCCATGCCAAAAAGTCCTTTCCCACAGCAGTATCACTAACGCTTTCAATTTGTTCAAATTAAGCTGAAATTCAAATGATTATAAATCTTTAAAAGTGATAACAAATGAAGCAAGGAACTCTGTGGCTCAGACAAAATTACCAGTAAATCATCTGAAAAAGCAAGAAATTTAAGATGCTCATGGCAAATCACCAACCCAGATACCTCCTTCGACTGACACAAAACAAGCAAACAGGGTCTTCAATGTCAAGATGAAAAGTAGAGGCATAAAGGACACCTCTGCCTCATGACCATTCAGATCAGAATGGAGGAACTGCTAATTCCATTCTCTATTAGTTGTGCTGCTGGAGAGGCAGAGAGAGTTTATATGACCTGTAGATACCAACCCTGAATGCCCAGAAAAGAACTGGTCTAAACAATAATGACTAGGTGATCCTATCAAAGGCCATTTCTGCATCTAGGCTTACCACAAATGAAGATATGTCCATGAGCCTGACAATGAAACATGGCTAGCAAAACCTTTTGAACACTGAGCACAGATTGTCTGTTTTTAACAAAACTGCTGAGCAACTCTTATATCAGTTGACAATGTATCAGCTAGCTAGTCAGTTATCAACTTATAGAGGAGTTTAATATCTATATTTATGAGAAATATCGAACTATGAGTCTGCTAATTCTCATGGATGATTTGGATTTGCATATTTGCATGTAATCAACATGCAAATATACTCAACTCTTCTTCCCAGCTTCGTCCACCTGTGTAGTGAGATGAACGAGCTAATTCAGGGTCCATAATGAGATTCATGTCTCCTGCCACAAGAAGATTGCTGGAAATATATAGGAGACATAGCATCTGCAAAATTCTATAGAAAGCTTTATCATATCAAACAGGACCATACACCACTAGCAAAATCAATTTCCTCCTCTGCAACCATAATTTAAGTAGCACATATCATCCCTCAGTGTCTTTGGCAAATAATTCAGAAGTGCACTGTAGAGATTTAGAGAGATGTACTACTGCTACTCCAGTTTTTCATCTATCTTTTTGAGTTTTTCACAGCACAGGTGTACCGATCAGCTGAAAATAAGTTGAATAGTTTTTCATCTATCTTTTTGTGTTTTTCACAGCACAGCAGAGAGCTTTTTCAATTTTGATGAAGGTTTTTTGTCAATGAGGTGACCGATCAACCACCTTTAATAAACCACTTTTGTGGAGGTGGGAGGGCCCTTTCCTGAGGCTTTTTCCTTCCACTTAACTTGTTGTGGAGCCTATGCTGTTCTGGTATTACACAATTTGACATCATGTATTAATTTATGTGAAAGTGTTACTATCTATCATCATTGATTTTTCACTGTATCTGAGTCATTCTGCTACTCCAGTTTGACACCCATCTGAAGAACCCACATAAGCTTCAATTTTTTATGCTCATCGTATAAAAGTCTCTTGCAAACAAGCAATATTCACTGCATGATTCAATACAATAATAATTTTTTCCTCTTGATTGGTGATATAAGGCCTCAAACATATGTGCTAAAACAATACTATATACAGGTACACAATCAAAAAACATACCTTCCTTTTTACTAAGCTGCAGTAGAGGTTTCCACTATGACCCAGAGCACTAAATGCTCCAATGTTGCTCCGACGTTCATAGAATTCTTTTGAGTGTCTGAGCATTTAGTGCCCCGGGCCGCAGTAGAAACTTCATCATGGCTTAATAAAAGAGGGCCACAGTGAGTCAGAGCACCAAGCACTCATTCCATTTTATCATCCCACCATCACCAAAAAACTCAGTAATACTGTGGAGTTGGAGAAATTAGAATCCTGGAAAAACATAAAATGAACACCCACTGGTCGACACTCAGTGATTTATCTTTCAATGAAAAAAGAATGAAAACCAACATGCAGCATTCCCCCCCCATTAAACTCCCTCCTTGTCCCCCCCCACCCTAACCACAACTTCCTATTTAACAAATACATCTCCATATACCAACCATCATTCACAGTCTCCCATTGCCCAAAGCAAGGAGAAAGAGAGAGACCACAACTAATGCATAAGGCTCCCCGCACTCCATCAGCCCAATCCAAAGTAGCCTAATGAAGATCTAATTGCATTGTCTGTTACAATACTCAAACAGTGATCCAAAAATGTAAAATCTAACCGCAGAAAAAATAAAAGGAGCCATATAAAGTGAAGACAGAAAACAATATGTAATAAATTCAGAGACATGTGCAATTATAGAGAGCATACAAGGACCTTAGGCCCAAAGTGCTGTTACTCCCTCAGTACATTAGAGATTATTGACACAGTCTTGAGCCTCTGTGGATGAGTTGAAAACTTTCCACTGACCATTCAGAAATATTTTGAATACAGCTGAATACAAGAGCCTGAACCTTATTTAGTGCTCAAATAAAGCTGAGCATATTGGTGTGAAACATTTACGTCACGCTTGGATGACTGGAGAGCAATCCTGGAAAATTTTTGTTGTAGAAGAACAAACCTGTAAAGAAGCATTCTGTTGCTTATATTGTCTCAATAATTCTACTTTATATTGATAATTGTGGATCTTCACCACCACACGCAGGCATTGTTGACTATCCTGTTTAAGGCCCATGCGGTGAGCTTGTTCCAGATCTAGTGGACCCATTCCCGCAAACAGTGGCAAAAATATTGCAAGCCACTGCCCTAACATCACAGGCAATTTCTGTTTCAGGAGTCTTGGGAAGAACCAGAAAGCATACATTGCCTCACTGGGAAATTACAGACCGGTAAGCCTCACTTCAGTGCCGGGCAAAATGGTAGAAACAATTATAAAAAATAAAATTGAGGAACATGTAGACAAACATGATTTAATGAGACGGAGTCAGCATGGGTTCAGCTGAGGGAGATCTTGCCTCACACATTTGCTTGACTTCTTTTAAAGTGTGAATAAACATGTGGATAAAGGTGAGCCAGTTATATAGTGTATCTAGATTTTCAGAAAGCTTTGGATAAAGTTCCTCACAAGAGGCTCCTGAGAAAATTAAAGTGTCATGGGTATAGGTGGCAAAGTTCAGTTGTGGATTAGGAATTGGTTATCAGATAGAAAACAGAAGGTAGCGTTAAATGGTCATTTTTCTCAATGGAGGAGAGTAAACAGTGGAGTGCCACAGGGGTCTGTACTGGGACCGGTGCTATTTAATTTATTTATAAATGATCTGGTAATTGGAACGACGAGTGAGGTGATTAAATTTGCAGTTGACACTAAACTGTTCAAAGTTGTTAAAACACATGCGGATTGTAAAAAATTACAGGTGAACCTTAGGAAATTGGAAGCCTGGGCGTCCAAATGACAGATGAAATTTATGTGGACAAAGTGATGCAAATTGGGAAGAATAACCTGAATTACAGTTACCGGATGCTAAAGTCCACTTTGGGGGTTAGCACCCAAGAAAAGGATCTGGGTATCATCCTAGACAATACAATGAAACCTTCTGCCCAATGTGTGGCAGCGGCCAAAAAAGCAAACAAGATGCTAGGAATTTTTTTAAAAAGGGATGATTAACAAGACTAAGGGGTCCTTTTACAAAGCCACGCTAACGGTTTTATCGCATGCACCGGTTTGCCTGCTCAAAAGGAGGCTGTAGCGGCTAGCCCGCGCGTTAAGGTCTTAGCGTGGCTTTGTAAAAGGAGCCCTAAGAATATTATAATGCTTCTGTATCACACCATGGTGCAACCTCATTTGGAGTACTGCATTCAATTCTGGTCTCCTTATCTCAAGAAAGATACAGTGGTGCTAGAAAAGGTTCAAAGAAGAGCAACCAAGATGGTAAAGGGGATGGAACTCCTCTTGTATGAGGAAAGACTAAAACAGTTAGGGCTCTTGAGTTTGGAAGAGAAGGCTGAGGGGAGATATGATTGAAGTCTACAAAATCCTGAGTGGAAACGGGTACAAGTGGATCGATTTTTCGCTCCATCAAAAATTACAAAGACTAGGGGACATTCAATGAAGTTACAGGAAAATATTTTTAAAACCAATAGGAGGAAATTTTTTTTTCACTCAGAGAATAGTTAAGCTTTGGAACACGTTGCCAGAGGATGTGGTAAGAGTGGACAGCGTAGCTGGTTTTAAGAAAGGTTTGGACAAGTTCCTGGAGGAAAAGTCCATAGTCTGTTATTGAGAAAGACATGGGGGAAGCCACTGCTTGCCCTGGATCGGTAGCGTGGAATATTGCTACTCCTTTGGTTTTGGCCAGGTACTAGTGATCTGGATTGGCCACTGTGAGAACAGCTACAGGGCTTGATGAACCATTGGTCTGACCCAGTAAGGCTATTCTTATGTTATTATTCTCAAGATCTTCTAGCTTAGAAATATGTTCAAAATATGTGTCTTCAAGGTGTCCAGGTGCTTATTATGTGCATGGTAATTACCCTCCACCCCTGAGACACACTGTGCTCACTGGTACGCTGAGTAATTTCCGCCAGCAAAGGATTCTAAATTTGTATCCGTCATCTGCAAACATGACTGCTCTACTCACTGCATCACGTGATCTCCTGAACAAATTATAATCTGAAGAAGATTGCTTCTATGATTCACTGAAAGTAGAAACTTCCTAGACGGAAGATGCTGCCGGATGATGGTCATAAGCCTAGAGATGAACAACTTCATGTTAACTACAATATGACTTTTGAGATGCTATGCATTTTTAGACATAAAATGGTAGAACTTCCAAATGTCCACTCTTCATGTGGAACTGGGAATAGTAATGAAAGAGAGGAGAGCTGGGGCAAAACAGAATTGGGAGGACAGAGAGAGAAAGAAAATTCTGGGGAGGGGGGAGAGAAAGACAGTATAATAAGTAGATGGAATAGAGGAAGTGAGAACATAAGAATAGCCTTTCTGGGTCAGACCAGTGATCCATCTAGCCCAGTATCCCGTCTTCACAGAGGCCAATCCAAGTCAAGTACCTGGCAAAAACCCAAATAGTAGTAGCATTCCATGTCACCAATCCAGGGTAAGCAGTGGCTTCTTCCATGTCTGCCTCAACAGCAGACTATGGACTTTTCTTCCAGGAACTTGTCCAAACCTATATTAACCACTCTTACCACATCCTCTGGCAACATGTTCCAGAGCTTAACTATTCTCTGAGTGAAAAAATATTTCCCCCTATTGGTTTTACAGATATTATTTTATAACTACATCGAGTGTCCCCTACTCTTTGTAAATCTTAATACAGTATAAATATCGATCCACTTGTAATACTAGATGGTGCAGGAGAAGACAGAGAATGCTGGATGGGATGGGGAGAAAGAAATAGGCTATACTGCATGGGACAGAGAGAGAGAGACAGAGGCCATGCTGGATGGAAGACGTGGAATGACCCATACACGAAAGTAGCAATCTGCACCCAGACAAAGCTACCACACTAGGCCCTTCTTCAGGCTATCCTGCAGAAACTTCTGGACTTGAGGAATCGATGTAACAGATGGATCCACCTATCTTAGAGTGCACCAAGCCTTCGCATAGGCCGCCACTGTGTGGACTTCTTTTTGCTGTGAAGCAATGTGGCAATCACAGCCAAATAGTCCCGGCTAGTTAAGGCTCAAGAGTCATGCCATAAGACCAAAGTGGGCAGGATCCTGCATTGTAATCAGATCCTGTGTGAGGCAGCAAGAATGACAAGGTAGCCAGAGCCCCCAATCCTGCTGGAGCTAAACCAAGTTGGCATACCACGGCTGCCTTGGCCAATTGGGTGTAACCAGGATCACTGGACCTTTATGGGTCATTATCCACCTCAACAGACACCCTATCATAGGCCACGGAGGAAAGACAGAGGAGACCTTCCTGTGGCTAGGGCTGAACCAGAGCGTCCAGGCATGTGCTGCCGGTCTTGCAACAGCGAATGACGAATCAATTCACTTTCCTGTTGGCCACAGTCACCATGAGATCGAACGTGGGACACCCCCACTGATTTACTATGCAATCGAATGTTCTTTTAGACAGGGTCCACTCTCCAGTAATGCTGCCCGATTCACGATTCGAATCGATTCACCGATTCGAATTGATTCAATTTGAAAAAAAATCAGCCTCCCGATTCAATGGCCGACTTCCAAGTCACGAAGCACCAGTGTCATCATGGCGCAGCTTGGAATAGCATGCTTGAGCAACGAAGAGGCAGATGCCGCCTGAACACTAGTGGCCACCAAATAAAACAGATGCTTAAGGACAAAATCTACACTGGGAAGAGAAGTGTGCTTCGTAACCTGCACCCCTGAGGAATCCACCTTTGGAGAAGCAAAGCACTTGCTGAAGGCATCCACCAGAAAATAATGCTGCACCATGGTGCAAGGGACCCTCAGGAGTCTCTTCAATGTCTGTAATAATTAAAATAAGGTCAGGATGATCAGGAAAAGAGGCGTATTGTGGCTTCCGGTCACTCACGAGGGAACATTCTGTAGTGACAGGCAACTCAGACATGCAGCTTTAATTCCTGTAGAGATTCAGAGATAAAATTCACAATATGCGTGTGCTTGAAAAATCTCCCCCAAATCAGGGGCTCTGCAGTGATCCTGGAGAACCACCAGATATGCCACAGCTGTGGCCGTCGTGGCACCCTCCTGTGAAAGCAGAGGTATGGAAAGTGAATTTGGCACAACTGTGGGCACTACCTGTATACCTGACAGCACCCCTAAAGGAGGCAAGAGAAAAGACCCTGGACCAGTTGCAGGGGTCCCTGTGCCTGACACGGAGGCCAGTAGAAGGGAGACAAGCAGAGACCTTTTCCCCCAATTATGCCTGATAAAGCATATCAACAAAATCCAGGGAAAACCCATCCTCCGTGGCGGGAGCTGACACCTGCGCTCCAGTTGGGGATTGTTGGAGGATTTACTAGGTTTACCTCCGAAGACATGCGTGCATTTCACCGTAGCATCGCTTGCGCACTCCTCAGGGTCCCCTGATGCCATTTCACAAGAGTCAGGACAGAAGGAGCTAGAAGATCCTCCATGGAGGCTAAAGGCCACTGAGGGCTTGTTTTAGACTAAAAATAGCCCGGGAAAACTACAGAGAACCCCCAAAACAGCAATTTTAGGATTTTAAGGGGTGGGGGTAAAGCATGCAGGGAAATCACCTAAAAACCTCCTTTTTAAAGACCCTTACAAATCTTTGATTCAAGCTGTTTAGCTGGTACTCATAGAAACGTGCTAACAGGAAAACACTGCAGATTGAACTGAAACAGCTCACAGGGAGATCCCTCTGCTTCAACTTGCTGGAAAGCTGAACTTTGAATCTTCTGACTGCCCCACTGGCCTGACGTCCACGGCCGGTCACCTCCGCCACCCTCGGAATGCTGCGCAGCACGCCTGGTGAAGGAACATAGTCTGACTACGATCCTGAGTGTGCCTCCACGGAACTATGCAACCTGCACTCGACCCACTAGCAGACAAACTTGGGGTGAGCTAGCTTCCAAGGGAATGGTCCCTGAGCCCCGATCTGATGTGCAGGCTGTCCAGAGGGCTTACTGACACACAAGGAACCCTCCAGAAGCAGACTTTCCCCAAAGGTGTGAGATCTCCCACAGTCGGAGCTGTCCCTGCAGGGAACCACCACAGCACAAGGGCAAAAACCGTGAACGCAAAGACTGAAATTACATGAAATAAAACTCATGTACTCAAGCTCCTACAGCCTGGCTTGAATGAAGAAAGACTGAGGTTACAGGGACAGTGATAAGGTAAGAGGGGGAAGGGTTTAAGTCTAAACTGAAATAGAAGGTTCTGTTTGTAATTTATAAACAGTTGTACAGAATTATGTCCCCTTATAAAAAAAGATTTAAATATAAAAAATCATAAGTGTTTAAGGCTTGTTCAATGAGGACAGAGCTCATGGGATGGAGCCTGTGGGAATGGGGACAAACTTATGTCTCTCTAGCTCATGGTCCAGTCCCTAGTCCTAGGTCTCCTTGACTACTGCAACATCCTCTATCTCCCCTGCCCCGCAACAAATGATAAAAACAACTACAAACAGTACAAAAACACAGCCCCGAGACTAGTCTATAATAATAATAATAATTATTGTTTAAGATACCGCCAAAGCCAAAGTAGTTTGAGGCGATTTATAATAAAGAAGAGCTGGACATACAGCGAAAAAACAATGAAGTCTTTGAGTACATGAATATTTGTACAGAGTATGGTAACATTCTAGATGCGGGTTTACAATAAAAAGTAAGTCGAGGCGATTTACAGTAGGAAGAGCAGGTCATACAGTGTGGGAATAAGCAGTGAAGACTTTAGGAATTTTTGGTCAATAGGAAGTAGATCGAGGCGATTTACAATAAGAAGGGATAGGTCATACAGTGAGGGATAAGCAGTGAAGACTTTAGGAATTCTTGGTCACAAATCGGTTGAACAGGTTGGTTTTAATAAGTTTTCTGAAACTGAGGTAGGATGAGGAGTGCATGATGATGCTGCTTAACCCTTTCAGGACCAAGGGACATATTTGTCCCATAACTTTAAAATCCTATAAATTTTGATTGGGATAGTCTACAGTTCTAAATTTGATATGTACGGATTCCATATGATACTGCCTTTATGTAAACAAACTGGTTCCGACATTCATTCATTAGCGTCGTTGCCAGATTGACGAGAAGATTCACTTGCCACACTGTCCATAAGCCAGAAGTTTGATTTTTAAAAAAAAAAATAATGATATTTCACAAAAAAAATCAATTTTTTGGCATCTGCAAGCCCTTTTTACCATAAAAAATGTTGTCAAAAACCACAAAAATTGGCCTACGATCCTTATGGTCCTGAAAGGGTTAACCAGTCGTTCTGTAGACTTGCTTGGAAGGCAAGCATTCTGTCAAGGAATCTTTTGTTTCGGCAGGTTTTTATGGTAGGGTGGCTAAACATGCGTATTCTGCATGTAGGCCTGGTGGAGCAGTCTAGTTTAAAGTGGGAGACCAGGTACAGAGGGGCCAAACCGAGAATGGATTTGAAACAGAGACAGGCGAATTTGAACAATACTCTTGCCTCCAGGGGCAACCAGTGGAGATTTTGGTAGTAGGGGGTTATATGATCCCATTTCTTTAGGCCGAAAATCAGTCGCACAGCTGAGTTTTGTATGATTCGGAGTCTTTGAATGGTTTTCTTGAGAGACCCCAGATAAATAATATTGCAATAGTTGAGTAGGTTTAAGATTGCACCAGTAAGCTGAATGATGTTGTGTCGAAGTACTTTCTGATGGTTCCATAGTGTTGAGAAGCCTTTTCTGATTAGTAGCTCTGAGTGCATATCTAGAGTGAGATAGCGGTCCAGTGTCACTCCCAGGATTTTTATGGTATCAACAATAGGGAAGTTCTGTCCATTCAGGGTCATTGTAGTATCTTTGATTTTGTCATTTGGGCTTGCCAGGAAGAATTTGGTTTTTTCGGGGTTGAGCTTCAGTTTGAACTCTGTCATCCATGTTTCAATTTGTTTTAGAGTTAGTGCTAGATGAATCTTCATCTCAGGGGTCAGGCTTGTTAGGGGCAGGACTATGATGATGTCATTGGCGTAAATGTAGAATTTGATTTTTAATTTTTGCAGTAGATTTGCCAATGGGGCTAGGTAAATGTTTAACAGAGTGGGGGATAGGGGGGAACCCTGTGGGACACCACATGGGTTTACCCAGCTGGAGGATTGGATATTGTCGCTATAGACTCGGTACGATCGTTTAGTCAAGAAGCCTTGGAACCATTTTAGTACTTTGCCTGAGAGACCAATTGTCTCCAGGCAGTCAATTAGGATGGTGTGATCGACTAAGTCAAAGGCGCTGCTTAAGCCTAGTTGAAGGATTAGTGCACTAGACCACATCACCAAGGCATACCTTGACTCACACTGGCTCCCAATCCAAGCAATAATACTATTTAAATTCTACCGTCTACTATTTAAATCCATAAAGTGGTGAACAGCCCAGCCTACTTGAACAACCGCCTAATCCAAACTACCACAACCCAGACACAGGAGAACCCCAGACACTATTGCACATACCCTCCAATCAGAGACATCAAATGTCTGATGGCCTTCATAGCCACATAGGCAGCAAAAACTAGACCACCAACTCTCCAATCTACTAATCGCGATCCCAGACTACAAAACTTTCAGAAAAGAAATAAAAACCCTGCTATTCAAGAAATCCATGACACCATATGAAAAATTTCAATCCTCTGAAGCAACCCGTTCTACTCTGTAACACCTTTGGACATGTCCAGAAATCCACCTTGAACCGCAAGGTAATGGCGGAATAAAAATCACTAATGTAATGTAATTCTCTATTTGCAAGAAATTGGTCTCTGTCTCCAGCTCCATCTGCTGGTAGACAAGCATATCCTTTTGGTTCTAGATTGGTCTAGTAGTGGAAATGACAAAGAAAGAACATTAATAAAATTCTACCATCTACACCTCCCTGTAAGCATGCTGCTCCCCCACAAGTTCCACTGATCTTTTGCACTGTGAGATTAGCAAAGCTAGCATATGAATGTTGAAAATTACTGCTTATCTCATTGCATCTACTTTAGCAGCAATATTCCTTGCTAATTTTGTGCAAATTTTGGCTGGGTTTGTGGAAATTGTTTTCTGTGTGAGTGCCAAGTTCCAAGAATTTCTTTTTGTGTGAGCAACAAGTTTAAAAAAACAGATTTCTGATTAAAACTTACACATCCAAGAGGTGGGTGGGAGGGTTGGGGTTTGATTTTTACAGATATTAATGTAGGAAAGGTTATTGAAGGAACCTATATATTTATGTTTTTCTTGATTAGTCATTTGGGTAGGTGGGTGGGAGGGAGTAAAAATGATTGTTCATGTATTTCTGAATGATGAATGTGCTTTTTCTAACAAAATTATTCTATGTACAACTGTTTATTGCACTTTGATAGTTTGGAAAATCAATAAAGATTAAAAAAAAACAAAAAAACAAAACACACCAGATTTCCAAGTATTTTTTGTGAGCAATCATGTAAAATCTGTGAGCGACGCTCCTAGAATGTATGAGCAATTGCTCATGTGCTCTGCTTAGAAGGAACATAGTTCAACAGGTGTGGCATGTTATAAGTAAGGGTTTTGCATACCACATGCTGAAAGTATCTGACTCCTCTGATAGTTTATTCTGCTATTTAGACTAAAAGGCCTCCCTAAAAATTCTACATTACTCCATTTATACAATAGTGCAGATTTACATATACTCTTTCATACTAAGTATTTTTAGCCAATATTCTCAAGGAAAAAAGCTTATGAAATGGATTTTTGTCACTTTAACAACTTAGGGAATAAGTATTCTAACAGCAATAGGTTTTTCTTGGATCCATGCATTTCTACAGATCACAGATAGGTAAAATGCCCCCACATAAATAGTTCTTGTTCAAATATAGGTTGCTTTTGGTATAAAATTCTCAAGAACCTATGTTTAAGTGGTTGACACTCTCAATGATTAGACATCATATTTTTTTTCATTGTAAAGCAGTAGGTCTGAGTGGATACTCCAAAAACATTGATCTTTTCTCCAGTACAGAGGGATTTATTTGAATTCAAAATCTGTTCTAGTTGTAACCAAATTTTCCCTGTTCTATGAAGCTTCCTGGTAAAAGATAGCAAAGCTAAATTGCCACTATAGAAGAATAACTTCTCTCGCTGCTTCCTTAATACTAATAAAAATGATTTTCAAAAAAAAAGAAAAGTAAGAATAACTGCATTTAAGTGACTCTCTTGTGAATCAGGGGGTAGGGTATGTATTTCTTTAAAGCTGGTGAAAGGTAAGGAGAACCTGGATTACGAGGAAAGACTTAAGAGACTGGGGTTGTTCTCCCTTGAGAAAAGGAGACTACGAGGGGATATGATCAAGACATTCAAAATACTGAAAGGAATCGACAAAATAGAGCAGGAAAAAAAACGTTATTTACAATGTCCAATATGGCACGGACAAAAGGACATGGGCTGAAGCTAAGTGGGGACATGTTCAAAACAAATATCAGGAAGTTCTGCTTCACGCAACGAGTGGTGGACACCTGGAATGCTCTCCCAGAAGAGGTAATTGCTGAATCCACCGTTATAGGATTAAGGGTATTTAGATGTACATCTCCTTATGAGTGGCATGAAGTGACATGGGTAAGGATAAGCTAGATGCACTTCTCTTTACGAGAAGCTTAGAGCGATATGGGGACCAAAACTATGCCAGGGTACACCTGGCGGGGCCTCTGCGTGTGCGGATCGCCGGACTTGATGGACCTAGGGTCTGTTCCGGAGATGGCTTTTCTTATGTTCTTAATTACTTGAGCAGAAGTTCCTCAAAATGGAAAGATTAGGTACTTAACTTCTTCTTTCTGATGAACAAATACATCCTTCTAGAACTCTTGGGTTATATATGTATCTCTAGTCACTGTGTAGAGAGCCTTAGTAGTACCGGAAGACTGGAGAAGGGATGTGATCCTTCTACACAAAAGTGGAAGTAAGGAAGAAGTAGAGAATTACAGGCCAGTAAGTCTGACTTCTGTGGTAAGCAAATTAATGGAAACGTTTTTAAAATAGAGAATAGTGAAGTTTCTGGAATCTGGTGGATTACAGGACCAGAGGCAACATGGATTCACTAAAGATAAGTCTTGTCTGACAAATCTGATCAATTTCTTTGACTGGGTGACAATTGGATAGAGGGAGTGGGCTAGATGTGGTGTATTTAGATTTTAGCAAAGCCTTTGACAGTGTACCATACAGACGGCTAATATATAAACTAGGCCCCAAAGTGATGGGCTGGATCAGGAAATGGTTAAGTGGAAGAAGATGACAGAGGGTAGTGGTCAATGGTGATCATTCTGAGAAAAGGGATGTTACCAGTGGTGTGCCTCAAGGTTCAGTTTTTGGGCCTGTTCTTTTTAACATTTTTATAAGCGATATTGCTGAAGGGCTGTCAGTTAAGATTTGCCTCTTTGCAGGTGAGACCAAAATCTGCAATAGAGTAGACACCCCGGACGGTGTGAATGACATGAAGAAATACCTAGCAGCTAAAATTTAATGCTAAGAAATGCAAGGTCATGCATTTGGGCTGCAAAAACCCAAAGGAACGGTACCGTTTAGTGGGTGAAAAACTATGTGCATGATAGAAGAGCGGGACTTGGGTGTGATTGTATGTGATGATCTTAAGGTAGCCAAACAGGTAGAAAAGGTGATGGTGAAATCTAGAAGGATGCTAGGGGTGCTTAGGAAGAGGTATGGCCAGAAGAAAAAAAGGAGGTATTGATGTCCCTGGTGAGACCTGATTTAGAATATTGTGTATAATTCTGGAGACCGCATCTTCAAAAAGATATAAAAAGGATTGAGTCAGTTCAGAGGAAGGCTACTGAAATGGTGCATGGTCTTCATCATAAGGAATACAGGGACAGACTTTAAGATCTCAATATACGTATATATTTTAGTTAAGAGGAAAGGCAGAGGCGTAAATGCACATGAATCGAGTCTCTTTCAATCGAAAGAAAGCTCTGGAATGAGAGGGCATAGGATGACGTTAAGAGGTGATAAGCTCCTGAGTAATAAAAGGAAATACTTTTTTACAGAAAGGGTGGTAGATGCGTGGAACGGTCTACTGGAAGATGTGGTGGAAACAGAGACTATATCTGAAGTTAAGAAGGTGTGGGATATATGAGAGAGAGTGAAACAGAGAGATAATGGTTACTGTGGATCGGCAGACTAGATGGGCCTTTATCTGCCAACATGTTTCTAAGTCATTGTTTTCTGTAGCCAGAGATATCCCTAAATTGGGAGCCTCTGCAGCAATGAAAAGCCTCAAGACCAGATAATCCCAAAATTAAGTTTAAAAGTAATCATGAACAGAATAGAAAAGGCTCCTACCATCTTGCGTGTAGAGAGTATAACTAAGGTATTACAGGACGGACTAGAGTGATGGAAGGTGGAACAGAAAAATGTAAATGAGGCTCTCTATGACCAGAAATACACAACTCAAGGCTTCCAGAATGACTTGCCTAATGCACTAGAAGTAACAATTAGAAAGGAAAGAGAATGCTCTAATCTGGCTTTACAAAGCATCACAAAGAGGAAAACAAAACAAACGAAAATAATCAGGGGAGAAAAAACTTCTCCAGTACACTCTAAAGCAGGGGTTGGCAACCTGTGGCTCTTCTTGCATGTGGCTATGGTTGTCCAGGTCCTGACCCTTTAATCTCCCCCGCCAGCCTACTGAGGTACCTGGTGGTCCAGCAGGGGTCTTTGTGGCAGAAGTGCGGCCCTCTCGCTCCTGCCTCCTCATGGCTCCCTTCTAAAATAGCTGCCGTGACCTCTCACAGCTGCTCACAGCATTTAATGTAGTATCGCGAGCTGCCAAGAGGCAGGAGCGAAAGGACTGCGCTCCTGCCACAAAGACCCCCGCTGGACCACCAAGTACTTTGTTAGGCCTGTGGGAGAGGGGGGGGGATCATGGTGTTGGGAGATTAAAGGGTCAAGGCCTGGAGAGAGGAGAGAACCTTGGCTATGGGTTGGGAGGAGGGGAAGGAGGGAGGGATGAGAGGTGCAGAGACCTGTGAGGGACTGGAGGGGAGAGAAGCTACATCTTGTAGCTCTTTGTAAATCTTGGGTTAAATATTTTGGATAAATTAGCTCTTTGCTATAAAAAGGCTACTGACCCCAGCTCTAAAGCTTGTTATAATTTAACAAGCATTTAAAATGTATATACGTCCGTTTTAAACCAAAAGTACTACTTGAGATAGCAATAACTAGGGCTGTACCATATATGCGCATTCAATTCTACTTGGCCCAAAACAGCATCCTGAATATATAATTTGTATTTGGCGAAACGATGATTTAAATCAGTGTTCTTCAACCACCGGTCCATGGACCAGTGCCGGTCCACAGAAATTTCCTGCCAGTCCACAGGGCCAGCATGTGCATCAGGCCCAAAACAGTGTTGTTCAACCGTCAGTCCACGGTGCGATCGATGCGGCATTATCTTCGAGCCAGCTCCCTCTTCCTCACTGATTCAGTGCACAAAGCCACGGGCAGCGGCTCCTACGGGCATCCTGCGCCTGAACCGGAAGCCTTCTCTCTGACATTGCAACATCAGAGGGAAGGCTTCCAGATGAGGCACGGGACGTGCAATGTGCAATTAGTACTATTATGGGGCGGGGTCTGGAGTGGAGATTGGGTAGAGATGGGCCGGGTCTGGCCCACGACTTAGCCCAGTGTTCTTCAACCGCCGGTCCACGGACCGATGCCGGTCCACAGAATAATTATTTTATTTCTGCCGGTCCATAGGTGTAAAAAGGTTGAAAAACACTGATTTAAATTATAATACAAATATTCTGGGGCTCTACTGTGCTAAATCCTACTGAAATAAACACTTGATCTCTGATTTCACGTTGACACTCTTATAATTTGTTATTTTAAAGCTTAATGCCCATTATTTATATTCTGTATTTGGCTGAATAATATTTTTCATTATTCATATTCAGTGAGTCAAATAGCAAAATATGCTATTCGGTACACCTCTAGCCATGATCAGTTAAATAAATTAGTTTGGACAAGATACCTTTGATTTCAATGAAAGTTAATTGAAAAAACAGCAAAGGAGAGTAATGAGGAAATTCTACATTGAATACAATGAAAAATGTTTGCATTAAATACAACAAAGACTGAAAAAAAGCCTCATTTATTTTAAAGTACAACCCAAAATTAAAATTGTATAAAGAAATGCACAGGGAATCTTGCTTCATTTACAAGATTTGGCAACAAGCATTTCAGGTGAACTTTAAAATGCATTCGGGTCTGCAAATTTACATTCGTGGAGTACACACACAGCCTGAAAAGAATGCTTTTACATCTATGTGTACTGTACCTCACATTCTGGCAATCTGTTAGAGACAGCCTTATGTAAAAAAATACTCTGCATTTTTAGCACAAAGTGCTTTTTAATTTTTGTTTAAATTAGGTGTATCAGGAGCATAATACTGCAAAGGAAAATGTTCTCTTTTAAAAAACCAAAGCCTGATAATCAATTAAAACTGTTGAATGGCAGGGGCACTTTATAAAGCTCAGCACCATTTCCCAATTTATAACAATTTTTGTATGCTTCTGAATAAATAACTGGAAAATTCCAAAACATCTCTGTCATCATTTGAATTTTAGATTTGTTTGTTATAAAAAAAAACAAAAAACACACCCTATTTCAAGCACAACAGCAATCTCATATTACTGCAACAGCAAAAAAATACTTGAGGAAGCCATAAAAAACATGAATGACTCAAAACTGTGCTGAAAAAGAGGAAAAGCAATGACAAGAGCAGCTGACTCCTAGAAAAAATGATACTCCAACAAATCAATGGCTTCCAAAGAATTTGATCATGATCAATGATGTGAATGTCTTCTCTTTTTTTGCTTTATCATCCCTTAATTTTAATTTTCATGAGGGTAGTGTGAACTTGGCCAAGGATCTGAGCTTCTCCTTCCAATTGTAGGGCTCCATATTCGCCAAGGATCATATGTCTGTCCTCCTATATCATCAGATTGACTGGAAGTAGCAGCCGTTGTGGCAGCAGATGCAGGACTTTCGCTGCCCATGAGATCAATGCCTGATAGGCTGTTTGTTGGAGTGGTGAAAGAAAGAGTGCTGTTGAGGTTACTCGACCAAATAGAACTGCTGAATGGAGTGGTAGCTGACCATAAGCCACTGGTGTTGCCAAGAATGGACTGCAAAAAAAGAACACACACATAGTCAGTCTGAGAAAAATCAGGCCTTATGTTTTGCTACAGAGAATCTAGGGCCATGGTTTGTATATTGTCTCTTATCAGTGGAATTAATTTATATTTTGATTCTTTAAATGGAAATGTCTTATAAAGAGCAACAGTATTATAAGAGTACTAGAACAGCATATACAAGGGTGACTGCAAAGAAGAGGCTGAAGAACTTAAGCATCAGGACAGGAAAGATATAAATTGGTTGGATTATATGACAATAAATTTCTAGGTTCACTTAAATTTCAAATGACAATTGAACCTACTATTAAAAAAGGTTATAAGCACAGCCCCTAGCTGCCCTCACCCATTTACTGCAACTGTTCCCTTTGCAATCTAAAGGTAGGCCTTATTGGGCATGCTTTTGTGGATTGGAGGAGTGCCTTTGGGCAGGGAGGCATTGGTGTGGGTGGAGAGAGTTACAGAATCTGGGGTGAGAGGGCAATCTCCTGGGAGCATTGGGCTATGGTTTAGTGGCCCAATGTTCCCAGGCAGTTTGAACAACATAACAACTGAGCTACTGCAGAGGTTAGTTACTCCCATGGGAAATTAAGATGCAGATAAGCCTGACTTTTATAGCACCTTTATAACAACCCTAAATGCTAGCATCCTCCTTATAGAATTACTTCCTTAATGTACACAAAATCCCCAAATAAAAAACACTTTTCAGGATCCTCAGCCAGCAGGAATAAAAACCAAATTGTTTCTGTGATCAGAGAAGAAAGCAAGGGTTCTCAAACTGAAGTTACAATCCACTTCAGAATGAATGGCCTAGATAAATTTCCAGAATTCAGGGGAGGGGCTTAAGTAATCCCTTTTTTCCAAAGTATTACTCTTTAAGAAAGGCTATGTTTCATGGCTAACTTTAATACATCTCCAACTCACTTCATCTTAATATCTAAACCAGCAATAAATGACTAAATTATCAGATGAAAGTGGGTTCTACGTGAAGCTCAGACCCATAACCAAACTCTACTGAAAATCACAGTCAGTTATAATAGAGACCATCATAAATATACAGTGCTGTTAAAAGCACATAAAATCACAGGCAATGTTTCTCAATACCTTCTCCAGGAGGAGCACCAGTTCATATTTAAATGGCATACCTTGAATCCTGTCGGGTTGAATAATGAAATTGATGGTTTCAAATCTATGAATGCCGGGTGTCTCCTGCACTTGCCTCCAAGAGTCATACATCATGACACCGGACGTTAGCAGGAGGAGTTATATAAATTGCGTGATTCTTGCTCGAGTGAGCGCATTGTCATGAGGTGTCTTGTCAGTCTGGTCTGGGAGTTTTTTCTTCCTGGTAAGCCTAAATAAATGTATGTATGTATGCGTTTATATGGTATTTAGAATTGAGTTTGTATTGTATGTTATAGTTGGGTTTCCACTACGCTTTGGCCCCTGTATCAAGAAGTTATGAGGGTTTTGTTTCCTCTGACAGTGTCCCCTCCTGGAGAAGCCAACCGTGAAATCCGGGTTCAGAAGTCGGAGATAAGGAGACAGCATCTGTAACTCTGCATCTTAAATATGTAAGAACATAAGAACATAAGAAATGCCTTCGCTGGATCAGACTCTAGGTCCATCTTGTCTGGCGACCCGCACACGCGGAGGCTAAGCTAGGTGTTCCCTAATGGACACCTTGTTCACCCGTATCCCTCAATGTGATTTGCAAGAAGGTGTGCATCCAACTTGCCCTTAAATCCCAGAATGGTGGTCTCTGTCACAACCTCCTCCGGGAGAGCATTCCAAGCATCCACCACTCGCTGTGTGAAGTAGAACTTCCTGACATTAGTCCTGAGTCTGCCGCCATTCAGTTTTAGTGCATGACCTCTTGTTCGAGTCACTTTTGACAATGTGAATAACGAAGTTTCTTGCTCTATTTTGTCGAAACCTTTTAGCCTTGATAATTTTCTTTTTAATAAAAGGAATACGAGTCTTGAACCAGTGGGTTATTCACCTCTAGTCATGAGTTGTGTAAAAGGCATCAGCTACATTTTTTTCTCTCTCGGCTCTGCCTCCTTCATCACAGGGCTGTGTGTAACCCCCTCAGTTTGTACCAAAGCAATTGACAATTACTATAAGAGAAGAAATAAAGAGACGGGATATGGGAAACTCCCCAACCAAGCCCATTCTGTACCCGGAGCAGTTAATGATACCAGCAATGCCACTCTGCATTTCAGATAAGTATGCTGTGTTGTCTGTTAGAACATAGCTATACGTTTGTAAACTTAAGTGATTAATAGCAGGTGGCTGAAACCGTGAACAAGCAATGATAGACTCTATTATAACTGACTCCGTGATTTTTCACTAGAGTTTGGTTATGGGTCTGAGCGTTCACGTAGAAACCCACTTTCATATGATAATTTAGTAATTTATTGCTGGTTTAGGTATTAAGGTGATGTGAGTTGGAGATTTTATAAATATCACCTTAGTCAAATGAAGCTCCCTTTAATACATTACATAAAATCTGAAGTAAAGATTAACAGATATGGGTTCAAGGACCATACATGAAATCAAAGAAAATTATTTGGTAACAATGGAATATATCTTACTGTGGCAGAAAACAAATTAGCTGAAAAAACAGGCATTTAAACTAGAAAATGAAAACAGCAATTATGGAAACTAAATGATTCAGTATGTTTATCTGTTTTGATTAAATTGTAAGCTCTATCGAGCAGGGACATTAAACATACATACATGTTTAACATACAGCCCTGCGTACATTTGGCAGCACTATAAAAATGATAAGTAGTAGTAGGAATCACATGAAACTCAAAGCCATGAATTTCAAAAGTATTAACTTTGGTGAAATAGATATGGCAGATAAGCGAGGATAGGCAAAGTAGGAGGATTTATGGATTAAACTAAAAGAAAATTTATTTATTTATTTAGTTTTATATCCTGTCCTCTCAGAAAGCTCAGAACAGGTTACAAGTTAACATACATAGTGTCAAACATACTGGAGGAGATACAGTTGACACAAGGGAGGAGTAACTTATTACATGCTGGGGGTTAACAATCAACAGAGTGAGGCCATTGATCTGGATACACTTTAGCTTAACAAATGGCTTGATTTATCAACTTGGTCATTTTCTATGGTTTATAGACTACAGGCTCATTTGTGAGCTCATGTGGATTTGAATGTGGTTCTTTTTTTAGTCTATATGGATGGGTAGGAGGGCTGTGGTTGGGTCATAAGAAGAGGTAGATCTTCACTGCTTTCCTGAAGTCTATCGTGTAATCGGTATATAAATTGGATATGCCTGTAAGCCTATTTAATAGGGTGAACAAATTTTTATGTAAAAAAAAAGTAAATGCAAGGAAGACAAAAAGGAAATTGATATAGTTCTCTGAAGAGGTGGATCAAAAAATGCAAAAAGGTAAATAGTGAAAAAATACAAAAGATCTCAGAAAGATGAAAATAGAAAAATATATCTGGTAAAGCTACACAAAGAGAAATTAAGATGGCAGAGCATAAGTAGAAAAACCAATTATTAGAGGTAAAATTAAATGGCAAGAGGTTTTTTCCCAGGTATGTAAAAGCTAGGATTGCTTTGGGTGCAATATCTAAGACTGAAAAGTTACAAAACCAATGTGTAGAAGGCAACAAAGTGGATACTGCCACAGGCCTGACAAGAAACCTTCTAGGGTACAAAAGGGGCTCAGAGATTTGACAGATCCCCTGAAAGACCTAATCTTTAGAGATGGGAGTGTTTCTATGGAGAAAAATCAAAATAGAGATAACTGGAAACTACAGGCCAGTTACATACTTTCCTCAGTGATAGGAAAATTAGACACCCTGTTGTAGGAAATGATAGTACAGTCCAGTGGGTGCTAAGATCTAAGGCAGGATGGCTATACCAGAGGCAGATTGTGCCAAATTAAACTACAAATATGAATCTGACTTTATTTTATGGGGTGACCACAAAATTAGATTCAAGACATGCACTGAATGTGGGTTTACCTGATTTCAGTAAAGTTTTCATCTGTCGTACATTAATAAACTGAGTATCAGGGTAATGAGTTCTAAAGTGGTGAATTGGTTAGATATTGGCTGAGAGATGAACAAGAGATAATGGTAAACTGAATTTACTCTGAGGTAAGAAAGGTGCAGTAGAGGAATAGCCTAGTAGTTACCGCACTGGAATGGGAAGCAGGAAAGCTAGCATTGATGCTCCTTGTGACCTTGGTCAAGCACTTAACTCTCAGATACAAACTCTGATTGTAAGACCTCTAGGAACAGTGTAATTGCAACTAAGCCCAAATATATATCTGGAAATGCATTTGGATATATATATTTGGAAATGTCCAAAAAATTAGAAGAGTGCCTCAGGGGCTGGTCCTGTTCAATTCATTTTGTGAATATTGTGGAGGAATTGGAAAAAAGTTTGTCTTTGTTAGTGACACAGATCTGCTACAAAATGCAAAGTTGGTAGTGTTAAGCAGATGCTGGGGATTTCAAAATTATAGTTGTTGCTGCCTGGTCCAAACTCTTTACAACATGGGTGTTTTTAGCTGCAGACAGAGAAAATGATTTATAATAATTTACTACGTGTTTTATTTTGGTAAACTTGTTTGAAAATTGTATTACATCACTACATCTTTATATTCACACACAGAAAATAAGCTTGAAGCAGGTTATATAACTAGACCATTATGCATGTATATTACTCAGTCAATTTGCATTATTTGGCTCTGTAAACAGCTTGGAAATTCTAGGGCAGTATATATAATCTTAAAACTAAATAGCTAGATTCTTCATAGTCTGTCAGTATGCAACACGTCAATTGTATTACTGTAATCTTGTGACTGAAATCTTAGATAAGGGTCAATATAAACTATAAGCATGTATCATGAATGCAAACTTATGTGCAAACACTTTTTGCTGCAAGATGTCACGCATTAAGCTGGTTTATGTTCTGTCAATACTCTAAGTCATAAGTTACGCCTTGCACATTAAACCTCTCTAATTCCTTATTTGTCCTGTTTGTCTTGATTAGATTGTAGGCTTGTGGAGCAGGGACCATCTCATTCATATTTAGAGTACAGCCTGCGTATGTCTAGTAGATCTATATAAATGAGAAGCAGTAGTAGTAATAGTCTTCTATCACTGCTCTGCTCAGTGTGAATAACTGCAAAGAATGATTTTATAATTCAGAGGAAAAAGGGGGCAATTTTTGTAAGATAATTTTACAAATGATCAAAACCAAAATATAATAAATGGTCTTTGTACGAACCGTAGTTGCGTGTGTAGGGGAACTTGAACTTGTTGGCCAAGAGGGGAGAGAGTCTGTGGCGGAAGGATCCCAAATAGATGATGTAACACTACCAAACTCGGTCCAATTCTGTTGGGAATCTTGACTATATGCAGATCGAGAAATCCCAAGTTTACTGAAAACCTCTGTAAAAAGAAGAGAAAAATATTTAAAAGCTCATTATAAAACAAAAAGCAAATTAAGAGGCAAGAGATATGGCTAAAACAACCAACAGCTACGTTAATTTCAAAACAGCATAAATGAATGAATGTATAAAAAGTAAAGTCCTTAGTCTTTAAAAAGACCGTCTGACATCCCAAGAAGTGGAATCCTAGGAAAGTCCTAACCAGGATTCAGGTTTCGGTAAACAGGTTTGCCTTCTTCAGGGGACAACTATGGCTTAAATCAAACAAAGCTAAAGTAAATAAGACAAATCACATACGTCAAAAAATATATGGACAATAAAATGGCATGAAATAAAAAAACATTTAAAAAAAAACCCCAAAACAAACAAACACTTCCATTAAAAATAAGTAAAATAGGTTAAAAAAAAAAGAAGTAAAATACATGGACAGCAAGTGTTTGATTTTTAATGTTTTTAATTTCATGCCATTGTATTGTCTATATATTTATTGACATATGTGATTTGTCTTATTTACTTAGCTTTGTTTGATTTACATGCTTAGTTTCAATTCTCTGTCCCTATAAATAGATAATTATCCTTGGACACACTGGCAACATATTCTCACATGTGGGTGACATCATCCATGGAGCCCGGTACAGACAGTGAAAAGTGCACCATCATTTTAAGCTTTGCGAAGCTTCGAGACTACCCACACAGCGCATGCGCGAGTGCCTCCCTGCCCGGTTGCAGTTCGTCAATTCTTTGTTTTCTAAGGAGCGAAGCTGTATTTTTTTGGACTCTGTCCAATATCATGTTGCCTTCCCATCAACGTTTCTTTTTGCCTTTCAGCTTTGTTCATTTCTTGTATTTTATTAATATGTTCTTTTTCAGTCTGAAAAAAAAAAAAATATATATATATATATATATATTCCTTTTTGTTCCCTCAGTCAGGCTTTCGGATCCCTTTCTTCCCCTTCGCTGTATTGTGTACTCGATGTCAGCCATTGAGTCTTTTGACTTTGTCTCCGAAATTTTTCCTTCCATGTTGAAGCCTTTGAGCAGCTTTAAGAAGTGCTGTTGGTGCCAGTGCCCTATTTACATCACTAACCCACACAGCTGGTGTATACAGTGTTTGGGGTCTGAGTATTTAGTAGACACTTGTGCTTGTTCTACTCTACAAAAGCATTCTTTAAAGGCTCATCGTATCCAGCAAGATCGTATCCATGGAGTCCAGCAATAAATCAGAGCCATCGGTACCAGCATCGAAGCCTCCACTGACATCAAATGGTGTTCCTCTATGGGTAAACTGACTAAGAAGCCATCCTCTTCCCAGCAAGCATCACAGGCCTCAACACAATATCAGCATCTATGAGACAAACTTGGTTTTTTCTTTTACATAGAGCTTTCTGGACCCCTGTTCGATTACAAAAAATAGATAGCTCTAGGTCAAATAGATGCTGGCATTGTCATGTTGAAATTGGGACATTAGATCATCTTTTATTCTATTGTCCATTCATCTTAACATTCGGGAAATCAATCTGGCCCCAAATAAATAGGATGTTAGAAAATCCGGTAGCCTTGACATATGATACCATATTATTTGGAACAACTATGAGAGCAAGAAGTCAAATATCATCAAGTAATAACAAACTTCTTTTTATTTTAACTGGAATAGCAATACAACAAATCACATTCAATTGGAAAAAACATGACAGATTAAATTATACATTCTGGTGGAATTCTGTATGTCATATATACAAAATGGAGCTCACTATAGCAACACAAAAAGGACATATAGATAAATTTCAAAAAATATGGAGACCATTAACTGAATATTGTAAAGAATGATTAATTTTCCCATGTATAGAATTTGATTAGAAGAAAAAGGGATCATATCTCTAAATATTATATAATATATTAATACTTGATTTATAATATGAAATATGGAAAGAATAGCATTTAAAAATTTTATTCATGTATTACTGAATAGAAGGGAGGGGGGAGGGGATGGGATATTATATTAACTAAGAATTATATAAATTTAGTTTTCTGAAATATTAGTATGAATTTATATTGTTGATGTAACATATGAAAATGAATAAAGATTTCTCATTCAGTATTGATAGGGAGGGAGGGAGGGAGAGGAAATTATTATATTCAATAATAATTATATTAATTTAAATTTCTTACATAATATTATAACTTTATAAAATATTGATTTTCTAAAGAAATTTTAAATTTGATATTAATCTGTAAGTTAATCAAGTGTGATTATTCAAGTTTATAATGAATTTATTTAAAACACTTGTTGTAACATAAGAAAATGAATAAAGATTTATAAAACCAAAAAAAAAAAAACACAATACTGATGATACTGACAATGAACCTACATTATCTGTTCCAGAGTCAAATGGCATCCCTTCAGATGCTTCTCCTCTGCCCAGATAAAAATCTCCTCCAGAGGGACTTTTATTTACCAAATACATCAGACAGATGGGAAAAGCTCTGCTTGTCAAATTGGATTCAGACACTAAGCCCAGAGCAGAGCTCCTTGAGGCTTTAGATTTTTATGCATCTTCTAAGGAGCTTCTTAAGTTGTCTCTTCACAATCTGATTAAGGACACACTCTTTAAGAACTGGGAGATACCTCTATCTACTACGATAGTTCCTAGAAAGATTGACTTTCTTTACCAAATACAATCTTGTCCTGGATTTGATAAGCCACAATTGTCAAATCAGTCTTTGCCGTTTGAATCCACTCTTAAGAAATCCTCCATCTCCAGGGTCTATGCCACTGCACCATCAGGCTGTGAGGGTCGTCATCTTTACCAGAACTCTATGTTAGTCAACAGAGTTCTCAATTACAACTTCTATATGTCTTTTTATCTCAAACAGCTCATAAAGAAGATGGCTGATTTGGAGCAGTATATTCCATCTGACCGCCTGCCAGAGTTTCAAGAGACTACTCATGCTCTACTTCAAACGTGAAAGTTTATGGCATGATCAGCATTTGATGTTAACATCCAGAGCATCGGCAATGTCCATTGCTATGAGATGTCTTGCATGGCTGAGAGTCTCAGACATGGACACAAATGTTCATTTGGCAAATATCCCTTGACTTGGTGAAGAATTCTTTGGAGACAAGGTTGAGGATGCCACTCAAAGACTTACCTGACATGAACAGAGATGGACCACTTTAACTGGATCTAAGGCTAAGGCTCAATTATCTAAGTCTTCTCAAAGACTTGGAAGCGGAATTAAGACAGGAATGCAGGACTGGAAGTGTAACAGTGATGGGGGACTTCAACTACCCAGGAATAGACTGGAGTACGGGTCACTCCAACTGCACTAGGGAAACAGGATTTGTAGAAGCTGTGAGGGACTGCTTCATGGAGCAACTAGTCAAAGAACCGACGTGAGGGGGTGCTACTCTTGACCTCATCCTAAAAGGATTAGGGGGGCCTGCGAGAGGGGTAGAAGTGGGAGGACCACTAGGCAACAGTGATCACAACGCGATCAGATTCACATTAGAAAGGGGGACACCCATAGTAAGGAGGACCGCAACAACTGCGCTCAACATCAAGAAAGGGAACTATGTTGCTATGAGGGAAATGGTGGGGAGGAAGCTCAGAAACATCTTTAGGATGGAGACTGTGGGAAGCGCCTGGACCCTATTCAGGGACACCCTGCAGGAAGCACAAAGAATGTACGTCCCCAGTTTCAGGAAAGGCTGCAAGAACAAGCAATCAAAGAACCCGGTTTGGATGTCAACTGAAGTAAAGAGGGCAATAAATGACAAAAAAGTATCCTTCCGGAGATGGAAAAAGGACCCAACGGAGGAAAATCACCAGGCGCACAGGAAATGCCAAAAGGAATGCCACCAAGAGGTTAGAAAAGCGAAAGGGGAATACGAAGAGGGGCTGGCCAGGGAGGCGAAAAACTTCAAGGCATTCTTCAGTTACGTAAAGGGGAAGCGACCAGCGAGAGAGGAGGTGGGGCCGTTGGACGATGGGGATAGGAAGGGAGTGATTAAGGAGGATAAAGAGGTAGCTGAGAGGTTGAACACGTACTTCTCGTCGGTTTTCACGAGCGAAGACGCATCTAATATACCGGACTCAGAGGAGCTCATGAGTGGGGAACAGGCCGAAAAATTGGAGCACATAGAGGTAAGTAAGGAGGATGTCCTCAAACAGATAGACAGGTTAAAATGCGGTAAATCACCGGGCCCGGACGGGATCCACCCAAGGGTTCTGAAGGAACTAAGACAAGAAATAGCGGGCACAATCCAGCATGTTTGCAACCTATCCTTGAAAACTGGTGAGGTACCAGAGGACTGGAAATTGGCGAATGTCACACCTATCTTCAAGAAGGGATCGAGGGGTGACCCCGGGAACTACAGGCCGGTGAGCCTGACTTCAATTATAGGGAAGATGGTGGAAGCTATGATCAAGGACGGCATTTGCGAGCACATCGAGAGGAATGGCCTACTGAGAACAAGCCAGCACGGATTCTGTAAGGGAAGGTCGTGCCTAACGAACCTTCTGTACTTCTTTGAGGGAATAAGCAGTCGGGTGGACAATGGGGAACCCATAGACATCATTTACCTCGATTTTCAAAAGGCTTTCGACAAGGTGCCACATGAAAGGCTGCTTAGGAAGCTGTGGAACCACGGGGTGGGAGGGGATGTGCACAGATGGATCAAGCACTGGTTGTCGGGTAGACTGCAGAGGGTCGGAGTGAAGGGCCAATATTCTGACTGGCGGGGAGTCACGAGCGGTGTGCCACAGGGATCGGTGATGGGGCCGTTACTCTTCAACATATTTATCAATGACCTGGAAAAGGAGGCAAAGTGCGAGGTTATAAAATTTGCAGACGATACCAAACTGTGCGGTAGAGTTAGGTCCAGGGAGGAGTGTGAGGACCTGCAAAGGGACCTGGACAAGCTGGAAGACTGGGCAAACAAATGGCAAATGCGCTTTAACGTGGAAAAATGCAAGGTCATGCATATAGGGAAAAAGAACCCGTTGTTCAACTACAAATTGGGGGGGGCATTGTTGGGAGACAGCAGACTTGAGAGAGACTTGGGTGTGCTGGTAGATGCATCACTGAAGCCATCTGCACAGTGCGCAGCAGCCTCGAAAAAAGCCAACAGGATGCTGGGCATCATAAAGAGGGGCATAACAACCAGGACGCGGGAAGTCATCATGCCATTGTATCGAGCGATGGTGCGTCCACATCTGGAATACTGCGTTCAGTATTGGTTGCCATACCTCAAGAAGGACATGGAGGTACTTGAGAGAGTCCAAAGGAGAGCAACGAAACTGGTAAAAGGGCTGGAACACTGCCCATACGCCGAGAGGTTGGATAGGCTGGGGCTCTTCTCTCTGGAAAAAAGGAGGCTCAGGGGAGATATGATAGAGACCTTCAAGATCATGAGGGGCATAGAGAGGGTGGATAGGGACAGATTCTTCAGACTGAAGGGGACAACAAGTACGAGGGGGCATTCAGAGAAACTGAAGGGAGATAGGTTCAAAACAAATGCAAGGAAGTTTTTTTTCACCCAAAGGGTCGTGGACACTTGGAATGCGCTACCGGAGGAAGTGATCAGGCACAGTACGGTACAGGGATTCAAACAGGGATTGGACGGATTCCTGAGGGATAAAGGGATTGTGGGATACTGAGGGAGGAGCTGGGATGTAACACAAGTATAGAAAGCTAACCAGGTAATAAGTATAGAAACCCAACAGGTCGTGCATGTGCAAGACCGGAGGGTTAGGACTACGATGGGAAGATAGGACTTCAATGAGAAACCAAGGTGGCAAGGGAGCCCCTTCTGGTGATTCAGACAGGTCGTGACCTGTTTGGGCCGCCGCGGGAGCAGACTGCCGGGCAGGTTGGACCTATGGTCTGACCCGGCGGAGGCACTGCTTATGTTCTTATGTTCTTAAGACCTACTTAAGAACATAAGAACATAAGCATTGCCTCCGCTGGGTCAGACCCGAGGTCCATCGCGCCCAGCAGTCCGCTCACGCGGCGGCCCAACAGGTCCAAGACCTGCATAGTACTCTTCTATCTATACCCTTCTATCCCCTTTTCTAGTAGGAAAATGTCCAATCCTTTCTTAAACTCCAATACCGTACTCTGCCTTATTACGTCCTCTGGAAGCGCATTCCAGGTGTCTACCACACGTTGAGTAAAGAAGAACTTCCTAGCATTTGTTTTGAATCTGTCCCCTTTCAACTTCTCTGAATGCCCTCTTGTTCTATTATTTTTCGAAAGTTTGAAGAATCTGTCCCTCTCTACTCTCTCTATGCCCTTCAAGATCTTGTAAGTCTCTATCATATCCCCTCTAAGTCTCCTCTTCTCCAGGGAAGAGAGTCCCAGTTTCTCCAATCTTTCAGCGTATGAAAGATTTTCCATCCCTTTTATCAGACGTGTCGCCCTCCTCTGAACCCTCTCTAGTAACGCCATGTCTTTCTTAAGGTACGGCGACCAATATTGGACGCAGTACTCCAGATGCGGGCGCACCATCGCCCGATACAACGGCAGAATAACTTCTTTCATTCTGGTAGTAATACCCTTCTTGATTATACCTAGCATTCTATTCGCTCTCTTAGTGGCCGCTGCGCACTGTGCCGTTGGCTTCATTGTCATGTCTACCATTACCCCCAAGTCCCTTTCTTGGGTACTCTCTTTCACTAACATCCCTCCCATCGTATAGTTGTACCTCGGATTTCTAGTTCCCACATGTAATACTTTACATTTCTCAACATTGAACTTCATCTGCCATCTCGTCGCCCATTCTCCTAGTTTGTTCAAATCTCTTTGCAATTCTTCGCAGTCCTCTTTAGTCCGAGCTCGACTAAA
The DNA here is from genome assembly GCF_902459505.1 of Geotrypetes seraphini. Taxonomy (NCBI): domain Eukaryota; kingdom Metazoa; phylum Chordata; class Amphibia; order Gymnophiona; family Dermophiidae; genus Geotrypetes; species Geotrypetes seraphini. Next base: position 137,661,510 of record NC_047089.1, read on the forward strand.
TAGTTTGGTGTCGTCTGCAAATTTTATTATCTCACACTTCGTCCCTGATTCTAGATCATTTATGAATATATTAAATAGCAGCGGCCTGAGCACCGAGCCCTGCGGGACCCCACTCGTTACCCTCCTCCAGTCCGAGTAGTGGCCCTTCTTCTTTTTTGTATAAGAGGGCTTATCCAACAACACCCTCCTCTTCTAAACTTCCACCACAGAAGAGGCAAAAACCTCAGACTTCAGCTCCTCAGAAACCAGCTCAATCTTTTTGACATGCTTTTAGAGAGCATAACCAAAATACCCCCATCTCAGCCTCTTCTTCAACCCATTGGAGGCTGACTTCTGTTGTATCATTAGTGCTGGACTCTCATTACCAGACACTTGGGTCCACAAAGTCATAAGTGAGAGTTACTCTCTCTATTTTATCACCATTCCTCCAGACATCCCTCCCAGAGTCTTCTTTCACATCACAACAGACATCCCTTCTTTTTCTTCAGGAAATAGAAGCTCTACTTCAGTTAAATGCCATAGTAGTTCCCCCTTCTCAAAAAAATCAGGGGTTCTACAGGTATTTTCTAATTCCAAAGAAAATGCGAGATCTTCGTCCAATTTTTGACCTCCAAGACCTCAACAAATATCTAGTGAAATAAATGTTTTGCATACTATCTTTGGGAACCCTATACCCACTTCTAGAACAAAACAATTGGCTGTGCTCTCTAGATCTCAGAGGCCTACACACACATATCCATACATTCCAATTATAGAAATTTTCAGCATTTTCGGATAGCTCATCAATACTTCCAGTACAAAGTTCTGCCATTCAGCCTGGCTTCCTCTCCAAGAGTATCCACCAAGTGACTGGTAGTGATAGCAGCAATCCTGCATACCCATGGGTTTCAAGTGTTTCCATATCTGGATGATTGGCTGATAAAAGCTACATCTCCTCAAGCAGTGCACTCTGCAAAACATGTGACAATAGCTTTCCTCCAACTTCTAGGGTTCAAAGTCAGCAGTACTGTTTGTAGTTGTTTTATCATTGTTGCGGGGCAGGGGAGATATAGGATATTGCAGTAGTCAAGGAGACCTAGGACTAGGGACTGGACCATGAGTTGGAATTGTTTTCTGTCGAAGAATTTTCGAACTTGCCTTAGGTTTCTCATGACTGTGAATAATTTCTGTATTGTTTTGTTGATTTGTGGTTGCATGATGCAGCATCTGTCTATCGTCATTCCCAGAAGTTTTAGAGTGGGTTGAATGGGGTATGTGATTGAGTTTATTGCTAGGTTTGTTATGGTTGGGGTTTTAACTTTTTCAAGAAGTATGAATTTTGTTTTGTTTGGGTTCAGTTTTAGTTTGTGATCTTTCATCCATGTTGCCACTGTTTCTAGAGTTCTGTGTCTGTCATGGTGGGCATTGGCTGATCAAAAGGAAGGAGAATGGTGATGTTGTCTGCATAGCTATAGGAGGTTAATCCTATTTTGTCTAGGCAGGTGCCGAGGGATGCAATGTAGAGATTGAAGAGTGTTGGGGATAATGGCGATCCTTGGGGTACTCCACAGGGGTTGTACCATGGTTCTGATTTTTCATTGTTTGTCTTTACTCTGTAGGTCCTGGTTTGTAAGAATCCTTGAAACCATGTGTGTACTTTGCATGTGATTCCTATTGTATCTAGTATTTGTAGTATTTGTGTTGCCAGCGGATGTGGTAAGAGCGGATAGCATAGCTGGTTTTAAGAAAGGTTTGGACAAGTTCCTGGAGGAAAAATCCATAGTCTGTTTTTGTAAAAGACATGGGGGAAGCCACTGCTTGTCCTGTATCGGTAGCATGGAATATTGCTACTCCATGGGTTTTGGCCAGGTACTAGTGACCTGGATTGGCCACCGTGAGAATGGGCTACTGGGCTTGATGGACCATTTGTCTGACCCAGTAAGGCTATTCTTATGCTGTTATGTAACTTGTTGAACTCATAAGGAGCTATTTAGTAATCCATAATTGTTATTATAGTAAACAACTCTGCAACGGAAAGCCTCCTTCCAGTCAAAATGTAGAATTTAGGGAAACCCCCCCAAAAAAAACACTTAGCTGCTATTGGCAGTTCAGCATAGTGGTAGTTGAAGTTATTCTATATAATAGTTTCCAGTTTCAGAAGCATAATGAGCCCCTTTCTTCAGGAACCAACGCCGAATGCAGAGCAAAAAGAGCCTGGTGTTGACAATTTCAAAACAGTTGGCAGGCTGAGTGGAAATGAGGCAGGGAGGTGGGCTACTGTTATATAGAGTTACTTCAACTACCACTACACTGAACTACCAATACCAGATAAGTGATTTTTCCTAAATTCTACATTTTGACTGGAAGAAGGCTTTCCGTTGTAGAGTTCCTCACTATAACAACAATTAAATTATGGATATGGATAGCTCCTTATGAGTTCAACAAGTTAATAATATTTTTCATGCACTTTGATTCACATTTAATTTAAGCACATGTAATGTTTCCCATGATGGTGTGCAGCTGTAAGTGTATGTTAGCGGTCTCAGCGGCCTGCAGTCTTGTACCCAATCTCATACTCTGGGCAGGAAGAGAGGCTACGGCGCCAGATGACTTGCAACTTCCTGCAGCCGTCGCGTATGCCGGGACTACTGGCTTCGCGTATCTGCCGGATAGGTGAAGGCAGGAGTCTCAGCAAATGTGACGGCAGGAGTCTCAGCAAATGTGACGGCAGGAGTCTCAGCAAATGTGACGGCAGGAGGAAGTTGCAAGTCAGCTGATGCTGGCGCGATCTTGCACACTGGGTAGGAAGGGAGGCTCTGGCGTCAGCTGACTTGCAACGTCCTGCTGCCGTCGCATATGCTGGGACTCCTGCCTTCGCGTATCCAGCAGACACACAAAGGCAAGAGTTCCAGCATATGCGATGGTTGCAGGAATTTCAAGTCAGCTGACGCTGATGCCTCTCTTCCTACCCAGTGTGCGAGATCGCATACAAGACTGCGGCTGCAAAATACAGGTATTGCTGGACAGGGGAGCAGGGAAGGGAGAAGGGGTTCTGCTGGACAAGGGGAGTAGGGAAGGAAGAAGGGGTTCTGTTGGACAAGGGGGAAGTAAAAGGAAGGGAGAAGTGCTGCTGGACCTGGCAGAAAGGAGGGAAAGGAAAGGTGCTACACACTGGAGAGGAGGGCGAGATGCTGAATGGGGGGAGAGCATGTTGGGTTGGGTGGTGGGAAGGAGGGATGCCACTGAGGGAAGAGGCAAGGACAGAGAAAGAAAGCATGCATGAAGCAGAAAGTATTGGACTCATGGAGAGGGCAAGATGGATGGGGAGGACCGAAAGGAGGGAAGGAGAAATGTTACACTGGGGCAGGGGGAGAGGTCAGAGAGTGAAAAGTTGGACTCATGGAGGGAGAAACTAAACTAAACTAAACCTTAAGTTTATATATCGCATCATCTCCACAAAAGTGGAGCTCGACACGGTTTACAGGAATTAATATAGAAAGGAACTCCAATGGAAAGGAGAAGGGCTTAGAAAAAGAAAGAAAGAGTGGACTAAGTATAATGGAGAGAGAGATGTTGTTTGGTTGAGGGAAGGAGGACCAGAGGAGAAGCATGCAGGAGGAAGAGAGAACAAAAATGTTGGTCTGGTGGAAGGGAGGGAGAAATGTTGGACTGGGAGGGGGGTCGGAAAGGAGGAAGGGAAGGGAGATGGACTGCAGAGGGCAGAAAGGAGGAAGGGAAAGAGAAATGTTACACTGGGGGAGGAAGGAGAGAGATTGCAGACCATGGAAATAGGGAGGGAAGGAGAGAGAGAGAGGAAGGGAAGGTAAGACATGGAAACGTAGATTTTGAGAAGAAAGCAGAAAAATGGAAAAATTGAATGTTAATTTAATGCCAAAGATGGATGCAAGGCAGAAAGTGAAGATGGAGAGAAAAACAGTCAATGGACAAGAAGGCCCTGGAAACATAGTTAAAAGCACAGAAAAATGAAGTCACCAGACAACAAAGGTAGGGAAAAGCTCAGTTACTTACCGTAACAGGTGTTATCCAGGTACAGCAGGCAGCTATTCTCAACATATGGGTGACGTCATCCATGGAGCCCAGATGCGGACAGCTTCGCAAGCAGACTTACTTGTAGAACTTTAGAAAGTTCGTGACTGCCACACCGCGCATGCGTGAGTGCCTTCCCGCCCAGTGCAGGGCGAGCGTCTCCTCAGTTCAGATAGCTGGCAGAGAAGCCAACCAGGGGAGGTGGGTGGGTTGTGAGAATAGCTGCCTGCTGTCCCTGGATAACACCTGTTACGGTAAGTAACTGTGCTTTATCCCAGGACAAGCAGGCAGCCTATTCTCAACATGTGGGTGACCTCCAAGCTAACCAGAATAGGCTGGTGGGAGTGTTGGCAACTTAGGAGAATAAATTTTGTAAATTGCCTGGCTGAAATGGCCATCCCGTCTAGGAAAAGTATCCAGACAATAATGAGAGGTGAAAGTATGAACCGAGGACCAAGTGGCAGATTTCCTCATTAGGAGTAGATCCGAGGAAAGCCACTGATGCCACCATGGCTCTGACTTTATGGGCTGTGACTCGACTCTGTAGATGTAGTCCAACCTGAGCATAGCAGAAAGAGATGCAAGCAGCTAACCAGTTGGAGATGGTGCGTTTGAAAATCGGATGTCCCAACTTGTTTGGTTGAGTGCATTGCAAGTAGAAAGCCAAAGCACGCTTACAGTCCAGAGTATGAAGAGCTGATTCTCCAGGGTGAGAATGAGGCTTTAACAGTTAAAGGAAAGATTTATAAACTATAAAGAGTTTTACCTCATGCAAAATTGTCATTTCTTTAATAAGACATTAACTATTTTTTTCTGCGGCCCTCTAAGTACCTACAAATCCAAAATGTGGCCCTGCAAAGGGTTTGAGTTTGAGACCACTGGTGTATGCCGTTTCCTTATGCTTATGTCTTCACACTGAGGATACGTTCCACTAAAATTTTTTTATAATCCTTAGTTGTTGACTTATGGGGGCTATTTAGTTCTAAGTGTTGGTTTATCTGTAATGGTTATTTGGCACAGCTGCTATTTTTTGTGACTAATAAAATAAACTTCAACTACAGCTTACAAAGTTGATTTCTATTTGCCTAATACCATGATATTGCTAGTAAAAAGTACATAAATATTGTGTTATATGATTATTCTTTTTCCTTATATGATAATTGAAAGAATGGGGGGATGGGGGATGGGTGGGTTATGATAATTTAATATATATGTGCATAATTTAATTGATTAATATACATAGGAATTATATTATTCATGTATAGATGGGGATGGGTGGGTTATGATAATTTAATATATATGTGCATAATTTAATTGATTATATTATTCATGTATAGATATGAGATGGGGTGGGATATAAATCTTTTAGTTATATATTGTTATGGAATTATCAAGTGATAATGTAATATGTTGTGTTCATATTTAATGTACACTTGATGTTTATGTTAAAATGAATAAAAATTTGAAAAAAAAAAAGAAAAAAGCATAGAACAACAATATACTTTACTATTCAAATATCTCACCTCCAGTTAAATTAAAGGAATTACTGGATCCGAATGCTGAGAATGAGTTTAGAGGTGTAAAGTCAGGGCTGTTAGGACCGCTGATGGGACTCCACAAACCAGAGCTAAACAAAGAAAAGTAACATTGTTATATAAACTTTACTTGAGCTAAGTATCAATACAGTTGAACAATATAAAAATTCACCATGAACATGAGTGAAGAAAATGCCTAGGTGGTTAACAGGCATATATTGTTCATTTTTAAGAGGTATTATTGACCAGTAGATCTTTCAGGTGTGTGTGTGGGGGGGGGGGGGGAGAAGAGGCTTTTTGTTTTATTTTTCAATATAGTCTCCTAATAGCACCATACACTTCATCCACCTTTCCTGCAATGATTAACCCCTTTAAAAAGAATTCTGTTTGACCTTCAAACCAGGACACCACAGCTTCTTTGATGTCTTCATCACTTGAAAACCGCTGTCCACAAAAAGATTTCTTCAAAACTCATAACAGGAAATAATCCGAGGGAGCTAGGTCAGGACTTTAGGGTGGATAGTTTAGCTGCATAAACCCACATATTCAGATGGCAGCCTGTGAATGTCATGACAAGTGAACTGGCACATTGACCTGATGAAGAAGCACGCCTGCTGTGAGTTTTCCTCATCTTTTCTCCTTGATTGACTCCCGCACAGCAATCACTGTGTTGGCGTAACTCTCCCTGGTTATGGTTGTCTTATGTGGCATGAACTCCAGAAGCAAATGTCCTTCATCATCCCAAAAGACAGTAGTCTTGACTTTGCCTGCAGATTTTTCTGTCTTGAACTTTTTTGGGGTGGGGGATGACTTGTGCTTCCACTGCATTGACTCTATTTCGGACTCAAGATCTCTGTGATAGAACCAAGTCTCATCTCCAGTCACAAAACAATGAAATAAATTCACTTGGTCTTCACGGAGCATTTCCAAGTTCTCCTGACAGCACTGAATCCTCACAGCCTTCTGACATGGTGTCAGCATTCTTGGAACCCATCCTGCACTAACTTTGGAAATGCCCAACTTTTCATGAATTATTTTCCAAACCATTCCTGCCGAGATGCCCATTTCTTCAGGTATTTGGGAAACCTTAATTTATCTGCCTGATGCACATTGGCTATCCAATGTGAGGATCATCTTCAATGGACTCTTAACCCACAAACTGCTTGCTCCAAAATTTTACTTTGTAGGATGATGGGGCAGACTCATCATGCAGTCACACATTCATGGATCTCCTTTGACTTTTTTCCTTCTTTTGTGAGAAATGTTATCACTGAACGGTGCTCCAAATCTAAAGTTTTTTTTTTTACCTGATTTGCACAAGGACTCTCCTGACATCCTGTCTCTTGAAGTGTTAGACTCGACTGAGCCGTAACTGTGCATGAGTAACCTTGAGATATGTCACAACATGCTTGCTAAGTTCTTTCATACTCAGGTAGATAAAATGATTGAACTCCCCTCATATCAACACCTTCCTCCACCTCAATCTCATTGCTTTCCTTTCTTTGAAGTCCACTCCGCCTGTCTATTCCCTCCTCTACCTCTCTGAGTAGCAGTCATTTACCAACCCCCTGATAAGTCCCTCTTTTCCTTCACTAACTCCTGGCTCTCCTTTCTTGAACCCTCATCTCTTTCCCTCATCCTTGGTGACTTCAACATTCATGCGGATGACCCCTCAATTCCCACATTTCCAGGTTTCTTGCCCTAACATCCTCATACAATCTCCAGCTGTGCTCCACCACTCCGACGCACCAGAATGGCCACTGCCTTGACCTTGTCTTCTCCTCCAACTGCTCTACCACTAAATTCTGCACCTTAACTCACCCCCTTTCTGAACATCATCTGTTAACCTTCTCAACTTATCACTCTCCCCCCATGCCTGACTAATCACTACTTATATATTTAGAAACCTTCAGGCTATTGACCCTGACACCCTCTCCACCACGATCTCATCCTTCCCTTCAACTACTAAGTCATACAAGTCTGTCAATGAAGCCATTTTCTTATATAACACTATTCTCTCCTCTGCTCTAGATACCCTTGTTCCTCCCATATCACATCTTGTAAAGCATGACAAACCCCAGCCCTGGCTGAATCCCAACATCCACTACCTGTGCTCCTGCGCCCTATCTGCTGATTATCTTTGGCTTAAATCCCACATACATGCTGACTCTCACACTTCAAATTCCTGCTGACATCCTTCCAGTCTGCCCTCTCGATTGCCAAACAGGAATATTACGCCCATTTAACTAATTCTCTTAGCTCTAACCCTCCTTGTCTCTGATTCACTAAACTTTCTACTCAAAGAGCCCTACCTCCAAACCCCCTCCCCTATTCACTTCCCCCACACAATGGCAGAGTTCTTCTATGACAAGGTTTACAAGATACACCTTGAGTTCTAAACCAAGTCATCCCCCCATCCCTTCCAACTGTCTACTCTGCCAGCCTCCCTTCAACCCCTGCTAACTTTTCCTCCTTTTTTGAAATCACTACCAAGCTCACTACCTGCTCCTCTGATCTGATTTCCACTCACCTACTCGGTGCCATCTTTCCAACTGTCATCTTCCTATCTGTCACATCCTCAACCTATTATTCTCTACTGCAACTGTTCCTGATGTCTTCAAACATGCTGTAGCTCCACCTCTCCTCAAAAAATCCTCACTAGACCCCCACATCCTCCCTCCAACTATTACCCCATATCCCTCCTTCCTTTCTTATTCCAAGCTACTTGAATGTGCTGTTCAGCTCCATTGTCTGGACTTCCTTTCATCTCAAGCTATTCTTGACGCACTTCAATCAGGCTTTCACCCATTCCACTCCACAGAAACTGCCCTGGCAATCATTCTCGATCTATGTGCTACCTTCGGTACTGTTGATTACCTCCTACTCCTCGATACATTGTCTTCGCTGGGATTCCAGGGCTCTCCAGGTTTTCTTCCTATCTCTCCTATTGCATTTTTGGTGTATACAATGGTGGATCCTCCTCCACTGCTATCCCATTGTCAATCAGTGTACCTCAAGGCTCTGTCTTTGGCCCTCTTCTTTTCTCCATATATACCCACTCCTTTGGTGCATTGATCTCCTCCGATGGCTATTAGAATCACCTCTATGCTGATGACTCCCAGACCTACCTCTCCACACCAGATATCTCTATAGGAATCCAGGCCCAAATCTCAGCCTGCCTGTCCAACATTGCTACCTGATGTCTCACCACCATCTAAAACTGAATATGGCTAAGACTGAGATCCTTATCTTTCCACTTAAACCCACCTCCCTCCATTCTCTATTTCTGTGAACACAAATTTCCTCCTCCCAGGCTCATGAGCTTGCAAACTCAGGGTCATCTTGGACTCCTCTCCTTCTCTGCTTAGATCCAACAAACTGCTAAAGCCTGTAGTTTCTTCCTCTAATATTGGTAAAATCTGACCTCTCCTTTTCCAACACACTTATCCACACTCTCATTATCTCTCACTTAGATTACTGCAACTTGCTTCTCTCAGGTCTTCCACTCAACCATCTCTCTCCCCTTCAATCCGTGCAAAATTCTGCTACATGACCTATTTAAATTCCACGAGAGCCAATACACTCACATTACCCCTCTCCTGAAGTCACTTCACTGGCTCCCCAACCATTACCAAATACAGTTCAAACTCCTCTTACTGACCTACAAGTGCCCTCACTTTACAGCCCCTCAGTATCTAGTCACACTTATCTCCCCATATGCTCCGCCTGTGAACACCATTCATTGGGCAGTCCCTCCAATCTGTACCCTTCTCCTCCATTGCCAACTCTAGACTCCATCCCTTCAATTTGCCCAAATGCAGGACCTTGAATTTCTTAGCTGCCATCCTGGGTGTCTACTCCATTGCAGATTTTAGTATCATCAGTGTCAGCCTAGCATTGGGTTAGCCTAACCAATGTCAGCAAAGGCCTATGGGACATTATATCAATCTGACTCTGGAATGTTGATGCAGTTAGACCCTAAAAGTTCCTGCACAGAATTCACATACATTAAGCATCCAGCCAGACTGGATTGTTTATCAAGAAGATAGGCTGCTTGAATGGGACAAAGAAGCCAGAGACTAATCCCATCTATCATGCCTGCAAGTGTCACACCTTCCTTATTAATTAAACTAACCATTGTTTCAAACAGTTTACAAATTATAAACAGAAAGATACTGGGAAATACAATAGTTTCTATATTCAGAATGAGATTCCAAACTATAAAAGGCTCCTCTCTGCAACACACTTTCTTGCTCTCTTTCTCTGGAATCTGAAGCTTGGAACATCACCCCCCCCCCCCACCTCCCTTTCTCTCTCTACTTCTCTCTCTCTCTACCTCTCTATCCTCACAGCACCTACTCTCTCGCATTCACAAGAGCACAGAAACAGTCTCTGTAATTGTAAAACTTATCTCTCTCTCAATTGTAATGCTTAATTGTAACTTTTATGAATCTTGCTTTCTCTGCACAATATATCTATTCTTCATGCAAACACTGTTAGTGGTCTTTGTGAGTGATTTTACTTCCTGGTGAATCTTCTGTGAGGGTATTGAATTCGGGACTGCGGATTATAATGTCGCTTCAACCATAACCCCTCCAAACCTTACATTTTGGGGGGGCTCCAACCTTACATTTAGCAAAGAGGCAAATGTTACCCGACAGCCCTTCAGCAATATCGTTTATAAAAATTTTAAAAAGAACAGGCCCAAGAACAGAACCTTGGGGCACACACCACTGATAACATCCTTTTCCTCAGAGCGATCTCCATTGATCACTACCCTCTGTTGCCTTACACAACCAGTTCTTGATCCAGCCTGTCACTTTGGGAACCATTCCGAGGGCACTCAGTTTATTTATTAGATGTCTGTGTGGAACACTGTCAAAGGCTTTCCTAAAATCTAAATATACCACATCTAGCGTATTACCTGTATCCAATTCTCAGGTCACCCAAGTCAAAGAAATTTATCATATTTATCTGACAAGATCTACCTCTAGTGAATCCATGTTGCCTCTGGTCCAGTAATCCACCGATTCCAGAAATGTCACCATTCTCTGTTTTAAAAATGTTTCCATTTATTTGCTTACCACAGAAGTCAGACTTACAGGCCTGTAATTTCCTATTTCTTCCTTACTTGCACTTTTGTGGAGAGGGACCACATCTGCCATTCTCCAATCGTTTGGTACCACTCCTGATTCTAGAGACTCATTGAAAAGGTCAATCAGCAGAGCCACCAGAAGTTCCCTAAATTATTTCAGCACCCTCAGATGTACACCATCCTGCCCCATTATTTTGTCTACCTTTATTTTAGCTAGCTCCTCATGAACATAGCCCTCTGAAAATCGATCAGGGTCTACCAATCCTCTATCCCTATTCATGTTTGTCTTCTGTGGTCCCGCCCCCGACGCTTCAGCTGTGAACACAGAACAGAAATATTTAAGCAATTCAGCCTTTCTTCATCAGCTACTACATATTTCTCTCCTTCACCTTTGAGTCTCACAATACCACTTATGCACTTCTTATGCATTTAAAAAATGTCTTACCATGTCAGCTATTTTTCTCTTCCATTTGCATCTTTGCTTTCCTGACTACACGACCAGCTTCTCTTAACTTTTCCAGATATTTTTGCCTGTCTACCTCTTCTGTAACTTTTTGTAGTTTATGAAAGCTAATCTCTTATTCCTTACCTTCTCAACTACTACTTTTGAGAACCAAAGCGGCCTTCTTTTCCTCTTACTTTTACTTACTTGCCTCACAAAAAGGTTTGTCGCTATTACAATTACTCCTTTCAGTTTATCCCACTGAATTTCCACTTCTTCCAGACATTCCCATCCAGACAATTCCTTGATGTAATCCCATATCTGAACAAAGTTAGTTTTTTTAAAAGTCTAGAACCTTTGCTTTTGATTGAGCCCTCTCTATACCTATTTTAATATTAAACCATACCATGCAGTGACCACTGGATGCCAGATGATCATCCATTGTAACATCAGAAACACTCTCCCCATTTGTATGACCCCATTACCAACTGCTAGAACAGTTCTCCTTGTAGAGAATCCATGATCTCACCACTTCTAGAAGACCCCACAATAGGGATACCCCAATCAACATCTGGCATGTTAAAATCACTTATTAGTAAATCTTCCCCTTTTTGAGATATATTCTGAATGTCTACTATTAAATCTCTGTCCACTTCTTCTGTCTGTGAAGGAGGCCTCTATATCACACCAATGTAAATATATTCACCATTCTCTCTTTCCAAATTGATCCACAGTGCCTCTTTCTTGCCCTGCAGATCCTACAATTGTGTGGCTTTAAAATGATCTTTAAAATATAACACTATTCCCCCCTCCTTTACTTCCTACCCTGTCTTTCCTGAACAGATTATAGCCCAGTATAAACCCAGTATAGCCACATCCTAGTCATGGTTTTCCGTGAACCACGTCTCCATGATCACCATTATATCCAATTCATCTTCTTCCATCACATCTTCTAGAACTAGAATCTGTTTCCCATACTTCAAGCATTAGTATATACTGCTTTCCAGAAGTTGGCCGGACAGACGGGAGCCAAACCCGCCTGTCCGGCAGGCAGCCAACAACGGAATGAGGCCGGATTGGCCCATCCGTCCCAAAGCTCCACCTACTGGTGGGGCCTAAGGCGCCTGGGCCAATTAGAATAGGCCCGGGAGCCTTAGATCCCTCCTGGGGGCGGGGCCTGAGGCACATGGGCCCAACCCGACCTTAGGCCCCACCAGTAGGCGGAGCTTTGGGACGGATGGGCCAATCCAGCCTCATTCCGTCGTTGGCTGCCTGCCGAAAAGGCGGGTTTGGCTCCCGTCTGTCCGGCCAACTACACAAAGGTACGGGAAGAGGGGTGGGGGGGTCGTGGGGTCGGCCAGGGGGTGTCGCGGGTCGGCTGGGGGGGCGGTCGGAGGTTCTTGGGGGGGGGGGCGGTCGTTGGGGGGATGGGGGTTTGCTTTGAGGGCCTGGGATCCCTCCTGCCCGTAATGTAGTGCGGGGTGGGGGTAGCCGTGGCCAGGAGGGTTTGGGCTCCCTCCTGGCCCGAACAACTAGCGGGGTGTGGGTCGCCAGGGCCAGGAGGACTTGGGCTCCCTCCTGGCCCGATATTGTCAGGGAGTTGGGTAGTCGGCAGGGCAAGAGGGCTTGGGCTCCCTTTTGCCCCAATCGTGTCGGGGAGTCGGGGGGGCAAGAGGGCTTGAGCTCCCTCTTGCCCCGATCACCGGGGAGTCGGCGGGGCAAGAGGGCTTGACGTCAGAGAAAGGGCGGGACCGCCGGAAGAGGAAGCAGCGCAGGTGCAGGGCTCACAGAAGGGTCGGGACCGCCAAGAGGAAGCAGCAGGACACCGGTAGGAGCTTCTACATGATTGGGGGGGGGGGGGGTCCGGAGGCTGTGGGGGTGCGAGCGGTCCTTCAGGCTGGGGGTGCGGGTGGGAGTGCGTGCGAGCGGTCCTTCGGGGTGCGGGTGCGTGCGAGCGGTCCTTCGGGGTGGGGGTGCGAGCGGTCCTGCGGGGGGGGGGGGGGTGAATCGGACGTCGGGGGGGGGGAACTATGTAAAAAAAATTTTGTATAACGCGCAAAGTTATGCGCGGTTTGTAAAAATCGTGTATAACGCGCGCATTATATGCATGAAAATACGGTACTAGCAGGAAAGCAGTCTGACTTTTTTAAGGTGTTGTGATCAGAAGAGGAACATTTTCTGAGTCTTTCTATATGAATATTCTTGTAAGTAATACTTTAGAAAATAGATATTAGAGTTATTTTTTTTAATTTCACTGTTATGTTTCAAAGGTCAGGAATGTCTTTATGTAGATCAGGGATCTCAAAGTCCCTCCTTGAGGGCCGCAATCCAGTCGGGCTTTCAGGATTTCCCCAATGAATATGTATTGAAAGCAGTGCATGCACACAGATCTCATGCATATTCATTGGGGAAATCCTGAAAACCTGACTGGATTGCGGCCCTCAAGGAGAGACTTTGAGACCCCTGGTGTAGATCATATGCAAGAAATAGTCCTGCCTTCTGCATGCCTTATATGAAAATGTTCTTAGCAGTGGTGATAGGAGAGATTGACATACCGCAGTTGTTTCAACAGTATATAAGAAGGTTCACAGCTTTGGCACTTTAAGAAGAATTTCTCAACAAAGATATGGATTACAGTCTTGTGAGAATTTTCTCCCTCTACAAATATAAATTATTATTTGTGGAGTTTTAATTATGGAAATAACTGTAGTTGTTATTAATTGGCATTTTTCATAGAAATCGAATAATAAAATAATTTTAATTGAAAATATACAAATTTGTGCGAGTTATTAATTTGGCACAACCATGTTGAGCAGGGATGCCATATTTCGTGCTCAATCTGCTGGCGTCCAATTCTTGCTCCTGAACAGGCTTTACAGCCACAATACCCAGCAGCCGGCAGACCATGGCCTCCCTGCGGGGAATCCAGGAAATAATCACCATGGGGGCAATTAAACTCGAGTCTGTAGCTGTCCTGAAGGGCCTCCAGGACCCAACTGTCCAGGGTGATGGCCTGTCATTCCCCAGGAAGGCAGAGAGCCACCCCCCAATATGTGGAGGAGTAGTCAGAGGACTGGTGTCAGAATTGTTTCTTGGAGGGTGCTGCCAGATGGCTTCCCATTAGTGACCGGTGCCAGGAGCCACTGAACCTCTGGCTTGGCAGACCAGATGACCTCTCAAAGTACTGACAGGAATGCTGAAAGGGACGAAAGCTAGGTCACCCAAATCCCCTGGAGGGCTAGGTCCTACAATACAGCAATGACTTGGCTCTGTGGTCTTGCACACTAGCCATGAGGTCATCCAGACCTTCGTAAAACAAGAGTTGCCCCTTAAAGGGTAATTGCTTAAAGTCGCCTTCAAAGACGAATCTCCAAACCACTGCTGGATCCATAACATCCTGCGTGTTGAAATGGAATAAGCCGATAATTTGCAAAAGACATTGAACATGTCGTAGAGGGCATCCACTATATAATCCACCCCCGAGATCAGGAAGGCAAGATGCTGGACCACAATAGTGTCTGGATCATGGCAGAGCTTAGAATGACATGCCCAGGCCACAAAGAGGCTGCCGTAGTCTTAAGCCCAGCAGTCGCTGAGTCAAAGAATTGCTTTAGAATAAAATCCACTTTGCAGTTTGGAACATCCCTCAGCATCCCCCCTCCCCCGGGATGTTGGGGAGAGAAGTGCACTTAGCAACCTGTGGCACTGACGAAGACCACCCCCAAGGATGCAAAACGCTGGTTAAAGGCATACGCCATAGGGTAGAGCCAAGCCCTGGCTCTGGTGCATTTCAGTGGGCCCTCAGGCACCTCCCAAATATCTGTGAGTATCTTGACTATATTTGGATGGTCAGCAAAAGAAGCCGAGAGCAGTCAACTCATTACTTAGAAGGGAGCATTCCACTGTGACTGGCAGACTAACCTCCAGCTTCATTTCCTGGAGGGGCTTAAAAATTAAAGCAACCAGATGTGTGGGTTTAAAAAGTCTCTGTACCATGGGATCCTCACCCAGATCTGGGGATCCACTCGGATCCTGGAGATCTGCGAGGGCATCAACATCCATCACGGCAGTAGTGCCAGCAGGCTTAATTAACAGCAAGGCAGGGTATCCTGGTCAAACACAGCAACTACCAGCACACAAGCTTGGACCACCACAGGGGAGCCAGGTACAAATTAGATTACTGTAATGCCCTTTATTTAGAGATTGCATCAGCACAGAGTAAGGCCCTACAGATGATCCAAAATGCTGCTGCACACTTAATCTGTGGTGTGAGAAAGTTTGACCATATCACACCATGATTAAAAACACTTCATTGGCTGTCTGTAAGGTTTTGAGTTATTTTCAAGACAATAGTGTTGGTATTTAAGGTTATTCATCAGGGCATTCCTTGGTACTTGACACAGGCAATGACACTCTACCGACCGCTCAGAACCTTATAGTCTGAGCGGACGATACGATTGTCATGGACGGATTTTTCAAAAGCACATTATGAAAGCATAAGAACATTTGCTTTCTCTTTAGCAGGAGAAACCTTATGTAACAATCTAATTGGACCATTAAGAGCCCTCTTGGAGTTTTAAATTTTAAGAAGGTATTAAAAATCATCTTATTCGGGGGAGAAGCCTAACTAAGATAGCGGTGTGAAGAGCTCGGCAGAACACCGCCGTCCCTTTTGCCTGTTACCTTAATGGTGAAACGAAAATTGAAGACCCGGGTGTTTTCATCTGAACCCGGGCCAGAAGCTCAGAAGTTGGGGCTGATGGACGCTTTTGTGGAGCGTCAACTTAAAGGCGATCCGGGTGAGAAGTCCTTGGATAGAGGGGTGAGCCTGTTGGAGGATTCTCGTTCGCCTCTCAAGGCAGACAGCCTTTCCCCGGAGGAGCGGAACACACCGGCGCAACCACTCCCCCAATCATTGTCTTTCAGTGCAACGAGAAAGGGAAGTGAAGCTGCAATGTGTGAGAGCTGTGATGAGAGTGAAGATCTCGCAGTTCAGTAGGTATTGGCTGAATCTGCACTACAACCGCTGCAGCGTGAGACCTTGGAGTCGAATGTGGGAGCACAGAAACCACTAGAATTTCCTGGTTCCTCAGGTACTGTGAAATCAAAAAATGTTTTGGAGTTTGCACTAGCTTCTTTAAAAAAGCTACCAATAATTGATTTAAACTCAATTTGGGAAGCAATATCAGAATTACATTCTTCATTAGGTAGCCAGATCCAGAATTTAACAACTCAGTGTTCAGGAGTCTTGTTATAATCTTCCAAATACAACAAAAGGTTGAGAAACTTGAAAAAGAAGTAACAGCTCATGGGAAAGAGATGAAAGTATTAGGAGCTCAAAATCAGCTCCTTATAAAGGAAAATGGAAGCATTAACTTAAAGTTTGAAATGCTTGAGAATGTTACAAGGTAACAGAACTTAAGGTTAATTAACTTTCCCAAGTCAACTACAATTTCTGCTTTGGAACTATTTTAACGATATTTAGTAGAAGTTTTGAAGATACCTCAAGCATTCTTTCCACCTATTTTGAAAATTTACTATTTGCCTTCTGGAAAGAAAAAAATCTGTTGAAGACCAACAAGATCCTGAATTTGACTTACTGGACTTGACAAATATTTTAGAAAAGTCAGATTCTGAACAAGTGTCCTTAGGTACACTGTTTGTACAATTAGTCTTAGATTCAGATAGGGACTGGTTACTAAAAATGTTTTTCAAACATAAAGATAAACTTTTCCTGAATCAAAAGATAAGAATGTATCCTGATATAGCTAGAATAACCCAAAAGAAGAGGAAACAATTTCTAATTTTGCAGCTCCAGGTTATAAAACTGGGTGCTACTTTTGAACTCAGATTTCCTTGTAATTGTCTTGTTAATTACAAAGGAGTTAGATATATTTTTTTGAATCCTCCCAGTTATCTAGATTTATTTCAGATAAGGTAGTGATTACTGCTAGCACCTTAGTTGAGTAACAAGGAGTACGCTCATAGACAGAAAACTAGGTTTGACTCAGGCGCTCATTGGTTTACTTTAAATAATGTTGTAATTAAAATGGAATCCGATTGTTTCTTTGACTTTCTCCCCCATGCATAGTGGACTGGAATCAGAACAAAGGAGGAATATTTGCCTTATTTAATTTCTAATTGTATAAAATTGTTATTATTTGTTTCTGTAAACAATGATTTTGTGATCATGGAAAAATGAAACTTTAATAAAAATAAAATTAAAAAAACCCCAACAATCCACCTTATTCATGGAAGCATTGAAACAGCTGCCTTATATGCAGAATATTTCCGTTGGCATGTGGGTGGCAATGTCAGATAATTGTTTTCTGAAAAAACTGATGTCTTTATTTTGTTTTGTTCAAAATTATTGTATGTGCCTGTATTTTATGATTATATCTTGTAAACTGCCTAGGGATAAGTGGGTAAGAAAGTTTTAAAATAAATCCACATGTTCCAACCATCATGGCCACATTCGGAGGGGTGGCTGGCATCAGTTCCCCCCCCCCCCCCACAAAAGCCTCATACATCACGCTAATAACTTTTGGGGGAAACCCAATATCTGAGGCAGGAGTCACCTCCTGTGGACCCATCTTGGACTCCTTAGAAGACTTATGAACTGTGACTGCTGAATCGCAGCTGTGTTTTTCTGGAATAATTGCACTCTTTTCAGGGCCCACTGTTGAATTTCCGGGGTGCCCTCGGCCAGAAATAGAAGCAGGAACACCTTCAGAGGTTGAAGGTACTTGGGCCAATGAAATTTTGCTCCTCTCATGCACCGCAGTGCATGTGAAACACAAATGCTCACCAGAGAGCCATCCACCACAAATGAATCATGAATCCACAACATCCTGCCCTGAGGAGGCAATCTGAGTGGTTTTCTTGCAAAAATGAAGCTTGCAGAGGCTAAAAATAACTAAATTAAAATCTGGAAAAATCCAAGATAGCCGCTGTAGGTGTAATTTTCAATAAAAATCAGCCCAGGAAAAACACAGGAACCCCTAACACATGGTGATTTTGGGATTTTAGGGGGTTGTGGGGGGAAACCAGGGCACACTCCCAAACCTCTCAAAACACTATTAGAGACCCAAGTTGCTGATTCAGGCTGTCAGCCCCATACTCAAGACTCCGCATCATCCAAAATTCGGCAATCTGACTGATCTTTGGGCTGGAAAAATGGGAACACATATCTCCCTACTACCAAAAACTCCACTGGCTACCCATGGAAGCAAGAATCCAGTTCAAGTTTGCCTGTATCTGTTTCAAATCCATTCTTGGTATGGCCCCCTTATACCTGGTTCCCCATTTCTCCTTAAACTGCCCTTCCAGGCCCACCCGCAGAGCCCACCTCTTCAACCACCCAACTCTAAAGGCCTGCTGATACAAAAGTCACCTAAACAGAACACTTGCCTTCCAAGTAGGTCATCTAAATGACTGGCTGAGCAGAATTATCTTGCACTCCTCATCCTACCTAAACTTCAGGAAATTATTAAAAACTAGCCTATTCAACCGAACTATAACCTAGCCCTCTTTCCCTGCCCCTGCTCCCCAAGTTCTCTTTCCCTACCCTTCACCCTGCCCACCTTACTTTTGTCCCTCATATTTTACCGGTTCCCCACACACGCATATTTATTGTATCTGTATTCGCTGACTGTAACTATTCGCTGATTGCCCTGCCCTTCTCTGTTGTAAACCGCATTCGCTGATTCTTTGTTGTATCTGTATTCACTGATTGTAACTATTCGCTGATTGTCCAGCCCTTCTTTATTGTGAACCGCCTCGAACTACTACGGCTTTGGCAGTATATAAGAAATAAAATAATAATAATAATTTGCTACTGTGTATTGCTGCAAAGGAAGCGGAAACATCCTCTACAAGTATGCAAAACAGACTGCAGGTCTTCTAACTGCGCCCCTGGTTCCCCTGACACCCACGGCAGGGGACCTCAGCTACCAACTGACACCAGCACAGACGTGACCTGGCAGAGGGATTCAGTTGGCTCTGATTCCAGGTGCACCTCCACGGAGCCACGCAGCCTGCGCTCAGACCCACTAGCGGATTAACCTGGGGTGAGCATGATCCCAAGGGAATGGTCCATGAGCCCCGAACCAAAGTGCAGGCTGTCCAGAGGGTGCACTGATATGCAGCCAACCCCCTGGAAACAGGCTTTACGCAAAGCCTGTGATCTCCCATAGCCAAAGCTGTCCCCATTGGAAACCTCTGCAGCACAAGGGTAGAATTTGCAAACAAAAAGACTGAATCAAAGAAAAATAAACACAAGCTCCTACAGTCTGGCTTGTAGGAAAGAAACTGAATTGCTGGGGAGAGGGGAGGGAGGTCCTGAGGTAAGAGGCTCAAGACTCTGAGATGAGGCTTCCTATAAGCTCTTGTGAGTATGGAAAAATAATTCACTAGTCCAGGAATAGAGTGGAATTGTACAAGAACACAATATTCCAAGTGGGCCTCACCAACGACTTGTACAGGGCATCAATACTTTTCTTTTTCTGATGGTGATTCCTCTCTCTATGCAGCCCAGCATCCTTCTGGATAAGGCCACCATCTTGTCAAGACACTGGCCAGCTAATTCTTAAGGTCAGGGACCCACAACTATGACTCGCAGAAAAAAAACTGTCTGTTTGTCTGTCTCTTGAGCTGGGCATAGGTTGGACCAGATGAAGATCTAGTAGGCCAGAGGATCAATCCTCGCACTACTCCCTTGTCAAAGGAATTAAGCTGAAGCCAAGGTGTAATTGATAATAGTAACTTTACTTGAACTGGATTCCAAAGTCAATACAAAACTATTTACAATGTCTTCAGGTGTGCATATTAAACTGGTTTTTCTTCCAAACTGTTTTATTACATTACATTCTGACTTATATTCCACCAAAGCCCTTATGATTTTATAGTGGATAACAACATATTTCAATTACTAGAAACAAACCTAGTTAAACATAATGTAATGATAAACACAGGCAAACAAATTTTTTTTTTCTTGATGCCTTGGGTTTTTGACTTGTTCCTGGGGTTATTTGGTGTGCTTATTCAGAAAATTGCATTGGATAGACCACATCAGCTCTAGTTTCTTAGATATGGTGGCTATACAAAGTACTGGGACAACAAAATATGATCATATCACTCTGGTGTTAAAGAAACTACACTGGCTGCTGATTGAGGCTCAAATTCAGTATAAAGTTTTGACTGTAATACACCACTTGCTTTATGGTGTGGCACCATGGTACCTGATTCAAATTTTGAGAAGTTATATTCCAAATTGAAATGTACGGTCAGAATCAACTATGAGACTAATTGAGAGAAGAATCAGGACGTACATTACAAAAAAAACCAAAACCCAGCATATTCCCTGCATGTACCATATAGGCTTTGCACTTACTCTGTGTTCTGTATTACAGATAACACAGAATAAGTGCAAACAGTTTCTGATCCTTCCAGCAAGGGAACCCTGGACATTCCAAGTGACAGGTCTAACTCCAGATGTCCACCTTTGTGGACAT
This sequence comes from Geotrypetes seraphini, assembly GCF_902459505.1. NCBI lineage: Eukaryota > Metazoa > Chordata > Amphibia > Gymnophiona > Dermophiidae > Geotrypetes > Geotrypetes seraphini. The sequence continues at coordinate 137,682,120 of NC_047089.1, forward strand.
GAATATTTCTTTCCCTTCTGTGATCCATCCATGTTTTAAGCCTGTTCATGTCCCACCCCAAACATGCTCAGAACATGCCCCATTGCCATATGGATATACCACATTCTGGCTTTCTAAAATTGTCATTTGGATGTTCATGTATTATGAATGTCTAAATGCCAATTTTCAGAAATCCAAAAACACAAATAGGGTTTCTAAAATAAGCACCATTATGTTTAAATACAGAACTTAGGGGAACACAAACTTTCTCAGCATTGTATTTATGACCACTAATACAACCCTTTGATTTATGGAGAAGCATAAGCTTTCCTATTCTACTGCTGTGCATACACACATACAAGGTGCTCAAATGTCATACAAAAAATTGCTTGAAAAACATCTGAGATGTGCTCTATATGAATACTATTATTTCAGGGATTATAATCTTACCTATCTGAGCCATCGCTGTCCACAGAAGGAGTATGTGAAATACTGATGCTGCTAGAACCATCTGCTTTACTCACAGCTTTTGCTAAGCCATTACCACCTGTCAGCATGAACAGAATTCAGTCAACAAACATTTTTCCATATTTATTTACAACTATATGATTATTTGTTATTAGTCTGTTACCTGGACTTTTGTCATAACCTGCAGCAACGGCAGCAAAGGTAGGATTACCATTCCTTCCAGGTAACGAGGTTGTCTTTGCCAGCTTCTGTTTCAGGCCATTAGGCTGCTTACTCTTATTTTCACTAAATACACAAAACATTTCTGTTTTAGCAATTCAATATAAACATTCATTTCCCAGAATTTTTAAAAGTGATATATACTGAATTTAAAATCATAATAAATTACACTGGTCAACAACAACAACAAAAAAAGTTTGTCTTTACTACTGAGAACTTAAGAAGTGTTCTTAGTTAATTTAATGAAACTGATTTCAGATCTGTAATTGAAATTTAGCAAGCACATCAGATTTCTGAGATACACTTTACTGATTTTTGTGAGTATGAACTGTGTCCCACCAAACTTGTGTTAAGTTTACTCTGAAAACTAACACGAAGACAATGAGACATGTTACAGCATATATTTACGCCTTTTTAACTCACACAAAAGTGATGTCAGCATATTCAGAAATGTTTGAAACACTTGCTTTTATGCTTGTACTGTACATTTGTCTCTTTTTGCAAGAACCAACAATAGTCTCCCATCGTACTGGGATTGAACTTTCCCTGATATCTGCTTTCCATCACCTTGATAACTTGATGAAATGTTTCCCCATGCTCATCACTGACATCACCAAGATTGGGTGGGAAGAAGTTGAGGTGAGAATGTAAGAAGTGCATTTTAAGTGACATTCTGGCACCCGTTAGCTGATATGCTGTCAGCATGTTCTCTATAAGCTCAGCATAATTCTCTTATCTGTGATTACCAAGAAAATTCTGAACAACCAGCATGATGCTGATTCTGCTGGGTTCAGCTTCTGTTTGAACACATCATCAAGGATCAGTTCATGGATTTCAGGTCCAACAAAAACACCTTCTTTGATTTTGGCTTCACTTTTCTCAAAACCAAAAGTATTTCCTAGGTGCTGAAATGCATCGCCATTTCTGTTTTATATGAAGATTTTGAACAACGATCTACCACATTGGTCATAAGATCATCCAGACCTTTCCCAAATAGCAATTGCCTTCTGAAAAGGAGTCTGCTGAGGATAGCTTTGGACATGGAATCACCAGCCCATTGCCTGATCCAGAGTATTCTGCAGGCTGAGATTGAATAAGCCAAAGCCTTGCTCATGACCCTAATGTCATCATATTGAGCATCAGCCACATAATCCACTCCTGACAGAAGAAACTGGGGCTTTCGCACTTGAGTATTTAACCTGGTATGGCAGGCACGGGTCATAATGGCAGCTTTGAATCCCAAATCCTTGAAGAGCCCCTTGAGATCACATCCACTCAGCCATCCTGCATATCCTTTACACCACTCCACACTTGCTTGGAAGGGGGGTGTGCTTCAGCAGGCTGGCTAATAGGTACCACAGTCTGCTTCTTCTCCAAGCAAGCAGAGCTGAACCTTTTAACAGGGGAGTCTTAGCATCAAAAACTGAAGAAAAACACCCCCCAAAACCCAACTAAAATAAAGAAATAAGTAGAACAGAAACACTCCTTTAGGTTCATGTGCAGAAGGAAAAGAACTGCATGGAGTCAGCAGAACTGTCTGTGAAGTAGAAGGGATAGAGTGAATTCCTTCTGCAAGGCTTGCGGCTACAGGGAAATTACCCACTTGTCCAGAATGACACACCTATTGCACTAGAATAGAGTCAGAAAACTCTATCCCTGGCACTCTGTAAGCCAAATGAGGTGTTTTGGAGAAGTTTGAGAACTTAAGGGGAAAAAATATATCTCGGGAAAATCCAAGATGGCTGCCACTGGTGAATTTTATTGATAAAAAACAGTTTAAAATCACCTCAGGCTGACCAAAAACAGGATTTTAGGGGAGGGGGGACCAACTATAGAAACACTTAAAAACAGCTTTTGAAGACTCCCCCCTAAATTTGACACACTCCCTAATTTTTCCTGCAGGCTGTCACAGCCTTACTCACAGACCATGTGCTAGGGAAATGATGCTGCTGCTGCCTGCTTCACCTCCTCTCAGGTGTAGCTGTTCTAGGAGAGGCCCTCGGCTTCCAGCCACTCAGTTGGGATCTTCAGGTTGCCAGTTGGACCTCCATGGACAGACCCTCAAGTCCCTCCATTTCACGATTAAAAAAAAAAGGGGGGGGGAAGTGTCAATACAAAACACAGCTGGCACCATGAGTGCCCCAAAGGCCTAAACAGCCTGTGTTCTATTCTTTGACCAAGTCAAAGGGCAAGTAAACACTAGGGAAACGGACCCTGAGCTCCACTAATCTTCAGAAGGCTGGCTGAAACAGGTCCTCGAAGGATACACCTGCCAGCTGCAGATTTGAAATCTGCTCCTCTCCACACAGGCAGAGTAGACCCTTATCAAAAAGGATCTCTGATTTCATGAAAAGACTGCGACTAGAGCAAAAAAACCGCAGAATAAAAAAAGAAATAAACCAATCAGATCAGACGACATCTTTCATATTCGCCTGCAGAAAGAGAAACTGAAGGGGGCAGCAGACTCCTGGAAGAAGGAGGAGGTTTCAAAAACTGTGATTGACATCTTTTTTCAGTATGCTCGTGAGAATGGACAGAGTACCCTAAAGTTCAGCGTACCATTCCTATTGCACTGGTGCCTGTAATTATGTGTTAAAATGATTTAATGCATAATTGCAAGGGAGCATTAACAGAGGAGAGCATGTGTATATTATAGGCAGGGGTGGCATATATGCTGTCAGCTTACAGAACACTGTTACATTACACACATAAATCCTGCATTAAGACACCCACACTTATGCCAGCTCTATGGCTATGGTAGATGCTGATATATTTTACTAGTATTTTATAAAAGAATCTAAACTTTGGAAAATGATTGGAGGGGTGCTCAACTCACAACAAATTTCCCCTCACCTAGCAAAGGGGAAAAAAAAAAAGAAAAATAAAATATATCTGGTAGTAAATGGTAGTGATAACTAGCCTATATCTAAATGTCAAGAGCAGGGGCAGGGAATGTGGACAAATCAAAAGTCAGGGTCTAGCCACTCTCTCCTTCACTTCACAGCATGTCAGCATCATACTCTCTTTCTCTCCCTCTTCCATTCAAACCACTTATAGTACTACAATCACTCCCTCTTTTCCCTCAGCCCATCTACACCACACTTTATTCCACTAACTTTTTTTTCTCATTTTTCCCTAATTTTATCTCCCTCTTCATCCTCCCTCTAATTTTTCTCCTCCAGTTGATACTTTATATCTGGGGGAAGGGAATTTAATTGCTTTTGGCCTGCTCTACTCCCTCTTTTTAATCTGTTTTGCTTCTCATTTTCTCAGCTTCCCATTTCCCTCTGCTCCCCAGTAAGATCCAATGCACTTTTTCCTAGCTAGTTGTCATTCCATGCAGGTTTGGCTCACCGATCCCTTTACTGATACCCACTTCTTACTCTCCTCTACAGGTGAGACTTTCTTTTCTTTGTAGATATAACTCATCTTCAGTTAGTGACTTCCTACTGACCACAAGGCTGGATCATTTCCTTGCTCTGCTCTTTCTGACTCTGGGCACATTCCTGTTCCTAGGACTGGTTCCTCATCCCTTTTTGCACTGCAGCACTTACCCTGGCACTCTCCGGCCACCTTTCTGCCTGTAGAGTCCACATGCTCACCCTGAGCTTTGGAAGCCCAGCAAGGATCATAGTTCTTATTTCTCTCATGCTTCTTTTGTTATGTACAGTAGTCTTAATTATATGTGAACCAAGTTGAGCTCCGTTGGGAGATGACCCGGCATATAAACCAAAGATTAGATTAGATTAGTTTGAAACCTCAAAGATTACATGCTGAGTGGGAGAACATGTTCTAGCAGACCAAGGTATAGGAGCATGCACTCATACTAAACCACTGTATTCTTAACTGCCTGCAGAATATTGCTCTGGTAGCCAAGAAACAAGCATCCAGCTCTAGGAGCCAAGTTGAGACCTGGGAGTTGGTTGCAGAGTTTTACCAAGAGCAAGGATTCAACAACTAAGCAAGAAGAAAGCCAGGGAGCGAAGCCAAGAAACACAATTTGTGAGACAGCATGTCCCTTCTCCCCATCCCCACAGTCAATGGTCTCCTGCCACTCTGCCTGATGCAGCTGCCATGCTATTTCTTTAGGCTCATATAGCCCAGTGCCCCCACCATTTCTACCTCCTGTAGCATTTAATAGGGGAAAATATTTTTCATTTTTGTAAGGTGTGGGAACAGTGCTATTCTTCATTCTCCCTCAGTTCAATCCCTGACCACTGCCCTCTCAATATCAGAGCTGCAAAGAGAAAGTAAGTTTTAAAAGGGAAATTTTCAGTTCATGGTATTCCATCCTTCCACAGCCTTCTCTCCTTTTCCCATCCTTTTAATGAAATACCTTATTTACCCCCAGTGACTGCAAGGTTGGAAGAAAAAGCACAGTTACTTACCTTAACAGATGTTATCCAGGGACAGCAGGCAGATATTCTCAACAGTGGGTGACATCACCGACGGAGCCCCGCAGTGGACAGCCTCGAAAGCAGACTTGCTTGAAGATCTTTGTAAGAGCTTCTGAGTGCTGCACTGCGCATGTGCGAGTGCCTTCCCGCCCGAGTTAAGACGCGCGTCTCCTATGAGGAACCTCAGTTCAGATACCTAGCTAAGAAGCCAACCAGGGGAGGAGGGTGGGTTGTGAGAATAGCTGTCTGCTGTCCCTGGATAACAACTGTTACGGTAAGCAACTGTGCTTTATCCCAGGACAAGCAGGCAGCATATACTCAACAGTGGGTGACCTCCAAGTTAAGTATAATGGGATGGAGGGAGAGTTAGCAAGCTAAGAAAAAAAATTTTGCAAAACAGATTGGCCAAAATGGCTATCCCTTCTAGAGAAAGTATCCAGACAGTAATGAGGTGAATGTATGAACCGAGGACCAAGTGGCAGCCTAGCAGATTTCCTTAATAGGAGTTGATCTGAGGAAAGCTACAGATGCCGCCATAGCTCTAACTCTGTGGCCCGTGACTCAACCCTGCAGAGGGAGACCAGCCTGAGCATAGCAGAAAGAGATGCAAGCAGCCTTCCAGTTGGAGATGGTTCGCTTCGAGACAGGGTGCCCCAACTTATTTGGATCGAAGGAGATGAAAAGTTGTGGGGCTGTTCTGTGAGGTTGAGTGCGTTGCAAGTAGAAAGCCAAGACACGCTTGCAGTCCAAAGTATGGAGAGCCACTTCTCCAGGGTGAGAATGAGGCTTTGGAAAAAATACTGGAAGAACAATAGATTGATTGATGTGAAATTCTCAAATCACTTTAGGTAAGAATTTTGGATGAGTAAGGAGGACCACTTTGTCATGGTGAAAAACTATGAAAAGTGGATCCGCAACCAAAGCTTGTAACTCACTGACCCTTCGAGCAGATGTAAGGGCAATCAGGAAAACTACTTTCCAAGTAAAGTACTTGAGATGAGCCTTATCAATTGGTTCAAATGGAGGCTTCATCAATTGAGCCAAGATAACACTGAGATCCCAGACCACTGGAGGTGGTTTAAGTGGTGGATGAACATTAAAAAGTTCTTTTATAAAGCGGGAAACCACAGGATGTGCAGACAGAGGTTTCCCATCAAGAGGCTGATGAAAAGCAGCACTCACACTAAGATGGACTCGGATAGATGTAGACTGAAGTCCAGAGTGTGATAAGTGAAGTAAATAATCCAAAACATAAGCCAAGGAGGTAGACATTGGCTCCATATGGCGAGTGGAACACCAAGCAGAAAATCTAGTCCATTTCTGGCTGTAACACTGCCGAGTAGACAGCTTTCTGGAAACTACCAAAATATCTTGTACAGACTGAGAGAACTGTATAGAGTCTGTTAGGTTGAAAGATACCAAGCTGTTAAGTGTAGAGACTGCAGGTTGGGATGTAGCAAGGATCCTTGACTCTGAGTAAGCAGAAAGGAAAAAACTAGTAGAAGCAGAGGCTCCCTGGTGCTGAGTTGAAATAGAAGGGAGTACCACGGTTGTCTGGGCCACTGAGGAGCTATCAGAATCATGGTGGCATGTTCTGTATTGATTTTGACAAGAATCTTGAGAATTGGAGGGAAGCATAGAGAAAGTGACCTGTCCAATCCAGGAGAAAAGCATCTGCCTCGAGATGCTGGGGAGAGTATATTCGAGAGCAGAACAGAGGCAGCTTGTTGTTGAGGGGAGAGGTCTATCTGAGGGGTCCCCCACTGAGCAAACACCTGACGTAGAGGTGAGGAATTGAGTGTCCATTCGTGAGGTTGCAGAAGACGACTCAATTTGTCCACTAGACAGTTGTACTGACCTTGAATATATGCAGCTCTGAGAAAGATGTTCTGATGGATTGCCCAATCCCACAGCTTCAGAGCTTCTTGACAAAGGGAGTGAGATCCCGTACCTCCCTGTTTATTGACATAGTACATGGCGACTTGGTTGTCCGTCCGGACAAGGACTACGTTGTCATGAAGAAGGTGTTGAAAAGCTTTGAGAGCATTGAAAATTGCTCTGAGTTCCAACAGATTGATGTGACAAAGACAGTCCGCAGGAGTCCAATGACCTTGGGTACGGTCTGTCGAGATGAGCTCCCATGCGTAAGTTGATGAGTCTGTTGTGAGAACTTTCTGATGAGGGAGATTGTGGAACAGCAAACCTCTGGAAAGATTGGAAGAGAGCATCCACCAGTGGAGAGACTGCTTCAACAAAGAAGTTACTGTAATTTGTTGAGAAAGTGGGTCGGTAGCTTATTGCCACTGAGATGCCAGGGTCCACTGAGGTATGCGAAGGTGAAGTCTGGCAAAAGGAGTCACGTGAACTGTAGAAGCCATGTGACCGAGCAGAACCATCATTTGTCTTGCTGAAATTGATGTGAGATGAGACACTTGATGGCAAAGGTGAATGAGGGTATCTCAACGTGGTGGAGGTAGAAACGCTCTGAGCTGGACAGTGTCTAGAATGGCCCCAATGAATTGGAGAGACTGAGATGGGGGTCAGCTGGGATTTTGGAAAGTTGACTTCGGAGGAACATAATAGTCTGTTGGGTCGCTGCAATAACCCCTTGTTGAGAGGGGGCCTTGATAAGCTAGTCATCCAGGTATGGAAAAACTTGAAAACCCTGGGCATGGAGGGCTGCAGCCACCACCACCAGACATTTCATGAAGACTCTGGGGGAAGGAGCGAGTCCGAAAGTAAGAACTCTGTATTGTAGATGAAGATTCCCCACCCTGAATCGAAGATATTTGCGAGAGGCTGGATGAATCGTGATATGAGTGTAAGCCTCTTTGAGATCCAGAGAGCATAGCCAATCTCCCTGATCCATCAGTGAATATAAGGTTGGTAAAGATAGCATCCAAAACTTCTCTTTCACTAGAAATTTTTGAGGGCTCTGAGATCCAGAATGGGTCGCAAATCCCCCATCTTCTTTGGGACTAGAAAATAACGGGAATAAAAGCCCATGTCCCGTTGGTTTAGAGGAACCTCCTCAACAGCTCGAAGGCGAAAAAGAGCCTGAGCTTCCTGAAGAAGAGGAAGTTGCGACGAATTGGAAGGACACTCTCTTGGAGGGCGATCTGGAGGCACCTGAAGAAAGTGAAGAGAGTATCCCTCCCGAAGGATGTTGAGAACCCAGAGATCTGAGGTGATCATCTCCCACTGGTGATAAAATTGGTGAAGACGACCTCCTATGGGCAGAAGAGAATTTTGATACAAGGAGGTTGGTATGCTCAGACTGGGAATGTCAAAAAGACTGAGCTGGTTTAGTTGCAGCAGGAGTCTGAGCCTTCTGCTGTCATTGTTGTTGTGGAGGCCTTCTAGGCGGAGGCCTGGAGAAAGCTGGAATCGTTTTTTTGGTGATAAAGACGCGGTGGTTGCTTGTATGGCCGAGCAGGAGGAATCTTAGGCTTTGGCCGAATCAAGGAAGCAAAAGAGCGCTCATGTTCAGAGAGGCGCTTTGTAGCAGCTTCAATAGAATCATCAAAGAGTTCATTTCCTTGGCTAGGCAAGTTCGCTAGACGGTCCTGCAGATTGGGATCCATATCAACAATGTGGAGCCAGGCGAGATGGCACATGGCTACTGCAAAGGCCGAAACTCTAGAAGAGAGCTCAAAAGCATCGTATGTGGCTTGCAGCATGAAGAGGCGAAGTTGAGACAGAGTTCTGATGATCTGTTTGAATTCTGGAAGACTTTGTTCCTCAAGAGCCGGGTAGAATTTAGGCAGTAATTTGAGGAAATGGTTAAAATAAGCCGTGAAAATGTAATTATAATTGAGAATTCTGTTAGCCATCATGGAATTCTGGTATAATCTGCGGCCAAACTTGTCCATGGTACGGCCCTCCCTGCCTGGAGGGACTGCAGCGTAAAGCTTAGATTGATGAGCTTTCTTTAAAGAAGATTCTACCACCAAAGACTGATGGGATAATTGAGATTTCTCAAAGCCTTTGCAAGGTATTGTGCGATACCTGGATTCCAGCTGCGATAGAATAAGGAGTTTCCATATTCCTTAAGAAAGTTTGCTTCAATACTGGAGTCATAGGAAGTCTCAAGGTCTTCTTGAGTGGATGAAGCAACTCCATGTCGGCCAAGTATTCAGGTGTATACTTGGAATAAGAGTGGAGATCCAGTTGAAGAGCTTTTCCCATGTCGAAGACGAACCTGGCAAAAGAGGCAGACTTCGAGGTTGAGGCACCTTCCGGAGAAGGAGTGCGAGACCGAGGAACTACCGAGTAGGAGGGAGAAGCCTCTCTGGAATACTGAGACAGAGGCTCAGTCCAGGCGCACAGTGATTGAGGAAGCTGCACTACCTGCGTGAGGAAGAGTCAGTGAGTGTTTGCGCTTCAAAACCCTCGATGGTGAAGTTCCCGGGGTTCGAGGAACAGATTGGGTCGAGGCAGGAGGAGAAGGCTCCCTCGGATGCGGTCTCGATGGAGGAGTCCTCGACCTCGATGGACTTCAAGGAGAAGCAGCCGTTGTAATAGCTTTGAGAGACTTATGTTTAGATTTGGAAGAAGGAGCCTTGGATAAATGAGGCATAGAAGTCTCAGTATCCAGAGAAGGCGAGGGTTTCTGCTGTAGAGATGTCTTCTGAGGAAGCTTGGAAACGAAATGCTTCGAATGCCTTGAGCGATGCTTCGGTAGAGGTGGAGGAGATTGTGTCCGAGGAGTAGGTGAAGAGTCACTGGATGAGAACCGGCGAGACTTCCGAGGCTTGCCTCTAGGTGCTTCCACCGGAGGTCTCAGCCTACCACTCAGGCTGGCTGACAGGAAGCAGGGTCGAGGACGGGAGGAATTGAGCCATGACTGAAGAAATCTGCGTGGTCACATGGGTACCAAGACAAAAGGATCAGGTCTCGAAGGTGCAGCAGTGTGCTCCAAGTAGGGCGACCTCGAGGTTGAGTATTCCCAATGCTTGGAGGCACGCTTAGCTGGAGATCTAGTCAAGGCAGGTAGGCCGGCAAGATACGGCCTAGGATGCCTGTGACTCTGGAGGCTTCTTAGGAGTAGTACCTGAAGGAGAGACAGGAGACTTACCCGTCGAGGTCTTCAGAGGAGCTGCCGCCGAGGTCTTTGAGGCCGAAGGAGTCGAGGTCGAGGCTTTGGTGGAGGCAGAAGCTGGAATCGAGGGTCGAGGACTTGGAGGTCGAGGCCGTGTCAGCCGGCTGGTCCATCGTGCCAAAAAATTGGAGGAGCTTGGCACGGCGCTGACGAAGGGGCCCGAGGTTGGAAGGTAGCACAGTGCGAACAAACGTCGGGACAATGTTCAGGACCCAGGCAAACAATACACCGACTATGAGGATCGGTGATTGAAAGGGTCTTGTTGCACTGGCTACACTTTTTGAAACTGGTTAGAGGCTGGACATAGAAAAAACGAAGACCGACGTACCGAATGAGGCAAGCGGCCAGGCCTAGGCCGTAAGAAAAAAAGAAAAAATAAGTTTTTGGTTTTTTTTAAATTATTGTATAAAAAAGAAAGGAAGAATGAAACGCGAGCACAGCGACTAATGAAATAACAAAAGCCGCGGTGAGAGAAGGCAACGAAGGCTGCAGAGCTGAAAGAAGAGGACTTCTCGGCTCTGTGGAAATCGTTGAACTGAGGTTCCTCACAGGAGACGCGCGCCCTAACTCGGGCGGGAAGGCACCCGCACATGCGCAGTGCAGCACTCAGAAGCTCTTACAAAGATCTTCAAGCAAGTCTGCTTTCGAGGCTGTCCGCTGAGGGGCTCCGTCGGTGATGTCACCCACTGTTGAGAATATGCTGCCTGCTTGTCCTGGGATAAGAGCAGATACCCAAAACTTAGAAGCCCAATTAGTAATAATATATCTCTCACTTAGTGATTCTTGGGCTCGCTCAGCTGTGGGCACAGCTGATTGATTTGAACCAAAAGCACAAAAATCAAAAAATGACCTTGCTGTTGCTTGTTCTTATTTTCTTCTTCCTAGTCTCATCCCTCCTGCTACTTCCATCTCTCTCTTCACCCCTTAGGTGTTTCTTCCTTCCAACCTAATTTTCTCTGTGTAGAGCCCTTTTCTCAGCCTATCAGCCCCCTGCTCTTTGAATCCCACACAATTTCTCTCTCTGTCTTCATCTGTTCTTTCTTCAGCCCATCCCTCACCCACTTCTCTTTGTATTACAGCCCCTGCCCCCCCCCCCCGCTTACATTCACTTCAGCTCTGTTCTCCCTTTCACAATATATATCTCTTCCCTCAACCTCTTTTCCTCTCACAAACTATCAGTACCAGTAGCTTAGGAGACATAAACCTTCTGTCCTGCTTTCCCCTGCAGCTAAGGACTGTCCAATAGTGTCTCCTCAGCCACTGGTCCTGCCTCTTTTGCAGCTTATTGGCTGGTAGGCTGCAGGGGGAAGCAAGAACAGTGGCTGAGGAGACACAGCTTTACTTCCTGCTTTCAACTGCAGCTGTACATTGGGAAGATTTCAGCTCTGATGTCTGGGCAATGCTGGAAAGAATATTGGGGGTGCTCTAACACCCACAGAGCTGGCACATATGATCTAGGCCCCACTATCACAGGTTCCTAATGCCCATCCTGGGTGACTAAAGGGAAGTAAACTGAAGGAATCTCTACAAATAAAACACAAGTAGAGATGATAGAGATATATCAACAGGGGCTTTTATTGAGAATAACCAAATGACTCAAATAACTGACTCAATGCGGCCAGTATTTCAGCACCTAAGTGCTTTCTTCAGAAGTCTAAAAGATGCTCTATAACAGTTTCGATAAATGGTAATTCACTTTGTGAGGAATATCATCCAACAATACAATATAAAACTGCACAGATGAGTAATCAAGAAGCACAGCGTCCCTGCGCTCGCTTTGAAAATAAAAGCCCCTGTTGATACATCTCTACATGTGTTGTTTCATTTGCCTAAAGGGAGGTACCAAGTTTTAAAATTATCCCCTAAGTCTTGGAGCAGTGACTTCCACCAAAAACAAGACCTTCCAGATCAGGTACTTTAGCTCACATGAATTCACTGGTTTCAAGTGAGATTACATAAACTATATTAGTACAACACTGAGATTCCAAGGCACAGTAGAAGGCCTAAAGGGAGGCTTCAAGAAGTAAATCCTATATAAAAAGAACTAAAGGCTGTAGAGAAATGGGTTTACCTTCTTCACAGTGTGAGTATGCACCAGTTACACCAAGATAAAGGTCAATAGGGTTGGCTAAATTAAAAGTACAAGCCACTACAATATCAGAGAAACAAACAAGTTACACAGTCTTTCAAAACCATCATCCTCTCCTGCCCAAAAATACATATTCAAAATCCCACATCCTGCCCAAACTCCTAGCCAATGTAACATAAAGCATTTAAATATTTGAGTAAACAGTCAAGTCTAAGTTGCAATAGAAAATAACATCCATATCCCGAAGACTTAGTGGCTTAAAATTCAATATTGTGCCATATTGTTTGTGTTTTAAGTTTTATAAAACTTGCTTTTCTAAGCAGATGAAGTGAAAACCTAGCTTTAACCAGATTTGTCTATATTTCATGCTGAGCTTACCTGAAATTCACAATACTACTATAAGTACCACGTGGAACAAAGGCAAAAGACATAGGTGGTGGTGAAGGAGAGGCAGGAGCTGGTGAGGTCTGTCGTTTTTTCAAGAAACCATCTGCATTGAGGGTTTGCATAGATAACTTATACAGGCTATCTACAGCTGAAAAAAGAAAGAAAAACAGCAACTTATTACACTTTCTAACTTACACATCATATATATGCCAGCATTCCTTGCAAAACACAAAAAGTTTCCTATTCACATAATCTCTTATACATCAACATATATTTTCATTTTAGGTCACAATGACATTTATAGAAAAACATGCAACATATATAGTCATACACACACACACACACACATATATATATATATATATATATATAAACACACATACATATATATGCATATACTGTACACACATATATATATATATATATATATATATATACACACACAGAAGAATATACAGTATATACACATACATATACTCAAATATAAACCCATGCAGGTATAAACCAAGATACCAATTTTACTCTCTTTTTTAGGGATAAGCATGTGGGATCTCAGAGAGAGAAAGAGATAATACTTACTGCGAATGGGCAGACTAGATGGGCCATTTGGCCTTTATCTACCATCATGTTTCTATTTCTATGTTTCTATGAATATAAACAAAGGGTTTATTATATTCTACTATCTCTCCCCTTTAGCCCCTCTGGTGACTGGCATCCCAACTCTCCCTGGCACCTCAAAGGCTGCCGCTGGATGTCTTGGCAGCCATCTCCAGCACCGAGAAAATACGGGCAGGAACAAGAGAGATTTGTTCCTATCCCCAACGTCCCACTAGCCACCGGGGAAGCACAGTAGACCCAGGGGATTTACTGCTAGATTCATGAGGGGTGTGGGCCATGCCCCTTTGGGGTGGGGGGAAGATGGAGGAGGGAAGAGGAAGGGAGGGGAAAACTGCCGGTTCCAGGTGGAGAAGAAGGAATGCTACTGGAAGAAGGCTGGGTAGACTCAACTATAAACTGAGATCCCCTCCCATTTGGGGCCTTTGTTGGGCCCAAAAATCTTGGTTTATTTTCGAGTATATACAATATATTGCAGTGTTTTCCCCAGGGCTTTTTAGCTGGGCGGTTCACCCGGAAAATTTAGATGACCGCCCGGCTGTCATCTATCGGGAATCCTGCTGCTGCCGCCGCTCAACATAAAAAATCCCCCCAAAAACCATCTGTCACCGGCTTGGAGATGCAAACTCATGCTTCGGGCTCTAAGGTGTGCATGCCGGCTTCCCTTCTCTTCCCTCAGAAACTGAGAAATTACTTCCTGGGGGGGGAGGGGGGAGAAGAGAAGGGAAGCCGGCACGCACACCTTAGAGCCCCGAAGCATGAGTTTGCTATGGGCTAAGGCAGGAGAATGGTCAACGACGGATAGAAGCTTACAACTTGCTTCGGGCCTTCCTCACTGCCGGGTCCTGCCCTATATTTCTGTTTCCGCAAAGGCAGGACCCGGCAACAAGGAAGGCCGCTGAAGCAAATTGTAAGCTTCTATCCATCGCTGACCTATGCCTAATGAGGCAAAAAAAGTCACAGCGCAAGGGAAGCCTCCCCTTTGCTCGCTTGGAAACTTCACCGCAGCGCAGGATGCCTATGGTGCAGGACAGGACACAGAACAAATCGGACCTCGCACTCTCTTCCACACTGTCCTTCGCAACTTCGTAGCGAACAAGGATCTTTCTGGGAACTCGAGTACATGACGTCCATTGTGCGAGGGGGTTGCCGGTAGTAAAAGTCAGGTGGACTGGTCTGGGACTTGTACGTTATAGGGGGTGTGAGTGACATATAACTCCATGATTGATATGTACGGAATACTAGTTGACAAAGGGCCAAAATTCATTTGTGGATATGTTTTGATATTATTTTATATTTAGCAATTTGTCACTGGAAAAAAAAACTGTGCAGGTACAGTAGTATTGTGGTATTTTTTCCCCCCAGGATTTGAAGCTATTGTAAAGTTATTTAAAGTTTGTTTAGCTCTTGGTAGGGACAGTAATAGTGAATCATTTCTAATCAAAATTTGTATGTCTACTCAGTAAACAGGGCCGTTCAAGTTGCTGAGTGCAAAAAAAAAAAAAAAAAAAAGAGAGAGAAAACTTAAAAAATAGTGAACACGTGTCATTATAAATAATAAAGGAGTGAAAAAGCTAATATAAGGGGCCTGTATGCAAAACTTAAATAGCTATGTGTAGGAAATATCTCGGTTTTGCATCTTGGAGATAAGGATTTTTTTAATTGAAAATGCAAAATTATGCAAATTTCTGGGATGTGGTCATTCGTCCCCCTTCCTCCCAGCAGGTCTACCATCTCTCCTCCCACACTAGGTCTAACATCCATTGTCAGTGGAATGCTTTTTTGTTTGGGGGGCCCAAAGCACTGCCCAGGCTCCAGCCCAGACCCAGCCGCCATACTAATAATAGTACTAATTGTAAATGTCATTTCTTCCATTCATTTTTCACATACACACAATATAATCTTATTAATAATAATGGTAACAACAAAATTAAACTACACAAAGCACACTCTTTTACCTCTCCCCACCTTGCACAGCATTTTTTCCTCTCTCCTCCACCCCCATGTGCAACGTCCACCATCTCTCTCTCATTCCTTCCATTGCTGCAAATGGGAGTGTGGAAAGAAAGATAGAGGGATCCAGGGTATATCGCTCCAACTCCTTCTACTGCCACATCAAACATTTCTCCCTCTCTTATCCCCCCTGGACTGTGTGCAGAATCTTTTGCCCCTGCCCACCAGCCCCATGCCAACATTTATCCTTCTATTACCCCTCTCCAGAACCATGTGACATCTCTTCCTCCATTCCCTCCACCAGGTCCAACATTCTTCTCTCTTGCATCTGTCCCCCACTGTTCCCTCTCCACCACTCTCATCTCTCTCTACCTTACTCCTCTCCCACCAACACATCCAACAATTCTCTTCCTATGCCCAACATTCTCCTTTCTTCCTTTCCTCATGTACACCATCTCTTTCCCCTCACACCCATGCTCAACAATTTTCCCTTTCTATTCTCTCCTTCACCTCAGCATCTCTTTTCTTCTATCCTTCCATCCTATGTCCCAAGTTCAGGCCCCTTCCCTCCCTTCCATCTGTATCCCTCCCTTCCTTCTGTATCTCAAGTTTGTGCCCCCTCCCTCCTTCCTTACAGACTTTGTCTTAAGTTTGTGTCCCCTCTCTTCCTTCTGTGTCCCAACATATCCCTCTCTCCATTCTGTGTCCAAGTTCATGCCCCTTCCTTCGTCCCAAGTTCATGCCCCTTCCTTCTGTATCACAAGTTTGTGCCCCCTCCCTCCTTCCTTACTGACATTTTCTCTGCGTACAGTGTGCTTTGTGTTTTTTAAAATTTTATTGTTGGTAGATCATTTTGTCTTGGCCATTTTAAAAGTAGCTTGCAAGCCCAAAAAAGTGTGGGCACCCCTGCTGTAGAACCATTTCTTGAATGACTGGATGAGCTATATTTATCTTTTTTTTTAGTTGTTTAAATTCATGCAGAAATAAATGGCTAGATTGAACCTAATGACTTCATTAATGCCTTTCCCTTTTTTAAACCTCTATACCATTTGAAAGAGGGCAAATATCTAATTATTCCCTTCTAGAATTGGATACTTCTTAAATTTAGTAAAAATATTCTTGCACAAGTGTCAAACCTTAAAAAAGGAAGTCATATTGAGAATTGGAAAATAATAACTAATAAAAAATAGTACACATTTAGAGCTCCTTTTACTAAGTTGCTTTAGTGGTTTTAGTGTGCGCTTAGCGCGCGCAGAATTGCTATGTGCACTAGAAACATTGAGCTGGCTTTAGTTTTCCCGCTTAGCGCGGGGGTTTGCGCGCGCTAAAATGCTAGCGCACCATAGTAAAAGAGGGTGGTTAATTTTTCCCATCCCACCCCACCCAGCTACTTTTTTATGGCACCCGGCTGGAAAAAATTTCTGGGGAGAACACTGTATTGGATATATATATATATCTATATCTTAAAGCTGAACATTTAATGCATTAAGGCGTTAAACGTGTTAAAAATTTTAATGCACATTAATGCCCCTTTGTCTTCTTGGCTCTGGCCTGCTGCTGCCCGCTATGGTCCACTATAATCCCATCCCTCCCTCTAACTTTAATAGCTTGCTGGCAATGCTAGCGATTAAAGTAGAGCAATGTCAGTAGGCTCGCTAATTTCAGCCTTTTGTGGTCTCTTCAGTCCCTGCTAAACTAGTACAGAAAGTTACAATATAGAGAGCTCCGGCCTTGGAGAGGTTCACAAGGAATTCAAAATGTCACTTCGAGCCCGTGGCAATAGAGAATGGAGATAGGAATCCCAAATCTGAAGAAACAGTTGCTTGCGTTCCAGCATCCAGCAGCAGCAGAGCATGCAAACGATTCCTCCAAGCCCAAAAGGAAGGCACAGCGTCTCCAATCCAGACAGAAAGAATCACCTTCTTCCCCAAGACGCCCATCCGCCATATAAACTGACTCTGACCTGGATCAGGCAAGCAAAAGGCTTCATATTTATCCAGCAAAAGGCCAGCCGCAGAAAGAGGAAGCGTACAACCCAAAACACCCTCTACATAAGATAAGACCTGCCTCCAAAAGCATTTAATTTTCACACAGGACCAAAAGCATGGAATAAACGAATGGGGCTGCATGAGACACTTAGGGCACAGAGGTGAATCCGCATAACCCGAATAACATAACTGACTCTTCGTAAAATAGCCACGATTAAGTACCCAAAATTGACATTCACGCAGATCTGCATTAACAGATTCCCAGGATTCGTTTAATCAAGGGAGATCCAAAGCATTTCGCGCTATCCCCAGATCTTGACACCAATGCGCCTGTAACGCCTGTACAATCAGTTTGTCCATAATTCAATGAAAGTCCTTATAGAGGCCAGAAACTGTAAATCCAACCTTCAAATAGGGATCCAGAAGTGTCGCAAACCTGTCCTCAATAGGAAAAGCTAGAGCGTCCCGAGGGAGAGACCGAATATAATGATGAAGTTGCCGAAAAGTAAGAAAGTCCCCAATAGGAAAAACACCAGACGAGCTAAGATCATTCCAAGATATTAAGGATCCATCAACCTGTAGAACATGGGTAAGCAAAGTAAAGTCCCGCAATGCCAATTTACGAAAACTAGCATTCTCTATGCCTGGGTGGAATTGGAGATTCCCTTTGAATAGGTAAGTATCTAGTGATTGAGGGATCACCGTTCCAAGATTTCAACACATAAGACCATATGATGCGTAAAGAGTTTAACAGCAAATCCACCCTTAAATGGAGTGGGTAATTCAGAGCGAGGTGCCTGCACCAAGGACAGAATATGCGAATATGCCATGGGGCAAAAAATTCCTTCTCGTAGGATTTAGGTGTAAAATCCTGGTGATCCGAAAACCACTCCCTAAGATAATGCATCAAACAGGTGGCATTAAACAACCGAAAATGCGGTATCCCTAACCCTCCACTCTCCCCAGGAACCAAGCAGATATCACAATGCCACACGCAGCCATCATCCCCCCCAATAGAATGAGATAGCATAGAATGTAGTTTGGTAATATCCTTTTTCAAAAGCCGCAAAGGGAGTAACTGCAAAGTATAAAGCCATTTAGGAAAAAGGACCATGTTAAATAAATGGATTCTGCCATGCAAAGACAAAGGAAGAGGAGACCAGCGGGCAAAACACTCAGCTGAATAACGCAACAAAGAGTCAATGTTAACACGATACAACGCAGAATAACTGTTTATTAGATAACCCTGTGGCATTATCATATGATACTGTGCTGTTTGGTATGGCAATGAGAGCAAAAAGTCAGATATCTATAAATAATAACAAATTATTACTTATAATGACTGGGGTTGCCATTCAACAAATTACATATAATTGGAAAAATTGGAATAGATTAAATTATAATTTTTGGTGGAACTCCTTATGTCATATTTATAAAATGGAGAGACTTATTACAATACAACAGGGTTGTTTCAGGAAATTTCAAGATATTTGGGAGCCATTAACAAAGTATTGTAATTAGAAAAATCTTGTTTCCCTTAAATTTACAAGTTCAATTATGGGGTGGGAGGGAGGGTATTTTTATTGTTACATGTTGTATAAGCATTGATTATATGATAGATAAGGATTGGGAGGGGGGAGATAATAGAATATTATATGTATCATTGTTGATTATTAAGTGATATATTTATGGTTATTTGTATGGATATGTTATCACACTTATAAGTTTAAAAATGAATAAAGATTAAAAAAAAAAAAAAGAGATCCCTAAATAACGAAAAGAAGAGGAGGCCCATTGAAGAGGAAAAGGCCCAGGCCAAGAGTCCCGCAATTTCTGGGACGTGGCCATAGCAAGAGATTTGTCAAAATTAAGCTTAAAACCGGAATAATCCCCATTAAATTCGAAGAGACACAGTAGGATCCGATATATGGACTAAAGGTCGTCAGCAGAGGCTGAAATCTTAAATTCCGAAGAGCCAATTCGAATGCCTGGAATAGCCTCATTAAGCAGAACATCACGAATCAAAGGATCCAACGACAGAGCAAATAATAATGGGGAAAGAGGACAACCCCGACGCGTGCCGTGACATATGGGGAACGAAGGAGAACAAAGTCCATTGGCCAGACAAATGCCTTAAGAGAATGATAGAGCACCCGAACAGCATCTTGAAAAATCCTTGGATACCATACCGAGCTAAGACCGCAAATAAAAAGTTCCAAGAGACCCGATCAAAGGCCTTTTCAGCATCAAAGCTGACCAGAAGAGAAGATTGTTGTTTCCGCTCCACAAATTCCAAAGATGCCAAGATGGATCTAATATTTTTAACACTAGTGAGTCCTGCACAAATCCCACCTGAGGGTAGGCTATCAAATCAGGAAGGATGCAAGCAAGACGATTAGCCAAAACCTTGGCAAACAATTTGACCTCCACAGGCAGCAACAATATAGGGCGATACGAGGAAGAGCGGTCAGCCTCATTATGTGGCTTCAACAACACTACGATTTGAGCAGTTGTAAGCGAGTCTGGAAAGCTACCTCGCTGAATGGCTGCTGTAAAAGTATCCGCCAAAACAGGCACCACAGAGGGGTGAAGAAGTTTATAGAATTCCATCCGGAAACCATCCGGCCCGGGAGCCTTCAACAATGACCCATTTTGTATGATGCCTGCCACCTCCTCTGCAGTAATCGGGGCATTGAGGTTATCTATGGCCCATTTTGATAAACACGGGAGAGGAAGGCCATCCAAATATTCCGTACCCTCCATTAAATCAGATTGTTGTTCATAAAGCTTCTTATAATATTCAAAGAATACTGCATTAATCTCTGTGTCCGTCTGGACCATGACCCCTCCAGCTGAGCAAAGTTGTAATATTTGAGTATGTCCCGCGCCAAAAGTTTCCCATAGGGAAAAAATTGATACCTATAATAAGCAAGCGATTTGGTAGCTCTATCATGCAATAATTCCTGAAGCATACACTGGGAAGTCAAAAGTTGGGAGCGGAGAGAGGCAGCATGAGATTGACCATAAAGTCGACGAAGTTCACCAACCCTTCGTTCCAAACGTAAAATCTCCCGATCCCGAGTCCGACGTTGATGACTGGAATACTGATTTCCCCGCCTTTGCTGCCTCCCAATAAAAAGTAGAATCTTCACGATGTTCAGTATTATGGAGCTGATACTCAGACCATTTCCTAATCAGGAACTCTTTAAACTTAGGATCTGTATACAGACGCAGCGGAACCTGCCAACGGAAGGAACCCGGGGAAGAGGCGTCCAGATGAAGAGTTAACAAAAGCATGGTATGATCAGAGACATCAAAAGACCCAATCGTAACAGATTCAATCTTGGAAAACAACGAGCTGGAGGGTAACCAGTAATCGATTCGAGACAAAGATGCATGAGCCCTAGAAACATGAGTATAATCACGCTCACCTGGATGAAGCGTCCGCCAAACATCAATAACATCTAAAGAAGAGCAAAGTAAAGAGATACCCTTAGTGGGGTTCAACCGATCCTTAGGAGTAGGAAGTGATTTATCTAACAAGGGATCATGAACACAATTGAAATTCCCCCCCCTCCCCCACAAGTAAAGGAACATCGGGATATTGACCGAGGAGACGAATAAGTAAAGAGAAAAACCGAGAGTCATAGGTGTTAGGAGCATAAACATTACAAAGAATCAAAGAATGACGATTAAGAAGCACCTTAGCGATAAGATACCTACCCCAGGATCTACCCACTGATGCTGGACAACAAAAGGCAACCCCTTCAGAATCAGGATCAAAACCCCCGCCTTATGCTTCGCAGCCGGAGCCCCTAAGTGATGACCTACCCACCAGGTTTGAAGTTTGGCATGCTCTGCCGCTGACAGGTGCATCTCCTGCAAAACACAAGATCAGCTCTCTGACGTTTCAAGGCTCTCAATATCTTATGCCTTTTAATAGGCAAAGTGACACCATTAACATTCCATGATATACATCTAAGAGCCATCAAATGGAAAAATAAAATGACAAAAAACAGTTAAAATACCAAAAGCATAACAGAGAGCAAGGTCGTCCCAGCCAGCGACCTGCTCCCACACTATCAATCCAGGCCTGAGCATCCCCACTAAAAACAGAAAGCCAAGCACAGGGCACCAGGTAAGCGAGAGAAAAGAGAAAAAAAGGAGAGAAAGAAAGAGGAAAAAAAAACAACAACAAAAAAACAAACAAACCTAAAGGCACACCAAAAAAATAAAAAAAACCCAAACAAAACAAAAACCCAGCAACCCCCCATCCAACCCCTTCCCAACAACCTCCCCCACACCCTCCCCGTCCCTCATACGACCTGCAAATGGTCCAGGGGTCCTGTGGAGCAGCTCCCTACCTTCCCCCCCTATGAAACGTTGGCAAACAGAAAACAACCCTCACAAAACCAAGCCAACCCGAAAATTCACCAAATGGTCTCAGGTACAACTGAAGCAGACCAGATGAAAACAGCTAGCAATCCCAAAAAGAATGAGTCCAAGCAACAAGAACATTGTCCAAAAGAAGTCCAGGCACCAAAAATGAGCTACAACCAAAGCAAGGGAAGCTGCGAATAAAAGCAGTATCAAACCGCTCAACAGATGCAGCCAAACAAATATCCAAAACTCCTAATCCAGCACACAAACACTCCCTCCCATTAAATATACAATACACCAATCCCACATACTCGCAGCCCTTGTGCAACCAAAACCTCCCAAACCGAAACAAGGACCCCCCCCAACCCCCAATAGAGAACAGAAACAAACAAAAGGAAAAATGAAGTTAATCCCAAAAAGTATACTCCAACCTCCCCCATCAAATACAAGCACCTCCCCCCCAGTCATCCACACAATCCAGGAAACTAAAGGATAGTCCCAAATAGTCCAAAGCATTCCCTCTGTCCCAGGATCCATGCCGAGGTCCACCAGGCGCCAAGATCCTAGAGGAAGGCTTGCAGATAGAAAAACAAGGCCAATGAACCTTCCAAAAAATTAGTCAAAACCACAGGCAGCTGATCAGGGAGCCGGATCATGGGCCTGTAGGGACTGCACAAAACAAAGTGCTTCAGCAGCCACCGTGAAAAAAATGGGTCGGACCAGCATGTCTCAGCCTCAGGCATGCAGGATACAGCAACGCAAAGGGAATTTTCTTCTGAAACAGCTGGGAGCATATTGGGGTGAATGCCTTCCGTTTGGCTTGCAAAGCAGGGGAGTAGTCCTGGAAGCACAAAACCCTGGAGTTGTCATGTAACATAGGACCTGAAGTACGAATAGCTCGCAAGATCTCTTGTTTATGGGCCGAGTTCAGTAACTTAAGAATGACAGTGTGGCCCTAGAGCCGGGCTCCCCCAACGGACCCAAGCGATGGGCGCATTCAATTCTCAGGGGACCATGCGCCGTTGATATGTTCAAGGTACACGGTAACCACGATTCCAAAAAGAATGGAGCTCACCATCCTTCACAGTTTCAGGCAGACCAACCAGCTGCAGGTTTCTCCCGGTCGAGACCAGTTTTCCAAATCGTCGAGTTTAATCTCCATAGCAGTGTAGTTGCGCTCGGAGTCGTTGATGGTTCCCTTCACGTTGCTGTACTTGGTCCTCCAGGGTAGAAAGACGTTGCTAGTAAGATGAAAACTCGCCTTGCAAAGTTTCCAGTAGAGTGTCCACAGAATCCAATTTGTCCACGATAGGCTGCAATTTCGTAGTGAGGGAGCCCTCCAACAGAAGTTTAACCTCAGCCACGATTTCAGTTACCCAAGCGGATGTTGCAGGGAGCGGCGGGGAAGATTTGTGGTCGGCCATCTTGGATTCACCCGCTCGGCCCCGATCTCGCTCACGGCGGGGCAATTTGCTAGTCATGAAGCCCAAGATCCACCAAAGGCTCGTCCGGAAAGAGGAGGCCAATCGTTAACAGAAACCCAAAAGGCGAAATTGCTGATGGCAGGGTCAAAAATGAGCAGATTGTGGGAACGGGATCAGGAGCTCACCCCACCGACGTCTGCCTAGTAGCTTGACATCACGTGACCCCCTCCTTTTTTTAATCTTTTTGAAGGTGCAGCCTCCAGAACTGTACACAATATTCTAAATGAGGTCTCACCAGAGTCTTATACAGAGGCATCAATACTCCTTTTTTCCTAATGGCCATACCTCTCCCTATGCAACCTAGCATCCTTCTAGCTTTCGCCGTTACCTTTTCAACCTATTTGGCCACCTTAACATCATCACATACAATCACACCCAAGTTCCGCTCTTCTATCATGCACATAAGTTCTTCACCCCCTAAACTGTTCTGTTCCCTCTGGTTTTTCCCAGGAGCCTTGGCCAGATGACTTTCGCAATGACCTCCCCAGTTATAAAGGCTAGCATTTGTAGTCAGGATCACCCACATTGCTATGCATGGAGGCAATCCCTTGGACAGCGTCTACGACTTAGCCACCATCAAACTTTGATGGGCTTCCACCGTCCACTCCAAAGGCATCTGAAGATGGTCCATCTGCAGCGACCAGTGGGACAATAGTGTGTTCTGGAGAAGATGGAGATGAGTTTTAGCCTACAGTTAACATCTGTATTCTGTTCTTTGTTCATGGCTGAAGCGCCGGGGCAGGACTGCAGAATACAAATGCAAAAAGGGAAGGAGGAGTAGTAGACCCTGCTCAATTTTCAGAGGGTTGTGTTCATGAGGAGCCAGTTAAATTAAAGGTAGGCAAAGCGATGGGGCAGGATGGTATACGTTCAAGGGTGCTAAAGGAACTTAGGGACGTTCTGGTGGCTCTGCTGACTGACCTTTCCAATGCTTCTCTAGAGTCGGGAGTGATACTGGAGGACTAGAAAAGGGCAGATGTAGTCCCTCTCCACAAAAGTGGAAGGAAGAAGTAGGGAATTACAGGCTGGTAAGTCTGAATTTTGTGGTAAGCAAATTAATGGAAACACTTTTAAAACAGAGCATGGTTAAGTGTCTGGAATCCGGTGGATTACAGGACCAGAGGCAACATGGATTCATTAATGGTATGTCTTGTCAGACAAATCCGATCAATTTCTTTGACTGTGTGACCAGAGAATTGGGTAGAGGGAGTATGATAGATGTGGAGTATTTAGGTTTTAGCAAAGCCTTTGACAATGTTCTACACAGATATCTAATAAATAAGCTTAGTGTCCTTGGGACGGGCCCCAAAGTGACAGGCTGGGTCAGGAATTAGTTAACTGGAAGACAACAGGTTAGAGGTGAATGAAGATCGCTCTGAGGAAAGGGATGTTACTAGTGGTGTGCCTCAAAGTTCTGTTCTTGGGCCTGTTCTTTTTAACATTTTTATAAGTGATATTGCTGAAGGGCTGTGAGGTAAGATTTACCTCTTTGCGGATGATACCAAAATTTGCAAGAGTAGACACCCTGGATAGTGTGAATATCATGAAAGTCCTAGTGAAACTAGAGGAATAGTCTGAAATTTGGCAGCTAAAATTTAATGTTAAGAAATGTAAGGTCATGCGTTTGGGTTGCAAAAACCTGAGGGAACGGTACATTTTAGGGGGCAAAGAACTTATGTGCACGACAGAAGAGCGGGAATTGGGTATGATTGTATGTGATGATCTTAAGGTGGGCAAACTGGTTGAAAAGGTGAAAGCTAAAAGGATGCTAGGGTGCATAAGGAGAGGTATGGCCAATAGGAAAAAGGAAATTTTGATGCCCCTGTATAAAACTCTGGTAAGATCTCATTTAGAATATTGTGTGCAATTCTGGAGATCACACCTTCAAAAAGATTTAAAAAGGATGGAGTCAGTCCAGAGGAAGGCTACCAAAATGGTGTGTTGTCTTCGTCATAAGGCGTATGGGGACAGACTTAAAGATTTCAATGTGTATACTTTGGAGGAAAGGCGGGAGATATGATAGAGATGTTTTAATACCTAGGTGACATAAATGTGCATGAGTAGAGTCTCTTTCATTTGAAAGGAAGCTCTGAAATGAGAGGGCATAGGATGAAGTTAAGAGGTGATAAGCTCAGGAGTAATCTAAGGAAATACTTTTTTTTACAGAAAGAGTGGTAGATGCTTGGAACAGTTTCCCAGAAGAGGTGATGGAGACAAAGACTGTGTCTGAAATCAAGAAAGCATGGGATACTCATTTGGGATTTCTTAGAAAGAGGAAGACATGATGATTACTGTGGATAGGCAGACTGGATGGGTCATTTGGCCTTTAATCACGATAGAACGTGATTTAGGAGTGATCATTAGCAATGATATGAAGGCTGCAAATCAGGTGGAGAAGGCTTCGTCCAAAGCAAGACAAATGATGGGCTGCATCCGTAGGGGTTTTGTCAGCAGAAAACCTGAAGTCATAATGCCACTGTACAGATCCATGGTGAGACCTCATCTCGAGTATTGTGTTCAATTCTGGAGACCACACTACCGGAAAGATGTGTTGAGAATTGAATCGGTTCAGCGAATGGCTACCAGGATGGTCTTGGGGCTCAGGGATCTCACATATGAAGAAAGACTAAAAAAACTGCGGATGTACTCGCTGGAGGAGCGAAGAGAGAGGGGGGACATGATTGAGACCTTTAAGTATATCACGGGGCGTATAGAGATGAAAGATGATATCTTCAGTCTTACAGGGCCCTCGATAACCAGAGGACACTCGCTGAAAATCAGGGGAGGGAAATTTCAGGGTGATGCTAGAAAGTACTTCTTCACCGAAAGGGTGGTCGATCATTGGAACGAGCTGCCTCAGCAGGTGATTGAGGCCAACAGCGTGTCAGATTTTAAGAGAAAATGGGATATTCACATGGGATCAATAGGGGAGTAAAAGTCAGGGAGTAGGTCATTGGTATGGGCAGACTCAATGGGCTATAGCCCTTTTCTGCCGTCAATTTCTATGTTTCTATGTTTAACTGCCATCATGTTTCTATGTTTCTATAATGCCATGATGTTGGGGCTGGCATTTCTATAATCTCTAATATCTATCACCTCAGCCTTTGTTTGTGAGTCTCCAGAGGAAAGACATCTGTCCCTTAAAGGGCAGCTTGTTCAATGTGGCTTTAGAAGCTGAATCTCCCACCCACTGTTTGACCCAAAGCATCTTAAGGGCAGAAACAGAGAAAGCAGACCCTTTACTCATGATCTAAATATGCCATATATAGCTTCTGCAACATAATCCACCTATTTCTTTCTTTACAATATCTCTAAAATCAGACCTTTCCTTTCTAAATGCACTGCCAAGACCCTCATCACCTCTCGCCTAGACTACTGAAACCTTCTGCTATACCATTTCTCTCCCTTTCAATCTGGTCAGAACTCTGCTGTATGCATCATATTTCATCAATGTTGTCATGCCCACATAACCCCTCTCCTCAAGTTACTTCATTGCCAACTATTGTTACCAACAGAGGAGGTCGAGTTGTGTCCTAATGAGGTCGAGTTGTGTACTAATGAATTCATGCGCAACTGGACAACATTCTGGGGGAAGAACAAGCTATTCAGGAAGGATGGACTCCACCTCAGCGGAGACTAAACAAGGCTTCTTGCAAGCAACAATCAGGAGAGAGATTGAGAAGTTTTTAAACTAGGAAGAAGGGGAAAGCCAACAGTCGACCGAAAGTCAATTGTTCGGGAACCAGAGGATACTGTGCAAGAAGTTAGCGGGGAAGACTCAGTGGATCATGGACAGGACAGAAAGCCGGATGGAACAAATGGGACGCAAGAGGGAAGAAAGTGCAAGAAATTAACGCCGAAAACTCAAATGTATATACACGAATGCAAGGAGTCTAAAGAACAAGATGGGTGAAATAGAAACTATGGCACAAAAAGAGAACCTTGATATCATCGGCATCACGGAAACATGGTGGAATGAGGAAAACGTCTGGGACATGGTGCTACCGGGATACAAGCTATACCGCAGAGACAGAGTGGGTCAAAAAGGTGGGGGCATTGCCCTATACGTCAAAGAGGGAATAGAGTCTGCCGGAGAGAACATGCCGGAAACAAAAATAAGTTAGAATCTCTATGGGTTAAAATTCCGGGAACAAATGGAACTGAAATGAAGAACGGCATCTACTATCGACCCCCAGGGCAGTCCGAAGAAATTGATGAAGAAATGACAGCTGAGATTAAATTCAACTGCAAGGGAGGAAATGCAGTTATCGTGGGTGACTTCAATTATCCGTGGATAGACTGGAACCTATGAACCTCCAGCTGCAGTAGGGAAACCAAGTTCCTGGATGCAGTGGGCGATTGCTTCCTGGAACAACTTGTTAAGGAAAACATGAGAGGAAATGCAATTCTGGACTTACTTCTAAATGGACTATGAGGGCCGGCGCAAGATGTAGAAGTTGAAGGGACGCTGGGAAGCAGTGATCATAATATGATCTGCTTCAACCTGGACATGGGGGTGAAACAACGATCCAGAACGACGGCCACAGCGCTGAACTTCCGAAAAGGGAATTACAAAGGGATGAGACTCATGGTGGGGAAGAAGATTAAGAAAAGGATAGGTGCTGTAAAAACGCTAGAGCAAGCATAGTCCCTTTCCAAGGACAGTCATCGAGGTGCAAAATCTATATACACCGCGTATCAACAAGGGATGTAAGAGGAAAAAGAACAAGGAACTGGCATGGCTCACTGTACCAGTGAAAGAAGCAATCAGAGACAAGAAGATTTCTTTTAAAGTATGGAAAAAGTCAAAAACGGATGAAAACTGGAGAAAGCACAAGCAACATCAACGCAGGTGCTATAAGGCGGTAAGAGGGGCCATAAGGGACTACAAGGAAAAAATTGCCAAGGAGGTGAAAAACTTTAAGCCGTTCTTTCGATATATTAAGGGGAAACGACCTGCGAGGGAAGCATTGGGGCCATTGGATGACAATGGAATAAAGGGAGTGCTAAAGGAGGACAAAGCCATAGCCGACAAACTGAACACGTTTTTTGCATCTGTATTTACAGAAGAGGATATACGCAACTTACCCAGGCTATACCTAGGAAACAAAGACGGGAGATTGACTGGGTTGACGGTCAGTCTAGAAAAGGTATACAGGCAGATTGATAGGCTCAAGAGCGATAAATCCCCGGGACCTGATGGCATCCATCCGAGGATAATCAAGGAACTGAAAGGGGTTATAGCTGAACTGCTTCAACTAATAGCCAATCTGTCGATCAAATCGGGCAGAATTCCGGAAGACTGGAAAGTGGCGAATGTTATGCCGATCTTCAAGAAAGGTTCAAGGGGAGATCTGGGAAACTACAGGATGGTGAGTCTGACCTCAGTACCGGGAAAGATGGTAGAGGCGCTGATAAAGGATCGCATCGTTGATCACCTTGATGGACACAAACTGATGAAAACCAGCCAGCACGGCTTCAGCAAAGGAAGATCTTGCTTGACGTACTTGCTGCACTTTTTCGAGGGAGTTAACAGGCAGATAGACAAAGGTGACCCAGTCGACATTATATATCTGGACTTTCAGAAGGCGTTTGACAAGGTCCCGCATGAACGACTACTTCAAAAAATTGCGAGCCATGGAACTGAGGGTGAAATACACACGTGGATCAAAAACTGGTTGGCAGACAGAAAGCAAAAAGTGGGGGTAAATGGACAATACTCGGACTGGAAAAGCGTCACCAGTGGAGTGCCGCAGGGTTCGGTGCTTGGGCCTGTGCTCTTCAACATATTTATAAACGACCTGGAAATTGGAACGACGAGCGAGGTGATTAAATTTGCAGATGATACGAAGTTATTCAGAGTAGTAAAGACGCAGGAGGACTGCGAAGACCTGCAACAGGACATAAACACGCTCGAGAAATGGGCTGAGACATGGCAAATGAAGTTTAATGTGGACAAGTGTAAGGTGATGCATGTTGGTAACAAAAATCTTGTCCAAGAATACAGGATGTCTGGTGCAGTACTCAGAGAGACAACTCAGGAAAGCAACTTGGGAGTACTGGTCGACAAGTCAATGAAGCCATCCACGCAATGCGCGGCAGCAGCGAAAAGGGCAAACAGAATGCTTGGAATGATTAAGAAGGGGATTACGAACAGATCGGAGAAGGTTATCATGCCGCTGTACCGGGCCATGGTACCCCCCCCCCCACCTGGAATACTGCATCCAGCACTGGTCGCTGTACTTGAAGAAGGACACAGTACTACTCCAAAGGGTCCAGAGAAGAGAGACTAAAATGGTTAAGGGGCTGGAGGAGTTGTCATACAGTGAGAGATTAGAGAAACTGAGCCTCTTCTCTCTTGAAAAGAGGAGACTAAGAGGGGACATGATCGAAACCATCAAGATAATGAAGGGAATAGACTTAGTAGATAAAAGACAGGTTGTTCACCCTCTCCAAGGTAAGGAGAACGAGAGGGCACTCTCTAAAGTTAAAAGGGGATAGATTCCATACAAACGTAAGGAAGTTCTTTTTCACCCAGAGAGTGGTGGAAAACTGAACGCTCTTCCGGAGGCTGTCATAGGGGAAAACACCATCCAGGGATTCAAGACAAAGTTAGACAAGTTCCTGTGGAACTAGAACGTACCAGGTAGGGCTGGTCTCTGTTAGGGCGCTGGTCTTTGACCTGGGGGCCACCGCGGAAGCAGACTTCTGGACCACTGGTCTGACCCAGCAGCAGCAGTTCTTATGTTCTTAATATGCATGGAGCAGATTTGCATGCCTGTCACTTCCATTATATGCAAATCTCTCTCATGCATATTCATTAGGGCTAGTCTGAAAACCCAATTGGTCCTGGTGGTCCTCGAGAACAGGGTTGGGGACCACTGCTATAGACTCTTCCTATCCTGGAATAAACAAAACAAAACAAAAAAACAACTTTATCCCCTAAACCTTTTGTGTTTTTCCTTTGTTTTATTAATTTCCCCTTTCCCTTATAAATATTGTAACTCGTCCTTTTCCTGACTATCCTTTTGTCCCTGTTTGTTTACATTATCGGTCTTTCCCCTGTCTGACTTTTTTTTAAAAAAAAATCTTGTACCCATTGTTTTAAATTTTGTTAACTGCCTTGATTTGACTACAATTGTTAAGAAATGTGGTATATCAAATAAACGAACTGTAACTAAGGTGGAAAAGCTCTTACATACAACTCCATCAGTGATATCATTCATGCTGTGAATTTTTTTCTACACTGCTTGTCCTCGGAGAACTAAATCTGTATTCATGGACAAAAAATTAAAAAAGCACAAAGAGAAGAAAAAGCAGAAACTCAGCAACACTTCCCCTCAATGAAAATTTACCACTGATAGCATTTGTACAGTAATTCTCTGTACTTACAGCTTGCTGTTTTATGAATTGGAACAGAGTCCCATTCTGGTAGGGGAGAATCCTTTTCTCCTTCTGAACTGCTGGTATTGCCTAGCTCCTGGCCAGAACTACTGGGGAGAAATTTTACCAATGTTGATGGCCTGCTGTCTACTAACTTGTTCAGACCTGTAGAAAACATGAATATATCAAGTTTTTTTTAATGCTGTTTCTACTGATGCAGGAAAGTTAGACTGTCTGAACATAAATCATTCTTTGACACTGACGAACAGTCTCTTCATTCAGTTGTAATTAAAAAGAAAATACCTCTTGTTTTCTGGAGGTTTCTTGGTTTTGATCCATTTGTCAGTGAATGCTGAAGAGATATCTTGGAAGAAAAAGTTTACGCTGCTTGTTTTCCAGTGGGTGTATAAGGTAATTCCAATGAACTGAAAATAAATAAATGCAAGTATATATATATTTCAAAACAGAGAAGAAATTTTTATATTTCTTTATGTTTCAATACTGAAAAATTTAAGAATGTCTCAAGCATGTTTGTGATGTCTAATCCAGCTTCCTAATATCGTCAATCCCTTACTTGGGAATTTCTATTAGAAAGACATTAGAGGTGGTGAAGAACCAATGAAATTAGATCATCTCAAAACAAGCAATTTGAACTAAGGTTGAAAGCGGATGCAAGTTTACCTAAATACTTCAAAGATGTGATAGGCATCCCATTGTCTAAATGAGTTTTCTTCAAGTGACATTTGTAAAATTCCTCTAACCCTTGGCAAGTCACCTTTTCCACATACATCTGGAATCCATTTAGACAATTTTTATAAATTATTTCCAGAGGTAAAAATACGGTTATACCTAAAAAAATAGGCTTTTAGAAAATTGCCTGCTCTCTATAAAAATAATTTATGTGCACAGTGCTAATAAATGCACAATTTACCCACCGTTAAGATGATATGTTACGGGGGTTATGAAGAGCTTCACCTGCATACTTTTTAAGGATCACACATTTTTCTTCTAAGAATAAACAAACTCTCTGCACAATTTAGCAGAGGTGTGTGAGTATTTTTCAAAGTATATGAATATTTTCAATTTAGAATTTGGGGACAAAGTTACTTTAATTATTAACCACCCATAAGAAATTCTGAGCTGCTAAACTGCCCCATTAGGCTATAGAATCTGCAGGGCAGGAATTTTTTTAATAGTTGTTTAAATATATTATACTGGAGCTTGCTTTACTGTACTATATACAAAGGGCTCCTTTTACTAAGCTGTGCTAGCATTTTTAGCGTGCGCTGCAGATTAGCGTGTGCTAACCCCCGCGCTATGTGGGAAAACTAATACCAGCTCTATTGAGCCATTAGTGTCTAGCATGCGCGGCATTGTGGCGTGCGCTAAAACCGCTAGCGCAGCTTAGTAAAAGGAGCCCAAAGTCTATTATACTTAAAATATTTATTCCCAAAATTTTTACATCATAGCATTTCATAGTCTTGAAAACACAGGAGTTTTCAGTAACTCCCTTCCACTACATTTGTGCATCTGCTGATGTGATTTAAGACTGACCCTTGACCTACAGAGTAGAGAATGACACAGGGAAAAATCTGTCGCCATATCCGCCCTGTCCCTATGAGCTCGGTCCCCATTCCCGCAAACCATCTGATCCCATCCACACAAGCCTCAAATAGTTTTATATTGAAGTAGTGTTTAAGCCCGTTACATTAACGGGTGCTAGAATATCTATCTGTCTGTCTTTCTGTCTCTCTCCCTCCTGCTGTCTTTCTTTCTGTCTGTCTCTCTCTCTGGCCCCCTTTATCTGCCTGTCTTTCTGTCTCTCTCCATGCCCCTGTGTCTTTCTTCCTTTCTTTCTATCTCTCTCCCTCCCGCTGTCTATCTGTCTCTCTCCCTGCCCCCTATGCAGCAGCATTTCTCTCCCTCCCCCACTTCTCTGTGCAGCAGCCACAAGCAACATTCCCTTCCCCTCCATTTCCCTGTGCAGCAGCATTTACCCCACCTCACTTCCCTGTGCAGCATCAGCATTTCCCTCCCCCTCCATTTCTCTGTGCAGCAGCAGCACCATTTCCCCCTACCCTCCTTCCCTTCCTGCGGTCTGGCCTGCTCCCTTAGTCCCTTGCCGCAACCCCTTCCTGCGGTCTGGCCGGCTCCCTTAGTTCCTTGCCAGAGTTTATTTTTAAGTTTAAAGATGCCGCTGCGGCTCCTCTCACAATCCCTGCCTGCGTCGGAAGCCTTCTCCGACGCAGGTGCGGCTCGTGAGAGGAGCCGCTGCCATGGCTTTTAACTTAAAAATAAACTTCGGCTGGAAGGGCTATATTTCCTGGATGGAGGACTGGCACTTCGATGGCTTGAGAGGTGGAGAGCAGGGAGGCCAGCGCTTTTCAATTTCTCTGTCGGCCACTCGCACAGCTAAGCATGCATGCACACTCCTACCGGCCACGGACCTATGGATCACGGATCACGCAGGTAGGAATGTGCATGCATGCTTAGCATTTTATTATAGTAGATTAATTTTATTAAAGTATAAAAAAAACAATATTCTGTACAATTGTCATTTTATAAATCAAAGTTATGGCTGCCGAACTAGAGAAAGAGATCTTCAGCTGGCAGGGCTTTGTTTATAAATGTTTATCAACACAACTAATATACTACTTTATCCTAAAGCCAAAGAAAAGAAAATAGAAATTTTTTTTCTACCTTTGTTGTCTGGGTTTCTGCTTTCCCTCATTCAATTCCTTCCATCCACTGTCTGCCTCTTCCATATGCTCTGTCACTGTACCTCTCCCTTCCATCTATCCCTCCACCCCCGCATTGGTCTGGAAACCCATCTTCTTCCTCCGCTCCCCCCCTTAGTTTGGCATCTGTCTTCTTCCCTTCCAGCATCTTCTCCCCCACTCTGTCCCCATTTCCCTTCAGCGTCTTCTCCCCCCCTCTCTTTTCCCTAGATTCCCTTCAGCGTCTGTTCCTCTCCGCACCCCCCCCCCCAGCACCCTTTGCACGGTCCAGCAGCCCTCTCCCTCCCGCTTGCCGAGGCATTCTCCTCCCTCCGTTCCCTTTATCCTTCATGGCGAATTTTGAATTTTCTTTCTAAAAGCAGCCGGAGCTGCGTGTGGCCTGCCGGAAAGTGCTACTCTGCCGCAACCAGAAACCAGAAGTTGCGTCAGAGAACGACATTTCCGGCAGCCACACGTGACTTCATAGGCTCCGGCTGCTTGTAGAAAGAAAATTAAAAATCACCTGAAGGTAAGGAGAAGGGAGGGAGGGAAATGCCCAGATGGTGGCGATCGTTAGGGAGGGGGCTGCTAGAAGGCGCAATCGGTGACCGCGTTCGTTCCCTCCCTTAACTGCAGAGACAAGGCCATTCACCGCTCCACGGAGCGGTGAATGATCTTCCTGTACCCGCGGTGACCATTTTTTCCCCCACCGTTTTGGCAGGTTACCTGTGGCTAGCCATGGGTAATAGCTACCATGTCATTCTCTACTACGGAGCACAACTGATGCAGCTGATAATGCTGTAGAGTTGAATTTTTCCTCTCATTCCTTTATTTAGTGCTTGTGTTTGTTCAGCGTAAGATTACTTTAACGGGACTACCAAGGTCTCTGGCTGAGAAAGGGGAAAATATTGACATCAACAATGTCATGATTGCCGCCGACAAAATTGTTACATAGCAGTTACAACAAACCAAAGCAATACAAAACCTCCTCCTAGCTATATCATCCAATTTTTCTTGTATGTTAAGTATATATCCCCTGTATTCCAGCTAAAAGGTGCCTGACCAGCAATGCTCACCTGGATTTTATATCGGGTAAGATATCCTTCTTGCTGTTTAGGAGTTTCTTACTTTTTGCTTGACTTGGAATATTTCACTCTCCTGTTTTTCAGGAAGAGCTTGCATTCCTCTTTGTTTTTCTGCTCCATGTAACAAAAAATAAAATATTAAAAATGAGCCAGTGATTACCCTCAACAGGAAATACAAAGAGCTGCTAAATTAATAGATTCTGAATCAATGGAGAACCAACAGTAAAAATAAATAAATAAAATTAAGTTATTTGCACTGCTTATACAGTACATTTTCACTTCTATTGTGGGGGTGGGGTTGAGGATAGGGTAGGAGAAGTAGTAAATCAGTCCAGGTTTCTGGCATGTTGAAACTAGGGATTGGAAACAGACATCACAAACCTTCATTTTAAATATGTAACATAGTAACATAGTAGATGATGGCAGATAAAGACCCGAATGGTCCATCCAGTCTGCCTAACCTGATTCAATTTAAATTTTTTCTTCTTAGCTATTTCTGGGTAAGAATCCAAAGCTCTACCCAGTATTGTGCTTGGGTTCCTACTGCCAAAATCTCCGTTAAAATCTATTCCAGCCCATCTACACTCTCCCAGCCATTGAAGCCCTCCCCAGCCCATCCTCCACCATTTACAGACACAGACTGTGCAAGTCTGCCCAGTACTGGCCTTAGTTCAATTTTTAATATTATTTTCTGATTCAAGATCCTCTATGTTCATCCCATGCTTCTTTGAACTCAATCACAGTTTTACTCTCTACCACCTCTCTTATGGAGTGAATATACCCCACCACCCCCCAGTACCTTTTTTAAAAAAAAAATTCTGGGAGTCCAGCATTGTATTGGTAGGAGTTTCTGTGCTCCTGCCCCTCCCTCGCTGGACAGCTGCTTCCTGCTCTTGCGGCAGAGCGGCACACAAGTCAGATGTGAGCTTTTCGCACTCCTGCTTGATCTCGCACCGCTTCCTTAATGGCTGCTGTCAGTTCTCGTGGCTCACCGTACTTCTCTTCTCAAAGCTGTGACTGCAGGTCCTGCAGGCGGCCCGCAGCTGACCTGGAAGCCTTCCCAGCAGAAAGGGAAGTCTTCTGGGTCAGCTGTGAGCTGCGTATAGGACCCGCGGCTTTGAGACAAGAAGTATGGCAGGGAGGAGGGAGCTGGCCAGAGGAGGTAGTACCCATGGGAGGGAGGCAAGTGAGGACGACGACTTATGTCACATTGGGACAGGAAGGAAGAGGGTCATGTTGGCATCTGATGGGAAAAGCAGGACCCCAGTACATTTTTGTTATTTAGCTTTGTTTTACCTCTTTTAAAAGTGGCTCTGTGTCTGGATTAGAAGTTTCTGTGGTGGTCGATGAGCTATCATCATCAGCTAAAGAATCTTTAAGCTCATCTTCCTGTTTCATCTTCCCTCTTCTGTCTTTTTCTTCTCGCTTCTTCTGTGATTTTGATTTTCGTTGA
Organism: Geotrypetes seraphini; assembly: GCF_902459505.1. Lineage (NCBI taxonomy): Eukaryota > Metazoa > Chordata > Amphibia > Gymnophiona > Dermophiidae > Geotrypetes > Geotrypetes seraphini. The sequence goes on from NC_047089.1 coordinate 137,717,818, forward strand.
ATTGGTTTCCCTTTTCCTTCTGATAAAAGAGTAGAAAATTTTCAGTCATCTAGAACAAACTTATTTTAACTAGAAATGGTTTAGATGCAGAACCTTGTAAAAAGAGATTATGTACTTACCCTGATAAGCTCTTTTCCAGTAGATAGATGAGACATACTAGACAGTAGGGTTATTTTCCCTTTAGCCGCATGCTGCAGAAGGATTCCATTCCGGATTTTTTACTCTGCCTCTGTACTTCTTCACCGGGCTCTGTAGTTCCACCTTCAGTCAGTACCAAAGCATGTCGAGCCACCCAATACACGTCAAGTAGAGGCACCCTTAGCAACAGGCTTCTGCTCAAAACGAGCTCAGAAACTATTCCCCAATAAATTGAAACATATATATAAAGTCTCCCAGCCCCCAAAGGCTGATAGGTATCCAAAAATCAGCTTAAAGCATAAACAGCTTTAAAACTAAGCAGGCGCAGGAAGGACAGGGTGGGAGTCTACTGAAAAAGAGCTTACCAGGGTAAGCACAGTCTCTTTTTCCAGTGCAATAGGTGAGACATTCTAGACAGTAGGGACGTACAAAAGCAGTCCCCCCTAAAAGCTTGGGCAGGCTTGCTGCAATGACCCTTAAGGGCAAGGACCCAAAGGGGGAGTCCTGTCTTGCTGCCACATCCACTCGGTAGAACTTGGCAAATGTGTGAAGAGAAGACCACGCTGCCGTTCTTCAACTCTCCCCACGAAGAAGCCACAGTTCTGGTAGAATGCACCATGATGGAAACAGGAGACTGTTTCCGAGCAAGAATGTAGGCCGACGAAATGGCTCTATGGATCCATCTGGAAATCGTGACCGTGGAAGCAAGAGCACCCCGCTTAACAGAATGAGTCTGCACAAGCAAATGGTCAGATAGACGAAACTCACTGGTGACCTCCAAATAATGAAGAACTTTGCGCACATCCAGTTTAGACAAATTCAGCAAACTACACGACAACCAATCAGGCTTTTGAACTGGGTTTAGTACCGAAACAGTCATTGCATCATTGCTAGATTTCCTTCATAGCTTATTCAGTCAAGATACAAGTGCTCTAGTTCTGCAATTAGACAAGCAGTGCCTTCGATTTGGAGTCAATTGGTCTTTTCAGGTAATGTGTTAAAATGGTTTCATGTTTTTTTGACTAAACGGTCGTATCAAGTCTATAGTGATAATAAACAATTCAGCAGCTGGGTAAACTCTTACGGAGTGCCGCAGGGCTCTCCTCTATCCCCAACATTGTTTAACAGTTACCGTGCCTCATTGGGTAACTTATTGCAAAGCTTAAAAGTCAAATTCTATATCTATGCAGACGATATCACTATAGTCATCCCCCTTACAACCCTGTTGTCTGAAACAAAGAATCATCTGTCATTCATTTTAAAAAGATTGAATTATGGATGACCGAATTCAAATTAAAACTCAAATCAGACAAAACCAAATTTTTCTTAGCAAGCCCAAATGACAAAATTAAAGACTCAACAATTTTTGTGAATGGTCAGGCCTTCCCTATTGAAGCTTCCATAAAAATTCTGGGAGTGACTCTGGACCGACACCTTACCCTAAATGTACACACGGATTTATTGGTTAGGAAATGCTTCTCGATATTATGGAAACTCAGAACCATTAGAAAATATTTTGACGCAGTATCATTCCGCTTATTGGTTCAATCTTCCATTCTAAGCTTACTAGACTACTGTAACATCATTTATTTGGTAACTTTCAAAAAAACCCTCCAAAGACTCCAAGTCATTCAAAATTCAGCAGTTCGACTGATTTTTGGATTGAGAAAATGGGAACACATTAGTCCCTATTATCAAAAACTTCACTGGCTGCTCCTGGAAGAACGAGTTTTGTTTAAATTTTTTTGCCTTTGTTATAAATCCATTTTTGGCCTGGCCCCTATGTACCTGGTTTCTCAATTTAATCTGGACAGTTTTATTAGGCCCACATGCAGAATCCATATGTTCACCTATCCAACTTTAAAGGACTGCCGCTATAAAAGATTCCTGGACAGAACTCTTGCCTCCCAGGCCGGTAAATGGAACAACTGGCTGGGTAACATTATCATGCATTCCTCATCCTAAATCAATTTTAGAAAATCAATAAAAATGAATTTGTTTAATCGATTGTAACCTAAGAATCTTATAGTATATCACTACTCCCAACCTGTTCCTTATATTCGATGACTTTGTATTAGAAACATAGAACATGACGGCAGAAAAGGGCCACACCGGAGAGGTGATAAGACAGAGTACAATTTTAGGGTTCAAAAAGGGACTGGATGACTTCCTGGAAGCGAAGGAGTTAACAGATAGAGGTTTACCTTACAGGACATTGAGCGAATAGGGTATGGACATTTTAGGTTAGGTAGGAAACACTTTCAGGTCATGGACCTGGAGGGCCACCGCGGGAGCGGACTGCCAGGCACGATAGACCCCCTGGTCTGATCCGGCAGAGGCAATGCTTATGTTCTTATGTAGTCTGCCCACACTAATGGCCCACCCCCTAACTACCTCCATGAAGAGATCCACATGCCAATCCATCTTTTCTTAAAATCTGGCACACTGCTTGCCTCAATTACCTGTTGTGGAAGATTATTCCAGCGATCAACCACCCTTTCGGTGAAGAAATATTTTCTGGTGTCGCCATGAAATTTCCCACCCCTGATTTTCAACGGATGCCCTCTTGTTGCCGTGGGTTCTTTAAGGAAAAAGAGATCCTCTTCCACCTCGATACGGCCTGTGACATATTTGAACATCTCGATCAAGTCTCCCCTCTCTCTGCGTTCCTTGAGTGAGTACAGCTGCAACTTACCCAGTCGTTCCTCATATGGGAGATCCTTGAGTCCTGAGACCATCCTGGTGGCCATTCGCTGAACCGACTCAACTCCACCTAGACCTGGGCACACTAATGTTGGAAGGCCTTCCATGCCTTAGCATAAGCCGACACCACAGACAATTTCTTAGACTTCAGAAGAGAATCAACAACCAGGACAGAATATCCCTTACACTCTAAGGCTGTGTGCTCAAGAGCCATGCCGTAAGAGCAATGTGACCCGGATCCTCCATAGATACTGGATCCTGCGTGAGAAGGTTAGGATAGGTGCGCAGCCTAATCAGATTTGCATATCATGGTCTGCGAGGCCAATATGGAGCCACCAGAATGACGTGGCCCGGATGAACCGTGATCTTCCGAATGACCTGGCCGATCGGCCAAGGAGGAAAGACATATAGGAGAATCTTCTGAGGTCACAGTTGCACCAGAGCATCGAGCCCCTTACTTCCGGGCTTGGATCTGTGACTGAAGAAGCAATTTGCTTTCTTGTTTCTTGCTGTGACCATGAGGTCAAAGCGGGGTCTCCCCCAGCATCCCACTATTGCTTGGCATGTCTCTGGGGACAGGACCCTCTTGCCTGGATCCAGAGTTTATCTGTTGAGGAAGTCTGCTTGAATGCTGTCTACTCCCACCACATCCACTGCAGTCAGTGCTATGAGATGACGCTCCGCTCAAAGAAAAAGAGGACGGGCTTCCTGAGTCAGAGGAGTGCTCTTGGTTCCTCCCTAGCAATTGACTTAGGCTACCGTCATCGCATTGTTGTAGAAGACCTGGACCGCTTTTCCCTCTCCAGTGTCTTCTGTAATCTCGTTAGCGCTAGTCGAATGGCTCTGAGCTCAAACCGGTTGATTGACCACTTTTACTGAGAGGACAGGACAACGACTTAACAGGACGACTGCAAAGTGCTCCCCAGCCCCATAGGCTGGCATCCGTCATCACCATGATCCAGGAGGCAATGTGCAGCGGAACGCTCCTGTGGAGCAATTGAGGGAGAAGCCACCAGCCCATGCTTGCTCAGGCTTTCAGAGTCCAAGGTAGAAGGGTCTGCAAGGCATCCGTGTGGAGCCCAGCGAAAGAGCAAAGCATGTGGAAGAGGACACATGTGCACCCTCGCACAAAGAACCACAACCAGTGTGGCACCCATTGATCCCAGAACCTGAAGATAATCCCATGCCGAAGGAGCTGGCCGCTCCAGAAGGGGGGGGGGGGGGAGAAATATGGGCACACAGTTTCTGCCTGCGGGCTTCTGGTAGATAGACACATCCTGCTGCTGGGTCAAAAAAGATCCAGGTATTCCAGCGATTGCATGGGTGTCAGATGGGTTTTCCTGAAGTTGACAATCCAGCCCAGGTCTTCCAGCACCTGGAGCACCCGTTCCACTGTGTGGCGTCCCTTGGCCAACAAGGGCTCTGATCATCCAGTCATCCAAGTAAGGGTGCACCTGAGTGCATTTTCCGCAGGTAAGCCACCACCATCATCTTGGTGAAGGTCCGGGGAGTTGTTGCTAGCCCAAAGGGCAGTACTGAGAACTGGTATTGCTGTTCCAGAACATGAAACCACAAGAACTTGCGGTGGGCTGGAAAAATGGGATTGTGTAAGTACACCTCTGTGAGATCCAGAAAGGCAAGAAACTCTCCTGGGAGCACTGCTGAAATGATCGAATGCAGTTTCCATTCGGAATCAAGGAATCTTAAGAGCCGCATTCACTTGCTGAAGAGCCTCCAATCTTCTGAGCCTTCTTTTGGCATGATAAAGTAGATGGAGTATCTGCCTGAGCCCGAGGGGTCGGGTGGTACGGGCGCTATAGGTTGAATATCCAGCAAGCGTTGAACAGTGGCTTGAACCCTGAGCGCTTTGTCCGGGCAACCCAAAGGAGAGTCTACGAACCAATCTGTCAGAGGTCGAATAAATTCTAGTTTGTAACCTGACTGAATGATATCCAAGATGCACTTGTTGGACGTAATACACATCCAGGCCATAAGAAACGCTAAAAGTGGACCCCCTATCAGCAGAGGGGCATTTGTTAGCCTGGCATCATTGGGCCTTTCTGGAGGGGTTGAAGAACAGGAGGTAGAAGGCTGGGAATGCCTGTAGCCAGTGTAGCGGCGTCAGAAGCCCTGGGAAAATCTCTGCAATGTGGCATTTGCATATGGTCTGGAACGTCTTGAGACACGAAAATTAGAGCATCCAGAACTCCTGGAGGGTCTGGGTCTACTAATGGGCACAGTCTTAGGATGATGGTCCATCACCGAATCCATAAGGTCATCCAGAACTTTGCCAAACAATACCAGCCCATTGTCGAACCCAGAGCATTCATCGGGCAGAGATGGAGTACACTGACACCTTTGCCAAAACTCTGAATCTGCCATAAAATCTGTCCCAGCCATCAGAAGTTGAGGAGTCTCCACTGCATGCGAGGAGTCTCTTCAAGGCGTGCTGTCGAGAGAGACAGGCGTGTGCCACAAATGACATCACCAAAGCAGCCTTGATATCTAAAGTAGCTGCAACAAAAAGCTTCCTGAGGACCACATCTACCCTTTAACATACCACCCTCACTGGGGGGGGATGCGCATAATCACCTGTACAACCAAAGAATCCACCCTGGGCTGACCAAAAGCAGAACACGGGGTTTTACTCCTGGTATTTCCTTGTCCCGAGGAAGATGGGAGGTCTCTGACCAATATTGGATCTCAGAGCTCTCATCAAATTTCTCGTCAAAGGTGGTTTGAGAGGTGGTTTGACATTGAAAAGTCCTTTCATAAATCTGGAAACCACAGGATGAGCAGACAGAGGTTTCCCCTCTAATGGTTGATGAAGAGCAGCAATTGCACTGAGATGGACTTTAACAGAGGTGGATTTGAGGCCAGATTGAGATAAATGAAATAGATAATCTAGAACTGAAGACAAGGAAGTAGACTGAGGCTCCAGGTGATGAAGATCGCACCAAGCAGAAAACCGAGTCCATTTCTGGTTGTAACATTGTCTGGTGGAGGTTTTATGGAAGCATCTAAAATGTCTCTGATAGATTGAGAAAACTGAAGGTATGAAGTTATGCTGAGAGGAGCCAAGCTATCAGATGTAGAGACTGCAGGTTGGGATGAAGAAGAGAACCGTGACTGTGTAAGCACATAAGCACATAAGCATTGCCTCTGCCGAGTCAGACCATAGGTCCATCATGCCCAGCAGTCCGCTCCCGCGACGGCCCCCCAGGTCAATGACCTATAGTGATCTATTACTGAAGAGCATTTTGTCTTGTATAGTAACCCTCTAATTGTACCCCTGGATTCCCTTACCCTTTAGGAACTCGTCCAATCCCTTTTTGAAACCCAAAACCATACTCTGCTCAACTACCCCCTCTGGAAGCGCATTCCAGGTGTCCACCACCCTCTGGGTGAAGAAGAACTTCCTAGCATTTGTTCTGAACCTATCTCCCTTCAATTTTTTTGTGTGTCCTCTAGTTTTTGTTGCCCCCGCCACTCTGAAGAATCTGTCTCTCTCTACCTTCACTATACCCTTCATGATCTTATAAGTTTCTATCATATCCCCTCTAAGTCTCCGCTTTTCCAGGGAAAAGAGTCCCAGCTTCTCCAGCCTCTCAGCATACGAGAGGTTTTCCATGCCCTTTATCATTTTTGTTGCTCTTCTCTGTACCCTCTCGAGTATCGCCATATCTTTCTTTAGGTACGGCGACCAGTACTGGACGCAGTACTCCAGATGCGATCGCACCATTGCCCTGTACAGCGGGAGGATAACTTCCTTGGTTCTGGTAGTGATACCTTTTTTGATAATGCCCAACATTCTGTTCGCCTTTTTTGAGGCCGCTGCGCATTGTGCTGCCGGTTTCATTGTTTTATCCACCAAAACCCCCAAGTCCTTTTCTAGGTTGCCTTTTCCCAATGTCATCCCCCCCATCGTGCAGTTGTACATCAGGTTCCCTTTCCCTATGTGCATAACTTTACATTTCTCCACATTAAAACTCATCTGCCATTTGTCTGCCCACTCACTCAGTTTGTCCAGATCCCTTTGGAGTTTTTTACATTCCTCTACAGATCTAACCTTACCGGAGAGTTTTGTGTCATCCGCAAATTTTATAACTTCACACTTTGTCCCTGTTTCCAAGTCATTAATAAATATATTGAATAGCAGCGGTCCCAGCACTGACCCTTGTGGGACGCCACTTGTGACCCCTTTCCAGTCAGAATAGTGTCCCTTTACTCCTACCCTCTGTCTCCTGTTTGCCAGCCAGTTTTTGATCTATCTGTGTATGTCCCCTTCCACCCCGTGGTTCCACAGTTTCCTTAGAAGGCGCTCATGAGGTACCTAGTCGAAGGCTTTCTGGAAGTCTAGGTATACTATATCTATGGGGTCACCTTTGTCCAAATGTCCGCTTATCCCCTCGAAGAAGTGCAGCAGGTTTGTTTGGCAAGATCTTCCAGTACAGAAACCATGCTGGCTTGTTCTCACCAGCTTATTTTTTCTATGTGCTCACTGATACTGTTCTTGATCAATGATTCGGCCATCTTCCCCGGAATTGAGGTCAAGCTGACCGGTCTATAATTCCCCGGGTCACCTCTGGTTCCCTTCTTGAAGATAAGTGTAACATTTGCTATCCTCCAGTCTTCCGGTATTACCCCTGTTTTCAGGGATAGGTTACAAATCTGCTGCAGTAACTCCGCTGTTTCGTTTCTAAGTTCTTTTAGTATTCTTGGGTGAATTCCGTCCGGGCCCGGCGATTTGTCAGTTTTTAGCCTATCTATCTGTTTGAGTACGTCTTCGAGGCTTACCTCCATGCAAGATAATTTTTCCTCTTGGTCCCCCTTGAAGAATATTGGTAGAAGTGGTTCTCTGCTGATGAGTTGAAGTAGAAGGGAGAACCAAGGTTGTCTGGGCCACCAAGGAGCTATCAGAATCATGGTGGCAGATTCCCTCTTGAGTTTGACAAATGTCTTGAGAATAAGTGGAAATGGAGGGAACGCATAGAAGAATTTGTTCGTCCGTTCCAGGAGAAAAGCATCTGCCTCCAAGCGTTGAGGGGTCTGGAACAGAACTGGGGTAGCTTGTTGTTTTGGGGAGACACAAAAAGGTCTATTTGAAGAGTCCTCACAATGAGAAAAAATTTGATGGAGAGTCAGTGAATTGAGCGTCCATTTGTGAGGTGGTAGACACATGGAATACTCTTCCAGAGGTTGTGATAGGCCAGAGCACAGTACAGGGGGTTCAAGGAAGGTTTGGATAGGTTCCTAAAAGATAAAGGGATTGAGGGGTACAGATAGAACCAGAGGTAGGTTAGAAGAATGGTCAGGAACCACTTCACAGGTCATGGACCTGATGGACCGCCGCGGAAGCGGACCGCTGGGTGCGATGGACCTCTGGTCTGACCCAGTGGAGGCAACTTCTTATGTTCTTATGTTAACTTTATTTGTCTGCCAGTGAATTTTTCTCTCCTTGAATATAAGACAGCTCTCAGAAAAATGTTGTGATGAATTGCCCAATTCCACAGCTTCTGAGCTTCCTGGCATAGGGGAAGGGACCCTGTTCCTCCCTGCTTGTTCACATAGTACATGGCTACTACATTGTACGAATGAGCACGACTTGATTTTGAAGAAGATGCTGAAAAGCCTTGAGAACATTGAAGATCGCTCTGAGCTCCAACAAATTTATGTGAGTTTGACGATCTGTGGTGGACAATGCCCTTGAGTACGGAGACCATCAAGATAAGCCTCCCCCAAGTGTAGGTCAAGGAATCTGTCGTGAGAACCTTATGGTGAGGGGCTTTTGGAACAGTAAACCTCTGGAAAGACTGTAAAAGAGCATCTACCATTGAAGAGATTGCCGAAGAGAAGATGTCACTGAAAGGTCCTGGGAGAGTGGATCGAGAGCTTGTGACCATTGAGAAGCCAGCATTCATTGAGGAATCATTAGGTGAAGTCTGGCAAAAGGAGTCACGTGAACTGTAGAGGTCATGTGACCTAGGAGAACCATCATGGGTCTCGCTAAGAGTAAAGGGAGTGTGGACACTTGTTGGCTCAGTTTTACCAGAGCATCTTGGCGCTGCTGAGGAATGAATGCTCTGAGTTGTTTCTAGAAGAACTCCAATAAACTGCAGAGTCTGAGAGGACTGCAGCTGAGATTTGGGAAAGTTGATATCAATCCCAAATTTTCTAAGAACAGAATAGTCTTGTTATGCCGCTACAGTAATCCCTTGAGATGTAGGATTTTTGATGAGCCAATCATCCAGATATAGAAAAACCTGGAGTCCGTGACTATAAAGCTGCTGCTACTACCACAAGGCACTTGGTAAAAACTCTGGGAGTTGATGCAAGGCCAAAAGGGAGTACCTTGTATTGGTAATGTTAATTACCCACCTGAAATCTGAGAAACTTGATAGAGGCTGGATGAATGGGAATGTGAGTGTAAGCCTCCTTGATATCCAGAGAACATAACCACTCATTGTGATCCAGAAGGGGATACAAAGAGGCCAGAGACAGCATCCAATATTCTTCTTTGACGAGAAATTTGTTGAGAGCTCTGAGATCCAATATTGGTCGGTGACCTCCTGTCTTCCTCGGGACAAGGAAATACCGGGAGTAAAATTCCGTGTTCTGCTGTTCTGAAAGAATCCTCTCGATGGCATTGAGAATGAGCAGAGCTTCGACTTCCTGGAGAAGAAGGGAGGCTTGAAGGGGGTTGGAAGGAAACTCTCTTGGCAGGTGGTCTGGGGAAATGTGAAGGAAATGAAGAGAATCACCTTCTTGTATGATCATGAGGACCCAAAGATTGGAAGTGATCAATTTCCAGCGATGGTAGAAATGGAGTATATGACCTCTGATGGGAAGGGGGAGAGGCAGAGATACACTGATTGAAGTTATGCTCTGCATGAGATGGTCAAAATTGCTGATTTTCCTTGGGAGCAGCAGGGGTCTGAGCCTTATGAGGACGTTGCTCGTGTTGTTTTTTCTGTGTTTGTCTAGACAAAGGCGCAGACTTTGGGGTATAATGCCTCTGGTACGATGACAATAGTTTGTATGGTCTAGAGGCTGAAGACTTAGATTTTGGTCTCAATAGCGAGTTAAATGATTTTTAATGTTCAAAGAGCTTTCTGGTTGCATTTTCTATTGAGTCTCCAAAAAGATCTTCCCCCAGGAACAGAATGTTGGCTAACCGGTCTTGGAGATTAGGGTCCATATCTGCCACTTAGCCATGCCAGTCTCCACATGGCTACTGAGATAGCTGAAACTCTGGACGAGAGCTCAAAGGCATCATAGGAGGATTGTACCAGATGCTGCCGGAGCTGAGTGAGAGAGTGGTACATATGTTTGAAATCCAGTAGACGATGTGAAGGCAACTATTTGAAATAGGTTGGCATGGTCTTGCTCCAGTATTTCAAATATGATGTGAAGTAAAAATTATAATTTAAGACTCTACTGGCAAACAGAGTTTTGATATAAATGCCTCCCATACTTGTCCATCGATCTACCGTCATGCCTGGAGGTACCATAGTGTATACTTTAGAAGGGGCTGACTTCTTCACAGTAGACTCCACAACGAGAGACTGATGAGACAACTGGGGTTTCATGAAACCCGGACAAGGAATAATTTTATCCTGAGAGTCCAGCTTCCTAGGGGTTGTTGGCACAGAGTATGGTGTTTCCAAATTCTTACAAAAGGTGTGCTTCAGAATGCCATTCATAGGCAGCTTAAGTAATTCTTTAGGAGGATGTTTGATTTCCAATTCCTCCATGTACTCCTTGGAATATTTTGAGTCTGCCTCCATCTTTAACTGCAGGTTTTTACCCATCTGTCTAATAAAACGGGTAAATGAGACAGGTTCCGATGGTGAAGGTTCTTGAGGAGAAGTGGAATGAGGAGAACACTCTGCCTAGGTACCATAAGCTTCGTTGGAAGAAGGTGAAGCCCCATGAGTAGACTGAAAATGAAGATCTGAATCTTCAGGAATTAAAGAAGGGTACCGCCTCTTGGAATGGTACCGAGGTGAAGAAGCAGGTGATTCATCACTTATGCTTATCAGAACATGCAGGAGAGATGCATGGACTTGGTAGCATGCTTCCCAGACTTTGAAGATAGAGGGTGTGGAGACGAATGTCTGGAGCGACTTGATCTGTGACCAGAAGCACGATACTATTTTCGTGTACGCTCTGGAGAAGCTGAACGGTATCTAGAAGAGCTGTGCTTCGGAGAAGGTGACCGATGCCTTGGTGCAGGTGAAGACCGATGCCTCAGTGAAGGCGAAAAATGATACCTTGGTGAAGATGAAGAGCGTTGCTTCAGTGGAGGTGTAGAGTGACGCTTCAATGTAAGAGACTGAAGCTTTTAGGAACGATGCTTCGATGAAGTTGATCGATGTCTCGAAGACTGGTGTCGAGAAGCCTGATTCGAGGATGATCGATGTTATCGATGCGGTACCAATGAGGCAGTCTTGGTACCCGCATCTGGTATGGAGTGAAGCTCAGGCTGGGCCAGTACCGGAGGAGCCGACATGGGATTGAGCATCTGGAACATGCTCCCAAACTCTAATTTAAAGAGAGTAATGAACTTCTCTTTAAAATCCTGCACCGATACCTGGATGGTGGATGCCGGTATCATTGGTGCCGCGGCTTGCTCTGGTGAGGAAGACATCGAGGAAGATGCACCTCTAGACGTGGAAGCGAGCTACATAAGAGGTCTTTGTTTGGCCGGTATGACTTTACTTGACTCTGTACCTTTACAGCCCGAGACCCCATCTGGGAAGCTGGTGACTTCATGTCTGGCTTACCTGACGGAGCAACCAATGGCGACACCGGTACCTTTGGCGATGTCGATGCCTTGGATGTCGAGGGTTTAGTCAGTGTCAGAGATACCGAAGCAGCATCCATGGTACTGAAAAATTGTTGTTGTAGACGGTTTTTGATGGATCTCTTCTGTAGCACTGCACAGTACGAACAAGACTCCACATGGTGGTCTGACCGTAGGCACTGGAAGCAACACTTGTAGAGGTCAGTTAGTGAAATAATGTGCTGGCACCTGTTACACTTTTTAAAGCCGGTTAACGGGCAGGACATGGAAGGAAACAACGCTTCAGCCAAATCAAAGTCCGAGGGCCCAGTCCCATAGCAGCAGAGATTCTTTACTCCTCCCCCTTGGAAGGGATTTCCCAAAGATATTCCATGCCTTGCTTCTTTTTTTCAAATAGTAACAAACGGATCATCTTCTAAGTTATTCAACCCCAAAAAAATCATCAAACAAAGAGAAGGGGGTATAAAGGATAATTTATACAATGCCTTTTTTAGAAATTTTTCTACACATCAGTGTCTAACTTTTCTTTTGTAATTGATATGCCACTTCTATTAACCCACTATTTTTTGTCATTCAAATACAACCCCATTGTAACAACAAACTCACCCCCAGTACATAAATTGGAGGTTGAAGTATCATAAAAAATGCATTGTTCTCAGTAAAGAGACCTCTTATAACATGGATGTTATTTCAAGTCTTCATCCTGAATGCATGTGTTTAATCATTTAATTCAAAACCTCCTTCCTAACCATCCCTTTAATATTAATTTATTGTAAAAGTAGAGAATGACACGGGGAAAAATTCTGTCCCCTTCACCGTCCCATCCCCAGACCACCATCCTCTGCACCGCCCCGTCCCTGTCTCTGCCATACCCTTCAACGCCCCGTCACCGTCCCCACTGTCTCTTTCACTGTCCCGTCACCGTCCCCATCTTCTTCTCTCCATCCCCCCATCCCCAGCACCCTTCACACGGTCCAGCAGCTCTCTCCCGCTGGCCAGCCATGCATTTTCCTCCCTCCCTCCTTTTCCCTTACCTTTTCTTCTTGAAACTGGCGATTTCTATAAGGCTATGAGCTGTATTACAGCCGGAGCCTTGAAGTCGCATCGGGTTGCCTGCTAGAAAAGTCTCCTCCGATGCAACCGGAAACAGGAAGTTGCGTCAGAGGAGACTTTTTCCAGCAGGCAAGCGACGCGACTTCAAGGCTCCGGCTGTAATACAGCTCGTAGCCTTATAGAAATCGCCAGTTTCAAGAAGAAAAGGTAAGGGAAAAGGAGGGAGGGAGATGCATAGACGGCCAGCAGGAGAGAGTGGGCTGCCGGATCGAACGCTCGTTCACCGCGCGTTCACTACTTGTTCACCGCCGCCTTGTCCCCGAACTCGCGGTGACCTTTTTTTTTGGTCACTGTTTTGGCAGGTTACCCGCGGCTAACAACCACCGTGTCATTCTCTATGTAAAAGCTCTTAACTAACTAAAGGTTCAAATCTATTTTTTATTTGAAAATGTTATTACTTTAATTTAATTTAATTATGGTATCCAAATCTAAAATCAGTTTATCAATATATATATATTTTAAAGAAAGAAGAATAGCACCACTTATCTTAATGGCTTTTCAGCCAAAACCAATGCTGGTGGGCCATGGGCTACCCGACACTCAAACTGTTTTAGAGCATTTCAGCTATTAATCATCAGGGGACAATATTGCTGCTGTGCCACTTCTGAGTTTATCAACCTTACTGGCGTTATGTACTGGGGGTGAGTTTGTTGCTTCATTTTTTGGCAGCCTCCTCCTTCATCATGTGCCCAGAGGTTTAGGTTCAATCAGATGCAAGCTGACAGTGCCCATTGTTCTGTTGCTATGTCTGGGTGGCCATTCCATTACAGGACTGGCCCCTTCCACATCCAAATGGGCTTGTTCTGGGTATTTCAGACTTGGATGAAATTTTGGTCAAAAATGTGGTATAAAGATAGACATCCTGATGGTCTGGCCACTCCAATGCCTGCCTGCCTACCTACCTGCCTGCCCTGTCCTACCACTAGACCACCAGAGGGTGGACAGGGCAGAGTGGTGGGACAGGGTACACCATTTGGTTCAGAATTAATTTTCTTGGCTTTTCCTCCTCTAAATCTAGGGTATGTCTTATATAGCAAAAAATACGGTAATAGGGAGAGGGGGGATAGGAGATGAGGATTTAATATATCATCACAAGAATCTCAAAGTTAGTGTGTTCTGTCAATTACTTCCCTCATCTCCCCTTTTTGCATTTGTCTGATAGATATTTAATTTTTGCAGTCAATAAATCTTAATATACATTGGAATGTCTAACACTGTGAAGAGTACCGTGAGAATCAATGAAGTCTATGCAATCAGGTGGTAATTTTCAACTGTGAAAATCCAGAAATAGTATGTACACATTACATAAGAACTGTCATCTCCGGATCAGACCCATAGTCCATCGAGTCCGGCGATCCGCACACGCGGATGTAGTTTTAGTCATCCATATCCCTCTATGCCTCTCGTAAGGAGATGTGCATTAGAGAATGACACGGTGAAAAAATTGGTCCCCGTCACCGCCCCGTCCCCGTCTCACCATCCCCGTCACCGCCCCGTCCCCGTCTCACCATCCCCGTCACCGCCCCGTCCCCGTCTCACCATCCTCTTCACCGCCCCGTCACCGCCACTGCCACCCCATTCACCGCCCCGTCACCGCCACTGCAATCCCATTCACTTTTCTTTATTTACGTATAAAGGAAACATTCTTTAAAACTTTAAAACTTAGTTAAATATTAGTTAATAACTATACAAAAACAAAACACGCAGAGAAAAAATTAATTAATAAAAATTCTCAAAACTGACACATTTTGATCACTAAATTTAAAATAGTTATTTTTCATACAGTTTTTCAATCACTAATCTTCCACCACCCCTGGGGCTAGCAATGCAAAAACAAACACGACATGTACTTTAAATGCTGCCGTGATTAGCATAGTGACCGCGGCTACGGCTGCAAGTCTCCCCTCCCCCCAGCGATCACGGCAGGAGGGCACCCAACCCCTCCTGTAGACCCCCCCAACGGCCCTCCCGACAATCGCAGCAGAAGGGTACCCAACCCCTCCTGCCGGTCCTCCCAATGGCCTCCCCTAAGATCGCCGGCAGGAGGGTACCCAACCCCTCCTGCTGGACCCCCCCCAACGAACCCTCCCACCCCGGAACCCCCTTAGTCTTACTTTCCAAGTTGGACCGGACGGCTCCTCACACGTATGGCCAGCAGGCTTGCCTCCGTCCAAATGAGGCGGGCCCGCCCCTACCCTGCCCAACCCACAGGATCCTAGGGCCTGATTGGTCTAGGCACCTAAAGCCACTCCCGCTATAGGAGGGGCCTTAGGTGCTTGGGCCAATCAGGCCCTAGGATCCTGTGGGTTAGGCAGGGGAGGGGAGGGGCGGGCCCGCCTCATTTGGACGGAGGCAGGCCTGCTGGCCAGACGAGCGAGGAGCTGTCCGGTCCAACTTGGAAAGTAAGACTAAGGGGGTTCTGGGGTGGGAGGGTTCATTGGGGGGGGTCCAGCAGGAGGGGTTGGGTACCCTCCTGCCGGCGATCTTAGGGGAGGCCACTGGGAGGCAGGGGAGGGGAGGGGCGGGCCCGCCTCATTTGGACGGAGGCAGGCCTGCTGGCCAGACGAGCGAGGAGCTGTCCGGTCCAACTTGGAAAGTAAGACTAAGGGGGTTCCGGGGTGGGAGGGTTCGTTGGGGGGGGGGGGTCCAGCAGGAGGGGTTGGGTACCCTCCTGCCGGCGATCTTAGGGGAGGCCATTGGGAGGACCGGCAGGAGGGGTTGGGTACCCTTCTGCTGCGATTGGCAGGAAGGGTTGATCTGACAAATGAGGAGCACGGTGAAACACAGGTAAATAGCGGTTCCTAGAAGGGGGTACATTGGCCCGCGGGGACAAACCTGTTCACCGTTTCCGCGGTCGGTGAATGGCCTTGTCCCCGTCACCGCAGCGACTGCTAGTTTTCTTCCCCGTTTTCGGCGGTGACCCGCGGCTTAAATGCGGTGGCCGCGGGTAAACCGTCACCGTGTCATTCTCTAATGTGCATCTAATTTGCCTTTGAATCCTAGCACAGTGGATTCCTTAATAACCTTCTCTGGGAGAGCATTCCAGGCGTCTACCACTCGCTGCGTGAAGCAGAACTTCCTGACATTTGTCCTGGACTTGTCCCCCCTTAGCTTCAAACCATGTCCTCTTGTCCGTGTCACGTTGGACAATGTAAATAATTTATTTTCCTGCTCTATTTTATCGATGCCTTTCAGTATTTTGAACGTCTTGATCATGTCCCCTCGCAGCCTCCTCTTCTCAAGGGAGAACAGTCCCAGTTTCTTGAGTCGTTCCTCATATTCCAAGTTCTCCATACCTCTTATTAGCTTCATTGCTCATCTCTGCACCCTCTCCAGCAATTTTATATCCTTCTTTAGGTTGGGAGACCAATGTTGGACACAGTATTCCAAGTGTGGTCTGACCATTGCTCTATAAAGCGGCATTATGACTTTCTTCGATCTACTCGTGATTCCTTTCTTTATCATGCCTAACATTCTGTTTGCTTTCTTTGCCGCTGCCGCACATTGTGCCGATGGCTTCAGGGTCCTATCTATCAGTACACCCAGGTCCTTTTCTTGTTCGCTCTTACCCAGAGTTGCGCCTGACATTCTATACTCGTGTTCCTTATTCTTACTACCTAAATGCATTACTTTGCATTTCTCCACATTGAACTTCATCTGCCATTGCTCTGCCCATTTCTCTAACTGATACAAGTCGCTCTGGAGTTCCTTGCTATCCTCCTGCGATCTGATTGCCCGGCATAGCTTTGTGTCGTCTGCAAACTTAATGATCTCACTGGATATTCCGTCTCCCAGGTCATTGATATAAATATTAAATAGGATCGGCCCAAGTACCGAGCCCTGGGGCACACCACTAGTCACTTTCTCCCAGTCTGAGAACTTCCCATTTATGCCCACTCTCTGCTTTCTGTTTTCCAGCCATTTTCCTATCCACCTTTGTATATCTCCCTCTATTCCATGGCTTTGTAGTTTCCTGAGAAGTCTTTCATGTGGAACTTTGTCGAATGCTTTCTGGAAGTCCAAATATATTATGTCCACCGGCATTCCACTATCAATTTGCTTGTTCAATTGAAGTAAATTCGTTAAAACATGATTTCCCTTTCCTGAACCCATGTTGACTGGGTTTCAGCAAGTCGTGTGTATTTAAGTGCCGGACTATGCTATCCTTGATCAGTGCTTCAACCAGTTCACATTTTCCCCCACTGAAACCTGACTTCTTCATAAGGTATCTGCAGATTTTTTAAAGAAAAGAATGTAATAATAATAATAATAATAAAATAGATTCTTATATACCGCCAACAATCTTGCGACTTACATACTTCTGCTTTGAAAATTGCCTGAGGCATATGATAATATTTGTTTGTAGTGTAAGAACAGGTGGAGACGGCTCAGAGAACAAAGGGAATCAGGGGAAGAAAACAGGGCGTAAGATGGAGAGGATGAGTGGGGTCAAATACAAGTAGCAGAATAGAGGGAGAGGGTGTTAAATGAGTATGGCAAATTAATAGTAGCATGGAAGATGTCAGGCGTCAGAAAGACAACATGCAGACAGAATTTGTCACAAAAGAAAGTGTTGAAGAAGTCAGGTTTCAGTGGGGGAAAATGTGAACTGTACAAGGGGTCAGAGTGAAAGTGATCAGGCCTGATGGAGAGGGCAGGTGCAAAACAGCTTTATGATCCAGTGTACTGTTATGCTGAATGTTGTATATTTTTGTGCCAAATTCCCCTATTTCATTTTCTATATTGCATCTTAAAATAAAGTGTGATTTATATTGTAGGATCAAAACATATGAACACTTCCACAGAATTTTACATTATTGTATGCAGAATTTTCCCAGGAGTATTCCTGCAAGAAAAGTTCACAAACCATTCTTAGCCAATAGGCTTGGGAAAGTCATCACTTATCTCTGCATGTGCAAAAGGAATGTATCTACACTGGGATCATACTGATACTTCTGACCTGGATTGTCCAAACAGAAAAAAATCTCCTCCAAGTCTAACTCTATCCTCTCCTGAAGCAACACCCCAATTACCTGTCACTCTAGCTCTTGCAAGCATGAAGCTCCTATATGAGGACTACTCAAGAAACGTAATCCACCATTAAAGAGCATTTCACTGGCAAAGGCTGGAAAGCCATCTTGACAGCGTGGCTAGTGAACCCGAAACATGTCCAGTGAGACAATATTAGATTGTACCATTCTGGGTGTGCAAGCATGTTGGCTAGGGGCTCTGAAATTTCTGGTACCAGGGTAAAAAGGAGGCACTTCCATGCTGCTAAGTGCTTATTTTGGAGGGAGGTCTCTTTGGTGGCCCCAAGGGGAACTACATTATTCTGATGTGTGGTGCGTGATGACTGAATATACTTATTTAAAGGTCATATTGTGCAGTATTTGAATATGCATTTAAAATGGTTTATATCATCACCACATGACTCCATTCTGCAGTTGTTGTTTTTTTGGGAGAATAGAGATAGAATTTTGTTTAATGAGGGTGGGAATGCACAATCTTTATTGAGGGGTTAGAAGAAGAAAATACCCCCTGCTAACCAGCCCTTTTATTTCCTTCATTTGCATTTGAACAGTGCTTTTTTAAATAAAAAATCTAATCAAAGCTGCTTATAATACATCATTAATTGAACATATGCATGATCTATATAATCGCATACTATTCTAAAGCAATTTTAAAATACCATAAAACTAGCATGGATCCTTCATGTTTTATAATGTCCTCAATAATTTTTTTTTATAGGACAGTAAACATTTTATCGAGTTGTGCAGTGTTTTCTTTAAACAGCATGTTTTATTGCACAGACCCGAAAGTACTTGATCTGACAATAATTGTAAAGTAAAGCGGTATATCAAATAAAACACACTTCATCATCACATAAAACATGTTTCTTCATATCCTTATTTATCTTATTAAAAGTAGTGGTAAGGTAAGGTACCATTACACAAGAATTATTTTTGCACCCAAATTCAATATCAAGTATTTGTGTATTTTCTTCCCTTTATTCATACATATCAGGTTACCTTTGTTTGATGATGGAGAAGGGGGCTGCTCTGTAAACACATCAGTTGGAGGGAATTCAGGGTGGTCAAAGTCTTTGTCCATGACTTCTATTAGACTGGTAATATCAGAGTCTTCTGAACTATGCCTAGTGCTGCTGCCACTGGCACATTCTGGGGGAGAAGGGCTATAGATTGTCGATTGTGAGAAAGAACTCTCAGCCATTTGCTCTTGAAGCACTGTAGATGGCTGTTGTGATTGCTGTTCTAGCAGAGCTTGATTATGCTGGTGACTCAGCTTTGTTACTCGGGATCTTCTATTTGTAGTATGATTATGTGTAGGAACAGATAAATCTGGGGTAAGGGAAATTATTTTGTTAGTTGATTGCAAAGGAGCTGACTGTATTAAAGTCCTGCTGGATGCATTGGAACTACTTTTATATCTAGTATTTTCCATATCAGCTGAGTTTTTACTGCTGTGCAGATGCGATACTGGGTTGCATTGCTTGTGGCTTCCTGTGCTTGATCTGGATACAGAAGTGCCTCCTCCGTAGAGTAGTCTAGTAGGATTCAGATTAGAGTCTGATCCAAGTGCATTCAAGCTGAAAGAAGAACGACTATAGTTAAATGAAAGCCTGAAAAAGCATGACTCAAAATCACATCTAAAAAGAGATAGTAATTTAACTTAATTTACAGTATAGTCTGTTTCCCAATAATCGCACCAAGGTGGATTATACCAAGCACACTGACAAACTAACAACATATTCAAAAAATTATAAATCTAATTCACTAATAAATTAAAATCCTGCTGGCTGGGTCTAGCATTTCCTCAGAACCATGTAAAATTGTAATTAGGCAATTAAAACTTTCCCTTTTTCAAGCAGACCAGAGGAAATGTTTCTATTTCTCAATTTGCCAGCAGGGGTCATAGTAATAGAAATGATTTTTAATCATGCGATGGAAGCCTTGTACATTAGGTGAAGCATTGTTGTACTGAATTTTATCTATGCTCCATATAGGTATTGCATGAAAGCTATGAATATTATTATTGATCATCTGTAATGCTACTAAAACTATGCAATGATGTACAGATATATATATGCGACATTCCTTTCACTGAGAAGCTTATGATCTAGTGAAGACTCACAGATAAAGCAAATTGGAAATTTCAAAATTGGTAAGGGTCTAACCAAACTGCCAATATCTGAGTAGTAGAGAAAACTTCAAATATCAGCAGGTTTTTTTAGGTGGGGCACGAACATAGCCAGAAACGGCAGGACATACTAAAGTCAGGAAAACTGTATAAGAAGTGTGTGGTCTTGGACAACTTAGAAACAGCATGGAAACAAGGGGTATACATTATGTTACTTGCAAACTTATATCCCAAATCCTCTCCTAATTAGAGATCGGGGTGGTTTACAACAGATAATCAAAGCAACATAATCATTTAAATAACAGCAATCAATGCAGTAACAACATGTGGTGGTACTACAGTATAATCAGTTAGTACAGTAACAACAGCAGTTGGTGCAACTACAGCGACAGGCATCAATATATGTAATAGTAAGTGATTTGCTTTTATTATAGATTTCTGATGTGGTGTCCCAAGTATCTAGCAAGATCCCAATCAATGCTCCCGGGAGGAAAAGGGGCTCTAGGTGGCCTGAAAGCTGACAACAAAGAATCAAAGTGGAGTTAAAGACTGGAACACAATAAAACAAAACTATGCCAAAAACTATGAAAAAAAAGGATAAGAAGACACAAAAAAAATGAGAAAAGCTTGATGCGCTGAAGAAAAAACTGAAGAGACAGCTTCTCAGCTCTGCAGAAATGAAGACCTGATCATCAGACAGGAAGGCACCAGGATGCCCATTGCCCAAAAAATTTAAAGTGACAGTATATTTGGTTGTGTCTGTACTGGGTTCCTTGGATGATATTATCCACATGCGAGAACATTGTGCCTGCTTGCCCTCAGAAAATCAGTATCAGAAGACACCAAAGACTTCAAAAATTCTCCACACCCTAACATATGCAAGGAAAGTTGAGGGCCTCAAATGCAACCTAAGTTGAGTAACTTCTCCAAAATCGAACCCTTCCAAGAGCCAAGCTTTAAGAGAAAATTAAGTTACATGTGAATTAACAGAAACATAGAAATACAGAAAAATGAAGGCAGATAAAGACCATATGGTCTATCTAGTCTTTTTAACCATGCCATCTATAATCTTCTCCTCTCATTTAGAGATCCGATGTATTTGTCCCAACCTTCCCTGAATTCAAATACATTTTTGTCTCCACCACCTCCACTAGAAGGCCATGCCATGTATTCACTGCTCTATCCATGAAAAAGTATTTTCTGAGGTTACCATCTTCATCCTTACTAGCATGCCCCCTTCCTTATTCCAGAGTTTCCTTTCAAATGAAAGACTCGCCTCATGCACATTTATGCCACATAGGTATTTAAACATCTCTATCATATCTCCCCTTTGCCGTCTTTTCTCCAAAGTATACATAGAGATCTTTGAGTCTGTACTCAAGTGTCTTATGAGGAAGACCACTGACCATTTTAGTAGCCTTCCTCTGGGCCAATTCCATTTTGCTTATATCTTTTTGAAATTGTGGTCTTCAGAATTGTACACAATACTGTATTCTAAATGAGGTCTCACCAGAGTCTTAGACAGTGGCATCATTGCCTCATTTTTCCTACTGGTCATTCCTTCTAACTTTCGCCGCCACCTTTTCAACCTGTTTGGCTACCTTAAAATCATCACATACCATAACACTCAAGTCCTGCTTCTCTTTCATGTGCATTAGTTTTTCAGCCCCTAAACTGCACCCTTTTGCAGCCCATATGCAAGACCTTGCTTTTCTTAGCATTAAATTTTTGCTGTCAAATTCCAGACCATTCTTCTAGCTTTGTTAAGTCCTTCCTCATGTTATCCATACCATCAGAGTGATCTACTCTATTTCAGATTTTTGTATCATCTGCAAAGAGGCAAATCTTACCAGAGAGCTCTTCAGAAATATCACATACACAAATGTTAAAAAGGCTCAAGAACCGAACCCACTGGTAACATCCTATTTCTCAGAGAAATCTCCATTGACCAGTACTTTGTCACCTTCCAATCAACCAGTTCCAGACCCAGTAATCACTTTAAGGCCCATACTGAGGGCACTCATTTTATTTATTAGACACCTGTGTGAGAACAGGTCTCCCACTCTCAATCATATAATATCACCATACCATGGTCTTCTGGGACAATCCAGCATCACCAGAACCACCAAATCCACACAGCCATCTATTTCTCTGAATTCCTTTCCCCCTCTGAATTCCTCCCCCACCCTCCTGCAATGGCCATAGGCGGGGAGAACATACAGTAGTCGTTTTTGATCGGAATTTGATCATGAAGAATCAGATTGATGCTGTGGTTCAGAAGGGGTACTATACGCTGTGGAAATTGTGTACTATTGGACCATACTTTGAAATTTCTGCATTCAAAGTTTTGGTCCAGTCACTATTGTTAAGCCATCTGGATTATTGTTTATTGTAATATTGTTTACTTTTCTAGTACCAAGAAAAATATGGCCAGATTAAGACTTATTCAGAATACTGCAGTGAGACTTATCTATGGTCTGAAGAAATTCGATCATATAACTCCCTTTTACTGTAAATTGCATTGGCTTCCTGTGGAAGCTTGTATAATCTTTAAATTGGGCTGTATCTATTACAAGGTCACTTTTGGTCATGCCTCACTATTCCTAGCTGATCGATTTTCATTAGCTTCTCAAACAAACAATAAAAGATATCATGCTCTTTTCGTATTTCCTCCCATTAAGGGTT
Organism: Geotrypetes seraphini; assembly: GCF_902459505.1. Lineage (NCBI taxonomy): Eukaryota > Metazoa > Chordata > Amphibia > Gymnophiona > Dermophiidae > Geotrypetes > Geotrypetes seraphini. The sequence continues at coordinate 137,740,421 of NC_047089.1, forward strand.
GTAAAAGTAAGAAATATCATGATCATACTCTTTCATGTCAGGCAGTTTTCTTATGTACATTTCAGAAAACAATTGAAAACTTACCTTTTTTCAAAATATCTTGTTGATTAGACCTTCATGGTCTGCTTCCTTTGTTATTATTTAATTTTTGAAAACCGCATTGAACTTCATGGTTATGTGGTCTAGAAATTTGATTTTAAGTTATGGCATTGCTTGGACTCCCCAACTGAGGGCAATGACTACAAAGACTTCCTCCACTAGATGCCACTCGCCTGGATCCAGGGTATGTCTCTTGTGACAATCCTGTAACCCCGAGTCTTGTCACAGAGAGATTTGGTAGGAATTACAAGCCCAGATGCAGAAGGGCGAACCAAGTCAGAGCTCGGGGAAGTAAGTCAGCTGACTATCCAGTGGACTCTGAGACAGAAAGGGAAGTAGGACCAGAAAGCTGTTAACTTCCCTGAGAAGGTCCTCAAGTCAGACAGTAAAGTTTGGCTTTACGGGTTTACTGATACTTTGGGACAGAAGGCAGAACAGCAGTGTGCCTTGAGAGCAATTCAAGCAGAGGGAAGGAAACTTACCCCCCCCCCCCCCCCGGCAGCTAAAGGGGAGTGGTTTCTTCCCTCAGCTTAAACGGAGACTCTGTAATGAGCTAAGGGGGGGGAGCAGGAGAAGCAGGCAGAGGGACGGAAACCAGATCGGGGAGGAGTCCCAGGACGGAGGAAGAAGCCCTGTGGGAATCTGTGCAGACTGGGAAGCAGTCAGAACCACTGGCAGGAAATGACTGGATCATGGAAGAGGAGCAGGTTAGGAACCTTCCTATAGATCTGTGTATGCCTGAACCTATGGTGATAGAGGACAGTTATAATCTCCCTGAATCCCAACCTGAAGGATTGAAGATTTCTTAGCCTCAAGGAGTGTGATAAGAAGTCTGTTTTGAATTGAAGCATGTGACTGGGAGAGCAAATTGCCTGTTGAAACACAAGCTCTGGTGAAGAGAAACACATGGACTGTGTGGCATGTAGTGAAGTCCAGAGCCATGGGATTTATGTTTTGATTTATGAAGAATCTTTGTTTTGTGCAACCTTTTCCACCACTGAAGCAGTGTTAGTGTGTGTTGCTGAGGCTGTGCGCCTAAATAAAGTTCTCAGCTTTTGATTTAAGCCATTCTGACTACTGGACTGTTTGTCATAAAGCACACTTTAACTGGTCCAGGGATATCCAGCTTGTAAGGTAACCCTATTTCAAAGGGGCTCACGCCAGGTATTAGAAGTGTGTCACTGCCTAGCGTTGGAAAACCGCTCGGCCAGAGACTAGGTGGCGACACTCTACTTAAGAAACATTCTCTACTCCTTCTATACAACTCATCAGGAGCTGAGCAGGATTGGTCTCTTTTCATGTCATCAATAGAGTGACTGCAGCTGCTATCCCTGATTCTTGGTTCGACCTTGGCAATTTATATGAGACATCAATATGACATTGTCTAAAAGAATCCAAACTGTGTGGATCACATATGAGATGGCAGGATCTGAAGCACCAATCATATAAATAATTGATTGGCCATACCATCTCTGCTGCCAATTATTTATCTTGAACCACCTTTCCACAGTAGTGACTGCCCCAGTATCCATGGTCACCGAGGGTCCTGCCCTTCTCTACATTCACCAACTATAGCCACCAGTTCAAGTTCCTCATCACCCTTTGCAAGCAAGATCTCCTCTTAGCGCTGACTCTTCAGGTACCACTGAGACAGCAAAATTCTCTGCAAAGGCCTCGTCTGGGCTTGGGATCATGGCACCAACCCCAAAGTGGTTCCCATGGAGCCAAGCTTCTGCAGATATTCCCAGACAGTGCACTGGCCTTTTTTTTTGAAGAAGCCTTCTGATTTAGTGCTGGAGCTTGAGTGTTCTCCCTCTGATCAGAAACACCTTCCTCCGACTCATGTCAAAAAGAACACCCACTTACTCCAGGAAAGACAGTGTAGGAAGAAAAGGAGGAGTGAGGAGTCAAGGAAGTAGACACTTTTAAAACACAAGACACAAAATAGATTTGATTTCATCTTCAGTTTGGTGCAGATGTTATATTGCAAGATCACCACCAAAAGAAATACAGATAAGTCATCTTTATTTATACAGTACTTGAGTTTATCTGGTGGTAACAGACAGTGAAGGCGATTATGGTCTCGATAACAACCTGCACTGTATTGTTGCACTAAGTGTTATGGTTAAGGGTCTGAGCACTTCACAAATTCACTTGTGTGTTAAATGGTAGATGAAAGGGAGAGATTGACTGTAATAGGTGATAAGTGAATATTTTATATAAATTGAATCACATGGTAATTAACAGTTTCCTATAGAGCTTTGCTGTTATATGTTAAAGATCATATTAAAGCTACATAATTGCAGGATCTGCAAGGCAAGGAAGAGGCACTGTGAATCAATTTGGAAAGAGGGAATGGTGAATATATTCACATTGGTGTGATATACAGGCCTCCTTCACAGATGGAAGATATGGATAGAGATTTAATAGTATACATTCAGAATGTATCTAAAAAAGGGGAGGTTTTACTAATAGGTGATTTTAACATGCCAGATGTTGATTGAGGTATCTCCATTGCAAGGTCTTCTAGAAGTAGGGAGATCATGGATTCTGTACAAGGAGAACTGTTCTAACAGTAGGTAATGGAACCCATGCAGAATAGGGTCATACTGGACTTAGTGCTTACAAACGGGGAGAGTGTTTCTGATGTTACAATGGGTGATCATTTATCATCCAGTGATCACTGCATGCTACAGTTTAATATTAAGATGGGTAGAGAGCGCTCATTCAAAAGCTAACTTTGTTCAGATGGGGGATTACGTCAAGGAATTGTTGTCTAGATGGGAACGTCTGGAAGGACTGAAAATGCAGTGGGCAAAACTGAAAGGAGTAATTGTAAGAGTGACAAACCTTTTTGTGAGGCAAGTAAGTAAAAAAAGGAAAAGGCGGCCGCTTTGGTTATCAAAAGTAGTAGATGAGAAGGTAAGGAATAAGAGGTTAGCTTCATAAACTACAAAAGATCACAGAAAGAGGAAGACAGGCAAAAATATCTGGAAAAGTTGAGAGAGGCTGGTCATGTAGTCAGGAAAGCAAACACGCAAATAGTAGAAAAAATAGCTAACATGCTAAAACAAGGAGACAAGACATTTTTTAGATATATTAGTGATAGGAAGAAGTGCAAAAGTGGCATTGTGAGTCTCAAAGGTGAAGGGAAGAAATATGTAGAAGCTGATAAAAGAAAAGGCTGAATTGATTAACAAATATTTCAGTTCTGTGTTCATTGCTGAATGGCTGGAAGCAGGACCGCAGAAGACAAACATGAATAGGGATGGAGGAGTGGTAGACCCTGATTGATTTTCAGAGGGTTGTGTTCGTGAAGAGCTAGCTAAAATAAAGGTAGACAATGCGATGGGGCCGGATAGTGTACATCCGAGGGTGCTGAAGGAAAACAGGGAAGTTCTGGTGGATCCACTGACTGACCTTTTCAATGAGTCTCTAGAGTCAGGCGTGGAGAAGGGTAGAGTTGGTCCCTCTCCACAAAAGTGGAAGGAAGAATTAGAGAATTACAGGCCAGTAAGTCTGATTTCTGTGGTAAGCAAATTAATGAAAACACTTTTAAAACTGAGAATAGTGAAGTTTCTGGAATCCTGGATTACAGGACCGGAGGACACATGGATTCACTAAAGGTAGGTCTTGTCAGACAAATCTGATAAATTTCTTTGACTGGATGGCCAGGGAATTGGATAGCGCTAGATATGGTATATTTAGATTTTAGGAAAGCCTTTGACAGTGTTCCACACAGACGTCTAATAAATAAACTGCGTGCCCTCGGCATGGGTCCCAAAGTAATGGGTTGGGTCAAGAACAGGTTGAGTGGAAGGCGATAGAGGGTAGTGATCAATGGAGTCGCTCTGAAGAAAGGGATGTTACCAGTGGTGTGCCTCAAGGTTCTGTACTTGGACCTGCTCTTTTTAACATTTTTATAAACAATATTGCTGAAGGGCTGTAGGGTAAGATTTGCCTCTTTGCGGATGATATCAAAATTTCAGGATGGTGTGAACAACATGAAGAAAGACCTTGAAGAATGGTCTGAAATTTGGCAGCTAAAATTTAATGTTAAGAAATGTAAGGTCATGCGTTTGGGTTGCAAAAACCTGAGGGAACGGTACATTTTACGGGGCAAAGAACTTATGTGCACGATAGAAAAGTGGAAATTGGGAATGAATGTATATGATGATCTTAAGGTGGCCAAAAAGGTTGAAAAGGTGACAGCGAAAGTTAGAAGGATGCTAGAGTGCATAGGGAGAGGTATGGCCAGTAAGAAAAAGGAAGTATTTATGCCCCTGTATAAAACTCTGGTAAGACCTCATTTAGAATATTATGTGCAATTTTGGAGATCACATCTTCAAAAAGATATAAAAAGTTTGGAGTCAGTCCAGAGGAAGGCTACTAAAATGGTGCATGGTCTTCATCATAAGGCATATGGAGACATACTTAAAGATCTCAATATGTATACTTTGGAGGAAAGGCGAGAGAGGGGAGATGATAGAGACTGTTTAAATACTTACGTGATGTAAATGCGCATGAGTCGAGTCTCTTTCATTTGAAAAGAAGCTCTGGAATGAGAAGGCATAGAATGAAGTTAAGAATGATAGGGTTAGGAGGAATCAAAGGAAATACTTTTTTACAGAAAGGGTGGTAGATGCGAGGAATAGTCTCCTGAAAGAGGTGGTAGAGACAGAGACTGTGTCTGAATTCAAGAAAGCCTGTGATAGGACGTGGGATCTCTTATGGAGAGGAAGAGATAATGGTTGCTGCGGATTGCAGACTGGATAGGCTATTTGGCTTTTATTTGCCATCATGTTTCTATGTTTCTAACTTGATCTTGGCTATGTTGACTATCCAGCTCCTCCAGGAATTTTACCAAGCACTTTGTGGTTTCCACACTTTCCTAGCAGGGCTTTGCCATGATCATGTAACAGTCCAAGTATAAACGTACCACTGCTACCACAAGCCCAAAGGGAAGGGCATAAAACTGATAAATGACATCATAACAGAGGTATCATAACAGAGGTAATGCTGGATGGTCCTCTCAATTATGCAAAAACACCTCTAAGATTCGAGGATATGAGATACACCTCAATCTGGATGGCAATGATCATAGATTAGCATCTCTTTCCAAAATCAAGGAATCCTCAAAGCCCAGTTGACCTACTTGAGATTTAAGAAGGGTCATAAGCCACCTTCTTTCTTGGGCTCCATATGTTAACTGCCTCAATCATACTCCAAGGAACTAGAACCCTGACTCCAAATTCACAAACCTTGCTAAGGTCACTCAAATTGCCACCACTTTTACTGGATACTAATAAGGGGAAATATCTACATTGAATCTGAGGTTATTTGGGACCAACTCTGTGAAAAAAAGAAAAACAAACAGGTGACCTTCAACCCAAGAACACCCAAGTATGGGCCTTCAAAACTTCACGTAGGCAAACTATTTATTTAATTTTCTATATCATTCTCCCAGGGGACCTCAGAACAGTTTACATAAATTTATTCAGGTACTCAAGCATTTTTCCCTGTCTGTCCTGGTAGGCTCACAATCTATCTAAATGTACCTGGGGCAATGGGGGGATTGACTTGCCCAGGATCACAAAGAACAGCATTGGTTTGAACACACAAACTCAGGGTGCTGAGGCTGTAGCTTTAACCACTGCACCACATTCTCCCCTCCCTAGGGCCATTGGCGCCTCACACTTCAGCTTCATATCCGCAAGTCCTCTACAACCTACTGCACTGGAAATTGTCAACCCTACCTGGTCTAGAACACCTAGCATCCCTAAGGTGGCCCCCTAGCAGATGAAATTCAGACTTAGCCTGCCTCTCAGTTTTTTAAAACCAACTTTTCCAAATATCTCCAAACAACAGTTTCTCCCTAAAAGGCAACTTCTCAAATGGCCCTTTGACGCAACTACTGCTGCTCAATTTCTTGAACCACCAGGACCTCTCCCACAGTCACCAAATATGCCATTCCTTTAGCTGATGTACAAATAAAGTCAGAGTGTGTCCACCAAAAAGGCAACCCCTATCTCCACACGGATTGCTTCTGATGCAGTAGGGAGACCAAGTTCCTGGATGCTGTAGGCGATTGCTTCCTTGAACAACTTGTCAAGGAAAATACAAGAGGAAATGCAATTCTGGACTTATTTCTAAATGGACTACGAGGACTGGCGCAAGGTGTAGAAGTAGAAGGGACGCTGGGAAACAGTGATCACAATATGATCCACTTCAACCTGGACACAGGGGCAAAACATCGATCCAGAATGATGGCCACGGCACTGTACTTCCGAAAAGGGAATTACAAAGGGATGAGAATCATGATGGGGAAGAAGATTAAGAAGAGGATAAGCACTGTAAAAACGCTAGAGCAAGCATGATCCCTTTTTAAGGACACAGTCACCGAGGAGCAAAATCTATATATACCGCGTATCAACAAAGAATCCAGAAGAAAAAGAACAAGGAACCAGCGTGGCTCACTGTAGCGGTGAAGGAATCGATCAGAGACAAGAAGACCTAGTTTAAGGAATGGAAAAGGTCAAAAATGGACAAAAACTGGAAAAAGCGCAAACATCATCAAAGCAGGTGCCATAATGTGATAAGAAGGGCCAAAAGAGTCTACGAAAAAAAAATAGCCAAGGAGGCAAAAAAACTTCAAGCCGTTCTTTCGATATATTAAGGGGAAATGTCCCACGAAGGAAGCGGTGGGGCCGTTAGATGACCATGGAATAAAGGGGGTACTAAAGGAGGACAAAGCCATCGCCGACAAATTTAACACATTTTTTGCGTCTATATTTACAATATACCAGAAGCCGACAGGCTATATGCAAGAAACGAAGACGGGAAACTAGCAGGGTTGACAGTCAGTCTAGAAGAGGTATGCAGGCAAATAGATAGGTTTAAAAACGATAAATCCCCGGGACTAGACAGCATCCATCTGAGGTTAATCAAGGAACTGAAAGGGTTTATAGCTAAACTGCTCCAACTAATAGCCAATCTGTCGATCAAATCAGGAAGGATTCCGGAAAACTGGAAAGTGGCGAATTTTATGCCTTTCTTCAAGAAAAGTTTGAGGGGAGACCCGGGAAACTACACATCGGTGAGTCTGACCTCGGTACTGGGAAAAATGGTAGAGGCGCTGATAAAGGACTCCATCATTGATCACCTTGACGGACACAATCTGATGAGGACCAGCCAGCACAGCTTCAGCAAAGGAAGATCTTGCTTGACGAAGTTACAGCACTTCTTCGAGGGAGTGAACAGGCAGATAGACAAGGGTGACCCGGTCATAGTAACATAGTAACATAGTAGATGACGGCAGATAAAGACCCGAATGGTCCATCCAGTCTGCCCAACCTGATTCAATTTAAATTTTTTTTTTTTTCTTCTTCTTAGCTATTTCTGGGTGAGAATCTAAAGCTTTACCCGGTACTGTGCTTGGGTTCCAACTGTCGAAATCTCTGTTAAGACTTACTCCAGCCCATCTACACCCTCCCAGCCATTGAAGCCCTCCCCTGCCCATCCTCCTCCAAACGGCCATGCACAGACACAGACCGTACAAGTCTGCCCAGTAACTGGCCTAGTTCAATCTTTAATATTATTTTCTGATTCTAAATCTTCTGTGTTCATCCCACGCTTCTTTGAACTCAGTCACAGTTTTACCCTCCACCACCTCTCTCGGGAGCGCATTCCAGGCATCCACCACCCTCTCCGTAAAGTAGAATTTCCTAACATTGCCCCTGAATCTACCACCCCTCAACCTCAAATTATGTCCTCTGGTTTTACCATTTTCCTTTCTCTGGAAAAGATTTTGTTCTACGTTAATACCCTTGAAGTATTTGAACGTCTGAATCATATCTCCCCTGTCTCTCCTTTCCTCTAGGGTATACATATTCAGGGCTTCCAGTCTCTCCTCATACGTCTTCTGGCGCAAGCCTCCTATCATTTTCGTCGCCCTCCTCTGGACCGCCTCAAGTCTTCTTATGTCTTTTGCCAGATACGGTCTCCAAAACTGAACACAATACTCCAAGTGGGGCCTCACCAATGACCTGTACAGGGGCATCAACACCGTCTTCCTTCTACTGACTACGCCTCTCTTTATACAGCCCAGAATCCTTCTGGCAGCAGCCACTGCCTTGTCACACTGTTTTTTCGCCTTTAGATCTTCGGACACTATCACCCCAAGGTCCCTCTCCCCGTCCGTGCATATCAGCTTCTCTCCTCCCAGCATATACGGTTCCTTCCTATTATTAATCCCCAAATGCATTACTCTGCATTTCTTTGCATTGAATTTTAGTTGCCAGGCATTAGACCATTCCTCTAACTTTTGCAGATCCTTTTTCATATTTTCCACTCCCTCTTTGGTGTCTACTCTGTTTCAAATCTTGGTATCATCTGCAAAAAGGCATACTTTTCCTTCTAACCCTTCAGCAATGTCACTTACATACATATTGAACAGGATCGGCCCCAGCACCGAACCCTGAGGGACTCCACTAGTCACCTTTCTTTCCTTCGAGCGACTTCCATTAACCACCACCCTCTGGCGTCTGTCCGACAGCCAGTTTCTGACCCAGTTCACCACTTTGGGTCCTAACTTCAACCCTTCAAGTTTGTTCAACAGCCTCCTATGAGGAACTGTATCAAAGGCTTTGCTGAAATCCAAGTAAATTACATCTAGCATATGTCCTCGATCCAGCTCTCTGGTCACCCAATCAAAAAATTCAATCAGGTTCGTTTGGCACGATTTACCTTTTGTAAAGCCATGTTGCCTCGGATCCTGTAACCCATTAGATTCAAGGAAATACACTATCCTTTCTTTCAGCAACACTTCCATTATTTTTCCAACAACTGAAGTGAGGCTCACCGGCCTGTAGTTTCCTGCTTCATCCCTGTGACCACTTTTATGAATAGGGACCACATCCGCTCTCCTCCAATCCCCAGGAATCACTCCCGTCTCCAGAGATTTGTTGAACAAGTCTTTAATAGGACTCGCCAGAACCTCTCTGAGCTCCCTTAGTATCCTGGGATGGATCCCGTCTGGTCCCATCGCTTTGTCCACCTTCAGTTTTTCAAGTTGCTCATAAACACCCTCCTCCGTGAACGGCGCAGAATCTACTCCATTTTCTCGTGTAACTTTGCCAGACAATCTCGGTCCTTCTCCAGGATTTTCTTCTGTGAACACAGAACAGAAGTATTTGTTTAGCACATTTGCTTTCTCCTCATCACTCTCCACATATTTGTTCCCAGCATCTTTTAGCCTAGCAATTCCATTTTTTATCTTCCTCCTTTCACTAATATATCTGAAAAAATTTTTATCTCCCTTTTTTACATTTTTAGTCATTTGTTCTTCCGCCTGTGCCTTCGCCAAACGTATCTCTCTCTTGGCTTCTTTCAGTTTCACCCTGTAGTCCTTTCTGCTCTCCTCTTCTTGGGTTTTTTTATATTTCATGAACGCCAACTCTTTTGCCTTTATTTTCTCAGCCACTAGGTTGGAGAACCATATCGGCTTCCTTTTTCTCTTGTTTTTATTGATTTTCTTCACATAAAGGTCCGTAGCCATTTTTATCGCTCCTTTCAGCTTAGACCACTGTCTTTCCACTTCTTTTATGTCCTCCCATCCTAACAGCTCTTTCTTCAGGTACTTTCCCATTGCATTAAAGTCCGTACGTTTGAAATCTAGGACTTTAAGTATCGTGCGGCCGCTCTCCACTTTAGCCGTTATATCAAACCAAACCGTTTGATGATCGCTACTACCCAGGTGAGCACCCACTCGAACATTAGAGATCTCCATTTGTGAGGACCAGATCCAATATCGCTTTTTCCCTTGTGGGTTCCGTCACCATTTGTCTGAGCAGAGCCTCTTGAAAGGCATCCACAATCTCCCTACTTCTTTCCGATTCCGCAGACGGAACATTCCAGTCCGCATCCGGCAGGTTGAAATCTCCCAACAGCTGAACCTCGTCTTTCCTTCAAAACTTTTGGATATCCACAATCAGATCCTTATCAATTTGCTGCGATTGAGTCGGAGGTCTGTAGACTACACCCACGTAGATAGAAGTTCCATCTTCTCTTTTCAGAGCAATCCATATCGCTTCTTCCTCTCCCCAGGTCGATATTGTATATCTGGATTTTCAGAAGGCATTCGACAAGGTCCCGCATAAACAACTACTTCGGAAAATTGCAAGCCATGGAATTGAAGGTGAAATACTCACGTGGATTAAAACTGGTTGGCGGATAGGAAACAGAGAGTGGGGTTAAGTGGACAATACTCGGACTGGAAAAGTGTCACGAGTGGAGTGCCGCAGGGTTTGATGCTTGGGCCCGTGCTCTTCAATATATTTATAAACGACCTGGAAATTGGTATGACGAGCGAGGTGATTAAATTTGCAGAAGATACAAAGTTATTCAGTGTAGTGAAGACACAGGACTGTGAAGATCTGCAATGTGACATAAACATGCTCGAGAAATGGGCTGTGACATGGCAAATAAGGTTTAAAGTGGATAAGTGTAAGGTGATGCATGTTGGTAACAAAAATCTTATACACAAATACAGGATGTCCGGTGCAGTACTCAGAGAGAGCACGTCACCCCCCCCAGGAAAGAAACTTGGGAGTACTGGTAGACAAGTCAATGAAGCTGTCCGTGCAATGTGCGGCGGCGGCAAAAAGGGCAAACAATGCTAAGAATGATTAAGAAGGGGATCACAAACAGATTGGAGAAGGTTGTCATGTCGCTGTACTGGACCATGATAGCCCCCATCTGGAATACTGCATCCAGCACTGATCGCCGTACATCAAGAAGGACATAGTACTACTCGAAAGGGTCTAGAAAAGAGCGACTAAAATGGTTAAGGGGCTGGAGGAGTTGCCGTACAGTGAGAGATTAGAGAAACTGGGCCTCTTCTCCCTTGAAAAGAGGAGTCCAAGAGGAGACATGATCGAAACATTCAAGATAATGAAGAGAATAGACTTAGTAGATAAAGACAGGTTGTTTACTCTCTCTAAGGTAGAGAGAACAAGTGGGCACTCTAAAGTTAAAAGGGGATAGATTCCGTACAAACATAAGGAAGTTTTTCTTCACCCAGAGAGTGGTAGAAATATGGAACGCTCTTCCGGAGTCTGTTATAGGGGAAAACACCCTCCAGGGATTCAAGACAAAGTTAGACAAGTTCCTGCTGAACCAGAACATACGCAGGTAAGACTGGACTCAGTTAGGGCACTGGTCTTTAACCTAAGGTCTGCCGTGGGTGCGGACTGCTGGGCACGATAGACCACTGGTCTGACCCAGTAGCGTCAATTCTTATGTTCCCTCTCTCACCCTTGTGTCTCAAGAAGGTGTGCAACTTCATGGTCCAAAAAAAAAAAAAAAAAAAAAAGCTTGGGCTGTAAGCCCTACACAGATGCTGTTTTCAGGTCAGGGTGACCACATCAAACATCTGCTTTAACAATAAATTTATTCTATGGTCCTAGGAATCCTTCAAAGCTACTCTTTCTTCTACCAGAATCATAGGCCTCCTGGTAATCATAGTCACTAACATGTCTCCTTCAACTAACACCAGATCTTATCTATTGATAGAGAAACTAGACAGAGCCATGCCCTTCAGTTTCACTCCTAGGATGCCCCATGCCACAGAAATTATCTCCCTTCAATGCTTCTGGTATGTGGAAAAAAAACCAAGGAGACTTCAATGCCTGTCAAGAGGGAAATCTTGACAGCTTTCCCATAACGACAACTCCAACTGGTGAAACCACCTCACCAATGTGGCAGCCCACCTCCCCTTCCTCATCTATGAACAATTTGTCTAACTTCTGTAGCTTAGTGTCTGCTTGAAAGAAGCCCCAACTGAGTAAACCCTTGGACCCTAGTTACTTCCTCTCCATCAGTTCCTCTTCCAGGGATAAATTACTGACCATTGTTCGCTAAGGAATCCAATCTGGGCTGCTGCTGAGGCTTCCCGACTTCCCCCTCTTCGGTATAAATTCCATGGAGAAAACCTCCCCAATTCCTGTCCCCTCTACCTTTTCAGCCCTGCTTAGGACTGGTGAACCCTTGTCCTCCTCTCTGGCCAAGTAATGGCAGAAGCTCCCAACAAAAATGCCTCCTTCATTTCAACTGCTAAGGACTAGAGAGCTGCACGGGAACGGGGACGACGGGAATCTCGTGGGTTCCCCCTTCGGGTCACGGGGATCCCATGGGGATGCCCCCTAGGGTCACGGGGGATCCCTTGGAGACGCCCCTTAGAGTTGCAGGGTTCCTGCGGGGTTGGATGTACTTGCGAGGCTCGTCTTCTCCCTACCTGCCCTGCCCCAGCACACAGCCGATCGGAAGTCTTCCATGATGTCAGCGCTGACGTCGGAGGGAGGGCTTAAGCAAAATCCTCCCTTCCTCCAACTTCAGTGTTGACATTGGGAAGACTTCTGGATGGCTGTGTGCTGCGGCAGGGCAGGTAGGGAAAGGCAGTGGCGTACCAAGGGGGGGCGGGGAGGGCGGTCCACCCCGGGTGCAGCCTTAGGAGGGGGGATGCACAGCCGGCCAGGTCCCCTTACCTTTGTGGCGCATCCCCCGACCGACTGACAACAGGCTCGGTCCGACAAATCTCCCTGCCCTGTAGCCGCGAATCTAAATTACCTTCTTACAGCAGCTTCAATACTCCAGCTGCTGTAAGAAGGTAATTTAGATTTGCGGCTACAGGGCAGGGAGGTTTGTCGGACCGGGCCTGTTCTGTTGTCGGGTGGGCAGGGAAACACCACGAAGGTAAGGGGCAGGGAGAGAGAAAGGGAGGAAAGGTGGAGTGGAGAGGAAAAGACGCTTAAGGGAAATGGGTAAAACTCAAGGGGGAGAAGGACGCTGAAAGCACAGGGGAAGAAAAAGGGGTGGAGAAGGACGCTGAAAGCACATGGGGAAGACAAAGGGGTGGAGAAGGACGCTGAAAGCACATGGGGAAGACAGAGGGGGAGAAGGACGCTGAAAGGACATGGGGAAGGACGCTGAAAGCACATGGGGAAGACAGAGGGGGGAGAAGGACGCTGACAGGATATGGAGAAGATGGGGGGGAGAAGGACGCTGAAAGGAAATTGTGAAGAGAGAGTGGGGAGAAGATGCTGGCAGGGAAGAAGACAGAGATGCCAGACTATGGGGGGAGTGGAGGGAAGAAGATGGGTGCCAGACCAATTTGGAAGGAGGGAGAAAGGGAGAGGCACAGTAACAGAGCAAATGGAAGACGCAGAGAGAGAGAGAGATAGTGGATGGAAGGAGTTGAATGAGAACATGAGGAAAGCAGAAACCAGGCAACAAAGGTAGGAAAAAAATTCTTTCTTTTTTTTTTTTTGCTTCAGGATAAAGTAGTATATTAGTTGTGTTGATAAAAATTTATAAACATTAGAGGCTCTGGTAGAAACCCTTTACAAAGTATGTATTCTTCCCAATTAATATTTCCAAATTAATAAAGTCTTTTTGCTTATTTGTAAATGGGTTTCTACCAGAGCCTTTAATTCAGTAGCATAATTAAATGAAATAACTATTTCTGAAGTTTATAGGGACGGGCGGGGACGGAAGGGATTCCTCGCGGGGACGGGTGGGGATGGAGGGATTCCTCACGGGGATGGGTGGGACATTGGCGGGGACGGGTGGGGTTTCTGACCCCGCGCAACTCTCTACTAAGGACTTAAGCGGATATTCCAGGAACTGCAACTCTACTGTGCTGGACTTGTAACTACAAAGACTTCTGTTGAATGCAGGAGACAATTCTGTTACCTTTACTTACCTGGCCCAGGCCAATGATAACCACAAACCCACATGGCAGTGCTCAATTCAGCCTGACCACCTGGAGTACTTCTGTGATGCAGCAGGCCTCAGCACATTACTGCCTCTTGTTCTCTCCTTCTACCAGCCACATGGCAGTGCTCAATTCAGCCTGACCACCTGGAGCACTTCTGTGATGCAGCAGGCCTCAGCACATTACTGCTTCTTGTTCTCTCCTTCCACCAGCAGAATCACTCACACTGTTGCCACTGACTCACTTACTTTGGTCAGCAGCAATCAATTGAGTGCCATGCTCCTGCAAGCTTCATCTAGTATGGAGCTCCCCCCCCCCTTTTTTTTTTTTTTTCCTGAAATGCTGAAACTTGTTCCTGGGCACTCAAGAACCCCAGTCCAGAAATACAAGCCAACCATTCCTCTCAGGGTTTATGGCAATTGGAGGTGGGAAAGAGCTGAGTTCACCCAGATGTAATTCCCCAGGCATTGGGGCCCACAAGGTAACAAGCTGACCTGTCAAAAGATCTTTTCTTCACCTGAAAAAGAAAGTAATATATTTGCTGTTTGTCCCCTCCTCCACCCCAAAGGGTTACCCAGGAAAACACCTCACCATTCCTAAGGATCCTTGACACAGCCTACCCACTAGACATTATGTGCAGATGGAGACTGAGAAAAAAAAACAACTATTAAAGGACTGCACAGGACACTTAAAAGATGCCCTCACGTCTGAACTGGTCTATGGAACACTAAGGAAGTATGATCATTTGTTATTTATGAATTATTTTTATACTCATCTACTTTTTGTTGGTTAATCAAGTAATATTATTCTTTTGAAAAATATCTAACTGTATTGTGCAGCCAATGTTAAATATCTAGACAATCCTTCTCTATGTGCAAGACTGCTAATTTTAAATGACTAGTCATTACTTCTACCCCAAAGCAACACTGTATTATTACAGCATGTCCACTTACTTTGTGTCAGAGGTAAGTCCCACTATTCTCCTGAGATCAAACGGTCTTCCCATATCAATGGGAGGGTTTGCTGCCTCCAAAGAGAGACGTCTCCTAAATGGCTCCCAAATTCCTTGAGCTTCTAAATAAGCTGTTCCAATTACTAAGAGGAAAAGTACACTGCATGGAACAGAAGATAAGACAAACAATGAGTCAATCGTTACATATTTGTGCTTGCTTAGTATCATCAGAAAACAATGAACTTGTTGTGCCAGCAGATAAAGCATTCCAACTGCTGTTGTAGTTCTAACTTATATAATTATGTGCAAATGTTTAGATACTCATGGTTTTAAAACAAATTTAAAAATGGGTTATGCAGATGCGGGCACCAATTCCAAAATATGTCAGGATAACAACAGACTCACATTCTGATCAGATGTTCTGTTGATCTATAACTGCTCATGGGGTAGAGGAGATGAAGGGAGAGATGCAATAAAGAAGAGGGAGAAATTTTGAATATGGTGGAGGGCAGGGAGACATTCATAGAGGAGAATAGAGAGAAATGTTGGACATAGGATGGAGGGCAGGGAGAGATGGTGCATGGGGAGAGAGATAGAAATGTTGTACATGAGGGAAGGAAGGGAGATGCTGTACAGAGGAGAATAGAGAGAGAGATATATGGTAGACAGTGGGAAAGAAACAGAAATGTTGGATATGGCATGGAGCACGGAGAAAGAAGAAAACATCAAATGGGCAGGAGACCCTGATGAGAGAGTTAATAGAAGACAAGCTGGGACCAACATGATTTGAATAATAAAGTGACCAGTCAACAAATAGTAGAAAAATAATTTTTATTTTCTGTTTTGTGATTACAATGTGTCAGATTTGAAATGTGTATCCTGCCAGAACTTGTGTTAGACAGTGAGCTAGGACCTAACAGAGAAAGGACATGTCTTTTTTGATTACACCACAGCATCGGAGTTGGGTTGGAGAGGTTACAAAAATACAACAAAACACCCAGTTGGGCAGGAAAAGTGAATTGAATCGAAAAATCAATTCAATAGGTCAAATCGAATCAAAAAAAGTTTCCCTGAATCGCACAGCACTATTTCAGACATGCAGAGAGCTATGAATACTTTTTCAGCCAGAAGAGCTCTCTGAAGAGCAGGGGAAAAAATTCCAAAAGGAAGAATAGAATGATTCTTAGCTGGCTACTGGAAACATTTGGAAGCTATTATATTTGCTATAAAAGGTGTTACAGAGTATTGCTTGGAAGGGTAGCTAAACTTGTGTACCTACTATATTCACCATTTTCTTATTTTAAGTCTGTCCATTTTCTTATTTTAAGTCTGTAAGAAACTGAAAATAAATACTGCAGTAATTATTCATTAAAATCTATAAAATATGCTGTGTTTATCTTTGTACTCTGCAGCTTGTGTGTCACTTCTGATTACCTGAGGATTTACAGAAACATATAATTGGACCAGTGGTACCTAAACTTTTGCATTCAACTGTTAAGGCAGATAACTCCATGGTTTGTGGATTTAAAACAGCTGTTTACAAAATTTATCAGAAGTGAAAATCTCAATTTAAATCCAATGTTTCATACCAAGGGAACAACCACTAATTTTATACCTTTAAGCATCTATTATATCCTCATATACTGCGGTTTTGGACCATATTAAAAGATGAGTATGGAAGACCAAAATCAGACTTTCCATATTTTTATACATAAACATTCTTCAGATTCATAAATTGATTTGTTTTCTTGCATTTGAAGAAACTTAGATGAATAAATATTAAAATAGCTTTCTGACAACTTAAGAAATACTGTAGTTTGCCACAAGTCTGAAAAAAGAGATGTGTAAGATTGCAGTAATCAGAGTGATTGATGTTAGAAAAATAAATTTAAACAGTTCTTGAACAGACATTTAATAGCTGCATAATATGTCATTTATTGTAAGCATTAAGGGTGACTGTGGTATCTACTGTTTCTTCCATTTAAAAACAAATAAGGCAGTATTCAAACTATATTACGGTGTTCACATATGTAGACCAATGATATTCAACCCAGTCCTCAGGGACCACCTGGCAAGTCGGATTTTCAGGATATCCACAATGAATATGGATGACAGTGATTTTGAAAACCCGAATGGCTAGATGGTCCCTGAGGACTGGGTTGAATACCACCGATGTAGACGTCACTATAAAAATTGGTATATGTGCATTTATGTATCCACAATATCTGCATGCAATTCATCTGAAGTACCTCATTATTCCTGAGATGAATATGTACAGTGCCAGCTCCCAGTTAGGTCGGGGCAGAGCTTCTGCACATGTTGCTAACATGTGATATGGAAGTGATGCATTTAGCATAAATACAAATTCAGAGCCACCGGTTGTAACAAACTTCAATTCACGAATGACTCTGGAAGAAGTGAAATCTGGTGTAAACCTAATATATATATAAAAAAAAAAAAAAAAGAGCCATGTTAAAATGTGATAGTTCATGAAAAATGAATAAGTATCTGAGTAGAGGAGTCCCATGCTGCCTTGTAAAGTCATGGTTATTTTTTGAAAATTTATTGCTAATCAAGTAGAAGATATTACCACCCATGGAAACACTATTTTCTCTAGTACTGATACTTTACTAGAGTGCTAAATAAATGGTGAACATCTGTTGTTGTTTCATATTTACAGCATAGACATTAGTCATTGTAGTAATAAAATAAGGAACAGTAACATCAACCTGTGGATGAAAGAATTATTTAAAATCTATACCCCTATAAGTTTTTACTAGATTCTTTGCAATATATACCTTACAGTTGTCTTTGGTAAAAATCTGAAAATAAATCTTATTGAGGCACGTGTGTAGAAACTGAAGTGTCATGGGACAAAATAATATTCTTAGAATGTAAAATAAGTGGTGAGACAGTGCATCTTGGCTTTCCCTAGCTTAATAATGTACCCTGAAAGAGCTTGAAAGGACAGCAGCACTACCAGGAAAAGGAAAACATTTAATCTATTGTGACTGTATTAAAGACACAGAGGGGTCACCACAAGGTATTGGAAGATTAGGTTCTTTGTTAATCTTCTTTCTATTATAAAACATAGAATTATGTACTATAGCTGTTCTTTCACCCTAGTCGTAAACTTTGCAGAAGGGTGTTGCTCAAATCTTCCAATTCCTCCCTTTCTGCACGGGAGAACAGCTCCCTCTTCAGTTAGTACCAAATCAATCGAACTCCTTTGAAACAGAAGAAAGGAAAAGAGGCGGCACAGGGATCTACCCAGGTAACATTCTGTTCTGCTCTGTAACTTATGACAAAAGAGCCATGATTAATAACAAGTAACAATTAACAGTGAACAACAATGAAGCACATGAGTAGCTAGGAACCAACCAGCTAAGTGCAACAAGGAGAACCCATAAGGAGATAGTGGATGCTGCAGATGGGCAGACTGGATGGGTCATTTAGTTTTTATTTGCTATTATGCTTTTATGTTTTCTATTACTAAGGCAATAATAAAATTTTATATTTTAACATTTCATCTTATTACTGCAATTGTTAATCAGGAGCTCCTCCTGCACAAAATTACTTGCAAATTTCGTCAGTGGACAGTTTTGCACAAGTGCTGAAAATTTGTCATACAGGCTATGAATCCTCTGAGGAAATACTGGACACAAGCCTCCTAAGGATGAGGAAAATGCTTGGAGTAGAAGCCTCAAATCTTTCCTAAACTTAAACAGGTTTTATTGTGTTAAAGTGCAAGAGGAGACAGATCTCTTCTTGAAGTAGGTGGGTATGGGCTTGAAATATTCAAGACCACACTAGAACTCAGTCTGGTACCAGGGATTGAAATCTGAAGTTATAGCCCAATTTTATGGTGTTCAAATCACAGGAATGTCTTGTGATTTGTTTCCATTACTAAAGAAATAAGTATACCCTACCCCGTTTTTCTCAAGTCTGTCCGGGAGTACCCCCCTGTCAGTCAAGTTTTCAAGATATCCACAAGGCATATGCATGAGATTTATTTGCATACACTGCCTTCTTTGTATACAAATCTTTCATACATATTCATTGACATCCTAAAAACCTGACTGGTAAGAGGGTACTCCAGGACAGACCTGGCAAACAATGCCCTACCTCAATTAGACAAACAAACCAAAAAGGCAAGCGAGATGTCCAGAGATTCAACCAATGGGACTGCTTATTAATATCAAAGTCACAAAACTGAAGACTAAGGTCCCAATTTTGTGACTTTTGGCTAGATTCACAAAGCAAACCGATCATGTACTGATTGGCTTGTGACCCCTTTGTGACCAGAATTTCCTCCTGCACTATTCACTAACCTCTCCTGCGATCCACTTCAAATCCGTGCATGCAAAGTAGACAGGGACACGATTCACCAACCAAATTTTTAAAACCAATTGTGTTGGCCGATCAACCCAAGAAGTGACTGCTGGGGACCAGTCAAAAACGTCTTTCCGACTCTCCAACTCCATAGAAGCCCTGCTCTCTGTACGCCCTCCATCTCTCGTGCCTGCCCCCCAATGCTCTTCCCCGGATCTCTCCTGCTTGCTCTGCCCCGAATCGCCGCCCTGCTCTGCTCATATCTCTCTTGCCTGCTCACCCTGAATCGCCACCTTGCTCTGCTCCGATTTCTCCTGCCTGCCTGCCTGCCTGCCGCTGGGCTAAAAAGTTTAAAAAAGAAGTCATGGATCGGACGGGTCTAGACGCATGCGCAGACCATCTGTCGGGATCACACACCAGCGATCTGTGCCGGCAGATGGAGGCTTTCCTCCAATTGCCCCCCCCCCCCCATCTGCATATTCAACTTTCAAGAATCCATCGGACCTGCCTGGATTGGGAACGAGTTGGTCCCAATCGGGTAGATTTGTGAATCTAGCCCTTTGATATTGAAATTTTCATTAATAAACAGTCCTGTTGGTTGAATCTCTAGACATCTTGCTTGACTTTTTGGTTTGTTTGTCATATATTGAGGAAAGAACTCTTCGCTTCTTTGTTTGGTTTCACCTACCCCGATTGGAGGCAGTTGGAAAATAAAACTAGCACCCTCTGGAAAATGATTATATACACTGTATATTACTGTGCATTTTTTAAACTGGTATCTTGACAAAGCTTTGACTTCTTACCCCTGTTTCACGTTGATATATTCTGATTATGCTCAGTTATGTTTCTTGTGTACTTAACCTTAAACTGTGATACATGCCATTAACAAGATGGTAGAAGGATAAATCTAAAAATGTTTATCTCCTAGTGAAGGCTGTACCAAAACCCAGTATAAACTGTATATATTGAACGATATAAAACTGGTGAGTTGCAATGTGATCAGATAAGCAAAAAATCATTTTTACCTTCTATCTTTTCTTTTGAGTTGCATTTAATGGTAACTCATATGCAAAGAGTGATATTTTATTTGCACAACACCTATGGCCAGATCCACAGTGGAAGTGAAATGTGTCATAGGTGAGGAAAGGCAACATTATATGGGAAGGAGTTCTCAACAAAGTCCTCAGGGCACACCAAGTCAGTCGGGCTATAATGAATACACATGAGATTATTTGCATATAACAGAGGCAATGCATATAAATTTCTCATGCATGCATAGTCACTATAGAAATCTTGAAAACCAGACTGGCTTGTTGTGTTTCACGGACATGGTTGAGAACTCATGGTGTATGGTGATGCTAAATACAATTATACTCACCAGTAGTTACGTAACTAAGTATGTGGTCCAAGCTATTTCATATTAGCATTTCAAACTGTCAAACAGGAAATCTACAACTGATTATTAAAAAAATAATTTCCATAACAATTGTTAAACTAGTGCTCTCATAGAAAACTTCAACAGGCTTATTTTTAGCAGATGCAACTTGTCCAGTATTCACAACATTTTTTTCAAACTCTTCAAAACGAAAGATTAGGTTCTTACCTCGATAATCTTCTTTCCATTAGAAAAGCGCATGAGTACTGAGCCTGTGGATAGTGCATCTTCACCCTTGAGGTATGCAGAAATCATTTTCAACTCCGCCTTCCTGCATCACCGGGCACCATCCTCTCTCCTCAGTTTGTACCAAAGCAGAGATAACCCCCTGAAAGAGGAGAAATAAGAAGAAGGGGCATGGGGAAACTCCCCAATGATAAACTTCTGATCTGCTCTGCAAGAAAACACAACTCATTAACAACTGTAACATAACAGTTTGCAAACTTTGCAACATAGTAGGCAAAAGCTTATTACCTGATAATATGACACACGACCTACTGTTGCTGGAACAATGGTCGACTACTTGGCAGCTAGGCTTCAATGCTAAAAAATGCAAGATAATGCACCTGGGTAAGAGAAACCCGCGTAGAACTTATGTACTAAATGGTGAGACCTTGGTTAGGACCACGGCGGAACGCGATCTAGGAGTGATCATTAGCGAGGACATGAAGGTTGCCAATCAAGTGGAGAAGGCCACCTCCAGGGCAAGACAAATGATGGGATGTATCCGCAGAGGTTTCGTCAGCAGGAGACCTGAAGTTATGATGCCGTTGTACAGAGCCATGGTGAGACCTCACTTGGAGTACTGTGTTCAGTTTTGGAGACCACACTACCGAAAGGACATGCTGAGGATCGAGTCGGTTCAGCGAATGTCCACCAGGATGGTCTTAGGGCTCAAGGATCTCACGTATGAAGAAAGACTAAAGAAATTACGGCTGTACTCACTTGAGGAAAGAAGAGAACGAGGAGATATGATTGAAACATATAAGTACATCACGGGACGCATCGAGTCAGAAGATGATATCTTCTGGCTCATGGGACCCTCGATCACCAGAGGGCATCCGCTGAAAGTCAGGGGAGGGAAGTTTCATGGCGACTTCAGGAAGTACTTCTTCACCGAGAGAGTGGTGGATCATTGGAATAGACTCCCACTCCAGGTGATAAAGGCCAGCAGTGTGACGGATTTTAAGAGAAAATGGGATACTCACGTGGGATCTTTAAGGGAGTAAACTCAGGGAGGAGGGATACTTGGAATGGGCAGACTTGGTGGGCTATAGCCCTTTTCTGCCGCTTTTTTTTCTATGTTTTCTATGTTTCTAACATCAACAAGGCGGAATGAAAACCACCACCTACTTGAGTGCAACCAGCATTAACACTTGTTCAGCTCTGACTGTCAAGAACAACCCTGTACAGACACTCCTGTTCTCTTTGAAGTCGTAGCTTCTTATTGTTTCATCATACTTGAGTGCGATTAGACAAGCCTTTGCAGCCTCTTACCTGTCTGAAGCTAAAAGTAGGTTATACTGAAAACTGATAGGGCGGGGCTTCAGGACTCATGTGCTTATCTACTAGAAAGATTATCAAGACCTGAAGCTTTGAAATTCTTTTAGCTGAAATTATGGCTACCAGGAAAACCATCTTTATAGTGAGATCTGTCAATGTGGGCTTCTATAGGGCTTGTATAGTGCCTTATTTAGGGCCCTCAACACGAGGTTAAGGTTTCATGAGGGACGTTTGACACACAAGCAGACACAACTGCACTGCTCCCTTCAAAAATCTGACATATCCAGGTGAGAGGTTAAGGAACCTCTCTCCAATCAAGCTCGAAAACAAGACACACTGGCCAACCTGGACCTTTAAGGAACTAACAGCCAAGTCCTTCTCTAGACCTCCCTGAAGGAATGAAAGGATCGCTGCTATCAGAGCCCTAACTGGCTCTATCTACTGCTCCGAACTCCAGTTTTGAAATAATTTCCAGGCTTTCACATAAGCCACTATTGTGGCTGGTTTCTTGGCATAAAGGAGGGTAGTCATGACCTTTTTGTACTAAGGCTGTGCGGTCAAGAGTCATGCTGTAAGCTCAAAGCATTCCGGATTCTCTATAGAGATTGGGTCCTGCGAGAGCTGCGTTGGATGAAGAGGGAGTCTCAGACTCTGGTCTCTGCAGCCGGACTACATCCATGTACCATGGCCAAGACAATCAATCTGAAGCCACGAGGATCACTAGCCCTCAATGCATCTCTATTCTACGAATGTCTCGGCCTATCATTGGCCAAATACAAGAGATCCCTAGTAGGCCAAGATTGCACTAGAGCGTCTACACCAACGCTTTCCTGCATACTACTTCAACTTAAGTATCACGTTGTGCTGTGATTGCAGACTTACGCCATCAGAGCGAATGTCACATTCCCCCCCCACCCCCCCACCCCCCCGGTGAACAAGCCTGTTGAATGCTTCCCTGGGACAAGGATCAGTCCCCTGGATCAAGTGTCTGTTGACTGAGACAGTTGGCCTGAACATTGTTCACTCCTGCTACATGTGCTGCCGAGATGATTAGCAGATGGTTCTCTATTCAGCAAAACAATAGCTGGGCCTCTAATTTTAACAGCGCACTCTTGGTTCCTCTGTCTGTTGAGATAAGCCACTGCTGTGACATTCTCTGCAAACCCTGTACAGACACACCTAAATCAACGCTACCAAAATGTCTTTCTTAGACAGTAATGGACTGTATTCACTGTGCTGCCATGTGCTGTACCTGCATCAGCTCTCACTGTAGGTGGCTGATGGAAAAGCTTTTCAATCTCATACAAACAATCAGGATCTCCAGGGGCTTTTCTCTTCTGGCTGCCGTTTACACAGGCTGAAACAGCCTGAAACCCTCTATCCCACTAGTCTTACACGGGGAGGGGAGAGTAGATTCCGCTGCCACCCGCAAGGTCTCCCAATCAGCGCAGAGCCCAAATACAGCCTGTGTTCACATACTTCAGTCAAAACCCAATGAGCAGACTACCAATGGCAGAACCAGAGCCGATCCAAGACCTCAGAACACTGAGCCTGAAGCCCCTCCTAGGCGGAGCTATTAAAGGACTATTGGGAATCTCTATAGCATCCAAAGCTTCTAAGAAAAACATTGGATAATATTGAAAATAAGAAATTTAAGCAGAGCAGATAAAGAGACACCTTCTCAACTCAATTGCAAAAGGAAAAAACTGAGGAGAAAGGGCAGTGCCTGATGATGAAGGGAAGCAGAGTTGAAAATGTAGATGTCTTCAGCATACCTTCGTGGGTGAAAATGCACTACCACCAGTTTCAGGACTCATGTGCTTTTTGCACTGGAACACTAAGCTTTTAGGAGTTCATTCTGGAGATCTGTATGCCATTAAACACTAGCAAATTATTCTATTAGCAAGGGTACTATTTGTTTTCAAGGCATTTGTGTCTAGAAATCATTTAAACATAATTTCTCACCTAATTCAGAGCATAAGATATTTGCAAAGACATTACTTACAATATGAGAATGTCCTTAGAGGCATTGGGACTTAGTGCAAACTCTTGACAATTAACAACTTTAAATCCATATCCTTCACAAGAGTATCCATTGATTTCCATGGACTTCACATTAATTTGTAGCTGCCCTGTGTTTTCCACTTTGAATGTCCTCTTCAGTGTGAAATTTGGTTCTTTGAATTTCAGTTCTAAAACAAACCATCAAATCATTTTCAAAAGTTTGCGTTATCACTAAGGGAATGACATTAGAAACATATTATACATGTGCTTTCTGAAAGAATTGCAAGAACGGGAGTTACTAATCAATGTCTATCCTTTCTTTAAAAAATAAATAGATCTAATACAACCATACTGAAAGGATTTAGCAGCTAAGAATTATTTGATAACCACATGTAAGAGAAAACATATTTTGTGCATTTGATTTTTTAATATAGAATGAAATAAGGTACAAGCTTACAAAGCCATAAACTAATTAAACATTTTGGGAAAAGATTCAGTGTTTAAAATAGAAAACAGAAAAATGATTTTAAAAAAGTTACAAAATAACATGGAAGTCAGAATAGGGCACATCAACAACTTAATAAAACAAACACAAAGAACATATAAATATCCAAACTCGCTCCCCAAAATATGCAGGACCAGGGTAGGATTAATCCTTTGGTGGGCCCTAGGCAATCAAGGATTCCCAATCATATCAAATGGGACAAGAATGGGAGAAATAGAAAGATTCTCTATAGACACTCAATACTGCCTGTCACAAAGAGATCTACATCTTCTCAAGACGTTTCTGAAAAGGTATAGCTGCAGTGCTCTTACTTAAAAGCTGGAGATGGAGATCTTATGTGGGATTTATTTTCGGTAAAGCTAAGTTATTACCACAACTCAAGTCATACCATTCCATGCTTAGAACTGTGTAAAGCAGTGCTAGCAGTAGAGACAGCAGAAATAATGAAATTGATATTCATATAGATGCAGTCAGTTTTTACACTGACAGCAAAGTCATCCTGAGCTACAGTACGTCTACAATGAAACCAGAAAATTTTAAGTGTAAGTATGTGAGGGACAGAGCTATATCTATGCCAACTAATCAGAATCCATCTGGTTGTTGAAACTTTGTATTATACTTTGCCTAGAACAGCAGCACAGGTTTGGCTTAAGTTTATGGTTAAGATTAGTGGTAGAGTTACTGATGGGACTACCATTAGGGCTAGTCTGAGGGTTAATTTTCAAGAGTATATTTTACCAAGCATAATCATTGCATCAACAAAGCAGCAAAAATAACCCTCAGTTCATCTTAGAAATTGCAATATTGTAATTTCTAATTTTAAAGATACTGTTTAAATATTTACTTCACACAGTATTCATTCAAAAAATAAGATCAAAAGCAATCTAAAACGTCTCCTGGGCATCCTATAGTTTCATGTCGTAATTCTTTATTTGAATCTCTACCTCAATATATAGATTATTTTTTACAACCTTTTGTTTATGCTATCACTTCATATGTGATTGTCAACAGTAGAGATTCCATCTGAAATACAAGATAGATTATTATTCATGACATTGGATATTACATCTCTTTACACCAGTATACCTCAGGCTGAGGCCATAGATTTGGTTGAAATATATCTTTATAAGTCTACAATGGTGGGCAATAAATTGGAATTACTGTTAGTTATGGCCCATTTTGTTAAGAAAAATATTTTGTCTTTGAAGATCAATATTTCATGCAAATAAAGGAAGTAATGATGGGTGTACCTGTTGCCCCATCTACAACATGTCTTTATATGTCTGATTTTGAAGATCAATTTGTTTATACTTCTGTATTTTTCCAATGTACTTATGTGGAAATGTTTTATAGATTATATATTTTTTTGATGGAAGACACACATGGCTTGTTTTCAGAATTTATTCAATAACTTAATGGTGGTAATAAGCATTTGACGTTTACAGAAAGTCAATTCAGCTAATATAAATTTTTTAGATATCAAAATTATGTATGCCTAGGGGAAGTCTGCAACTACTATTTTTAGGAAAGCTATGGACAGGAATATGCTTTTAAATTATTGTAGCTATTATCCCAAGCAATTGAGAGATAGCATTCCAGTTGGACAAACCCAAGCAAGAGTTAAAAATTCAAGCTGCTAACATGGAAAAAAAAAGATT
This sequence comes from Geotrypetes seraphini, assembly GCF_902459505.1. NCBI lineage: Eukaryota > Metazoa > Chordata > Amphibia > Gymnophiona > Dermophiidae > Geotrypetes > Geotrypetes seraphini. Next base: position 137,766,680 of record NC_047089.1, read on the forward strand.
TCAACAGAGGAGATATTCAAGGCATAGTCTGAACAGAGCTTATAAGTGGGTACAATATGCTAATCATGAATGGTTGTTGCTTTCTAAACATTGCACAGAATGCAATAATAGAACAGTATGTGTATTACCCTTCTCCCCTCAAGCCTTATAGATCACATGTCGTAACTGTAAACACTAGGACATTTTGGGATCCTTTTATCAAGCTGCGGTAGAGGTTTAACGAGCTTAATACTACGCGCTAAACCGCCTGCCACACTAGCTGTTAACGCCTACATTGAGCAGGCGTTAGTTTTTTAGCCAGTCGCGGAGGTTAGCGCATGATGAAATGTCCGACGCGCTAATCCCACTAGCGTGGCTTCATAAAAGGAGCCTTTTATGTTTTCACCCTGTTTTTGCTGAGATACCTAAGATCACGTTCAAGTGAAGCAAGAATCTAGGAGAGTTGTTAAAATAGTAGAAGAAGAAAAATAAAGATCATGTATCATTCACTTGAGGACATACTATATGTGGCAAAAGCACAGCTACTTACCGTAACAGGTGTTATCTGCAGACAGCAGGCAGATTTTCTCACATATGGGTGACATCATACATGGAACCTGGTACAGATAGTCTGAAAAGTGAACTGTCACTTTAAATTTTTTAGAGCTTTGCTACCCGCTCCGTGCATAAGCGACTACTTTGCCACCTGAAGAGGCTCGTGGTACCTCAGTTCCATAAGCAAGTTAAGAAGCCAACCAGAGGAGGAGGGTGGGATGTAAGAATATCTGCCTGCTGTCTCCAGATAACACCTGTTAGGGTAAGTAACTGTGCTTTATCCTAGGACGGGGGTCGGCAACCTGCGGCTCCAGAGCCGCATGCGGCTCTTTTCCACCTTTGCTGCGGCTCCGGTAGTGTGTCACGCAGGCATGCAGCTTAAGTCCAGCGTCGCGGGGGAAATAGCCATGCTGAGCAGTGAGCTCAGCACATACACAGATGAAAGCCTTGCTTGCTGATTGGTCCGGCGGCCCCGCCCCGCCGGACCAATCAGCAAGCAAGGCTTTCATCTGTGTAGTGCTGAGCTCACTGCTCAGCATGGCTATTTCCCCCGCGACGCTGGACTTGTAAGGTGCCTGAAAAAGAAATCATCCTGGCCGGGGTCGGTGTCATGCTCCGGAGATCTACAGCCTTCCTATCTCCCTCTCCCTTCTACCTGCTTCCGGCCACATCCCCTGCTCCGCGGCTCTCTTCTGCAACTCAGCAGCAGCTTCTGACGTCGGGGCCTACCCTCTGTGAGTCCCGCTTGTTTCAACTTCCTTTTTCCACAAAGGCGGGACTCGTAGAGGGAAGGCCTCGATGTCGGCAGCTTGTCTTGATCACCGCTGCTGACGAGTTGCTGAAGAGAGCCGCGGAGCAGGGGGGGTGTTGCCAGGTGCAGGTAGAAGGGAGAGGGCCAGATGCAGGACTCGTGGGTGAGGGAGCAGAAGAGAGAGAGAAAGAGAGAGGGGAGGGAAACAAAAGGAAATCTTTCATACTGGGCTGGGCCGGAGTGGAGGGAGGGTGGAAAGATTCTAGCTACAGGGTGCAGTAACAAAGGAAAAGGGGGGAAAGCTGAAAATGGAGATAGTGACACAAAGAAGAGAAAGGGTAAGCAGGACCTACTGAATAAGGATAGAGATACAGAGGGGACATGAAGAGGAGGTGAAATAGAGACATAGAAGTAATGCTGAAAAAGTGTGTGGGGGGGGGAGATAAAGACATTGAAAGGGCAAATGGTGAACATGGCGTAAAGATAAGGACAGAGACAAATGAAGATTCTGAAAAAGTGGTGAGATAGGGATATAGGTGAGATGGACACAAAGAAGGGTGATGCTGGAAAATAGGTGGAATGGTAATTCTGACAAACACAGAAGGGAAATGCTGGATCAAGGAGAGATGGGGCTCAGGCTGGATGGAATGAGGAGAAATGCCTTGTTGGCCCGGAACTTCCTCTCCTACATCAGAATTGACGTCAGGGAGCGGAATGCTGGTCAGCGCAACACTTCTGCAGGGAAAGCTTGGGACGGCGGTGGCTTGGGGGCTGTTCCCCGATTGCGGTGGCAGCAAACCGAGTGGCTTGGGGGACGGCACGGAGACAGAAAGAAGGGGGAACAGGGAGACAGAAAGAAAAAGTTGGGGGAGAGAATGAGGTCTGGAGGAGAGGAAACATACAGGAGGCTGAAAGAAAGGAAGAAAGATTGGATGCACAGTCAGAAGAAGAAAGTGCAACCAGAGACTCATGAAATCACCAAATAGCAAAGGTAGGAAAAATGATTTTATTTTCAATTTAGTGATCCTTTATATAGCATTAAGATAAGAAACAATATATGCAGTGTTAGATTTGTTTTATAATGGTTTTGCGGCTCCAAGTTTTTTTTTCTTTTCGAAAACGGGTCCAAGTGGCTCTTTATGTCTTAAAGGTTGCAGACCCCTGTCCTAGGACAAGCAGACAGCATATTCTCATATATGGGACTCCCTAGCTTACTGTAGTGGGATGGAGAGAGAGTTGGCCAATTAAGAGAATAAAGTTTATAATAATAGTAATACTTGGCCAAAGTAACCAACCCGTCTGCAAAGAATTCCAGATAGTAGGGAGGGAGAAAGAGTGAACTGAGGTCCAAGTAGCTACGTTGCAGATTTCATCAATGGTAGAAAAACAAAAGAATGCAACTGAAACCGCATAGCTCGGAACTTAAGAGCCGTTAAGGAACAGCGAGCTACAGCCCAGCCTGAGCAAAGCAACAGGAAATACATGCCGCAAGCCATGTGGAAGTAGTTCTCTTGGCGACAGGCTGGTTCAACCAATTAGGATGTAAAGAAACAAACAGTTAAAACGATGCTGTGGGACTGAGATCCTTGGAAGTAAGAAGCTGAAGCTCGCTGACAAAGCAATGTTACTTACCGTAACAGTTGTTATCCAGGGACAGCTATTCTCACTAGTGGGTGATGTCATCCGACAGAGCCCCGATACGGACATCTTGCAAGCATGTCTTGCTTGAAGAAACTCAGAAGTTTCGAGATGCCCGCACCGCGCATGCACCAGTGCCTTCCTGCCCGATGCTCCGGGCGTGTCTCCTCAGTTCAGGTAGCTAGCAGAGAAGCCAACCCAGGGGAGGTGGGTGGGACGTGAGAATAGCTGCCTGCTGTCCCTGGATAACAACTGTTACGGTAAGTAACATTGCTTTATCCCAGGACAAGCAGGCAGGTATTCTCACTAGTGGGTGACCTCCAAGCTAACCTCAATGGGATGGAGGGAGAGTTGGCAACTTAGGAGAACAAATTTTGTAACACAGTTTGGCCAAACTGCCCATCCCGTCTGGAGAAAGTATCCAGACAATAATGAGAGGTGAACGTATGAACCGAGGACCAAGTGGCAGCCCTACAAATCTCCTCAATCGGTGTCGATCTGAGGAAGGCTACAGAGGCTGCCATCGCTCTGACCCTATGTGCTGTGACCTTACAGGGAAGGGGTAATCCAGCCTGGGCATAGCAGAAAGAGATACAAGCCGCCATCCAGTTGGAGATGGTGCGCTTCGATATAGGTCGTCCCAACTTTATTGGATCAAAGGAGATGAAAAGTTGAGGAGCAGTTCTGTGTGGTTTGGTGCGATCCAAGTAGAAAGCCAAAGCATGTTTACAGTCCAGAGTGTGAAGAGCTGATTCTCCAGGATGAGAATGAGGCTTTGGAAAGAACACTGGAAGCACAATGGATTGGTTGAGGTGAAATTCAGAGACCACTTTAGGCAGGAATTTCGGGTGAGTGCGGAGGACCACCTTGTCATGATGGAATACTGTGAAAGGTGGGTCCGCCACCAAGGCCTGAAGCTCACTGACCCTGCGAGCAGATGTGAGGGCCACCAGAAAAACCACTTTCCAAGTGAGAAACTTTAGTGGAGCCTTGCTCAGAGGCTCAAAAGGAGGTTTCATAAGCTGAGAAAGGACAACATTTAGATCCCAAACCACTGGAGGCGGTTTGAGAGGAGGATTGACATGAAAAAGTCCTTTCATAAATCTGGAAACCACAGGATGAGAAGAGAGAGGTTTCCCTTGTAGAGGTTGATGGAAAGCCGCAATAGCATTCAGGTGGACTCGTATAGATGTCGACTTGAGACCAGACTGAGACAGATGTAAAAGATAGTCCAAAACAGAGGATAGGGAGGCTCGCTGAGGCTCCTTAGAATTGGAAATACACCATGAAGAAAATCTAGTCCATTTTTGGGAGTAGCATTGACGAGTAGCAGGCTTCCTGGAAGCCTCCAAGACATCCCTCACCGCCTGGGAAAACTGGTGCGGGGTTACGTTGAGAGGAACCAAGCTGTCAGGTGGAGAGACTGCAGGTAGGGATGAAGCAGAGACCCCTGATGCTGAGTAAGCAGCGAAGGAAACACTGGAAGTAGGTACGGTTCCCTGCTGCTGAGTTGAAGTAGAAGGGAGAACCAAGGTTGCCTGGGCCACCGAGGAGCTATCAGAATCATGGTGGCATGTTCGGACTTCAGTTTGACTAGAGTCTTTTGAATGAGAGGGAATGGCGGAAACGCATACAGAAAGCGATTCCCCCAATCCAGCAGAAAAGCATCTGCCTTGAGGCGATGAGGAGCATAGATCCTGGAGCAAAACTGAGGCAGCTTGAAATTGTGGGGAGCCGCAAAGAGGTCTATCTGAGGCGTTCCCCACTGAGCAAAGATCTGATGAAGGGGCTTGGAGTGGAGTGTCCATTCGTGAGGCTGGAGAAGACGACTCAGTTTGTCCGCCAAGACATTGTCCCTCCCCTGAATGTAGACAGCTTTGAGGAAGGTGTTGTGGCGAACCGCCCAATCCCAGACTCTGAGAGCTTCCTGGCAGAGGGAGGCCGAGCCCGTGCCCCCTTGCTTGTTGACATAATACATGGCGACCTGATTGTCGGTGCGAATGAGGACCACCATGTCGTGAAGCAGATGTTGAAAAGCTTGAAGAGCATTGAAGATGGCTCTGAGCTCTAGAAGATTGATTTGATGGAGTCGGTCCGCACAGGTCCAGAATCCCTGAGTGCGAAGCCCATCCAGATGAGCCTCCCAGGCATAGGTCGAGGAATCGGTTGTGAGAACCTTCTGATGAGGAGGAGTGTGAAACAGCAAACCTCTGGATAGATTCGAAGAGGTCATCCACCAAAGTAGAGACTGCCGAAGAGCAGGAGTGACTATGATGTGTCGAGTCAACGGGTCTGACACTTGAGTCCATTGAGAAGCTAGGGTCCACTGAGGAATCCTGAGATGGAGCCTGGTAAAGGGTGTCACATGAACTGTAGAGGCCATGTGGCCCAGGAGGACCATCATGTGTCTCGCTGAGATGGACTGGCGAGAAGATACAGACTGGCAGAGACGAAGAAGAAGAGCATCCATGCGCTGAGGAGGAAGGAATGCTCGAAGCTGGTGTCCAGTACCACCCCGATGAAGGGAAGGGACTGGGTAGGCTGCAGATGAGATTTGGGAAAATTGATCTCGAAGCCTAGGCTCTGCAGGAAGCAGATCGTGGTCAAGGTCGCCGAAATGACCTTTGGAGCTGACGGGGCCTTGATGAGCCAGTCGTCGAGGTATGGAAATACCTGAAGACCCCTGTTCCGGAGTGCAGCGGCCACCACCACCAGACACTTCGTGAAGACTCTGGGAGACGAGGACAGGCCGAATGGAAGCACTCGATACTGCAGATGTAGATGTCCCACCCAAAATCTGAGGAATTTGTGGGAGGCCGGATGAATGGGAATGTGAGTGTAGGCCTTCTTGAGATCCAGAGAGCATAACCAGTCGTTCTGCTCGAGGAGAGGGTAGAGAGAAGCAAGTGTCAGCATGCGAAACCTCTCCTTGACTAAGAATTTGTTGAGGGCCCTGAGGTCCAGAATGGGTCGCAGGTCGCCCGTCTTCTTCGGAACAAGGAAGTACCGGGAGTAAAACCCCTGGTTCAGTTGGTCCGTCGGGACCGGCTCCACGGCACGAAGCCAGAGCAAAGCCTGAGCTTCCTGGAGAAGAAGGGCGGTCTGAGTCAAGTTGGAAGGATACTCTCTTGGAGGGTGGTCCGGAGGGACCCGATGGAAATGAAGAGAGTATCCTTCCTTGATGATAGTAAGGACTCAGAGGTCGGTTGTTATGGCCTCCCAGCGATGATAAAAATGATGGAGGCGCCCTCCTCCAGGAGGGGGAGGCAGAACGAGGTTGGTTATGCCCTCGACTAGACAGTCAAAAAGGCTGAGTGGTCTTAGGGACAGCAGGCGACTGAGACTTAGGCTGACCCTTCTGGGGAGGCTGGCGCTTCGCCGGTTGCCTCGAAGGTGGAGTTTGCCTCGGCTGATAACGCCGCTGATAAATCAACAGCGGACGAGAAGGTCGAGACTGCTGAGGCTTAGGCTTCGGCCTAAGGATAGATTGGAAGGACTTTTCGTGGTCAGACAACTTCTTCGTAACAGTCTCGATGGATTTGTCAAAAAGATCCGCCCCAGCACACGGGACGTTCGCCAGGCGGTCCTGAAGATTCGGGTCCATATCAATGGTCAGCAACCAGGCCAACCGGCGCATCGCCACCGAGCAGGCCGCCGCTCGGGCTGAGAGCTCGAACGCATCATAGGCAGATTGCATTAACTGAAGCCGAAGTTGGGACAGCGAAGTAACCACTTCCTCAAACTCAAACCTAGCCTGGGACTCGATGTAGGGTGTGAACTTCCGAAGCACAGGTAGAAAAAATTCCAAGTAGGCTGCAAAGTGGAAATTGTAATTCAGGACTCGAGACGCCATCATCGAATTCTGATAGATGCATCGACCAAACTTATCCATGGTTCTGCCCTCGCGGCCCGGAGGCACTGAAGCATAGACCTGGCCAGGATGAGACCGCTTGAGCGAGGATTCGACCAGGAGGGACTGGTGAGAAAGCTGAGGACCCTCGAAGCCTTTATGATGCACCGTGCGGTACCGCGCATCCAATTTGCCAGGGACCGCAGGGATAGAGTAAGGAGACTCGAAGCATCGCATGAAGGTCTGGTCGAGGAGCTTGTGCAGGGGAAGCCACAAGGACTCCGCCGGAGGACGAGGCAAGTGCATAGTATCGAGGTACTCCTTGGAGTATCGAGACCCAGCATTGAGAGTAATGTCCATGTCATCTGTCATCTGCCTGAGGAACGATGAAAAGGACAGTTGGTCCGCCGTCGCCGGTCTGCGAGACGGACTAGAAGAAGAGGCTTCAGGCTCTAGAGAGGCCTGCGAGCAACAGGACGAGTAGAAAACCTCGGGGTCCTCGAACTCCGGGCCCGGAGGAGGAGACCCAGTCGAAGCAGCATACCCCAACCGAGGCAATTTCTTCTGAGGCGAGACGGTCGAGTGCCGAGAGGAATGCTTCGAAGAATGTCTGGATCGATGCCCCTCCCGATGCCTGGAAGGGGATCGAGCCCGTCTGTGAGAAACTGGTTCAGACGCCTCCAAGGAGCAGATCGGACTCGACGCCGTCGATCGCAGAGGCGGAATAATCGGCGCCTCCCCCGACGCCCCCCCAGGTTTGATAGGGGGTTCGGAAGAACTCGTCCTGCTTCCTGCTATGCCCAGGACTGGGTGGCCCCGAAGGTGGACGCCACACTGAGTCATGGGGCGGAGTAATCGGTTCCAAGGGAGGCAGGTCACTAAACGAGGCTTTCCTCGAGGGGATGGGCTCCAAGGGAGGCATATCACTAAAGGGAGGCCCTCCTCGAGGGAATCGGTTCCAAAGGAGGCACAGCACTAACGGAGGACCTCCTCGAGGACCCGGACACCGCTCGCCGCTCCTCCTCGCCGAGCAACGAGGTCGTGCGGCGAGGAGGAGGAGGGGGTGGTCCGCCCCTCGAAGCCGAAGCTGGGAGGTCACCCTGGATGGTGGCAATCAGCCGAGGCCCCATGGTCTGCATGAGCTCCACGAACTGAGTCTCCAGAAGGGATCCGCACCAAAAGGGGGCCCTTCCGCACGGTCTCCGCGCTCCTTTGGTGCTGCGTGCTTCTGCTTGCCAGTCTTCGGCACCTTGAGCACCACTGGTGGAACTGTCGGGGTCGATACCTGCTCCGAGGAGGCGGAGGAAGGCACCGGCGTGAACGATGCCGGTTTCAGGAGGCCCGAAGCAGCCGGGGAGGCAGAGGGCTTCGCGGAAGGAGTCGAAGCACCCGTCGATGTCGATGTCGAAGCTGCAGGATCCGATGAAGCTTCCATCTTGAACATGGACTCCCACAGTAGACAGCGACGCTTAAACGCTCTCGCCGTCAGAGTGGAGCAAGGCCGGCACGATTTCGGGAAGTGATCCGGTCCCAGACACTGTAAGCAGCGTCGATGAGGGTCCGTGAGCGAAATTGCGTGCTGGCACTTGCTACACTTTTTAAAACCGGTAATCGGCCGGAACATAGGCCGGAAAAGCTCCGCCGCAAGGTCGAAGGCGCGGGGCCCCAGCCACGCGGCCGACCCGGTATCGGAAGGAAAAAAGTTTTTTTTGTTTTTTTTTTTTTGAAAAAAAGAAATCAAAGAAAGAAATAAATGCACAGGAGAGCCAAAAGTACTCAACCCGCGGCAAAAAAGAAGGCAAAAAAGAGATTCAATGGGCGCAAATTGAAGATAGACTTCTCAGCTCCGCGGAAGAAAAAGAACTGAGGAGACACGCCCGGAGCATTGGGCGGGAAGGCACTGGCGAATGCGCGGTGCGGGCATCTCGAAACTTCTGAGTTTCTTCAAGCAAGACATGCTTGCAAGATGTCCGTATCGGGGCTCTGTCGGATGACATCCCCCACTAGTGAGAATACCTGCCTGCTTGTCCTGGGATAATCTAAGGTATGAAAAGGTGCCTTGCCAGGATGAGAATGAGGTTTTGGAAAGAAAACTGGTAACATGATGGATTGAGTTAGAAGAAATTCCAAGACCATTTTGGAAAGGTTTAAGAACTTGGAACTACCTCATCACAATGAATCGGAAAGAGAGAATTCCATACCTACATGGAAAATGCACCAACAAAACAAACAATAAGAAAAAAAACCCCAAAAACAAAGCAGCCCCTGACGGTCAAAAGCCTAAGAAGGAAGGGCTAACAATAGACATGCTAACTGCAAGAGATGAAAGCACTGACTGTATACCAATAGAAGGGCTGAGACGAAAAAGACCCTTCAGAAACTAGGGAAAACCAGCACAAATGAATAGCTGACTAGAACAGGAAAGAATACCAAATGAACTCTGACCGAATCATTTGTTTTTTTTTTAACTGGAGTTGGACAAGAGTAGTTGAAATATAACACCGGAGTGAGAAAGAAGGTGAAAGATCTGAAGTGTAAAAAAGGAGAGCTAGCTGAAAACTATGACAACTTCAACTAAAAACACTGCTAGAGAGAAAAAACCACTCTGGAAAGAGTGAAAAAACTTCAATAGGATCAAAATGAAGGCAAAGCATGTTGGAGCCTTTGAACCATCAGAAGTTGAAAAAAGGGGAATCATGTGTAGAAGAAACAGTACAGAGAATTCCCAAGGAAGTGGAAAAAAATTAAGAAAGGAGATACTAGTCCCGGTGAGTAGTGGAGTCCCTCAGGGTTCGGTGCTGGGGTGTTTGAGAGTGACATTGCGGAAGGGTTAGAAGGAAAAGTGTGCCTTTTTGCAGATGATACCAAGATTTGTAACAGAGTAGACACCGAAGAGGAAGTGGAAAATATGAAAAAGGATCTGCAAAAGTTAGAGAAATGGTCTAATGCCTGGCAACTAAAATTAAATGCAATGAAATGCAGAGTAATGCATTTGGGGATTAATAATCGGAAGGAACCGTATATGCTGGGAGGTGAGAAGCTGATATGTACAGACGGGGAGAGGGACCTTGGGGTGATAGTGTCCGAAGATCTAAAGGCGAAAAAACAGTGTGACAAGGCGGTGGCTGCTGCCAGAAGGATGCTAGGCTGTATAAAGAGAGACGTAGCCAGTAGAAGGAAGAAGGTGTTGATGTCCCTGTACAGGTCATTGGTGAAGCCCCACTTGGAGTATTGTGTTTAGTTTTGGAGACCGTATCTGGTGAAGGACGTAAGAAGACTTGAAGCGGTCCAGAGAAGGGTGATGAAAATGATAGGAGGCTTGCGCCAGAAGACGTACGAGGAGAAACTGGAAACCCTGAATATGTATACCCTAGAGCAAGGGTGTCAAAGTCCCTCCTTGAGGGCTGCAATCCAGTCGGGTTTTCAGGATTTCCCCAATGAATATGCATGAGATCTATTAACATACAATGAAAGCGGTGCATGCAAATAGATCTCATGCATATTCATTGGGGAAATCCTGAAAACCCAACTGGATTTCGGCCCTCAAGGAGGGACTTTGACATCCCTGCCCTAAAGGGACAGGGGAGATTAAATTCAGACGTTTAAATATTTGAAGGATATTAACGTAGAACAAAATCTTTTCCAGAGAAAGGAAAATGGTAAAACCAGAGGACATAATTTGAGGTTGAGAGGTGGTAGATTCAAGAGCAATGTTAGGAAATTCTACTTTACGGAGAGAGTAGTGGATGCCTGGAATGCGCTCCCGAGAGAGGTGGTGGAGAAGAAAATGGTGACGGAGTTCAAAAAAGCGTGGGATGAACACACAGGATCTAGAATCAGAAAATTCCGTACTCTACTTCTGCAACGGATACAAACCATGCTCACCAACGGCCTTTTCCCAACTGACCTCAGCAAAATTATCATCACCCCAATTCAAAAAGATTCAAAAGGACCAACAGACCAACCATCCAACTACAGACCCATTGCCTCAATACCTCTATATGTCAAACTGACAGAAGGATTAGTAGCCAAACACCTCACCAACTATCTAGATGACCATAATATACTTCACACCAAGCAATCTGGCTTCAGATCCAACTTCAGCACAGAGACATTACTAGATTCCCTCATTGACACAGCCAGACAACACTTCAGCACAGGAAAAAAATGCTTCTCATACAACTAGACCTTACCTTAGCATTTGACCTGGTAGACCATAACATCCTACTGCAAATGTTGGATGCAATAGACATCTCAGATAAAGTATAGTCTTGGTTTGAAGGCTTCCTAAAATCCAGAACATACAGAGTAAAATCAGATAAAGAAAAATCTGAACCTTGGTCCAACCCTTGCAGCGTACCACAAGGATCCCCACTATCTCCTACTCTCTTCAACCTATACACTGCATCTCTCGGAACATACCTAGATAATCTAGGCATCACCACCTACAGTTATGCAGATGACATTACCATTCTCATACCTTTTGATCAACCAAAGACCGCCATGACAAACATACTACACCGAACACTAGAAACAGTAGCAACCTGGATGAAAGATCACAAACTGAAACTCAACACAGACAAAACTAAATTCATCCTCCTCGAAAACGACAAAGTCCCAACCATAACCAATATAGAAATTAACACAATCAACTATCCCATTCAAACTACCATAAAACTACTAGGAATGACTATAGACCGATGCTGCACCATGCAACCACAAATAAATAAAACAATACAGAAATCCTTCGCAGTGATGAGAAACCTAAGACAAGTCAGGAAATTATTCGAAAAAACACAATTCCAGCTTATAGTACAATCCCTAATCCTAAGTCTACTAGATTACTGCAACATCCTCTACCTCCCCTGCCCTGCTACAATGACTAAACAACTACAAACAATCCAAAATACAGCTCTGAGACTCATCTACTCATTGAGAAAACACGACCATATTACAGAAGCATACATCAACTCACATTGGCTACCAATCCAAGAAAGAATACTATTTAAATTCTACTGTATGTTATTTAAAGCCTTATACGGAGACAACCGCCTCATCCAAAGCACCTCAATCAGACATAGAAACATACATACCCCATTCACACACCCCTCGATTAAAGAAGTAAAACGGAAAAACTTTACAATGGCCTCCTGGTCACTCAAGCAGCTAAACTAGATAACCAAATCTCCAGTCTATTGATAACGACGTCAGACTACAAGATGTTCAGAAAAGAAATAAAAACTATACTCTTCAAGAAATTCCTGAAACAGCCATAACTTCAGAAAAGAAATAAAAACTAGAATCTCCAAGAAATTCCTGAAACAGCCCTAACTTCAAACTTATCATACTTCCCCCCTCCCTCTTCCTGCCACACAGAAACTACATAACCTACTCTTTACCTCTTTAGAAAGGACAAATGTTCTTCCATTGTAACCCTCCGTTTTTTCTCTCTTTTGTAACCCGCCTTGAACCGCAAGGTAATGGCGGAATAGAAATCTCTAATGTAATGTAATATTAAATATTGAACTAAGGCCAGTACTGGGCAGACTTGCATGGTCTGTATATGGCCGTTTGGGGGAGGATGGGCTGGAGAGGGCTTCAATGGCTGCGAGGGTGTAGTTGGGCTGCAGTAGGTTTTGACAGAGATTTCGGCAGTTGGAACCCAAGCACAGTATGGGTAGAGCTTTGGATTTTTTCCCAGAAATAGCTAAGAAGAAAAAATTTAAATTGAATCAGGTTGGGCAGACTGGATGGACCATTCGGGTCTTTATCTGCTGTCATCTACTATGTTACTATATTAGTATGACATAGGAGGTATACAAAACAAGGAAGAATACCTGGAGAGGTATTCAGCCCAAAAGTATTCCGATGAAATCTTGGAAACCACTCAAAGAGGGAATACCAGATACATCTACTGTCTACTGTTAAGTATATAATACAGTATAACTGGATCGATCTAGTAAGCTAGTAGGAGAGAAGACATAATGTGATTAAAACACGTATAACTCCCAGAAACAAGGAAAAGAAATGATCCAGTAAAAAGTCGTGCATAAAGAGGTCTAACAGAAACATAGTGACAGTTAAAACAAAATCTTCTACGTGTGAACTATGCATAAAGAAATGAGGATCCAGGCAGGACCGGAACAAAAAAAGGCAGATAAAAACATTCTAAAAAGGATTTAGTGGCTTCCTTCTTTACAGACACTCCCAAACCTCCATATCCCCTAGATGGAAAAAAAGGGGATGGAATAAAACCAGAAACTTGCATAGATCGTATCAAAGGGGTGTAGGGGAAGAGTCTTCAAATAATAAGTAGGTTATTTGAAAGCGCCGTCAGACGTTTGAAGACGCCATTAGAAGTTCAATGGTATAGCTATGAGGTATAATGCAGAGAAGATGGTATACGATCCTGCTATGACAAAGAAAGCAAGGCTAGGTAGGCGATGAAAATAGCATAAATGCTATTGTGAGAGCACCCACCCTTAAATTTGGGCAACGGGATCCCAAAACAGCAAGAAACACCACCTAGAAGCCACACAGCGCAGTAAAATGGTGAAAGAGATGGGGCAAAAGTGAAGCATAAGAAAATATGCGAAGTGTATCTCAAACAGGAGAAGAACACTCTTCAAAGAGTCCACACAGAGTCCCAAATATGCCAGTATGAAGAACTGAGATCATAAAAACAGGAAGCAGAGGAACCGGAAAAGTGAGAAAAAGAGAATTTTTTTAAATTTTTTTTACCAGAAATCAAGAAAAAATATTCTGTTTGTTTTTTTTTGTTTTTCTTCTTCTTCTTTATTTTTTTTTAAAAGAAAGGAACTCTCCATGAAAATTGAAAGGACCACAGAACACAGGTCCTGAAAAGTTAACCATGATGCAAAAAAAAAAAAAAAAAATGGAAGAATCAAGTTGTGAGGAAAGAAGAACAGCAGCTGTACTGTCAAGCCATATCGAAAGAGGCGACAGAAAAAACTGATATGGAGTAGAGAAATAATTTCAGTGTAACCCCTAAGGAGTTGGATGCCGAGAAGTAGAAGGCATAGAAGAAGAGGTTCGGCGATGTAAAGAATCTTGTCTAGAAGACCTCTGCTGGGAAGGAAAAGTAGATACTGGTTTGTTTAGAGCAGCCCAAGTCTGCGCATGTTGAGCTAATTTCTGTGCAGCCACTTCCACAGCATCCCCTAAAAGCTTATGCCCCAGACATAAAATGTTGGTCAATCTATTCTGGATGTTGATATCCATGTTAGAAAGTCTGAGCCAAGCAAGGCGTCTCATAGCCACAGATAAGAGCAGACGCTCTAGAAAAGCGTCAGACTGACCTCGGGAGATAAGTACATTGGAAAAATACAGAATTATATACAAATTGATCTTCAAAATCAGACATATATAATAATAATAATAACTTTATTTTTGTATACCACCATACCCAAGGAGTTCTAGGGGGTTCACATTTGTTTATCAAAAAAAAATTACAAGTGGTTCACACCAATTGAACATTGTTGGAAGCAGCGAAGTAGTTGAGGTTAGAGATAGAAAGGACGTGTAGGTCAGGGGGGAGAGGGTTGGGGTGGGTGGGCTGGGTAGTATGGTGGAAGGGGCAAGAGGGGGTTATGGTTCATATGAAGACCTGGATACTGGGAAGGGACACACAAAGTTTATTTGTAAGAATCAGAGCTGGAACCAACTTAACACCTGGAGTCCCACAGCAAGCAAGCACTAGACATTCCTCTCACTCCTTAAATAATGCAGGCTACACCAGGATGTAAAGTCCAAAAACCCAAAATCCAACTTTACTTCTTCTTGAAAACAGGAAAAGGCACACATGAACAGGGAACAGCTATTTTCAGAACACAATCCAACTATGTACAGATTCTTCTCCTTTACTCCAAGATGTTATTTTCTAATTTCCAACTCCAATTTCAATGATCCTAAGAAGGGCTCTGAATAAGCCAACCATCTTAATCAGACTTTGCATTGGTCAGTTATGATCAAAAGACAAATGTCTCACCCAGAGCCAGATCATAAATCTTTTCTAGAGCGAGGTCACAAACAAAGACCACCCTCCAGAAAGTCCCAAAAACTGGCTATGCTTCTCAATGGTTTTGCTCAGGCTTCTGGAAACTGATGTAATCTCTGTCCTGAGTACCTAGCCATTTCCAGAAGTGCCTGCCTGTCTTGCCGCAGTCTGTAGTTCCCATGGAGATCCAGGTACATGAGCTTTTAATCCAACTGCCATATACTCTGTGCAGCTCTGAATGCTAGGCTGCCCTTCCTATACCAGTACACAGCATTGATAATTTAAAAAAAATCTCAGCTTGCAGTTCTGGGAAATAGATGCACCCCTTAACTCCTCACTTCAGTGCATACTATTTGCCTAGGGTTATACGAAGTATTACAATATGGTTGACAGAGAGCTTTCCGAGCCTCTGGTGGCAAAACTGCTCCTCTGAATGACCAACTAAAAAATGGCTATTGCAGTATGAAGTTTTTGATACACTAAGCACTGATCAATATGTGGAGTCTTATTATGGACATCATGGTGCAAAGATGGTCGGTCACTAGAGGAAAGCCAATTAGATTTGAACCTCAATTCCTCCCTTCCCCATTACTCCATTCATAACTCAGTTCTCTTCTAACTGCTATAATATAGTGTAGCTTATTCATTCTATAATTCCTTATAAGTCACCTTGAATTTAATTAGGCATAGTGCGACTCAAAAATACTGGATTAGATTTGGGTATAATTTCTGGATACTTTGCTCTTCTTAAGGTTATGCAAACCAAACCAGCATTTACTATGGCAAAAGCTGCTGTCTATCAGACCTCTCAGGGCAAACATATGATTAACATTTGCCAAGATAATCACAGATAAAACTTTGGTTAAAAAAAAAAAAAAGCTGTCAATCATCATCTGTTTTACGAAACTTGGAGACATAGGAGTAAGAGCAACTGTTACTCTTCATGATGTTTGCTCTGGTACTGCACTACATTAAGGAAAGAAAATTTTTTCTAAACTTGAGAGATGTCATGAAATATAGCTATGATAGCAAAGGCTGTATAGTCAGATGGTCCGATGATGATAATTTGGTATTTAAATAAAAGGAATTCTTCATAAAACGCCAAAATATATCAGGAGATTAGCATCGAATCCCAAAAGAAGGGAGCCAGAGCACCATTTTCTTCAGGGGATTCTGTTCAGTTTTCCTCCCTTCCACGCTTCCCTATTCGAAATTTTGGAGAAATTCAGTGTTGCTGCTCCTGAGGAAGAAGGTTGAGTTCCCCAATACTGTTGCACAACTATGGATTGCTTATTCACCTATTGCTGCCATTTCGTGAGATAAGTACTCAGCTTTTTTCATTCTAAAGGCGTTGTGAAGGGGAGTACATTGTAGGAAGCTGTTCCCAAAAATAAGAAAATAATGTGACAATTATTTTTTTGCACAATTAATATACCGGAGAGATAATAGCACTGCTTTAATTATTGTGTGTTTTTTGCACTTTAAGTTTGTACACGTGAGCACAAAGGTCCGGGGATGTAACATGCTTGATTAACCCGTTTGGGTTTTAACAGCCTACAACTCATCTTACAGGGCTTGCCCCAATATACTGAGTTGTGTTAACTGAGGATCTTATTTCACATTTAAATTTATATTTATTACAATCCCTTTTTTGGGATTTGGTGCTAATCTCCCGATATATTTTGGCATTTTATGAAGAATTCCTTATATTTAAATACCTTTCAACCTATTCTTCTACAAGTTTCGGTTTTGTTCAGATGATAATTTGGTCACATTTGCCTGAAACCTCAACATTGCCAATTCAGTGAATAAGGTTCTAAGACAAATGACAGTGAAAAATGAGAAGATGAATATCACTAATGATGGCCAACTACAAAAATGGCATTGGAGATACTGACCTAATGGACAGGTTAATATCTGTATAATGACTGCACATGAAATGGAAAAAGTAGTGATAGAACCTCTTTGTAAATGCTATCAATATTGCTCTTGCTGCTGCATGGTACCCTCCAATGTTCTGTTATCAAAAACAGTCATCCACCCTAAACCTACTTAGAATTTCAATGTGTGGCACAGTGGTTAAAGTTACAGCCTCAGCACCCAGAGGTTGTGGGTTCAAATCCACATTGCTCTCTGTGACCCTGGGCAAGTCACTTAATCTCCCATTGCCTCAGGTATATTAGATAGATTGTGAGCCCACCAGAGCATGGAAAAATGCTCGAGTACCTGAATAAATACATGTTCTGAGCTCCCCTGGGAAAATGGTATAAATGAATAAATAAATAAGATCACTTTGGGCTTCATAAAAAGCATGGTGGTACAATTGTTCCAGTGCCTTCATTATGACAGAATGGACCACTACCAGTAAAGAACATTATGTTTACTGCAGAGAAAACACTATTATGACTTTGAGGTTTTTCACATTGTAATGACCAAGATGGTAAAGGGGATGGAACTCCTCTCGTATGAGGAAAGACTAAAACGGTTAGGGCTCTTCAGCTTGAAAAAGAGACGGCTGAGGGGAGATATGATTGAAGTCTACAAAATCCTGAGTGGAGTAGAACGGGTACAAGTGGAATGATTTTTTACTCCTTCAAAAATTACAAAAAGACTAGGGCACACTCGATGAAGTTACAGGGAAATACTTTTAAATCCCATAGGAGGAAATTTTTTTCACTCAGAGAATAGTTGCCAGAGGACATAGTAAGAGTGGATAGCGTAGCTGGTTTTAAGAAAGGTTTGGACATAGTCCCTAATCTAGATTATATTGAGAAAGACATGGGGGAATCCACTGCTTGCCCTGGATCAGTAGCATGGAATATTGCTATTCCTTGGGTTTTGGCCAAGTACTAGTGATCTAGATTAGCTACTATGAGAACAGCTATTGGGCTTGATGGACCATTCGTCTGACCCAGTAATGCTATTCTTATGTTCTTATGACCTGTCACTAGTTAGAATCCTATCCAGATACAAACACATGTATTGAGAAACACAAATATAAAATGATAATAATCACAAGTGAGGATGCTCCAGCAGACTATTTTTGGAATGTACATGATGAAAATATGCAGTTATAAAATTTATAAAATGTGAATACAATTCGGGTTTTTATACTTAAATATAATCTAGTTGAACCATTTACATAATTGGCGCCATTAAATTTCAAATTCTAAACATGTTGAGAAAATAAAAGTTAAGAAACTTTTTATAAGGCCCAAAGCAAATGCAGAAATTTTATTACCACAAAGTAGAATAGTAGACTTGACCAATTTAAAGATTCACAATTCATCTACTCATTTTATATTTTTCAAAAAACAAAAATATTTTAACAATGTACCTCCCATCTTCAGAATACATTTTCAAATGTCACTTTTCTTAGAGAATTCGTAATACGGTACTTACTATCTGAGCAATCTTTCAACAGTGCTTCTGTAATTTTAAATCGTAAAAAACTTCCTGGACTAGGTGGCTTGCCTGCAACCCTCAGGCTCTCGGTTGCTCCTTGACCGTGTACCATCAATACATCCATTACAGTAAGATTATTTCTGTGTAAATGCAAAGGAACATGGCAAAGAGATATTTGGTTTAGTGAATGCACTACATAGTAAATGACTACTTAATTGCCTGTTTCATAGACTGGGTACTGCAGTAGATGGGATCCGGAAGGTTCGCCCCCCACATTTCGCCCCCAGCAATTCGCCCCTCACATTTCGCCCCCGCACATTTCGCCCCCCGGATGTTTCGCCCCCACACATTTCGCCCCCCGGATGTTTCGCCTCCACACATTTCGCCCCCACACATTTCGCCCCCGCCTTTGAGGGAAAAAAGAAATCGGTCTCGGAGCGAAGCCAAGGGGGGGAGGGAGTCGAAGTCTGGGGATGAAGGGGGATCGGGGCTTGGGCCAGAGCGAGACAGCGGAAAGGGGCGAGCGAAGCCAAGGGGGGGAGGGGCCAGAGCGAGACAGCGTCCCGCCGTTCCACGTCCTCCGTGCTATGTGTGTCATGCACACATGGAACGTTAAACAATGGCCACATAGCAAAGTGTAGCTGCTGGTGTTTGCGCGAGCGAAGCCAAGGGGGGGAGGGAGTCGAAGTCTGGGGATGAAGGGGGATCGGGGGTTGGGCCAGAGCGAGACAGCGGAAAGGGAACATGAGCTGTGCGCGAGCGAAGCCAAGGGGGGGAGGGGCCAGAGCGAGACAACGTTAAACAATGGCCACATATCAGACATTCCATTTCTCCCTCTTCTTTTCCCCATGCCCCTTTCTTTTTATGCAATGGGCCAGAGCGAGACAGCGGAAAGGGAACATGAGCTGTGTGCGAGCGAAGCCAAGGGGGGGAGGGGCCAGAGCGAGACAACGTTAAACAATGGCCACATATCAGACATTCCATTTCTCCCTCTTCTTTTCCCCATGTCCCAACCATTTTCCCCTTTTAGCGTGTTTTGTCTTTAATACCATGCAGTCTGTCTTTTTACTACCCCATTTTTACTTATATTTTAAATTTTAATGTAAACCTCTTTGGTAATTAACGCAGTATATCAAAGCTAAATAAACTTGAAATTTGTATACATTTTGGCTTCTTTTATGCACCATGAAGAATATGCGCTCCCTGTGAAGAGTGCACACCATTTGCAGAGAGCATATATTGGGCATGACCTGGATTGGCTACTGTTGGAAACAAGAGGCTGGGCTAAATGGCTGCTCTTATATTCTTATGGCTGGATTCTATAAATAATAGATCATAGATACAATAATAAACTAAACTAAACCTTAGGAAGGGAAGCAATGGTAACTGCACCAACTTAAAATAAAAACATAAAAAATCCAGCTTTCAACTTAAAACAAAAACATAAAAAATCCAACTGCAGATCGGTGCTCTCACCCGACTCTCACTGCATGGTACCGTCTCTCCACTCTCCTCAAGCATTATTTTCACTGTGCTCAAGTTCTTCAAGTGGGTTCGTCTCGCTCTGGCCCAAGCCCCGATCCCCCTTCATCCCCAGACTTCGACTCCCCCCCCCCCCTTGGCTTCGGTCGCGCACAGCTCATGTTCCCGTTCCGCTGTCTCGCTCTGGCCCAAGCCCCGATCCCCCTTCATCCCCAGACTTCGACTCCCTCCCCCCCTTGGCTTCGCTCGCAGCTACACTTTGCTATGTGGCCATTGTTTAACGTTCCATGTGTGCATGACACACATAGCACGGAGGACGTGGAACGGCGGGACGCTGTCTCGCTCTGGCCCCTCCCCCCCTTGGCTTCGCTCGCGCACACACCAGCAGCTGGACTGAGGGCCCGTGAGGTAAGGATTTGCGCTCCGAGACGGATTTCTTTTTCCCTTCAAAGGCGGGGGCGAAATGTGTGGGGGCGAAATGTGTGGGGGCGAAACATCCGGGGGGCGAAATGTGTGGGGGCGAAATGTGTGGGGGCGAAATGTGTCTGGGGGCGAAATGTGGGGGGCGAATTGCTGGGGGCGAAATGTGGGGGGCGAAACTTCCGTGAACCGCAGTAGATAATCTACAATAACGGTGTTAAAACTCACTAATTGTTAGTAAATGAACCCCTATGATCTTTAAACTTTTTATATACCAATCCTTTAAATTCTATAATCCCTTTTTGCCTCTTTAAATTAAAAAAATATATTTTTACAACTTGATTACATCTTCCTTAGGCTGATTCCCCCCAATTTTTATTTTTTTTTATAGTAAATCACCCCACTACAAAGAGGTTAAATAACACCTGTTAAAAACAGAACACAGAAAACTCAAAGTGCCATAGGAAAGCTTTCTGTTCCAATTTTATGATTACAAAGATGTATAAGAGTTCACAGAACTTTAATTTGGTATCTTATTATGACTAAGAGCCAAGAGTTTATATTCCGTCTCATTAATGTTTACATGGAATATTCACTGCCAATCAAAAACTGTTACCAACAAGCATGCCCAAAAAGACCTACCTGATGATGATTAATGAAGAAGATGTTTTGTTGAAAATAGGAGTAAATTTTACTGTCACTGATTTTCTCTCTCCTGGCTTTAAAATCATATTTAAAATTGAATGACGTGCAGGACCTTCCATAAATCCTGAGCTACTTTGCACTGGCTGACCCTTACACCAAATCAAAAAGAAATAAAAAATGTTAATAAGTTAATTGTGCTCAAAAATGAAATCCATTAATTGAATTGCAACTGCCTTTTGAAGAATTAAACCCCCCTTTTACAAAACCACGATAGTAGTTTTTAGAGTAGGCCAGCACGCTGAATGCTCTGCCCTGCTCCCGAAGCTCACAAAAAATCAGCACCAATAAAATTTTGCACTAAGCGATATTCTATAAAAGGCGCTCGGAGTTGGGAGCCGTTTCTAAAGTAGAAATCACTTGGAGCCAGGATCCTCAAGCCTAAATTACACACAAATCGCCCATATTCTATACAACTGCATGCAAATTCCAGTAATAAGAACATAAGAAGTGCCTCTGCTGGGTCAGACCAGAGGTCCATCGTGCCCAGCAGTCCGCTCGCGCGGCGGCCCGTCAGGTCTAGGACCTGCGTAGTAGTCTTCTGTATGTACCCCTCTATCCCTTCAATCTTTTTTTTATTTTTATTTTTTTCTACCTTATCTATATCCTTCTAACTGTACCCTTCTTCATCCTATATCTTCCCTATTTATATCCCTCAGTAACTTCTTCTTTCAAGAATATATCCAATTTCTCTTTGAAACCCTGTAAAGTACTCTGTCCTATTACACCCTCCGGAAGTGCATTCCAGGTATCCACCACCCTCTGAGTGAAGAAGTACTTCCTGGCATTGGTTCTAAACCTGTCCCCTTTTAGTTTCTCCGAGTGCCCCCTTGTTATTGTAGTTCCCCATAGGCTGAAGAATCTGTCCCTCTCCACATTCTCAATGCCCTTCATGATCTTATATGTCTCTATCATGTCTCCTCTGAGTCTCCGCTTTTCCTTGATCTGCCTATGCCCCTCCTATGGTTGCATCCCCTTCTGGAATCTATGTGTAAATTTGAAGCTCAGATCTCATCACCCAAAAATGTGCAAGTTAATTTTAATGCTAATTAGTGCTGATAACTGATTAGCACACAATTATCGGTGTTAATTGGCTTGTTGTTCAATTAAAATGTGCATAGAAATTGGGCAAGCACCCAAATTTCCACAAACAATTTTTAGTGCCATATACAGAACTAAGCTGTATATGGGCTAATCTGAATACACTTGGCTCAGCCTAATCTCTTATTTATGTAGAAAATGCATGCAATTTGTAGCAGCTCATCTCTTACTAGGTCTAAATGTTTTTTGCCATAAAAAAATAACTTTAGTTTTCTGCAGAAATATATTATCTCACAGTGAGAACAATAGACTGTTATCAGAAGAGATGTGACATGGTCAAATTATTTCCAATAAGTTTTATTGCCGTGTTTAATATAACTTTCAAGCGTCTGATTTCTTTCTGGGTGATGCCTCTATAAATTGAACATACCCGTTTCTAATTAACTCCCCTTTTTACAAAACCGTAGCATGTTTTTTTAGCGTTAGCCATGGTGATAACAGCTCTAATGCTCATAGAATTCCTTTGAGGGTTAGAGTTGTTATTACCGTGGCTGGAGCTAATAACTGCATTACAGTTTTGTTTAAAAAAAAAAGGGGAGTATAAAAGACTTGAGTGTAGTTTTAAATGCTATCCACTTTACTGCAAAATTCACAGACACTTTCCCTACAAAATTTTCAACAATTTATGAGGAGGAAAAAGTAGGCAGAGATTTGTGACCAGACTATATGGTATTTTAAAAATGCAAAAACTCTTTTATTGCCTCTACCAATCTAGCCCTATCCTAGAACACCCCAATAAAAATGTGACTGAAAGTACATATGCTGTGAAACTTCATGCACATGTTTACCCACATACAATATGGTCAATTTTCATATTTAAATGCCATTTCAAAATTGCCAACTAATTGCACAATCAGCATAGAATTTCTACCATTTAAGTTTTAAAAAAAACAAACTACCTGAATGGAATCTTATGGTTAAAGCAGTCATTGAGCATTCATTTTTCTAATATACTCAAATATAAACTGAGATTTTTGGGCCATAAAAGGTCCAAAATTGGGGTTTTGGGATCAGTGCCCACCCGCCCCCTCTCGGACCTGTTGCAGGGCACCATTGGGCCTACCTTAAGACCTGGTGGTAAGCAGAGATCCATCCCGCCTCTTGACCCGTCCAACTCTAACAACTTATCTCCCTCCTGCCTCCTCCTTTAAAATCCCTTGTGGTCCAGTGGGGCAGGTGTCATCTTCCTATGTTCCTACCCCATGCAGAGCTGCTATCTGAGTGGCTGCCATGAGTTCTCACAGTCTCGTTAGAATTTGTGATAGCCATTCAGATAATGGCTCTGCATGGACCACCAGGGATTTTAAAGGTAAGCTTTTTACTAATTGGGGAGGTGGAATGGAGGTGAGAGTTGTTAAGAGTCAGGCGGGAAGGATTCCTCCTGTCTCGGCCCACCAGGGCTTATGGCAAGCCTCAAGGAGGCCTGCAAGACATCAGGATAGAGGGGGGACAGCGTGCAAAAACCTGGCAGGAGAGGGCACTTGAATATAAACACACAAATACACCCCCAGTTTATATCCCCCCCCCACACCTTTCTTTTTTGGGGGAAAAGGGTTACCTTGGTTTATATTCGAATATATATGGCAGCTTTATTGTTGACGATATGACAAAGTTATGGAATAAGATTTTTTCCATTAAATGTGATGCTTATTATTTTGTGCCATTTTGCTGTTTCAGAAAATATAAATGTTTTAAAATAAATAGTAGGAACCATGAAAGCTTTATACCACAATCTTTTTGTTTGTAGAATCTAGATGATAATCCTTTTTTGTTTTTAAGATAACTGTTAAAAGGTGTCTTTCAAATACTTACACAATTTCTAAATACTTGGAATTCTAATGTCTTCAAGTCAACATTTGATAGTTTACTCAAGTTATACCTGTAGTAACAAAAGATATTTTTGTGGTCAATGATCTTTTAAATATAAATTGAATTACTGAAAGTTTTAAAACAGGGCTCCCTAAATCCAGTCCTCAAGGGACAAAACAAAACAATGTTTCAAGGATTTCCATGAAGAGTATATATGAGAGATGTGCATACAATGGAGACCTTGCATGCAAACACATGGAAATCCTGAAAATGTGACATGCTTGGGTCCTTGAGAAACAGATTTAAGGTCTTTCACTGTACATAACTTATAATATTCAATGTTGTCTTCTGACTCTCATAGGTGAAGTGTCCACCCATTCCTTTTAAAATTCTTAAAGTGATTTTTATTACAATTAAAGGTAAAAGTAGATTTGCCTTATGGAATCATTGTTAAAAAGCTTTTAGTATGCTTAGAGTGTTAGCTGCTTCAGGAGCCTACATGAAAGGAAAAGAAGCTCAAAGATGGCTAAAATATCTACAAAGTTTATACAGCTATTTTGTCTCTTACATGTATTAGAAACCTGTTCCCTTCATTGCTCTCATATTAAAAATATGCCTACAATAAAAACAAGGTTGCAGGGGAATCAAATTGATGAGCAAGAAGTTACCAAGGGTACCAACCATGGAACATTTTTCCAGAGATCTCTCTTATGACCCCAGAAGACTCTTCTGAATGTACAGCAATTTCATGACACAATATACCTGTTTTACTACCCCTCCCCCCCCCTTTTTTTTTTCAAAATCATAATGTAGTTTTTAGCGCCAGCCGCAGCAGTAACAGCTCTGACACTCATAGGCATTATATGAGTGTCAAAACTGTTAATGCCATGGATGGCGCTAAAAAATGCACTATAGTTTTGTAAAAAAAAGGAGGGGGAGCTAATAGTTTCATCTTCAGAATGGTGTCTTCACTCTTGCAATGAGAGAGGATACCATCGACTTTTATCAGTGTGTATAATGTGTACTATATGGTTTCTTTATAAGCTAATCTAGAGCTCAGATAAGGCTTCCGATTTGTTTTTAGCTACACCACGCAAAAGACATTAACATTTAAAACAAGGCTCCAGAAGCAGGCCATATTGGCCGAAACATGCGCGTGTCGAGCCATCGCACAGATTTCATATTACTAAGGAATAAAGTTGCATATAAATATCACTTATTATTCCACTGTGGTTTGTTTTGCTCCTGCTTGGATTGTGGAGTTTGTTCCTGGGTTTTCTGACTCACTCCCTGTCTTCACAGAACATCTGCTATAACACTGATGACAATACCTATCTTAAGGTTTATCTCAACAACAAAAAAGGAAAACAGAGGAAAAAGCATGTCCCAAATGAACCAAACAGTTATTTCTGGCAGGTTAAAATAACCAATTTTTGTTGTTGCTGTTCTTAAAGTAGGATCTATTGATGATAGGAGGTGGCTTGTTTTGGGTTCTTACCCTCAAAAAGACCAGACAGAACAGACTGCTCAAACCTACTGTCTTGTCAGAAGACAGTATCTCCATAATAATGTAATATAACTGTGTAAACTGAATCTTAAGTCCTGGCTTTGTATAACTCTTTTATACAGGCAAACCTTAAATGGACCTACCATCATAGCCATGATCCTTCTACATTTATCTCTCTCTAGAAATAAATAAAACATGCATAAGAACATAAGAATTGCCACTGCTGAGTCAGACCAGTGGTCCATCATGCCCAGCAGTCTGCTCACGCGGCAGCCCTTTGGTCTAAGACCAGCACCCTACCAGCACACGTTCTTGTTCAGCAGGAACTTGTCTAACTTTGCCTTGAATCCCTGGAGTGTGTTTTCCCCTAAACAGCCTCTGGAAGAGCGTTCCAGCTTTCTACCACTCTCTGGGTGAAGAAGAACCTCCTTACGTTTGTACGGAATCTATCCCTTTTCAACTTTAGAGAGTGCCCTCTTGTTCTCCTTACCTTGGAGAGGGTGAACAACCTGTCCTTATCTACTAAGTCTATCCCCTTCAGTACCTTGAATGTTTCGACCAATTATGCAATTACAGAACCAAAATGAAAGATCCCAGCAGAGTTTTGCTCAAAGTAAAAGTGGCAGCAGCTATGGACAAAAGGATAAATTAAATCTGTTTGTTCTTTATCTACATTACAATGCTTGTTTCAAGGCCAATGGACTCGTATCCAGTTCAGCTTTTTGCCTCCGTCTGTCCCACAGAATTCATGGAAGCCACACTTGTATAACACAAGGCTTCCTTAAGGGTCGCAACTGATCCTGGATGTGACTAACTCTGGGTAAGTACTTGTCTTCCCCTACTGCTCACCACTCTTGCTCAAATTTTAATCTGTGGCTTAAGTACCAACAGAACAGTACAACTGCCCTACCTAATTGCTTTCAGTATTTTCAACTTGTGTCTTGTTAATTTTCAAAAACTGAAAGGGGATATACTTAAACATGATCAGAAAAAAAATTTAAAACTCTCAAAAGGAACTATATCTCCCGTTACTAAGGTCTACTATGCTTTATCAACCAAACAAAGAAGGTCTCATAGGAAATGTAGGAGATCAAAGGATGCTTGTCCTTCAGTAACTTGGATCTCACTGGTATTTTGTAAAGTTGAGAAGGAAAAGTGTTAGGAAAGTGTCTAAGCTAAAGTCCTTTGTATTGAAAATTTTTAAAAATGGATCCTTGGGAGCACTTTCTGTTACACAGAAACCTTTTTCTGGGTCACAAATTAATATTAAGGGCCTCTTTTACAAAGCTGTTTAGTGCGGGCCGCTGCGGTAACGGCCCAAAAGCCCATAGAGATTCAAAGGGCTTCGGAGCTGTTGCTGTGCGGGAGCCGTGGCTTTGTAAAAGAGGGGGTAAGTGAAACTAAAGAAAGAAGGAGAAATTAGGTTCTTACCTGCTAATTTTCTTTCTTTTAGACTCTCCAGACTGACCCAGTTCACTGATGGATAATAGCTCACTATGACCAGCAGGTGGAAACTGAGAACAGACTCATCAGTGAAATGGGTCAATCTGGAGAGTTGCTAAAGAATGACATTTTCTGCCTCTACTTTGGCTGCAAACTTACTATATCTTTTTTTCCCTCATCCTCTCTTTCTATCCCCTTCCTTTGCAAGTACAGTGTCAATGCTGGTAATGCTGCATGACAAAACATTTTGCCTATGCTTGATCAGAAATTGTCTGCCTGTCATCGATTTTCACTGTGACTAATGCATCTCTGGTAGCAACATCAAAAAGATGGATGAGATGTTCTCTGAAGGCTTCTTGATTCCCCAGACCATGTTTGTTGTGTCTGTGCCAGTTCATTTTTAGCTTCTCATAATCATAAAGCTTCATCGATATGCAAATCCCCAAGTCTATTCGCTGATGTGATATTCTTGCATGCTGCCAAATTTCCAAGGCTTTCAAAGCAGCCTTTTTGTCACTGTATAAGTACTTCATCAATCGAAGAACATCCTCATTGGTTGGAAGATGTGAACTGGACAGTTCATCAGTGCCGTTCCCTAGCAGTCATATTTCAGCACTGCTTCTAGTCTGACAGTCTTACTTCTTAGTTTTTAATTTTATCCTAAAATGTGACATTAACTCTGTTTTCAATTGCCTATTTATCATTAAACTAACTTTCTGCTTTGCAGTAGTACTACAAGGGTCATTTCATAAATAATACACAGGTTGGCAACATTGGGGAGTGGATGATGCAATTGCAGTAAACCTTATTTCACTTTCACTTCAGTGCTTGAAGCAGCAGGACGTGTGCTTAAGAGTTCTGTAGTCTACTTAGTGTAGCTGTGACAAGTGTGGGAAATGGAGGCTGCAGGTCTCGGGTACCATGTCTGTTGACGATCAGAGGTCATACAATAAGATTGAAACTCTATGTGGCAAAAACTTGACAGAAATCCACAGTGTACTACGTGACGTTTGTGGTGCATTAACAGTGGACCCTAGTATAGTTTCTCGGTGGGCAACTCATTTTCAGAGTGGTCATGTGAACATAGATGATGATGCAAGACTAGGAAGGCCGAAATCAACAACTGATGAACGATGTGTGAAACTCGTGGTTGATGTTCTTGAAAAGATCATCATGCAACATGCGAGGAACTTTCTGAGACTACTGGGATTTCACCGACATCAGAATACCAAATTCTGACAAATGATGTAAAAAAGAGAAAAATTTATGCGACTTCTTGACTGCTGAACAGCAGCAGAGATACCTGGACAATGCAACTGTGCTGAAACAAAGATTTGATGTAGAAAGTCAGGCATTCTTGAATCGCACTGTTGCTACTGATGAAACATGGGTCAGAGACTTTGAGCTGGAGCTGAAATCACAGTCTAACGAGTAGAGAGCTCCATTTTCCCCAAGGCCAAAAAAATTTTGATGAGCTCAATCAAAAGTCAAACAAATTGATGATTTTTGCTTATGAAGGCATCATCATCACAGACAAAGTGCCATATGGAAGAAGTGTCACAGCAGTGTATTATTGTCATTTTTTTGCAAAAAATGTGCAGAAAAATGCACAAAACCCGACCTCAGTTGCTCTTGGCTGAGCCACTTATTCTTCATGACAACGCTCGCCTGTACATAGGGAATGTCATCATTGAAAAACTACACGAATACAGCTGGAAATTGTTACCTCATGCTCCCTACAGTCCAGACATTAGTCCACCAGACCTCAACCTTTTTCCAAAGTTGAAACAACCTATGCGTGGACATCGTTTTGCATCTCTGGAAGAGCTTTCTTCCGCCATTACCCGAGCCATTCAGCAACTGAACAAAAACAGTGTCTTGGATGGAATCATGAAGCTTCCTGGACGTTGGGACTCAGTCATTGCAAAGCAGGGAGACTATATTGAAGGATTATAAAGAAATACTTGAAAAAAAATAAAACATGTAAATTTTTTTTTTTAAAAAAAGTGTGCATTATTTATGAAATGACCCTCGTAGTAGGGACGCTGAATTTCAGGAAAGCTGTGAAAACCTATTTCTTTATTTTAAAAAATGTCTGCAAACGTGTATTTAAAATTTAAACTGATATTTGAATGAATCTTTAAATATTCTACAACTGTGGAAACTAAATTTAAATTATGTAAGAGTATGTGTCTGTATTATATTGCTGTTGATTATATATGTTGATTTGTAACCAGTTCTGAGCTCTTTTGGGAGGACAGTCTAAAAACTGAATGAATATACTCACTCCATTGTTAAAAAATCTAGATTTAGACCCAACTTTAACCTCTCATTATCGTTCTATTGCAAATATATCACTATTGACAAATATGATAAGAATCTATTGTTTCAAAACAACTTTCGGAATATTTGGATAAATTCTCTGTTCTTCTCCCATTTCAACACGGATTTCGCCCAAACTTCAATACTGAGACTCTTATTTCATTGGTAGTCAAAATTCCGAATCTTTTGGCTCAAGGTCGAATTGCCATCTTGATGCAATTTGACCTTTCTGTGGCTTTTGATGTCGTTGATCACGACATCTTAATTCAACTGTTAACCAATATTGACTTAGATCAAAAAGTACTGAATTGATTCAGAGGTTTCTTGAAGTTACAATCTTACCAAGTACATGCTGAGGGTAAATTCTCTCCATCTTGGACTCCTGTTTGTGGAGTACCTCAGGGTTTGCCTTTGTCTCCTATATTGTTTAATATACAGTATATATGACGACGTTAAAATACTTGAATTTATCCTCCTCGGAATCGATCTTTAATTATAATAATAATAATAATAATAACTTTATTCTTATATACCGCCAACAATCTTGCGACTTCTAGGCGGTTTACAATGAAGAGAAACTGTACAGACAGCGAATTACAGAGTATAGCATTGAACATCTAGTGATAGTAACAAGAGAGTTACAGGGCTGTGTATTACATGGTTTCACTATGAGTAGCATTATACAGTCGACGATATTCAGAACATAAGTAGGAGAAGAGAAAGGAGATTGCGCTTTGAGTTACAAAGGTGCAAGGCTGCGAAGGTGAAAAAGATAACATAAGATGTTGATGAGAAGTAAGTTGTTAACTTGGTACATTTGAACGAAGGACGGGCACCAGTGGGAAAAACTGGTAACAATTAATGATAGAAATTTTGGCAGAAGAGGGTAGACGGACTCCTTGGGATGGGAGGAGGCTCCGATTTTAGGGGAGAAGTCTGGTTAGGTTATAAATTTCTTAAACAATGTGGTTTTTAGTTCTTTCCTAAAGATACTATATGATTCTCTGGCGGCATCAGTGAAGTAGCCTGTCCAAGTTTGCAGTCTACCTGCTTGACATCTTTATCTTACTTGAAGTTGAGCCCTCATTGACTAAGTTAAGCCCTCATTGACTAATTTAACAGCAGATATTAATTCTTGTATTTCAAGAATTCAAGATTGGGCTTCTTCCGTGTGTATGAAACTAAACACCACAAAGACAAAACTTTTGACGTTTGGTCCCAAATAGCACAGATTACTATCTTTCTTGTGGTTAAATTCTGGTGATACTTTGAAGATTGAATTCTCATCCACTTTCTTTTTCTAATCAGATTAATAATATAACGAAAAAATGTTTCTTTAGTCTTCAGATGTTGAGAAGGGTTCACCATTTTTCCATCAGCAACATTTTGCTGTTTTGGTTCAGGCTATTATACTGGCTCATTTGGATTATGTAAACTCTCTATATTAGTTTAAGCAAGTGTAACATGAAGAGGCTGCAACTTATTCAAAACCCGGCTACTAATTAATATTTGGTAAGAGTAAATATGATCATGTTACTCCTTCGTTGAAAGCCTTGCATTGGCTTCCGGTTTATTGGAGAGTCCAATTCAAATGTGCCAGAATTATATTTAAAATCCTATATGGGATTTTTTCTCCATTGATTATTTTTTCATTTAACTCCCAACAGTCTAGGGGAATTCACAAATTTAAATTAGCCTTCCATTCTATTAGGGGAATCAAAGCTTTAGGTAGGATCTATCACAAAATACTGAGTTGAGTAGAGCGGGTACAAGTGGATCGATTTTTCACTCCGTCAAAAATTACAAAGACTAGGGGGCACTCGAAGTTACAGGGAAGTACTTTTAAAATCAGTAACAGGAAATTTTTTTTCACTCGGAGAATAATTAAGCTCTGGAACGCATTATCAGGGGTTGTGGTACAGGCAGATAGCATAGCTGGTTTTAAGAATGGTTTGGACAAGTTCCTGGAGGAAAAGTTCATAGTCTGTTATTGAGAAAGACACGGGGGAAGCCATTGCTTGCCTAGTATCAGTAGCATGTAATATAGCATGTAATATTGCTACACCTTGGGTTTTGGCCAGGTACTAGTGACCTGGATTGGCCACCGTGAGAACGGGCTACTGGGCTTGATAGACCATTGGTCTGAACCAGTAAGGCTATTCTTATGTTCTCTTTGGCATTTTCTCTTGTAAAAATTTGGAATGATCTTCTTACAGAAATTAGACTCCTTCCTTCTATGATAATTTTTCAGAAAACTTTAAAAGACTTATCTATTTCAGAAATTTTAACTGACAAATAAGGGATTGCAATTGATGACTTGCTTGTCCAACTATTCGCTTTCCTTGCCCTTTAGTTAACTTTCTGTGAACTGGATCGAGCCCTATAGTCGAGATGACTCGGTATACAAGACTAAGGTTTGGATTGGAAATAGTAGAGTTGTTGTTCAAACAACAACAAAATTGTTACTGATAATAAGAATAGCTATTTAGGATCCAACCAGTGGAATAGTGAGGGAGGGAAGAATATTTATTTTACATTATGTTTTATTTGTTGCTTGTTGGTCACACAACCCCTGAAGAAGGTTCTGCATAGCCGAAACATGGCCTGTGTCGGGTCACGTCAATAAAGGGTCTTATCAATAAAGCCTAATTTTCAAGAATAGACTTATGACAGAGACTTTACTCAAAGACTTTTAGTACTCTCAATTACCACGATTGAAATACTATCGAGACTCCACTTTGTGTGTTTCTACATATGGTAGATGAGACACCACATAATACCTGCACTACTTGCTTCTACTTTCAAACCATGTATGGTTTCTAAAATCTATGAATCTGAACCTATCGTTAAAATTGTCTGTAGTACCTGAAGATTGGAAGCTGGCCAATGCTATGCTAGTCCCAAGCTGAAATTCCATAAAAATGCGTGTAATAAATGAGCAATAAATAAGTAAATATGGACTAAGGTTTTTCCATTAGGTCACCTTAATTGTAGAACACTTCGCTATAGAATTATAGGGGGGGGTCTGATTTTTTTTGTTTGTTTGTTTCAGAGAACTAACAGCCTATTTGTTTTGCTGTGTATGTGAGAGACAAGTTGGAGGTTGTTAGGTAGGTAGTCTTAGTATGAATGGTTCTGGGTTGGATGTGTGCGTGTGGGTTTTAGAGTTAAGATAAGATTTATATGATGTTCTGTGAAATCATGTTAATTATTGAACACTATTTGGAGTAAATACAGAAATGCAGAAATAAGTAAATGAGCATCACTTTCTTTTACTATGACAAATTTGCTGCTACTCTGCAAAGCAGAATTACTCAAACAGAGCTTACCTTGCTATTAATTTGTCAGCCAATAGTGAAGGGTTGGAGAATAGAGCTAAAGGAAGAAGCTGAACATAGACAGGTCCATCTGCAGGGTTTTCTAAAAAAAATTCTTCCTCCTAAGAAAACAAAAATATTTCTTTATATTACAGTAAGTTTCAGTGCACTACTGGTTTGTTCAATACAAAAGCCTGAGGAATGGCAAATTCCAATATAATTCTCGCTGATAATTTAGAGCCACCAACAAGGTCAACTTTTCAGAAGTGTAAACAAAATGTTAAGAGTATTTAGAGCAGCACTTTATCTGTAATAAATAACCAGACATTTCAGTTTTATCTTGTTACATAATTTATGAATATTTGTATGCTCTGGAATATCTAGAAGACAATTTAAGCTGTTTGGATTTTTCTTAACAAAGATAAGAGGCAGCACTGGCTCTCCTCCTAAAAACATCTGCCATAAACCATGAGCCCCTAAGAACAAAACCAGGCCAAGTCTACTTTGGCCATCTAAGTTGTGAGATATACCATATATGCTCAAATATAAGTCAATCAGAATATAAGTTGAACCCCCCATTTTTCCCCAAAAAGGAGGAAAAATGGTTGACTCGAATATAAGTCAGGCGGCTTAATATTCAAGCGCCCTGCCAGGATCTGCACCCTGTGACCATGGTGAAAAATTCACATTCTCCCTGAGCGCACCTTTTACTCCTTGAACATCAAATGGAAGGCAAAGGCCATAGCACAGACACTGATTGAATTATTTGCTTCGGTCTTTATGGAAGAAGATGTAAGAAATCTACCTGAACTGTACTAAGCCAAATCGACAAGTTAAAGAGTAATAAGTCACCTGGACTGGATGGTATACATCCCAGAGTATTGAAAGAGCTCAAATATGAAATTGCTGATCTGTTGTTAGTGATCTGAAACCTATTGTTAAAATTGTCTGTAGTACCTGAAGATTGGAAGCTGGCCAATGTTATGCTAGTCCCAAGCTGAAATTCCATAAAAATGCGTGTAATAAATGAGCAGTCCGCTGCGTGTAATGGAATTTCAGCTTGGAACTTGCTTCTCAGCATCCTTTTCCCACTGCACTCAGCAGATAAATACTGTGTATTTTGCCATAGGCTTTTCATTTGTATTTTGGTTGCTGTACTCCCTGCTCTTTAAAGGAGTGGGGCAACAGACTGTCTTATAGCACATTTTTGTTGTGCACTTATTGTTAAGCACTGTTATACACAAAAAACTGGGCAAGGTCCTGGGATGTTGCACAGTTGATACCCTTTTGGGTTATTATTGTGGCAGCTTGCCTAGGAGCAGGTGTCCTCAGGCTGCTGTGTTGACTGAGGTCCTGCCCTTTTCACAAATTAATTTAGGTTTGATTATAATTATTTGTTTATTAGTGGAGTCTGTTGCACCTCTTCTCTCCTTTCTAGCGCTAGGGTGGGAAGATTTTCAATTTTGATCAGTTTTTCCACAGACAACCGCACTCAAAGCAGTTTACACAAAGCAGCATGCAAATATGAAAAATAAATAAAAATAGAATAGTTCCTTCTCATTTCGTTTTAAAGGTGGATTACATCAAAATTAAATCATGAAAGTCACATATTTGGGAACAAAATAATAGAGACACAGAGAGCATGAAACAAATGAAAATCCAATTTAAGACATTTCACTACTCTGCAGCATCATTTTTATAAACATGAAAAAAAATTTTCATTATCTTTATAATCCTTTTAATTTCAGTTCCTAATTTGACACCAAAACCAAGTCTGCCCAAAACTTTTAGGATCCTTAAATTCTGTTGCTATAATGGGATAGGACAATAAAAGTTTAATAAGAACTATAACACTTACAGATGAGCTGTTTACATTTGTAAGTGGGAAATTCAAGCGACGCGGAGAGATAAGTATGGAAGGCCAGGCCAGCTCTGCTGTGATTTCAGCTATCACATCTTTCTGGAGGTCAGTGTCTACCTCAAATTTAGCATTGAGGCTAGGAAAAATACACAGGAACAATGGTGTTAGAATAAAAATGTGCAAAACTAATTCTCTAACATGACATACTATAGTAGTAGAAATGGGTTACTAAGAAAACAATCAATCACTAATTTCTGTCTTTCACCTGACTTGGGATATATAGTAAAAGAAAATTAACCCACCATTATATTCTAGCTTTGACTTGTTATGTTTAATAACTTGCTATGATGTAGCATACTAATATTTAATAATAATAATAATAATAATAACAGCTTATATAACGCAATACTGTGAAGTTCTATGCGGTTTACAAAAGATTAAGCAAAGGTACAAATTGACTGACTTCAAGAGGGGAAGAGGAAAGAGAAGTAATGCTACATGATTTAAAATCTATTAAGTAATAAAGAATGAAAGATAAAAGTTCAACTCTGGAAGTAACCACAACAGATATGAATCTTTGACAAGAGTTTTGAAATTAAAAACTGCATGCAAAAAATTTCAGTACTGGAGATTTTAGTTGCCTATCTACTCTTGCTGCTGCAAGAGAAGCAGCCAAAGTGGCTAGGGTGTACGGGATGGGGGTGTGAGAGACAGAGAGGGGATGGAGCTGTTGATTGAAGAGGGGGCACTGAATGGTAGGTGGGAGAGTAAGACAGGAGGGAGATAGTGATGAAGGAGGAAAAAAAAAGAGGGGAGATGCTGGATAGAGGGGGCAGATGCCTGATGGAAGGGTGAGAAAGAAAGAGGACAGATGCTTGATGGGAAGGGGGGAGAGAAAGAGAAGGCAGATCTTGGATGGAAAAATGAAATTCCAATTTAAAACATTTCATCGATATTTACTCTGCACCATCATTTTTTTAAATCAAATGGAAACATCTTATCTATATAATCCTTTAAATTTCAATTCCTAATTTGATACTGGAAACCAAGTTGCCTGAAGATTTCAAGTTAATTGAATTTTGATGCAAATATGTCTTATAATGAAACAAAACAATAAAAATGTCATTAAAAACCATAGAACTTATAGGCAAGCTGTTTATACAGTATTTGTAAGCGGGACATTCAAGTGACTTGGAAAGATGAGTATGACAGACCAGGCCAAGTTCTGCTGTGATTTTTTTTTTATTGGACTAATTGTAATACAGTTGACATTTTTGACCAACTGTCTGAGACCAAATCCTCCTCCCTCAGATCAGGACAAAATACTATAAAGCACAGTTACTTACCGTAACAGGTGTTATCCAGGGACAGCAGGCAGATATTCTTAACGCATGGGTGACATCACCGACGGAGCCCCGGTACGGACCTTTTTAACTAGAAAATTCTAGTTGGCTGCACCGCGCATGCGCGAGTGCCTTCCCGCCCGACGGAGGAGAGCGTGGTCCCCAGTTAAGATAAGCCAGCTAAGAAGCCAACCCGGGGAGGAGGGTGGGACGTAAGAATATCTGCCTGCTGTCCCTGGATAACACCTGTTACGGTAAGTAACTGTGCTTTATCCCAGGACAAGCAGGCAGCATATTCTTAACGCATGGGTGACCTCCAAGCTAACAGAGAGGGAGGAGGGATGGTTGGCCATTAGGAAAATAAATTTTGTAACACAGATTGGCTGAAGTGTCCATCCCGTCTGGAGAAGGCATCCAGACAGTAGTGAGTAGTGAACGTGTGAACTGAGGACCAAGTGGCAGCCTTGCAGATTTCCTCGATGGGCGTGGAACGGAGGAAAGCCACAGAAGCAGCCATAGCTCTGACCCTGTGGGCCGTGACAGCACCTTCCAGTGAGAGACCGGCCCGAGCATAACAGAACGCGATACAGGCAGCAAGCCAGTTGGAAAGCGTCCGTTTAGAGACAGGACGACCTAGACGGTTAGGATCTAAGGTCAGAAAGAGCTGAGGGGAAGAGCGGTGAGCCCTGGTACGGTCAAGGTAGTATGCAAGGGCACGCTTACAATCCAGCATGTGCAACGCCTGTTCCCCAGGATGAGAATGGGGTTTAGGGAAAAAGACAGGCAACACAATGGACTGGTTGAGGTGAAAAGCCGAGACCACCTTGGGAAGGAATTTAGGATGGGTACGCAGAACCACCTTGTCATGGTGAAAAACAGTGAACGGTGGATCGGCGACCAGTGCATGCATCTCACTAACCCTCCTGGCAGAGGTGATGGCAATGAGGAAAAGCACCTTCCAGGTTAGAAGTTTGAGCGAAGTTGTGGCAAGAGGCTCAAAAGGGGGTTTCCATTCAGGTCCCAGACGACAGGAGGAGACTTCAGAGGCAGTTTGACATTGAAGAGGCCTCTCATGAACCGGGAAACCAGTGGATGAGCCGTGAGAGGTTTTCCGAGGATAGGCTCATGAAACGCAGTGATGGCACTGAGGTGGACTCTGATTGAGGTAGACTTGAGGCCAGCATCGGACAGAGAGAGCAAATAGTCCAGTACAGTTTCCACCGCTAATGAGGTGGGATCGTGATGACGCAGTAGATACCAAGAGGAGAACCTGGTCCACTTCTGATGGTAACATTGGAGGGTGGCCGGTTTCCTGGAGGCATCCAAAATGCGACGGACAGGCTGAGAAAGATTGTCTGGAGAGGTCAGCCCGAGAGAAACCAAGCTGTCAGGTGGAGCGAAGACAGATTGGGATGCAGTAGAGACTGAGGTTTCTGCGTAAGTAGAGTAGGAAACACAGGAAGAGGAATGGGCTCCCTGGAGCTGAGCTGAAGCAGGAGGGAGAACCAGTGTTGGCGAGGCCACCGAGGAGCGATGAGAATCATGATGGCCCTGTCCCTGCGGAGTTTGGATAACGTCCACAACATCAGAGGTAGTGGAGGAAAGGCATAGAGGAACCGATCCGTCCAGTCGAGCAGGAATGCATCTGGGGTCAGACGATGAGGAGAGAAGAGTCTGGAACAGAACTGGGGCAGCTGATGGTTGTGAGGTGCTGCAAAGAGGTCCACCTGCGGAGTGCCCCAGCGAGCAAAGATGAAGTGGAGTGTTGAAGGGTCCAGAGTCCACTCGTGAGGTTGAAGGATGCGGCTGAGATTGTCGGCCAGGGAGTTCTGTTCGCCCTGGATGTAGACAGCCTTGAGGAAGAGATTGCGGGCCGTGGCCCAGGTCCAGATGCGGAGAGCCTCCTGACAAAGGAGGCGAGATCCGGTGCCGCCTTGCTTGTTTATGTAGTACATGGCGACTTGATTGTCTGTGCACAGGAGAAAAACCTGAGGGCAGAGAAGGTGCTGGAAGGCCTTGAGAGCATAGAACATGGCTCTGAGTTCCAGGAAATTGATGTGATGTTGACGCTCCTGAGGGGTCCAGAGTCCCTGGGTGCGTAGATCTCCCAGGTGAGCTCCCCACGCTTAGGGGGAGGCATCCGTGGTTACGATCATGGAGTGAGGGGGTAGATGAAAGAGTAGACCCCTGGAAAGATTTGAGGAGTTCAACCACCATTGAGGAGATTGCTGAAGAGACGATGTCACAGAGATGGGATGAGAAAGAAGATCCGTGGTCTGTGACCATTGGTTGGCAAGAGTCCATTGAGGTGTCCTGAGGTGGAGTCGCGCCAGAGGAAGCACATGGACCGTCGAAGCCATGTGGCCCAGGAGGACCATCATCTGTCGGGCAGGAATGGAGTGATGAAGGAGCACCTGACGACAGAGGTGGAGCAGGGTCCGTTGACGGTCGGAGGGGAGAAACGCCCTCATTAGTGTGGTGTCGAGAACTGCTCCAATGAACTGAAGTCGCTGTGTGGGAAGCAGATGCGACTTGGGGTAGTTGATCTCGAACCCCAGGAGATGGAGGAGAGAGATGGTGTGATGAGTGGCTTGTAGCACAAGTGGAGACGTAGGTGCTTTCACCAACCAATCGTCCAAGTAGGGGAACACCTGGAGGTTGTGAGACCTGAGGAAGGCCGCCACCACAATAAGGCACTTGGTGAACACCCTGGGCGATAAAGCGAGGCCAAAAGGTAGCACTTTGTACTGATAGTGACGGTGCTGTATCTGAAACCGTAGGTAGCGACGTGAAGTCGGATTGATTGGGATGTGAGTGTAGGCCTCTTTGAGGTCCAGGGAACATAGCCAGTCGTGTTGAGAGAGAAGAGGGTAAAGCGTGGCAAGGGAGAGCATTCTGAACTTCTCCTTGACCAGACACTTGTTGAGGTCCCTGAGATCGAGGATGGGACGAAGGTCTCCTGTCTTCTTGGGAACCAGGAAGTAGCGGGAGTAGAATTCCTGACCCCTTTGGGCCGGAGGCACTTCTTCGATGGCACTGAGGAGAAGGAGGGATTGGACCTCCCTCAGGAGTAGTGAGAAGCAGACTCTACGGGAGGATTGTCTGGTGGAAGAGTCTGGAAGTTGAGAAAGTAGCCGTGGCGAATGATGTTGAGGACCCATTGGTCTGATGTGATGACATCCCAACGGCTGAGGAAGATTTGGAGGCGACCTCCGATAGGCTGAGGGAGAGGCAATGATGATGGGAGATTGGCTATGCCCTGGAGGAAAAAGTCAAAAGGGCTGAGATGGTTTTGACGGAGGGAGAGGCTTGGCAGGTTGGTGAGACTGTGAGCGAGCCTGAGATTGATGCTGTTGACGAGGTCGGCGAGGCTGCTGTTGAGGCGGGTTGAGAGGTCTGGCCGAGAACCTGCGCTGGTAGGAAGACTGCTGTCTGTAGGTGCGAGCAGGTGGAGTCTTCTTTTTAGGTTTAATCAGAGTGTCCCACTTGGACTCTCCGAAGAGTTCATCACCCAGACAAGGTGCGTTAGCCAGGCGGTCCTGGTGGTTAATGTCCAGGTCAGAGACTCTCAGCCATGCCAAATGTCGCATGGCCACCGCCATGGCAGATGCACGAGAGGTCAGCTCAAATGAGTCGTAGATGGAGCGAACCATAAATTTCCTGAGTTGGAGGAGGCTGGAAATATGTTGCTGGAAAAGAGGGACCTTACGTTCAGGAAGGTATTTCTGTAAGGAGGAGAGCTGTTGCACCAGATGCTTCATGTAGAAGGAGAAGTGGAAGGTGTAGTTGTTGGCTCTATTGGCTAACATGGCATTTTGGAAAAGGCGCTTACCAAATTTATCCATGGTTTTTCCCTCTCTGCCAGGAGGGGTGGAGGCATATACACTGGAACCCTGAGATTTTTTCAAAGTAGATTCCACCAGGAGGGACTCGTGGGGCAATTGAGGCTTATCAAATCCTGGGATTGGAATAACCCGGTACAAGCTATCCAATTTACGAGGGGCTCCAGGAACTGTGAGGGGAGCTTTCCAGTTTTTATAGAAAGTTTCCCGTAAGATGTCGTGGACGGGCAACTTCAGAAATTCTTTGGGAGGTTGCTCAAAGTCTAGGGCATCGAGGAAAGCCTGAGACTTTTTAGAGTCGGACTCTAAGGGAATGGAAAGAGCTGCTGACATCTCCCTAAGGAATTTGGAGAAAGAGGATTGCTCTGGTTTGGAGACGGTGTCGGTCATGGAGGTTTCTTCGTCGGTTGACGAAGCGTCCTCCTCGGTACCGTGAGGGGAGTCTTCCCACAAATCTGGGTCCCTAATGTCGGGGTGCGTGCGTTTGGACATCGGTGTGGAGGGCTCAGCATGGCGGGTCTTTGAAGGAGATTTGCCTGAGCGCACCGAGGCTGTACCGGGTGAGGAAGACCGATGTCGTTCCTGGGACCGGACAGGGTCGGCAGCATCACGGGTATGTACTGCAGGTGTTTCTGCCAAGAGCACCGGCATGGAAGTATTAATCGGTACCGAGGGGGTCGACACCGATGGGATAGTGTGAGGCTTGGACCGGTCCCGTACTGGAAGGTGCGGTGCCAGCAACGCCGGCAACAGTTGTTGGAGCTGTTGTTGCAGCTACTCCTGTAACTGTGTTTGGAGTATGGCCGCAATGCGGTCGTCCAGGGGAGGCACCGGTACCGCTTTTTTCTTCTTCGGTACCATAGGTGCCGCTCTACGCTCCGGCGATGAGGAGGCCGATGATGAGGCACTCACCGAGATCGGAGCGGAGCATTTGCGGGGCCGGTGCGGTGCCGGGAGGGCCGGTGTCGCAACTGTGGCAGGAGGGCGCTCAAGGGAAGTGGGAGGCTTCTTAGCCGGCTTACCTGGGCCCAACGACCCCGAGGAAGGGTCCGGTGGTGTCAATGTCGTCGGTGCCGACTTTTGTGGTGCCGTCGACGTCGCAGCCGGTTCCATGGCAGATCCGGTACCAAACAAAATATTTTGTTGGATCTGCCGATTTTTCAAAGTACGCTTTTTAAGCTTAGCACAGCGGGTGCAGGTGTCAGCCCGATGCTCTGGACCCAAGCACTGGAGGCACCAATTGTGTGGGTCGGTGAGGGAGATCGGGCGTGCACACCACTGGCACTTCTTAAATCCCGGTTGAGGGGGCATGAATGGAAACACGGTCTCCGCAAAATCGAACCCGGAGGCCTGTATGGTGGCAACAGGCCCCGCCGGGGCCGGCCTGAAAAAATAAAGAAAACTCGACGAGGTTTTTTTTTTTTGAAAACAAAAATAAAGGGAATTCAATAAGAAAAAGGGAAAAAAAGTGAAGAAATACGAGAGCGGGAAGGCAAAAATTAGTTTTTCAACGGCCGTTGAAAACACATGCGTCTTCTTCGCTTCGCGGAAACGAAGAAACTGGGGACCACGCTCTCCTCCGTCGGGCGGGAAGGCACTCGCGCATGCGCGGTGCGGCCAACTAGAACTTTCTAGTTAAAAAGGTCCGTACCGGGGCTCCG
The DNA here is from genome assembly GCF_902459505.1 of Geotrypetes seraphini. NCBI lineage: Eukaryota > Metazoa > Chordata > Amphibia > Gymnophiona > Dermophiidae > Geotrypetes > Geotrypetes seraphini. Next base: position 137,807,685 of record NC_047089.1, read on the forward strand.
TCGGTGACGTCACCCATGCTTTAAGAATATGCTGCCTGCTTGTCCTGGGATAAAAGCAGCTTACTACTTTGACCTGAGGAAGGAGGTTTTGTATATGTTAATTAGTAATGTAGCGATTAGAATATTTCTGTTTTTGAAATTTATGTCTGCTGTCTTTATATTATATTTTGCACAATATAGGGAGACATGCTTTTTATTGTTTTTCTTTCTCTGATATATTTGTACAGGTCTTCCAACCACTGTCCTCAAAAAATTGCAGACTGTTCAAAATATCTGTGCACATACTCTCTCATGCTCACTGGCACAATCATATAACTCCTCTCTTGAAACACTATCATTGGCTCCTGATTAAATGATCATCTCCATCAAAAATTCTAACTTTGACTTATAAAATTCTTTACCATAGGATTCCATTTTACTTTACTCACCTAATCACCCCACACGAACCTTCTCTGTTTCAGAACGCTGCCTTACCATCCCATCCAGGTTGAAATCTATCCTCAACTCAGCATTTTTTTTCTGCCTCATCCCCTCCCCTTTGGGCATTAGGACTGAATGGTCCTGTAGTTCATTTCTTTTATGATTTTTCCACACTGATTCTTGCCCTGCAAGGTAATATATTAAGAACCTAATAAACACTATATGCAGAGTGTGACTTCCGGTTAATTTTGGTCAACATATTTCTAGTTTTAGTTTGTGATTGCTTATTCTATAAGGGTGAAGGTCTATTTGTTTTCTGCATGAGTTAAAGACATGGTTTTCTGTTAGAATTGACTGACTGTGCAGGACTGATCTGTGTAATAATCTGGCTTATTTAGTTTTCCAATAGATGAATTGATGTTCTAGTGCCCACCACAAATCATCAGTGCAGACATGAAAACTGCCAATCAAGTGGAGAAGGCTTCATCTAAGGCAAGGCAGATATTGGGTTGTATCAATAGAAGTTTCGTCAGCCGAAAGCCTGAAGTCATAATGCCGTTGTACAGGGCCATGGTGAGATCTCATCTGGAGTACTGTGTGCAATTCTGGAGGCCACATTACAGTAAAGATGTGCGCAGAATTGAATCGGTTCAGCGGATGGCCACCAGGATGATCTCGGGGCTCAAGGGTCTCTTGTACGAAGAGAGACTGAACAAATTGCAGCTCTACACTCTCGAGGAACGTAGGGAGAGGGGAGACATGATCGAAACATTTAAGTACCTCACGGGACGTGTCGAAGTGGAAGATGATATTTTCTTTCTCAAGGGACCCTCGGCCACAAGAGGGCACCCGCTCAAACTCAGGGGCGGAAAATTTCATGGCGACACCAGAAAGTATTTCTTCACAGAGAGAGTGGTTGATCATTGGAACAAGCTTCCAGTGAAGGTGATTGAGGCACACAGCATGCCAGACTTTAAGAATAAATGGGATACCCATGTGGGATCCCTACGAGGGTCAAGATAAGGAAAATTGGGTCATTAGGGCATAGACAGGGGGTGGGTAAGCAGAGTGGGCAGACTTGATGGGCTGTAGCCCTTTTCTGCCGTCATCTTCTATGTTTCTATGAACCCATCCGCGCAATGAGCGGTGGCGGCGAAAAGGGCGAACAGAATGCTAGGAATGATTAAAAAGGGGATTACGAACAGATCGGAGAAGATTATCACGCCACTGTATCAGGCCATGGTATGCCCTCACCTGGAATACTGCGTCCAGCACTGGTCATCGTACATGAAGAAGAACACGGTACTACTCGAAAGGGTCCAGAGAAGAGCGACTAAAATGGTTAAGGGGTTGGAGGAGTTGCCGTACAGTGAGAGTTTAGAGAAACTGGGCCTCTTCTCCCTTGAAAAGAGGAGACTGAGAGGAGACACGATCGAAACATTCAAGATAATGAAGGGAATAGACTTAGTAGATAAAGATAGGTTGTTCACCCTTTCCAAGTTTAGAGAGAACGAGAGGGCACTCTCTAAAGTTAAAAGGGGATAGATTCCATACAAACGTAAGGAAGTTCTTCTTCACCCAGAGAGTGGTAGAGAATTAGAATGCTCTTCTGGAGTCTGTCATAAGGGAAAACACCCTCCAGGGATTCAAGACAAGATTGGACAAGTTCCTGCTGAATCAGAACAAATGCAGGCTCTTGTACCATCTAGGCACTAATACCCCTCAAGGAACTAGAGGAGGCTAAGTCAATGGCTCCCACCCCTTCTCATATACCGCATGGCACATGGGACACGGAGGGCCTTCAGTCGACCATCTAGCACAAATCTGGCATGAATTTAAGGTATCTTGGCCTAAGGAGTTCATCACACCTGTTTTTGTACAAAATCAAGACGTTTTGAGGCAGAAAGAGGCCAGATACTTATCAATCCAATTGTAAAAAAACCCCAAAGATCCCATCTCCCTTATATCCAACTACAGACCCATTGCGAACATACCCTTCTTTACATAAAGTTGATGGAAGGTCTGGTCAACCAAGATTTAACAACCTACCTGGACAAATTCAACATTCTAAACGATAACCAGTCAGGTTTCCGCTCTGGACACAGCACTGAAACTGTCATCGCTTTTCATAACCTGTTCAGCCAAGGCACACGTGCACTAGTCCTGCAATTCGATCTTAGTAGCGCCTTCGACTTGGTCGATCATGCCATTCTTCTGGACTGCTTGGAGTCTATCGGTATCTCAGGCAACGTGTTAAAATGGTTCCAGGGTTTCCTAGGTAAACGCTCTTCCCAAGTTTACAGTGATAACTCCCATTCCGCCAGCTGGGCCAACACCTGAGGAGTCCCACAGGGCCCCCCCCCTTTGTCCCCCACGCTATTCAACATCTACCTGGTCACTCTGGGTAATCTACTGCTAAGCTTGAAGATCAAATTCTACATCTACGCTGATGACATCACCTTAGTCTTTCCCCTAACCAACATAACCCCCGAGATAAATAACCACCTAGCTTCAATCTTAATGCAAATCGAACTTTGGATGGCCGATTTCAAACTGAAACTCAACTCAGATAAAACCAAATTCTGCCTGGCAAGTCCAAACGACAAAATCAAAGACCCCTCAATCTCCCTAAATGGACCAGTCTTTCCCATAACAAACTCCTTAAAAATTCTAGGAGTGACTCTCGACCGCAACCTTATCTTCGAAACTCACACCGACCTTCTGGTCAGAAAAGGTTTCTCCATCTTATGGAAGCTAAGATCCATCGGAAAATACTTCGACGCTCCCTCATTCCGCTTACTTGTGCAATCCTCCATCTTAAGTCTACTCGACTACTGCAACATCATCTACCTGGGATCTTTCAAAAAAACTACACAAAGATTGTGAATCATCCAAAACACGGCAATCCGACTGATCTTCGGACTAAAAAAATGGGAACACTTAACTCCCTACTACCACAAACATCACTGGCTACCCTTGGAAGCAAGAATGCAATTCAAGTTCGCCTGTTTCTGTTTCAAATCCATCCTTGGCTCGGCCCCCCTTTACTTGGTACCCCATTTTATCCTAGACCGCCCATCTAAACACACATGCAGAACCCAACTGTTTAGCTATCCTACTCTTAAGGCCTGCCGTTACATAAGATACCTAAATAGAACTCTTGCCTTCCAAGCAGGTCAACTCAATAACTGGCTGGCCCACATTATCTCACGCGCTTCATCCTACCTAAACTTCAGGAAACTACTAAAAACTAATCTATTCACCCGATTTACAACCCAAGACCTTTATGCCCTACCCATGGCCCCTCTTATCTCACCATGTCCTGCTTCCCATTAAACTGCTTCCAATTATACTGCTTCCCATTAAACGGCATCTTCATCTGCTCTGTTCTTTTTTTTTTTTTTTTTACCTATATGCCTACATCCACTGTAAACCTTTGTTATATCTACATTCTTGGACTGAACCTTTACTCAGATTGTCTCGACCTTCTTCACGGTACCTTTTTGCTCTGATTGTACCTATTTTCTCTGATCGCACCATTTTCGCTGATTGTACCATTTTCGCTGATTGTTCCTATTTTTCTCTGTTTGTACCATTTCCGCTGATTGCACCATTTTCGTTGATTGTTCCTATTTTCTCTGTTTGTACCATTTTCTCTGGCACCTATTTTCTCTGATTGTACCATTGTACCATTTTCGTTGATTGTCCAGCCCTTCTTCGTTGTAAAACGCCTCGAACTACTATGGCTTTGGCGGTATAAAAGAAATAAAATTATTATTATTATTATTATTAATTATTTTCAAATCAGGAAATGCAAGAATGGCCACTGCAGCAGCGATTTTAGCTCCAAAAACAGCCTGTGGGAGCTACATTATGGACCAAAAAACTAGCAATTTGGGGATTTTAGAGGTGGAGAACCCCAAAACCCCCTCAAAAACACTTTTAAAGACTCCCCCTCCGATTTTGTTTTAAAGGCTGTCAGCCTATTACTCACTGCCATTCTGTGTGCTGGGGCTGCTTGTGGTGAAGATGCAGACAGCTTACAGAGAGAACCTCTGCTTCAAACAAGCCTGGAATTCAGACTGCTTGTCTCTTCAGACTGCCTCTTGGGCCCAACGATTGGCCAGAGACCTCAACTCTCATCGGAACCTCGCTCACAGTCTGAGGGAAGAAATGCAGTCTGCTCCAATCCTGGAAAACCTACCATGGACCCACATAGCTTGCGTTCAAGCTCACTGTGGACAGAACTTGGGGTGAACCTTGCTCCCAAGGGACCAGTCCCTGAGCTCCCACATTGTTAGTGCAGGTTGCCCAAGTAAGTGCAATGTAGAGAATGATACGGGAACAAATTTTTTCCCATCCCCGCAGGAACACATTTTCCCCATACTATCCCAGCGAGTTCTTTTCCTGACCCTTCCCTGCAAGCTCTGTCCTCATCTGAACAAGTCTCAAACACTTTAAAATCCTAAGTGTTCGAGGCTTGTGCAGTTAAGGCAGAGCTTCTAGTAATGGAGCAGCGACAAAACCCGCAATGACAGGACAGGGAAATTGGGTTCCTGCGGGGATGGGGACAAATTTGGCTCCTTGTCATTCTCTAGTGCAGTGTATCGCAAACTGTGTGCCTCCTGAGATTTCTGGTGTGCCACGGTACACTGGGGAAGAGGAGAGGTGCTGGCATAGGATGACTGTAAACAATCTCCCGACGCCGGCACCTTTTCTCTCCAGCGCAAGGCCCATTTGAAGGGTCTTTGTGGATGCGCTGACGGCGGCGCGCTGATGTCATGCATGCGCATGACGTCATCATGCCGATGCCAGCGCCCTTCTGGGTGTCTCAAGCTGGGGACATTAGGTTTACTGTGCCCTGGCTCGAAAAATTTTGCGAGACACTGCTCTAGTGCAATGCAAGGCAGTCTGTCCCTTGAATACAGACCTCTGACCTCAGAGTCTGGGCTCACTCGCAGCCAGAGATGTCCCCAGATTAAGATCCTCTGCATCACCAAAATGCCTTGCAAATGGTAAGCAAAAACTGAAATTAAAGGAAAAGTAAACACAAGTTCTTATGTACTATCTTGCTTGTACATAAGAACATAATAATAGCCTTACTGGGTCAGACCAATGGTCAAGCAAGCTCAGTAGCCCGTTCTCACAGTGGCTAATCCAGGTCACTAGTACCTGGCAAAAACCCAAAGAGTAACAACACTCCTTGCTACCGATCTTTCTCAATAACAGATTATGGACTTTTCCTCCAGGAAATTGTCCAACTCTTTCTTAAAATCAGCTATGCTATCTGCTTTTACCACAACCTCTGGCAACGTGTTCCAGAGCTTAATTTTCTCCTCCTATTGGTTTTAAAAGTATTTCCCTGTAACTTCATCGAGTGTCCCCTAGACTTTGCAGTTTTTGTCAGAGTGAAAAATCGATCCACTTGTACCCGATCTACACCACTCAGGATTTTGTAGGCTTCAATCATATCTCCCCTCAGCCGTAGAGATACAACTGATTGAAAGACAGCCCAGAGAGATGGGAGGTGGAGCAAAATAATGCTAATGAGGCTTTCTACAAGAATTCTTGTGGTAACAGATGGACTACACACAGGTTCAGGAATAATGTGTCTGCTGCACTAGAATTTGAGTTCAGAAAGCTACTCCATATTGGTGCCATCAAATGACATTATCCTGTTTTGCTGGAGAATCACCCAACTACTCTATGCCTTAGTCCTTTCCTGCATGGACTACTGCAACATGCTATTTAGCGGTCTCACAGTGAAGAACATACAACATCTCTAGCATGTACAAAATGCAGCAATCAGACTTCTAAAAAACCGCCATGCCCGCAACCCTGTCTCCCAGGCTCTATCATCAGCTCACTTAGCCAAACGTTGTGTCTTCAAGGGCCTGATGCTAGTATTCAAATCCTTGCACAGCATGGCGCCAGGCTACATGACATCCAAAGATCCTCCGTATGTGCCAAACAAGTCCCTCTACTCCTAGAATGAAATACCCTCAAAACACCCTCTGATCGTGTCCTTCAACTGCAAACCACCAAAGTTCCTCCTCCCACTTCATACCAAGCCACTGAAATCAACTTCCCCCAAAGATCAGATCCCTTGAAGGACTCTTCAACTTTAGAAAAGCAATAAAAACATACCTCTTCATCTAACGCCCCTGCCCATGACCAATGGGCAAATTAGGATAAAAAATTGTATTGAAAAATCTTTGCCCTGTTCTGAATAGGGAATACCCTGTAACTATGGCAAATTTAACCTATAAGCTGTATATCATGTATATTGGTATTAGATTCTTAGTATGTGTCGAGTTAGGATAAAAACATGTATCAAAAAAAAACTTGTACTGTAACTATGGCAAATTGTAAACTTCGAGAGCTCATACTGATGTCCGTTTATTTATAGTATTGGTAAGAGGTTTTCATTTCTTCAAAGTCAAACACTTGCCCCGAGGATAACAGTTAGCCGACTATAGACTGTATATTATATTGGACCTACTGGCGACTGCAGTGTCCATAGGGTTACATTTTTTTGTGCTGAAGTTGTAAACTGTACATTATATATGTTAACCTGTAACCCGTTCTGAGCTCTTTGGGGAGAGTGGGATAGAAAACAAATTAAATAAATAAATAGTTAGCTTGCCTAAAACAATACTTTCTAGCAGTCAAAGGTGCAGAATTATGCGATAAATAGGTATGGTAAGTACAAATTACAAAAGCACAAGCATATCTGGTACTATACAGTACAATGAGTCATGTATTTTATAAGGCACTAGACTACAAACTTACAGATGATCAGAATTTTCTCTGATTTCCATCCACTTTCTGAACAGGTTCTCATGCAAATCCCAATCAGAGTCCCAAACATCTTCTTGCATTGTTAAACTATGCTGCATCTTGGGCTCATCTGAAAAGAAACAATTTTATTACAACTATAATACCTGCATAACTAAGACTGGGCATAAACAGACTACAAAATTTCTTCAGTAATAGTAAATTATACTTACATTTAGATAAAAATGGAAGACCAGCGTAGCAATGATCTCCACATTGTAAAGCAGCATCAAAATATATATTTGCTAACTATAAAGGCAAATAAGAGAATAATTTTTTTTTAAAAAGCTCAAATACTATATAAATCAAAAATTAATACATTTTAAATTAAATTTCAATATAGCAAATCTGTCATACTTTTGATTTCTTCCCAGGCTCCAAGTCTTCTTTATTGCTCCTTAAACGTTTGTAATAAAACCGTATGTCTTCTGAGAGCGAGCGTATATGTTGTATTTTTACCTTCTGTGAGAAGGAACTCATAATATTTAAACTATGATGAACTATTTTCCCCTGAACAAAGAAAAAGAATATACATAAAAGTATATTATATTCATTTACAGCACATATTTCAAAATAGTTTAGACCTGCGAGTACTATCTACACCTGAATGAAATGATAAGAACCAAATATTACATCTGAATTTGTGAGACAAGATTTTTAAAAGACCATGAAGAAATATTTATTTCAACAAGTAGAGCAGGTTTCTGAGATGCTCTATTCTGCAATGTTAGTGCCTCAACATTTTCCTAAACTGCCTCCCCTTAAGAGTATTTCTCTTCTTTTGTGCTATTCAATAGCATCGAGACCCTCTAGTCTTCTCCTTTGATTTCTACAGAAACTCTAGAATACTTATTACTGCTAATAATGCAGTGAAAAATTATGAAACTCTACAAGGTACATACAGCACAATAAAGTACAGACAACTAGAAGAAAGCAGCTCAAGATCCATGGAGAGATAGATACTGAAGAGAGGGCCACTTTGGTGGATCAGGGATCTCTGCTCTGAGGTCTAGGGGGAAAGAAGCCTCAGGAGGAAGTGACAGTAGGATTGTTTTATCTTCTGATAGTTGAAGTAAATTGCACACAAACATGGTTCCTGTAGCACAGTTACAATACAGGAATGATCACAGCAGATGGGCCAGGATAGTAAAGTTACTCACATGTAGCAGACATGTAGGTGATGTTATCCACAGAACCCTGGTATGGACAATCAAAAGTGTACTGTCACTTTAAATTTAAGGACTGTCCATACCGCACTTGCACCGTCACGCCCAATATCAGCTTGAGAGACATGCAGTTCAGTAAGACAGCTAAGAAGCAAACTAGGGGAGGTGGGCAGATTGTGAGAATTTATTTATTTATTATTTCTAAAATTTCTTGGCTGCCTATAACTAAGCGGTTTACAATGTAAAATATTCACAATGGTTCAGAGGACAACATACATAACAATACTTACAATATACACATTTAGCCCACTAAAAATAGCAGAAATTTTGAAAAAATAAACGTTTTCAGTTGTTTTCTAAATTGTACATAAGAAAGATGTACGTATTAAATGCCGAAGATCTTTATCATAATGTGCTGCTTAATAGGCCAGCGTATGGTCAAGATATTTCTTACTTTTACATCCTTAGCCGATGGAAAAAGAACAAAGCATGTGACTTTCTACTATTCTTGTAAGGTGCTATAAGAAATGTATCAACTAGATATGATGGAGGTAATCCAAAAGCAACTTTATAGCACAGACATCCTAATTTGAAAACAACTCATGCCTCCACTGGGAGCCAATGCAGCTCACAATAAAGTGGAGTCACATGGTCTTGTTTTTCAGACCATAAATTAATCTGATCACAGTATTCTGTATCAGTTTGAGTTTGGTCATATTTTTCTTGGTACTTGACAAACAGATAATATTGCAGTAGTCAAGAAAACAGTAAAGATTGCACAAAAATTTTAAAAACAGAAATTTCAAAATATGGTCTTATAACACGTAATTTCTACAAAGTATAGTATCCCTTGCAAATCACGGCATCAATCTGATTCTTCATGGTCAGATGTCGATCAAAAACTACGCCTAATATTTTAATTGTAGAACAGATAGTATAGGATAATAAATTAATCTTAATTGATGGTTCAATACAAGTCTTTTGTGAGGATGCAAAAAAGAATTTGGGTTTTTCTTGATTCAATTTCAATTTCCTGCATTCAAAAATCCATTAGATTCAACACAGACTCAATAATTTGGGTACTATTGGATAGGACTGTATTGCATGGGATGATAATTGTGTAGCTAAACAATTTCACCCCCAAATCACTTACTATATAACCCAAGGAGGAAAGATAAGCATCAAACAATGTAGGAGAAAGTGGAGAACCCTGAGGAATTCCACAAGGGTTCTTCCAAGTGTTAGATAATAAGTTGTTAAATTTGACTTGGTATGAATTTGATTCAAGGAACCCTTTGAACCATAAAAGAACCTTCCCTTGAATTCCTAGTGTGTCCAAAAGTAATTTAAAATGATCCACCAGATCGAACGTACTACTCAAATCAATGAAGCAGTTCCCTTACTTAATAAACTATTAAGATAATCTTGTAGTGTAGCCAATACTAAAATTAGATCTAAAACCTGACTGAGATTCGTGTACTTAGCTAGTTGAAGTTGGACCAGTCCCTCCATGATCTTTACAAGAAAGGAATAGACGCCACCGGTTTATAATTTGATGGTAAAGAGGGTGAATCTTTAATATTTTTGATTAATGGTGTATTAACTATATTACCTTCCTCTAAAGGAAACTTTCCCTTCTCTAGAAAGTCTGATAGCCATTCAAACAATTTCAGCTTAAAGCTTGAAGGTGCATTAGCCATAAGATTTGTAGGGCAAGAATCTAAAATACAATGAGATTTAGAGTATCTATGAATAGTTTAGAAAAGTCTGACCAATCTGGGCTTTCATAAACGGTCCACCTTAAATTCATTCTGACTCTTAGTTGTAAAGAAGTCTATATTCTTCGGGCAAGGTGAACAAGAAGATTGTAAACCCATAACCTTAGAGCTAAAGAAATTTGCTAAGTCATTGGAAGTAGGCAGTAACATTTGAGATGGTTGTGTATTTTTAGCCACATTAAACACATCATTAACAAGTTGGAATAGTTTTTTTGTGTTAGTGGCAAGTTCATGAACTTAATTGTCAGACTTCGTACCTCAGGTTCAGAAAACTTCTAAAAGCTTGTGTACCAAGACAAGGAGTCAACCCTGAAGTAACTGAAGCGGTAATTGTAAAAGCACATTCCTAAACTGTCTAATGCAACTCCTGGGACAAAACAATGACCTACTTGTACTTGTAGCTATATAGTTGAAATTATGACTTAACTGTATTAATAGTTATACTGATCTACCTGTACTAGCAACCTTATTGAAGGTCCACGTCAATCTGTCCATTGTAACTTCCTGGGTAATTGACCCAACCTCTTGTAATGCAATCCAACCTTGAGCTGAATAGGTAAAGGTGGAATAGAAAACCTGATTAACATAACACTGTTCATTGTCCAAGACTTCCATGAACTCTGCCCAATGCTCCTCTTCAGACTCTATGCTAATAGTCAGTGTTTGAGCATCTGTCTAATAAAATTGGTATAGGACAGCCTTTCAGGTGAGGACCTACACTGAGGAGGAGATGAAGGAGGATCTGAAGGCATCCCATAGGATCATCAGCAGAAAACTCTGGGTATTCACTGGAAGAGCGTGATGACAAATCAGTCAGAGAACTCAATGTCAGCTCTTCTGGTAGTGGAGTGTCGAGAGTATGATGAAGAATGGTCGAGGAGAAGTTGGTGTACTTCACTCCCTAGATGACAATGCATTTGTCGAGCACATTTTTGACGTGGAAGCTCAATATTGAGGCATCCGAGATCAATGCCTGGATAGCTTTTGCAACAATGGTGCTAGTACTGATATTGACAAGGGTACATTAGGCACTTGTTGATTTGGGTGTCGAGGCATTGGGGAGCTCACTGCCCGAGATCAGCCTCTGAGGAGACATCAAATGATAAGATGGTAACCACCATTGGTGCAGTGACACTTGGACTGCATCGATGGAGAAGATGTCCGAGACATGTTTATGTTGAATAGCTAGCAGATGGCAGTACCACTGAAGATGAAGAAGAGTACATCGTCGACGTGGTTGGTGCGCCAGTGTCGATACTAGTTGGGGTTGGAGTCTCCAGTCGTGCTAGATGTCCTGACGTTGTACCAAAAAGTTTCTCATACTGCAATTTCCTGGCTTTAAGCGATCTCTTCTGCATATGAGATCAGAATGTGCATGAAATATCCCGATGGTCAGGACCTAGGCACTGTACATACATACCATGCCTGAAATTGTCCTATTGCATCAAATGCACCATTTGAAGTTGCTAGGTGACTTGGAAATAAAGATGGAAAAACTGCAGATGCAAAGTCAAAGGGCGTAGTGACCCAGGGAGGTTAAGCAGATGTCAATCCAAAGAAGAGTCAACGCTCCCAGAGAGAAAATGGGCTGAAAAGAGCTTGAAGGCCTGTAAACCCGAAGTTTGGGGAAAAATGAAATTTTAACTAAAAATGAAGGAAGATGATAGAAATCAAAATTTGACAAAATGAAGAAAAATACTGAAGAGAAGGCACAAAAAAGATCAAAATTTGACATGCTTGGAGAGAACTTGAGAACTCAGCTTCTCAGCTCCGCGGAATACTATTACAGGTCTCGCAAGCCAATGTCAGGCAGGAAGGTACCAGTACACCAGGGGTAGGGAACTCCGGTCCTCGAGAGCCGCTCGGGTTTTCAGGATTTCCCCAATGAATATGCATGAGATCTATTTGGATGCACTGCTTTCAATGCATGTTCATTTGGGAAATCCTGAAAACTCGACTGGAATATGGCTCTCGAGGACCGGAGTTCCCTATCCATGCAGTACACACTCAGTACAGTGGTTCCATGGATAACATCAGCCACATGAGAATATTATGCCTGCTTGTACTCAGAGAAGAATATGAACATGACTATTTCAGTAATGAAAAAGACGGCACTGTAATGAAATCACACTTGATTGAAGATGGACCCAATACAGGCCACGTTTCTGCCACTAAGTGTTCCTTAGAAGTCCTACTGTGAAACAATCAATCAGCAATTGAAAACAAAACTTTCTAAATTGTAATTTTTCATCCATTGTGATGAGCAGTGTTTTTGAACTTGGCTTTGTGCCAGCCACCATGTGAAAGTGTTCAGTGACCTGATTGGGCTGAAATAAATGGTAACAGCTCTGTTCATTACAGTGAACGAAAAATTGGCATTTAGATTGTTTTGTTATTATTGACTGCTGATTATTTCAAAATAGAACTTCTGAGGAAGGCTTATTAGCCAAACGTGGTCCGTGTTGGGTCCATCTTCAATCAAGTGTGATTTCATTACAGTTCCACTTTTCTATTACTGCAATAAAGTCAATGATATTCAATCTTGATTCATCTGTTGTAATCATTCCTGCTGGTTTTGGCATCCATTGTTGTTTTTTTTTTTAGGAGTGTTTGTTTTTCTTCTCTCTGTTTTGGACAGTTAAAGATACAAACATGGCTCTTATAGCATACTTAAGATATTTGGATACATCATGAACTGAGTGGCTTCTGATGGGCACCAAAAAATGTACAGAGATCTTGCCCAAAGACTAAGGGTGCAGACCAGGTGAAGAGAGAGGAGTGAGAAAGGTAGACCATATCCGGAGGAAGCTCTTGCGCTGTTTATGGAATGATTTGGGGGTTGGGAGAAGGTCTGATAATATGCCACTGCACAGCATTGACAGACGTTTAGTGCCCGAGTTACTAAGCACTTCTGCATAGAGAGACAGTAGGAAAACAGCCTCAGTAAATAAAACTGTAATGACCTGAGGCTGGCTCTTATATTAAAAGAAAATAGTCAAGACTGGGTTTTTAATCCATATCTTGATCTTGTAATCTTGGGCATGCAGATCACTGAGAGCCTATGTTGGTAAAATATTGCTATCTTAACAGAGTACTTCAGATTGCTTGAACCATTCATCACAACATTTTAGAGGTAGTCACTCCCATACCCAAGCATTCCTCAAAATAGCACATGCGCCCTCCCCTTACCAAGCAAAAAAGGGAAAAAATGATCACAAGTAGTTGAAGTCAAAGGGAAGCTCATTTTGAAATTTAATTCACAATCCTCATCTCCAGAGCACTAAAGCTCTGTTGAAAGTCCTCCCCCTTAGGGGGCCCTTTTAGTAAAGGGCAATAAAATCTGGACTTTATGCATTTTAACAAGGGACTTTCCCCGTGCACTAAGCCCAGATTTAACATGGCACTTTTTAGGGCTTTTTCTTTCTTCTTTTTTTTATTTGCAGGTTATGTGCTAATGTTCCCATTAGCATGTAGTACCTGCAAAAAATTAACATGGTCAAGAAAAAAAGTTGATAAAAGAATGGATTGATTATTCTGAATAGGAGATATTACCTTTGAGATAACATTATAATACGTTTGAGAGAACCATTCTGTTGTACTCCTCAAAGTACAAACTAGTTAAAACAGACCTAACTATCTTACCGGAAAGGAAGGAGGAAGAACAATGTGTTTTGGAGTACACAATAAGGAGCCCACAGCAACAACTGCTTTCACAGGAATTGTTAATATCTGAAAAAACAATAAAAAAAGGAGTCATCAAAAGCATTCATTTTAGACTTATATGTTGTAATTCAGGCTATGATGAAATTTCCTGTCTCCTTACAACTTGTACTTTGTCATTTTCCTTCAGCTGGCAAAAATGACTAAAGCTGAAGCCTCTGCTATCATTATTAAGCTAAATTTGACCGTATTCTATGACTACAGTGGTATAACATCTCTTTGTGCATGGGCAGACTGTAGTTTTCTGTAGACTAGATAGCTTATTCTAAAATCACTTCTTATACGTGCAACCAGCAGTAACAAGCAAACTTGTATATTTTCATCTGTTCCAATGCAGGCATAAATATACATATCCACCAGGTTATGCAAACCAGCTTCATCTCTGAGAATGCCTTCTGCTGAAGAGGTACTGGTTCGATGGCATTGAGTTGCAGAAGGGCTTTGTATGCTTTAATTATAGAAATTTAGGAGCTGCTTTTATGATGAGATCTCCCAGAGATACACAACAGGCATATGTTTTTGACTGTAGATTTTAAATAGCTGGCTTTCTACATTTTGAACTCTAAAACTGTCCTCTATGACACACTTCTTTCCAATGACACCGCAGTTATTTCTGTTAGTTTACAATGCTTGCCTGGAAAACACTACCACTAGTGTTCAGTTTTACATCTATTTTTACTACACATATTAGAGAGAGCATAATTACTTACCTATAACAGGTATTATCCAGGGACAGCAAACAGATATTCTCACATGTGGGTGACATCACCCATGGAGCCTGGTACAGACAGTGCAAAAGTGCACTGTCACTAACTTCTTAGAGAAATCTCAAGACCACCTGTACTGCACATGTGTGAGTGCCTTTCCGCCTGACATCGGGTCGCGAGACCATCAGTTCCATAAACAAGCTAAGAAGCCAACTAGGGGAGTTGGGAGGGTTATAAGAATATCTTCCTGTTGTCCCTGGATAACACCTGTTACAGGTAAGTAACTGTGCATCCCAGGACAAGCAGGCAGCATATTCTTACATGTGGGACTCCCTAGCTAATATGTAAGTGATGGAGGGTAGTTGGTATCTAAGTAGAAAATAAACTTCATAGAACTGTAACTTGGAATGTAAACCACGGAGGTCTGTAGTTAACATGATTTAGAATGTAAACCACTGAGGTCAGTACTTGATATAATTTAGAATGTAAACCGCTGAGGTCTGTAATGTGGTGCATGTGGTATAACAATTGATAATAAACAAATTGTTCGAATCGACTATATCATCTGGAATGAGTCTCCAGACAATAATGGGATGTGAAAGTGTGCATTGATGACAAGGATGCTTCTTTACAAATATCCTTAATGGGAGTGGAACGGAGATAAGCTACCAAAGTTGGCACTGCTCTAACTTTATGTGCTGTGACACTACCTTCCAGTAGCAACCCAGCCTGAGCATAGCAAAATGAGATGCAGTCTGCTAACCATGCAGAGATACTTCTCTTAGTAAAAAGAGCTCCAAATCTGTTGGGATCAAAAGAGAGGAAGAGCTGGGTAGTAGTTCTGTGAGGCTTTGTTCGATCCAAATAGTAAGCTAAGGCGTATTTACAGTCCAATGTGGCACACCACTTCACCAGGGTGCTGACACTAGGCCAAAGGCAGTACCCTGTATTGGAGGTGATACTAATCTATTTGAAAGTGAAGATATTGTCTGTGGGTTGCACGAATGGGAATATGTATGTAAGCTTCTTTGAGATCGAGAAAACAAAGCCAATTGTTCCTCTCTAGAAGGAGATATAGGGTTCCAGGGAGAGCATGCAGAATTTCTCCCTGACTAAATATTTGTTGAGAGCTCAGAGGTCGTGACTTGGTCACAAACCTCTCATCTTCTTCAGTATGAGGAAGTACTTGGAAGTAGAACCCCTGGTCCCTCTGCTGAAGAGGTATTGGTTCAATGGCATTGAATTGCAGAAGGGCTGAGTTTCCGAAGGAGAGAAGTCTGCTGGAAATTGAAAAAGGACTAGATTTAGAGGAGGAAAACAAGGATAAAAAAACTCAAAACCAACACATTCTGAACCAAATTCTCCCTGCCAGGCTCTGCACCCAACCCCACACTCCTTTCGAGGCTCTGCACCCTGTCCCCCCTCCCTGCCAGGCTCTGTACTCTGTCCCCCCTCTGTAATTTTTTAGGTATAAGAATGTAACTTTTAGGAATGCTTTTGTGACACGCCCATATATTTTTGACCAGTTAGATGTTAGTGAAGGGATGTCTTCATGTAATGTATATATGGATGTACAACTAGTATAGTCGGGTTCTTTGCTAGAAATGCCATATTTTGGCTTCAGTAATGACCCCATGAAAGTTGTTATGAAAATTAATAAAACCAATATCTATTTGGAAATATTTGTATCATTGTCATTACTCCTGCACACCTAAGAGCAGGGCAAGCTGCTCAAGTGGCACCCCAGATGGGACTGTCACTTTAGGGAGTGCTTAGGTTAGATTACCCTGCTTAGTGCTCAGCACCAAGGCACTGAAAACACCAGTTGTGTGGATCATACGAACATAAGAACAGCCTTACTGGAGGAAGTGACATCACGCCACAGAATGGCTGCTTGATTTAGCAGCTCTGTAAGGGCTGTGGTGTTTACTGTGAAAAAGAGCTTTCTTTGATTGAGTTTTTTGCGATTTTGGCCACCCAAAAGTGATTAGAGAAGTTCTGATTTGCAGAGGATGCTGATGTTAAATCGCAGGGAGAGAGCAGCGGGTTGGCTTCACGGAAAAAAAAAAAATGGCTCCCGAACCGTCTGAATCAGAGGACAAGGAATTGGTGGGAGACTCGCTGGAAAGTGAGGGGATCACGCCGCACTTTACAAACCTGGTTTCTGGCCCTGAAGGAGGAGATGATTGGAGTGCGGCAGGATGTAAAAGCTGCGCTAGCAGAGTTGCAATCAGAGGTGGTGGAGGTTGGCGCACGTGTGGCAGCTACAGAGGCCCAGGTATCAGAGCTTATGCAGGATGTGGTGGAGGTGCGAGCCAGCTGTGATCAATCCAATTCGGCGATTGTGGAATTACAAAATCAGGTGGAGGACCTGGAGAATCGGCCCCGCCGATGTAACTTGTGCTTTTTAAAGGGTTGCCGGATGTGGAGGAATATAAAAACTGTGTGGAAGTGGTGCACAATATATGCGTGGACTTGCTCACTGAAGTGGAGGGTGCAGCCCCAGCTCCGATTGTCATTGTTCGCGCTCATCGCAGTCTGGGCCAGACGAGGGGCTTGGGTAATAAAGACATTATTGCCTGCTTTGGTGACTTTGCTATTAAGGAAAAAGGTGCTCCAGATGGCGAGATGCAAGCCAGATTTTAGCTGGAATAATGTGGCAGTGGGCATCTTTCAGGTCTTAGCTTGGGCCATGCTGCAAAAATGACCTAGTTTCCAGGAGGTGACCAGCGTTTGAGAGCTGAGGGACATCGGTACCGCTGGCTCTTTCCCTTTGGGGTTTGGCTCACAGTGAATGGCAAATCAAAGTCCATGGAATGGATGAAGCCTGGGCGGCCCTGAGGGAATTGGGATGTAACAACGTGCCTGTGGAGTCGGGGCCCTCATTTCAACCTAAGGAACAGAGGCCAGTAGGGCTGTGGAAGACTGACTCGTTCCAGTAAAAAAACCTTCTAAAGCTGCCACATGATTGCCTTTTTGTGGCTTTCGTGGGCTTTCTTTAGATTCTGCTGATTGGGCCTCTTGCTATTCATGGCTGGGTCTCCTTTCTGTTTTGAGGCACCTGGCTATGCTGTGATGGTGATGGACTGATTGTTGGGGACATGTTGTTTTTGTGAGTGTATGGTTGGTTGTGGGGTGGATATGGTGGGCTTGTATGCCTGGGGTTTTGAGTGGTGGTGGGGAGGTGCATATGTGGGCATGCTGGAGGGGACTTTTGTTAGCCTTCTGGGGAGATCTCACTTCTTTATCCTGACTGCCCGTGTCTTTGGCCAGTCTCAACTTGTTGGGGGTGGGGGGGCACGGGGGGGGGGAAAGGAAGAGGGGGAATGATTTGGTGATTGGATCATGGAATGTTAATGGCCTAAATAATCCTGGCAAACGCAGCATAGTCTTTAGGGAACTGAATAAATTGCAGTGGGATGTCTGTTTGCTCCAAGAAACGCACTTAAGGCTGAGAGATGTGCGACTACTTAGTTCTCCACGGTATGAATATGTGTGGGCTCATCAGGCAGTAGGGTCTATGAAAACGGGGGGGGATCAGCCATTTTGGTTAGGTAGGGAGTAGGGTACAAGCTGGAGAGTGAGTATAAGGATGCTGCGGGCAAGTGCTTGGCAGTGAGGGGATGGGTTCAGGGTAAGGAGATTACAGTGATTAATATTTATGGGCCTAATTCTTCTCAGGCTTCTTTCTATGCCCACTTGACAGATGATTTGCTACAGTTTTCCAGGGGAGGGACCCTCGTGGGTGGAGATTTTAATGTCTGCCTGGACCCTACTCTTGATCACTCTGGAGGGGGATGGTCTGCTTTAGGTCGACACAGTTCTGCCTTTCTTAAGATGATGCAGAGTTTGGGCTTGGTGGACTGCTGGCAATTACATCACGGTGTTCAGAGAAACTATTCCCATTATTCCCATGCTACACAAACATATACTCGTATTGATGGGCTTTGGGCACATAGAAACTTATGGGGTGCTATTGGACAGGGCAAGATTGAACCCATCCAGATCTCGGATCATGCCCTGTTTGGATTCGATGTCAAGGGCTTAAAGTTGTTTCTGGAAGGCGCTACTGGCGTCTCAATGAATCTTTATTAAGGGATCCTATAATTTTGAAAGACATTAGGGACACTATTTCTGCATATTTGGAGACTAATGATACTGGGATTGTGGGGGGATGACATTTTGTGGGATGCTATGAAAGCAGTGTTAAGGGTTTTTTTTGTTAAATGGGGGCGCGAAAGAAGTGGGATAGGGCCCGATGTTCGCTGGGGTTACGGGAAAGGATATTGACTCTGGAGCTTCAACATAAAACTAAACCTGATACTCAGACCTTTGCTTTGTTGAAACAGGCCAGATTGGACTTACATCAATTGCAATTAGAAGAGCTGGAATTTCGTAGGGCCCAGTTGAAGCAGGCGCTGTTTGAACATGGTAATAAGTTCAGTGCACTGTTGGCTCGTTATTTGTGCGCTCGGAGGGCTATGGAAGCAGTGACTGCTATTCAGGATGCCTCGGGGGCTCTCAAAGTAAGGATGTTGATATCCAGGATGTTTTTGTACAATATTATCGGGGGCTTTATGGTTCCGTTGAGCAGGCTAGTGCTGCTCAGATTGAGGAGTTTCTCTCCCTTACCCACCTCCTAGTTTTATCTCAGCAGGACCGACTTTCCGAGCTGATTACGGTGGGGGAAGTTGAGGGTGTGATCCGTAGCCTTTAGGAGGACTGTGGGTTCCATTCAGTATCTGGGTATTAATTTACCTATAGACTTATCTCACCTTTATGAGCTTAACTATGAGGGTATTGTTTCCTTAGTTAAGGTTGATTTGCAGAGATGGCATGGACTGTGGCTTTTGTGGTGGGGGCGCAAAGCGTTAATTAAAATGAACATGTTTTCCCGTCTATTGTTTCTGTTTCAGACTGCCTCTGGAGGCGCCTTTTTGAGTGTTGCACTCTACACATAAAAAATTCCGCACCTTCATCTGGCAGGGTAAACATCCCCATTTGTCTCAGAGAGTTCTGTGGTCGGCTAGGGAGGATGGCGGTAGGGCGGTCCCTAATTTACATTGGTATTATTTGGCAGCGCAGTTGTGTTTTTTGTTAGATTGGTCCATAGCGGATTTTAAGATAGGAGTCCGACTAGAACATAGTTTTGTCCCTTCTTGTTCTCTTCGGTGCTGGATGTGGACTTCATCTATCCTTACCATGGACTTACAAGAGATCCATAATCCTTTTCTGCGTCATTTGGAGGGCTTATGGGGTAAGGTTCAGAGAAAAGAGGGTGGGGGGGAGATATATCCTCTCTGGCACCTATTCGGGAGAACCTCATTTTGGGGTGGGAATGGCCGTGGGAGTGTTCGAGATGGCAGCTCTGGGATTGGTAACATTTCGAGATTTACTATTGAGGGGCAGGATTCCCAGTTTTGTTGAGTTCATTGGGAGGGGGGGGAGTGTGTACAGGGTGAATTTTTGGCCTTTATGCAAGGGTGGGTGGCTCCTCAAAATGTTGAACACATGGAAAATATGTGGCTCCTTTTGGGACGGGTACCTCGACTCATCTCCATTTTGTATAGATATTTTAGGGGACAGGAGATCATTCAGTATCCATATATGCAGAAGTGGGAAGAGGATTTGGGCCTTACTTTTCAAAGGGAGGAGTGGGCACAAATATGTCTTGAGGTTCAAAAAGCATCACATAGCGTATTGGTCCAAGAAAATGTTTACAAAGTATTAACACGCTGGTATCTTACTCCGGCGCGATTGCATTCCATGTATACACAAACTAGTGGTCTTTGCTGGAGGTATAACAAGGGTATGAGTACTTATTTACATATCTGGTGGGAATGTCCTGATATTAGATTATTTTGGTTACATGTTACCACTACCCTGACCTCTTTGGATACAGGACCCATTTAAATTTACCTCAGAGCTGTCTTTTGGGACTCCATAATGAAAGATCAACGCCTTGGCGGACCAAGTTGGTTCGTATGGGACTGGCGGCAGCTAAATGCTTGATTGCTAGGTCGTGGAAGCGCAGCTTAGCACCAACAGGCGAGGACTGGCTACTTCAGTTGTGTAAGTTGGCGCAAATGGAGCACTTGGGCTATTATGTGTACCAGGAGTGGATTTGGAAAAAAATTTTGTTTTCCTATGATCCAAAACATTTTCTGTTTGATAGATGGGTGGGGGGGGGGTTGCTTGGGGAGGGGGGGAAGTGGAGTTGTATGGGGCGCGTTGAAGAACACACTATATGCCCCCTTTTTGAAATACTGGAGGGAATGGGTAGGGGGAGTGGTCTTGGTTGTGTTATACGGGTAGAGGTTTTTTTGGGGAGGGGGGGTTGGGAGTTTTGTGCTGGGGTGATGTTCCTTCGCTAGTTAGGACTTCCCTGTATTAGGTAGTACTTGCGGGGGTATTGGAGCATCAAGCTTTGCCTGATGAGTTCTATTGTATGTGGTACTTGTATTGTTTTTTGAGAATCTTTAATAAACATTTAAAATATTAAAAAAAAAAAAAAAAAGCCTTACTGGGTCACACCAATGGTCCATCTAGTCCAGTAGCCAATCCAGGTCGCCAGTACCTAGCAAAAACACAAAGAGTAACAACATTCCATGCTACTGATCCAGGGCAAGCAGTGGCCCTGTTGTACAGAGAACACCTCTTGAAGTCACTTGAAGGCTTGGACATCAAAGGAAAAACAGCCAATGCAAGATCGAAGGACTGAATTTTTCCTCCAAGGGTTGAGCAATTTAGTGACTGAAAAAGATTTGATGCCTTCGGCTGGAAAACTGGCTAAGAGGAAGACCAAACACCTAAAAATGGGAAAGAAAAAATTTTAAGAAAAACTCCCGGACAAACCGAGAAATAAACTACTACAAATGAAAATAAAAGAAATGAAGAAACGAGATAGAAAAATACACTAGGAAGGCACAAAAAATTAGAAAAATAGCAAGATTGGAAAGATTCCAATGACACACATCATCTTAACTCCATGAAAAACTAAAGAACTGATGGTCCTGCGAGCTGACGTCGGGCGGGAAGGCACTCACGCGACTTCTAAGTAGTTAAAGTGACAGTACACTTTTGCACCGTCCGTACCGGGCTCTGTGGATGATGTCATCCACATGTGAAAGTATGCTGCCTGCTTATCCTGGGATAAAAATATGATTACAAAATCACAAATCTAAAGTAACTAGTAAGATCTCATTTAGAATATTGTGTACAATTCTGGAGGCCGCACTTCCAAAAAGATATAAAAAGGATGGAGTCGGTCCAGAGGAAGGCTACTAAAATGGTGTGTGGTCTTCATCATAAGGTGTATGGGGACACACTTAAAGATTTCAATCTGTATACTTTGGAGGAAAGGCGGGAGAGGGGAGATATGATAGAGACATTTAAATACCTATGTAATATAAATGTGCATGAGTCGAATCCCTTTCATTTGAAAGGAAACTGCAATAAGAGGACATAGGTTGAAGTTAAACGGTGATAGGCTCCAGAGTAATCTAAGGAAATACTTTTTTACAGAAAGGGTGGTAGATGTGTGGAACAGTCTCCCAAAAGAGGTGGTAGAAAGAGACACTGTGTCTGAATTCAAGAGGGCCTGGGATAAGCACGTGAGATCTCTCAGAGAGAGAAAAGGATAATGGTTACTGTGGATGGGCCATTTGGCCTTTATTTGCCGTCATATTTCTATGTTTAATACAACCTCACACCAGGGGACAAGTTCTGCTAGAATCTATAGGAAATTTCAGCTAAAAGTATTCAAGCAGACATTCTAGCTATTTGGATGGTTACTACATATTTTTTTCAGAAGACTGAAAAAGATCTCACAGTCGGTGCAGTAATTTGACTTACTGAATGCTGATACTGTATTTTATTTTACCATGTTGCAGAGATTTCTGAACTCAGGTGGAAGTGGAAACAAGTGTGAGCTATGTAAGACTACCAGTTTGGTTCACAAGTTTCCTGAATTGATCTATTTGAATCCTAGCTGAAAGATAGCATCCTGCATTGCACTCTTTATTAGCATACATAAGTTGTATCACTTCTAACTACAAAATCTTTATTCTGCAAGCCATTAATCTATTGAGCACAGCTACTCTGAAGTCATGCTTCAGTAAATTTACTTAATAAGCATTATTTGATGTTTTTATTAGAAAAGAGTAGTTGAATAAATAAGTAGGCTATCTTAATATGTTAAGCATTACCTCATAATCAGTTGTAATCTGTATAGCTCCATCATAAATTCCTTCAAATTCTCTTGCAATCAACTTCACTCGAAATACTGCATAGTAACCTGAAACTAGTATTACCTGCAAGTGGAAGAAATCACTTCAGATTCAAATACTGTACCTTCAAGGAGAGAAAAGCCATTGCAATTTTGCAGTTTAGGTATAGTAAAAACACATTAACTTTTCCAAGATAAAACTGTACAGACCTGTAAACATAATGGATAATGTATAGCAAAAGCATTGAAAGATAATTCAGCAAGGTGTGTTGCAAGATTATCTCTTCTTTCGTATCAGCGGTGTTGAATGCCAATTCATGCCCTCTTCCCGCAGAGAGAAAAACAACTGGTGTTAAGCTGGCATTCAAAATTATAAGAAATAGTTTCTGTTTTAATAAAATAGCTTTATTCTAAGGTCAAAGGATAGGTCTGTAAGTAATATATGTCAGTATTGTATGTATGCAAAAGAAAAAAATTATTCCAGCTCTAATCAAATCACAATAATACAGAGCTAAGGAGTGGAGAAGCAACATGACACTGGCAGAGTATAAGTGTCACGACGAGCTACTGCACTGGGTTCCCTTAATCTGAATTTCTTCTTCTGGAACTTAAGAATGGGGAAACCAAAAGGGGCATTAAGGAGAACATGGTTGGACCCCAAACAAAGAGGAAACAGAGATATTGGGAGCAAGTCTTGCTGTAGGTGAGGAACAGGGGGATTCCCTCCAACCTGAAATGACTGAGCCCCCCAAAACATAGTCTGCCTCCTCAGCAGGGAACATCTGCGGAAGGCTCCGAACAGGTTTGTGTGCGACCTGGGTCTAAAGTGGCAGTAAGCAAAGTCTGCACTGCAGCTGACAGAAAAGTAGCAGCAGAACTGCTGAGTAACCCCATAAATGCTTACTGTGAAAGCAATGAGCAAGATGTGGCAAAGAAGCAGTGATTTCAGAGCTACAGGAGGGAGCCACTGGAAGCATGGAGCACTAAAGCCCAGTAGGAACTCCTGTAAAGTTAAGCTTATTGAAGCTCATGAAGCCTGAGAAGATAACCTTGGATTCTATTTGGACAGCTTTGATGCAATTATAACATATGGTGAGTGGAAAAGTTAATATTTTAGAGGTGTCTAGGAAGAGACTGGAAATCAGGTTAGCACTTTGGAAACTACTGCCCCAGCTCAAGGGGCTCAATTGAGGAACTTGCAAGATAGGATTAAACAGACAGACTTTGAAATCTGTGCTGGTTAAAATGGAGAATAAGCTTAAATATGAGGGTGATCCATCACCACTCCTGCCCCCTGGCTGCTGGATTTCGTCAGGGATCTCAAATCATCCACTGTTACAGAAAAGCCTTGAGATAATAAAGACATGAAAGAGACTTCCAATCATCCTAGTCCTGCTCTGAAGGGTCACTGACACTGGGAACCGGCATGGTATGAGGCGGGGACACCTGCCTGGGAGAAGGATTTCTCTTAGGTGGGGGAGGGGTGCCGGAAGGCAACACACCGCTTCCTGGTCCCATTAAGTAGGTTTTCCATAAAAGACTGACAAAGTTGGAGAAACCTTGCATCGGGGGACCTTCAGCTCCTTGTGTAACCCTAGAATGGAGTAGAGGAGATGAATCCTCCGCCACCATGCACATGCATTTCATCCCATCACTCTCAGTTCATCCAAGCAGGATTTATTTCCCTTAGACCAGCTTTTCTGGGATCTCAGGGGTTCCAAGGCCTTGGAGGACTGACTGGGGCCAACCCCGAAGCTCCCACCCCATCCTCCCATATCCCGCAGTATGTGGAACACAGCTGCTCCTCAACCGGCAACTCTGTGCAACCAACACAGGACTAGAAAGGCCTGGGGCATCCATAAGAGACAGTCACTAGCAAAAACAAGCATTTTTGAGGCAGAAAAAACAAGTTTTAAATTAGATTGTTAAAAATCCAAGAGGCCACCATACCAAAAAATCACATCAAAAACATGCAGTTGGAGACAGAACAAAAAAAATAGCTATTTTAGGGATATAGAGGTGGGGTACTCAAGTTCTAACCCCAGAAACCTCTAAAACTGAAAATTACAGACCCCGTCTCGATGTTATCCATAGGGAATAATGAGAATATTCTCTGTGACTTCAGGTGCCTGTTTGTCTGAATCAGCCTGGCTGCAAGGACAGGATTTCTGCATCAGAAATTGCAAAGACCTTAAACCGTCAAAGGAATTCTTCAGGCTGCCGATTATGCAGCTGGCTCCCTGATACTCAGAGGGCTCTTATTCAGGGGCCAAACAGCCTGTACTACAAAATAAACCCGCCAGGATGTTTAGGGAAAAAAATGCCTGATTGGCAACAGGCTGAACTGAATCAAAAAAATTTTCCCTGAATCATGCAACACTACTGCTCATTAACACAGCCAGAAGATTAACCATCACCCCCCACCCCCGATTAGATTGTAAGCTCTTTTGAACAGGGACTGCCTCCTTTGTGACTCGGTATAGTTTTGCGAATATCTGGTAGTGTTCTAGAAAAACTGTGTTTCCCCAAAAAATAAGACAGAGTCTTATATTAATTTTGGGTCCAAAAAATGCATTAGGGCTTATTTTCAGGAGATGTCTTATTTTTTTCATGTACAACAATCATCTCTCCCTTCCTCTCCTCCATCCCATTTCTTCCCCCCCATCCCATGTGCAGCATCTTTCTATCCCTCCCTCCCATCTTCTCTGTGCAGCAGAATCCCACCAAATCTCCCACTGTAAGACTGACATACCTCCACTCCACTCCTAAAGCAGCAGGGGTGAGGGTTGCTGAATTGATAAGTCCAATTTTTTCAGCAAATCAGGCAGCACTAGTGGCAGGGATGGAGTCAGGGACATTCGGGGGGGGGGAGGGCTTCTGGAGTCAATCTTAACTAGGGCTTATTTTTGGAGTAGGGCTTATATTAGGAGCATCTTTAAAAATTATGCTAGGGCTTATTTTCAGGGAAACAGGGTAATAGTATCTTACCCTCCCCTAATCATTTCCAGTATGCTATTGTATCTGTTCCTCCTGTTCTCTACTTTTGTGTTTTGTTTTGGCGAATCATTTGTTTTAGAAATATAGAAATTGTTATGTTGGTGATGCCCAATAGTGGTATATCAAGTAGGAAATAAATTGTAAACATGGAAAAATAAAGCATATAAAGACTATAAGGCCTATCCAGTCTTCCCATCCATTTCATTTACTATCCCTTCATCTCCCTTAGAGATTCTATGTATTTGTCTTAAGTTTGCTTGAATTCAGATAGCCTTAATTTCTACTACATTCACTGAGATGCCATTCAACAAATTCATCGCCCTTTCTGTGAAGTATTGCCTCAGGTTACTCCTGCGTCTGTCCCAAGATTATAAGGACCAGCAGTGGGATTTAAACAGGGCTTCCCTAGTTCTCAGTCAATTGCTCTAACCATTAGACCAGTGGTTCTTAAACTTGTCCTGGGGGACCTCCAACCAGTCGAGTTTTCAAGATATCCCTAATGAATACGCATAGAAACATGATATAATATATTTATTATGTGATAATAAAAAAATGATAAGTGCAATAGAATGCTTCTTAAAGTTAGTAGGTATTTAATGAATATGCATGAGGTAAATTTGCATGCCTGTCACCTCTATTATATGCAAATCTGCCTCATGCATATTCATTAAATACCTACTAACTTTAAGAAGCCTTCTATTGCACTTATCATTTTTTATTATCACATAATAAATATATTTATATCACACTGATTTCAATAACATATTACCAAACCACACTCTCTGTGAACGAATCACACTACACAACTGTTTTCTTTATAAAATAGCTCAACGGGAATACCCCATTAGGCCAGAAAACCTGGACTGGAACAAAGCCTTTTCTATTTCAGTTCCTTTCAAAACCACATTGTCCCGTTTTTAAAATTATCACACGTTCTTTTGCTGTATTGCAAATTGTTACCACAGTCTCATGTTGCTCAACCACAATGATTATAGTTTATGCTTTCTGATATCACCATTGGACTCTACAATCATGTTGCTCAGTTGGCCCAACACAGGGCTGTGTTTCGCTTGATCAGCGTCTTCAGGAGCCGTGAATGCTTCAGGTTTTCACCGAGTTATTTCACCACTTATCATAGTTCATTTTATCATATAACAGCAGCATGAGGTTCAAAACCTCCGTAACAACTCTCTCCTCCTGCAAACTAGAGACAGACTTTGTTCCAGTCCAGTCCAGTCCGTTAAGCTATTTTATAAAGAAAACAGTTGTGTAGTGTGATTTGTTCATAGGAGAGTGTGGTTAGGTACTATGTTATTTAAATCAGTGTGATATAGATATATTTATTATGTGGTAATAAAAAATGGTAAGTGCAATAAAAGGCTTCTTAAAGTTAGTAGGTATTTATTGTTGAGTTAACTGAAGCCATTTTAAGTGATTTAAAGCCATGTTTGTACTAATTAATGCATATTCATTAGGGATATCTTGAAAACCCGACTGGTTGGGGGTACCCCAGGAGAGGTTTAAGAACCACTACATTAGACTACTCCTTAAAAGAAGTTCACTGTGTCCAACTTCATCACTCTATTCATGGCTCAAAAGCCAGCTTTTTTTGGTGTGTGTGCTAACTTTCAGTGTAGAGATTTCATAGTTTTGTGTTCAGAATTATGATTCATAGAGTAACTAAACTAGTATGAGGAGGAATTCTAGCTAAGTTGGAGGATATAAGCAATCTGGAGCAGCAGCAAGACTAAACACTAGTATATATGCACTGCTCTTATCATGCAAAATATTAGATGAATTTCCTGAACATAAATGGCTTTGCTTTGAATTCCCACTTCTTTATTAACTTATCAGAACTGATGCAAATTTACTTATACACAGCACATCAGAAAGCTGCCTACAGACAGCCAGTCAAAAGCTAACCAAATAGGAACATTCATTATGAAAAGTACCTAAAACTTATATACTCACTTAAATACTTGATTTAATATCAAATTCTAGCATCATTGCAAAGCATTTAGAACTTAAATGAATTAAGGCAGACAGAATATGCACTTTGCAAAATCTCAGCAATATTTTACTCTCCATATATTTTTGTTATTGATTTAGGGCTCCTTTTACGAAGGTGCATTAGGGCCTTAACATGCAGAATAGCACACACTAAAATGCCGCGTGCGCTAGCCGCTACTGCCTCCTCTTGAGCAGGTGGTAATTTTCGGCTAGCGTGCAAAACGCTAGCGCACCTTCGTAAAAGGAGCCCTTAATTTTGTTAGTAATTGTTTTCTGAATGCAAAAAAAATTTTTTTAGCATGTAAGTCAAATCTTGCTGTGTTGCAAATTCATATCAGAAAATGTTTGAGTCTGATTTAGAGAAAACGTCATAATAGGGAAGGAAACTGATTAGTTCAAAACAAAATACTAAATGAAACCTGAGGTTCTATCATATCATGATTCCACTCCCTCCCAACAAAAACTTTCCAACCTCTGTTATTACATTTCAGATATACCAGTAGCACACAGGATTAATATTGTATTGTATGATCAGATTTATTCAATTATTAAACCAAAAGGTGAATATGTTAAAAAGGATCAAGTAGAAACCAATTCTATAGAATTTTTAATGGTTCTAAATTTGTAAAAAAACAAAAAAAAAACTAATCATATATAAGAACAAACAAATCTTTTAGCTTGTAAACTATTTTATAAACTGTTATGAATGAAATACTTGTTTCAGGTAATTAGCTGCAAATTCCAAATCATATGATCTAGCAACACAACAGATCAACTGAAAGTTTTTTTTAACTTTAATATAAAGGTCAATCAATATAAACTAAACAGCTCCTGCAGTTCCTTTACAAGTCTAATTAGTTTTACCAATTTATATTCATTATTAAATAACTTCATTTGGGAGCACAAAATACTTACCGATGTTTGTTCTAATCCAGTGGCATTTTCAATTTCTGGAAGGTTTGCAATTATTGTAGTTCTGTTACCTTTCTCGGTAGTAAGGAGCTCTATGTCTAGACCATCTCCTATAACATACCAGCCTTTTACAGCCAACTAAAAAGAAATAGCAAATCTTAATTTAAATTTATACAAAAATGTATTTACAGTATCAAAAAATTTGTACATGAATCATTTACCTCAATGGGATTACTATTAACAACTGCAATTAGAATGCTGCTGGCTTCTGTAGCACTCAGTATGCCAAAGTCTATATAGCGCTCCTCTAGTTTTGGGGGCAGTACAAAATACTAAAAAGAAAAAACATTAATAGAAAGTGAAAACATTTACTTAAACAAATTTATCATCTAGGTATTATGTAACATTAAAGATGCACTTTTCCACACACTTTCTCTTCAATGTCACTAAAATAATTGTGAAGAATTCTGCAAAAAGCCTAATTACAAGTTTTGGACTATAACCTCCCCATCAATCCTAATAACTTATAAGTGCCTTTCATGTACCAACTAACATTCTCAAACCCAAAGAATTGTTACTTGAAATACAAGATACTATTTGTGGGGGGTTTTTAAGGAAATTAAGATTTATTGATAACCTTTATGAAGAGATTCACTCAAGGCAGCATTCAATATGTGTAACTTGAAATAGGCAACCTTATATTGAGGTAGTTTAGTATACAAATATAGTGAAATGATCAAATGGCAGCATATTTAATTAAAATTGCAAACTAAACTTGGAATACCCAAACTATAGTAATACTGTGTTTCCCAAAAATAAGACCTACCCCGAAAATAAACCCTAGCATGATTTTTAAAGATGCTCCTAATATAAGCCCTACCTCAAAAATAAGCCCTAGTTAATATCGACCCCGCAGCCACCCCTGAATGCCCCTGACACTCCCCAACTCCATCCTTAGTTTAAATTTTTTTTAAAAAATTTTTTTTAATCCAGGCATCTACTATTTCTGGACTACTACCTACCATCAGCGACCCCCAACCTAGTGAAAGCTGACATACCTCTGCTCCAAAGCCTCCTAAAGCAGCAGCGGTGCTCTGAATGGGCTGCTTAGCGTCCTTCCCCACCAGAGTTGGGACTTCCCTATGCAGCATCTTTATATTCCTCCCTCCCATCCCCCTGTTCAGCACAACCCCACAGACCTTCCCACTGTGAGACTGACATACCTCTAAGGCATCCAAAAACAGCGGCAGCACTCTGAACTGGCTGCTTCGCAGCCTTCCCTTTGTTGCATCACTGATGACATCAGTGATGCGGCAGAGGGAAGGCTGCAAAGCAGCTTGTTCAGAGCGCTGCCGCTGTTTATGGATGCCTCGGAGGTATGTCAGTCTCACAGTAGGAGGGTCGGTGGGGTTGTGCTGCACAAGGGTATGGGTGAGGAGGAAAGATGCTGCACATGGGGGTGGGGAGAAAGAAAAGAGAAAGAATAGCTTCCCACGAAAATAAGCCTTAATGCATTTTTTGGAGCTAAAATTAATATAAGACCCTATCTTATTTTCAGGGAAACACGGTAGCTATATAATACCATGTACATTACACATTGTTACTGTATGTATTTTATGCACATTAGAGCTTTCTAATGCATGCAAATCCCTACTATACAGTATATTCATTAATTCATATGTTTATGTATAGAGTGCAATCAGTTTTACGTGCATTAAAATTTTTAAGGTACTTAAACTGAACATGCGCTCCTAGCAGAACATTCAAATAAATGATATTCAATGTAAGCAAAATACAATGAAACCTCTAAGCAGCAAATGTGACCTGCAGTTGGAAAGGCATTGCTTCTGTCTCTTGCATTGGGCCATTTTTGAAATACAAGAGATAGAAGCAATCAGTGTTCCCGCTAAGCTGCGTTGACGTGCGCACGCGCACAAAATATTACCTCGCAGCGCACAAGTTTCTCGTCGCAGCGCACACAGTGTAGAGCACAGTTCTTCAACCGCCGGTCCGCAAACAAAATCTTGCCGGTCCACGAAGGATTCGGTCCCCGCCGCAACGAAAGGCCGGCGTCAGCTGACTTGCAACTTCCTGTTGCAGTCGCTGTGCCGGGACTCCTGCCTTCCACCGCGTTTGCCTCCTGCCTTGTCTCCGCACCTCCAGACCAGCAGCGGCAGCTGTGTATGCTTTTAACTTCGGCACAGAGCTGCCCCTAATCAATAGTTTAGCGCGGTTTCATAAGGCAGCCTCGGGGCCTTTGCTAGGCCGGCCCACATCGCATCATCGAAGCGGGCCGGCTATCAAAGGCCCCGAGGCTGCCTCATGAAACCGCGCTAAACTATTGATTAGGGGCAGCTCTGTGCCGAAGTTAAAAGCATACAGAGCTGCCGCTGCTGGTCTGAACTCTTGGGCCGCTGAAGGAGGGCAAAAAGCAGCTGTCCTGGAGGTTTCCCTTCCTCTCGCCTTTACAGGTTCCTTTTTTCCACCTTTTTTTTTTCCTTCAAACGGCAACGAGCCCCAGCATCGACATCAATCAAGTAAGTTCCACTGTCAATCAAGCGGTTCTGCTCGGCCAAAGCTTCCCCTGTGACATGAGCCACCCTCAGGGGAAAGAAAGTGACCCACAAAGGTGAGGGGAAGGGGGGCAGATGATGGAAGTTGGGGGGGGGGGAGAGAGAGAGAGAGAAGGGGCAGATGATGGAATGGAGGAGATGAGAGAGAGAGAGAAGGGGACAGATGATGGAAGTGAGAAGAAGGGAGAGAGAGCAGAAGGCAGATGGATGTCAGTTGAGAAGGGAGAGCAGATGCTGAATGGAAGTGGGGAAAGAACACATACTGGATGGAAGGAGGAGATAAATAAAGGGGGAAGAAAATAGTAACATAATGGAGGGGTGAGGGAAAGGGGTGACAAGCTGTGTGTAGACACAGTGAAAAGAGGGAAACGGGACTAAATAGTAAGAAAGAATTTAATTTAGATGGAGGCAGAAAATAGAGAAGGAAGACCAGAGAAGAAAAGGGAAGAGAGAGCAGAGAATGATCAGATCTGAGTGGAGGAAATGAGAAGAGAGATATGCTAAAAACCACAGGGGGGAGGGAAGGATAGAGATGCCAGACCATGAGGGGAACAGAAGGAAGATGATGGATGCTAGACCAAATTGGGGGGTGGGGGGGGGGCAGGAGGAGAGATGGCAGGGAAAGACAGACAGTGAATGGAAGGGGCAGATGCTGGACTGAAGAGACAGAGAAGGTTATCATGCTGCTGTACCGGGCCATGGTACGCCCTCACCTGGAATACTGCGTCCAGCACTGGTACTTTAAGAAGGACACGGTACTACTCGAAAGGATCCAGAGAAGAGCAACTAAAATGGTTAAGGGGCTGGAGGAGTTGCCGTACAGCGAAAGATTAGAGAAACTGGGCCTCTTCTCCCTTGAGCAGAGGAGATTGAGAGGGGACATGATAGAAACATTCAAGGTACTGAAGGGAATAGACTTAGTAGCTAAGGCAGGGAGAACGAGAGGGCACTCTCTAAAGTTGAAAGGGGATAGATTCCATACAAACGTAAGGAAGTTCTGTGGTAGAAAGCAACATATTTATTTGGCTCATAACTTGCTGGCGCCCGATATTTTTAGCTCACAGTGAAAAAAGTTTGCTCACAACACCCGCCCGCTTAGAGGGAACACTGGAAGCAATGCCTTTTCGTACTGCACCTCAACCCTGAAGAAGTAGGTGTGGGAGCGGACTGCTGGGCAGGATGGACCTGTGGTCTGACCCGGCAGAGGCACTGCTTATGTTCTTATGTTCTTAAACATGGATTCATGTCGGGAGGGGTGGTGTTAAACTTTGAACACAAATCAAGTTAAGTCTTTTTATACATATATAAAATATTTTGAAAAACAAGCGACAGGTTTTTGAGAAATAAAATGAAGGACCAATGAGGACGTGGGCTGTAAAGGAGTAATACAGTATACACCAGCAGCGATCTGAAGATCCTAACTAAATATAAAATATAGTATAACTGTATTTAGTTCAACTGGCTTTACTGAAGATTATTGAATTAGTTGCTTTACTGAGTCAATTTAGCCTCTGATATAACAAGTGGTCTGAATTGAAACAGACACACGTGTCTTCAAGCTGTAGTTTTTTTTTTTGCTTTTTATTTAGATCTTGAGTTTTAAGAAAACAAATACTTACATCTAAAAATCCTGTGTATGCCCGCACAGGTAGATGAAATTTAGAGGCGTTGGTTATGAGCAATATATTGTTATCTATATGAACAGCTGATGTGGATGGCGTGAAAACAAGTGAAAATACATTTCTGGCTTCATTAGGTGGAATTAATACAGGTTTGCTGAAGTTCTGAACCTAAAGTGATTTGTAAACAGGAAAAAAAATTTAAAAATTTAAATTTAAAAATATGTTTCAATTAATTTTCAACAAAGAAGAAAAACCAGGACTTACTTTAAACATTGCTTTTGCTTCAATTGGTAACAA
Source organism: Geotrypetes seraphini (assembly GCF_902459505.1). NCBI lineage: Eukaryota > Metazoa > Chordata > Amphibia > Gymnophiona > Dermophiidae > Geotrypetes > Geotrypetes seraphini. The sequence continues at coordinate 137,840,951 of NC_047089.1, forward strand.
AACATCATGAATGAAGATTGAAAAACTAAATGTATTAGTAAGGATGATGGGATTTTCCACAGGATCAATAGGACTGTCTCTGATGTGAAATAATGTAGCAGCATGATCAAAGCCCAAGTATCTAATGCCAAAGAACAGAAAATAAATATTAGAATACAATGTGTCATTTTCCCCTCATCATATTTCTTGTCAATTCTATAAGACAAGCAACCTTTGATAAACTGATAGCTCTGCTCAAAACATTTTTTAAAAATGCCATGTAAAAAGACCTATTGTCAAGGCTCCAAAAATTAACTCACGGTTTACAAGTCAAAGAAGGATGAATAAAAAAAGCACATATCAGATTTTCTCTCTTGGGATGGTAACTTCAACTTACACCCTTCCCTTACACTATCTACTTCTGGTCCTGCACTCCTCTCAATCCTACCACTCTCATCCCACATCCTCATACACTTTTTGAATAGCATGAACAGTAGCATCTTGTAGGCTCAGAAAATGCAGACATTGTGAACTACTGTAGCATGTGTTCATAATACCACCTCCTCCTCCCATGTGTGTTTCTCTCTCAAACAGAAAGGCCCTAATAAATATTTAACAGCACAGAGTGTGTGTTTTTTAGTCTGAAGATGCTGCTTCTATAAAGATTAACAATCAAGACCAAGATCCTCCTTCTCTCCCCAGGTTCTAAGCTGCTCCTGCTTTAATAAAGAAAAATGTAGATAACAAGGAGAGATGAAATGCATAAAGGGACAGGGCCTGTGAACCCTGAAGTTAGACACAGAGAACCGAGTTTCTCTACTAAATAGACCTGTCAAATCACTGGGTCCTAGAGATAGAACTTGAATGACTTCAGATCAAATGGCAAGTCACAAAACAAAACACACTCAATCTCTAACCCCAAGACCCCAAAAAAATTGTCAGTATTTATTTTGTAACAATATTGTAATTATTCAACTAAACAGATGTGATGAGTCTTGAAGTGTCTGGTTCTCACTGAGCCTGACTGGTTGCATGCTGCTCTCTAAGCCCAGTAAGAGTAGAAAGGGAATAGGGAAAAAAGACCAGAACTAAAACAAAAACACAGATGCTTTACTGAGCATATGTGAGAAGTTACACAACATGGTCATTGCATATATCTAACTTTTCTTTCTATTGGGACAAGTAGGATCTGCAGTAATCTGAGGAACAAAATCTCACTTATTTTGTGTATAAAGATTTACCACCTTTTTTCAAGGTGGTGTACTGTAAGTATAACCTGACCAATTATAGTAAAATATTCAAACCATACACATTACTGCATAGCATGGTACTTACATTGTTAATAAGATGCACATTAAAAAAACAGAATGGATGCATCTTAAAAGACAGCAAAGAGAACAAGCAAAGGTAGAAATATACACCAGGCCTGCCAGGTACTATTCTGAGGCCCTCGGTATGTTTATCATTATCACAAAAGTAAAATAAAACAGTTTCTTGATCATATGTCTCTTTAGCTATAAATTACAATATTATTAAGACTTAGCCAAAAGGAAAGATTTATAAACTGTAAAGAGTTTTACCTCATGCAAAATTGTCATTTCTTTAATAAGACATTAAGTATTTTTTCTGAGGCCCTCCAAGTACCTACAAATCCAAAATGTGGCCCTGCAAAGGGTTTGAGTTTCATACCACTGATATACACAGATAAGATGAAATAAAGAAAGATTAGGTCCTTACTTCAGTAATCTTCATTCTTTTAGATGCACCTTGTGGTCCTGAATGCTAGGTTCTTGTATCCTAACCAGCAAGTTGCTTGCAGAAAACTGTCAATCATGTTTTCCAACCCCTCCTCCTTCCTTCCCCCTCAGTTTGTACAAAAGGAATCAAATAGCACTGTAATAAAATAGGAAGGAGGATTCCAAAGTTGACAGCAAGAGGGAAGACTGTCCCTCTTGCTCTGAGGCCCGCAAGTCCAAAATGGCGGACCTTCCCCTCCTCGGTGCATCATGTGATGCTTTAGGCATCTGAGCCAATCATGGCCTTAGGCATCAGGGAGGGGGAGGCCCACCATTTTGGACTGATGGGCCTCACAGCAGGAGGGATTGGCTTTCCTCCTGCTCTCAACTTTGGACAAAAGTATGGGGAGGGGGGGTGGAGGTTCGGGGGAGCATCTGGTGGCTTGAGAGAGTGGACATCCTTTCTTTTTTTGGGAGGGGACGGGTAGGGGATGGTTTGCGGGTGGGGGCTTCATTGGCAGGAGGGAGTGGGCATCCCTCTTGTCTCTCTGTCTGGGGGTTCAGGGACCTACAGTTGTCATTTTTTTTTGGGGGGGGAGGGTTCATCATTGGAGAAGGGGGGTGGCTCAGCTCGTGTTTTGGACTTTTTTAAAGGGGCCCATTAAAAAAAAAAAAAAAGGTATGGCATTTTATAACTATATTAATTTGTATTGGTAGGACAGGAAAGTGACTGGTCTTGACCAGTCACTTTTTTCGTGCATCAGGAAGCCATGCTAGAGCATCAATTGCTCTGCTAATTTACATGCAATTTCAATATTAATTACCTTATTTGCATGGCTGGATTGGAGAATGAGCAATCGTGCACAAAATCACACAGTGAACCATTTTGTGCATCGGGTCAGCAAATCCGATCATTGCTAAACCAGTCAAAACCAGGTTAGCAACAATCGTTAGACGATCGCTGACTTTAGTGCATCTAGTTCATATTGTTTTGCCTTGACACAGAAGGTCTTTTTCATTCCCCTGAAGCTGCTGTCCTAAGACAGCCCTGCCAAAAGAAACGCAAAGTAAAGAATTTGAGAAGAGAAGCAGATAAAGTGCTGGCTAGAATGGCACAAAGATGGAGACAGCAATTGAATTACAACAGTACAGGTACCAGGATTCCATTTTAGTGCAATCTTACCCTTCTAATACTTCTGCCTGATAAGGAATTTCCAACTTAGAATAGCTTTTCTCCTTTGCTTTAACAGTTATTTTTCCAGAAAACTGTGATGCTCTCTTTGCTTTTGAAGCTGTACCACAAAGAAAGAAAAGGTTTGATAAAAATATTTTTTTAAAAAACACTATACATTTGTGATTAACAAATATATGTAATAGAAACACCTTGTTTCATCATGCAATCAACCAACACACACATTATGAATTAACATTCAGATAAAACTTAAAAAGCAACTATCTTGTCCAGCTGACAAAATCTACAGTTTTCTAGCAAAGGATATTAGTCAGCTATCAGCCACGCACCAGGCAAAGCTTACTGTACAGAATATTACTCCGTCCTTTTTTGTTCTTAATTGCAAAGTGTACTAGGACACTTGCCATGTTCCCCTTTATCTGCCTACGTACTAGTCTTATATTTCCTGTTAGCTTACCTTGCTTTCTTTTCTAAAGTTTAACATAGCTATACTACCATTCCATGCAAGTCTGCTAGCATTTTTCTTTTTTAGTCCTAGGATGATTCTGTAGAGAATTGGCTCTCCATTTCTCTTAAAGGATGTAGCACAAATCAAGTCACAACTTCCTCCTCTGCTGACCTAGACCCAACTATTTATTTGAACTGTATGGGTCACATGTTTTAAATGAGTGGTCAGGTCTATGATGGCGTTAAGAGGACTACGCAGTCTGTCCTCAGAGAACACCTATTAAAGATAAGCAACTTTAACTCCAAGAACAAAAAAGATATATGGTACTCTCAAATAAGAATTTCTAGCTACAGATTTCCCTTCTCAAAGACAACGGAGGATAAAGATTGTCAACATGCAAAAAAGAGAATGTTCTCATTGGCAACAGACTCTTTTTTTTCCTATGAGTTGATCATTATCTTGCAGTGCCCCTCCTTCCAACCCTGATTCAACCATTTAAAAACATCCTTAAGAGTTTATAACTGACTTCATTCATTTTCTTTTTTTGGGGGGGACTGCTTGTGGCAAAGGCGCAGATCTTTTTCCCCCCATTCTTTAACCCTACTTTCTTACCCTTGTCTCCCACATAATTATGCCTCTCACATGTGAACTCTATACACTACACTACCAAGGTACTTTCACCTTCATCTTATGAAAATAGCTCCCAGGCAATTTTGACCATGCCACCACTGTCTCACAAGCCTCACAAATCTGACTTGAATCACCAATCTAGGCCTAGGAAACTCTCTCATATCCAGGATATATTTCACTGTCCACTAAGGAGGTGCCTATTCCCCTTCCCCCCATGACTCCTATGCACCAACTCCTCCTCCTAATACTGGCTTTCCCCAATCTCTCTCATCGCCTTAAACCATTTAAACCTACCACCACTACGCTGCCACTCACTTTTTGATTTCACTACCTCACCCCTCCCTTTCGTCCTCCACCCTCTTCTCAGCTCTAAAGCTTCAACATTTTCTCCCTCTCATTCAGCCATCCCTACTCTAACTGTATGCATCTCCCACACTTATATGTATTCTCTTACTCCTTCTCTTGCTCTCTACCAGGGATACCATACCCAATCCCAGTCCTCTCAATAAGCCCTCACTCTTCTCATGCAGGTCACACCACAATATAATCATTTGTGTTCCTTTCCTCCTCCTCTGCCTTTTTCATTCACCTTGTGGAATGCCCACTCTGGGCTAGATGAACTAAAGTCAGTCAGTAATACCAATTGGATTGCTGTTGGCGGATTCTTTGATCGATTCTGGCTGAGCGATTGATGCACTACCAAGTTTGCATGCAAATGATTTCCATGGAGGTGCAAATCATTTGCATGCAAATCTGACTGACACATGTGCAGAGCCCTAACAGCAGTGACAGGGGAAGCAGCCTCCTGTCACTGCTGTTAGGATGACTTTTGTTTTTTTAATAGCATAGATGTTGTGCAAGTGTAACACACGTACAATCTGCCCCGTTTAAAAAAATGCCCCTGCACTGATGGCCCTCCCCAATGCTGCCGCCCCCCCCATGGCAGCGAAAATGGTAGAAGGGATGCCACTCCCTCCTCCCTGGCCAAATTCCCCCGTGCCATTCCCCCACCCACTCCTGGACACCTCCCAACCATCACCCTTCCTCCCAGAAAAAAAAAGGATAGGAGGGATGCCCACTCCCACCAAATGCTCTCCTCCCCCCCTCCCCCTGCACCTTTGGTAGACTTTGGGAACTGGAGGAAAGCATGGTCTCTAGCTCCAAGGCCAAGCATGTGGAAAATGATGCATGGGGAGAAGCCTAAGTCCCTGATTGGCTCAGATGCATAAGGCCCCTCCCCATAGGCATCTGAGTCAATCAGGGCCTTAAGCTCCTCCTTCTGTATTCCACGTGATGCATGGGGAGGGGCCTAAGGTCTGACATCTGAGCAAATAAGGACCTTAGGCACGCCTCATGGGAAGCCTTGATAAAGCATCAGGTGAAATATGTTGGCTACATATACCCCTGGCGTATGAAACCACAAAGCTAAGTAACAGATAGAAAATAAGATAGAATAATAAATAACGTATTTTGAACTAATAAGTCAGAACGGCGAGGACAAACTTTTCAATTAGTAAAGAACTGATGAAGAGTGGACATGTGAAGCTTAAAGCAATGAAAGACTTGAGCTTTGCGTGGTGTTGCTGAAGTTCTTTAGAAATGAAAAATAAATTTGATAGTAGGGAGAATACATTTGCATATATGTACTGAGTTAGTAACAGTTACCAACAGGTGTAGACCAGTCGGTTTATTCCGATAATTAAAACCCCTGGTTGTTTGGGGGGGGGGGGTTGTATTTCCAAGCGATGTTAGTTCATCAATCGCTTGGCTACTTTGCATGGGGTTTTAGCTAATTTGCATGGCCGGATTGGAAAATGGGTGATCGAGAGGAAAAACACGCTGTGAACTGTTTTGTGCACTGGATCGGTAAAAGCGATCCTTGCTGAAGCTGTGAAAACAGGTTTAGCGATGATCGCTGACTTTAGTGCATCAAGCCCTCTATCTCTAACAAACTTACCTTCATCCATGACCTCGTTATCTCTCGAACTCTCCACCTGCTAGTATTGAGACCTGGATCTGCCCCGAAAACTCTGTTTCAGCTGCCTGTCCCAAGGAGCCTACCTTTTCTCACATACACCTTGCCCAGTTGGTCATGGATGTGATGTTGGGCTCTTAGCCTCAAGGAATTTTAAGATATAAGAACCCACTGCAAAAGAATATAAATCAGACCAAGTAAAAATTCTTTGGATATCTAAACAGAGACCATCATATATGTTATGTATCTTGCCAGGAGAAGAAATGAATATTGCATCTGGTTAATATATATTACTGAGAGCACAAGAGATAAGTGACAAAATTATCCAATTTTTCTCAGGCGTTTGCGACTATATATATGATCTATGATGTGTTTTGTGGCAATTGATTGGCAACATTTCAACTGAAGAATTCAAAGACTATTGTTATACTAAAATTTAAACTTGTACACAATGGAGAGATCTCCAAAATTTACACATTGATTTCACTTGTCTTGGCACTGCGAGAGGCCCAGGGATGCTCTGATTATACCTGTTTGGGTTGAAATCTATAAAGCAATCCTCCATTGTGGGGGGGTCAGTTGAGTCAACAGGTCTTATGAAATGAGGGCTCTCACTCACACTTTGTAATATTTTTAATTCATTTTGATTTCTTTTCATTTCTTTTCTCGGCAAGATACATAACATATATGATAGTCTCTGTTTAGAAATCAAAAGGATTTTTACTTGGGCTCTTAATCTCGCCATCTTGAAGATATCAACCTCTTCTTCCGACTCAGTCTCACTGATCTGCCTCCTTTGAAATCTATTCCATCTGTCTATTCATTCCTCTACCTCTCCGAGTAGCAGTTATTTACAGACCCCCTGATAAGTCCCTCTCTTCCTTCCTCACTGACTCCTGGCTCTCCTTCTTTCTCAAACCCTCATTTCCTTCCCTCAACCTTGGTGATTTCAACATCCATGTAGATGACCCCCTCCGTGCATATTAGCCTCTCACCTCTCAGAACATATGGTTCCCTTGGATTTCTACTCCCCAAGTGCATTGCCCTGCACTTTTTTGCTCTAGTTTCATTGAGATGGAATCTTTCATCTCAGTAAAAGCCAGCTATCTAGTGGAGAATAAATTTTGTAGAACTGCTTGTCTGAACCTACTATCCTGCCTGGAAAGATTCTCTAGACAGTAGTGGGATGTAAAAGTATGAATTGAGGACCAAGTACCTGCTTTACAGATGTCTTTAATGGAAGTGGAATGTAAATGATCTACCAATGTTGCCATTGCTCTCACTTTATGTGCAGTGACACGACCTTACAAGTGGCAGCCCAGCCCGAGCATAGCAGAAAGAGATACAGTCCGCCAGCCATGTACAAATGGTTCTCTTAGTGACAGGAGCTCCCAGACTTTTAGGGTCAAACAACAAGAACAGCTGAGTGGAAATTATGTGGGGTTTTATTCTATGTAAATAATAAGCCAGTGCACGCTTACAGCCCAATGTGTGAATTGCTGATTCCCCAGGGTGAGGAGTGTGTGGCGTGGTGGTTGAAGCTACAGCCTCAGCACCCTGGGGTTGTGGGTTCAAACCCCGCGCTGCTCCTTGTGACCCTGGGCAAGTCACTTAATCCTCCATAGCCCCAGGTACGTTAGATAGATTGTGAGCCCACCGGGACAGATAGGGAAAATGCTTGAGTACCTGATTGTAAAACTGCTTAGAAAACCTTGATAGGCAGTATATAAAATCCTAATAAACTTAAACTTAATATGGTTTTGGAAAAAAGACAGGGAGAACTATGGCCTGGTTCAGAGGAAATACTGAGATGATCTTTGGAAGGAACTTAAGATGAGTTTGAAGAACTATTCTGTCATGGTAAAACATTGTGAATGGAGGATCTGAGACTAGTGCTTAAAGTTCACTAAGAAACGTGCAAACATGATGCAGAATAAAAATGCTACCTTCCAAGAGAGATATCTGAGTGATGAAGATGCTAATGGTTTAAAGAGAGGCTTCATTAAAGCTGAAAGTATGACATTAAGATCCCAAGCAATTGGAAAGGCTTAATCAGAAGTTTAGTATGCAGAAGACCTTTCATGAATCTGGAAATCAAAGGGTGTACCAATAGTGGTTGTTTATCAAGAGGTATGTATAAAGCACTAATAGCACTGAGATGAACTCTGACTGAATTTTTTTTTGAATGAGTGTTAATACACTCATGGCGACCACCGGTTGGAACTCTAAATCCAGCCCGTCAGCGGAACGGATTTCTTCTTTGCTATCTGGAAATAGACTATTTGGAGGTGATATTCAGGAACAAGTTTTAGACTGGGATGACATCTTGAAAACACAAAAGAGTCCTATTAGATTACAACTTCATCCAGCCACCTTAATTGAATATTGCCATGTACAAAGGATTTCAAGGGGATTACGTATTCAGAAGGAACTCCGGTTTCTGGACAATAAAGAATATGTGGAGCACTGGACTTGCAGTGGATATACTAGAACCCCTTATAGAAGATTTAACTAATGAGGTCCAGACAAAAATGGACACTATGAAAGAAATAGAGGATGCTGACATTAATCAGGGTCATCTGGCTGACCATATTAAAATGATAGATAAATATCGCTCGGAACAACGGTTGTTGAAAATATCTAAATTTAAACTCTGCCCTATCATCTGGTCTTTTTTTCTGCAGAGATGGGTCACATTGTTTTGATCCCATTACTGAAGAAAGCTGACTTAGACCCATCATCATCATCTAGCTATCGACCTATAGCGAATATTCCTCTACTGACTAAAATGTTAGAGTATTATCTTCTCATATTTCATCATATTTGGAGAGATTTTCCATTCTCTTATCTTGCCAACATGGATTCACACCTAATTTCAGTGCCAAATCTCTACTGCTCTCAATCTCAAAGGTTCAGCAATTGCACTTGCGTAATACGTTTGCAATTTTGCTACAATTCTATCTATCGGCAGCCTTTGATGCCGTCTACCATGATATTCTGATTTACCAACTTTCTGAGACAGGTATTGATTCCATAGTCTTAGACTGGTTTTCGAAATTCCTATGATCTCGCTCATATACTGTTAATATGAATGGCACTATGTCACCCTCTTGGAAGCCACTATGCGGAGTCCCACAGGGATCACCTTTGTCTCCTATCCTTTTTAACATCTACATGACTACTTTGAAGCTTTTCCATTTATCTCCCTGTGAAACACTATATACGTATGCAGATGGCATCTTTGTTCTCCTTGAGATAGACTCGAATCTCACTAACCTTGTCGGAAACATAACAGATTGTATAATGAAACTCCAGTCTTGGGCCCTTACTGTAAAAATGAAGCTGAATGAGTCCAAAATAAAATTACTTTGGCTTGGTCCAAAATTAGACCAGCTACCTTCATCCATTCTGTTGCCTTCAGGATCCTCACTGCAAATTGAATTCTCAAGTAAAGTTTTGGGTGTCATTATAGATTCAACACTTTCATTCAGTGACCATCTTAATTCTCTGGTAAAAAAATGTTTTTTTCAATCTCCATATGTTGAGAAAAGTGAGATCTTGTTTCCATCAACAACATTTTGCTGTTCTTGTACAATCAATTATTCTTTTGAGGCTGGATTACTACAATTTGGTCTATTTAAACTTGACCAAGAAAAGCTTACAAAGGCTTCAATTGATCCAGAATACTGCGGCTAGGCTGATCTTAGCAAAAAGTAAATTTGATCATGTGTCTCTGCTTTTGCAAAAACTTCATTGGCTTCCAATAATTTCCAATATTTTAAAGGTACGTGCTTAACATTTAAGATCTTGCATGGCATCTTCCCTCCTTTAATTCCCCTGTCTTGGAATTCTGCAAGATCTGATAATACCAATCTACTCAGAAATTCAAATTGTCTTTTCCTACGCTGAAAGGCGTTATCTACATTGGCATATTAGGGAAGTCTCTATTTTTCAAAATTGAATAGGGAAATAAGTTTCCATACCATAAAATGTTATATACCAGTGTCTCTCAAACTTTTTTAGCTCCAGAACAAATATTTTTTGTGGCCCATTATAATGAAATTATAAAATTGCAAAACCAACAAAAAATTAAATTTGGATGTTATTTAAAGTTCTTTAAGTTTGTATTATTTCATACATGCTATTGATAATTTTTTTTTTTTTTAATTACTCATGATTTGTACAGTTGGATTGTTTCATGTTCTAGTTAATATTTGTATATTTTGTTTATCTTATAAAATTAATAAAAATATTTGAACTAAAAAAAAAGTTCTTTAAGTTATATATGTGTAATTGTAACAATGGTGAAACTAAAGTTGATAGAATAGATGTGTGGTTAAGGCAGAGCTTACAGGAATTGGGCAGGGACAGGGACAGCAACAAAACTCACAGGGATGGGACAGGGAAATTGAGTTCCTGCGGGGATGGGGAAAAATTTGTCCGTGTGTCATACTCTAGTACCCGCACTATGCCAAAAGTCCACAGACTCGGAACACAGACATATATTGCCAGACTCCAGAATGGCCTCTGAGCGAGTGTTTTTCCCAAAATCATGGACCTAGGCCAGCTTCCCAGCCCTGGAGGAGGTGAAACCTGAAGTTCCCCCCCCCCCTCCAGTGTGCTGGGCACGCAGTATAAAGTCGCTGATCCGGCACAATCAATGCACACATTCAACAGATTAGGGGCTAAGGAGTCATATTAACATATAACATAGTAGGTGAAGGCAGATAAAGACCCAAATTCAATTTAATTTTTTTTCTTCTTCTTAGCTATTTCTGGACAAGAATCCAAAGCTCTGCCCGGTACTGTGCTTAGGTTCCAACTACTGAAGTCTCCGTCAAAGCTCACTCCAGACCATCTACACTCTCCCGGCCATTGAAGCGCTCCTCAGCCCATCCTCAACCAAATGGCCATATACAGACACAGACTGTGCAAGTCTGCCTGGTACTGGCCTTAGTGCTTCAATATTTACTATTATTTTCTGTTTCTAGATCCTCTGTGTTCATCCCACGCTTTTTTGAACTACCACCTCTCTCGGAAGCGCATTCCAGACATCCACCACCCTCACCGTAAAGAAGAATTTCCTTACATTACTCTTGAGTCTCCAACTCCTCACTTCAAAGGCCATCCCAAATGATTTTTAATCAAATCAAGGGGTTTTGAGGCAGAAATAAAACTTTGAAAAAAGATCGATAAAATCCAAGATGGTTGTCACCAGCGAATTCGCACAAAACAAACAGCAAAAATAAACTCCAAAAACAAAAAAATAGCGTTTTGGGGTTTGGGGGGGGGGGGGGAGACCTGAATCCTTCCCTTAGAAACTCTGACAAAGAGTTTTACCGCATTCCACAGACCACTCCCAAAACTCACATAGGAAATAATGGAGGTGTACTTGCAGTCTGTGTTTAAACTGCAGCTGAATGGAGGAAAGGATTTTCTGCCTCAGAAACTGTACAAATGACTAAACTTGAAGATCTTCAGACTGCCAGTCAGACAGACACCTCCGCCCCCACAAAACCATACCATGTGACCATAGGCAGGAAACGCAGCCTGTGCCCTGAAACCTAGAGGGTCTTTTTCTCAGGACGCATACAGCCTGCACTTAATCCCCTAACAAGCTCAGAAGGCAAGCAAACTCCTAAGGGAATGGACCCTGAGTTTGGGAAGGGTGGCACATAGCAGACTGGTTCCACAGTTCCACCAAAGTTCCTCTGTGAAGCAGAAGTCTGGCTCCGCGGGACTGCATTCTTTCCCCCAACAGAGGACCACAGGAAAGGGGTCTCATGGCTAGAGAATGACACGGTGAAAAAATCTGTCCCCGTCACCACCCCGTCCCCGGTCCACCATCCTCTGCACCGCCCCGTCACCGCCGTTCCCTTCACCGCCCCGTCACCGTCACCCCTTTCACCGCCCCGTCACCGCCACTGCCATCCCATTCACCGCCCCATCACCGTCCCCGCAGCATCCATATAAGCCTTAGTACTCTAATATTTAGCTTATAGAAATATGTAGACAAAAGTTAAACTGAACCGCCAAGAAACCAGACCCTGGATACAATGCAACACCACAAAAAACAGTAACACATGTCCTCTAATACAGTGCAAAATATAAAGACAGTAGATGTAAATTTGAAAAAACTGATACATAACAATCACCACTTTACAAATTAACAATAAAATAAAACAAATGAGAAATAAAAAAATACAATTTTATTGGACTAATCCCCGTAAGCTCGGTCCCCATCCCCGCAAACCACCTGATTCCATCCACACAAGCCTTGAACTGTTTATATTAAAGTATAAAAAGAAACACTATTCTGTACTATTGTCAATTTATAAATCAGCGTCTTCTCCCCACTCTCTTCCCATTTCCCTTCAGCATCCTCAGCCCACTCTCTCTCCACTTTCCTTCAGCGCACGCACATAAAAACAAGCAAGTAATTTTATATCATTTTCATTCTATTCATTCATAGAAATTAAAGTCTAGATAATGCCAGTCACATAACAAAACATGATTTTACAAAAATAATTCCCTGCACAGTCAAGCCTGCAAGGATTACTAGATGTCTTTCAGCAGCTCCCCTCCCTCCCCTCCCTCCCCCTTACCTTTGTGGCCAAGTCAAAATGATCTACCAACAATAAAATTTTAAAAACACAAAGCACGCTGTACGCAGAGAAAATGTTAATTATCATTTATATTTCACGGGTTTTCAAAGATGTCAAGGCAGATGACTTTATGCAATGTCACCTCAGTAACAACTATACAAAAATAGACAAATATTCCCCCTCCCTTTTTACTAAACTGCGATAGCGGTTTTTAGCGCAGGGAGCTGCGCTGAATGCCCCACACTGCTCTCGACGCTCATAGGCTCCCTGCGCTAAAAAACGCTATTGCGGTTTAGTAAAAGGGGGCCATAGTGCAAAATATAGACAGCAGATATAAATTCTCAAAACGGACACATTTTGATCATTAAGTTGAAAATAAAATCATTTTTCCTACCTTTTTGTCTGGTGATTTCATGAGTTTCTGGTCCTTCTTCTCCTGCCCCCTCCCCTCTTTCTTTCTCTCTCCCCCTGACTCTCCTCTTTATTTCTGCCTTTCTTTCTCTCTCCCCCTGGCCCACCTCTTTATTTCTGCCTTTCTTTCTCTCTCCCCCTGGCCTCCCTCTTTATTTCTCTCTCCCCCTAGCCCTCCTCTTTCTTTCTGCCTTTCTTTCTCTCCCCCTTAACCCCCTCTTTATTTCTGCCTTTCTTTCTCTCTCCCCTTGGTCCCCCTCTTTCTTTCTGCCTTTCTCTCTCTCTCCCCCTGGCCCCCTCTCTTTATTTTTCCCTTTCTTTCTCTCTCCCCCCTAGCCCCCACAAAGCCATTGTGCCAATTTCTCCACTTCCACGATTCTTTCCCTACCCTCACCCCCAAGCCAGCAGCCGATTTCTCCCTGCTCCTTCCCCGATGTTCTGAATTTCATCGGGCAGCAGCAGCATTCACAATTCACTGCTGTTGCCCGCTTCAGGCCTTCCTCTCTGTTGGGTCCTGTCTTCATGAAAACAGGAAGTAGGCAGGACCCGGCAGAGAACAAGGCCTGAAGCCGGCAACAGCAGCGAATTGTAAACGCTGCTGCTGCCCGAAGAAGGTAATGGAGCACCGAGGCAAACCGCTTCTCCCCCCTCCCAGACGAACCCCTGCTGACCCCCCGTGAACCTTTCCGACCCTCCCAGCGAGAGCAGCAAACCTCCTTCATGGCTTTCTCCTCCCTCTGCCGCATCACTGATGACGTCATCAGTGGTGCGGCAGAGGGAGGAGAAAGCCGACGCTACTGGAGGGAGGTTTGCTGCTTTCGCTGGGAGGGTCGGAAAGGTTCACTTGGGGAGGAGAGAGATAGGAGGGTCAGCGGGGGTTCGGCTTGGAGGGGGGAGAAGCGGTCTGCCTCGGTGCTCCAAGGCCTGGCGCCATTACCTTTTTCGGTAATGGCGCCGATGCTGCTTTCGCTGGGAGGGTGGGAGTGCGATAGGGACCGGGCCAGCTGTTTCACCCCCCCCCTAAGGTGGCACCCGGGGCGGACCGCCCCTCCCCCTTTGGTACGCTACTGCGTGGCACCTAACACAGAATGGAATTAGTATGGCAAGGTAATGAAGAATGGTCCAGCAGCCCCCACCCTCCCTCCACCTCACCTTATATTCCTTCCGAGTTTGCCGGCTTCCTTTTTTCCGAGCCGCATGCGTTCAAAAAGCCATGCACGCGCGGCTGCGCGAGTCAATCAAACTTCTCCTCTCCTGCAACTTCCTGTTTCCGGTTGCATCAGAGGAGAAGATTGATTGACTCGCGCAGCCGCGCATGCACGGTTTTTTGAACGCGTGCAGCTCGGAAAAAAAGGAAGCCGAAAAACTCGAAATTTAAGGTGAGGTGGAGGGAGGGAGCTGGCTAAATGCTACGGGCGGGCGGGCGGTGGCTGCGGGGACCGCGCTATCCTTGATACCTCACTGCAGAGACAAGACCATTCACCGCTCCACGGGGCGTTGAATGGCCTTGTCCCCGTCCCCGCATCGACTGCTTTTTTTCTTTCCCTGTTCCGGCGGGTTACCCGCGGCTAAAGGCGGTAGCCGCGGGTAAACCGCCACCGTGTCATTCTCTACTCATGGCACTCAGGCCACCAAAAAAGACGAACTTAAGTGGGAAAAAAATAAGAAAACGAAGAAGAGCACAGCAGAAGACTGCATGGATTGCAGGGGGCTCTTTCTCTCTAAGGTGGGAGGAGCAAGTGTTCAGAAAAGTGTTAGGATTTCTGCAACTCTCAGATTGCGGGAAGGAATTGAATGCCTAGCGTACTGAATCCGGAAGGGAATATAACAGAAAGACTCCTTCTGGCTCATGTGCAGATGGAAAAAACTGAAGGGGGCAGCAGAGACCTCTGATGAAAGAGGAGGGATTCAAAAGCTGGAGTGGATTCCTTCTGCACAGCTTGCGAGCATGAGGATATTACCCGTCCATCCAGAATGACACACCTATTGCACTAGAAGCTATGTTACAGAGGAACATAAGGGGAAACGGAATAGAAGGAAATAATTTATATAATCTTAAGGATGCAGGAAGAGGGAAAGGTTGTGCTAAATATCATGAAGTCCTCGCCTATGTCCACAGTGTCTGCTTTATAGAAACTGGTATGTTACACTATATTTTTGAAAATATAGCCATATTTTGGCTAGAAAAGTTTCCTACATTACTTTTAAGCTTTGAAAATAAAATATTCTACTTGAATAAGTAGTAGTAGGATCATTCTGAACTGACCTGATGAAGGGAGCATTATTTAAAAAGGCCAATGGAAAATAACCACCTATAATTTGAATCTAATGAAATAGACTTGTCCTTCAACATCAATGCTTCAATACATTCATTAAAGGTGTGACCAGCCTTAGTTCTTACTGCTACAGACTAATGTATTTATTCTTTCTGGAATCTGTTTTTTGATATTTACTTTAAAGCTCTTAGTTATAAATTGGAATAGAAAAGCATTGAAAGACTTCAGCAAGACACTTACCATCAAAACTAATGCTTGCAACTTTGGTGTATTTATTTTCTGAGGCTTTCAACGTAATTGGTTTGAAGTGTACTGTTATAGCTTCATTCTGAGGTGTAGGTCTAATGCTCTGTAGACAAATTGGAACAAAAAAAATGAATTACTGAAAACCTATATTTTCAAGCATATTAATTACATCCTTGCTCCTTTCACATTGTATAAATTCAGCACAATAATTGGTATGTAAAAAAACATTTTTATTCCCCTTAGTGACCTTATTTTAACATTCACCAAAATCCTTTTACTACATTAGCAAAGAAAAAAAAGTTTCCTGAACAGCTTTCATCTAAGTATATCATTTCCAAACCACACTGATATTCCTTTCTTTAAGAATTTAAGATATTCCAGACTTTAAGAATAAATGGGATACCCATGTGGGATCCCTACGAGGGTCAAGATAAGGAAATTGGGTCATTAGGGCATAGACAGGGGGTGGGTAAGCAGAGTGGGCAGACTTGATGGGCTGTAGCCCTTTTCTGCCATCATCTTCTATGTTTCTATGTTTCTTCCACTGCCTCCTTTACAACCTTAAGGGCCAATTTACAAAGTGTGTGTGAATGCTATTTCACTGCCTGAAAAGTGCCACAGGATTCAATAAACTATGGCTTAACTCCTTGCAGTATGAAGCCTGACACCATTGTTACAGGCAGGCAGTGCCATTTTGGATAACAGCACGGCAAAGGCAGGAGTGATTAGTGATCACTCTAGCCCCCTTCCCCTACCCACACAGGACCACCAGGGATGCCCTGGAAGTTTCTAGATCTGCTTTGTACTGAAGGAACATTCTTTCTACAAGGGAGTAGAGGGTCTGCGATTATTTCTACCAGGGAATGGATTTGCCAGAACACTGGGTTGTTCAATTTAGTCTCAGGAGTCAAAGCGCCCATGGGAAGAATTAACCACCTCTGGAAGTAATATTTATCCATTTATATAATCAGCCACATTGCATGTGTTTGCATGCAGCAATAACAAAATGGAACAGTCCAAACACAGACCACCTTCAGACCACCTTCTTGCTGCAGTTTTCTAGGTCGCGCCGCATCTGGTCAGGTAGAACAAATGTTTCAGCCATCTTGCTGTAGCTGTGACTATGCTGTGAGGTTTGCAGTTTGTCTTTATATATAGTAGATCCTCAAACCCAATTGGTTAGGGCTTGAGATGAATGAAGCAGGAAATTCCATTGGTCATCAATTTGAATTTTGGCAGGAAAATCCATTGGTCTCTTCCCATAGAATGGAAAATTCTCTGGTGAGTTTAAATATTTTCTTCCCATGAAGTTGGGTTATACTGTATGTTGTCTTAGGCTTCCACAGCTGGTATTAGGCTTATTGCAGTTTTCCAAATCTCGACACATCTGGTCAGGTCAAAGCACTTTGTTGATTCTTTACAGTGACATTCACTTTTGTAATGTCTTCAGATAATGTGCCTCCAAAATCTCTTGCTCTTATCCAACATTACCTGACAGGGACTTCCCATTTCACCAATAGCTGCATCAGGGGTTGCTTTCTGTTCCACTGCACTTTCCAAAATGGTGACAGGTCTCAGCTAGACACCAGGGTTTTGAAATCTTTTCATCAAAGCTCCTACCCCTATGTCCACCAAGCCAATCATGAAACAGTTTCATTGTAATGACATCTAAAAAAATGTGGACTGCTCAGCTCCAACATTTAAACATCATAGTTGTATCATATTTTAAAAAAAGAATAAAAATCATCAGAGCAGATTCTTCCATTTGTCTTGAAATATACCACTTATCTCATCAATTAAAGAAGGCTATTTTTTAAAAAAAAATTCTTTATTCATTTTTACAACTTACAAGTGCTTCAGAAAATGACATTTGAAATTGGATTCATCACTTGATTTTCTATCGTAATCAACTTAAATTAATGAAATTTCACCCCACCCTCCCATCCCTATCATAAAATATGCAATCACATATACCATAAAATATGTTCTATTAATCTCAACATTTAATAAAAGACCAAAAAACCTCCCCCACCCCCTCATTTATAACTATACTATTAAGGGAAAAATGTTATCTACTCATTACAATAATCTGTTAATGGCCCCCAAACCTTTTTAAATTTACTAAAATTTCCTTTCTGTGTGGCTAATGTTCTTTCCACTTTATATATATATATGGCACAAAGAATTCCACCAAAAACTGTAGTTCAATCTACTCAATTTTTCCAATTAAATGTAATCTGTTGTATGGTGACTCCTGTCATAATTAGTAAGAGCTTATTATTTTTTGAAGATATTTGACTCTTTGCCCTCATTGACATGCCAAATAATATAGTATCATATGATAAAGCCACCGGATTTTCTAACAAACAATTTATTTGGCCCCATATTGACTTCCAAAAAGCCAAAATGAATGGACAATAGAATAATAAATGATCTACAGTCTCTGCTTCGAGATGACACTGCCAACATCTATTAGACATAGAGCTATCTAATTTTTGTAAACGAACAGGGGTCCAGAATGCTCTATGTAACAGAAAAAAAACAAGTTTGTCTCATAGATGCAGACACTATACACCTTATCCTCCAAGATCAAATCCGTGGCCATTGAGACACAGTAATTTGATGCTCAATTTCAATGCTCCAAATGTCCCGAAGACAAGTTTTTGGTTTTTTATTCATAAATCCAGATATCATTTTATACCACTGTGCAGCCTGGTGTCCCAAGAAGTCCATCTGAAAGTATAAGAACTCTAAACTATATTGATTATTAAGAGTTTTCCATTCAGGGAACCCCGCATGAATGCTCTGCTTCAGTTGCAACCATCTAAAACTTTGTGAATTACCAAGACCAAATTTATGTTGCAACTGTGAAAAGTCAAGCAGCTTATCATTAGATATAACATCATCTAGAATACTGTTCTTTAACTGCCGGTCTGCAGACTGGTGCCGGTCCGCAGAAAATTCCTGCCGGTCCGCAGAGGGCCGGTGAGATCGACGTGGTTAAATTTCCCGTCAGCATCTCTTCCCCTTTCCCTTCCAGGGCTTAGGATTGGCTGCGGACAGCAAAAAGAAAAACAGAAGCCGCAGGACTTTTTCTTTTGCCTGCATCGCTATAGGCTCTGCCGATCCTGATCCCACCTCCCCCTCTGAAGTGACTTCCTGTGTTTGAGGGGCAGGATTGAGACCGGCAGAGCTTATAGCAAATAGCAATGCAGGCAAGAGGAAAGGTCCCGCAGCTTCTGTTTTTGTTCAGAGTTCTGGGCAAGGGAACTGTAAGTAAACTGATGCGAGTTAAGAACCAGGCTGCTTCCAATTTAGTGTCAGTTATGGCGAGACCAGCCTTTGTGACACTGGAGTCACTCTGGGGCCAGCAGCCAAGGGAGGGAATAAGAGATGCTGGATTCCCACGTGTTGTGGGAAGGGGATAGTAGACAAGGTGGGGGGTATTGGTGTGACAGAAGGGAGAAGGTGGATCCCCTTGGGGGAGGATAGTTATTGGAACTAGGTGGGAGTTGAAAGAATAGGGACACAAAGACAGATGCTGGACCTTGCAGGGGGCAGAGAGACATGGAAAATGCTGAACAGGAGGGTGGAGTATGAAGACAGAAGTAAGATGGTGGACATGGGTAGAGGGAGTAGGGAGACAGAGGGGATATGCTGGACATGGTGAAGGGGGAATAGGGAGACAAGAAGAAGATGCTGAATAAGGAATGGAGGGGAGTAGGGTGATGAAAGGTATCTGCTGGATTAAGATGGAGAAAAGAGGGGAGGTACTGGAATACGTTCAATATAAAATCATAACTGAGGCTTGTGCGGATGGGATCAGATGGTTTGCGGGGACCAAGCTTGCGGAGACGGGGCGGAAATGTGTTTTTTAAATTTCAGTCTTAGTAGTTTGCCGGTCCACAAAATAATTATTTTATTTCTGCTGGTCCACAGGTATAAAAAGGTTGAAAAACACTGATCTAAAATACATATACCTGCCATCATCCAATA
This sequence comes from Geotrypetes seraphini, assembly GCF_902459505.1. Taxonomy (NCBI): domain Eukaryota; kingdom Metazoa; phylum Chordata; class Amphibia; order Gymnophiona; family Dermophiidae; genus Geotrypetes; species Geotrypetes seraphini. The sequence continues at coordinate 137,860,445 of NC_047089.1, forward strand.
CTTCCAGATGATCTTAAAACCGCCAATTTGAATCTTGGAGTTCAGCCATATAGTTTGATTTATTGATTTATGTATTGGAATAGGTGTTAAATTATTCACATATCTTAAGGTTTTCCATGTATCTACTAATATTCTGTTTTCTTTATATATTCTAGGCATTTTGATACTAAGAACATGGCATAATCGCAGAGGAAACATGAGACGCCATTCCAACCAAAATCAATCTAGGATATTATTGATGGGCTCTGGGAGGACCCAATACATACCCTGGCGCATAATATAGGATTGATGATACCTATAAAAATTGGGAAAATTTACCCCTCCCTCAGTAATTGGCTTTTGTAAAGACACTAAAGCAATTTGAGCATTTTTACCTAGCCAAATAAATTTTGTAAGAATACCATTTAATTTTTTTGTAAAAAGATCCCTGAAAAAAAACTGGTATCATACCCATTTGATAACAAACCACAGGCAAAATCATCACTTTAATCGTTTGGACTCTCCCCCACCAAGACAGATGTAAAGGATTCCATTGCTCACATATTTCTGTTACCTTCTGTAATAAAACATTTTCATTCACTTTCATTGTTTCTTCCAGTGTATTTTTTATCCAAATGCCTAAATATTTTATTCCATCATCTTTCCATATAAAGGGAAATGATTCAAACAAACCTTTTGTACAATGCACATTAAGTGGAAGAATTTCTGATTCACTCCAATTTATCTTATATCCTGAGAATTTTCCAAATTTTTCTATCAATTCAATTAAGCATGGAATGGTTGTTTCAGGATTTCTCAAATGAAGCAATATATCATCTGCATAAGCAGAGACTTTGTATTCTCGTTCTGAATAAGGAATACCCTGAATCTCCTTCATTTGCTGAATAGCTAACAACAAGGATTCCAAAACAATATCAAAAAGTAAAGAGGACAAAGGATATCCTTGTCTAACCCCCCTCTGTAAGCTAAAATGTCCTGAAAAATTATTATTAATATATAATCTAGCAACTGGGAAGCTATATAAAGATTGAATCATTTGTATAAATCCTTAACCTATACCAAACCAGTCCATGGCTTGATACATAAAGGTCCATTCTACTCGATCAAAGGCCTTCTCTGCATCCAAGGATACTGAAAAGGCTGGATCTTTCATGGCTTTTGTTAGATATAATATATGAAAAGCCAACCTGGTATTGTTAGAAGAATGTCTCTGAGCAACAAACCCTGTTTGGTGCATACCAATAATATAAGGGAGAGCCTTGGCTAAGCGTAAAGCAAAAAGTTTTCCATCTACATTAATTAAAGAAATAGGCCTGTAATTTGAAACCAATGTGGGATCTTTATTTGGCTTTGGCAAAACTATAGTTAAAGATTCTGCCATAGTGCCTGTAATATAACCTTTATTCAGTTGAGCCTGATATAAATTTAACAGATGTGGTAATAGGGTATTTTGAAATGATTTATAGAACTCTACCGTAAAACCATCACCACCTGGAGCGGATCCTACTCTAAGGGATTTCAATGCTGTTTGTAATTCGTTTAATGATATAGACTTCTCTAAACTTCCTTTTATATGTGTGGTTTTTTTTGGTATAATATTTCTTTATTGGGCAAAACCAACAGCATATAGAAACAGTAAAAAGCAAAAACACATCTGCAAAGTGATGGCACCCGCCCGATCAGGGCAAGCTACAGACACAAGGCATCAATGCAGCAAAAAGCAGATGCCCAATACATAAGTTTACAATGACCCGCAACAAACCCTCCCCAACAAGAAACAAGCAACCAGAGAACATAGTACATAAGACTAAAACCCAAACATCCCAAACCCCTCCCCCCCCAGACCTATGTGGTAGTCAGCCGAGACTAGAAAAGAGTAGAAAGAGATAAAACCGAAGAAAAGCACACTATAGAAAAGTAAAAGAAAAGAAAACAACAGTATGAAGCGGAGCTACCCGTCAGAAGCAGGAGAGAGAACGGAAGACCAAAGTGTACCTATGAAAGAAAAAGAAAAAAGGAAAAGAAAGAAATGGATGAAAAGCCCACCAGGGCGGACTGTGCATGGTAAGAGGCAGCACCCAACCCCCTGTAGTAGCTTCATAACTCGAGAGTTCAGCAATTTAACAACAGGCTCCTCTCCCTATGGGGAAGGGACAGCCAGTATCCTTCCCATACATCCTGAAATTTGGGCCAGAGGGTCTCCACATGCATCCCCGCCGCTCTTCGTTCCAAAAGGGCTAAATCATAAAGGGACAAATGCCACTGAGAGAAGGAAGGAGCATGCGGTGCCCGCCAGGAAACCAAACTAGCCTTCTTAGCCAAAAGGAGAGCCTTGGAGACCAACAGCCGCTGCCCAGCAGAGCAGCATTGAAGATCACTATATATAAAAGACTCTATCTACTCAGTCGGGATGGATATGGCAACGAAGGCAGAGGGGCTGGAGTCACTATGGGTCAAATTGCCGGGAAACAAGAGTGCAGGCATAAAACTGGGGCTGTACTATCGCCCACCTGGTACGCCGGAAGGAGTCGGACACGACTTGGAAGCTGAACTGAGACAAGAATGCAGGACTGGAAGTGTAACAGTGATGGGGGACTTCAACTACCCGGGGATTGACTGGAGTACGGGTCACTCCAACTGCGCTAGGGAAACAGAATTTGTAGAAGCTGTGAGGGACTGCTTCATGGAGCAACTAGTCAGGGAACCGACGCAAGGGAGTGCTACTCTTGACCTCATCCTAAACGGATTAGGGGGGCCTGCAAAAGGGGTAGAAGTGGGAGGACCACTAGGCAACAGTGACCACAATGCGATCAGATTCACATTAGAAAGGGGGACACCCACAGTAAGGAGGACCGCAACAACTGCGCTCAACTTCAGGAAAGGGAACTATGCTGCTATGAGGGAAATGGTGGGAAGAAAGCTCAGAAACATCCTTAGGATGGAGACTGTAGGAAGCACCTGGACCCTATTCAGGGACACCCTGCAGGAAGCACAAAGAATGTACGTCCCCAGTTTCAGGAAAAGCGGCAAGAACAAGCGATCAAAGGACCCGGTTTGGATCTCAACTGAAGCAAAGAGGGCAATAAATGACAAAAAAGTATCCTTCCGGAGATGGAAAAATGACCCAACGGAGGAAAATCACCAGGCGCACAGGAAATGCCAAAAGGAATGCCACCGGGAGGTTAGAAAAGCAAAAGGGAACTACGAAGAGGGGCTGGCCAGGGAGGCGAAGAACTTCAAGGCATTCTTCAGTTACGTAAAGGGGAAGCGACCAGCGAGAGAGGAGGTGGGGCCGTTGGACGATGGGGATAGGAAGGGAGTGATTAAGGAGGATAAAGAGGTAGCTGAGAGGTTGAACACGTTCTTCTCGTCAGTTTTCACGAGAGAAGACACATCTAACATACCGAATTCAGAGGAGCTCATAAGTGGGGAACAGGCTGAAAAATTGGAACACATAGAGGTAAGTAAGGAGGATGTCCTCAAACAGATAGACAGGTTAAAATGCGGCAAATCGCCGGGCCCAGACGGGATCCATCCAAGGGTTCTGAAGGAACTAAGACAAGAAATAGCGGGCACAATCCAGCATGTTTGCAACCTATCCTTGAAAACTGGAGAGGTACCAGAGGACTGGAAACTGGCGAATGTCACACCTATCTTCAAGAAGGGATCGAGGGGTGACCCCGGGAACTACAGGCCGGTGAGCCTGACTTCAATTATAGGGAAGATGGTGGAAGCTATGATCAAGGATGGTATTTGCGAGCACATCGAGAGAAATGGCCTACTGAGAACAAGCCAGCACGGATTCTGTAAAGGAAGATCATGCTTAACGAACCTTTTGCACTTCTTTGAGGGAATAAGCAGTCGGGTGGACAATGGGGAACCCATAGACATCATTTACCTCGATTTTCAAAAGGCTTTCGACAAGGTGCCACATGAAAGGCTGCTTAGGAAGCTGTGGAACCACGGGGTGGGAGGGGATGTGCACAGATGGATCAAGCACTGGTTGTCGGGTAGACTGCAGAGGGTCGGAGTAAAGGGACAATATTCTGACTGGCGGGGAGTCACGAGCGGTGTGCCACAGGGATCGGTGCTGGGGCCGTTACTCTTCAACATATTTATCAATGACCTGGAAAAGGAGGCAAAGTGCGAGGTTATAAAATTTGCAGACGATACCAAACTGTGCGGCAGAGTTAGATCCAGGGAGGAGTGTGAGGACCTGCAAAGGGACCTGGACAAGCTGGAAGACTGGGCAAACAAATGGAAAATGCGCTTTAACGTGGAAAAATGCAAGGTCATGCATATAGGGAAAAGGAACCCGTTGTTCAACTACAAATTGGGGGGGGCATTGCTGGGAGACAGCAGTCTAGAGAGAGACTTGGGTGTGCTGGTAGATGCATCACTGAAGCCATCTGCGCAGTGCGCAGCAGCCTCGAAAAAAGCCAACAGGATGCTGGGCATCATAAAGAGGGGCATAACAACCAGGACGCGGGAAGTCATCATGCCATTGTATCGAGCGATGGTGCGTCCACATCTGGAATACTGCGTTCAATATTGGTCGCCGTACCTCAAGAAGGACATGGCGGTACTTGAGAGAGTCCAAAGGAGAGCAACGAAACTGGTAAGGGGGCTGGAACACTGCCCGTACGCCGAGAGGTTGGATAGGCTGGGGCTCTTCTCTCTGGAAAAAAGGAGGCTCAAGGGAGATATGATAGAGACCTTCAAGATCATGAGGGGCATAGAGAGGGTGGATAGGGACAGATTCTTCAGGCTGAAGGGGACAACAAGTACGAGGGGGCATTCGGAGAAACTGAAGGGAGATAGGTTCAAAACAAATGCAAGGAAGTTTTTTTTTCACCCAAAGGGTCGTGGACACCTGGAATGCGCTACCGGAGGAAGTGATCAGGCAGAGTACGGTACAGGGATTCAAACAGGGATTGGACGGATTCCTGAGGGATAAAGGGATCGTGGGATACTGAGAGAGGTGCTGGGATGTAACACAGGTATAGAAAGCAAACCAGGTAATAAGTATAGAAACCCAACCAGGTAGTGCATGTGCAAGACCAGAGGGTTAGGACTTCGATGGGAAGATAGGACTCAATGGGAAACCAAGGTGGCAAGGGGGCCCCTTCTGGTGATTCAGACAGGTCGTGACCTGTTTGGGCCGCCGCGGGAGCGGACTGCTGGGCAGGATGGACCTATGGTCTGACCCGGCGGAGGCACAGCTTATGTTCTTATGTTCTTATCAGTGCCATCATAAAAAAGGCCAATAGTAGGGGTACAGCAGGCATCCTTTATATGTTAAGGAATTTTAGGTCCCTCTAATAATTTTAAAAACTCTAAACCATCTTTTTCTTTATCTAATAATGCTCAGAAGAATAATCTAAAAATTGTTTTAAAATAGGTTCAACTTGAGAATAAGTATCTCCTTTCTCATCTTTAATTGCAATTATTTTTGTCTTCCTTTTTTTTGCTTTAAGATAATTCGCCAATAATCTTCCCGCCTTATTTGAGTTTCCATAATACAAAGCTTGTTGAGAAAATAAATCTTTCCTTACCAATTTAGAAGAAATCTCATTATATTTACATTTGGCTTTTAAAAGAGCTTGTAACGTAGGGTGTTCCCATTTGTCACTCAATTTCGACTTTAAGACTCTAATTTCTTGTTCCAAATTGGAAAATTGTCTTTTGACCTGTTTCCTAGTATATGCTGAAAATGAAATAATTTGTCCTCTCATGGTTGCCTTAAAAGTATCCCATAATGTTTCCATAGAGATTTCTTCTGTGGTATTAAGTTGGAAATATTCATTCATTTTTAATTTAATATCTTCACAAAATTTTGGATCCGCAAGCAATATATTATCAAATCTCCATACAGGTCTACTATTATCCTGATCAACAATTTTGAGTTCAACCCACACTCCTCCATGATCAGACAAAATAATTGGACCTATGGAGGCTTGCGTTATCTGTTGAACTAATTGGTTCGAAACAAAAATGTAATCTATTCTTGAAAAGGATTTGTGAACATGGGAACAAAAAGAAAATTCCCGACCATCAAAATGAAGTATTCGCCATATATCTTTCAAGTCACAAGACTGTACAAAATTATCTAATCCTAATGATTTCATAATTTTACTAGGTTTTTTATCCATTAAAGGATCCATAACAGCGTTAAAATCCCCCACTACTAAATTAGAAGCAGCCAGTGGTAGCACCAATTGTTGTAGAGTCTTGAAAAACTCACTTTGGTTCGAATTAGGGGCATATACATTGAAAAGCGCCTTTGTAGTATTTCCCATGCTCATGTCTATGTGTAACCATCTTCCCAAAGGATCTGAAGCACCCAATTTGAACATTGCAGTACACTTCCTATTCACTAAATAGCCACTCCAGCCTTTTTCCCTACGCAGGGGCAAAAAAACAATGCTTTGCCCAATCTCCCTCCAATTTTTTAGATTCCATAGCAGATAAATGTGTCTCTTGGATATAGCAAATATCCGCATTCTGTTGTTTTAAAAATAATAGTGTGTTTTTTTTTCCTTTTAATCGGATGGTTGAGGCCATTAACATTGAAAATATTTTAAAATCCATTATACAATTTATATATAAAGCATAAACATATCATCCAGTAATACAAATTATGAGTAAGCACTAAATATTCATGTTTCCCAAATTTAAAACCTAAAATAAAATCCCTCTTCCCTCCCAATCCCATCCTCCCATATCCCCAACTCACCCCTCCCAAATTAATAGTGAAAACTTGGAAACACACATAAGAGACCAGATGATGAGAAACTCCTTACAGGCAAAATTAATAAATCTCATTATTTAATTATAATAACCTATCCAATTCTATAATATGAATCATAAATTATATATAATTAATCTAACTTTTAAACCCATCCTTTTAAAATAAACTATTGATAGTTGTAGACGCATAAATAGGATAAATAATTAAAAACTCATACTATCTAAAATAGAACTATCTTTGCGTATTTTAATAAATTATCCTATTCCTATACCAAATATTATTAAATTATATCAATTTCCTACAAATATATAAATTTAAGTTTCATCACAAAATTAATATAACTCTTAGGTGTTATTCTTATATAAAGAAGGCTATTCAACCCAATCTAACTATTTTGAAACTACATCTATTTGAAAATATTAGAATATTTTTTGCATATGAGCATAACTACTTTGAGTGATTGCTTAAGTCCTAATTTGTGACATTTTCAGTTGGAAGCTTTGGATAGACCCAGTGTCACTGGGAGTGTGGCCATTGTTCCTTTTGCCTGCTGATACTGGAAACATCAGATTATATTCATCCTTTTAAAATAAGCACTGGGAATTGAAAGGGTTCACTTCATGTCAATAAATATGTGCCCATGTAGACTTACTTATATTGGACAGACTTCATATGGTCATTTAAAATCAGACTAGTGGAATATCATTCTTGTTTGAAAATGAAGAAATTTTCAGATCTCCTAGTGGATTATTGTATGCAGTGTCAACATGCTTTTACTAAATTGCACTATTAATTGTTCTGATACTAATTTCATTTAGAGCATCAGGACAATATTAGATGTTGCCTTAGACAACAAGAACAAAAATGGTTTTATATTGTAGTAATTGTTCCCTTGGATTATAAAAGGCTCTATTCATAGCTTTAGAAACTAACCTAGATGGATATTCTCTCTACAAAATTTTGATATAACATTCCAGATTTCAACTTATATTCTGTATCTGATCCACAGATATGAGATGTTTTCATAACAAAGCTGTTTCATGACTGCCTTGGTGAAGATAAGGGAGGAGTTTTGATGAAGAAAAGATTTCTATACCCCTGCTTTATAATGTGATAGAAATGTGGAAAATTTGACTTTTCATATTACTGCATAAAAGTAGTTTCCACAATAATAAATCAGTGTAGTATTACTGCAGGAATTTCATGCACATAGTAACTGAAGATCTTTCTACACTTGACCTTCCTATATTATTTACTCAGCTCTGGCTGGATACTACGGTAGCACTAATATGTCAATCACTTGTAGTTCATATTACAGAAAAGTACTATGAAACCATACATGTCTACAATTACAGCACACTTATTAAACTGTAAATAATTCAAATGAGAAACAAGCATGGAATGTGCAAAAATCTGCAACAAAAGCCTGTGAAACTGTTTTCATTTGTGACTGCTACAGAGGTTTAAGAACATAAGAATTGCCGTTTATCAGCCTTCATCTAGGAAATTATAGTTCAGTATATTTTTCTTGATATATCACCTTTGGAAAATAAATATCAAAGCAGTTTATAATCAGAGAGAAAAGAAAACAATTGAGTGGAAAGGTGTTATAATCTGAGGTAGAGAATGACATGGTGACAGAATTCATCACTGTTCCCGTCCCTGCGGATAACCGCGGGAAATAAACCCATGTCATTTATCTAGTGTCTATTTCAACCTCAGTCCATCTACACCAGCATTATTCAAAACAAAGCTTGCAGGTCAGTAATCCAGGTAAAGGAAACCCCATGTGATATTGTTTTCTGAGATTGCTGCTACCACTGCCAAACAGTTTGTGAATACACACGGAGCGGAAGACAGGCAAAATGGTAGAACTTTGTACTGGTAATTATTGTTGAGGAATTGAAAACTGAGAAATCTCCAATGAGATGGATGAATAGGGATGTGAGCACAAGCATCTTTGAGAAGTGGAAGAAATGCTGAAAATGAAAATATGTGAAATTTTTCCCTCTTGAGGTAAGCATTGAAAGAACAAAAGTCCAGAATAGGACGAAGATCATTGTTTTTCTTTGGCATGAGAAGAACCTTGAGTAGAATCCCTGGTAGCGGTGCTGTGCAGGGACTTTTTTGATGGCATTGTTTTGGAGCAACAGGGAAATTTTTGTTGTTAATTGAGGGATTATACTTGGGAAATTATTTTAAGAACTCAAGAGTCTGTTGTGATGCTTTGCCATGCTGGGAAGAAACTGGTTAATAATAACAACAACTTTATTCTTGTATACCGCCCACCCACAGAAGATCCAGATGGTTCACAAAAAAGAACTGGACAATCAGTGAAATATACATATTAAACATAGTAAAATTGAAGTTAAGAAGAATTATGTAATAAATTTATCAAACAAATATGTTTTTAAAATCCTTCTAAAAGCAGTATACAAAAACATTTGAAAGATCAAAGGACTCAACCAATAATTCAGTTTTCCTAATTGGGTTTTGTTTGAGCGGAGGAAGTGATGTAACTGATTGTTGTTTACACTCTCTTGGATGTTGTTTTTGAGTGAAAATAGGTCCCTGGTTCTGCATAGGCACTGATCTGGGATAAGGACTGAAGCCGTCTGCAAGAACAGTATTGTTGAAAAAATTGTTGATGATATGATCTGCAATAAGATGAAGAATTAACTAATGTACGATAAGATTGAGATTGGTCTATGGAATATGTAGAGAGCTCTCGCATGGCTGTGGAGTCTTCCTTGAGCTGTGATACTTGTAGCCTTCACCTGTTCTCCAAACAGGCTATCTCCGAGACAGGGAGCATCAGCTACTCTGTCAAGAAGATCAGTCCAAAGGTCAGAGGCTTTGAGCCAAGTATTGTGACAGGCTGTTCTAGCCACTGCAAAAATTCTAGAGGTCATATCATAAGCATCATAATTAGTTTTTATAAGATGAAACGTAGACTCTTGCAATGCCCTATGAAGGTTTGTCATATCATCCGAAATATCATTGTTGTAAGATGGTATGCTGAAAATGTAAAATTTGCAGATGATGAGCCAGGATCTTTGGCATGAGCATGGCCCCCTGGTAATACCTTTGAAAATCTTTTTTTTTTTCTTCTGGAGGGTTGATGAATCTGTCTAAGCCTGAAAAAGTAGCAACCTTCTGGAGAAATTTAAAATAAGAGCATTCCTCCAGTGAAGTCTGCTGAGATGGTGGTTGCAGAAGAGACGGCGGGTCAATTCCCACAGGACGGGAGTCTAGCATATCATATCAAACCTGTTGTGGTGAGAGACAAAGTGTTATTTTTGGAGACCAAGCAGTGTCTGGCGAATTTGAGATATATTCTGCACAGGCAGTAGATGGATCAGGTACTGAATATTACAGTTAAACAGTGTGAAGCTACCTCAGTTGCAAGCAGAGAGGGGGAAGGTTAAAAGAAAAGAGCAGCACTCTCCTTCAATAAATTTCTGGAAAAGTGAGAAAAAACTGTGCCACCGGAGTCAAAGAGAGAATTTCTGGTAGGGATCTGTAGACAACTCTCTTTTTAGAGGTAGATAAATATCCTCAGTAAGAGAAGGTGAAGTTGCTTTTTTTTTTTTTTTTAAGTATAAGGTAAAATTTTACCTGAATTATCCAGTGCTGCTTCAAATGAGGACTGTGAGGCAGTCACCATGCTTGCAGGAGGCCTCTCTATTGAAGTTCAGGAAGCTGATGCAGACGTGGGCTGCTTTTGCTGACCTCGTGCTGCTTTCTTTGAAATTGGTGGGGGAGGGGTAACATTTGCCTCTGGAGCTGTTTGTTTGTTTTTCCTTTCCTTTGGCCGCTAGTACCATGTGCTTTTTATTCGACGGCAACTGCAGTGGAATCGTTGGGCTGTCCTCCCCCGGCGGTACCTTGCTTGAGCCCTGAGGGGGAGGGGCCATATATGAAGTGAGCGTCGGAGAGTTCCACGCTGTGGAGGTGCAAAGCGCCAATGATGAAGCTGTCCTCTCCATTAAGGAAACCTTCATGGTTCTAAAGACCACTGAATTTCAGTGTCTTTGGCGGCTGTACCGCAAACAGGAAGTTAATGCCGGCGCAAAGTGAGGAAGAACTATTGAATACTGCTATCTGACTCATTTTTTTTCTGTGTTTGTTTTTGGGTGTTGTTTTGTTTTTACAGCATCTCTATTCTGACTGGAAAAAAATAAGAGAAATAAAAAAACTGGAATATATATTAAAAAAAAAATAAAAAATTGGGCAACTAGTACTTTTTTATCTGAAGAGGCAAGGAGAGGGGAGAGACACAACCTGCACTAACCATTGTCAAAGAAAAAACTGACAGTTGGAAGGCGGAGTCCCAGAGGCAAGGTAGTCTGCACATGCTCAGTGGGAAAAAAAAAATTCTATTGATCCTAGGGGAGAGCACTGGTGCGCAGGCTTGTCAGAGGACTTCACCAGCAAGTAAGTGTGCCTGCATTAACCCTGCTTGTCTCCGGAGAATGCCACAACCTTTCTATTTGAACACCACTTGTACTAGTTACAAGTACTGACTAGAATTTGATTTAAAGTTTTATCAGAGTTTGTGTGTTCTATACCAGTTTGCTGCTTTACTTAAATTCACCTCAGATCTAGTATTACACCGTACACTCCCTTCTCAACATCCGCTCCATGGTTTTGCATTAGGTCAGAATGTACATATCAATCAGCTTTCTGCTATAGTACTCTGGTCTTATGAAATTCATTGCCGGCTCAATTTGGTGTTGAAAGTAATTAAGGCTTTAAATTTTATTTTATTTTTTTTTAAGATCTGACTTTTTTCTTTGGTTTTTGACAACATATTTTCTCTCTATTTACATCTGAACTATTTTATTTTGTTTTATTTATGAGTGCTGTACTTTTACTGTTTCCAGATTGTATGCTCCTGCTCTTATTAAAACATAATTCTGTCTCTTTATTGCTGGCAATAACTCCCTAAATACATTGTAAAATGACATGATCTGCAACAAAATAACTGGAAACTTTGATTTTTGATAAGAGAAAACACCAATGATTATGAAATACTGAAGATACACACTATTTAAGTGTTTATTCATAATTTACCGCTGCTTTTTTTAATTTGCACCTATCGTCCTCTCTTAAAAGAGAAGAGTATTTATTCACCATGTTTACTGAGAAGCAGTTACACTCTTCATGCTCTGCTGAAAGTACATGCTCTGCTGAAAAGCTGGTCATTGTCATACAAATTAATTGCTACTATAGCTTAACTCAATACAATAAAAACTTGAAATCCTCAGTAAGCCCTCTCATCTCCCTTAAAATAAAATTCAACATGAAGTTAAAAAAAAATTGAAATGCACTTCTTGTGTACATTTACATTCTGAAACTTACTGTTATTGGTACATCCTTGGTTCCTGAATTTAATAAATGCAGATTTAAAACCTTTGCAAAATCTGTTTTAATGAGAAAGAAATAAAAAGCATTTTAGTTCACAGCAATAGTGAAAAACATGTTGCCTCATTACAGTTCTATAAAAGGAGATTATATACTTACCCTGGTAAGCTCTTTTCCAATATATAGGTGAGACATTCTAGACCAGGGGTGGGCAACTCCGGTCCTCGAGAGCCAGAATCCAGTCGGGTTTCCAGGATTTCCCTCAATGAATATGCATGAGATCTCTTTGCATGCACTGTTTCAGTGTATATTCATGGGGGAAATCCTGAAAGCCCAACTTGATTCCGTTCCTCGAGGACCGGAGTTGCCTACCCCTGTTCTAGACCATTGGGTTATTTCCCCTTACTCACATGAGCTGCACAAGAAATCCATTCCAGGTTTTTCACTCTGCCTCCAGTGTACTTCACAGGCTAGTTTAACGCCCTCTATCAGTCAGTACCCAAGCATAGAGAGACACACCCATCTGTGAAGTAGAGGCACCTGTAACGACAGGCTAAACTATTGTTCTGCTCAAACAACTAAACAGTATCGTTAATCGCCAACAGAGGCATCAAAGGAGTTTCAGAACTACTCCCACAACAGATTGGATAAGCAGAAGGAGAATGAAATCTGAAACAGGCACAGCAAGGACAGGGCGGGGGGTCTAGAATGTCTCACCTATCTACTTGAAAAGAGCTTACCAGGGTAAGTACAAAATCTCCTTTTCAAGTGCAATAGGTGAGGCATTCTAGACCAGTGGTCTCAAACTCAAACCCTTTGCAGGGCCACCTTTTGGATTTGTAGGTACTTGGAGGGCCTCGGAAAAAATAGTTAATATCTTATTAAAGAAATGACAATTTTGCATGAGGTAAAACTCTTTATAGATTATAAATCTTTCCTTTTGGCTAAGTCTTAATAATAATATTGTCATTTATGGCTAAAGAGACATATGATCAAGAAACTGTTTTATTTTACTTTTGTGATTATGATAAACATACCGAGGGCCTCAAAATAGTACCTGGCGGGCCGCATGTGGCCCCCGGGCCGCATGTTTGAGACCACTGTTCTAGACCATAGGGATGTACAAAAGCAGTCCCCCCAAGAAAGCTAGGGTGGGTTTGCTTTGCCGGTCCTTAAGACCTAGGACCCAAAGGCAGAGTCCTGTCTGGCAGCAACATCCACTCTGTAGAATTTGGCAAACATGTGAAGAAAAGACCACGTCGCCGTCCTGCAAATCTCCTCAGGAGAACAAGATCTAGATTCTGTCCATGAAGAAGCTACACTCCTGGCATAATGCTCCTTAACTGAAATAGGGGACAGTTGCCCCGCAATAATTGGTGTGGGCAGACTAGATGGGCTGTGGCCCTTTTCTGCCGTCAGTTTCTATGTTTCTAAGGATATTACAAGATGTCAGAAATACATGAAAAAGCTTGTTCTTAACTCTGCCTTTGGTTTTAGATTGTGAAAAAGTGATTTAAAACAGCAGTTACCATATTTTTCATTCCATAAGACATACTTTTTCCATCCAATAAAGTGGGTGGATTAAAGGTGCATCCTATGGAGTGAATACACAACCCCCGCCCACTTGGTTACTCATTGAACACGGCTGCCTCTCTAGTGGCAGAGCAGCGCACAAAGCTGCCTGCCTGGTCGGCTGATGCAGCTGCCTCCTCTTCCCTTCTGTAGCGGCAGAGTGGCGCACACGGTTGTCTGCCTAGTTATGCGCCGCTTCCGTTCTCCCAGGAAGTGGTGCGGGACCAGGCAGGAAGCCTTTTGCGCCGCTCTGCCACTACAGAAGGGAAGAGGAGGCAGCCGCATCAGTCAACCTGGCAGGCAGCTTTGCACGCCGCTCTGCCGCTGGAGACAGCAAGATCTGCAGCCATCGGAACCAGCAGCCGCTGGGAGTCGGCATGATAGCACAGCCCTGACGAGAGCGAGCGGCTACGTTAATAGCAACAGCAGCGGCTGGTTCAGGCCTCCCTCTCGCCTCCCTCCCTTCCCCCAAGGCATTGCTGGGCGGCACATCCGGGCCTCAGCTGCCTCCACCGCCGCTCCCTTCGTGTTCGGGCAGGATATGGAGGAACGGGCCTGTCAAGCTGCGCTGGAGGAACTATAAGGTACAGGGAGACGGCCTGCCTGCTTGCCTCGGGGTGGGGGTGAGGAGTACAGAAGGAAGGAAATGAAGCTTAATATGGGGAGGGAAAGAGACAGAGCAAAGAAATGCTGAAGGAGGAGGGAGCATAGGTACAGGGACATGGAAAAAATGCTGGAAAGGGGAAGAATAAAGATACAGAGATGTGATACTTAATGAAAGGAGAGGAAATGGTACACATGGATAGTGAAAAGAAAAGACAGATTATACACTTGGGGGGGCCCTGCCTGCCTGCTTTCTTGTCTCAGGGTGGGGGGCCCTGCCTGTCACTATGCCTGCCTGCCTGCCCTGTTCCTGCCTTCGACTAGACCACCAGAAGGGGGACAGGGTACACAGCCTGGCAGGGAGAGGGGACAGGTTACAGAGCCTGGAAGGGAGAATTTTGGTTCAGAATGGTTTTTTTTCTTGTTTTCCTCCTCTAAATCTAGGGTGCGTCTTATGGATCGAAAAATACAGTAAACAGATTTAACTTGGGAAGTGCCAGAGGAAATTTCTACTTTTCTCGTTAATAAAGAGCATAACATCAGAGGGACACAAGATATGCTCCTCAGACCTATTATTCTTTACTGTATTTGATTAATGGCATATTACTACAGCAGGAAAAAGAAACCTTGCAGAGAAATTTAGACAATATTTTTCTAGGCATTTAAACTAGAAGGTGGGGATGGTGTATGTACGAAGGACAATTATAGAGACCACTCCGGCAAAAGAAAGATGTGATAGTAGTAAAGTCTGCAACATAAACAATATCAGCAACTCATTTCTTAGTATTGCGGACGGAAAGTGAATCGAAACAAAATCCATACGAAAAAGGAGATTATCGCTGAAAAATAGCTGGAAAGCAATGACCACAAATGCTCGCAGTCTAAGCAACAAAGTTCATGATCTGCAAGTCCTGATGGTAGAGGCAGATCTAGATATTGTCGCTATCACAGAGACATGGTTCAGTGAATCACATGGATGGGATGCAAACATACCGGGATATAATCTTTTTAGGAAGGACAGAGATGGTCAAAAAGGTGGAAGAGTAGCTCTCTATGTAAAGATCAATATCCAAGCGACCAAAATGCAAGGGACCTGGGGAGAGGAAGAAGCGATATGGATTGCTCTGAAAAGAGAAGATGGAACTTCTATCTATGTGGGTGTAGTCTACAGACCTCCGACTCAATCGCAGCAAATTGATAAGGATCTGATTGTGGATATCCAAAAGTTTGGAAGGAAAGAGGAGGTTCTGCTGTTGGGAGATTTCAATCTGCCGGATGTGGACTGGAATGTTCCGTCTGCGGAATGGGAAAGAAGTAGGGAGATTGTGGATGCCTTTCAAGAGGCTCTGCTCAGACAAATGGTGACGGAACCCACAAGGAAAAAAGCGATATTGGATCTGGTCCTCACAAATGGAGAGAGTATCTCTAATGTTCGAGTGGGTGCTCACCTGGGAAGTAGCGATCATCAAACGGTTTGGTTTGATATAATGGCTAAAGTGGAGAGTGGCCGACGATACTTAAAGTCCTAGATTCAAACGTACGGACTTTAATGCAATGGGAGAGTACGAAGAAGAGGATGGGAGGACATAGAGGACAGTGGAAAGACAGTGGTCTAAGCTGAAAGGAGCAATAAAAATGGCTATGGACCTTTATGTGAAGAAAATCAATAAAAACAAGAGAAAAAGGAAGCCGATATGGTTCTCCAACCTAGTGGCTGAAAAAATAAAGGCGAAAGAGTTGGCGTTCATGAAATATAAAAAAAACCCAAGAAGAGGAGAGTAGAAAGGACTACAGGGTGAAACTGAAAGAAGCCAAGAGAGAGATACATCTGGCGAAAGCACAGGCGGAAGAACAAATGGCTAAAAATGTAAAAAAGGGAGACAAAAATTTTTTCCGATATATTAGTAAAAGGAGGAAGATGAAAAATGGAATTGCTAGGCTAAAAGATGCTGGGAACAAATATGTGGAGAGTGATGAGGAGAAAGCAAATGTGCTAAACAAATTCTTCTGTTCTATGTTCACAGAAGAAAATCCTGGAGAAGGACCGAGATTGTATGTCAAAGTTACACGAGAAAATGGAGTAGATTCGGCGCCGTTCACGGAGGAGGGTGTTTATGAGCAACTTGAAAAACTGAAGGTGGACAAAGCAGTGGGACCAGACGGGATCCATCCCAGGATACTAAGGGAGCTCAGAGAGGTTCTGGCGAGTCCTATTAAAGACTTGTTCAACAAATCTCTGGAGACAGGAGTGATTCCTGGGGATTGGAGGAGAGCGGATGTGGTCCCTATTCATAAAAATGGTCACAGGGATGAAGCAGGAAACTACAGGCCGGTGAGCCTCACTTCAGTTGTTGGAAAAATAATGGAAGTGTTGCTGAAAGAAAGGATAGTGTACTTCCTTGAATCTAATGGGTTACAGGATCCGAGGCAACATGGCTTTACAAAAGGTAAATCGTGCCAAACGAACCTGATTGAATTTTTTGATTGGGTGACCAGAGAGCTGGATCGAGGACATATGCTAGATGTAATTTACTTGGATTTCAGCAGTCTTTGACACGGTTCCTCATAGGAGGCTGTTGAACAAACTTGAAGGGCTGAAGTTAGGACCCAAAGTGGTGAACTGGGTCAGAAACTGGCTGTCGGACAGACGCCAGAGGGTAGTGGTTAATGGAAGTCACTCGAAGGAAGGAAAGGTGAGTAGTGGAGTCCCTCAGGGTTCGGTGCTGGGGACAATCCTGTTCAATATGTTTGTGAGTGACATTGCTGAAGGGTTAGAAGGAAAAGTGTGCCGTTTTGCAGATGATACCAAGATTTCTAACAGAGTAGACACCGAAGAGGGAGTGGAAAATATGAAAAAGGATCTGCAAAAGTTAGAGGAATGGTCTAATGCCTGGCAACTAAAATTCAATGCAAAGAAATGCAGAGTAATGCATTTGGGGATTAATAATAGGAAGGAACCGTATATGCTGGGAGGAGAGAAGCTGATATGCACGGACGGGGAGAGGGACCTTGGGGTAATAGTGTCCAAAGATCTAAAGGCAAAAAAACAGTGTGACAAGGCAGTGGCTGCTGCCAGAAGGATGCTGGGCTGTATAAAGAAATGCGTAGTCAGTAGAAGGAAGAAGGTGTTGATGCCCCTGTACAGGTCATTGGTAAGGCCCCACTTGGAATATTGTGTTCAGTTTTGGAGACCGTATCTGGCGAAGGAAGTAAGAAGACTTGAGGCGGTCCAGAGGAGGGCAACGAAAATGATAGGAGGCTTGCGCCAGAAGACATATGAGGAGAGACTGGATACCCTAGAGGAAAGGAGAGACAGGGGAGATATGATTCAGACGTTCAAATACTTGAAGGGTATTAATGTAGAACAAAATCTTTTCCAGAGAAAGGAAAATGGTAAAACCAGAGGACATAATTTGAGGTTGAGGGGTGGTAGATTCAGGGGCAGTTAAGAAATTCTACTTTACGGAGAGGGTAGTGGATGCCTGGAATGCGCTCCCGAGAGAGGTAGTGGAGAGTAAAACTGTGACTGAGTTCAAAGAAGCGTGGGATGAACACAGAGGATTTAGAATCAGAAAATAATATTAAATATTGAACTAAGGCCAGTACTGGGCAGACTTGCACGGTCTGTGTCTGTATATGGCCGTTTGGTGGAGGATGGGCTAGGGAGGGCTTCAATGGCTGGGAGGGTGTAGTTAGGCTGGAGTAAGTCTTAACAGAGATTTCAGCAGTTGGAACCCAAGCACAGTACCGGGTAAAGCTTTGGATTCTTGCCCAGAAATAGCTAAGAAGAAAAAATTAAAAAATTTTAATTGAATCAGGCTGGGCAGACTGGATGGACCATTCGGGTCTTTATCTGCCACCATCTACTATGTTACTATGTAATCTCTTGTAGCACATTATCACTGTGGCTAGACCAGTTTAAACAAAGGAAAATATGTGGCATTGGCCAGAGACAAGCCAAAAAACAAAACACTAACTACAAGATGCAACAGACCTTAAACATATATACTGTATTTTAAAATGTGGATCATATAAATTATTCTTAACTGAAAGCCAGCTCTGATGCTTGCTACATGCTGTTAACTATAAAGTACATTCTCATCTTACCTTGTGTTCGTAGTGTACCAAATCTAACCATTTCTGTTGATGAATAAATTCCAGGGGCTTTAAGAAAAAGAAAATTTTATTTCACTTTCAGCAAGGCTACTGCAATGCGAGTATATTAAGATGAATTTTTAAAAAACAGCAGTAGTTAAAGACCTGTTGTGACTTCTACCTCCACAGGTTAGTACAATAAAACTCAGTACTGTCTGAGGTGTTCGTTTTAATTCTAATGAAAGCTGTATGATTGTCTGCTTCTCGTGAAGAAAAGCTGGCACGCATTACTCCTTTTGTTTCATAGGGAGGAATTTCCTATAGGAAGAAAGGTACATATTAAAATACAGTATTCCAATTAGAAGATAAGAACTCAACAGTGGGGAGGACAAAATTACCAAGGAGTACAGGCGCATTAGAAAGAAACATTGCTCTGGTATGCTGTGTTTATTACCAGCCATCAGAAAAAGTGGCAAACGTACATTATCCAATATGGAATATAAAGAATATTTCTCAAATTCCTTTGGATGGACTGTGTATCAGAAAGAAAACCATAGAACGAGTCATCTGGGTTCTAATCTTGTGTTGTATTTAAGAGATAATGATGGGTTTAGATACAAAGCCTGAAGAAATGTTAGCAATATCCAACTGACATGCTTGACTGCCATGCTACTGCCTTTAACTCCCACAAATATAAAAATTTACATGTATTTTTGTAACAAAATGAAGGGTTATATCTCATCTATTTTACTAGTAACAGTACTACCATATATA
The DNA here is from genome assembly GCF_902459505.1 of Geotrypetes seraphini. Classification (NCBI taxonomy): domain Eukaryota; kingdom Metazoa; phylum Chordata; class Amphibia; order Gymnophiona; family Dermophiidae; genus Geotrypetes; species Geotrypetes seraphini. Next base: position 137,879,607 of record NC_047089.1, read on the forward strand.
GTGTTGTTTATGAGAACTACTCATATTAAAATGTTCACCTACAAGCCAAAATATGAGCAATGGCAACTGCATATAAAACATCAGGGGTACAATGTTCAATAGCCTGAATAAAAGTGCTGAATAAAAATAATCCTTTTATGCAGCTAAAAAATACTTGTCTTACAATGTACTCTATGAAGTTGTTCCTGAACAAAGAAAAGGCATCCCGGGATATTTAGGTTGGTAAAGGAAAACAATATGTAGAACATGTTTTCAAGAAGTGGTGAAGACCATTTGCAGACTTTCATCAGTTTAAAACTTGTCCCCCAACAAAAAAAGACCAAGTAAATTTTGGCATTTTCTGGTGTCTGTATTACAAGGCTGCCAAAGCCAGAAAATGAGGGTGAGGGAATCTTGGTTTTAGTTCATGCCTTTTAAAGTTGTAACTCAAGGTGAATTATATTCAGGTACAGTTGGTATTGTCTGACCCCAGAGGGCTTACAACCAGAGGCAATGGAGGGTCAAGTGATTTTCAGCCCACTGCTCTAACAGGATAAAAATTAAGTATTAAAGAAAAGGGAAGAATTCAGAAAAATCTACAATGCATGTGCTATGGGAAAAGTCAGTTGTAAGGATGGATCCCAGCTTGTAAAAGCAGAGAGGAAGATATGCCCTTCTCTGGTACAAGGACAAAAAGGTGGTAAATGTATAAAGCATTTTCCAAGTGTAAAGAATGTTTTACATGCAGAAATGGTTCTTACAAACTGCACAACCAAATACAGACATACAACTAAGATGCTGCCAAGATGGTGTGCACTTATATATAAATTCTGAGCCCTAGCATTCCTAGGGGCATAGCTGCCATGTCTGCATATACATGTCTATAGTACACACTGGTGCTGCCCGATTCAGGATAAAAAATTTGATTCGATTCAGCCTATTGAATCGATTTTTCGATTCGATTTTCCTGCCCAATTGGGTGTTTGTTTGTTTTGGGGGTTTTTTTCAAACATCCTGGTGGGTTTGTTTTACAGCCTCTTCACCCCTTTGCCTTCTCCTACCCACACTTGCGTTGTGGTATAAACAAACAAACAAAAAAGACTTTTCCTCTCTGTTAAATCTTAGCTCATGTTTGTGATCTAACATCAGCTCTGGCAGGATACACATTTCAAATCTGACATATTGTAATCACAAAACAGAAAATAAAATTATTTTTTCTACCTTTTGTTGTCTGATCATTATTCAAATCTTGTTGGTTCCTGGCTCTGGTTGTCTTCTGATAATTTGCTTGCCAGGGTCTCCTTCTTTCTCGGTGCTAGCCATCCATCTTCTATCTCTGTCCTCACCTTCCATTTCCCATCCCTCCCCCGGAGGTCTGGCATCTTTTCTTTTTTTGTCTCCATCCATAGATCCACCTTTTCTCAACGACCCTTTCATCCAGCATCTCTCCCCCATTCCCCACCACCCCAGGGTCCACCATATCTCTCTTTCTTTTCCCATCTACCCTCCTATCCAGTATCTCTATCCCCCCCTCCACACCATCCCTTGTGTCCAACTTCTCTCCCTTTCTGTTCCTTCCCTCCCTAAATCCCATTGTCCACCATCCCTCTCCTCTGTTTTTAGACCCATTACTTCTTCCCCCCTAAAGTCTGGCATATGCATGTCTCTTTGAAACCCCCTTCCCTCCCTCCCTCCGTGTACCAGGGCCCCCGTCTCCTGAAGGCATGTCCCCCCCCCCCGGACTGCACCACTCCCCCTCACAAAGGCCTGTACCACCACCCCTGAAGGCCTGTCCCCCTGAAGGACTGCACCTCCCCCCGAAAGCCTATCGTCGTCCCCGGACCTCCCGCGCATCCCTTTATTTAATTCAAGCAGGGAGCAGCCTGCAGAAAGGATCGAGGTAAGTACTCACATTGCAGACAAAATTGTAGAGGGCAAACTAACTCAAACGGGAAAATCCCCATAGAGACCGGTTAAACTCAGTGTATGGAGGGCTATGTATGTCAATGCCCACAGTTTAGACAATAAAATTCTGGAATTAGAAATGGAAATGAGGAATGCCGACCTAGATATAGTGGCAATATCTGAAACTTGGTTCACGGATTCCCATGGGTGGGATATGGCTATACCAGGATATAACTTGCTCCGTCGAGACAGAGACGGCAAAACCGGAGGAGGGGTAGCACTATACATCAAAGAGGACATCAAAGTTACCAAAATCACAGGGATCAAATATACCGGGGAATCCCTCTGGGTAAACCTGGCCAGGGGAAATGACAAATGCCTGTATCTTAGTGTTGTATACAGACCTCCAAGACAACAGGATGACAGACAAAAAATTGATCGAAGACATCGAGACCATCACTCTGCGTGGAGACACTGTATTGTTGGGGGACTTCAATATGCCTGATGTAGACTGGAACAAACTTTCCGCTATGACCAGCGGCAGCAGAAAGCTACTAACCTCCATAAGGGGAGCACGACTCAAACAGATGGTATTGGAGCCCACTAGGGATCAGGCGATACTGGACCAACGAAGATAGTGTCACAGAAGTTTCGGTGGGAGATGCGTTGGCCTCCAGTGACCACAACATGGTGTGGTTTCACCTCAGGAAGGGTTTCAATAAGTCAAACACATCCACAAAGGTCCTTAACTTTAAGGGCACTAACTTCAAGAGCATGGGAGATTATGTCTATGAGGCACTGCAAAACCAGGACACAACAGATAGTGTGGAGGTACTGTGGTCAGCTCTGAAATCTACCCTACAGGAAGCAACCAACCTCTATATAAAAACAGTGAGTAAACAACAGAGAAATAATAAACCCCAATGGTTCTCCGCGGAGATCTCGGAACTCGTAAAACAGAAGAAGAGAGCATTTATATCCTACAAACAAATCGCAACAACTGGAAGCTAAAGAAGCCTATCTGGTGAAATCCAGAAATGTTAAAAAAGCAGTCAGAGATGCCAATCTCTGGATGGAAGAAAATCTAGCTAAGAATATTAAAAAAGGGGATAAATCCTTTCTCAGGTATGTTAGTGACAGAAAGGAACACAGACGGGATAGTGCGCCTAAGGAAACCCGATGGTAACTATGTAGAATCGGACTCTGATAAAGCCAAACTACACAATGAATACTTCTGCTCAATCTTTACCTGTGAGGCACCACAGCTGCAGACAAGGGAGAGCTCAGAAGACCCGTTCCGGAATTTTGAATTTACCACCGGCAGCGTCTACCAAGAACTATCAAAGCTCAAAGTGAACAAAGCCATGGGACCGGATAAACTGCATCCCAGAGTGCTTAGGGAATTGAGAGATGTCCTGGCGGAGCCGTTAGCTGCGCTCTTCAATCTTTCCCTAAGCATGGGAAGAGTCCCATTGGACTGAAAAACAGCTAACGTCATTCCGCTCCACAAAAAGGGATGCAGGTCGGAGACTGCAAATTACAGACCGGTAAGTCTCACATCAGTAGTGTGTAAACTTATGGAAATGTTGATTAAACACAAATTAGATGCGATCCTGAGCGACGAGAGGCTGAGGGATCCCCACCAGCATGGATTTACAAAGGGAAGGTCCTGCCAATCCAATCTAATCAGCTTCTTTGACTGGGTAACAAAAAAAGCTAGATATGGGAGAGTCCCTGGATGTCATGTATTTGGACTTCAGTAAGGCTTTTGATAGTGTTCCACATCATAGGTTATTGAACAAGATGAGTTCATTGGGACTAGGAGAAACATTGACTGCATGGGTTAAAGACTGGCTCAGTGGCAGACTCCAGAGGGTGGTGGTAAATGGTACTCCCTCCGAAACATCGGAAGTGATCAGTGGAGTACCGCAGGGCTCGGTCTTGGGTCCAATTCTATTTAATATCTTTGTACGGGACCTGCGCATATATGGCGCAGGACCTGCTTACATTGGAAAGTTGGTCCTCAACCTGGCAGCTAGGCTTCAATGCTAAGAAATGTAAGGTCATGCACCTCGGAAGCGGAAATCCATGCAGGACGTACTTCTTGAACGGAGAAACTTTAACTAGGACTTCAGCAGAACGAGATTTAGGAGTAATCATCAGTGCAGACATGAAAACTGCCAATCAAGTGGAGAAGGCTTCATCTAAGGCAAGGCAGATATTGGGTTGTATCAATAGAAGTTTCGTCAGCCGAAAGCCTGAAGTCATAATGCCGTTGTACAGAGCCATGGTAAGACCTCATCTGGAGTACTGTGTGCAATTCTGGAGGCCACATTACAGTAAAGATGTGCGCAGAATTGAATCGGTTCAGCGGACGGCCACCAGGATGATCTCGGGGCTCAAGGGTCTCTTGTACGAAGAGAGACTGAACAAATTGCAGCTCTACACTCTCGAGGAACGTAGGGAGAGGGGAGACATGATCGAAACATTTAAGTACCTCACGGGACGTGTCGAAGTGGAAGATGATATTTTTTTTCTCAAGGGACCCTCGGCCACAAGAGGGCACCCACTCAAACTCAGGGGCAGAAAATTTCATGGCGACACCAGAAAGTATTTCTTCACAGAGAGAGTGGTTGATCATTAGAACAAGCTTCCAGTGCAGGTGATCGAGGCAGACAGCGTGCCAGACTTTAAGAATAAATGGGATACCCATGTGGGATCCCTACGAGGGTCAAGATAAGGAAACTGGGTCATTAGGGCATAGACAGGAGGTGGGTAAGCAGAGTGGGCAGACTTGATGGGCTGTAGCCCTTTTCTGTCGTCATCTTCTATGTTTCTATGACCTGCCTCAGGGACTTTGAGGTAAAATTGCATTATTTGCCAATGACGTTAAACTGTGCAACATAGTGGGCAAAAGCACCTTGCCCGACACTATGACGCAGGACCTACTCTTACTAGAACAATGGTCCGCAACTTGGCAACTGAGTTTTAATGCCAAAAAGTGTAAGGTTATGCACCTTGGCAGCGGAAACCCACGCAGAACTTACACCCTGAATGGTGAGACCTTAACAAGAACTGTTGCAGAAAGGGACCTAGGAGTAATCATTAGTGAAGATATGAAGACTGCCAATCAAGTGGAGAAAGCATCATCCAAGGCTAGACAAATGCTGGGTTGCATCCGTAGAAGTTTTGTCAGCCGAAAGCCCGAAGTTGTAATGCCATTGTACAGGTCCATGGTGAGACCTCATCTGGAATATTGTGTTCAATTTTGGAGGCCACATTATCAAAAGGATGTGCTGAGAATGGAGTTGGTTCAGCGAATGGCCACTAGGGTGATCTCGGGACTCAAGGATCTCCCCATATGAAGAACGTCTACGTAAATTGCAGCTATACTCTCTCGAGGAACACAGAGAGAGGGGAGACATGATAGAGACATTAAAATATGTTACTGGCCATATTGAGGTAGAAGACGACATCTTTTTCCTTACAGGAACTATGGCAACAAGAGGGCATCCGTTAAAAATCAAGGGTGGGAGATTTCATGGTGACACTAGGAAGTATTTCTTCACCGAAAGGGTGGTTGATCGTTGGAATGATCTTCCACTTCAGGTAATTGAGGCCAACAACGTGCTCGATTTTAAGAAAAAATGGGATAAGCATGTGGGTTCACTTCGAGGAAGTGCTTAGGGGGGAGGGTTCTTAGAGTGGGCAGACTTGTTGGGCCGATGGCCCTTTTCTGCCGTCATATTCTATGCTTCTATGTGGGTACTTAGCGATCCTTGCAGGTTGCCATAGGCCTCAGGAACTGTCTTCCCTCTGCTGCGAACCTGCCTCTGACGTCAGAGGAGGGGCGGGACCGCGGCAGAAGGAAGACAGATCATGAGGCCTATGGCAACCTGCAAGGATAGCTACAGTACCCGCGATCCTTTCTGCAGGCTGCTCCCTGCTTGAATTAGGTAAAGAGATGCGTGGGAGGTCCGGGGAGAAGCTGGACACCGCAGCACTTTCTGACTGATCCTTCCCCCCTCGCCCTCTAAAGCAGGAGCGGCAGCAGCCGGCCAGCAAGAGGCAGCGCTGCCGATCCTGCTTTAGGGGGCGAGAGGGGAGGATCAGTCATGAATCAGGAAGCCGATTTGTTTTGTTTTTGAATCGATTCAAACCAATTCACCCGAAATGAATCGGTGAATTGATTCGAATCGTGAATTGGGCAGCACTAGTACACACATTTACACCACTGGAAGTCTCAGCAGCCATTCTCAGCACTGAGAAAGCATGAGCAGGAGCTAGTGGGAATTGCTCCTTCCCCAACACACTGCTAGACCACCAGGGAAGTAAGGTACGTCTGGAGTCCTTCTGCTGGATCAGAGAAGGGGGTTAGTCGAGGGTATATAGGCCTCAACAAACGTTTCTCTCACTACTACTACTTCTCATCCTCCAATATTGTGTGGGAAAAGACTAATTCTGCAGAACTGTGATATCTGGTGCCATAAGTCTTATCTATTTGATGATTTGTGTTACATCTTCTACTGACCAGCAGGCCACATGACTTGAGCTATGTGACCCAAGTTACCCCTGCAAGTCAGGCACTGACTGATTTCTGAAAATGCCTGGGAAGAAGGGAGAAAACACCTTAAAAAGTAAGCCAAAGGAAGAAAGGGAAAACAGTTGGTGCCCGGAAGAGAAAGATACAAGATTGTGAAGGAGATGGAAGCTGAAGTGACTGCGTGTGCCCCACCAGACCTAAGATTGCAGAGAAGAGTTCTCTTGTGCTGTTCCTTGTAAAAGAGGACACCTGTCTTCACAGGGACTTGTGAGCTCTCTCTCTGAATTGCCTAAGACTGATATCAGCTGACAGCTCAGGCCGATCCTATCGTAAGACCGGTGACTTCCTTCCCTGTGCTGAAATTCTGCAACTGCCCAGAGAACTGGGGGTCTGTCTCTGGCTTATTGCCCTGGAAGAGACATTCCAGTTACCTTGTGGACTGCACCCCAGAGATCCAATGGTGAGCAGGAATTCCTTTTATAGTTCACTAAAGGTTTAGTTTAGAAATGCCTTTTGTGCAAGTGCGAGGAAGGTTACAGGACTTCTTTGGTGATTTAGCCATGTGTGAATCATAGCTGTTTATCTCTCTAGGAGATCTTAGTTTACATATTGTGTGCAATATATTTAGTTCTGGTGCTTAGGGTGTACCAGTATCTACCAACGGTTTATGTAATGGTTTTTATTTAATCAGTAGTATGTTTTATGCAAGTGATACATATTTCTATGTATTTTCTATTTTGGTAATAAAGACTGCATTTACCAGTTGTTGTCCCTCATGATCTGTTTGCAAAGACAACCAAAAAGTTTGTGGCTTGGTTTGTGCTTTTCCCTCTAGATATGAATGAGTGAGTCAAACCACTCCAAGCTAATTGTTTTATAGCACTAATTACCTTAAACTTCCTAAAGCATGCTGTCAACTGTGTAACAGCACCCCTTGATAGGTGAAGGAAAGAAGCAAATTGCCTTTGTTTCACATATTACCATGGTGCCACCATCATCTCTCACATCTCTGTAGGAGTATATACTGCCTATACCTGCTTGTATGCATAAGGCCTGCATTAGCCTAACTGTGGCCTATGGACTAGAGGATGACACGGGGAAAAATTTGTACCCCTTAACACGAGGTCAGTCCCTGTCCCTAAAGAATGACATAGGGAAAATATTTGTCCCTGTCTCCGCAAGCTCGATCCCTGTCTCTGCCCAGTCCGATCTCTACAAGCTCGGTCCCCACCCCGTCCGATCCCATCCGCCAAGCCATGAATAGTTATGATTTTATATTGAACTTAACAATATTCTGTACAATTTTCATTTTATAAACGCAAGGATCACCAAAAACTCTGTCTCCCCTTCTCTTCACAAATATCCTCTCCACTAAAGAGAAAGCTGAATAAGCCAAATTTATTACAGAATGCTACACAGAACAATCATGCTAACAAAATACTGCAGTCACACATGACAGGAATAGTGTTAGGGGAGTGCAACTAGGGCAACTGCCCCCAGGTCAGAGAGAACCCCAAGCCAGCTGGAAGCTAAAGAAGCATATCCTGGGCTTTGCAGTCCCCAGTTATGTCTAACACCAGCTCTAGCAGGATACATATTTCAAATCTGATATATTCGAATCACGAAATAGAAAATAAAATTTTTTTTTTCTATCTTTTGTCGTCTCATCATTTTATTCTTCAAATCATGTTGGTCTCAAGGCTGTTCACACTCTCCAAGGTAGGGAGAACAAGAGGGCACTCTCTAAAGTTGAAAGGGGATAGATTCCATACAAATGTAAGGAAGTTCTTCATCACCCAGAGTGGTGGAGAGCTGGAATACTCTTCCAGAATCTGTTGTAGGGGAAAACCACCCTCCAGGGTTTCAAGACTAAGCTGGAAAAGTTCCTGCTAAACTGGGACGTACGCAGGTGAAGCTTGACTCATTTAGAGCACTGGTCTTTGACCTGGGGGTCGCCACGTAAGCGGACTGCTGGGCAGGATGGACCACTGGTCTGACCTAGCAGCGGCAATTCTTTTGTTCTTTTATCTTCTCTTAACTCAGTTGCCAGGGTCTCCAGACCATTTGATATTTCTTCTTTCTCCATCCATCTTCTAGCTCTGTGTGTGACTTGTTCCCCATGTTCAGCTTCTCCCTTATCTCTGTCTCCTATATATTCTTTTCTAGTATTTCCCCTGTGCCCATCTTCCTGCCTTCATCACCTCAGCATTCTATGATCCTCTCCTCTTGTGTACAGGGAGTGGGAAGAGAGAGAAAGATCCAGGGTGAATTTCTCCCACTCCCTCTACTACCACATCCAACATTTCTCCCTCTCTCATACCACAGATCATGTACAGCATTTTCACCACTGCCCACCCCTTTGCATTCCCTTCAATCTGTCTCTCTGTTCCCTTTCCACCACCATATCCAACATTTCTCCTTCTCATCTCCATGCATCTCTACCTCACTCCTCTCTCTCTGCCCAACAATTTTCCTCTTTCTTCCTTTCCCGATGCGCACCATCTCTTTCCCTCTCACACTCATGCCCAACAATTCTCCCTTTCTATTCCCTTCCTACCTATGTCCCAAGTTAGTGCCCCTTTCCTCCCTCCCTTGTGTCCCAAGTTCATTCCCCCTCCCTTCCTTCTGTTTCCTGAGTTCATACCTGCCCCCTCCCTGCCTTCCAGCCTTTGTCCCAAGTTCATGCAGCTGGAGGGGCAGGAAGGAGGCCTGTTTATAAATGGGATCCCTGCTGCCAGGAGCGAACAACAGTGGCTCCACACTGGAGAGGAAAGGGATGGGACACCCACGCAGTGCCGTGTACCCCCCAAGTGATTAATGGCAATAAGGAACGAGGAGGGGTGCTTCCAACTGCGGGGACAAAGTTTATCACCATTCTCGCAGACGGTGAAAAATTTTGTTCCCATGTCTCTGGAGAGTCAGGCTTTGGCATCTCTATAGCCATGGGCAAACCGCGGCCTACTATGGCTCGCAGCGGTGTTTGTTCACAGTGTCATTCTCTACTATGGACCAAACTAGTTACAACATATCCATCCTGTCATGGCTACTACAAGACTTCCTTTGTACAGTATCTGACTGACATTCCAAGAACATCTTTGTTGTCTCTCTTGTGTGAAATCTACAGATTGAGGTTTACGCCAATGCTGGCATGTGCTAATCCTTGCTGACCATGCCTTAAGGTGTCAAACTACCAGTTCTGAGAAGTAGCACCATCTATAAGGCCATAGGTCTTCTGATCAAGGACTGTATATCATCTGCAGGATAGTCATCGTGTACCAAGCTAATGACAATTATCATTTGGTCAGCTCAGTGGTCCCGATTAGATAAAGCCTTGCCTCATCTACTGTCCATGTACATGTGTCTTTGTGAGCCCAGCTCATCTAATCAAAGAACTGTTCTACATGTGATACAATGTCCTCTATATCATGCAATCTTGCTGGGGGGGGGGGGAGGGAGGAGAGAGAAAGAGAGCACACCACTTTTCTCTGATGGAAGTTACTTCATCAGCAAACATGTAGTTCCAGAGAAGGACTGTGCTTCACACTCAAAACTCATGATAAACCTGAGCTACAAATATGAGTAAGAACTAGTACTGGGTAGCATCTTAGCCACAGCTAAGACTAGTTCCAGAAAAGGGCTGTGTGCATTCCAGCTTCATTGCTGAAACTGAAGACACAGTGGAGCAAAGGCATCCTATCTACACGATCTTATCCTGGAGCCAGCTATGAAATATCAGCTTGGAAAGAGAGAAAGGGAAAGGAGAGACCTGCCACATTGGAGAAGCAATGGACTTTTCCAAGAACATCCAAAGGGTGAGAACAGAGTCATATTTCTTATGATCTAGTGGGCAAAACGGAGAACTTAGCTAAGTTGCAAGTATGTGTCAAGACCCTTGGCATGTGGTTCCTTAGGTTATTATTATCTGTTACTTCTATATTAAGAATATTAGTTACACTGCTATTGTTATCTCGCTGTTCTGATAAGTTCTGCTGCTAATTTTTGTAATTGCTTTGACACAATAAAAACATCCATATTACCAATAAATTGTAATATATTTCCGAAGTGTAACATTCTTCTCTAATATTGCCAGAAAATGCTTCAAGAGAATCCTTTTCTTTGGAGTATGATTTTGCCCTGAAGTGGTCCCCAAACAGAAGAGAGAAGCCAGAGTAATTAGCTAATTAGCTTATCAGCTCCACATCTCCTCCCCCTCCCAGCCTTCAACACAGTCTCTCTCATACCCCTTACCCCCATCTTTAATTAACAAGATAATCCATTATGTTTAGTCTCCTTTATGAATATAGTTAGACCCGTAGAGTCTGAGAAGACTTTTGATCTAAACAGTAGCACAGACCTCTATAAAAGTAGACAGGCAAGGGTACTTATACTCACCCAAAGTTTTCTTGTGCCACCTTGCTGGCCTGTTGGAAGTTCCAAGTGTAAATCACCTCCACTTGAATACATTTCTACTACCTGTGAAGATAGATATTAGGGATGGAAGAATATTGGCCAATTGAATTTAAAATGAATATTATTTGACTTCCCTCTACAGTGGCTACTGTACCAGCTTTTATTATGACAGAATGACTATGTTACTCAATCCCAAACCAAATGTTTGCTAATTCATGGAATCAGAGATAATTATAAAGAGCTCTTTACAAACCATTATTCATTAAATAACATAGCCTCAATGCATTATCATACAGCACATACTACAATGCACAACAGCGTAATGCCCACTTATACAAGGGTTCTTCCAAAAGTTTCTACACTTTCAAATTTTTGCGGGAAATAATTGAAGTGGTAAGAGGGTGTGTCATAGAATGTCATGTGATTAGTCAGTCAGACAACAGAGTGATTATGTGGAAAAGTGATGTAATTTGCCTTTGAGATATTTAATATATAGTGATTCTAAAAATAAAAGTGTGGAAACCTTTTGAAGATCTCTCATATTATCAGTGGCTCTCCTTTAAATTTTAGAGGGGGGAGAACGGTAACAAAAAAACTCCATGGAAAAAGACTTTGGAGAAAAAAGTAACTATTCTCAAAAAACCTGACATGGAGTAATTCTGTGTAAAGATGTCTAATTTACAAAATACAAAAATCAACCCAAACCAGAGAGTAACTTGTAATGACTACAACTGAAGTACTTAGCTCAATCATGTAGGGCAGCGACCACAATGACTCAATACCCAATCTTCAAAAGGAAGAGGCACAGTGCGCCAACCCCTCAAGAATTAAGAGCATTATTCCACTTCCACGTCACATGAAAGTTCTATAGCCATAGAGCAATTAAAATAATTCCAGACAGGTTCCAAACCCTCAGTATGAAATGCTGCCATCTAAATACTGCACATCACAAAACTTCTCTCTACATATACTAATTGTGTCATACGCTTTAATGTGTTGTACAAAAGAAACAAATTATATTATATATTAGAAGATTAGGTTTATACCTTTGATAATCTTCTGTTAGTCCCTGGAGGATTCTATATGCAAGGTGTTCAATCCCAACCCACAGTCCGGGTGTTGCAGAATTCACATCTTTTCAGAACACATGCTGCATACCCCCTAGTGGTACAAACAGTTTAGTCCCAAAGCCAAGCACATACCTGTAAATCCAGGACAAAAGGGGTACAGGGGAAATCCCCATCAACACAAGTAACTCACAAACTGGTTTGTTCTGCAAAATATTGACAAGTAATAAACAGGCACCAAGGCAACTCAAGAAAAAACATTAAGGAACAATGCAATACTAACCTGCTGAGTGCAACGAGCACCCCAAGAAAAGCCTTCGGTAATGTGTATATTCACATAAACTCTCCACAGGATCTGGCAACTGGCTTGAAAATCTTCAAGCCTGCAAGGAGAGTAACCGAGGCAGAAAGGAGCAAGCTACCCCCCAAAAAATGAGTGAATACAGAAAGGGCGGGTCGTATGGAATCCTCCAGGGACTAACAGAAAGATGATTATCGAAGGTATAAACCTAATCTTCCATTCTGTTACGTCCCTTCTGAATTCCATATGCTAGGTGACGTACCAAAGCCACAGAAGCTAGGGAGGGACTGAAGAGCCTGCCCACAAAACCGAGGACCCCCAAAAAATGGCAGAATGCACTCCTATATCCAATCGGTAAAAGTATGAAGAAAGGACCAAGAGCCGCCCTGCAAATTTCATCAGGATGAATCATGTGAGATACCACCAACTACAATGCCACCCTTCCTGTCAAGAGTGGTGTAAGCAGAATCGGCGGCTGCGCATTGCGGGTGATGTAAGTCACAGAAATGGCCCTTTGAATCCATCGAGCAATCGAGTACATGGATGTTGGCTTTACCACGTCGAGGCACCACAGTGAGAACAAAAAAGTGAGCAGACAGCCCAGAATTCAGTTATAATAATAATAATAATAATCAGTTTATATACCGCAAGGCCGTAAAGTTCTATGCGGTTTACAATAATTTAAAAAAAAAAACCAAAACAATAAAAGAAGTTGAATAGAACTTAGAAAGTTTAAAGCAATAATTAGAAACACTAAAATGATCAAAATAGTGCATAATAAAATTTTTATGAATTAGCTGCCTAAATACTTTGAAAACAGATATGTTTTAGATGTCTCCTAAATTCCCCATAAATGTCAGTAAGCAAAAGCAATTGTTATAAATCCTTACCCCACAATGCTGCTTGATATGAAAAACCTTCTCTAAATAAAGGAGCAAGATCCTCCAGACAGGCTGCGAGTGAAAAAAACCACGTCCGCCCCAGGCGATGTCGGCACTTTGTGTGTGTGTGTGTGTGTGTTTATGAACCCAAGGACACCTGGAATCAGAACTGTTGTAATGGAGGCATAGCTCTGTGAATGTCTCTAGGAGGAACAATCTGAATATCCCTGATGACACTTGTGAGGAAATACGATCCTCTCTACAATGGCCAGCGAAATTGGATTACAGTGAGCAACTTAGGGCAGCATGCACCACACCTGAGAAGAGGTCATCCCGACCTATACTGACAAGAATCCAGCCATTGATAGGATGGCGGCTGAAGGAGAACCTCGAGGCAGTGTCTGCATCCAAAGACAGGTCCAAAGAGATCAGCGCTATGCACCAGCAGAACATGTATTAAGATTCAAATGAGATCATAAAGGACGCCCGGCATCACAACCACACCAACCCGCACTAGCAGAAAACAGGCATGCACCACAGGACGAAATAATAATTATACCGCCCAATAGTTCTGGGCGGTTCACATCAAGAGAACTGTTACATTTCAGTAAAGATACAAAATCAGAAAATACAACAGAAAATCATCATACAAATTTATCAAACAGAAATGATGTGGCCACTGCCACTCTACTATCTGAGGATGCTAGAAAAGAATATTGTGTATCATGACAGCCTCCTGCGATCCTGAGAGATCTGAAACTTCACTCCCCAGCACTAGGTAAGGCTGTGTGCTGGAACCCAGCGCCATGGCAAATCTACCTCAGGCTGTTCAAACCTGCCAAAAAGCAGAATTCAGGTGATAAAGCGGAGACTTAGCTGTAGCAGATCGGAAAACGCTGGCCGGGGACCAGATTGTACCAAGACCTGTGACAGAATGGAAAAGGCACAGGAGAACAGACTAGGACTGAAGCCTGGAAAGTGAAAAATCCAAATGGAGCTCTTTCAGAACATCAGCTGAAAAGAGGCGGACAGAAGCCCGCTAAAACTGCGAAGAAGGATCAGCACCTCCAAACCCGGATGCTCAGGGAGGCCGAGACCAGTCTCTGATCCAAATGAAATACAATTGCAGGAGACAGAAGAAACAAAATCTGCAATCGAAAACTGGCACGGCTAGACAAGAGAGCTCCCAAAAGAAAGCTTCGCCACAGATGCCATAGACTGAAAAAGGCCCGATGTGTCCGCCGACTGCATCAAATGAGCAGGGTCTGAGGAAATGCCGTTCAGAGGAGCCAAATAAAATCCAGTGATAAGGCCCACTCCACAACCATGGCAGGGTACTGTAGAGGTACACTGCTATGTGTCAAGAGTCCCCAGACTCAGAATGCAGGCAAATTGCACCATACTCCAGAATGGACCCTGGACTAAATTTTCTTCAAAGGCACGGACCCAGGCCGCTCCCCAGTCCAATATTTTTCCATAATTCTGTCTAGGTAGTTAATTTCCTTGTAACTTTTTTATATTACTTGTGATCAGGTAGTCACTATCTTACGCTTATCGCTTATCTTTACTTTTTTCCTTATTCTTTCTGTATCCTACCCTCTTGTTTCTACCCTGCTTGGTTTTTTCCTTAAGACATTGTAAACTTTTACTGCCCTTTTGTCCGTTTGTGTCTAGTTTGGTTAATTTGTTCATGTACTCTCCCCCTTATGTTTTTATTTTAATACTGCCCACTGTTTTTATTTATTATACACCGCTTTGATTTGACTTTTTGTTTAAAATGGTGCATATCAAATAAAATAACTAACTGTAAGAAGACACAGAGGAGGTGAAGTCCAAAGCTCCCGCCCCTCCCTTGGTGTGCTACGGCACACGTTTCAAATTCGCTGATCCGGCACCAATCTGGCACAATCAATGTCCAAATCCAATAGATTAGGGGGTGAGGAGTTCATCCCAATCAATTTTGAATCAAATCAAGGGGTTTTGAGGCTGAATTTAAAGTTAGAAAAAAAGATCGATTTTAAAATCCAAGGTGGCAGCCATCATGAATTTGCGCCAAAAACGGCAAAAATAAACAACCAAAAAAAATATTAGTGATCTGTGGTCTGGAGAGATGGGGGACCTGAACCCTATTTGAAAAATAGAGAACAAGATTAAGCAAAACCAAATGTTATATATAGGCATGACCACTAGGGATTTAAAGACCAGGATCTGTGAACACAAATCCAACCTCAAACGTAACAGAAGTGCAGAGGTTATTGTCGAACATTGTGCTGCATTTAAACACACTTTCAATGACTTAC
The DNA here is from genome assembly GCF_902459505.1 of Geotrypetes seraphini. Lineage (NCBI taxonomy): Eukaryota > Metazoa > Chordata > Amphibia > Gymnophiona > Dermophiidae > Geotrypetes > Geotrypetes seraphini. The sequence continues at coordinate 137,894,993 of NC_047089.1, forward strand.
GCTGTTTGGCGATAGATCAGGAACCCAGAACGTTACGAGGAGGGGATAGAGTAAAAAGATTGAGACAAAGAGAACTTAGATGGATTCATAGACTTAACAGCATGTATCCCTCTGGTCTAAATACAGTAGCAGATTGGTCAATATTCATATAAGTTTTTTACCGTATCTCTGCTGTTTTTACATGTTAATTTCTGATACCCAATCAAAATGCTTGAATAGCTTTGGGCCTACTGCGCATGCACTGGCGTTCTGTGCTTAAAAGCGCCATTTTTTAGTGCGGGATTGTGTGATAACAACCTAAAAGATAAACGCTTAAAGTAAGTACTTTAATTGCAAACAGTTAGATGGTAGACATATTTTTTATATTAATAACTCTGTTATATGCTTTTTTCTCAGCCCGTATATAAATCTAAACCCTGATGAAGCCGCATGTTACGGCGAAACGGGCCTCCCGTCGGATATTAATAATGGGAATTAAGCTCTCTATCTTGTAACACAACTACACAAGATAAGTGCCTTTTGGCTTTTTTTGATATGTCTTTGCTTTAATTTGCTTATTTGCACCAATTTGCTGCTATTTTCTGTGCTTTATATATTTGCACAGTTCAATTGTTGCTCATTTGCACAATAGAATTTTTGCTTGTTTGCACATTCCAAGTTACTGTTAAGCAGTCGCTATTTTTGCAAGTTTGCACAGTCTTTATACATAAAAGGAAAAGAAAATTTTATATAAAAATATCTAACTTAAAATATAGGATAGACACTTTAACAATAAGAGTAGTGAATAGACACATTTAATTTTGACGAAATAAGTCATATGTTCAGCATGAAGGTTTTTTAGATCAATGAAAGACAACCACGCCACTATTCCATATGTGGAATATAACAATATAATCCGCAGGAGTGGCAAATCTGAGATCTTTTTCCTTCATGTTGATCTAATTATAATGGTCATTTAATTTGATGACTGTTTGGTTTTTGGCTTTTCTGATTAACTTTTTTGTGGGACCTGAACCCTACCCACAGAAACTGTGAAAAACAGATTTTAAAACATTTTCCAAGCCACCCCCCCCCCCAAAGTTCCCATAGGAAACAGACTCTGTAGTGTCTTCTGCCTATCAGTTTCAGCAGCTGAATTGAGAAAAAAGGACTTTTCTGCCTCAGAACAACTCCAAATGCCCAGGAATAAAGATCTTCAGACTGCCAGCTGGCCAGAGACTGACCCCCATCTTCCGCCCCCCTGGATCCTCTGCCAAGCGGTCTGGGGCAGGAAAGGCAGTCTGCGGCCTGAAACCCGGGTGGGTTTCTGTTCAGACGCACTCAGCCTGTGCTAGAAACCTGTGACTGTGGGGTCACCGGCCAGCAAACTCTACAGGAAGGACCCCCAGGTACTTCCAGGTGACACACAGCAGGCTGGCTCCACAGATCCACCAGAGTTTCTATGTGAAGCTGCAGTTCGACTCCGCAGGACTGCGTCCTCTTCTCCGACAGCGGACCACCGGGGAGGGGTTTCAAGGCACTCAAGCCACCGAGAAACAAAGTTTAAGCAAACTTTAAATGAAAAAATAAGAAACAGAAGCAGAGCAACAGCAGAAGACTTCTGCCTAGACTGCTTGCAGAAAATGAAACTGTTTCTACCGCTAGGGGTTGTGCAGCATGTGTTCTGAAAAGATGTGAATTCTGCAACACCCAAACTGCAGGTTGGGATTGAACACCTAGCATATGGAATCCAGAAGGGAAATAACAGAATTATGTTTAACTAATTTGTTATCCACCTTCCCATAAAGCAGGGGTGTCAAATGTCATTCCTCGAAGGCCGCAATCCAGTTGGGTTTTCAGTATTTCCCCAATGAATATGCATGAGATCTATTTGCATGCATTGCTTTCATTGTATGCTAATAGATCTCATGCATATTCATTGGGGAAATCCTGAAAACCCGACTGGATTGCAGCCCTTGAGGACCGATATTTGACACCCCTGCCATAAAGGAATACATGGCAGTAAACAATGCATTAGGCAACAGAATTAATTACTAAAAAATACCACCGCCACACAAAAATAAAAAGAAATCCATATATGGATACCTAACTAAAGAATCACAAACCTAAACAAAAGCCTTTATAAACATATATTTTATTGTATACACAAATACTTTTTCCTTTCACTAAAAGCAAATTAAAAAGATACAAGTCATAGAAGTTGTCATTATATTGTGTTCAAGTATGAGGCTGTTCCAACTGTAAAATATAACTGTGATATGAAACATGTTGCAATATGGAAACTTTATTTTAATACTGGTTTTATTGGAAAACGATTTTTAATGGAGCAATCAACAGAGAAAATAATGCAAGGAGACAAAGGGCTAGATTCACTAAGCCCACTGATCATGTCCCGACCACTTAGCAACCCCTTTGTGACCCCCGACCCGATTCACTAACCTCTGTGCCGATCATCCTCTGATCCACACATGCAAATGAGAGGAAACGGCATGCAAAGTAGGAAGGACGCGATTCACTAAACTAAAGAAGGCATACCGACTGGGCTGGCCAATCCAAAAAACAAGCGACTGGTGAGGACCAGTCGCTTATGCAAAACCCCTGCTCAGACTGCCCTGCTCTCTGCCCAGACTCTCCTGTTCCTGCTAGTTTCTGAAGCCGTGCGGGTGAGGCAAAAATTCAGAAGCCGTGCAGGCTGCTGCCGCTCTGTGAGCCTCTATCCCGGAGCATCTTTAAAGAAGTGCCTTTTATTTGAATGGAGCTCGCTGTTGTCTTCTACTGCCACGTCATCGGGAGCTCCTAGAAGGAGGAGGAAGGGGGATCCCTGGTATCGAGTTCACAAAGGGGAAGAGGCTGCTGCTGCCGGGGATCACCCTCCCCTGCAGTGTGAGCCCATGGCTTTAAACCCACAGTTTAAAACCACAGGCTCGCACTGCAGGGAAGGGCGGCAGAGAGCAGGAGAGTCTGAGCCAGTAAAAAATGAATTAGCACCAAACTGTTCTATGCTGCTAGTTTATAAAATGAAGACTCAACATAACCGTGCAGAGGACACCAAGTTTACTACATGTACAATGCTGGAGTAGGCTACACAATTTGCTTTATAGTGTACAGCAAGAGACATCTATGTCTTTACTTGAAAGTAAACTCAAAAACGTACATATATTAAACCACACCTCATGTTAACTTTAATCAGGACTTAATTTCCAGCAAAACTGTCTGGAATGCAGTTCTGCCACTTCATTTCAGACTCCAGAGCCTCTCTTTCTTCCACATGGATTGTAAGGAAGAGGATGGAAGGGGGTGACCCTGGAACACAGCAGTCACTCTGTTCCTTAATGCATCTACTCTAGAGAGTTGCACGGGGACAGAAATCCCACCCGTCCCCGCCAAAGTCCCATCCGTCCCCACCCGCGACCCTAGGGGGCGTCCCCACAGGATCCCCGCGACCCGAAGGGGGAACCCGCGGGATTCCCGTCGTCCCCGTTCCCATGCAGCTCTCTAATCTACTCTTCTCTTGCTGCACCTACACTTGGCTGTGTATCACCCTCTCTCCCCCAATAGTTACAAAGTTCCACTCATTTCTTTACAATTAAGCCCCAACAGCTGTCTATTTTATGGCAAGTTTGGGTACTGTACTATAAGCCTCATGATGAGATGAATAAAACACCTAAATTTCAACCTCAGTAAAACAATTCAGGGAAAAAAATATAATAGCTTTTTATTTCATTACCTCTATATTGAAACAGACAATTTAAGGAGATGTGTTTTAAGTGCTTTTAGATAAATTTCTCAAAAATTACTTACCTGTAAAGGTTCACTGTGAGGGTTATGGATACTAATTATAGGAGAAAAACTGCTATTAACAGGAACTCTTGCCCCAATAAAGGGGCGTAATCGATAGGGGTTAGGGATTCCAACACCAAAAACCTGCAACAAATGAGGGGGAAAAGTTTTATAAGCTAGATTATTTTTGCTGACCAAATACTAAGCAAGCTAAGTGTTACATAGTCTTTCAACAAACTTAACAGGAGGGGCAGTAAAGTATACAGTGACATCCAGGTGTACACTGAATATCAGTTAAGGTCCATAATATTAATCTAATAACTGAAATATGTTCTATTAATATTCTATATATGGTCATATCCTTTCTTTTAAATATTGAACAAGCATGTAGAGCAATCTGCTATTAATTTTTAGATTGGTTTGTTTATATACTATGTTTGCATTTGTTAATGGAGTTTATAATTTGTCTGTTTGCATTGCCCCTGTGATGTAGATTACTGTAATTATGCATTGTAGATTGCTGTAACTATGTACACCCTTAGATTCTAGATAGGCTGCCTTCTGTTTTGAAACTGTGTATGTTCTCGTTACCCGCCCTCAGTTTTCTGGGAAAACAGGATATAAATCGAAATAAATAAATACTGTGTTTCCCCAAAAATAAGACAGTGTCTTATATTAATTTTGGGTCCAAAAAACATACTCGGACTTATTTTTGGGGTATGTACATGATCATCTCTCCCTTCCTCTCCTTCAACCCAATTCTTCCTCTTTCCATTCTCTGCTCCACATGTGCAGCATCTTTCCTCCCCTCTCACCCATCCCCTTGTGCCTTCCCTCTGCAGCATCTTTCTAGCCCTCCATCCCTCCCATCCCCCTGTGCAGCAGAACCCTTACCCAGCTTCTATCCTTCCCTCCCCTCGTCCAGCAGAACCCTTGCCTAGCTTCCTTCCTTCCTTCTTTCCCTCCCATCCCTTGTGCAGCAGAACGCCACCACCCCCTGCCACCACATAGCCATCCTTCCTTCCCATCCAAAATGCCGACTGCGAGCGACAGGGCAGGGGGAAGTGGTACTGCTGAATGGGGGGAGGAAAGGGAGAAGGGATACTGCTGAACATGGGGAACGGGGAAGTGGTACTGCTAGACAGGGGAAAGGAGGGAAGGGAGAAGGGGTAATGCTGGACAGGGGGAGGTAAAAGGAAGGGAGAAGAGGTGCTACTGGACCTGGTAGAAAGGGAAGGAAAGGTGCTACATAATGGAGGGGAGTGTGAAATGGTGCATGGGGAGCTTGTTGGGTTGGAGGTAGGAAGGAGGGATGCCACTCGAGGGAAGATGCAAGGACAGAGAGAGAAAGCGTGCAGGAGGCAGAAAGTGTTGGACTCATGGAGAAGGCGATATGGATGGGGAGGACAGGAAGGAAGGAGAAATGTTACACTTTGGGGAAGAGGTAGAGGGCAGAGAGTAAAAAGTTGGACTCATGGAAGGAGAGAGAGAGGGAGAAATGTTGGTTGGGGGAGGGAAGGAGGACCAGAGGAGAAGCATGCAGGAGGAAGAGAGAACAAAAATATTGGACTGGTGGAAAGGAGGGAAAATGTTGGACTGGGAGGGGGCCAGAAAGGAGGAAGGGAAAGAGAAATGTTACACTGGGGGTGGGGAGAGAGATGACTAAAGGAAGGGAGAGATATCAGACCAAGGGATGGAAGGGAAGGAGGGGAGTCTGGTAGCGCTATAGAAATAATAATAGTAGTAGTGGTAGTAGAGAGAGATGCAAGATTATGTGAAGGAGAGAGATACCAGATTGGGAAGGCAGGAAGGGAAGGAGAGAGATGTCAGATCACTGGGGGGAAGGAGAGAGATGTCAGACCATGGAAATAGGGAGGGAAGGAGAGAGAGATAAGGAGGGAAAGTAAGACATGGAAAAGTAGATTTTGAGAAGAAAGCAGAAAAATGGAAATATTGAATGTTAAGTTAATGCCAAAGATGGATGCAAGGCAGAGAGAGAAAAACAGTCAGTGGATAAGAAGGCCCTGGAAACATAGTTAAAAGCACAGAAAAATAAAGTCACCAGACAACAAAGGTAGGGAAAATGATTTTATTTTCAATATAGTGATTGAAATGTGTCAGTGAATTTATATCTGCTGTGTACATTGTATGTATATGAAAAATGAATGGAAAAAAAATTGCATTACAAATAGTAAAGGGTGCGGGATCTGGGGAAGAGCTTGGGTGGGTCTAAGGTGGAGTTTAGGAGGTCTGTGGTTGGGGGTACTCAGTTGATATTTGTTAGACTTCCCTGCTGGCACGCCCTGGCATTTCAGGGCCTGTCTGGAGGGCCTCTGCACATGCATGGATATCAGTATGATGATATCATCATGGCGACGTCTGCACACTTCTGGGTGCCTCGAGCCAGGGCCACCTTTAGTGTGCCCCGGCTCGAGAAAGTTTGAGAGATACTGGTCTAATATATAACAATCACATGGGCATCAAATCAAATCAATTACATTAGCAGAACTGCAGGTGGCAGAGCTGTAGAGTGGTACCACCAAGTTACCTTTTTGTAAAGTAAAAAAAATGCCCCTTCTTTTACAGGGCATACAGAACATGCTCCACATTTCACATGACTACCTCATTGTATTTCATGGCAAGACCAAACATCCAGTTTGCACAGTGCTAGCAACAATAAAACTGATGAGAAGAAATGAGACTCCAGATGGTATGGTTGATAGTTTTATTAATAATCCCAGAGTTTTGAGGTTTCACTTATTTAAATTATATTTTATGCTAACCTGAAGTAGCAGTTGCTCTCTTTATATTTTGTGCTAACCTGAAGTAGCAATTGCTCTCTATATAATCCAATTAACAAACATATGAGTATTTTGAGTTTCATGCGGATAACTATAACTGCTCAATTTTCAGTAAGTCTTCCATGAGGTATCATAAAAGTAAAAATAAATATATAAAATAGATAGTATGAAACAATTATCCTAATGTGTCTCAGCACTTGTTATTACACGAATCAGAATATTATAGAAAAAATGTCATAATTATTACAGCTAATAACCCAGTTATAGAGCAGTGCATTGTGATTAGAGCTGCTGCCTCAGCACACTGATGTTGTGAGTTTGATCCCAGCCTGTTACCTATGACTCTGGGCACATCAACTTAACCGCCTATTGCCCCAGAAAATATTTTTAAGAGTACCTGATTACTATTCAATGTATTGTAAACCGCTTTGGGTGAATCTCTTCAATCGCTTTGGGTTAATCTCTTCATGAAAAAGGTGGTTAATAAATAAACAAATAAGTTTGGATCTAGTTCTTGAAATAAATTTTCACATTTTGTAATAGGGAAGGGGGAGTGAAAGGAAGCAATTATAAAGGACATGCAAAAGCTTATGCTAATTTAAAATGCTTCTAAGTACAGTGGTATAGGTTATGTGCCTAATAAAACTGATTTTAAAGACTGTATTGTGGAAACTACCAATCTGAAGATATTAATTTACGTGAATAAATGAAGCTATTTCACTGAATAATGAAAATCCTAATTTGAGCACAAATATATAAACTTTACAGGGGAGTCGCACTATTATTCTGATAATCCTTTCCTGGGGCTTGATATCCTCACTGAAGCATGTATTACCCCTTTTCTCATACTTAGAAGGCAGAAACTTCAATCACATTTGAAAATGCTTCAGAAATAGACACTGTCCTTCTCGGGGTTAATATCATAATTTAAAATTTGTCTTAGTATTCATTATTTAAAATATAATGAGTGATCCTAAGGTTTCTGTAATGGAGGCATAAAGCCATTTAAGCCAGGCACTTAACACAAGCACAGGGCAAATCTAGAAAGTAACTGGAATGACTCATGATAGATGGACAACTGCCTGCAACTACCACTTTGACTGTTTGCTTAAAGGTAGTTAAGCTGGGACATTTTCCAGGCCACTGCTTAGCATACTCATGTCTCTGAAGATGATGTTTTTTCCTGGCCATAGAGAGCGTATACATCTGATCTGATGAATATTATTTTAAAAGGTAGATTACCCAATTTGCAATTGGAGCACGTATGCAAATCCTTGGTTCACAGGTTAGCAAAGTTCTAGATGTTAAAAGCACAGTGTTGAATGCTGATCCTTTGCATCTCGCCCACAAATCAGATTTTTAGAGATTCATAATGAAGTTTAATGTCTGCATGTTTTAAATGTTTTTCTATTATTTGATTTATTGTTTTAATTGATTATGTATGTATTTTATAAACTGCCTAGGTCTTAGGCAGCTCCTGATTGGTAAGGCCCGACTTTAGCACAGGAAGAGGCGGTCGGAGCATACAGCGAGAGATTTCCTTCACTCGCCGGCGCTTCAACTACCATCTCCAGCCTTCCCTGCCCGGTTATTCGCGGTCAGAAAATACCGCGAATGACCGGGACCGTGAACCACCAACTACGAATTTGCGGGGGAGCACTGTATATGGAAAACCAATGCCAAAAGGAGTAAATTTTAGAGATGATATAACATAAGGCCAAATTGATAATTCTACTCTTAATCATTCTGCCTAGAAAGACAATTTTAAGAAAATGTTGCCAAAGTTTCAAAGAGAAAACTGCATAGAAAATAGAGATAATGTATTTTTCGCTTCATAAGGGGTGGGAATGTAAGTGCATCTTATGAAGCGAAGATACAAATTTAAGCCCACTGCTGCAGCCGCATATTCCCCCCCCCCCCTCACTACCTCATATTTTTTAAAAAACAAAACAAAAACCCACCGCTGCTGCATCTTTAATCCCACCCACCCGCCCGATGCTTCGTACCTGGTGGTCTAGTGAATTTCCCAGTCGGAAGCGCAGAGAACAGGAACAAGTCCTCCGCGCTCCTGCCTGGGCCTGTGCCGATCTCCAAATGGCTGCAATCAGAGATCTCTGCAATGGATGCATTCGGAGATTGGTGCGGGCCCAGGCAGGAGTGCAGAGGACTTGCTCCTGATCTCTGCGTATCTGGCCTGTGCGCCGCTGGCTGGGAAAGATGAGAGCCATCTAAGGCGGGAGGAATTAATAAAGATACTGAGGGGGGATGATTAAAGGTACAGGGGGGGATGATTAAAAAAGGTACGGGGGTATGTCGGGGAATGGTTTATGGTACTGGGGAGGCACATGGTTGTATGGGGGGATGATTTAAGGTATTGGGGGGCATGTGGGGGATGATTTAAGGTACTGGGGGCAAGTTGTTGTATGGGGGGATGATTTAAGGTACTGGGGGGTAGGGCCTGCCTGCCTGCCACTAGGCCTGCCTGCACTGTGCCCTGCCCTGGCCTACCACTAGACCACCAGAGGGGGGAGGGGGGGAGACAGGGTGCAGAGCCTGGTAGGGAGAATTTGGTTAAGAATGGTTTTTTTTCTTGTTTTCCTCCTCTAAATCTAGGGTGCATCTTATGGTCAGGTGCGTCTTATGGAGCTAAAAATACGGTACACATTTAGATTTGAGGAAGATACAGAATTTGTGTAAGCAGAATGGATTCTAAAATCTAAACAATATTCTCTAGGCCTATTAATAAGGGGATGAATGCTACTAAAGTTACTTTAAACTAGCCCATCAAAAAAACTAAGCTTGTTAATTTGTGTTTTAAAAAGTGAAATTTAACACAAAGCAGTAATTTCTTTCTTTTATAAGAAAACAGTTCTTTCTATAGACTATTTTCCATCTGAAATATAATCAAACTCACAGCAAATGTATTCAGTGTAAAAAAAAATATTCAATGACTAGTAGTTATGTAGTCTCTTACACTGAAAAATATCACTACTACACTGCTGCCAGAAGATGGTGCTCATGTATTAGATGTCTTATTCAGGAGGACAGGAGGATCACCTTTATGAACAGGACATGTCCTGCTAGATAAATTTGGAACAAGTATATAACAAAGGTAAGCTACTCAGCCAGTTCTACTGAGGTATTATTTTAACACTATTTTGATATTGGAGTTAAAATACCCCCAGCAAAACAATTCAGGTCCACTTTATATAAATCATTAGCTTTATTTATGAAGATGATTACTGATCTCGGCAGAATCATAGTAACATATCATCCAAATTCTTCGAAGTTTCTACTGTTTTGGCTGGAAAAAAAATCAACAACATCTTGTATTTTATATTCCATGAACATACATCTTAGAATCTGGATGGGGAGTGTGAAGAGTGCCCCCCCCCCCAATTGTTCACAGACTAGTATCACATGGTAAAAAAGCCCCCCAATAAGTTGCTGATTCAAGAATTACCACTGCACTGTTAAAGCTACACAGAAGGGAAGGAGTTACGATTAAAAACAGAGGCGTAATGGTTAGAGCTAGGAGCAGGGGTGTCCAACCTGCGGCTCATGGGCCGCATGTGGCCCCTTGAAGTATTTTGTGCGGCCCCAGTTGAGGGTGATGCAGTGTTTTCCTCTGCTACCCCCGGTGTTTACCGTCTTGCTGGCTCCCTCCTCTGTCTTACTGAAGCATTTGCGTGTTTGTGCAGCCCCAGAAAAAATTTTTTCGGCCAATGCGGCCCAGGGAAACCAAAAGGATGGACACCCCTGAGCTAGAGAGCCTCAGCACCCTGAGGTTGTGGGTTCAAACCCCCGCTGCTCCTTCTGACCCTGGGTAAGCCACTTAATTCCCCACTGCCCAAGGCACATTAGACAGACTGAGTTGCCAGGACAGATAGGAAAAAATACTCGAGTACCTGATTTGTAACCCGTTCTGAGCTCCTTTGGGAGGACGGGCTAAAAATAAAAATCAAATAAAGGTAAATGCAAATAAGGGTTCACAGCACTGCATCCTCAGCAGAAACTAGTTCCACTGAATTAGAATCATTCTATTTTTGGGCTTCCAAGTTCTACCCTTTTTTAAACATCTTTTACAAGAAAAAATGATAGTATTCAAAATAAAACCAGATCAAAGCAGATTAATTTTCCTTTCTACTAACTCATATGTCAAAGGGTTTCCCACTAGATTTTCAGTAGCTTCTCTCTTTAACACTGAACTTTCCATAGACTTTATGACTTTGTGTATTTGATTTATTTCAAATGACAATGGATTTTCATCACTGAATAATTCTCTCACAAGTGCTCTTGGTCCTCTTAATATCCAAAATGCATGCATTTGATTTGTATTAATTCTATATCTGATCATTTCTCAAGAACCTTTTTGAATATTAACTATTTTGAACATAATCTCCAAAATGCTTTCAGTTTCTTCCAACACAGTATCTTTCAAAAATTCACGAATGCTCTTTGTTCTTATACCAAATCATTATCAAAATGTGACCATCTCTGGGAAAACATGAGGGGGTCAAATGTTGGGTAGACATTCCAGGATTGCCCCAGGTTGTCAATGAATCATTGACAATACTTTGAAGATGTACTGAAAAAAATGGTATAAGTATAATCCAGAGAATTGTGTGCACCCCTTTATGTGAACATGGTCAATATTATCCTGGCTTATGAGTATATACAACAGGGCTACTTAAAATGGCAGACTATGGTATGCAGGACAGACCCCTACAAGTGGTCTGTGAAGGTGCCGGCACCAGACAACTGAATATTTGTGCTGACCAAACCCCGTCAGCTGAAAATCTCCCTTCTGAACAAGTCTACATTTTGGGCAGTCTGACACTGTTCCCAAGCTTCTGTTGCAAGCCACCGACACCTGCATATGCTCTGTTTCACACATGTGTGAAAATTAAGAATGCACAAGGGCCTGCAGCTGGCAGCAGTGGCTCAGGGAGTGCTAGTGGACACCCAAAATATAAGCTTGTTCGGCAGAGAGGAGAAATCAGATGCATAGCCACTGGTGGGCCCGGGCCCATCCACTTTGGGCTCAGGTCACCTCATGGCAGTACACCTTTGACATGTCCATCATAGCTTTACCATGGTTCAACATCTCTTCTTTCCTCCCCCTATATCTATTAACAGTCCATAAACCTGGATCAGTCGCAAGCAGAACGTGGGGAGTGACCCTATGAAGGGGAGAAGTATGGTTAGGTAGACCAGGGAGAGGAAGGAGATGCCACTCTAGGAATGGGCAGGGGGAAAGAGAACTGGTAGACAAAGGGAGGGAAGGAGTGATGGGAGGGAAGGTGAGAGAGAAAGAACTGGTGGACAATGGAAGTGAGAACTGTATGATGAGCAATGGGAGAGAAAGAGAGCATCATTGGACATTAGGTGGCCTAAAGGGAGGGAAACTGTATGAGTGAAAGAGAGGGGAGAAAGAGAGATGTTGGATCCATGGGCAGAAGGGAGTGAAAAGAGAGATGCTGAACAAAGGGAGAGATGCTTAACATGGAAGCAGCATAGAGGGGAGATCCTGCATAGAAAGATTTACCATGGGAGAAGGGTTGGGTTCAGAAATGCAGGAAGATTTGTTGAGAGAGAATGAATGTGGACCGGGGGGGATGGGAGGTTCAAGAATGGAGGAAAGATTTGCTGGGAGAAAGAGTAAGAGCGAGAGGTGTGGGCAGGGGGTGGTGAGGGACCGATGCTGGAAACAGGAGATGGAAAAAACAAAGGTGATAGTGAGAGGGGAGGGAACAGAAGCAGGAGATAATGGTGCCCATGAAGGGAAGGGAAGGGAAGAGAGAAGATGATCGTGCCCATGAAGAGAAGGGAAGAGATGGAAACTAGAAAGATTTGAAACAGTGGATGGTGGAAAAAACAAGGGAGATGGTGACAATGGAGGGGGGAAATGGTTATTACAGAGTGGTAGGGATATGGAAGGGAGGAAAGAGAAAGGAAAAGACAGTACTCACAGAGGGAAGGGATTATGGTGCCCATGAATGGAGAGGGAGAATAAGAGATGAAAACTACATATTTGAAAAGGAAGAGAAAAATGGAAGAAAAGGTGATTGTGAAAGATGGATATAAGGCAGGAAGTAAAAGAGGAAAGAAAACAGTGAATAAACAGAAGGCATTTGCATAGAGCTCAGGGCACAAAACTAAAGCAGAACCAGAGAGACAGAATGAGATGGTTAGAAAGATAAAATCACCAGACAACAAGGGTAGGAAAAATGATTTTATTTTTAGTTTAGTAAAGTGTGTGTGTGGGGGGGGGAGTAATAGGATTTGATATACCACCATTTTATGGGACAATCTAATTGAAATGTGTCAGTTTTAAGAATTTACATCTGCTATCTACAGTATATATTGCACTAAACAGTTTGACATGTAAGAGGGTGCTTTATGCGATTAATCATGCAATTAAATTGTTTAATTGATGTACAGCCCTAAAGTGTTCATATAAGCACTTTCTTGGTATATCACAGTAGGGCTATTCTCCTCCCTTACCTGATAGGTAAACACCCCATGATTGGATGTATTAATAAATAAAGTATTCTCTACATTTCCCACTACTCTTGCTAGAAATACCACATCAAATGATGTGTTTCCTCCAGGAAGAATTTTCTGAAAAACAAAAGTATATATACAATAAATATAACTGTATATGTATGTAATATGTGAAAAAAAACATAAAAGTAGGACTATTAAAAATCATGTTAGCTATCATAAGGTTAAAAAATGTTAAAGAAATTCAATAGAATGGTAGTAAAAATGTCATTAGTATTTTTCTCACTAAATAATTAAGATATCACTTGCACATTTTAAAATATATTTTTCCGATTTGTCTTCCTGCAAGCGTTTGCTTGGTTTTGTTTTATTTAAAAATTTTTACAAAGCTGTTTAAATGGAATCAAGAAGGGATGTGACACTAAGGGCTCCTTTTACTAAGGTGCGCTAGCGTTTTTAGCACGCACAAACCACACGTTAAATGAAAAATATTAATGCAAGGCGTTAGCGTTTAGCGCGCGCAGCATTGTAGCGTGCGCTAAGTGCGTGCTAAAACCGCTAGTGCACCTTAGTAAAAGGAGCCCTATGATTCTACTTAGAGCTATTTGGGAATTTTTCCCTAATTTGCCCTCCCCTTCAACAAACCACACTCTCTTGGGTTACAGTAGTAACCATCATGGGCTGGAGAGCCTTGCAGCATGGCTCCGTTCAGAACCCTACTATCAAGGGCCCTGACTCTGGTCATCTAAATGCGACTTCCATGCTAATCCATATTACCGTATATACTCAAATATAAACCGAGATTTTTGGGCCAAAAATAAAAGGCCCAAAAATGGAGGTCTCTATTTATATTCGGGTCAGCACTGACCCGCCCCCCTCCTGAATTTGCTGCAGGCCTCTGCCAGCCTGCCATGACACCTGGTGGTCCAGTGCTGGCCAGGACAGGAGGGTTCCCTCTCGTCTCCTGTCCCAGCCGATTCTAAGAATTTTTACTTCCCTCCCATCTGCCCCGCGTATCTTTAGTATCCCTGGTGGTCCAACGATGAATCACGGCAGGAGCGACCTTCCTTTGCTCCTGCCCACTCAGAGCCGCTAGCTGATTGGCTGCCGCAATGGGGACCATGAGAACTCACAGCAGCCAATCAGCTAGCGGCTCTGCACGGGAAGGAGAGAGTGAAGGTCGCTCCTGCCGTGATTCACCACTGGACCATCAGGGATACTAAAGCTATGCAGGGGAGGTAGGAGAGAGGTAAAAATTCTTAGACAGGGGACAGGAGGGATCTCTCCTGTCCCAGCCACCGCTGTACCACCACGTCTCACAGCAGACCCGGTGGAGGCCTGAAAGTAATTGGGAGAGAGGGGGACCAGAGTATAGAACCTGTCAGAGAGGGAGTGGGGCCGGGTGCAGAGACTAGCAGGGGAGGGATTGAGGTGGCTGGATGCAGAGTCTGGCAGAGCAGTGAAGGTGGGGAAACAGGGTGCAGAGCCTGGCAGAGCAAGGCATGGCACTTGAATATTAAACCTCACCCCACTCCTGATTTATATTCAAGTCATCCTTTTTCTTCCTTTTTTGGGGGAAAGGGTTACCTCGGTTTATATTCAAGTATATACGGTAAGCAGCTAATTTCAGGTCAAGATGGACAGTGTGTCTAAAGGGAGAGAGAGTCTCATGAAACCATGGTACATCATCGCTGAACTAAATATCAAAATCCTGCAAGTGTTGAGCAAGCTAAAAAATCTCCCTGTATGGAAACTTATTTCAGAAAGAGGGCTAGGTCCTATCCCTTGACCCTTAAGTTGCCTAATTTCCAGGAAGACTAAAATAGACCTAATCATGTTTATTCTAGCAAGTTAAACTTCAGTAGACTAAACTAAAACCTTTGCTGGAATTTAGCTGTATCACTAGAATATCTCAACTCTAATGAATCCTTTTATGAGGTTTTTCTGTTGTTGTTGTTGTTGCTGCTGTTGTTCATATAACGATGCAAGACTTCAGTTTAATATAAAGTAAAATATATCCTGATTTGTGGATTTTGATAAGCATAATTAAATAGGATAGATTGTGATCTGGATGCCACCCATAGTGGCCTTATTTCTAGACTGTTATTTGGAATTTTGAGACTGGGAAAACAATATGGGTACAAAACTAAGCCATGGATCAATTGTGTTTGGAAAGATTCCAAACAAAAACCTGTAAACAGTATCACACTGGAAAATACCCATAAAAAGGTTGAATTTGATTAAATATGAAACTTTATTACCTTTGATGGAGATCACTGCAATCCAAAAATAAGAGTACATATGAAAATGTTATTCTCTTCAGCATGGTGCCCCTTTAGATCCATGTTGGGAAATTCACTCAATACTAGCCCAGATATTCCTACTGAGCAAAAAATATCACTTAATATGACAAAGCTTTTTGGGGGATGCTCCCATTTCAGGTATTGAGTGGTTCTACCTTGATCACTTTCTGCAATATCAAAGGACTAGATTCCAGTTACCAAAGGGACTATATTTTATGACCTCGGCATGTTCAGTTACCAGAAGACATGCTAGAAATACTGCAAATACCAGAACACAAAAGGGTTATCCATTTTCCATCATGTATAGCAAAATTCTTAAAAACCGTACAATTAAAACAATATAACTCACCCTATTTTGAAAAAATGATGCATGAAAATGTGATGTTGTTGCAGATATTGATATTAAAGATATTGTTTCTTCTGAACTAGGATTATGTAAGTAAACCTTTTCCATTTTTGGCATCCCCACCGGCCTGTTGAAAATAAGGGATAAAACTGTGAAATTATCTGTTTTAAGGATATGCTAATGATTTGATGACACAGTTAATGCATGTCAATAATTCATCAAATATATATATATTTTTAAATCTTTATTAAATTTTTAAGGCTAATACAATATGCAAAAAATTATACATACACTTCCCCCTCCCCATTCGCGGTTTCAGCAATCGCGATTTCACATATTCGCAATTTTTGGGGGAGGGGGAAAAGAGATAAAAAAACATCGTTAAGTCTTCCCCCCGGCATCCTGGCCTTACCTGGTGGTCTAGCGGGCTTTCAGGGCAGGAGCGATCTTCCTACGCTCCTGCCCCATGCAGATCACCATTAGGAAATAGCTGTAGGGAGTTCCCGTCGTAGTCTCGAGAGACTACGGGAACTCACAGCAGCCATTTCCTAATGGCGATCTGCACGGGGCAGGAGCGTAGGAAGATCGCTTCTGCCCGAAAGCCCGCTAGACCACCAGGTAAGACTGGGAAGGCGGGAGGGAGGCGGGGGTGGGTCAGAGCCGGATATTCGCAGTTTTTCGCCATTCGCGGTTCGGCTCTGCCCCTATCCCCCACGAATCTGGAGAGAGAAGTGTACATTAATATTCAGAACCAGCACTTACAATAAATCAACAACAATACAACATGAATTACCCACCCCAATCCTCCTTTCCAGTACATTCACTCAATCAAGGAATAAAACAAGAGATAACCCCCCCACCCTTCCCTGGATATGTGTATAAATCTATGGAAATTAAAGGTAAATGACAACTATACTAAAGTATGGACCCCAAACTAATCTGAATAAATTATTATGTCCCATCATGTCGGCATTCATTTTCTCATACTTATAACATAAACATAAATTCGCCTATCAAAAAGTAAAACGAAGCCAATCCCAATTTTTCCAATTGTGAGTAACCATTTGCCTGGCAATCCCGGTCATAATAATGAAAAGCCTACATTTATATCGGTCCAAAGGGGGTTTTGCATGCAATAGTGTCCCACAGATGACTACATCATATGTTAATGGAATCGATGATGCCAGTATTTTATTAATATGTCCCCATAACGACTTCCAAAAATTGAGTATCAAAAGACAATAGAACAGATGATCCAGTGCCCCTATTTCAAGATGACAGTGCCAGCATCTATTAGATTTAGAACTATCTAACTTCTGCAAATGAACTGGGATCCAAAAAACTCTTTGTAAAAGAAAAAACCAAGCTTGTCTCATAGATCCTCCAAGTCCAAATCTGTGACCATTGAGTAGCAGAAAAGCACAGTTACTTACCAGGTGTTATCCAGGGACAGCAGGCAGATATTCTTAACTGATGGGTGACGGCACCGACAGAGCCCCGGTATGGACAATTTTAGAGTGATTGCACTCTAAGAACTTAGAAAGTTCTAGCTAGGCCGCACCGCGCATGCGCGAGTGCCTTACCGCCCGATGGGGGCGCACGGTCCCCAGTTAGGATAAGCCAGCTAAGAAGCCAACCCGGGGAGGTGGGTGGGATGTAAGAATATCTGCCTGCTGTCCCTGGATAACACCTGTTACGGTAAGTAACTGTGCTTTATCCCAGGACAAGCAGGCAGCATATTCTTAACTGATGGGTGACCTCCAAGCTAACAAAAAGAGGGATGGAGGGAAGGTTGGCCATTAGGAAAATAAATTTTGTAAAACAGATTGGCCGAAGTGTCCATCCCGTCTGGAGAATGCATCCATACAATAATGAGGTGTGAAAGTATGAACTGTGGACCAAGTAGCAGCCTTGCAGATTTCCTCAATAGGAGTTGATCTGAGGAAAGCTACAGACGCTGCCATAGCTCTAACCTTATGGGCCGTGACAGAACCTTCCAGTGGCAGTCCGCTCTGAGCATAACAGAACGAGATGCAAGCAGCAAGCCAATTGGATAACATATGTTTAGAAACAGGATGTCCCAACTTATTTGGATCAAAGGACAGAAAAAGTTGGGGGAGACGATCTGTGAGGCTTAGTGCGCTCTAAATAGTAAGCCAAAGCACGCTTGCAGTCCAAAGTGTGCAAAGCCTGTTCTCCAGGATGAGAATGAGGTTTCGGGAAGAATACAGGCAGGACAATGGACTGATTAAGATGAAAGTCAGATACAACCTTAGGGAGGAACTTTGGATGCATACGCAGAACCACCTTGTCATGGTGAAAACTGTGAAAGGTGGATCGGCAACTAGTGCATGCAATTCACTGACCCTCCTGACAGAGGTGAGAGCAATAAGGAAGATCACTTTCCAAGTGAGAAATTTGAAATGAACTATGGCCAATGGTTCAAAAGGAGGTTTCATTAAGGCGGAAAGAACCACATTAAGATCCCAGACCACAGGAGGGGGCTTGAGAGGTGGTTTCACATTGAAAAGTCCCCGCATGAATCTGGAAACCAAAGGATGAGCAGTAAGAGGTTTTCCGTGAACTGGCTCATGAAAAGCAGTAATGGCACTGAGGTGGACTCTGATAGAAGTAGATTTGAGACCAGAGTTAGATAAAGAAAGGAGATAATCCAACACTAGTTCTACTGCTAGCGAAGCTGGATCATGATGATGCAGCAGGCACCAGGAAGAAAACCGGGTCCACTTCTGTTGATAGCATTGAAGAGTGGCCAGCTTCCTGGAAGCATCAAGAATAGAACGGACAGGCTGAGAAAGAAGAGAATGGGCCGAGGTCAGCCCGAGAGATACCAAGCTGTCAAGTGCAGAGACTGTAGGTTGGGATGTAGGAGGGACTGCTGATGCTGAGTAAGCAGAGAAGGAAACAGTGGAAGAAGTATGGGCTCCCTGGAACTGAGTTGAAGCAGAAGGGAGAACCAATGTTGCCTGGGCCACCGTGGAGCGATGAGAATTATGGTGGCTTGTTCCCTCTTGAGCTTGAACAAGGTCCGCAACATGAGAGGCAGAGGAGGAAATGCATAAAGGAATAGATTGGTCCAATCCAGGAGAAACGCATTTGCTGCCAGACGGTGAGGGGAGAAGAGTCTGGAGCAAAATTGGGGCAGTTGATGATTGTGAGGAGCTGCAAAAAGGTCCACCTGAGGAGTGCCCCATTGAGCGAAAATGGACTGGAGAGTTATGGGATCAAGAGTCCATTCGTGGGGTTGGAGAATTCTGCTGAGATTGTCTGCTAAGGAATTCTGCTCTCCCTGAATGTAGACAGCTTTCAGGAATAAATGGCGGGCTGTCGCCCAAAACCAAATCTTTTGGGCCTCCTGACACAACAGGCGAGAGCCCGTCCCACCCTGCTTGTTGATGTAGTACATTGCTACTTGATTGTCTGTGCAAAGTAGTAGAACTTGAGAAAAGAGGAGATGCTGAAAAGCCTTGAGGGCATAAAACATCGCTCTGAGTTCCAGGAAATTGATGTGATGTTTCTTTTCCTGGGCAGTCCAAAGACCTTGTATTTGGAAATCGTCCAAGTGAGCTCCCCAGGCATATGGGGATACATCTGTGGTGATGACGAGATGATGAGGAGGCAGATGAAACAGAAGGCCTCTGGAGAGATTGCAAGATTTCAACCACCATTGCAGAGACTGTCGAAGAGACGATGTCACAGATATGTGTCGCGAACAAGGATCCGTTGCCTGGGACCACTGGGTAGCTAGGGTCCATTGAGGAGTGCGCAGGTGAAGACATGTGAAGGGGGTGACATGAATTTTCGAGGCCATGTGACCCAAGAGTATCATCATTTGTTTTGCAGAGATGGACCTGCTGACAGAGATGAAGAAGAGTCTGAAGGCGATTGGATGGAAGAAACGCCCTCATGAGAACAGGTCCAAGATCGCTCCGATGAACTGAAGCCGCTGAGTGGGGATGAGATGCGACTTGGGCAGATTGATCTCGAAACCCAGAAGTTGGAGAAATAGGATGGTCTGGTTGGTGGCATGAAGCACTTCCTGAGATGAAGGAGCCTTGATTAACCAGTCGTCCTGGTAAGGGAAGACTTGAAGATGGTGAGAGCATAGGAAAGCAGCCACCACAATGAGACACTTTGTGAATACCCTGGGAGAGGAGGCAAGACCGAAGGGTAACACTTTGTACTGGTAATGACAGTGATTGATCATGAAGCGGAGATACTGTCTGGAGGCCAGATTGAGATCGAGGGAGCATAGCCAGTCGTCCTGAGTGAGAAGAGGATAAAGTGTGGCAAGAGAAAGCATTTTGAACTTTTCCTTGACCAAGCATTTGTTGAGATCCCGAAAATCTAGTATGGGTCTGAGGTCCCCAGTTTTTTTGGGAACCAGAAAATAGCAGGAGTAGAATCCCTGCCCCTTCTGATCTAGAGGAACTTCCTCTATGACGTTCAGAAGAAGGGATTGGACTTCCTGAAGGAGGAGGGAGGACTGAGATGTGTTCAAAGCAGACTCTTTTGGAGGACTTTGGGTGGGAAGAGTCTGAAAGTTGAGAGAATAGCCATGGCGAATGATGTTTAGAACCCACTGGTCTGAAGTGATGATCTCCCAACGGCTGAGGAAAGTAGAAAGACGTCCTCCCATGGGTTGAGGCAGAAGGGACGATGGTGGAAGACTGGCTAGGCCCTGGAGAATGAAGTCAAAAGGGTTGAGTAGACTTCGGTTGGGCAGAAGGTTTCACCGGTTGCTGCTGCTGAGCACGGGGCTGTTGGCATTGCTGTTGACGCTGCCGTCGAGGCTACTGAGGAGCAGGTGATAGGGGACGAGCAGAGTAGCGGCGTTGATATGAAGATTGTTGGCGAAAGGGCCGAGCAGGTGGAGGTTTCTTTTTATTCTTCAGCAGAGTGTCCCAGCGAATCTCATGGGCAGATAATTTTTGTGGTAGAATCGAGAGAGTCACCAAATAATTCATCCTCGAGGCAAGGAGCATTGGCAAGGCGGTCCTGGTGGTTGACATCAAGCTCCGAAACACTAAGCCAAGCGAGACGGCGCATAGCCACAGCCATCGCAGTAGCCCTCGAGGTCAGTTCGAAGGTGTCGTAAATCGAACGGACCATGAATTTCCTGAGCTGTAACAGACTAGAAGTGTATTGGTGAAAAGAAGGTAGCTTCCGTTCAGGCAAGTACTTTTCAAAGGAAGCCAGTTGTTGAATGAGGCGCTTTAGGTAAAAGGAGAAGTGAAATGCGTAATTACCGGACTGGTTGGCAAGCATAGCATTCTGATACAAACGCTTGCCAAACTTATCCATGGACTTCCCTTCTCTGCCAGGAGGGACAGAAGCATAGACACTAGTGCCCGCAGACTTTTTGAGAGTGGATTCAACCAACAAGGATTCATGTGGGAGTTGGGGTTTGTCAAAGCCTGGAATAGGGATGACCTTGTACAAAGTGTCTAACTTGCGAGGAGCACCAGGGATGGTTAAAGGTGTCTCGAGATTTTTATAAAAAGTCTCCCTCAAAATGTCATGGAGGGGCAATTTAAGAAATTCCTTTGAAGGCTGATCAAAGTCCAAAGCTTCAAGGAAAGCCTTAGATTTTTTAGATTCAGCCTCCAAAGGAATTGAAAGAGACTCACACATCTTCTTTAAAAATGAGGTAAAGGAGGAATGTTCCAGTTTAGAAGAAGGTTCTCGCAGAGAGGGGTCTTCCTCAGCTGAAGAAACCTCTTCCTCAGACAGCAAAGGCTCTTCAGAGTCATTCCACAGGTCAGGGTCCCGTACCTGAGAGGTTCGACCCCGGGAGTCCGGTGTCGAAGGTTCAGCATGCCGGGTTTTGCGTACCGACTTCCCGGATCGCACAGAGGTGGTACCTGGGGAAGTTAGAGGTTGCCGGTGCCGGGAGTAATCAGATAGCAGTGGAGGTTCGGTCATTTGAACAGCCCGATGGAGGCCTCTCGGTTCCGCCGATAATACTGGCATGGAAGCCGAGGAGGCAGAATGGGCCGGTACTGAAAGAGTGGAAGATAAGCTTCCAACAAGCAAAAAATATGCGAGCGGGAAGGCAAGAGAAAAGTTTTCAACGGCCTTTGAAAAAAACGCATCTTCTTAGCTCCGCGGAAACTAAGAAACTGGGGACCGCGCGCCTCCGTCGGGCGGGAAGGCACTCACGCATGCGCGGTGCAGCCTAGCTAGAACCTTCTAAGTTCTTAGAGTGCAATCACTCTAAAATTGTCCGTACCGGGGCTCCGTCGGTGCCGTCACCCATCAGTTAAGAATATGCTGCCTGCTTGTCCTGGGATAATATGCTGCTTTGTCTCAATGCTCCAAATGTCTTTTAGATTTGTTTTAGGTATTTTATTCAAATATTCTGATATTAATTTATACCACTTGGCGGCCTGATGCCCTAGCAAATCTGTCTGGAAACATAGGCCTGGCAAGCTATACTGATTTTGTAAATTTTGACACTCAGGCAACCCCTTCTGAATGGCCTGCTTCAACTGCAACCATTTATATGATTGAGACTTAGTAATGTCGAATGTTTGTTGCAGTCGTGAAAAAGCATTTTCCTATTTGATATCACAACATCTAACGTGCGCATGCCTGCCCGCAGCCAATGTTTCCAGAGGATCTTAGACTCGCCAATTTGAATCTTGGAGTTTAACCAAAGAGATTGACACATGGATTGTTATACTGGAATAGAAGTTAAGTTGTCAATTAATTTTAAAACATAAAATACCATTGTCCTTATATAATCTAGGCATCTTGATACTCAATAGATGATCTAAACCAGGGGTGTCAAAGTCCCTCCTCGAGGGCCGCAATCTAGTCGGGTTTTCAGGATTTCCTCAATGAATATGCATGAGATCTATGAGCATACAATGAAAACAATGCATGCAAATAGATCTCATGCATATTCATTGGGGAAATCCTGAAAACTCAACTGGATTGCGGCCCTCGAGGAGGGATTTTGACATCCCTGATCTAGACATAATGGGGAGATAAGGCATCAAATATTTTTAAAAGAAAAGAAAAAACATATTTCCTCTCAATAATGAATTACATCGAGTGACTCCTTTTTGAAGAAATGTATTCAGCTGGGATGCTCCTAGGCTTATGGAGAGACATGGCTAGGACAATGCAGAAAAAGAGATTATAACTTGGAGGCTGGATGGTGGCTGGCTGACAGTTGAGCTCCCTCCTTTTAAACAACACTTCTTCATCTATTTAATTATTTAATTATTAAAAACACCAGCAGGAGTTCCTAGAGAGAGTTGAGTGTGGGAGCCCTTACTCCGCCCCTCTCCCAGACCAGCGGGGGACCCGAATTTAAAAATCTAAAGCGCCAACGGCGCACAGCCTTTACCGGACCCCCTCCAGCCACCAGCAGGAGTTCCTGGGGAGAGTTGAGCGTGAGAGCCTTTGCTCCGCCCTCTCCCAGACCAGCGGGGGACCCGAATTTAAAAATCTAAAGCACCAACGGCACACAGCCGTTACCGGACCCCCTCCAGCCACCAGCAGGAGTTCCTGGGGAGAGTTGAGCGTGGGAGCCCTTGTTGCGCCCCTCTCCCAGACCAGCGGGGGACCCGAATTTAAAAAATCTAAAGCGCCAACGGCGCACAGCCGTTACCGGACCCCCTCCAGCCACCAGCAGGAGTTCCTGGGGAGAGTTGCTCCGCCCCGAAGTCCAGAGACTCTCATCGCTCTCCTCAGAAGCAGCTCCCTGCCTTCGGGGCTGCTCCTCTCTTCGGCCCGGTGATTGTCGGGTAGCGTGGGAGTCCTGCCTCCGCCCCCGAATTCCCCTGCTGGACCGAGTTTTCTTCAAGAGCAGCACCTCTGGGCGTGGCCTGATCGCCACGGAGACCACACGAATGGTGTAACAGCTCCTCTTACACACACCTAAATTCAAATAAAACTGTGCTATTATACTTTATTATTTTTACATAGTCGGGTATATTTTGCTGCCAGAATCCTCAAATCCTTAAAGCGTCGGCGAAATCGGCAAAAAAAAAAAAAAGACCTGAATTCTCCAGCGCTGCTCAGCAGTAAGAGGCCTGAGGTCACGAGCGTCCCTGAGCTCTTTAGCCTGCCTAACGAATAAAATTATTCGAACTGTTTCTGCCTCACCTGTGGGCCTTTCTCGACGGTTGTGTATGTGTGGAGCCGTTTAAAAGTGTGCATCAGACAGGAATGCCGGTAAGATCGGCGAAAACGCCTAAACATAAATCAGCCTGCTCCGCGCTCAAAATAGCGGCGGCGCCGACTCCCGCTCTAACCTCTGCGCATTGGGGTGAATGGGCCCAAGAAATTTCGAAAATGGTCACCGCGGCCCTGGAAGATAAACTTCTTAAATTACAGTTGGCTGTAGACTGTATTAATGATCGTTTTGAAGCACATGCTGGCCGTATTGCAGCAGTAGAGCAGAGGGTGTCTGAAGATGAGGATGCAGCACTGCAGGATCGCGAGAATGTGATTGCTTTGCAGACTCAAGTGGCAGCATTGACAACACGATTGGATGATCAGGAGAACCGGCAACGCCGCAATAATCTATGATTATTATATTGCTATCACTAGCTAAATATGGAGCTTACTGGGTTACTGACTCCTATCCCCAAGATCCTTCCTGCTTGGTTTGAAATGGAGTGCTTTTTATGCACGCCTTTACACATCTCCTGCCTTACTAACAGTTGTCAGTACCAGACATTTGAGAAGGTACTCTTTGTTGGGTTCAACGCCGCAGCTCTTCATCTTTTAGATACATTAGCTGAGATCTCAGTTAATGGTTAGCCCACTCACTGTCTCTTTGGAATAATCCAAAATCCAAAACCATGGCAAATCCCTCTCATGGAAACGGTGGCAGCGGGCAGGTATATGGTTTGCCCATCAATTGTCTACTCTTACTGCGTCAGTTCCTTTTGATATACTTTGCTCCACATACCTGCTGCCTTCTTCTGTTTATTCACAGTGGCTCTCACTCATTGGAGTGTTGTCTTCTGTGCATATACGTTTTGACTTCATGACTTCCAAAAATACTATCCGCCATTGGTCTTTATTGACTCTATTAAAAGGCAAGGCTATATCTTTTTTCTATAATATTTTGAGAGATCATTCCTTCACTTTTTCACCTCAATCTAATGAAAACACGGGATATTATACTCACACTCCGCTTTCTGACATTGACTGGAACTCTTTTGGTCTTCAACAACCGCCCGCTTTTTATCTTCTAGAGCCAGGGGTGTCAAAGTCCCTCTCGAGGGCCGTAATCCAGTCGGGTTTTCAGGATTTACCCAATGAATTATGCATTGAAAGCAGTGCATGCACATAGATCTCATGCATATTATTGGGGAATCCTGAAAAACCCGACTGGATTCGGCCCTCGAGGACCGACTTTGACACCTGTGTTCTAGAGTTTCACAATCAATGTTCTTTATTATGTGGAATGCAGTATGGACCCCATTTCGCATGTGGAAAGCCAACTTAAAGCAAGACTCTGTTTGCTGGAACTGTTTGAAAGAGGAGGGAACTCTTGCATCATATGTTTTTTTCATTGTACTTTGGTCCGCTCCTTTTGGCCCTCAAATTTGGAACACCATACAATCTATCACTAATGCTCGGAAGAGATCTCTATGGACATTATAATCCTTCGCTCTCAACAATCCCTGTTTCGCACAATCAAACTGTCCTCTAAGCTCCATCAATTACCATGTTTGTGACTGCTCTCATGCACATTCTGAAAAATTAGAAATCATCTTCGCTACTAGATTATACTTTTTGGTGGAACTCTCTATGTATGTATCATAGATTTGAATCCTATAAATATGAGAATAAAATTACACTCCGAACCTCCATGAATTTGAAGAGCAAAAAATCACCCTGGTCATTCCTGGATTCCTATGTACGCTCTGCTTCGTAGACACCCCTGTCTTCCCTTCCTTTTCTTCTCTTTTCTTCTTTCTTTCCTTTCTCTTTTAATTTCTATTTCTGTTCTCCCTCATCTTTTTCTCATATAGTCTTCACAAGCAGTTCCAATACTTGGAGCTTTTCTTACTGCTATGGTCCTCTACAGTTAAATATATATTTGCAGATTCTTTATACACAAAGCTTTATTTTGTTTTTATGTATTTGAAATGCTCCCTGTATTTTTCAAAATACTCAATAAAAACACTGCACAACAATTTTTTGGTTAAGTCTTGATTCCTGAAAAGTTTTTGGTGATTATGACAGGTACCAACTTGGTATGCTCAAATATGGTTTTGGTTTTACTGCATCACGTAAGAACTATGAGAAATAGACATTTTTATGTTTTACTGACAATAAAATATATAGTCAAGTTTACGTTTCGCACAAGCGGACTAAATGTAAACAGAATTAAAAGTGTTTTGCTCCCGAGTTTCTTTATATTCAGTGTCTGGTGCATCACATTGTAGCATCCAACAATAGTCGGTCAAGCATTGACGGATTCCAATTGCCCTGGTATCGTTTCTCCATCGTAGCTATGTCTTGATGAAACCTTTCACCGTGCTCGTCACTCACAGCACCGAGATTTGCGGGGAAGAAGTCCCAAGTGTGAATGGAGGAAATGAATCTTGAGTGACCATATTGCACTTCATTCTCTTGTATGCTTTGAGAAGTTTGTCTACCAGCTGAATGTAGTTTGGGGCTCTGTAATTGCCCAGAAAATTGTCAACAACGTCTTTCAAGGCTTTCCAGCCAATTTTTTCCGGCCCAAACTAACAGATCTTCAAATCGCTTGTCACTCATAACATGTCTGATCTGGGGGCCAACAAAAATACCCTCTTTGATCTTGGCATCAGTTATTCTTGGGAAACATCTGTCTTAAATAACGAAAACCTTCCCCTTCCCTTGTTCATTGCTTTCACAAAATTCTTCATGAGTCCCAGTTTAATGTGAAGAGGAGGCAAAAATATCTTTGTCGGGTCAACAAGCGATTCATGTGCTACATTTTTCTGTCCTGGAACTAACTTTTTACGGAGTGGCCAGTTCTTTCTAGAATAGTGCGACTCTCTGTCTCGGCTGTTCCCATTCGCAGATGAAACAGCAGTACTTTGTATAGCCAAGCTGCAGTCCTAGTAACAGAGCAACGACTTTGAGGGTCTCCACAGATATTCCAGTTATACCTGGTATACTGGACATACTTTAGTAACATTTCCATATTCTCATATGTTTCTTTCATATGTGCTGCATAGCCAACAGGTACTGAAGGATAAACGTTGCCATTGTGCAACAGAACAGCTTTCAGGCTTAACATTGACGAATCAATGAAAAGACGCCCTTCCGGGTTGTGATCACAACCAAAGACCGAGAACAATCCTTCAATGTCACAACAGAAACAGAGACTGTCGACTTGTGCAAAAAATTTGGTTATATCATGATGCCGGTCTCGAAACACAGAAATTTTCGTACCTGGTGATAGCAAACACCATTCCTGCAGTCTCGAACCTAGCAGCTCAGCTTTTGCTTTTGACAGACCCAAATCTCTGACCAATCGTTCAATTCGGACTGTGTTATCAGATGTGGATCGCCTGATGAGGATGGTTCAAAATCCGGGTCAATGTCACTGTTAGAACCCTGCACTGCAGTTTCTTCATCTGGTTCGTCTAAGGTCCAATCCTACTGGTGGTTTCGGAACTGGAAGACTGTCATCATGTGGCATGGGTCTCATTGCTGAAGGCAGATTAGGATATTCAATTGACTTCTTTGTTTTTGGCAGAGAAACCAGACACATTAGTCAAACAGAAATAACAGTCCGTCACATGGTCTTTCTGTTCTCGCCATATCATCGGAAACAGCAAATGGCATCGTCTTTCGAGTACCTCTGAGCCAGGCTCTCAGACTAACAGCACATGTCGCACAGCAAATGTGGAGGCGCCCATTGCTTGTCTTGATCACCTATTTTGCAGCCAAAATACAGATGATAGGCTTTCTTTACAAGGGCCAGTCATCGAACGTCTCTGAGGCGTAAGTGTATATTCCCCACAGATATAGCAGAATGTGTCGCGGCTGTTACGACACCGACGAGACATATTGCCCGACACCAAAACGTCTATAGCATCAAGCTTACTTACTGTTATATTGCTACAGCTACTATACTACTATACTTTACTATACTGATACTATATACACACACGGACTATCTATATTAACCAAATGAGCAGGATCGGTGTATGGAAGCCACCATTATAGCATGGTGAGACAGCGCAAGCTCGTTCAGACCTGCCCAGACATGCCCAGGATGTCATCTTCCATAAACAGCTTCCAACCTGGCTAGATTTTATGCATGGACATACCCAGGCGGCACAAACCGTTGTTGATAAGACACTTATGGGAGAAAAAATTGTTTGCATCCAAATATAAGAAAAAATCACGACAAAATTGAAGATTTCTCTGAAATGGTACGTGATGGGTAATTTTTGATGTAATATTCATGATCAGCACCCAAAATTCTATAAGAAACACCCAGCAGTGTTCAGGAAGCAAAAACTTTGTTGTGCAGTGAAATTATTGAACTAAAAAAAAAAAAGAAAAAGATTATGTACTTACCCTGGTAAGCTCTTTCCCAGTAGAGAGATGAGACATTCTAGACCAGGGGTGTCAAATGTCGGTCCTTTAGGGCTGCAATCCAGTTGAGTTTTCAGGATTTCCCTAATGAATATGCATGAGATCTATTTGTATGCACTGCTTTCATTGTATGCTAATGGATCTTATGCATATTCATTGGGGAAATCCTGAAAACACGACTGGATTGCAGCCCTCGAGGACCAACATTTGACACCTCTGTTCTAGGCTGATGGATAGTGTTCCCATTGCTGCGTGCCATCTGCAGAAGGAATCCACTCTGGATTTTTTCTCTGTACCTTTGCTGTACTTCATTGTGCTCTCTAGCTCCACCTAGTTAGTACCCAAGCACTAAGAGCTACCAAATCAACATGAAGTAGAGATAGCCATGGCAATCATGTTCAACAACAACCGTTCTGCTCAAGAATTAACATGAGAACATCAACTGCAAACAGCCAACAAAGGCTTCAAAGGAGCATCCTGCAGAAACAGTAACATATACAGTATTCTTCCCAGACCCTAAGGCTGACAGACATCTAAGAAACAACTTGAAGAAGTATAAACAAACAGACAACTAGGCAGGCGCAGGAAGGGCAGGCATCTAGAATGTCTCACTTATCTACTGGAAAAGAGCTTACCAGGATAACTACATAATCTCTTTTTCCAGTGCAATAGGAAAGACATTCTAGACAGATGGCACGTACAAAAGAAGTCCCCAAAAAGCTAAGGCGGGCTTGGTGCGCTGGCCTGTAAGATCGAGGATCCAAAGGCAGAATCCTGTCTCGCTGCCATATCCATTCTTGAAAATTTGGCAAACATGTGTACAGAGGACCATATTTCCGCCCTGCAGATCTCCTCAAGGGAGACAGCTCTAGCTTCAGCCCATTAAGAAGCCACACTCTTGGTAGAATGCGCCTTGACAGAAACAGGAGACTTGCCCGAAAGGAATATAGGCTGACGAAATGGCCCTGCGGATCCATCTGGAAATCGTGGCCTTGGAAGTGGGAGTGCTCCGCTTAATAGAATGAGTCAGCACAAACAGATGGTTAGAGAGATGAAATTCATTAGTGACCTCCAGGTAGCAAAGATTATTTGCCAAAGAACCCTGCGCACATCCAGTTTCTTCATAAGGCGATTTTGCATCTTGGAACCAGTAGGCTGGAAAGTAGGCAAATGCACCTCCTGATTAACCTGGGAAACTGAAACCACTTTCGGCAGGAAGGAGGGAACTGTATGCAAGGAAATCCCAGTCTCCGAGATGTGGAGGAATGGTTCCCTACAAGACAGAGCTTGGAGTTCCAAAATCTGACATGGTGAGGTAATAGCGACCAAAAACATGGTCTTTATTGTCAAATCCAAGAAGGAAGTATAACGAAGAGGCTCAAAGGGAGCCTTGGTAAGACTAGACAGCATCAGACTGAGGTCGCAGGAAGGGAATGGCTGTTTGACCAGTGGTCTGATGCGAAGGGCCCCTTTCAAAAATTTAGCGACATCAGGATGCAATGCCAAAGAGGAATGATGATCCTGGGCTCTAAAACAAGAGAGCTCAACTACCTAGACCCGAAGAGATGCTACAGTGAGGCCTTTATCAAGTCTAGCTTGCAGAAAGACAAGAATCACCAGATCTGAGCCAAATATGGGTCCACCTGGTCCTGAGCGCACCAATGTTGGAAAGCCTTCCATGCTTTAGCATATGTGGAAACTGAACAACTTCTTAGACTTGAAAAAAGTGTCAATAACCACTTCAGAATAACCTTTGTGTTCTAAGGCAGCATACGCAAGAGCCATGCCATAAGAGCAAAGCGACTCGGATCCTCCATGCATACTGGACCTTTCGTAAGCACGTCTGGATGGGCGCTCAGCCAAAGGCCGTGACCCTTGCAAAGATGCATCAGATCTGCGTACCATAGTCTGCGAGACCAATCCAGAGCCACCAGAATGACTTAGCCCAGGTGGACAGCAACCAACCAAACAACTCGGCCTATCATGGGCCAGGGAGGAAAGACATACAGGAGAATCTCCTGAGGCCACAGCTGCACCAGAACATAGAGACCCTCGCTTCTGGGCTCGGATCTTCGACTGAAGAAACAATCTGCTTTCTTGTTCTTTATCATGGTCATGAGATCGAAGTGGAGCCAGCCTCAGCGCCGCACTATGGCTTGGAACGCTGATGTGGACAGGGTCCACTCACCTGGATCCAGAGTCTGTCTGCTGAGAAAGTCTGCTTGAACACTGTCTACTCCCGCCACATGTGCTGATGATAGTGCCTGGAGGTGATGTTCCACCCATAGAAACAGAAGGCAGACTTCCTGAGCCAGGGAGGAGCTCTTGGTCCCTCCCTGGTGATTGATACAGGGTACTGTTGTCACATTGTCAGAGAAGACCCTGACTGCTTGGCCCTCCAGAGTCTTCTGAAATTGCATCAGAGCCAACCGAATGGCTCTCAGCTCCAACCAGCTGACTGGCCATTTCCTCTGAGAGGGTATCCAAAACCCCTGGATGGGACAATGATTTAAGTGGACTCCCAGCCCCAAAGGCTAGCATCTATCACCATGATCCAGAAGGCAATCCGCAGTGGAATGCCCCTGTAGAGCAACTGTGGGAAAGCCATCAATTCATGCTGGCTCGAGCCTCTAGAGTCGAGGGAAGACAGGACTGTAAAGAATCCCTATGTAGTCCAGTTACTATGTTAGATAGCATAAGAGACACTGCTTTTTTGAACATAATAGCTATACTGGACCAGACTGATGGTCCATCTAACCAAGAATCCTGCTTTCAACAGTGACCAATCCAGATCACAAGTATCTGGCAGAATCCCAAATAGCAGCAAGATTCCATGCTATCAATCCCAGGGACAGCAGTGGTTCCCACCCCCCCCCTTTTCTATACTTTGTCCAAACCTTTTTTAAACTCAGAAATGCTAACTGCTGTTACTGCATCATCTGGTAATGAGTTCCAGAGCTTAACTATGCATTGAGGCCCTCTTTTACAAAGCCACACCAGTGTTTTTAGCGCTGACTGCAGCGGTAAGACCTCTGACACTCATAGGAATTCTATGAGCGTCGGAATTCTTACTGCTGCTAAAAACGCTAGCACAGCTTTGTAAAGGAGGGAGTGAATGAAAAAAAATTATTTCATTTTAAAAGTATTACCATGTAACTTTACTGAGTGTTCCCTAGTCTTATTTTCAAAAGAACTATCGATCCACATTTACCCACTCTACACTATTCAGGATTTTGCAGATCTTAAATCATATCTTCCCTCAGCTGTTTGTTTACCAAGCTGAAGAGCCCTAACTTCTTTAGCCTTTCCTCATATGAGATGAGGTCATAAGAACATAAGCATCGCCTCTGCTGGGTCAGACCCGAGGTCCATCGCGCCCAGCAGTCCACTCACGCGGCGGCCCAACAGGTCCAGGGCCTGCACAGTAATCTTCTATCTATACCCTTCTATCCCCTTTTCCAGCAGGAAATTGTCCAATCCTTTTATTGAACCCCAGTACCGTACTCTGTCCTATTATGTCCTCTGGAAGCGCATTCCAGGTGTCTACCACACGTTGGGTAAAGAAGAACTTCCTAGCATTTGTTTTGAATCTGTCCCCTTTCAACTTCTCCGAATGCCCTCTTGTTCTTTTATTTTTCGAAAGTTTGAAGAATCTGTCCCTCTCTACTCTCTCTATGCCCTTCAAGATCTTGTAAGTCTCTATCATATCCCCTCTAAGTCTCCTCTTCTCCAGGGAAGAGAGTCCCAGTTTCTCCAATCTCTCAGCATTTGAAAGATTTTCCATCCCTTTTATCAGATGTGTCGCTCTCCTCTGAACCCTCTCTAGTAACGCCATGTCTTTAAGGTACAGCAACCAATATTGGATGCAGTACTCCAGATGCGGGCACACCATCGCCCGATACAACGGCAGGATAACTTCTTTCGTTCTGGTAGTAATACCCTTCTTGACTATACCTAGCATTCTATTCGCTCTCTTAGCGGACGCTGCGCACTGTGCCGTCGGCTTCATTGCCATGTCCACGATTACCCCCAAGTCCCTTTCTTGGGTATTCTCTTTCACTAACATCCCTCCCATTGTATAGTTGTACCTCGGGTTTCTGCTTCCCACATGTAATACTTTACATTTCTCAACATTGAACTTCATCTGCCATCTCGTCGCCCATTCTCCTAGTTTGTTCAAGTCCCTTTGCAATTCTTCGCAGTCCTCTTTAGTCCGAGCTCCACTAAATAGTTTGGTGTCGTCTGCAAATTTTATTATCTCACACTTCGTCCCTGATTTTAGATCATTTATGAATATATTAAATAGCAGCGGCCCGAGCACCGAGCCCTGCGGGACCCACTCGTTACCCTCCTCCAGTCCGAGTAGTGGCCCTTCACTCCTACCCGCCAACCAGTTTCTGATCCATCTATGTACGTCTTCTTCCACCCCATGGTTGCTCTTCTTCAAACCTTTTCTAATTCCACTATATTTTTTTCACAATACATACATATGGATTTTATATTTCACCATTACAAAATAATGTTCACAGCAGATTTCAATAACCTAATAAAATAACTGACAACAAACTCAGGTAAACAAATATAATTCTTACAATGATCAATTAACCACCTGCTTTAATAACGAGATACAGAGACCAGAATTGCTCACTGGGAGTTTGCATCATTCTCTATAATAAAACCCTAAGCGCGCATGCACACTTAGGGTTTTGTGATCCCTGCCACTGTGCTGTGTCCCTCCGTACCGAATTCGATTTCCAGCACATGGGGCGGCTTGTGATGGTGATTTCAGCGGCGGTTTGACTCCTGCACTGACGGGAAGCCTTTTCTTACCCCTGACCAGCAAATGCAGCATAAGAACATAAGAACATAAGAAGCGCCATCTCCGGATCAGACCTTCGGTCCATCTAGTCCGGTGATCCGCACACGCGGAGGCCCTGCCAGGTATACACCTGGCTTACCCTATAGCCAACCATATCTCTATATGCCTCTCTCAAGGAGATATGCATCTAGTTTGCCCTTGAAGCCTAGGACTGTCGATTCTGCAATAATCTCCCCTGGGAGAGTATTCCAGATGTCAACCACTCTCTGTGTGAAGCAGAACTTCCTGATATTAGTCCTGAACTTGCCCCCCCTTAGCTTCATTTTATGTCCTCTTGTCCGTGTCAAATTGGACAATGTAAATAATCTTCTCTGCTCTATTTTGTCGATTCCTTTCAGTATTTTGAAGGTCTCGATCATATCCCCACGCAGTCTCCTTTTCTCAAGGGAGAACAATCCCAGTGTTTTAAGTCGATCCTCATATTCCAGTTTCTCCATACCCTTCACTAGTTTAGTTGCTCGCCTCTGCACCCTCTCCAGCAGTTTTATATCCTTCTTTAGGTAGGGAGACCAATGTTGGACGCAGTATTCCAAGTGGGGTCTGACCATTGCCCTATAAAGCGGCATTATAACTTTCTCCGATCTACTTGAGATTCCTTTCTTTATCATGCCCAACATTCTATTTGCCTTATTTGCCGCTGCCGCGCATTGTGCCGACGGCTTCAGGGTCCTATCTATCTGCTTTGACACGCAGCTCCTGATTGGTGAGGCCCAACTTTAGTACAGGAAGAGGTGGTCAGTGCATACCGCGAGTGATTTCCTTCACTCACCGGTGCTCCGGCTGCCCTCTCCTGCCCGGTCATTCGCGGTCGGAAAATACTGCAAATGACCTGGACCACGAATCGCAAATTTGCAGGGGGAGCACTGCATTACTTCCTATCCCATGGCTTTTTATTTCCTCAGGATCCTGAGGGACTTTGTCAAAAGCTTTCTGAAAATCTAGATACAATACATCAACTAGCTTACCTTTATCCACATTTATTCATACTTTCAAAAGAAACGAAACAAATTGGTGAGGCAAAACTTCCCTTGGCTGAACCCATGCTATTAAACCATGTTTGTCTTTGTGTTCAATAATTTTATTTCCACTATTTTAGCTAGCACCAACATCCGGCTTACTGGTCTTTAATTTATCCTATTTATTGCTTGAGTAAGGGTTCCCCCCCCCCCCCCCCCACCTAGAGTTCTTTAATTTACCAGATCACCCCAGAGCCCTTTTTAAAAACTGGCATTACACTGGCCACCTTCCAATCTTCAGATAACATAGAAATAGACGGCAGATAAGGGCCAAGGCCCATCTAGTCTGCCCACCCCAATGACCCTCCCCCTACCTTTCTCTGTGAATAGATCCCACGTGTCTATCCCATTTGGCTTTAAATCAGGCACGCTGCTGGCCTCAATAACCTGAAGTGGAAGATTATTCCAGCAATCAACCACCCTTTAAGTGAAAAAGAATTTCCTGGTGTCCCCGTGCAGTTTCCCATCCCTGATTTTCCACGGATGCCCCCTTGTTGCCGCGGGACCCTTGAAAAAGAAGATATCTTCTTACACCTCGATGCGGCCCGTGAGATACTTGAATGTCTTGATCATGTCACCCTTCTCTCTGCGTTCCTCAAGTGAGTACAGCTGCAACTTATCCAGCCGTTCTTCGTACGGGAGATCCTTGAGTCCCGAGACCATCCGGGTGGCCATTCTCTGGACCGACTCCAGTCTCAGCACATCCTTACAGTAATGCGGCCTCCAGAATTGTACACAGTATTCCAGGTGGGGCCTCACCATGGATCTATAAAATGGCATAATGACTTCAGGCTTACGGCTGATGAAACTCCAGCGTATGCAACCTATGATTTGCCTTGCCTTGGATGAAGCTTGCTCCACTTGATTGGCAGTCTTCATGTTCTCACTGACGATCACCCCTAAGTCTCGTTCTGCTTCAGACAATTTTAATGGCAGGCTACAGATCACTAACAGCAAATCAGCAATTCCATGTTTGAGTTCTTTCAGTACTCTGGGATATATGCCATCCAGTCCAGGTGATTTACTACTTTGCAATTTGACCCAGTACATCTTCCAAGTTCACTGAGATTTCTTTCGGTTCCTCTGCATCATTACCCTTGAAAACCATTTCTGGTACAGAAAGATCACCAGCCTTATGTAATTAATTCCCTCATCACCAAAGAGTTGAAAACAGACTAGAGTCTTTCAAGTGAGATCTAGGCAAGCAGTTAAGACAGCAATGGAGTTGAACCTGGTGAGTCTAATACAGCCCTGAGTACATCCATTCTGTGGTATAAACCAAGTCCTTTTGTCACACACTGAACTGTTATGAAGTGTGTATGTGTGTGTCTGTAACTTTAGTTTTAGTAACTTACTGTAAACTACTGTGACTGACCCAAAACTACATGAGCATTATCAAATGATCTAAATAAATAGAAATAAATCAAATATCTGAATAGGCCAGAAACAAAAGTGACAGAAAAGGAGAATAAAAATGCTTGTAGGAAAGTCTTCACAGCACGTCTGGGATGCATTTTCACAGCTCTGCAAAAGACCTCTAACTGGTAATAAGCAGGAAAGTGCATTATTTAGGTGGTGGGTCTTCTTGAAAGCTTCTAGATCAGGGGTGGGCAACTCTGGTTTCTCAGACTGCAACCCAGTCAAATTTTCAGGATTTCTCCAATGAATATGCCTAAGATCTATCTGCATATGATGGAGGTAGTGCATATAGATAGATCTCATTTCATCTTATTAAAGAAATCTTGAAAACCCAACTGGGTTGCAGCACTCAAGGTTCGAGATTGCCCACTCCTATGACCCTGAGTTAAGGAAGCTTTCTACACTGGGCACAGTCAGATGGTATCATCCATCTGAGAGAGCCTGGTACCCTGTTTTTCTACTGAGAAAAAATGCCATGCTGATACCACCTTAGGCAGGAATCTTAGACATGCGCATGAAGCCACCCTATTACTGAAAAATTTGTATAGGATGAATCAGTCACTAAAGTATTGGGAGTCTTGCAAGCAGAAGTCACCACAACCAAAAATTAAGACTTTCCAAATCAAGTGTTTCAGCTCTCAGGAGTGTATCGCAAAAAAATATTTCATCAGCAGGGTTTAGAACAATTATGAGATTCCAAAATAATGCAAACATCTTAATGGAAGGTTTCAACAGAAGCATGCTCCACATAAAATGAACTAAATCTATACAGAGGTAGGCTTACCTTGTACTTGACGCCGATACATGTCAATTATTATAATATATGACACCACCTTTTGGAATCCATCAGAGTGTTTTTGGGAGCAATGTTGCCCAAATGTGATCATTTAGTGAATTTGGGAAAGGTACTGGACATACAACAACTGTCTCTGCAATTTCAGGTTTCTGAAGTGATTCAGTGTTCATTTTTCCATCTTAAATTGTCGAATCATTTGAAACCTATGCTTTCTATGGTGGATTTTGCCTGTGGTGTAGAGTAGTGGTTCCCAACCCTCTCCTGGAGGACCACCAGGCCAGTCAGGTTTTCAGAATAGCCCTAATGAATATGCATGAAAGAGATCTGCAAATAATGGTGATGCCAGGCATGCAAATCTGCACCATGCATATTCATTAGGGCTATCCTGAAAACACGACTGGCCTAGTGGTGTCTTCCACTTAGCCATCTTTCTCCCTTTCAATCTGTTCAGAATTCTGCTGCATGCCTCATATTCCACCAGTGTCATTATGCTCACATTATCCCTCTCAAGTCACTTTATTGGCTCCCTGTCTGCTTCAATATACAGTTCAAACTCATCTTACTGACCTACAAGTGTATTCACTCTGCGGCTCCTCAATCTCTCTCCTCTCTTATCTCTAACTATACTCTGCCTCAGGAACTCTCTCTCTCTTGTCTGTACCCCTCTCCTCTACTGCCAAGTCCTGACTCAATCTCTTCTGCCTTGCTAAACCGTATGCTTCGAAAAACTGACCTGACTTGGTACGTTGGGCTCCATCTCTAGCAGTATTCAAATCTAAGCTGAAAACCCACTTTTTTGAAACTGTGTTTAAGTCCTAATCCTACCAACTGGTATTGTTTTTAGCATTCCCTCTATAGTCTTCTACCTTCTCTATCCCTTTGTATTTCCCTATATCGATTCTCCATTTTGTCCACTGTGTCTGTCTTAGATTGTAAGCTCTTTCGAGTAGGGACCATCTCTTATGTGTTTAATATACAGCACTGCGTGCGTCTGGTAGCACTACAGAAATAATAGTAATAGTAGTATTACTACTATTTAAGTCCTTCTGTCTAGAATTATTAGGGTTAGATGGTATATAAATTTAATAAATTAAAATAAAATAAACAAACGTATTAAATCTTTTGTTGCTATCCAAGTTTTGTCTTGGGTTTTTTTTTTATTCTGATTTTATGTCTGTTTTATTGTAACCCACCTAGTAATAGACTAGACTAGAAATGTTTTAAAGTAAGTTCTAGGTTTATTAATACCAAAAATCACAAGCCACAGAAATCAACTATATAATATATGTGACAGTCTATATCAAACATTCCTCACAATGGGATCACTGGCATTTTAATTTAAGAAATGCTATTGTAATCAAGTCTAAAAACTGTATGGCTTGATAGGACTGAAACACTGCAATTCAAAAATTTATAATTTTTTTAAATAAAATATATGTATCTAAACAATCTTCTGAACTCTAGCTGAAGCAGCTCAGAAAAGCATTATGATACTGTACACAAGATTACATACAAAACTATTCCACAAGTTAAGATTATTTTCAAATATTCAATGCTCACAGCTATTCTGAAACTGTATATATAACAAAGAAACAGAATACAGAAACTAAGATTTCAACTTACTGCTCATGAAAATCCAGCATTGGTGGTTCAAACCTTATGGGTCTGCAACTCCCCCGATGTAGGGATACACTATGGAAAAAAACAAAGTTTTGTAACAGCAGCAAATGTAAGATATACATTTCTCCCTGCAACATTAAGTATTGGATCCAGCTTCTCACGGGGACTCTTCATTGCGTTAGACAGAAGAAACTTGTTCAACTTGTCTGATTAGTGAAGATTTCTTACAGCACTTGCAAAGCACTTGGAAACTTGTGTTTATAGATACCAAATTCAAACTTAGAAAAATGAGTATACACATTTATTATATGCTTATTAAAAAATACAAAAACCAGCCCACTCCTTTCTAAACACAAAAACAATCCTTTGGAATATAAAAGTAAAACATTAAGAATAAAATTTCATTCTAATCATTATAGCAATTATACAAACAGCCATAACCTCAAATTTATACCAAAAAAGCATTGCTGGGTCATTACTGTTTCTAATTATTTAAGCTGTTGTACATGATCCCAGACCTCCGATAATTATAATTTGTTTATTTTTGATATACCACCTATCATTGTACATCTGAATAGTTTACAATCAATAATAATAAAACCCTTAGCGCGCATGTGCACTTGAAACTCCGAGCCTCTGCATGCGCAGTACAGTAGAACCGGCCAGCAGGGAAGTGGGGCCGCATTGGAGAGAAGACACAGTGACAGGAAAGGGAAAGATGGCAAAAGAGGTGAAACAGGGTCAGAGAGAGATGGTAGAGGGGGTGAAAGCAACCGCCGAGCAGGGAAGCGTCCGCTGAGGTGGCCCGAGGGTATGAAAGCAATCGCCGAGCAAGGAAGCGTCCACTGAGGTGGGCCGCAGTGGAGAGAAGACGCAGGGATCACTGGCAGGGAATCGCTATTGCCACCCGGCAACCTTTACAGAAAACTATAGGTAGATGCGGTGGGGGTGGGGGGTGGAGTTTAGAATGGGAAAAGTACTGATTGTGGGGAGAAGGGTGAAAGTATTATATGCCAGGAAGGGGAGCGACAGAGACGGACGGAAGCAAAATCTCGCTCCCTCGACGGAGGGGACAGGAAAAGGAAAGATGGTAAAAGGGGTAAACAGGGTCATAGAGAGATGGTAGAGAGTGTGAAAGGGAAAGATGGAAATGGTAGAGGGAGACAATGGGGGGAGTGCAGATATAGCAATGTTACTTACCGTAACAGTTGTTATCCAGGGACAGCAGGCAGCTTTTCTCACTAGTGGGTGATGTCATCCGACAGAGCCCTGATACGGACGTCTCACAAGCATACTTGCTTGCAGAAACTCAGAAGTTTCGAGATGCCCGTACCGCGCATGCGCCAGTGCCTTCCCGCCCGATGGTCCAGGCGTGTCTCCTCAGTTCAGGTAGCTAGCAGAGAAGCCAACCCAGGGGAGGTGGGTGGGACGTGAGAATAGCTGCCTGCTGTCCCTGGATAACAACTGTTACGGTACGTAACATTGCTTTATCCCAGGACAAGCAGGCAGGTATTCTCACTAGTGGGTGACCTCCAAGCTAACCTTAATGGGATGGAGGGAGAGTTGGCAACTTAGGAGAATAAATTTTGTAATACTGTTTGGCCAAACTGTCCATCCCGTCTGGAGAAAGT
The DNA here is from genome assembly GCF_902459505.1 of Geotrypetes seraphini. Classification (NCBI taxonomy): domain Eukaryota; kingdom Metazoa; phylum Chordata; class Amphibia; order Gymnophiona; family Dermophiidae; genus Geotrypetes; species Geotrypetes seraphini. The sequence goes on from NC_047089.1 coordinate 137,934,679, forward strand.
ATCCAGACAATAATGAGAGGTGAATGTATGAACCGAGGACCAAGTGGCAGCCTTACAAATCTCCTCAATCGGTGTCGATCTGAGGAAGGCTACAGAGGCCGCCATTGCTCTGACCCTATGGGCTGTGACTTTACAGGGAAGGGGTAATCCAGCCTGGGCATAGCAGAAAGAGATGCAAGCCGCCATCCAGTTGGAGATGGTACACTTCGATACAGGTCGTCCCAACTTATTCGGATCAAAGGAGACGAAAAGTTGAGGAGCAGTTCTGTGTGGTTTGGTGCGATCCAGGTAGAAAGCCAAAGCACGTTTACAGTCCATAGTGTGAAGAGCTGATTCTCCAGGATGAGAATGAGGCTTTGGAAAAAACACAGGAAGAACTATGGATTGGTTGAGATGAAATTCAGTGACCACTTTAGGCAGGAATTTCGGATGAGTGCGAAAGACCACCTTGTCATGATGGAATACTGTGAAAGGTGGATCCGCCACTAAGGCCTGAAGCTCACTGACCCGGAGAGCAGAAATGAGGGCAATCAGAAAAACCACTTTCCAAGTGAGAAACTTCAGCAGAGCATTGTTGAGAGGCTCAAAAGGAGGTTTCATAAGTTGAGAAAGGACAACGTTGAGATCCCAAACCACTGGAGGAGGTTTGAGAAGAGGATTGACGTGGAAAAGTCCTTTCATAAATCTGGAAACCACAGGATGAGCAGAGAGAGGTTTCCCTTGTAGAGGCTGATGGAAAGCCGCAATAGCACTCAGGTGGACTCGTATGGATGTAGACTTGAGGCCAGATTGAGACAGGTGTAGAAGATAGTCCAATACAGAAGACAGGGAGGCTCGCTGAGGCTCCTTACGATTAGAAACACACCAGGAAGAAAATCTAGTCCACTTTTGGGAGTAGCATTGTCGAGTAGCAGGCTTCCGGGAAGCCTCCAATACATCCCTCACCGCCTGGGAAAACTGGTGAGGAGTTACATTGAGAGGAACCAAGCTGTCAGGTGGAGAGACTGCAGGTTTGGATGGAGTAGAGATCCATGATGCTGAGTAAGCAGCGAAGGAAACACTGGAAGAAGGAATGGCTCCCTGCTGCTGAGTTGAAGTAGGAGGGAGTACCAAGGTTGTCTGGGCCACCGAGGAGCTATCAGAATCATGGTGGCATGGTCGGATTTCAATTTGACCAGAGTCTTTTGAATGAGTGGAAATGGAGGAAACGCCTACAGAAAGCGATTCCCCCAATCCAGCAGAAAGGCATCCGCTTCGAGATGAAGAGGAGTGTAGATCCTGGAGCAAAATTGAGGCAGCTTGAAGTTGTGGGGAGCCGCAAAGAGGTCTATCTGAGGCGTGCCCCACTGAGAAAAGATCTGATGAAGGGGCCTGGAATGGAGAGTCCATTCGTGAGGCTGGAGGAGACGACTTAAGTTGTCCGCCAAGACATTGTCCTTCCCCTGAATGTAGACAGCCTTGAGGAAGGCGTTGTGGTGAATCGCCCAATCCCAGACTCTGAGAGCTTCCTGACATAGGGAGGCCGAGCCCGTGCTTCACTGCTTGTTGACATAATACACGGCGACCTGGTTGTCTGTGCGAATGAGGACCACCATGTCGTGAAGCAGATGTTGAAATGCTTGAAGAGCATTGAAGATGGCTCTGAGCTAAAGAAGATTGATTTGATGGAGTCGGTCCGCACTGGTCCAGAATCCCTGAGTGCGAAGGCCATCCAGATGAGCTCCCCATGAATAGGTCGATGAATCGGTAGTGAGAACCTTCTGGTGGGGAGGAGTATGAAACAGCAAACCTCTGGATAGATTCGAAGAGGTCATCCACCAAAGTAGAGACTGCTGAAGAGCAGGATTGACCATGATGTGCTGAGTCAAAGGATCTGACACCTGGGTCCATTGAGAAGCCAGGGTCCACTGAGGAATCCTGAGGTGAAGTCTGGCAAAAGGCATCACATGAACTGTAGAGGCCATGTGGCCCAGGAGAACCATCATGTGTCTCGCTGAGATGGACGGGCGAGAAGATACAGACTGGCAGAGACGAAGAAGAGCCTCCATGCGCTGAGGGGGAAGGAATGCTCTGAGTTGAATGGTATCCAGAACTGCCCCGATGAAGGGGAGAGACTGGGAAGGCTGTAGATGAGATTTGGGAAAGTTGATCTCGAAGCCCAAACTCTGCAGGAACCAAATAGTGGTTAGGGTCGCCGAGATGACCCCTGGAGCCGAGGTGGCCTTGATGAGCCAGTCGTTGAGGTAGGGAAATACTTGAAGACCCTGGTTCCGGAGTGCAGCGGCCACTACCACCAGACACTTCGTGAAGACTCTGGGAGACGACGACAGGCCGAATGGAAGCACTCGATACTGCAGATGTAGATGTCCCACCCGAAATCTGAGGAATCTGCGAGAGGCCAGATGAATGGGAATGTGAGTGTAGGCCTCCTTTAGATCCAGAGAGCATAACCAGTCGTTTTGCTCGAGGAGGGGGTAGAGAGAAGCAAGGGTCAGCATGCGAAATCTCTCCTTGACCAGGAACTTGTTGAGGATCCTGAGGTCCAGAATTGGACACAGATCGCCCGTCTTCTTTGGAACAAGGAAGTATCGGGAGTAAAACCCCCGGTTGTGTTGGTCCACAGGACCGGCTCGACGGCTCGAAGCCGGAGTAAAGCCTGAGCTTCCTGAAGAAGAAGGGCGGTCTGAGTCAAGTTGGAAGGATACTCTCTTGGAGGGCGGTCCGGGGGGACCCGATGGAACTGAAGAGAGTACCCTTCCCTGATGATGGTAAGGATCCAGAGGTCGGTGGTAATATCCGCCCATTGATGATAAAAATGATGGAGGCGACCCCCGATGGGAAAAACAGGGAGAGGCAGAACTAGGTTGGTTATGCTCCCTAAGAGAGAGTCAAAAAGGCTGAGGAGCCTTGGGGACAGTAGAAGGCTGAGGCTTTTGTTGAGCCTTCTGTGGAGGCTGTCTCTTCGCTGGTTGTCTCGCAGACGGAGCCTGCCTTGGTGTATAACGCCGTTGATAGATCAAAGGCGGCCGAGAAGGTCGAGACTGCGTCGGCTTAGGCTTGGGTCGAAGAATGGACTGAAAGGATTTCTCATGGTCAGACAGTTTCTTCGTCACGGTCTCGATGGATTCGTCAAATAAATCCGCCCCTGCACAAGGAACGTTGGCAAGTCTGTCCTGGAGGTTCGGGTCCATGTCAATGGTCCGAAGCCATGCCAATCGATGCATAGCCACAGAACAGGCGGCAGCTCATGCCGAAAGCTTGAAGGCATCGTAGGAGGATTGCATCAACTGTAGGCGAAGCTGGGACAGTGAGGCAACCACTTCATCAAATTCGAAGCGAGCCTGAGACTCAACGTAGGATGTAAACTTCCGAAGCACAGGCAGGAAGAACTCCAAATAAGTGGCAAAATGAAAAGTATAATTGAGAACTCTGGAAGCCATCATCGAGTTCTGGTATATGCGCCTCCCAAACTTATCCATGGTCCTGCCCTCGCGGCCCAGAGGTACCGAGGCATACACCTGGGACGGATGAGACCTCTTGAGGGAGGATTCGACCAGTAGGGATTGATGAGAGAGTTGAGAGCCCTCGAATCCCTTGTGATGAACTGTGCAGTACTGGGTATCGAACTTGCCAGGAACAGCAGGAATAGATTACGGCGTTTCAAAACACCTCATGAACATTTGGTCGAGGAGCTTGTGCAGAGGCAGACGAAGAGACTCGGCAGGAGGATGAGGCAAATGTATAGTGTCGAGGTATTCCTTGGAGTACCGAGAACCGGAGTCCAAGGTAATGTCCAGGTCATCCGCCATCTGCTGGAGGAAAGACGAAAAGGATAACTGGTCCGCCAGCACAGGCCTGCGAGACGGACTGGACGAAGTCGAGGCCTCGGGATCCACAGAGACCTGCGATCGACAGGGCGAATATGAGCCACAGGGATCCTCGAACTCCGGTCCCGGAGGAGGAGACACATCTGACGAGGAATACCCCATACGAGGCAGCTTCTTCTGCGGTGAGACTGTAAAGTGTCGAGAGGAGTGCCTCGAAGAATGCCTGGACCGATGCCCCTCCCGGTGCCTGGAAGGGGATCTAGAGCGGCGATGTTTAGAATGGTCCCCAGAAGCCTCCAACGAGTAAATGGGACTCGAGGCAGTAGAGCGTAAAGGTAGGAGATTCGACGCCTCCCGAGACGCAGTCCAGGCCCGATAAGGAGCGCGGAAGAACTCTTCCTGTGTTTTGCGATGCCCAGGGCTTCGATTACTCGAAGAGGGATTCCACACCTCTTCGTCCGGAGGCGTAACGGGCTCTAAAGGGGGCATGTCACTAAAAGAGGCCCGCCTCGAGGGACCGGCCGCCAATCGCCGCTCCTCCTCGCCGAGTAGCGAGAGCGAACGGTGAGGAGGAGGAGGGGGCGGTCCGCCCCCCCGGAGGCGGAACCGGCTGGTCACCCTGGATCGTGGCTATCAACTTGGGTCCCATGGTGGTCATGAGCTCGACAAACTGAGCCTCCAAAAGGGACCACAACGAAGACGACAAGGAGGGAACCGCACCTAAAGTGGGACCTCCTGAACGGTCTTCGCGCTCCTTCGTGGTCGAGTGCTTTTGCTTGGAAGCCTTCGGCACTTTGAGAACCACTGGTGGAATGGGAGGAGGAGGTACCTGATCTGAGGAGATGGAGGAAGGCACCGGAGCAGAAGGCGGAGTCGAAGCCGGAACAAAAGAAGCCGGCTTCAGGAGACTCGGTGCAGCAGAAGCGGCGGAAGACTTCACCGGTGCAGACGAAGCGCTGGTCGAAGTCGAAGCTGAGGGTTCCTTAGCAGCTTCCATCTTGAACATCGACTCCCACAAAAAACAGCGACGCTTGAATGCACGTGCTGTGAGAGTGGAACAAGGCCGGCACGATTTCGGGAAATGTTCTGGACCAAGACACTGCAGGCAGCGTCGATGCGGGTCCGTCAACGAAATTGCGCGCTGGCACTTGCTACACTTTTTAAAACCGGTAATTGGCCGGGACATAGGCCGAAAAAGCTCAGCCGCAAGATCGAAGGAGCAGGGCCTGAGCCACGCGGCCTACCCGGTCGAATCGCCAGTAGAAATTTTTTTTTTTTTTTAAAGAAACCAAATGAAGAAAACACACGATAAAGAGTAAAAGAACTCAAAACCGCGGCAATAGAAGGCAAAAAAACGGGTTTTCAATTAGCGCAGAAATGAAGTAGAACTTCTCAGCTCTGCAGAAAGAAAAGAACTGAGGAGACATGCCCGGACCATCAGGCGGGAAGGCACTGGCGCATGCGCGGTACGGGCATCTCAAAACTTCTGAGTTTCTGCAAGCAAGTATGCTTGTGAGACGTCCGTATCAGGGCTCTGTCGGATGACATCACCCACTAGTGAGAATACCTGCCTGCTTGTCCTGGGATAAGCTGTTGATTCTCTGCAGGATCGGGGGCCTGGCGTAACATGTTTACGCAAGCAAGTAATGCTTATCTTTGAAGCATTAATTCTCACCAAAGAAAGGTTGGGTCCAAGATGAAACAGGATAGCTTCTGTAGCAAAAAAACATGCTCTTTCAAATGATATTTTAAAAACCTACACATCAGAGATATTTGAATCTGAAAAACAGTGAAAATTTGCATAAATGCCTAAAGCCATATTTTTTTGGATGGTCATATCTTCACTTGACTGTAAAAGCTCATATTGCATATCTTGGAAGTACCTCATGGTACATGTCTTCTGGTAAAGTTGTACTCTTAGCTGACTTACCTACCAGCAGCAGTATGGAGCCAAAGTGTGCCAAACATTTTTATTCATGAATTTTTTTGCCTACTTTGCTGACCTGTAGAAATGGAACCACGTTCGCAAAAGATTTCAAACTTGGCACAGATACTTGCCCCAAAGTGTTGTACCAAACTGCAAAATTTCAGACTCTTAGGTAGTTTCCTTCTGCCGCAGTACTTAAGCAAAGTTGGCGTTTTAGGTCACACGAGGCATGGGAGTGGATCAATTGATTTTGTTCAACCACCCCTAGCTCCTGACCAAATTGAAATAGATCCAAAATTTTTTTATACAGTTTCATTTGAAATCCTAGACAACACCCCTGTAAAATTTGATTGGATTTCAAGGGGGGTTGAGTGTGGGCTCTTGGTCCACTTGACATGGAATGACCCAGTCACCACAATAAGAAAAACCACTACATTGTGAGTAAACGGCCCTTCTGGAGCTGGAACCACTGCTTTTACAACAAATAGAGAAAAATTCCTCAGAAAAATAGGTCACCCTCCTATTACATAAAGTATTCGAAGGCAGGGGCACAAAACATCATCATGTATCTGAAAAGAACTCCATGAACTCCACTTGAATCTACCTGCAGCTTCCAGGCATGTAAAAAGCATGTAAAAGAACCAAAACTCAAAAAACAGGAGCTTTCAATCAAAATGCATTATCACTTATCTCAACAGATGGTTGCCATTCTTCCTTCAAATAGTCATAAATCCATTTGGACATCCCAAAAATTTTCAGGTAGACCAGATGGGGTGTAAAAGGAGGAAAGAACAGCCGCTGGGCCTAAAGGGAAAGATTCCAGATTGGGAGGGCAGGCGGGAAGGGAGAATGAGAGGGAGGGAATTAAGAGAGAACCAGGGTAGGGCCGAGAGAGAGACAGTTGGGCCTGGGAGCGAGAGAAAGGAAGATACTGTGGCCCTTGAAGGACAGGGCTACAGCTGCAGTAACTGTTCAATGGCTGGTGAAATAGCTGAAGCTCCATCAGCTGAAGAAATCTACTGCCCGAGTCGCCCCCTTCCTCCTGATGCTGCCTCAGAAGTGAGGAAGTCAACAGCATACCTCCAGCCATTGACACTTGCCTGCACCAACTAAGTGCATCAGCAACTGGAAGCACCCCGTTGATTTCCTCACACTTGAGGCACCACAAGGAGGAGGTAGCTTTGGCAAGGGATTTCTTTGACTGGTAGGCTTCAGCATCTCCACCAGCAGAGGTATGGTACCTAATGTGGGGAGAAGGGAGATAATGAGTATGACCCCCCACCCCCCGACCCCTCCTATTCTCCCCCAATGGACTACTGGCTATGCTCCACCTTTATTTATTTTAGATAGTTATATACCGCCTATCAAAGTTATCTAAGCAGCTTACAATCAGGTACTCAAGCATTTTCTCTGTCTATCCTAGTGGGTTCACAATCTAATGTACTTGGGGCAATGGAGGATTGAATGACTTACCCAGGATCACAAGCAGCAGCGTGGGATTTGAACCCACAACATCAGGGTGCTGAGACTTTTGCTCTAACCACTACACCACTCCTTCCTCCTTTAATTGCGAGATTAAAATTTTTATTCGCACAATCACGAATAAAATTTTTAATCAAAATGCAGCCCTAATTTATATCTATCGCAAAAGACACAACATCTCTAAATAAATATTAATACTTAAGATTTTTACAGTATTCATATGTTTGTCTCTTACAAAAATGATTCCAAAAATTTCTCAGAGCAATAAAAAAAATTATAATCAAAGCAGTTTTACAATTAGAACAGTGTTCTTACCTTTTCTGTAGATATGAGCCCAGGCCTATAGTTGCCTCAGTCTGTAAATGAAAAAACAATCTACAGTCAATATTCATATAGCTGAGAGAGTTAGAAGCAACTACTGAAAAAGGGAGACTCAAACGTTGCTTGATGAAGTTCCTTAGCTTTCTATAAAAGATAAGCAATGGAATTGAACTCCACATCACAGCCTTGAAAAAAATCTATCCTGTAGGACAAGTTGAAATGGGCCACAGACTGCCATAGTACAGATAATATGGTCCTAGAAATGGCCTTTGAAAATCAAACTTGCTTGCACATAGGTGAAGATTATGCCATCAGTTATCCAATTAAAAATCATGATCACTGTCATAAAGAGGCCTATGGACACTTTTTTAATTTCCTGAAACCTTTGGGGTTATAAAACAACCTTGTAAGAATTTTAAAGTCTCTAGTCCACTCCAAAGATTAGGTAACAGGTGTTTTGCAACCCCAACATATGTAGGACTTGTTCATATTTATTTGCATGTTGCTTCACTGTAATCCATGTTTCTATCGTGCCAGGGAAAAAAAATCTGATACCAGTGGTCAGTCAAGTTGTATAACAAATATAGGGAGAAAACTGACTGTATTAGATAAAGGCCCAGAGAGTGAACCAACTTTGAAATGCGCTCAGAAAAATGAAACTCTGACGAGGGGGAGGTAACCCCCTCTTGGGGCAAGAGTTCACCATCCAGTCATAGCATATTTGGTACAAAATAGGTCACACTCTTGAGGTAAAATGAATGTTTCTAAGATCTTCACTATATCTTCTTAAATATAATAAAAATTCACTTATATTTTTATATATTTTCCAATTGTCTTATATAGTTGCATACATTTATCACTGAAGTATGAGAAAAAACCTCACTTATCTTATGTGAGATGCTGTAATAGGGTCCAGGGGTCCCAACGCGGCCCCGTTTCGGTGTCTGCTTCGGGAGACCCCACTGATTGAATGACACTCACTTAGTAGATATAAAGTAACATGATTCATTCATATCCGTGAACTTATATCACTTTGAAAAAATGCCTCAATGTTTCCGGACACTGTAACCCTAGGCAGAACTTATTTATGAAATTTAGAATAGCATGGACAAATTAGTAAAGCCTTGTTCACACATCCCTGCTAAGTCATACAGCCTCTTTTACAAAGCTGTGCTAGCAGCTGCGCTAACGGCCCCGAAGCCCATAGAGATTTAAAGGGCTTTGGGGCTGTTGACGTGTGGCTTTGTAAAAGAGGCCGATAGTTTATTTGCAAAACATTTTATTGAGCAATAAAAATGGAAAGCAGAACAAAGTCAAAATATCTCAAAATGACCAATATCTTACAATATACAGTCATGTTCAACTTTATACAAAATGACCCCCCCCCCTTTCACAAGTTATAAATGAGTTAGCAATATTGTGGATTGAACAGCTCAATTGAGTAAACAGAAGATAATCAAATTCAAAATTCTACTTAGGGCCACAGGAGTTAAAGTAGACCAAAAAGGTTCCCAAGTGGCTTGAAACAAAAGCCCCATAGCGGAAGATAAGTCTTAGTAATTACAACATTCTAAGGTTACAGTATGAAACTAGTGTGCCAGAGTTGTTCTATGGGAGGATCTGGAGAAAATCACAAGATTAGGATACTTCTAAGAACCATCAACATGGATCACCAAAGGAATTGGCGCAGGCCTCTCTTTAGGGGTCTTAGTTTCAAGAGGTTCCTAAACAGCATTGTGGCTGAAGGAATCACTTGCACCTGCCAGATATTAGAAATAAAAAGAAATATCTGTTGCCGAAAAACCATTAATCTGAGGGCATGCCCAAAACACACCTGGGTTTTTTTTTTTTTGCCAGGTTGTTTTAATTTGGAATGAACTTCCCATTCTAGTTACCGTATTTTCACGCATATAACGCGCGCATTATACATGATTTTACAAACCGTGCATAACCTTACACGTTATACGCGTGAGCGCGTTGTATAAATTTTTTTTTACATCATTCCCTCCCCCCCCCCCCCCCCGACATCCGAATCACCCCGCAGGACCGCTCGCACCCCCACCCCGAAGGACCGCTCGCACGCACTCGCACCCCCACCCCGAAGGACCGCTCGCACGCACTCACACCCCCACCCCGAAGGACCGATCGCACCCCCACAGCCTCCCGACCCCCCCCCCCATCATGTAGAAGCTCCTACCGTTGTCCTGCTGCTTCCTCTTCCGGCGGTCCCGGCCCTTCTGTGAGCCCTGCGTCTGCGCTGCTTCCTCTTCCAGCGGTCCCGCCCTTTCTCTGATGTCATAGAAAGGGCGGGACCGCCGGAAGAGGAAGCAGCGCAGACGCAGGGCTCACAGAAGGGCCGGGACCGCTGGAACAGGAAGCAGCAGGACAACGGTAGGAGCTTCTACATAATGGGGGGGTGTCGGGAGGCTGTGGGGGTGTGAGCGGTCCTTCGGGATGGGGTGCAGGTGCGTGCGAGCGGTCCTTCGGGGTGGGGGTACAGGTGCGTGCGAGCGGTCCAACGGGGGGGGGGGTGAATCGGACGTCGGGGGGGGCATCAGGCTTTCAGGGTGGGGACAGGATTTCAAGGGGGAGAGGAGAGTCGGAGCAGCCGAAAGGAGAGTCGGGGCGGGCGAAAGGAGAGTCGGGGCGGCATGCGCGGTATAAGGGTGTGCGCGGTATATAAAAATTTATTTACATGTCTGTTCCCCGCGCGCTATATCCGTGTGTGCGTTTTACACGGGTGCGCGGTATATGAGTGAAAATACGGTAGATCAGTGTTGTACAGTTTTTAGAAAACTTTTTAAAGCATTCTTATTTAAGAAATTTTTATGATGAATATTGATGCTATATTTTGTTTGTAATTGTACATCTACAAATCCAAGCTGTGGCCAATAATGTGGAGGATATGTGGTCAACCTTGAAATCTACCTTACATGTAGCAACGAACCGATACATAAAATCAGCAAGCAAACGGCGAAGAAACAATAGACCCCAATGGTTCACCGCAGAGATCTCAGATCTCATTAAAGAAAAGAAATTAGCATTAGTTTCCTACAAACATTCAGAGACAAGGGAGGCTAAATTGGAATACATGGCCAAATCTACAGCGGTGAAAGCGGCAGTCAGAGAGGCCAAGCATCGAGCTGAGGTAAACCTAGCAAGGAACATCAAGAAGGGCGACAAATCCTTCTTCAGGTATATTAGTGACAGAAAAAGAAACACCGATGGGATAGTGCGCCTTAGGAAATCAGATGGGGAGTATGTAGAATCAGATTCAGACAAAGCCGAACTACTAAATGAATATTTCTGCTCGGTCTTCACTTGCGAGGCCCCGGGGTCCGGTCCACAGTTGCAGGCAAAGCAAAGTTCAGAAGACCTGTTTCGGGATTTTGAGTTTACTTCCGGAGACGTCTACGACGAATTATCAAGACTCAAGGTGAACAAAGCAATGGGGCCGGTCAATCTACATCCCAGGGTGCTCAGTGAGTTCAGGGACATCCTAGCGGAACTGTTATCAGTACTCTTCAATCTGTCCCTGAGCACGGGAATAGTGCCCTTGGATTGGAAAACAGCTAACGTCGTTCCTCTGCACAAAAAGGGTTGCAGGACAGAGGCTGCGAATTACAGACCGGTGAGTCTCACATCAGTAGTGAGTAAACTCATGGAAACACTCAAACAACGCAAATTAGACATGATACTAGACGAGGAGGAACTACGCGATCCCCACCAACATGGATTCACCAAGGGTAGGTCCTGTCAATCCAATCTCATCAGTTTCTTTGACTGGGTAACAAGGAAACTAGATATGGGAGAATCCCTGGACGTCGTGTACTTGGACTTCAGCAAAGCCTTTGATAGCGTCCCCCACCGCAGGCTATTGAGCAAGATGAAATCGATGGGATTAGGTGAAACACTTACAGCATGGGTCCACGATTGGCTGAGTGGTAGACTTCAGAGGGTGGTGGTTAATGGTACCATCTCTAAAACATCGGAGGTGACCAGTGGGGTGCCGCAGGGCTCGGTCTTGGGCCCGATCCTTCAACATATTCGTAAGAGACATGACTCAGGGGCTTCAAGGTAAAATAGCATTATTCGCCGATGATGCCAAACTATGTAACATTGTGAGTAACGGCAGTCTGGAACTTTGGTCCTCGACCTGGCAGCTTGGTGGTATCAAGTTTATTACGGATGTTGTCAATTTTGGTCTGGAAGAAGTTGGAGAGAGCTTCACTGTTGAAGTCTCTAGGGTTATTGTGCCTATTTCCTTGGGTAGTGGAGAGGAGATGGTTTGTCATGGCGAACAGGTGTCTGGATGGGTTGGGGACTCTGTAGGAGTTGTGAGTAGTGGGTTATTTTTGCTTCTAGGATAGCGGATTTATAGGTGGCTGACAGGCTTTTCCAATGTGTCCTTGTCTCATCATTTAGGTGTTTGACCCATTTCCTCTATGCTCTCCTTAGTGTTCTATTTAGGGATCAAAGGTTGTTAGTAAACCAAGGGGCTGGAGGTTTGTTGGTGATTGTCTGTATAGTTTTTTTACTGGGCAAGACGGTTACAGAGGGACTGAATTCCGGAGTGCCAGGTAGAGACAGCTTGATCAATGGAGTGGGGATGGTGGGGGAAAGTTTTGTTGAGGTCTCGGATGCCGGCAGCCATATCTAGGAGGTTGACTGAGTCCATGATCCGTGTTTGGATGGCTGGTTGTGTTTGGAAGTTGAAATTCTATGAGGTGGTGGTCTAACTATTTGACCTGCCGAGTGTGTGGGGGTAGATATGGTCTGGTGGAATCCTAAATCAGTCAAGGCTGAGAGGAAGTCGTCACTCATTCCAGACGCGTTAGGATAGTCAGGGAAGTTGAAATCACCTAGGATTGCCACATGTTTGTGAGAGATGAATAGTTTGGTGGTGAAGTCGAGGAGGGTTTCCAGGGTTTCAGCTGAGGAGTGAGGTGCTTGGTATAACAGGATGAAGGCAATTTGTTTTTGTAGTCTATTGTGAAGGCTAAGGCTTCCAATGTGGGGAGGGTGATGGAGTCTATTAGTTTAGGGGCTTCTCATATTGCTTGCAAAACTTGTATGAAGCATTTGCACCAGTGAACAAATGGAAAGAGAAGTTGCCTGAAATTTGGAGTACAAATGGTTTGAAGGGAACTGAAAAACCACTTCAATGACTTATTTTTGTATTGTTAATATCATAGGCATCAATCAAAATAATCATGACAAGTGGTCTTACCCTGATCTACCTTCAACCAGAAGACCTGTTCCGCACTCTGATCTTGTACCCGTTCAACGTTTCCGTGAACTACTACAGTTTTCAGAGGATAAGTTTTGCATGTCTGACATTGAACAAGGTAAAGAAAGTGGGGCAGTGACAGTGATTCCCAAACAACTTCAAATGGTGAATGTTTTGACTGGAATAAACTGAGTGATCTGATCAGGGACTTAAATCTTTCCAAGGAGTCTTCTGAATTGCTTGCCTCCAAACTAAAGGAAAAGAATGTGGTTGAGCCTGGAACAAAAATTATATTTTATTGAAGGAGAGAAAAGGACTTGATGTCATTTTTACCAAAGACAACTTAGTATTCTGCAATGACATTGAAAACCTTCTGAAGAAAATGGGTCTTTCAGAATTTAACTCAAATGAGTGGCATCTTTCAATGACAGTTCAAAACATAGTTTGAAATGTGTCTTTTAAATAACAGCAACAAATATGGTTATATTCCAATCAGTCACTCCACCAGGATGAAAGAAGAGTACAAGGCCATCTCTTTAGTCTTGGAAAAGATAAATTCCAAGATCAGCAATGGATGATTTGTTTAGACCTGAAGATGGTTAATTTTCTTCTTGGTCAACAAAGTGGCTACACAAAGTATCCTTGCTTTTTATGCCTTTGGGAAAGTAGTCAAATATGAACATTGGACAAAAAAAAAAGATTGGTCTCCGAGTGAATATGTGGTGGGAGGAGGACAAAATGTAATCAATGAACCTTTAGTAGCACGAGATAGCTTTATATGTAGTGGTGGAAGTATGATTCTAAGCCTCATGAAACAGTTTGTAAAGGCTTTGAATAAAGATAGTTCATGCATTGAATACATAGTGTGTATGTTACCTGGACTTACCATGGAAAAACTGAAGGCAGGAATTTTTGATGGTCCACAACTTATAAATGACCCACATTTCATTTATTTATTTAAAAATTTATATATCACATACAACTATGCGGTTTCCATATCACATACATAAAATCTTGTTTCCCTGCGACTTCCACATATACATGTCTAGACAACATCATAAACATCACCCCATTATAAAATATCAGTAAATCAAGACAAAACAACATTCACCAATTAAAAAAAAAACAAAAGATGTCAGATCAAATGATTGATTCTAAAGTAAATAGCCAAACCAATTCACATTTACATACAAAGCAAGTCTAATTCCAGCAGTTCATAAACACAAACATGCTTTAAATCATACGTTACTGTGAAGGAAATCTAAAGAGGATATTATCAGATGAAATAAGCATTAACATAGGAAGGCATTGGCAAATAATTCCGTTAGTAAATAAAATTGAATCACATGCATGGTCTTCATTTGTTCTTGTTGTGAAAAACTTTCTTAGAAACAAGAAGGCAGACAACTACACACAATTAGTAGAGGAAATGCTCTTTCATTTCAACATGAGTGTTAAAAGTCATTATCTGCACAGTCACCTAGATTGCTTTCCAGAGAACCTTGGTGACTTAAGCGAAGGAGGTGAAAGATTTCACCAAGACAAAAACAATGGAACTCAGATACAAATGAAGATGGGATGCCCACATGATGGCAGACTATTTTTGGAATATTATGCGGGATTGCCCTGGCAGATTCTACTCTCAGAAGTCTTACAAAAGGAGCTTCTTGTGTGTCGAATAACTGGAAAGTTTGTATCATAAACTTGTGCTTTTGGTATGAAGTAGATTTTCATGTTGTGCACTTTTCTTCTAATTTTTAATAGGTTTCCTTCATGTTTAAAAGATAGTAATTTAAACACTACATTAAAATATCCTGATTTTTTTAATGGGCGAGCAGAGTGAAGAGTGGTTTATGGCACATGTCCTGTATTTCAAAAACTAGAGCTAATAGGAAAAAACTGGTGCCATTTTTTGAATCAGGTCAAATATACCCAGAAACAGGGCTAACACGTAAGGCACCAAAATGAGTGTTGGCCAGTGATAATTTGTCAAGCCTGGGGGTTAGCACCCTAATTTCCTCCACTTGTGCACTATTTTCCAGACTGTGGAATGGCTAAATGTCAAATTCTTTTGAGATCTTTTTAAATCCCTTACCAGACTTATAAGCTGCTACAATCTTCTTTCTGAAGACCTCAAACAGCTCTTTTGATCTCACCATGGTGTTCACTCTCATCGCAGTAGTCATGAGCACACCAAACTAAATGTCTGAGGTTTAAGTAGGGCAACCCACCTTCAAAATGCTGAGTAACAATGTTTTTGTAGTCTATTGTCCAGTCCGGAAAATCATGTGCACCTAATGTGATACACCTGTGTGTGATTTGAGCCACTTTTTGTGGGAGGATAAGTGGGGGTGTCCTAATTTATTCCTCAGAATACACATTTTTGTGGATATCTTTTGTTTCATATGTAAATCAAGGAAAAGTTTTGTTATTTACCTACAATTACATCACTTTCTTTTCCAGAGATAAATTAAAAAAAGATCTGACATAGATATGTGAACATTTCTTAAGAAAGAACTGAATATTTTATGAGGTGTCCTAATTTTTCCATATGACTATGCTGAATTGTATTTTTCAGAGCGGAATTTGAAAATGTGCAAGGATGTAAGGACTTCTACAAGGCACTGTACACAGACATTCTAAAAAACTTGAAGGGGCTTCATGTAGAAAACGTAATGAGGACTTATCACTCGGCTATCCCTAAGAAAACAGACATTTTGAAACTTTACACTTGTGGGCTTCTAAACAGAAAAACAGAAATCAAAGCTGTAGTTGATATTCCAAGAGCTCAAAGACACTTTTTAGCTTGTATGAAAAAGGGGGGGGGGAAAACACAACTAAAAAAAACAAAAAACAAATGCTTCTACAAAGCTTAATATTTAGCAAGTCTAGAGAATAAAAACTCTTGATATGCTTAACAAAAGATTTTCATAAAAAGTTCCTTCTTTTATAAGGCAGTAAAACTGTTCACATTTCTAGTAGCCAAGAGGATGCACTTGCATAAATGAATTAAGACTGCAACCAAAATAATAAGCATCACGTTGAAAAACAAATGCAAACATGTATTTCCTGTGATGTGGCTATTATTATCACTGTTATTAAATACCAAACTTGGCAATCGTGTCAGGCTCCATGGATCATACCAAGGCCTGACTAAAAGATTTAATTAAAACACCCTGCCCTTTAGGGAAACAATGAATCAATGAAATATGTATACTCTGGAGGAGAGAAGGGACAGGGGAGATATGATAGACATTTAAATACTTGAAAGAACCAAATATTTTCTAAAGAAGAAAAAATGTACAACTAGAGGGTATAATTTGAGGTTACAGGGAGGAAGACTTAGGAGCAATGTTAGGAAATTCTTCTTCATGGAGAGGGTGGTAGTTGTCTAGAATGCCCTCCCGAAGGACATGGTGGAGAGGAAAACGGTGATGGAATTTAAAAAAGCATAGGATAAGCATAGAAGATGTAAATTAAAGAACTAAGGCATGGTCTGGGTTCCATATATGTTCGGTGTAGGATGGCCTGGCGTGGGCATCAATGTGAACGCCACTAATATGGAACATGACTTTACGGGGAAGCTGGATATTGGGGAGTCCCTGGACATCGTGTACTTGGACTACAGCAAAGCATTCGATAGCATACCACACCGCAGATTATTGAGCAAGATGAGCTCTATAGGACTGGGTGACACATGACTGCATGGGTTGGGGACTGGCTTGGAGGTAGACTTCAGAGGGTGTGGTGAACAGCACCCCTTCCGAAACGACAGAGGTGATCAGTGGAGTGCCGCATGGCTCGGTCTTAGGCCCGATCCTATTCAACATCTTCATAAGGGACTTGGCTGAGGGGCTTCAAGGTAAATTAACGTTATTCGCCGATGACGCCAAACTATGCAATATAGTAGGCAAGAGCACAATAGGGCCTGACAAAAACTTAATGCCTGACAGTATGACGCACGACCTTCTCCTACTGGAGCATTGGTCCAGGACCTGGCAACTAAGTTTCAATGCCAAAAAATGCAAGGTCATGCACCTTGGCAGCAAAAATCCATGCAAGACTTACACCCTTAATGGTGAGATCCTAGCGAGGACTGTAGCAGAACGAGACTTAGGGGTGATCATCAGTGAGGACATGAAGACTGCTAATCAAGTGTAGAAAGCTTCATCAAAGGCCAGACAAATCATAGGTTGTATACGCAGGAGTTTCGTCAGCCGTAAGCCCGAAGTCATAATGCCATTGTATAGATCCATAGTGAGACACCATCTGGAATACTGTGTACAATTCTGGAGGCCACATTACCGCAAAGATGTGCTGAGACTTGAGTCGGTCCACCGAATGGCCACCCGGATGGTCTCAGGACTTAGGGATCTCCCGTATGAACGGCTGGATAAATTACAGCTTTACACACTCGAGGAACGCAGAGAGAGGGGAGACATGATCGAGACGTTCAAATACCTCACGGGCCGTATCGAGGTGGAGAAGGATATCTTCTTTTTCAAAGGTCCCACGGCAACAAGAGGGCATCCGTGGAAAATCAGGGGCGGGAAATTGCATAGCGACACCAGGAAATACTTCTTCACCAAGAGGGTGGTTGATCGATGGAATAGTCTTCCATTACAGGTAATTGAGGCCAGCAGCGTGCCTGATTTTAAGACTAAATGGGATCGACACGTGGGATCTCTTCACAGAGAAAGGTAAGGGAGGGTCATTGGTGAGCAGACTGGATGGGCCGTGGCCCTTATCTGCCGTCACTTTCTATGTTTCTAAACAGGATGGTTGGATAGGCTGGAGTGAGCTTGGACGGCAACTTCAGCATTTGGAACCTAAGACAATATCAGACTTCACAGAAATATCAAAGAGATAAGTTAATTTAATCAAGTATTTTTAATGGGTATAACTTATGGATAGACTGGATGGATCGTTTAGGTCTTTTATCTGTTGTCATTTACTATGTTACTATATTTGTGTTTCAAACCTGGTATGCTTCTCACTGGTCTACCTCTTCTCTAGACCAGGGGTGCCCAATACGTCGATCGCGATCGACCGGTAGATCGGGAAGGCAACACGAGTCGATCGCAGAGCCAATCCCGGGATCCGTGATAGACTGGTGTTGCCGTCCTGATCTACCGGGCCGATCAGCCTTCCTCTCCCCGACGTCAAAAACAACAACGCCGGACATACGGGCAGCTTTTTCAATTTTACAGTTTAGTCTAGTTTTTGTTATTTCAGGGGGTGACAGCGGCAGCAGCCTGAAAAAGAAATCATCCTGGCCGGGGTCGGTGTCATGATCTGGATCTTCTACCTCTTTCAGCAGCCTCTCCCTTCTACCTGCATCCGGCCACACAACCCTGCTCCGCGGCTCTCTTCGGCAACTCAGCAGCAGCAGCGATCGACACAAGCTTCTGACGTCGTGGCCTACCCTCTGCAAGTTCCGCTTAATTTGTTTCAACTTCCTTTTTCCACAAAGGCGGGACTTGTAGAGGGAAGGCCTCGATGTCGGCAGCCTGTCTTGATCACCGCTGCTGACGAATTGCTGAAGAGAGCCGCGGAGCAGGGGGTGTTGCCGGGTGTAGGTAGAAGGGAGAGAGCCAGATGCAGGACTCGTGGGTGAGGGAGGAGAAAAAGAAAGAGAGAGGGGAGGGAAACAAAAGGAAATATGTCATACCGGGCTGGGCCAAGTGGAGGGAGGGTGGAAAGATTCTGGCTATAGGGTGCAGTAACAAAGGAAAAGGGGGGAAAGCTGAAAATGGAGATAGTGACACAAAGAAGAGAAAGGGTAAGCAGGACCTACTTAATAAGGATAGAGATATAGAGGGGACATGCTGAAAGCAGGGGTGGTGGTGGTTTAACACAGAGGGAGAAATCCTGAAAAGGGGTTACATGGGTTTACAGAGGGAGGCAATGCTGAAAGAGGCTAGATTGGCACACAGAGGGAATAATACTGAAATGGAGGGTTGATGGGGATACAGATGGAGCAATGCTGAAAAAGGGGAGAGGAGATAGGAACACAGAGAGGGAGCAATGCTGAAGAGAGGTAGTGCTGAAAAAGAGGAGGGGAAATAGAGACACAGAAGTAAAGGGGGGAGGAGATAAAGACATTGAAAGGGCAAATGGTGAACATGGGGTAAAGACAAGGAGAGAGACAAATGAAGATTTTGAAAAAGTGGTGAGATAGGGATATATGTGAGATGGACACAAAGAAGGGTGATGCTGGAAAAGAGGTGAAATGGTAATTCTGTCAGACACAGAAGGGAAATGCTGGATCAAGGAGAGATGGGGCTCAGGCTGGATGGAATGCGGAGAAATGCCTGGCTGGCCCGGAACTTCCTCTCCTATGGCAGAATTGATGTTGGGGAGCAGAATGCTGGTTAACACGATGCTTCTGCAGGGAGAGCATGGGGCGGCGGTGGCTTAGGGGCCTGTTCCCCAATGGCGGTGGCAAACCTAGTGGCTTGGGAGAGGGCAAGGAGAAAGAAAGAAAGGGGGCAGGCAGGGAGACAGAAAGAAGGGGGAACAGGGAGACAGAAAGAAAGGGGGCATGTAGAGAGAGAGAAAGAAAGGAAGGCAGAGAGAGAAAAAGAAAGAAAAAGTTGGGGGAGAGAATGAGGTCTGGAGGGGAGGAAGCATACAGGAAGCATACAGGAGGCTGAAAGAAGGGAAGAAATATTGGATGCACAGTCAGAAGAAGAAAGTGCAACCTTAGACTCATGAAATCACCAGACAACAAAGGTAGGAAAAATGATTTTATTTTCAATTTAGTGATCAAAATGTGTCATTTTGAGGATTTATATCTGCTGTCTATATTTTATACTATGGCTCCCTTTTACTAAACCGCAATAGCGGTTTTTAGAGCAGGGAGCCTATGAGCGTCAAGAGCAGCTCCCTGTGCTAAAAACTGCTATCGCGGTTTAGTAAAAATGGAGGGGGGTATATTTGTCTATTTTTGTATGGTTGTTACTGAGGTGACATTGCATAGAGTCATCTGCCTTGACCTCTGAAAATAAAACCCGGAATATGAATGATAATTAACATTTTCTCTGCCTTTCAGTGTGCTTTGTGTTTTGTTTTTTTTATTTTATGTTGGTAGATCATTTTGACTTGGTCATTTTAAAAGTAGCTCGTAAGCCCAAAAAGTGTGGGCACCCCTGCTCTAGACTATTAAACCTCACAGCAAAATAATAAAAGGAAAGCCCTTTAAAAAATAATTTTTTTCACCCCCTCTCTATATAGCTTAAAGGCAAGCGCTACATATACTGAAAGTTAATGCATTACATGGACATGATCTGTATTTATTTTTCAAAAATAATGGCTCGTTTTACCCAGGTAAACTACCTATTCAACTAGGAAATATTTTCGAAAACTGCCCTCACCAACATAACTATAAAGAGAGACACTAGAATAGAAGTGGGCAAATTTTTGACTCGTGGGCCAGAATGGGTTCTTAAATTTGACAGAGGGGCCGGACC
This sequence comes from Geotrypetes seraphini, assembly GCF_902459505.1. NCBI lineage: Eukaryota > Metazoa > Chordata > Amphibia > Gymnophiona > Dermophiidae > Geotrypetes > Geotrypetes seraphini. Next base: position 137,954,938 of record NC_047089.1, read on the forward strand.
AGGGCGTCATTTCCACTTCCATCCTGACATGAGCATGCGCGCGTGCATCTCGCAGAGCTGCAGCCGACCATGGGGGAGTTTACAGGTGCACTGTGTGCACTTCTGACGCTAGGTGCCCTCGAGGGTCCGCTGTCTGCAATACTGCAGCTGCTCGGAGCGCTTGGCCGTGACCTGCCTAGAGAGCTCCATCGAGATCTTCAAACTGGCCACCAACTGGGAAAACACAGGCATTGCAGGAAAATTTGGAGGGCAGGATTAAAAAACTAAACGGGCTGTAGTTTGCACTAGAACCTACCTAACCTTCAGGACTTACACATTAAAAGAACAAAAAACTCTCAAGAGAGGGAGTAGTTTGTAGAACCCTACTGTAGAGTTCTGATAAAGATTTACAGAGTCTTTCTTCAAATATAAGCCCATTGAAGTATTTCACGTACCGTATTTCCCCATGTATAAGCCGCCCCTATGTAGAGGCCGCAGGAAATGCCGATTTAAGTTTTAAAACTCTTAGATAAGCCACCCCATGTTTCTAGCTGTGGCTTATCTAAGAGTTTTAAAACTTAAATCGGCCTATACAATGGAGCGGCCTATACATCATCCCCTCGCTGGTAATCCTGGACGGCCGCGCCTGTCTCCTCCAAACATGCTTTGCAGGGCAGGAGCGATGTTTGCAATCTCAAGCCTCGCCCCACACCACTTCCTGATTGGCTGCTATCAGTTCTCGCGACGACAGCCATTCTACAGTGTTGGTCAAAATACTTAAAATGAAAGTAAAAATATGCAAGTGCAGTGAAGAACATTAAAAATTTTACTTTAAGTAAAATGTTAATGCTTAATACTAGACTGAATACTAGACTGAAACTGAGGGGCACCAGGCCCAGGACAAATATTAGGAAGTTCTGTTTCGCACAACGAGTGGTGGACACTTGGAACGCTCTCCCTGAGGAGGTCGTGATGGAGACCAGCATTCTGGGATTCAAGAGCAAGTTGAATGCACACCTTCTTGCAAATCACATTGGAGGATACGAGTAAACAAGGTTTCTCAGCAGGGAACACCTGGCTTGGCCTCCGCAGGTGCGGGTCGCCGGACTGGATGGACCTAGAGTCTGATCCGGCGAAGCCATTTCTTATGTTCTTATGTTCTTTAAGCCCGTTACATTAACGGGTGCTATAATAGATGTCTTTCTTTCTGTCTGTCTGTCTCCTCGGCTATCCACCACCACCCCCCCTTCCTTTACCTCCCCACCGTCCAGCAGCACCTCTTCCCTGCTCCCCCTGTCCAGCAGCACCCCTTCCCTGCTCCCCCCTGTCCAGCAGCACCCCTTCCCCGCCCCCCTCTGTCCAGCAGCAGCCCTTCTCCATTCCTTTAACCTCCCCACTGTCCAGCAGTACCTCTTCCCTGCTCCCCCCTGTCCAGCAGCAGCCCTTCTACCTTCCTTTTACCTCCCCACTGTCCAGCAGCACCCCTTCCCTGCTCCCCCTGTCCTGCAGGAGCCCTTCTCCCTTCCTTTTACCTCCCCCCTGTCCATCAGCAACCTTCCTGCTCCCCCTGTGCAGCAGTAGCCTTGTAGTAATTTTTTTTCCTTATCTGCTCCCCCTGTCCAGCATCTGCTAGGCCATGCAGCCTCAGGCCTTTTGCTAGGTCGGCCCGACTCACAATATCGAAGTGGGCCGGCCTAGTAAAAGTTCTGTGGCTGCTTAAGTAGACCATGGCTGCTGCCGCTGCTGGTCCAAGAGTTCGAAGAGGCATCCCGGCAGCGGCAGGAAGTCAGCCGGCATCGGAGATGGAAGAAGAGGTGTCCCGGCAACCTGGAGGAAGGTAAGGAAAGCGCCGCATACGCTGCAAACTGCCACAGGCCGCACGCACTGCACGCTGTAGTACTGTACCATGTTTCTGCCACGGAGCTACGGATCATGGAGGCAGGGATCACGGCATGTCAACTACGCATGTGCGGTAAGGGTTTTATTATTAGTGATAATACTTTGAGTAAAAGTATCTAAATATGAGTACAATGAATGTAATTATTGTTTATCACCACCATTCTGGCCTACTCTTGTTTTTATCCCAACAATTTTATTGCTCTAAAATTGAATCCAATTTGCTTTAAGCAAAACTAAATTTTGAAAATGACTCAACTTGGGCAAATGTGCTTGTGAGTCATTATTAAGCCAGCACAGCTAAAAAAAGGTGCTAAACAACATCACTGGCAGAAAGTAGATTACTCAGACTGAGTAAAATATTCATACAAATCAGGCCAGGCTATAATATTATGGATGTCTTTTGACTGGGTCTGCAGGTATTATTGATCAAGGGAATCTTTTTCTGTATAGAGAAAAATACCAAAATCATTGTCATCTATATTCATGTTTCAAAAGCTTATACTATACCGTCTCTCAAAAACTGAAGCGATTTACACCATAACCTGAAATTCGGACAGGAACTACAAAATCATCACAGAAAAGTTAAGATTAGGAAAACAAAGGAAGAGAAAGCAGGGCTGAGAGGGGAGGAAAAACACTATATTAGACAGAAACATATTGTTTATTGTTTACTGAAAGTTTCTATACCGCTACTAATGACTGGGGAGTCAATTCAGAGCGGTTTACATGAGCGGTTTAATGTAATTGACATCAGATAAATGCCGAATGGCCCATCCAGTCTGCCCATCCAAACATCTGCTATCTCCTCCTCTCCCTAAGAGATCCCACATGCCTGTCCCATGCTATCTTGAATTCAGATAGTCTTCATCATCATCACCTCCATTGGGAGACTATTCCATGCATCTACCACCCTTTCTGTAAAGAAGTATTTTCTTACATTACTCCACAGAATTTTCTTTCATTTAAAAGTCTCACTTCCTGTACATTAATGTGATGGAGATAAGAACATAAGAATAGCCTTACTGGGTCAGACCAATGGTCCATCAAGCCCAGTAGCCCATTCGCATGGTGACCAATCCAGATCACTAGTACTTGGCCAAAACCCAAGTTGTAGCTTCCCCCGTGTCTTTCTCAACAACAGACTACGGACTTTTCTTCCAGGAATTTGTTCAAACATTTCTTAAAACCAACTACGCTATCCAATCTTACCACATCCTCTGGAAACGTGTTCCAGAGCTTAACTATTCTCTGAGTGAAAAAAAATTTCCTCCAATTGGTTTTAAAAGTATTTCCCTGTAACTTCATCGAGTGTCCCCTAGTCTGTAACTTTTGACGGAGAGAAAAATTGATCCACTTGTACCCGTTCTACTCCACTCAGGATTTTGTAGACTTCAATCATATTTCCCTTCTGCCATCTCTTTTCCAAGCTGAAGAGCCCTAACCTTTTAGTCTTTCCTCATACGAGAGGAATTCCATCCCTTTTACCATCTTGGTCGCTCTTCTTTGAACCTTTTCTAGCGCCACTATATCTTTCTTGAGATAAGGAGACCAGAATTGAGCGCAATACTCCAGATGAGGTCGCACCATGGAGCGATACAGGGGCATTATAACATTCTTAGTCCTGTTGACCATCCCTTTTTTTAAATAATTCCTAGCATCCTATTTGCTTTTTTGGCCACTGCCACACATTGGGTGGAAGATTTCATCGTATTGTCTACGATGATACCCAGATCCTTTTCTTGGGTGCTAATCCCCAAAGTGGGCCCTAGCATCCGGTAACTATGATTCACGTTATTCTTCCCAATGTGCATTACTTTGCATTTGACCACATTAAATTTCAGCTGCCCTTTGAATGCCCAGTCTTCCAATTTCCTAAGGTCCGCCTGGCGATTTTATCACTTTTTAACTTGTCGATTTGGCTTAGTACATCTTCCAGATTCACCGAGATTTCTTTCAGTTCCTCCGCATCATCACCCTTGAAAACCATTTCCAGTTCAGGTAGATCTCTTACATCTTCCTCCGTAAAGACCGAAGCAAAGAATTCATCCAGTCTTTCCGTTATGGCCTTATCCTCCCTTGCTATCATATTCCCTATCTCCCATTGTAGAGATATTTAAACATCACTATCATATTCCCTATCTCCTGCCATTCCTCCAGAGCAGTGGTCTCAAACTCGCGGCCTGGGGGCCACATGCGGCCCGCCAGGTACTATTTTGAGGCCCTCGGTATGTTTATCATAATCACAAAAGTAAAATAAAACAGTTTCTTGATCATATGTCTCTTTAGCTATAAATGACGATATTATTATTAAGACTTAGCCAAAAGGAAAGATTTATAAACTATAAAGAGTTTTACCTCATGCAGAATTGTCATTTCTTTACAAACGCATTAACTATTTATTCTGAGGCCCTCCGAGTACCTACAAATCCAAAATGTGGCCCTGGAAAGGGTTTGAGTTTGAGACCACTGCTCCAGAGCATACATATTAAGGTCTCTAAGTCTGTTCCTATATGATTTATGACAAAGACCACTAACCAATTTTTTAGCAGTCCTCTGGACTAACTCCATCCTATTTATATCTTTTTGAAGGTGTATCTCCAAAACTGCACACAATATTCAAAATGGGGGCTTCACCAGACTTACACAATGGCAATACCACCTCCCTTTCCTCTACTTATTTATTAATTTTCTAGCCTGTCCTCTCCAGGATCCTAGAACGGGTTACAAAGGTACATCCACATTAGTTCAAATACATTAGACCAGGGGTGCCCAACACGTCGATCGCGATCGACCAATAGCTCAGGAAGGCAACGTGAGTCGATCGCGGAGCCATCCCGGGCTCCGTGATAGACTCGTGTTGCCGTCCTGATCTACGGGCGATCAGCCTTCCTCTGAGTGTTCTCCCTAGGGCCTTTTAGCTGGGCGGTCCGCCCAGCTATCATCTGCCGCTGCTGAACATTAAAAAAACCCCAAAAAACCGGCTTGGAGATTTCAGCCCATAGCAAACTTATGCTCCAGGCTCTAACGTGTGCGTGCCGGCTTCTCTTCTCTTCCCTCTGAAACCGGAAGTTATGTCCGGGGAGGGAGGGGAGAAGGGAAGCCGGCACGCACATGTTGAGAGCCCTGAATCGCTATGGGCTAATGCAGGAGACAGGTTAGTGAAGCATTTGTTCTTCTTCCTGCCAGGTCCTGCCTACTTTCTGTTTCCGCGAAGGCAGGACCTGGCAGCATTTCCCCCAATAGGTTGATCACGATCTTGGGCTGATCAACCTTCCTCTTTCCAACGGCAGAATTGACGTCGGGGAGAGGAGTGCTGGTCGGCCGAAGCAGGGAGAGCTTGGGGCCTGTTATTGGTGGCGTTTGGGTCCTGGTCCCCGATGGTAATGGCAGTGGCAGTGGCTTGGGGGAGGGCAGGGAGAAAGAAAGAAAAAGGGCAGGCAGGGAGACAGAAGGAAAGAAGAGAAACAGAAAAAAATGAAAGGGAGGCAGAGAGAAAGAAAGGGCAGGGAAGAGGAAGGAAAAGTTGGGGGAAGGAATGAGGTCTGGAGGAGAGGAAGCATACAGGCTAAAAGAAGGGAAGAAAGATTGTATGCACAGTCAGAAGAAGAAAGTGCAACCAGAGACTCATGAAATCACCAGACAAGGTAGGAAAAATGATTTTATTTTAAATTTAGTGATCAAAATGTGTCTGAATTTATATCTGCTGTCTATATTTTACACTAAGGTCCCCTTTTACTAAACCGCAATAGAGGTTTTTAGCGCAGGGAGCCTATGAGTGTCGAAAGCAGCGCTGGGCATCTAGCGCAGCTCCCTGCGCTAAAAACTGCTATCGTGGTTTAGTAAAAAGGGAGGGGGTATATTTGTCTATTTTTGTATGGTTGTTACTGAGGTGATAGTGCATAGAGTCATCTGCTTTGACCTCTTTGAAAAACCCTGGAATAGGAATGATAATTAACATTTTCTATGCGTACAGTGTGCTTTGTGGTTTTTTTTTTAATTTTATTGTTGGTAGATCATTTTGACTTGGTCATTTTAAAAGTAGCTCGCAAGCCCAAAAAGTGTGGGCACCCCTGCATTAGACAGTGAGCGGACAATGGGTAAGGGATCAATAGACAACATGCAGGTTTACACAGGTACATCCAAGCATCCTGGCTTTGATCATCACCTTTTCTACCTGTTTTGCCACTCTGAGATCATCAGACACAATCACCCCAAGTCCCGCTCTTCTTCCAAGCACAGAAGTACTTTGCCTCTTATACTATATCGTTCTCCTCGATTTTTGCATGCAAAGTGCATGACCTGCATTTTTTTTTAGCATTAAATCTTAGTTGCCCAATATCAGTCCATTCTTCAAGCTCACCAAATCTCGCCTCATGTTATCCACACCCTCTGGCGTATCTACCCTATTACAGAGATTTACCAGACAGTCTTTCAGCAGTATCACTCACAAAGATGTTAAATAGAGCCAGCCCAAGAACAGATCCCTGCGGCACTCCACTATCATCATCGTTATCTCCCGAGCAAACTCCATTTACCACTACCCTTTGACTCCTTCCACTTAACCAGCTTTTAATCCAGTCAGTCACTTTAGGGCCCATAATGTTACTATATAAATTCAGGTTTATTAAAAAAATTTACTAAGAAATAGATCAAAGCAGTTTATAATACTTAGTGTGGCTAAAATGAAATACATAACTTTTAAAATTGAGCAAAAATAAAAAAAAAATTCAGGACGAACAGAAAAAAGGAAATAAACAACTGAAACAGCAAAAAAAAAAAAAAAAAAAAAAAAAAAAAAAAAGGAGTATTTAAAGCAGTATTTCCCAAGTCAGTCCTGGAGTACCCCCTTGCCAGTCAGGTTTTCAGGATATGCGCAATGAATATGCATGAAATTGATTTGCATACACTGCTGCCATTGAATGCAAATCTCTCATGTATATTCATTGTAGATATCCTGAAAACCTGACTAGTAAGGAGGTATTCCAGGATCGATTTAAAGTAACTGAAACCACTGCACTACAAAAGGAGGCTAAAAATGAGAACAAAGGTAATAGGAGTTCCAAAGTTAGCTTTAAAAATCAAACCATCTAAAAGCACTGCAGTGAACAATGGAGACACTGTATGAGTGTGAATGGATGGTAATAAATGAGCAAACAAACAGTGGGTAAGCCCAGAGGCAGAATGACTCATATCTATACTGATATTTCATCATCCTGTTTAAGGGAAAGTATTTACCAAAATAGTTCAAGCACTTTACAAACAGTGACATGCTAATATCTCATTTTTAATCTGCCATTTATTTTGGTTTGCAAAAAGCTGAAAGCCAACATTTTACAGGTGGATTAAAAGTCTGAACTAGAGAAAGACACGGGGAAAAAATCTGTCCCCGTCTCTGCCCCGTCCCATCACTGCGAGCTCAGTCTCTGTCCCTGCCTCCACATATATTCCCCATCATCCTCTTTCACCCGATCCAGCAGCTCCCTCCCTTCCCTGGCTCACTTTAATTTTCATCTTAACAAGCCGTCGGAGCCTTGAAGTTGTGTGTGGCTGCTGGAAAGTCCTCCTCTGATTCAACCAGAAACAGTACAATATAAACCAGTGTCCCCTGAAGGAGGCGCTATCCAGTAGCGCCGAACCAGGGATCCTTGTTAGGACTCTTTTTACATTTGTACAATTTAAATAAAGACCCTTTAGGTTCACTGTAACATCCACCTTGTCTTTCTCCTGTATGAAGATTCTCAAAATCCACCATGCCTTTAACAATGGTCGCAAAACCTGTTCCAGGTGGTTTGGCGTGGAAGTATTCTACCGGCCAGTTCTCAAAAGGGATCACCATGGTCTTTTCCAAGCTTCCTGGCAGACTCCGACTCTGCCATGCAAATGTATTACAATGAGGTCATTAATATTTAAATGAGCACTCCGGGTAGATCTCTATTATTGCCGGGTGATTCCCTAACCTCGCTGTCCTACATTTGCAGGCAAAATTTTCTGGCAACTCTGAGCTGTCATAGCCTTACTTTCTGGTCAGTGCCTGAGTGCTGATTGGCTTAAGGCTTGACAGCTCAGACCTACAATAAAAATTTGCCTCCTCCCCCCCCCTAATACCCAAGGCAGGAGGGTGCCCACTCCTTCCCACTGCCGTCGTCAAGCAACCCCCTCTCCTCAACAGCAGGAGGGATGCTCATTCGCTTCCGCTTTCAAGCAAACCCCACCCCCCCACACATACACTCCAGGCAGTGGGAAGAATCCTCACTCCTTCCTGCCACCACTGTCAAGCAACCTCCCCAACACACACAGCAGCAGGAGAGATGCCCACTCCCTTCCGCCGCTGCCGCTGTGCCCCTGACAACCCCCTTCCTCCCCACCTTGCTCACGAAGGCTGGACATAGGGATATCTACTCCCACCGGACAGCAGGCCCACCTCTTCAAAATGGCAGGCCTTCCCCTCCATGGGGCATCTGGGATGCACCAGGGTGGGGCCTAAAGCTCTGATTTGAATCGGTTGGAAATGTGATTTCTGGTAGTTGACTGCAAATCCCAGAAACTCCAGTAGACAAACTGTGGAATCGAAGGCATGTTGAACTTGATGCAATGATGTTGCCTTGATTAGCCAGTCGTCTAGGTAAGGCAAGATATGAAACCCACATGAGCAGATGATTGCAGCTACTACCATCAAGCATTTTGTGAAGACTCTCGGTGCTGATGCCAGACCAAAGAGTAGAACTTTGTACTGAAATGGTATGAATCCACTCGAAAGTAAAGATATTTCCTGTGCAGAGAAGATGGAAATATGTGTGTATGCTTCCTTGAGATCTAGAGGGTTCCAGAGAGACCATACGAAAACTTATCCTTCACTAAGTACTTGTTGAAAGGATGAGGATCCAGAATTGGACAGAGACCTCCAGTCTTTTTTGGTATCAGGAAATACTTGGGGTAGAATCCTCAGCTCTCACCTGCATGGGTACTTGCTCTATCGCACTGAGCTGGAGGAGGGCCGAGAACTCTTGGTAAAGAAGGATCTTCTGAAGGGAGCTGAAGAGAGACTCTTTTGGAAGAGGTTTGGAGGCTTTCACAGTAAGTGCAGGGCATAACCCTGGCTCACCACTTGTAGAACTCACTAGTCTGATGTTATGAGGGTCCATCGATGGTAAAAGTGGTGGTGTCTGCCTCCTATGGGAAGAGTCTAAGATAGAGAAAGAGACTCAGGCAATGCTCTCAAGAAGGGGGTCAAAAAGACTGTTTGGATTTTGGTTGAGACTGAGTCTTCTGTTATCTCTACTGTCCAGACAATTTGATTTGTTTTCTGGGTGGGACAGATGAGGCTACAAGTAGACTGACTATACCTAGGCTTGAAGTAGTATGAACAGCATTTTGAAGTATTGGAATATCTTTTGGACAATTGTGACTAAGAAGATTTCATGCTGGACAAGGTTGTCTGTCATGCAATCAGTGTAGGTCTTGCTCTTTTGTGTAACCTCCTCAATACAATCCCCAAACAGATCATCTCCTACACATAGAGAGATGGTCCTGGACATTGGTGTCTAAATCCAAAATCCAGAGCCAAGCCTTCCTGTGCATTGCAGTAGACCATTAATCATGTTAATGTGTTAAAAACTGTGCAGCTCTAGTAACTATATTTTTCTAGTAGATAAATCTTTTCTTAGAGTTTTTTCTTTTCTGGTACTTTGCCACATTATGAATTATCTCTGTCAAATATTTTATCAATCACACTTACATGTTACCTAAAGAAAAATTTTGTACTGTAGTTTCAAGGGTGTAGGCTGCTTGGCTTGATATGGAATAGTGTGTTAGGTAAAGACACAATGCATCACTAATCAGTTGTATTAGTGAAACCTCCTAAAGAATTCCAGCTTCATGTGACTTCCTAAAATGAATCACAGAATTTCATGAACTAATGTTAATAAAATGTCATATTATGACAGCTGATTCATAATTGGGCATTAAGACTTGACAGGGAGTGCTTTACCTGCCTCAATTACTGTATTTTGAGAGAAACAAGGCAGAATGAGTAGTAGAGGTGTTTAACACTTAAAATACAGCTTGGAGTGTACCCAACCACAGGTACATGATACTGTGTTCCATATAAGGAATTGCCAACCAGGAAAAAATCTTGGAATCACTGTGGATATGAAAAATTCCCAGCTCAGTGAGCAGCAATGAAAACAAAATGGAATGTTAGGCTTATTCTGAAAGAGATGGAGAATAAGATGAAATTTACTCTTTTAATTTCCTTTCTTTGAGTCCTGTTACATCATTTAAGATGAGTGAGTTATGTCCTCTGACCAGCAGATGTAGGCAGAGAGCAATGAGAATTAAGTGGCAAAACCAGTATAAAATGTGGTGCAACCCTAGAACCTGTCAGCATTCTATTCACAAAGCAGATCTGCAACATTTGAACAGTATTATTAAATAATCTTATGAAACAGCATTATATATCAACTCCATCAACCAGTGTTCTAGACTTAATAGGAAAGGAAAGGAAATTAACAGGTAAAAACAAATTTCACTATCCTTATCCGGCTAGATCACTCCAGATAAGCCAGACATAGCAAAACTCAAAAGGACCCCTGGTAAGAGGAAGGCCAGGCCCTGGATACACCCAGTTTCCTCAAGGGAGTATTCCTATTGTGACAAACATGGGAGTTTCTAATTATTTCGAAAACATCTGAAAACTTGGCTATTTTCAAAAATGTAAATTTCGCTGCTCTCTATATAATCACAAATTCTAATTATATTTTCCTTTCTTTAAATTTTTGGTAAACTGTGCCGAGCTCTATCTTTATAGAGAAGATGCAGTATATAAGCTTAAGGTTTAGTTTAGTTTAGTTTAGAGTTGGGACAACCAAACAGGCATACTGCCCCTAGCCCAAAACACCATCTCAGAGGGACATCCAAAGTTGGTGTCCTCGCTTTCACCTAGGGAGGCCCATAACTGCTAAATCTTTTGAATTAATGAAATGACCAACACAACTGTCACTGCCCTCTCCCCTGCTTAGTACCACATGAAGTATCTGTCTGCATAATGAAAAATAATGTGAACACCACAAAACCAGTAACTTGTGTCTGTAGCAAAGAAATCACATTGATCTGGTTGGTGCAAAGTTTTTGATCACAAAAACGGGTATAAGAAGTTGGTAGTTTCACATTCACTTGTACTTTTACTTCAATGTTACCTGATTGGTGAAACATGTCCAGGGCACTGGTTTTTAACAGGATCAAGTGTTACAATATCATTAAAAAACATTTGACTGACTTATCTACTATTGCATCTTCCTCTTGGCTTTTGTGGATTATTTGCTTTGTTGTTTTCTTGGCTCTAGCCCAGAGGACTGCACTCCCAAGAACTTATGAGCTAGGCAAAACGAAGCCAAGACTATCCTAGGGAACACAAAGACTGCAGTTTTGTCAACCATGGAGAAAAGCTCAGTAGTCCTACTAGTAGCCATCTTGAGTCCTTGAACATAAAACGGGCTGGGATAGAGCCAAAAAAAAACTAATTAAAAGCCCCAGGGACTTCTAGACATCTCCCCAAAACTGCCTGCTGCACGCTAGGCATAAGACGTTTGAGAGAGGAAACAGATATGTTTTTAGGTGTCTCTTAACTAAGGGGAATTTAGGAGACACCTAAAAACATATCTGTTCCTGAAGTACTTAGGTAGCTGATCTGTACAATGGCCACCCGGATGGTCTCGGGACTGAAGGATCTCCCGCACGAAGAACGGTTAGATAAATTACAGCTATACTCACTCGAGGAGTGCAGAGAGAGGGGAGACATGATCGAGACGTTCAAGTATCTCACGGGCCGCATCGATGCAGAGGAGGATATCTTCTTTTTCAAGGGTCCCACAGCAACAAGAGGACATCCGTGAAAAATCAGAGGCGGGAAACTGCGTGGTGACACCAGGAAATTCTTTTTCACCGAAAAAATCACCACTTCAGGTGATTGAGGCCAGCAGCGTGCCTAATTTTAAGGCCAAATGGGATCGACACGTGGGATCTATTCGCAAAGTAAAGGCAGGGGAGGATCATTAGGGTGGGCAGACTGGATGGGCCGTGGCCCTTATCTGCCGTCAATTTCTATGTTTCCCACAACAACTGATCTCTAGAACTGTTAAGTCACTAATTTCTAACTTTGTTAGTTCTACTCAATTTGTAGCATTTTTAATCATTGTAAACCGCATACAACTTCACGGTCCTGCGGTATATAAACAGCTCCAAGAAAGCGCAGACTGTGGAGCAAGCCTGGTCCTTATTCAAAGACATGGTAAACGAGGCGCAAAACCTGTATATACCCAGATTTAGAAAAGGATGCAATAAGAATCAAGCAAAAGACCCAAGCATGGATAACAACAGAAGTAAAGAAAGTGATAGGAGACAAGAAAAGGTCGTTTCGGATGTGGAAAAAGAATCAAACCGAACAAAATTGGAAAGAGCACAGGAAGCAACAAAAAGAATGTCATCGAGTGGTCAGAATAGCAAAGAAAGAATACGAGGAGAGACTAGCTAAAGAAGCAAGAAATTTTAAACCATTCTTCCGATATGTGAAATGGAAGCAGCCGGCGAGGAAGGAGGTGGGACCTCTGGAGGGCAACAGTAAGGGAGTGGTGAAGAAGGAAAAAGAGGTGGCTGACAGACTAAACATGTTCTTCTTGTCCGTCTTTACAAGAGAAGACACATCCAACGTGCCGTAACCGGAAAAAATCTTCAGGGGAGTTCAAGAGGGAAAATTATCATGCATGGAGATAAGCCTCGAAGATGTATTCAAGCAGATAGATAGACTAAAAGCTGACAAATCTCCGGGCTCAGACAGAATCCACCCAAGAACACTGAAAGAGCTCAGAGACGAAACAGCGAAGTTACTGCAGCAGATTTGCAACCTAACCTTGAAAACAGGGGTAATCCCAGAGGACTGGAGAATAGCGAATGTTACACCTATCTTCAAAAAGGGTTCGAGGGGCGACCCAGGAAACTACAGACCGGTAAGCTTAACCTCAGTTCCGGGAAAGAAGGCCGAATCCTTTATCAATGAGCATTTAGAAAATAATAATCTGATGAGAACAAGCCAGCATGATTTCTGCAAAGGAAGATCATGCCAAACTAACCTACTGCATTTCTTCGAGGGGATAAGCGAGCAATTGGACAAGGGTGACCCTATAGATATTGTATATCTCGATTTCCAAAAAGCCTTCGACAGGTACCCCACGAGCGCCTACTGAGGCAACTGTGGAGCCATGGGGTGGTAGGGGACGTGCACAGATGGGTCAGAAATTGGCTGGCGGATAGGAAACAGAGGGTAGGAGTAAAGGGACACTATTCGGACTGGAAAGGGGTCACAAGTGGGGTCCCACAGGGGTCAGTGTTGGGACCACTGCTGTTCAATATATTCATAAACGACCTGGAAACAGGGACAAACTGCGAAGTTATAAAGTTCGCGGATGACACAAAACTCTCCAGTAGAGTCAGAACTGTTGAGGATTGCAAAGAATTACAAGGAGACTTGAACAGACTGAGTGAGTGGGCAAAGAGATGGCAGATGAGCTTCAATGTAGAAAAATGTAAGGTCTTGCATGTGGGGAAGGGGAACCCAATGTACAGCTATACGATGGGAGGGAGGGTACTGGGGGAAGGCAGCCTAGAAAAAGACTTGGGGTATTGGTGGATAGAACAATGAAGCCAGCGGCGCAATGTGCAGCAGCCTCAAAGAAAGTGAACAGAATGTTGGGCATAATCAAGGGTATTACTACCAGAACGAAGGAGGTTATTCTACCATTGTATCGAGCGATGGTTCGCCCACATCTGGAGTACTGTGTCCAGTACTGGTCGCCGTACCTTAAGAAGGATATGGCAATACTCGAGAGGGTCCAGAGAAGAGCGACAAGGATGATAAAGGGCATGGAAAACCTTTCGTATGCTGAAAGGTTGGAGAAGCTGGGGCTCTTTACCCTGGAGAAGCGGAGACTTAGAGGGGACATGATAGAGACTTATAAAATCATGAAAGGCATAGAGAAGGTGGAGAAGAACAGATTCTTCAGGCTAACTGGGCCAACAAAAACAAGAGGGCATTCAGAAAAATTGAAAGGAGACAGATTCAAAACGAACGCTAGGAAGTTCTTCTTCACTCAGAGGGTGGTGGACATCTGGAATGCGCTCCCAGAGGAGGTGATAGGGCAGAGTACAATATTGGGCTTCAAAAAAGGATTGGATGACTTCCTGAAGGAGAAGGGGATTGAAGGGTATAGGTACAGGTACTAAATGAATAGGGGCTGAATAATTTATGTAAGGACCAATTACAGGTCACGGACCTGGGGGGCCGCCGCGGGAGCGGACTGCTGGGCGCGATGGACCACTGGTCTGACCCGACAGAGGCAGTGCTTATATGTGCTTATTACTTTACCAAATTTAGGTAAAGGAAGGGCTGCAGAACAGACAACTCTAGAACTGTTGACTAACCATAAAAATCTAACCAGGACAATGGCAATGCACAAATTGGGTCATAACCCAGGGAACTAGAACAAAAAACAGAACCATCTGCCTAGAGCTCACAACCTGCAGAATGACCTCCCCCTAGAGCAGGGATGTCCAACCTGCAGCCCAAGGGCCGCATGCGGCCCCGTGAAGTATTTTTTGTGGCCCCGGTCGAGGGCGATGCAGCGTTTTCTTCTGCTGCCCCCGTGTGTTTACCGTCTTGCCTGCTCCCTCCTCTGTCTTGCTGCAGCGTTTGCGCATTTGTGCAGCCCCAAAAAAATTTTTTCAGACAATGAGGCCCAGGGAAGCCAAAAGGTTGGACACCCCTGCCCTAGAGTATAAACCACAAGAGCCAATAGAGCAGTTTTGAGCTCTACCTGCCCAAGACTGAGAATTTTGTAGAGAAGAGAGACTGCCCTATAAACATGAAGCTAGAGAGGAATTTCCTTTCCTTGAAGCCTATTCAACCAGTTCAGTATGCTGGGGCCCATCTTGTGGGTTAGCGTTCAAGAAAAGGATCTGTGTGTTATCGCTGAGAGATTGGAGAAACTGAGTCTCTTTTTCCTGGAGAAGAGGAGACTTAGAGGGGATATGATAGAGACTTACAAGATCATGAAGGGCATAGAGAGAGTAGAGAGGGACAGATTCTTCAAACTTTCGAAAAATAAAAGAACAAGAGGGCATTCGGAAAAGTTGAAAGGAGACAGATTCAAAACGAATGCTAGGAAGTTCTTCTTTACTCAACGAGTGGTGGATACCTGCAATGCGCTTCCAGAGGGCGTAATAGGGCAGAGTACAATATTGGGGTTTAAGAAAGGATTGGACAATTTCCTGCTGGAAAAGGGGATAGAAGGGTATAAATAGAGGATTACTGTACAGGTCCTGGACCTGTTGGGCGGACTGCTGGGCATGATGGACCTCAGGTCTGACCCAGCAGAGGCATTGCTTATGTTCTTAATACGATGAAACTTCCACCCAATGTACGATGGCAGTGGCCAAAAAAGCAAACAGGATGCTAGAAATTATTAAAAAAGGGATGGTTAACAAGATTAAGAATGTTATAATGCCCCTGTAATGCTCCATGGTGCGACCTCATCTGGAGTATTGCGCTCAATTCTGGTCTCCTTATCTCAAGAAAGATATAGCAGCATTAGAAAAGATTAAAAGAAGAGTGACCAAGATGATAAAGGGGATGGAACTCCTCTCGTATGAGGAAAGACTAAAAGGTTAATGCTCTACAGCTTGGAAAAGAAACGGCTGAGGGGAGATATAATTGAAGTCTACAAAATCTTGAATGGAGTAGAACAGGTACAAGTGGATTGATTTTTTACTCCATTAAAAATTACAAAGACTAAGAGATACTCGAAGTTACATGGAAATACTTTTAAAACCAATTGGAGGAAATATTTTTTTCACTCAGAGAATAGTTAAGCTCTGGAACCCATTGCCAGAGGTTGTGGTAAGAGCTGATAGCGTAGCTAGTTTTAAGAAATGTTTGGACAATTTCTGGAGGAAAAGTCTATAGTCTGTTATTAAGAAAAACATGGGGGAAGCTACTGCTTGCCCTGGATCAGTAGCATGGAATGTTGCTATTCCTTGGGTTTTGGCCAGGTACTAGGGACCTGGATTGGCCACCGTGAGAACAAGTTATTGGGCTTTATGGACCATTGGTCTGACCCAGTAAGGCTATTCTTATGTTTGCTGGGCTCATATACCTGGTTCAGAGTCCACAGACTTCAATCCCTAAGGTTGACTCCCTTGGTCAATTTCTCCTGAAGTAAACCCTTGTTTATTGTTTGTTGTTCTGGTTGCCCCATGTCAAAAGATACAACAGAACTATCAAAAGATACAGAGATGAGAAAACATGAAGAGAAAGGAGCTTTCCGAAAAAGAAAGCCTAATCGGATTAGAATGCATCAGCTTGAAGAAATAGCTGAAAGACAACATGATAAAATTCTTTAAAATAATGAGCAGGATAGAATGGGTAAGTAGGGAAAGATAATTTACACTTTCAAATAGTAGTAAGATAAAGGCATCACTCCATGAAGCTAATATCGTATATACTCGAATATAAGTTGATCCGAATATAAGTCAAAACCCCCATTTTCCCCCAAAAAGGAGGAAAAATGGTTGACTCAATATAATCAGGCGGCTTAATATTCAAGTGCCCTGCCAGGCTCTGCACCCAGACCCCTCCCTGCCAGGCTCTGCACCAAGGTCCCTTTTCCCTCCCTCCCATGTCAGGCACTGCACCCAGACCCCTTCAATCACTCCCTCTCATCAGGCTCTGTGAGCTTTCTGCGTTCCTGCCCCGCTGCTAACCCGGTCAGTGGTGACTGCCATGAGATTGGGTTACCTTAGCCACTGAGCGGCACCGAGCAGGAGCACACTCTGGCACACCTGCTCAGCGCTGAGCAGCTTCCTGTCTGGCTCTTGTAATTCAAATATGAATCATATAAGAGACGCACAAAATTTGGAGTAACAACCTGCCCAGAAGGACCAGCTGCCCCCTGAAGGTGCTCCTTCTGCCTCCTGGAGTATTCTGCGCCCAATATGCAGCGCCTCTTCACAGTATGCATAGATTTGGAGTTTTTAGCCCCCAGGGATGTCCTAACTCCCCCCGAGTGCCCCATCTGCAGTCTCAATATACTCAAGGGATCACAGAGGGTTGAGCCCGAGGCCCCTGTCCTCACTAATGTGCCGTGCAGCATGTGGAACAAGGACAATCCTCTGCCTACCATCCAGTACAAATCTGGCATGAATCCAGGTTATCAGAGCTGGAGGAGTCCATAAATACTGCTTTTAAGCAAAATTGAGACCAATTAAAAGGAGATAGAAGCTTTTAAAAATAAATTGGGTGATCTAAGATAGCCACCATGGCAGCGATTCTGGCACCAAAAACAGCTCCATACAGAAAAAATATTAGTAAAAAAAAAATGTGGAGTAGAACTCTACCCACTAATGACCACGGAGGTAAGTTACAAAATTAATCAGGGACCACTATTCAGGCACTAGGCCTGATGGGCCGCCGCGGGAGCGGACCACTGAGCAAGATGGATCTCTGGTCAGACTCAGCGGGGGCAACTTCTTATGTTCTTATGTAACAGCCCTTCCATTGGCCATGGTTGAACCAAAGCATCCAGGCCCTCAGCCTGATTGTCTCTGCGACGACTGAAGAAGCAGGGTGTTTGGCGTTGACACTCGTGGCCATCAGGTCCATGAGGGGCTGACCCCAAGACTGCACTATCAACTGAAAGGCCACGTGGTTTAGACACTACTCTCCGGGATCTAGCACGTGACGACTGAGAAAGTCCGCTTGAAAATTCTCCACTCCGGCTATGTGGGAGGTCAAGATGTCCTGAAGGTGAGACTCTGCCCAGACCATGAGCTGAGCCACTTCCTTCCTGCGCCACCTAAGTGCTCTTGGTGCCCCCCTGATGACTGACATAGGCCACCACCATGGCATTGCTTGACAGAACTCTGACTGACTTGCCCGTCAAGAAAGGAGGGGAAGGCTAACAGCGCCAGATGGACGGCTCTGGTCTCAAAACACTGATTAATCAGGACGCCTCCTCTGAGGACCAGGTGCCCTGAGCTGAGTGACCTACACACTGTGCTCCCCAACCGAGGAGACTGGCATCCGTGAGAAGCATCGTCCACTGTAGCTGATCCAGACTCGTCCCTTGAACATGATGGGAGGTCTGGAGCCACCAACAAAGACTGCAGCTCGCAAAGCCCCGCAGAGGAACAGGGAGATCCAGACTGTGCCTTTGAGGCGACTACCTTCGATGCATTTGGGCCTGCACCCACCTCACTACGACTAGGGAAGCTGCCATCGACCCCAAGACTTGGAGGAAATCCTGCGCCCGAGGCCACCGGGATGCCATAAGCAGGCGAATCTGAGATTGCAATTTGCTTACCCCGGCCTCTGGGAGGAAGACCTTCCCCAAGGAGGTGTCGGACAGAACCCCAAGGTACTCCAGATGCTAAGATGGGGCCAACCGACTTTGGAAAGGTTGACCACCCATCCCAACAACTGCAGAAACTCCACCACCTGAGCCATGACCCGGGTGCTCTCCTGAAACAACTTCACCCAAATCAACCAGTCGTCCAGGTAGAGATGCACCAGAATGCCTTCTGTCCACAAAGCCACCGCAATGACCACCATAACTTTGGTGGCCAGACTAAAAGGAAGCACACAGAACTGAAAGTGCTGACCCAAGCTCGCAAAGCTATGGAAGCGCTGATGGGAGGCCCGAAATGGAACATTCCCCGCCTGAACCGCCAGAATGACAGACCACAGTATCTCTATGCGAAAAGAGGGAATTTTGAGAATCCTGTTGACCCCTTTGAAATCTAAGATGGGCCGAAAGGTCCCCTACCTTCTTGGGCCCCACAAAATAAATTGAGCACCTGCCAGTGCCACATTCCTGAAAGGGAACTGGAACATGATACAAACTTTCAAGATCCTGAAAGGCATAGATAAGGCAGACAGGGACAGATTCTTCAGACTGTGGGGAACAACAAGTACAAGGGGGCACTCGGAGAAACTGAAAGGGGATAGGTTTAGAACCAATGCCAGGAAGTTCTTCTTCACCCAGAGAGTGGTGGACACATGGAACGCACTCCCGGAGGTTGTAGTAGGGCAGAAGACACTACAGAGATTCAAAGAAGGTTTGGATAAGTTCCTGAAGGATAAGGGGATTGAGGGATACGGATAGAAGTAATGATAGGTTTTTTTAGGATGAGGCAGGGAACACTTGACAGGTCATGGACCTGATGGGCCGCCGCGGGTGCGGACCACTGGGTACGATGGACCTCTGGTCTGATCCCGGTGGAGGCAACTTCTTATGTTCTTAACCGCTTTGAGATCCAGCAAGCGCTGAAGGATCTGGCGCAAAGCCTGCGTCTTCCAGGCTGCCTGACACAGAGAAGCTAGAAAATGATCTGGTAGAGAGCAGGCAAACTCCAGAGCATATCCGTCCTGCACTACCACCAGGACCCACTGATCGGACGTGATTACGGCCCATTTGGGGAAAAAACTTGCGCAGCTGGGCACCCACCGGAATCAGAGGGGGCGCCAGCAAGGAGTCATTGGGCAGGATGGGCAGCGGGGGAACTGGTGGAGGGATTTCCAGCCCCCTTCCCCTGAAATGACTGCATGCGCTCATAAAACGACCCCAGGAAAACCCCGAAGCC
Organism: Geotrypetes seraphini; assembly: GCF_902459505.1. Taxonomy (NCBI): domain Eukaryota; kingdom Metazoa; phylum Chordata; class Amphibia; order Gymnophiona; family Dermophiidae; genus Geotrypetes; species Geotrypetes seraphini. The sequence continues at coordinate 137,974,501 of NC_047089.1, forward strand.
AGGAAAGAAGCAGCCCCACGCCCAGGGCAGTATCTGCGGAACTTCTGCTGATGCCCCCGGGCAGCGCCACCCCAAGCCACCAGGCAGGCACAGTCCTCAGGTAGGCGGGGCACTTCAGAGTCTGTCAGAGTTGGAACCAACTTAGCCAAATCCTCTCCAAATAAAAAAGATCCCCAAAAGAGAAATTTAATGAGTTTAGTTTTGGACGAAGCACCAAGGTACAACGCCACAAGCCGACCAAGCACGAAGCCACAAGGTACAACGCATGGCCACTCCAAAAGCCATAGACATGGCAGACGTCCGCACCAAGTCATAAAGAGCATCTGAAAGGAACGATGCAACCATCTCAATCTTTGCTACCTCCTGATCCACCAAGGACCAGTCATCAGACTCATGATCCAAGACAAGCTCGGCCCACCGAAAAATGGTGCGAGCCACCAAAACCCCCACAAATATCTGCCTGGACCCCCAAAGTCAAAACATCAAAATTCTGTTTAAAAATGGGTTCTAACTTACGCTCCTCAGAGTCCCGTAAGGCAGAACCGCCCTCAACCGCATGATATGCTGCTTAGCAAGCACTGAAACCACCGCGTCCACCACTGGCAACTTCAAGGTATCCCTATCCTCCTTCGGGATGGGATACAAACGAGCCATGGCGAGCACTAACCTAAACGGCGCCTCCAGCGTATTCCACTGCACCATGACAATATCCCAAATAACCTGATGCATAGGAAAAGAGCGGGAAGCAGCATGGATCCCCCTAAAAAGAGGGTCCCCCACACACGGGGTCTCCGGTGGCGCCTCTTTGAAACGCAGCACCGAGACCTGCTAAATCAGGTCTGGCAGCTCATCCCCCTGAAAAGGCGCACCACGGACGTCTCTTCGCTGGAAAGCAGGAAACCCGCTGACCCACCGCCCAGCGGCCATCCCTCCTCAGCCAGGCTGACACACTCCTCTAACCACAAATCCTCATCCCAAGCCACCCTTGGGTGCTTGGACAAGGGAGAAGGAAGAGGGGACGCCAAAGGTGTAGAGGGAGACAAAGCCACAGGGTGTGCGGAGGGAACCCCCCCCCCCAAGCGGGACCCCCAGCCACCTGAAAATAGGCTCTGCACAAAGCAAAATTAAAACAGGGGGAAAAAAAACCAGGGGTCCATGGGACTCCCTGCCCAGCAGAAACCTGCTCCTGTTTTTCCAATACAGGGCGACGGTCACCTGAGGTTGCAGACAAAATGGAGGGGCCTGGCTGTAAAAATGGCAAAGTTCCCACCAAAAACAACCCCTTCAGGGCCTATAACGGCTGGGAAGCCTGGATACCTGCAGCCACTGCTAACGAGGCTTCACCACTGCACAGGCCCGAACAGCTGTTTTCAGGTCAGTCGTGAGTGCCTCGCATCTGGACCAAATTGAGCACCTCTTCCCCTGAGAAGTGCTCAATTGCTCCTTACGCGACCTAGCTAGAAAAAGAGAGTGCCGTTTGGTTGAAAAATACAGTAAAATACAGCAAATATAAAGGGAAAGCAACCGTTCAGACCAGCACTACCTTAGGTTTGTTTGTTTGTTTGTTTTTTATATACAGAACAGACTCCACTGGCTCTCAAAGCAGTATGCCTTGCTTGAATTAGGGGGCAAGGCTTATTGCTGAGGCACCTCTAAAAAATGTTGGTGAGGTGGATGAAGAGATGGGGGGAGGGACTCAGCACAAGACCCGCAAGGTTTGACACCCCTCAAGGTCAGACGGACCCTCAAACAGGGCCCACCCAAGCTCAATCCAGCACAAAAACAGGAACCAGGATCCCTAAACAATTTCCAACAGCCCCACCAAGGGAGATAGGTACAGCTCCTCACACCTGCTGAGACTGAAAGAAGACTGATAGGAATAGGGAAAGGCACCTATTATGTACTATTCCACAATTTTGTTTCAGTCTCCACCTGCTGGTAATGATGAGATATATACCCGCTTGTAAGATACCTATACTGGTGTGGAGAGTTGCTAAAGAATTTACCATTTCTTCTATCAGACAGAATAGGATACACAGTGACAGATCAAAATTTGATTTCTTCTGAATTTGAAAGATTTTATGCTACTTTATATAAATCTGACTCTCGCTCATCTGAATCTGACATCAATAGATATCTAGAGAATATATCACATTCCCTTCTACAAGATCAGCTTAAACAAGAACCAGAATCTCCTATTTTGGTTTCGGAAATATTGACAGTTATATCCTCTCTAGCTAACAATAAAGCACCTGGGCCTGACAGTCTAACCAATGAGTATTTTAAAACACTCAGCTCACTGATGGCTCCTCACCTTCTAACATATTATAACTATGTTCATCAATCCCCAGAAAAACAATATAATTTCGCAAAAGCTACTATCATAGTATTTCTGAAGCTACTATCATAGTATTTCTGAAGCTAAAAAGAGAGATCCTACTTACATTAAAACTTACAGGCCTATCTCTTTGCTCAATTTAGATTACAAGATTATGGCAAAAATTCTATCTACTAGATTAAATAAGGCGATGGGTTCACTAATACAAAAAGATCAAGTGGGATTTATTAAAAATAGACACATTGGTGATAATTTGAGACTCTTTCACCATATTAACAACATAGCCAAAGGCTTTTCGGAACCAGTGGTAGGTTTAGCTGTTGATGCTGAAAAAGCATTTGATCGTGTCGAATGGCCATACCTGTTAACGGGTTCTAAGATGGTTCAATTTTGTAAGCACCTTCATAAAATAGATTGAAACTTTATATTGGCATCCTACTTCCAAAAATTCTAATTAATAACTCTTTATCCATTCTATTTCCCTTACCAGAGGCACCCGCCAGGGATGTCCCCTTTCACCATTATTATTTAACCTGGCCCTTGGACTACTTATTTCTTCCATACGTCAATGCCCACAAATACAAGACATTCAGGTCAGATCTAGACAAGTAATTTTAAATAATGGCAATGTTAGCCAATGGCCACTAATGCAAATGGTAGAAAAAAAGGTATTTTTACAGCTGCTGTAAAAATGGTCTAGCATATGGGAAAGGCCCATATAAGGGAGCGCTAAGGCCACTTTTTACTGCAGCTTAATCAGATCACCCCAAAATCAGGCATCTGCCCCTTGGAGTTAGAGGCCCTGGCAGTTTGCTATTTTTTTCACAATATATCTTTCTATGGTGAATTCCTCTGTTTCGTTAATGCTCCCATTGCATTCTATTAATTCCTTGAGTCTATAACCCTCTAGATATTGTCTACTGCTTTGTCTCAATTTAATATTTATACATATCTTAGATTATTAACTTTATTCATGAATGTTTGTAATTTTATTATTTTCTTTTTTTATTTATACTGCCTATCATCACTATCATAAGATTAATACCTACACATAAACTATTAAGATAATTATGCTGACCAGCCCAATGGCTCAGTAGTACTGCTGTGCATAATGCAACAACTCAATTTCAGGGCTTCAAAATGAATCATAATCAAATTTAAAAAAATATTTAGACAAGTTTTTGGAGGTCCATGGTAAACAGCGCAAGGCCGAAATCATTGCTGAAATAGCTGAAATGTTTCATGCTTATGCTCACCTGCAATAGGCCACCTTTGTCAAAACGAAGAACTTCAATTACATTGTCGGACTGTATGAATGCTGTGAATCAGAAGCACAAAGATGTATCAATTACAAAAGGAAGTAAAGAATTTAAAACAGAGCTGAGAAAAATGTTAGTTCAAACATAACTTTTCTAACTCCTAAATATAAATCTGTTTAAATACTTCTCAGCTCATCCACCTCCAATTTTCCTTATTATGAAACCCTACTTCCCGGATGCTTTCCTGTAGTAAGTTACCGCAATATTGACAGGCACCTTAATTTCCACCATGGAGTTCAAGGACATATATACAACAATGACATACTATTTTCAGCTTGAAGCAAAGAACTACAGACCACAGCTAATCATGTTAGTCATCATTTTCACTCTTTTTTATGCAGGAGATTCTTGTAATGTTAATTCAGGGCACCACTATGCCTACAAATTGCACACTACTGCTCAAGATTACTTGCCCCAATGTTTTTTGGGGGATGAGATTTTGTTTGTTTTTAAGCATGAATTACTCAGCACAAAAGAAATAATGAAAGATCAGGTTCTTATCTGATCATATTTCTGTTCTCTCATGAGTCCATACTTATGGTGATCAAACCCCTTCTTGTGAAATGAATTTACAGAAGTGATGCACTAAAGTCAGCGATTGTCACTAAATCTGTTTTCACAGCTTTAGCAACAATCGCTTTTACTAACCTGATGCACAAAATGGCCAACCATGTGTTTTTCCCCTCAATCGCACATTTTCTGATCCGGCCCTTCAAATTAACTAAAACCCCATTCAAAGTAGCCTAGCAATTGATGCACTAACATTGCTTGGCTATTCCCCCCCCACTACCCAAAAAATGGGGTTTTAGCACTCAGAAAAACCACCTGTTTACAGTATACTAACAGGTCTGTCTGTTTTGTTTTGTTTTATTTTTCATTTTTTTTCAATGGCACAGATATTTTGCATGTGTTACACAAGCAAATATCTGTCCCATAAAAAAAGAAAAAAAAAATTCCCCACCACCGATGACGGCCCTCCCCGAACATGGCACCGGGAATCCCCCACCCCCAAGAGAGAAAATTGCCAGGAGGGATGCCCACTTCTTTCTAAAAATGGAGCATCCCCCCCCCCCCCCGAACTGCCCCTTACCTTCCCTCCAGAAAAAAAAGGCAGGAGGGATGCCCACTCCCTCCTGCCACCGGATGCTCCCCCGTCCTCCCCCCACCCCCGTATCTTTGTTGAGAGCTGGAAGGAAATACAGTCCCTTCAGCTCCTAATTATGCCCATCGCAAATGACGGGAGAAGGAGAGGAGAAAGATGCCAGACCATTGGGGAAAAGGAGGGGAGGGGAGGCAGACAATTTTTGGAAGGGTTATAATAGGAGAGAAGATGCCATATGGAAGGGGTAGATAGAAGGCAGACAGTGGATGGAAGGAAGAGTGTGTCTAGTTTAGTTAATTGGTCTGCGTACATTTCCTTTGTTTTGTTTTATTGCTTTTATATATTGCTCATTGTTTTTATTTATTGAAACTACTTTGATTTGACTTTTTTGTTAAAAATGGCAGTATATCAAATAAAATTAACTGTAACCATTGAGAAGATACGGAAAGCAGACGCCAGAGATGACAAAGGTAGAAAAAAATATCTATTTCTTTTATTTATTTATTTTTTGCTTTAGGATAAAGTAGTATTGTAGCTGTGTTGATAAACGTTTATAAATAGAAAACGGATATAAATTGATCCTTTTACTGTACTAATTTTAATATATTTTTTACTATATCAGACCAAAATACCCTTCCTCAGGTAAGGACAGGATACCATATCAGCAGTAAGCTTTACTGACCTGAGGAAAGAGGTTTTGACCTCTGAAAGCTAACTGAAAAATACGAGGGTCATTTCATAATAATGCACACTATTTTATTTTTAATTTACGTTTTATTTTTTTTCAAGTATTTCTTTATAATCCTTCTATATAGTCTCCCTGCTTTGCAATAACCGAGTCCCAATGGCCGTGAAGCTTCATTATTCCATCCAACTTACAGTTTTTGTTCAGTTGCCGAATGGCTCAGGTAATGGCAGAAGAAAGCTCTTCCAGAGATGCAAAATGATGTCCATGCATAGGTTGTTTCAACTCTGGAAAAAGGTCGAAGTCTGGTGGACTCATGTCTGGACTGTAGGGAGCATGAGGTAACACCTTCCAGCTAAATTCACGTAGTTTTACAATGACGACATTCCCTATGTGCGGGGGAGCGTTGTTATGAAGAATGAGTGGTCCAGCCAAGAGCAACTGAGGTCAGGTTTTGTGCATTTTTTGCAAAAAATCACAATAATACACTGCTGTGACACTTCTTCCACATGGAACTTTGTCTGCGATGATGATGCCTGAGAGCGTAACTTCTCTCCCTGGTCGCAGGGAAGAAACACTTTCCCCACCTTCGTGTCGAACAGCACCCCAGATGATCCAATGACTGGGACTGCGTAAGAGAGCTCTTCGGAAAGTTTATCACCCACCCCAAGGATTGAAGAAGAAAAATCACCCTTTGGGGGTCATCGGCAAACTTTCTTGTCTGGACGACACCCAGATTAACCAGTCGTCCAAGTAAGGATGCACTCGAATCCCTTCCTGACGAAGGAAAGCCGCCACAATAACCATGACCTTCGAGAACATCCACGGAGCCGTGGCTAGTCCAAACGGCATGGCTCAAAACTGATAGTTTTGACCCAGGATTGCAAAGCGAAGATACTTCTGATGCGGCGGCCATATGGGGATGTGCAGATAAGCCTCCTTGAGGTCGAGTGCCGTCAGGAATTCCCCCGGCTGAACTACCGCTATGACCAACCTCACTGTTTCCATCCGGAAATGCCGGACCCGAAGAAAGCGATTGACCTTCTTGAGATCCAAGACAGGCTTGACCAAACCCCCCTTTTTGGGCACGATAAAGTAAATGGAATACCTCCCCTGCCCCCTCTCTGCCGGAGGGACTGAAATAACAACCCCAATCTCCAATAGAACTTGAAGAGTGCACCTAACCGATCTCTCTTAGCAGCCCCCGTACAAGGGGAGACCAAGAAAAAATCTGCGATGGGAGAGGAAAATTCTAACTTGTAACCGTTTTGAATAATGTCCAAAACCCACCGATCGGACGTAATCTGGGCCCACTCCGCCAGAAAGGAAAGCAGCCGCCCCCCAATGGCCACAACGGAGGGAGCAAACCTCCCGTCATTTGGGAATTACGCAAGGCCGGGGTTCGGGCTGGCGGGGCAGTTTGGGGTTTTGTAGGACGAAAGGAATTTTTCGGTGGAAACCTAGGCCTAGAATTATAGGAAGAACCGTAAGATGGTGAAAAGAACAGCTTTCCAGGCCTATATCTTTTAACATCCCGGAAACGATTTCTGACAAAGGTTTATCTTCCGGCAATCTTTGTGTTTTGGTATCCCCAAAATCCTTAACCAATTTGTCCAAATCATCACCGAATAGCAGACGACCCTTAAAAGGAAGCAACACGAGCCTAAGCTTGGAAGCCGCATCTGCCACCCAGTGACAGAGCCACAAGTATCGTCGAGAAAAACAGAAAGAGCCATTTGTTTCGCCAAAGCCCGAATAATATCATAGAGGGCATGCTAGACCCGTTTCCACATCTGGAAAGTCAGACGGCACCGGCACCCCAGTCTCCATCATTTTATCTGCCATACCTTGAGCCCATTGCAGGCAAGCCCGTGCCACATAGGAACTGCACACCGCTGCTTGCAAGGTAAAGCACAATTACTTACCATAACAGTTATTATCCAGGGACAGCAGGCAGCTATTCTCACAAGTGGGTGACATCATCCGACGGAGCCTTGATGCGGACGCCTCACAAGCAGACTTGCTTGAAGAAACTTGAAGTTTCGAGTCGCCCGCACCGCGCATGCACAAGTGCCTTCCCGTCCAGCGCAGGGCACATCTCCTCAGTTCAGATAGCTAGCAGAGAAGCCAACCCGGGGAGGTGGGTGGGATGTGAGAATAGCTGCCTGCTGTCCCTGGATAAAGCACAGTTACTTACCGTAACAGGTGTTATCCAGGGACAGCAGGCAGATATTCTCTACATGTGGGTGTCGTCATCCACGGAGCCCCGACGCGGACAACTTTTCAAGCAAACTTGATTGAAGACTTCAAGTTTGCTAGTGCTGCACCACGCATGTGTGTGCCTTCCTGCTCCACTAGAGGGCGCATCCCCTCCTCGTGGTCTTCAGTTCAGATAGCTAGCAAAGAAGCCAACCCCGGGGAGGTGGGAGGGTTGCGAGAATATCTGCCTGCTGTCCCTGGATAACACCCGTTACGGTAAGTAACTGTGCTTTATCCCAGGACAAGCAGGCAGCATATTCTCTACATGTGAGTGACCTCCAAGTTAACCACAAAAGGGATGGAGGGAAGTTGGCAATTTAGGAAAACAAATTACGCAAAACCGACCGGCCGTCGCTCCTGGACAAAATATCCAGACAGTAGTGAGAGGTGAAGGTATAAACCGAAGACCAAATGGCAGCCTTGCAGATCTCCTCAATTGGCATGGACGGAAAGCAACAGAAGCCACCATCGCTCGGACTTTATGCCCCGTGACCCGACCTCACAACTAGAGACCAGCCTGAGCATAGCAGAAGGAAATACAAGCAGCAAACCAGTTGGACAAGGCGTGCTTGGAAACAGGACGACCCAACCTGTTAGGATCAAAAGATAAGAACAATTGAAGGACCCTCTGATGAGACAGGGTGCATTTGAGATAAAAAGCCAATGCCCTCTGACAGTCAAGAAAGTGAAGCGCCCCCTCTCTAGGATGAGAATGGGGCATAGGAAAAACACCGGAAGGACAATAGACTTATTAAGGTGGAAAACCGACACCATCTTAGGCAAGAACTTGGGAGGAGTACGCAGGACCACCTTGTCATGATGAAAAACAGTAAAAGGCGGGTCCGCAACCAAAGCCCGCAACTCACGAATTCTGCGAGCAGATGTGAGAGCAAGCAGAAAGATCACCTTCCAAGTAAGGAACTTCAGACGAGCTTCGCCCATGGGCTCAAATGGTGGTATCATCAAATGAGCAAGAACCACATCCAGATCCCAAACCACAGGGGGAGGCTTGAGAGGAGGAAGGACATTCAAGAGACCCCTCATGAAACGAGAAACCAAAGGGTGGACCAAGAGCGACTTCCCATCAAGCTGTTGATGGAAGGCAGCAATCGCACCAAGATGGATACGGACAGAATTTATCTGGAGACCAGACTGAGACAAAGGAAGCAAATAATCCAGAACTGAGGACAAAGAAGCGGACAGAGGTGCCACATGATTCAAAGCACACCACGTGACGAATCACGTCCACTTCCGAGAATAACATTGCCTGGTAGAAGCCTTCCGAGAAGCTTCCCAGACATCCTTCACTGACCGGGACAACTCAAAGGAAGGAGTCAGGTGGAAAGGAACCAAGTCGTCAGATGTAGAGACTGTAGATTGGAATGCAACAGCGAACTCTGACTCTAAGACAGCAGAGAAGGAAAAACAGGTAGAAGAAGAAGCTCCCTGACACTGAGTTGAAGAACAAGGGAGAACCACGGCTGGCGAGGTCACCAAGGAGCAATCAAGATCATGGTGGCGTGCGCCGACTTTGAGATGCACAAGCGTCCTCAGAATCAGAGGAAAAGGCGGGAATGCATAAAGGAACAGGCCCTCTCAATCAAGGAGGAACGCATCCACCTCGAGACGGTCCGGGGAGTAATCCTCGAACAGAAGAGAGGCAAGTTGTGATTGAGGGGGAAAGTGAACAGATCTATCTGCGGAGTCCCCCACCGAAGAAACACCTGACGAAGAGTCTGGGAATGAAGAGACCACTCGTGCAGCCGCAAAAGGCGACTTAACTTGTCCGCCAGGCAGATGAGTTCGCCCTGAATGCAAACCGCCCGCAGAAAGACGTAGTGGCGGAAAGCCCAATTCCAAAGGCGAAGAGCTTCCTTGCAGAGGGATAGGGACCCCGGAACCCCCCTGCATGTGGACGTAATACATCGCCACCTGATTGTCTGTGCGGACCAGGACACCCGATCCTGAAGCAAGTGAAGGAAGACCACCACTGCATAGTAAATGGCTCGAAGCTCTGCGATCAACCAATGGCCATGCGTACACAGAGCGTTGAGATGAGCCCCCCAAGCATACGTTGAGGAGTCCGCCGTCAGAACCTTGTGATGCGGAGGAGCGAGAAAGAGCAACCCTCTGGAAAGACTGGAAGAGCTGGGCCACCAACGGAGCGAGCGTTCCAAGGAAGGAGTCACCGCAATTGGAAGAGAAGCAGGATCCCGATCCTGCTGCCACGGAGAGGACAGAGACCACTTCGGAACCCGGAGATGCAGCCGTGCCAACGGTGTGACGGGTACGATGGAGGCCATGTGTCCCAGAAGGACCATCATCTGCTTGGCCGAGACCGAAGTCCGCAGGGAAACCTGCTGGCACAGCCGCACGAGCGTGGCCTGGCCTGCCGAGAGGGAGGCAGAAAGGACCGGAGGCGAACCGCGTCCAGCACAGCTCAGATACACTGGAGGGATGGAGAGGGGCACAGCTGAAACTCCGAGAAGTTCACCTCGAACCCCAGACTCTGAAGGAAGGTAATAGACTGACGGGTCACGTAAAAAACCCCCACTTTCATCGAGGCTTTGATCAACCAATCGTCGAGGTACGGAAAGACCTGAAGCCCCCCCCCCCCCCGACCGCAAAGCCGCCGCCACCACCACCACCAGGCACTTCGTGAAGACCCTTGGAGAGGAGGCAAGCCCGAATGGGAGGACCCCGTACTGAAGGTGCAGGTCCCCAACCTGAAAACGAAGGAACCGGCGACAGGCCGGATGAATGGGCACGTGCGTATAAGCCTCCTTGAGATAGAGGGAACACAACCAGTCCCCCTCGTCCATCAAGGGATAGAAAACAGGAAGCGAGAGCATCCCAAATTTTTCCCAAACCAGGAATTTGTTCAGCTTCCGGAGGCCCAGGATAGGACGGATGTCCCCGGTCTTTTTGGGGACCAGGAAGTACCTGGAGTAAAACCCCCATCCCCACTGACAAGGGGGGGACCTCTTCCACCGCCCGAAGGCGAAGAAGAGCCCGAGCCTCCAGAAGGAGCAAGGGAAGCCACGCTCGACTCGAAAGCGACATGCCGGGAGGACAGTCTGGAGGCAACGCCCAGATGTTCAGTGAATACCCCGCTCTGACAACGGTGAGGAACCAAGCGTCCGAGGTGATGCGGGCCCAGGTATGATAGAAAGCCCGGAGATGGCCCCCGATAGGCAGAGGGGCGGGGTCCAGGGAGGAGGGGGCTGAAGGGACACGTCTTGTAGTTTTCCATAGAATGTGTTTTGAAGCTGTAAGAAAACCAGACCCTGTTTGTTTTTCCTTCTCTGAAAATAATGTAAGGACATTTATGTTTGAAAAGATATGTTCTTATCTTGTTGTGAAGTGAATTCAATTGTTTTCATAAAGCCGTATTTGCAAACAGCTTTAGATAAGAGGCTTTGCTAGCCAAGGCTCTTCTGACCTTTTGGACTCCAGTCTCAAGATAGAAAAAATGCTGATTTCTTTAAAGTTTCATGTGACCTGTGTCCATATATGGTTTGTGTTTATGTCACATGCTGACACATGCTGACAACACTGATTCATGTAGAATGATATAAAAGAGATGTAACGCTCACAATAAATTGGACATGTTTTGGAAGATGATTTCTGGTCTTTAAGATATGTCCCCAGTTACCTGACTTCCAAATGACAGAGACAGAGAAAGTATGGGGCAGGAATTGGGACCTAATCCTTTTCAGGGGCTAGCCCCCTTCCACTCAGCTAGTCAAAAAGACGGCGTGGGCTTAGACACCGCAGGGGTCTGAGGTTTAGGAGGAACCCACTGCTGCCGCTGGCGCCGAGGAGGCGGATGAGAGAAGGCAGGTGTAGACTTCTACAGGTTCCCCCGGGGCGGCAGCCGATAAGCCTTAGAAGGAGTGGGCTTCGGCTTGGGCCGCACCAAAGATGCAAATGAACGCTCTGAGAGGCGCTTAGTGGCGCCTCAATTGAGTCATTAAAGAGTACATTCCCTAAACAGGGAAGATAGACCAAGCGATCCCGAAGGATGGGGTCCATATCGACGATGCGGAGCCACGCTCATGGCAACAGCAAAGGCGAAGACCCGAGAGGAAAGCACGAAAGCATCATAAGCCGCATGGAACATGTGCAGGCGAAGCTGCAAAAGAGAGTCCACCAGCCGCCCAAAACTCCGCGCGGCGGGAGGCGGGCAAGTCATCCTGAAAGGCAGGCAAGGAGTTGACCAGGACCTCAAGACACGAGGTGAACATAAAATTATAAATCAAGACCCTGTTGGCCATCCCGGCGACATCGAGGCACAAAGCCCTCAGCCGACGTCGAGGCACAAGCCCCCAGCCGACGTCGAGGCACCCAGCCTCAGTCGACGTCGAGGCACCCAGCCTCAGTCGACGTCGAGGCACCCAGCCTCAGTCGACGTCGAGGCACCCAGCCTCAGTCGACGTCGAGGCACCCAGCCTCAGTCGACGTCGAGGCACCCAGCCTCAGTCGACGTCGAGGCACCCAGCCTCAGTCGACGTCGAGGCACCCAGCCTCAGTCGACGTCGAGGTACCCAGCCTCAGTCGACGTCGAGGCACAAGCCCTCAGTCGACGTCGAGGTACCAAGCCTCAGTCGATGTCGAGGGTCAGAAGATGGCACCGTACCAATAAAACTGGTAAGGAAGGTGCAGCAGTGCGCTCCATAGAGGGCAACCTCGAGGATGAGTATTCCCATGAAAGGAGGCATGCTTCGAAGGTCTTGTAGAGGCAGGCACGACTGCACTCGATGCCGGAATGCCTGAGACTCAGTCGGAGGCGTTACCGAGGCAACGCACCTAGAAAGAAAGAAAAGACTTACCCTAGGAGGGAATCCACGAGCACCGCAGACGGGACGCCACCGGGGAATGAGGCTACGCCAGCCCGATTCCAAGGAAGGAAAAAGGGTCCCAGCCATTCTGTTCACCCAAAGTAAGCCCAAAGAGAGGCCAGGGAAGAAAAAAACACAGCCGCAGCCAAACGAGGCCTAGCAGCATGGCCGAGGCCCAAGAAGGACCTGCCGGTGGAAACCAGCAGAAACACCTCTAAAAGTCCATTATTTTTTTGAAACAAGGAAAAACACGATCAATCAACAAACTGCACAGCGACTCCCGAACAAAACAAAGAAGCCACGGTGCTAGAAAGGCACTTTGAAGAACGCAGAGAAGAGAGACAGGGCTTTCTGGCTCCGCGGAAAACTAAGAACTGAAGACCACAAGAAGGGGATGCACCCCCTAGTGGAGCAGGAAGGCACACATATGTGTGGTGCAGCACTAGCAAACTTGAAGTCTTCAATCAAGTTTGCTTGAAAAGCTGTCCGCGTCGGGGCTCCATGGATGACGTCACCCACATGTAGAGAATATGCTGCCTGCTTGTCCTGGGATAACAACTGTTACGGTAAGTAATTGTGCTTTATCCCAGGACAAGCAGGCAGGTATTCTCACAAGTGGGTGACCTCCAAGCTAACCAAAGTGGGATGGTGGGAGAGTTGGCAACGTAGGAGAATAAATTTTGCAATACTCTTTGGCCAAACTGTCCATCCCGTCTGGAGAAAGTATCCAGACAATAGTGAGAAGTGAAAGTATGAACCAAGGACCAAGTAGCAGCTCTACAAATTTTCTCAATAGGTGTAGATCTGAGGAAAGCTACAGAAGCTGCCATTGCTCTGACCTTATGGGCTGTGACTTACTGTGAAGGGACCACTTTAGGAAGGAATTTCAGATGAATGCGAAGAACCACCTTGTCATGATGAAACACTATAAAAGGAGGATCCTCAACCAATGCTTGGAGCTCACTGACTCGTTTAGCGGAAGTGAGGCCAATGAGAAATACCACTTTCCAAGTGAGATACTTCAGAGAGCTTTGTCCATTGGTTCAAATGGAGGTTTCATCAGCTGAGTAAGAACAATATTGAGGTCCCAAACCACAGGAGGCGGTTTGAGAGGAAGTTTGACATTGAAAAGTCCTTTCATGAATCTGGAAACCACAGGATGAGCAGAGAGAGGTTTCCCTTCAATAGGCTGATGGAAAGCAGCGATTGCACTAAGATGGACTCGTATCGATGTAGACTTGAGGCCAGATTGAGAAAGGTGCAACAAATAGTCCAAAACTGAAGATAAGGAGGAATGTTGAGGCTCCTTATGATGAAAAAAACACCCAAGTAGAAAATCTAGTCCATTTTTGGTGATAGCATTGTCTAGTAGTAGGCTTCCGTGAAGCTTCTAAAACATCCCGCACAGATTGAAAAAACTGGAGGGGAGCTACATTGAGAGGAACCAAGCTGTCAGGTTTAGAGACTGAAGGTTGGGATGAAGCAGAGATCCCTGATGCTGCGTAAGCAGAAAGGGAAAAACTGGTAGAAGGTATGGCTCCCTGCTGCTGAGTTGAAGTAGAAGGGAGTACCAGGGTTGTCGGGGCCACCGAGGAGCAACCAGAATCATGGTGGCATGGTCGGTCTTCAGTTTGACCAGCATCTTTTGAATGAGAGGGAATGGAGGAAAAGCCATCTGCCTCGAAGCGATGAGGAGTGTAGATCCTGGAGCAGAACTGAGGCAGCTTGTAGTTGTGGGGGGCTGCAAAGAGATCTATCTGAGGCGTTCCCCACTGAGAGAAGATGTAATGAAGGGGCATGGAATGGAGAGTCCATTTGTGAGGCTGTAGAAGACGACTCAAGTTGTCTGATAAGGCATTGTCCGCCCCCTGAATTTAGACAGCTTTGAGGAAGGTGTTGTGGCGGATTGCCCAATCCCAAACTTTCAGAGCTTCCTGACAGAGGGAGGCAGATCCCGTGCCTCCCTGTTTAATGACATAATACATTGCGACCTGATTGTCCGTTCGAATGAGGATTACACGGTCGTGAAGTAGATGCTGAAAAGCTTTGAGAGCACTGAAAATCACCCTGAGTTCCAGTAGATTGATGTGGCACTGACGATCCGTATTGGTCCAATAGCCTTGAGTACGGAGACCATCTAGATGAGCCCCCCAAGCGTAAGTTGAAGAATCAGTCGCGAGAATCTTCTGATGGGGGGGCGTTTGAAAAAGTAAGCCTCTGGATAGATTGGAAGAGAGCATCCACCAGCGAAGAGACTGTGTCAGAGCAGGAATGACCTGGATGTGTCGAGTCAGAGGGTTGGAAACCTGCGTCCATTGAGATGCCAGGGTCCACTGAGGAATTCTGAGGTGAAGTCTGGCAAAAGGAGTCATGTGTACTATGGAAGCCATGTGAGCCAGAAGAACCATCATGTGTCTCTCCGAAATGGAAGGGCGAGAGGACACTGCATGACAAAGTTGGAGAAGGGCTTCCAGATGTTATTGAGGGAGGAATGCTCTGAGTTGGATCGTGTCCAGAACGGCCCCGATGAATTGAAGATTCTGAGACGGCTGTAGATGGGACTTGGGAAAGTTGATTTCGAATCCCAGACTTTGCAGGAACCAGATAGTCCATTGTGTCGCTACGACGACTCCCTGAGACGTGGAGTCTTTGATGAGCCAGTCATCAAGGTATGGAAATACTTGAAGACCATGGTTCCTGAGAGCAGCGGCCACCACAACCAGGCACTTGGTGAAGACTCTGGGTGAGGAGGCCAGACCGAAAGGAAGTACTCTATATTGAAAATGTAGAGTCCACACCCGAAATCTGAGGTACTGACGGAAGGCCGGATGGATGGAAATGTGTGTATAGGCCTCTTTGAGATCCAAAGAGCATAACCAGTCATTCTGCTCGAGGAGGGGATAAAGAGATGCCAGGGTCAACATGCAAAATTTTTCTCTGACTAGGAATTTGTTGAGCACCCTGAGATCCAAAATAGGCCGCAGATCGCCAGTCTTTTTCGGAACAAGGAAGTACCGGGAGTAAAAACCCTTGTTCTGCTGAGCCAGAGGAACGGGCTCGATAGCTCAAAGCTGAAGAAGAGCTTGAGCTTCCTGAAGGGCGGTCTGGGAGGGATTGGAAGGATACTCTCTTGGAGGATGTTCCGGAGGCACTTGATGGAATTGAAGAGAGTATCCCTCCCCGATGATAGAAAGAACCCAGAAGTCGGTAGTAACCATCGTCCATCAGTGGTAAAAATGATGGAGACTACCTCCGATAGGGGGAAAAACTGGAAATGGCAGAACGACTGAGGTTATGCTCCGTTCTAGACAGTCAAAAAGGCTGAGGAGCCTTAGGGTTAGGGTTAGGCTTTTGCTGCTTCTGGGGATGCTGCCTCTTAACAGGCTGAAGAATAGAAGGAGCCTGTTTTGGAGGAAAACGCCTATGATATATTTGAGGAAGGCGTGTAGGACGAGGAGGAGCTAGTTTCGGCTTCGGCCTGAGAATGGATGCAAAAGACTTCTCATGGTCCGAGAGCTTCTTGGAGGCTGCCTCTATAGACTCATCAAAGAGGTCATTGCCAGCGCAAGGAACTTTAGCCAGCCAGTCCTGTAGGTTAGGATCCATGTCGATGGTACGGAGCCAAGCCAGACGTCGCATGGCCACAGAGCAAGCAGTAGCTCGAGCAGACAGCTCAAAAGCATCATAGGAGGACTGAAGAAGTCGCAGCCGAAGTTGTGACAAGGATGCAAGGACTTCTTGGAATTCAAAGTGCATACGAGAATCCAAATAAGGCATGAACTTTGGAAGAATGGAGAGAAAGAACTCAAAATAGGTGATGAAATGAAAATTATAGTTGAGGACTCTGGAGATCATCATGGAATTCTGGTAGATGCGACGACCAAATCTGTCTATCTTTTACCTTCCCTTCCCGGAGGAACAGTGGCATACACCTGAGAAGGGTGAGAACGTTTCAAAGAAGATTCAACCAGAAGGGATTGGTGAGACAATTGATTGTTGTCAAACCCCTTATGATCTACTGTCCTGTATCTGGAGTTCAATTTGCTTGGAACAGCTGGAATGGAATAAGGAGTTTCCAGACAGCGGACAAAGGTTTGATCCAAAAGCTTGTGAAGAGGAAGCTTGAGGGATTCAGCCGGAGGTTGAGGCAGATGCATGGTCTCGAGATACTCCTTGGAGAACTTAAATCCAGTATCAAGTTGAATATCTAAGTCAACTGCCATCTGATGCAGAAAAGATGAGAAAGACAGCTGATATGCCAAAGTCTGGCCTCGAGAGGGACTCGAGGATGTCGAGGCAGCTTGATCCAGCGAAGAAGGAGATCTGGATGGAGAAAAAGTATCCACCGAGTCCTCGAGGCAGTGGAGAATATTGAAGAAAAGGCTGCTTGCGATGAGGCGAGGCATGCCTGGATGAATGCTTCGAAGAATGCCTCGATCTATGATGCAAGCTGTGCCTCGAAGCAGGCCTCGATAATCGAGGAGAGCGTGTCTCAGTCGAAGCCCCTAGAGAATGGATAGGGCTGGAGGCTGTGGAACGAAGCAATGGAGGCTGAGTGGAAGAACATCGATGCACTCGCAAAGACTCTGCTCCTTGCTTCGAGTGTGAGGGTTCCAACGGAGGCATTGGCAAAGAATCTGCTCCTTGCTGTCCATGCCTAGATGCCAGACCAGACACTCGCAGAGACTCTGCTCCCTGCAAAGAGTGTACATATGACTGAGGCACAGGTGGCTCGACCTCGCGGGAGACTTCGGTATGCCCAGGCTGGATTTGTGAGAGAAGCTTCGGCCCCATGGTAGTAAACAGCTGAATGAATTGCTTCTCTAACAAGGTCTGGAACGAAGCAAGGCAAGTCTCCAACGGGACTACCCGCACGGGCTTCATGTTCCCTCGAGGCAGTGTGAGAGTGCTTGGACTTAGAAGCCTTAGGCACTTTAAGCACCACCGGGGGAATGGGCTGCTGACCTATCTGACCTGAAGAGACAAAGGAAGGCATCGCAGCAGATGTCGAAGACAGAGCCGGGACAAACGAGGTAGGTTTGATGAGGCTCGGAGTAGAAGCTGTGGAAGCCGGAAGAGCTTCGGATGAGGTCGAGGGCGAAGCACCCTTCGAGGTCGAAAGCTCCATCGAAGACTCCATGCTGAAGAGCTGCTCCCACAGGATGCAACGACGCTTGAAAGCACGAGACTTAAGTGTTGAGCAAGGCCGGCACAATTTCGGGAGATGTTGAGGCCCAAGACACCAAAGACAGCGTCGATGAGGGTCCGTGAGGGAAATCGCGCGCTGGCATTTGGAACACTTTTTAAAACCGGTTGCAGGCCGGCACATAGGCCAAAAAAGCACTGCCGCAAGATCGAAGCTGCGGGGCTGCGGCCACAAGGCCTGCCCGGTCGAATGAACGGAAAAAATATATATATTTTTTTTTTAAAGAAAAGAATAAAACAGCGATTCTGTAGAAAAAGAACACAAAACCGCGGATTGAAGAAGGCACAAGTGAAAACACTTCACGCAGAGAGTCGAAGACGGATTTCTCGGCTCCACGGAAAAGTAAGAACTGAGGAGACGCGCCCTGCGCTGGGTGGGAAGGCACTCGCGCATGCGCGGTGCTGGCGACTAGAAACTTCGAGTTTCTTCAAGCAAGTCTGCTTGTGAGGCGTTCGCATCGAGGCTCCGTCGGATGACGTCACCCACTTGTGAGAATACCTGCCTGCTTGTCCTGGGATAACCGCCGCTAACTCAAAGGACAGCTTAAGGGAAGATTCAATCTTCCTATCCTGGATGTCTTTGAGGGCTATACCACCCTCAACCGTCAAGGTAGTCTTCTTGGTAACCGCAGCCACCAAAGCGTCCACCCTGGGATTCTTAAATCTGTCTAGCTCGTCCTGAGATATGGGATACAACTGGTGCATAGCCTGCGCCACCCGGAGACCAGCCTCCGGCGTGTCCCACTATGCAGAAATAAGCTCAAGCATCGCTTCGTGCACCGGAAACGCTTTAGCCGTTTTTTTCATGCCCGCCATAAGAGGATTAGCAGATCTCAACGCCTGCATATCCTGCTGAGAAATATTAAGGCCCTGCAGCGCCTTGGTAATAAAGGACAGCAATTCCTCTCTATGAAAAAGCCGGAGCGCGGAAGATCATCCACTTCCCTAGCCAGCGCATCCTCAAGCTCTAAATCTGCCACCTCACCGTCTTCCAGAGAATCTGGATGAGTCAGGGAGCATACGAAGTCTGATGGCATGTCCCTGATGTCCATAGGCACCACCCTGCGCCTCTTAGCAGCCTGAGACTCCAGAGGAGGTCCACTGGCCTGAAGGACCAACCCCTGGTCCAAGTTACAGTCCTGGTGCAGAGCAGGCTGAGAGTTCTGCATTAAAAAGGCCCTGTGCATCAACATGAGAAATTCCGGGGAAAACGCCACCGGATTCGATTGAGCCTGCATTGAAAAAGTCTTCTCCTGTCCAGAAATCGGCCCCGCAAAGGAAGAAGACGAAGAAAAACAGCTGACAGCCAGCGCAGCCACTGACATGCACCAAAACGGAACGGAAGCAGCCGCGAGCACGGGAGAAGCAGGGCTGACTTTCAACTGCACAGGAAACGGCCGATACATCAGGCGCGAGCTGCACGTCATCCCCTACTGCATCTGCATACCCCGCCGAACAGAGGCCCTACAGTGCTCGCCGCTTCCCACAGCGGGAACACCTCTTAAATGCCTCTGCCGCCATATCTAACAACCGCCGAGCACTGCAGCCACCCAAACATAACCTCATGGCAAAAACCCCAGCAATCAAATCAGCAGACCCAAGAAACACCAACAAATAGAAATAAATAGTACTCTCATCCGAGTGTTGTTAAGGCTGGTTAGTTGCAGACTGGGACAGACAGCAAAGCACTGTCCAGCAACAGCACACTGGTCTCTTAATTGGTTTTTTGTTGGGATAGAAAAAAACACAGAGGACCAGGAATAAACCTCAAACCACTGGAGGAGGGTGGAGCAGGGACCTGTGGGGGCCCAGGTGTGACTCCCAAAGTTGGCACTGCTCAGCCAAACACCCCAATCTATCTAAAGAGAAAAATTCTCAACAGAAGAATAAACAAGAATCCAGCCAGAATCCAGGAGCTCGTGGAACAGCGACCATCACCTGCTGGAAGATAGAGAATACTGAAGATACAGGGAGCGTGCCAACCAATAGGACCACCTGTTAATCAGTTCTCTATTTACACCTGCTGCTAGATGTGTCCTATCCCACTAGTCTCTGGATTCATCTGCTGCTGTTGCTGAGGAAGTTCATACTACTGAAGAGGATTTAAAAATACAAAGTGGCATGGCTATAATTAAATAATTCAATCTATAGTTGGCTAACTTTTAATCCCTCGAGGAGAGTGTTTGGCCTTGCAGGAATAAGAACCTATCAAAAATGCTATGAATAAACGTTTATTCATAGCATTTTTGATAGATTCTTATTCCTGCAAGGCTAAACACTCTCTCCGAGGGATTAAAACAGTTAGCCAACTATAGACTGAATTATACATTGGACATATTGGTAACTGCAGTGTCCTTAGGGTTACACTTTTTTGTGCTGATTTTGGTATAAAATTAAATAAAACATACATACAGATCTAATTCATTGCTTAAAAAAAAAAGCAAAGCAAAAAGCAATTTATTGGGCACTAGATCAAACTTTAAATACCTTGATGGGGCTTCCTTAGAACAGCAGGAGATATTATTGATCATCTGGAGTAAGAGCAGCCATCAATAATTTTTTTTTTTTAAGTACAGATTTAAGTGTAAAATGCCACCAGTAATTCAAATTTATTAAATTAAGTAGTATTACAGATGAATACACCGAACCTCAACTACTTGTCAATGAACTGAATATTTCAATCAAAACTAAGAAATCCTTAACTAATGCAACACAATAACCTCCTTTAGCAAATAATGTGTTATCAAAAAAGCCTTTCTGAATTTCACTGGCAGGTTTTCTTTTCACCCAGAACAAAGTACAAAGCAAACAAAAGGAAGAAAAGCAGGTGAAATTAAAAAAAAAAAAAAAAACACAACCCCACAAACTTCAGATACCACTCCCAACAATCTTTGTAAAGGCAGCAAAGAACTATTTTCTACCTCACAGTTCAACTGAAATGTATACAGGAAAGGCTAAATTAAAATTCCACTACCTCATGGAAGGAAACAGACTGATAAAATATATCTTAACATGTGTAAGGAAGAGGAGAGCATCATCTCTCTTCCACATTACTACTGAACAGGTAGTTGGCAATTTACATTAAAATGAAGCAAGTACATTGTACAGTGAAATGCTGGCACCACTATTATGGAAAAATTATGTTCTTACCTGTTAATTTTCTTTCCTTTAGACGCAGAAGATGAATCCAGAGACCAATGGGATAGCACACTTCTACCAGCAGGCAGAGATAGAGAAACTGATTAATAGGTGGTCCTATTGGCTAGCACTCCTCCTGTATCTCCAGTATAGCTCCTTGCCCAAGCATCTGTAACCATCAATAGGTATAGCATCTAAAAAACTTCTTTCCCATAACAAATCTCAAAAGGAATAATACAGAAAACAACCATCAATAATAACAAACTTCGAAAGTTGGAAAAGAAAAAACCGACACACAATATCCAGAAAGGGTGGGGGCTCTGAATTCATCTGCTGCGTCTAAAGGAAAGAAAATTAACAGGTAAGAACATAATTTTTCCTTCCTTAGCAACAGCAGCAGATGAATCCAGAGACCAATGGGATATAGCAAAGCAATTCTCAATCTGGGTGGAAAGCAAACGCCACCTCCGGAACAACTGAGCACTAAACGCATCTACCGCACGCGCCCCCACATCCAATCAGTAACGCTGAGAGAAAGCACTCTCGGAAGACCAAGTAGCCACAAGACAAAACTCCTCCAAGGAAAAAACCTCTGGACCGAGTCCAAGAAGTAGCCATCGTTCTGGTGGAATGGTCATGAAGTTCTTTTGCCAACCGTTCCCCTGCCATCAAGCAAGTGTAAAGAATGTCCTCCTGGACCCATCGAGCGATGTAGGCTTTGGACACCACCATACGTTTGAGGCGTCCCGTGAAGACTAACAAAAAGGTGATCTAAACAACTAAAAGTCGTTAGAAACCTAGCTCGTGGAGAACACTATGCACTTTCAAAAAATGCAGTAAATAAAAGCACGTCTCCCCATTTCTCCTCCCAGGAAGAAGGAAGGAAAAGTGAGAGTGTCATAAAAGAAAGGATGACACCTCCTTAGAAAGAAATTGTGGTACCGTCCGAACTGACACCCCACATTTTGTAAATCAGAAATAGGAATCCCTGCCAAACAAGGCCTGCAACTCAGAAAACCGCCGAGCTGAAGCCATAGCCACAAGAAACCCTGTGTTGAATGGCACAGCCATTTAGAGTCTCAAAAGACAAGGATGAAATGAGGCCTTCAGTAAACTGCGAAGAAGTATCTTAAGACTGTACTCCAGACAGGGCTTTCTAAGAGGTGTACATTTAGGAACTGAACTATATGAAGCTGAGAAGTAATCGAAGAGCAATATACCTAGCCCTTGTAACAAACTAAGAATGGCACTTGAAGCTGAAGGGAATTGAAAGCTAAGCCCTTGGCAATACACTCTGGAAGGGTGCAAATGTTGAGAAGTACCCAAGAAAGGAAAAACCTCCATAAGGAAGCAGAAGCCACAGGTGAAGACATCTTTATTGCCTGGATAAGAGAAGAAACAACCTGCTTTGCATAATCCTTACACGTCAGCCATGACTTTTCAAAAGCTAGGTCGCAATACCAAAGTAGTACAAATATCCATGTTGATCGGACCCTAGGTGAGCAAATCCAGAGATACCAGGAAACTCAACAGTCCGGCTGTCGAAAGACTCATCAGATCCGCATAGCAAGGATGGCGCAGCCAATCCAGAGATTCTACAAATACTGTGCCCTGAAAGTGAGCTTGAGATGGCAAATCCAAGCCATCATCAGCCAGGGAAAAACACTGAAAAAAGAGAAACCAGAGGCGAGAAAGAAACCACGCTGCTACCCCCTCTGACTCCCACTCCCAGTGCCCGCCGAAGAAGCTAGGAAGGTTAGAATTTTGAGATGAGGCCATGAGGTCTAGTTCCAGGAGATCTCACTTCCATAAAAAGAGCTGGAACGCCCGAGTCAAAATTCTCAATATCCAGGATGTAGAAGATTTCACTAGTACTAACCTTTACACTTTCTAGAGCGTACACAATGCTGTACACTGTAACATACAATAAATGGGTCATGCACAGATTTCGCAGAGAGAAAGTCTATCCAAACTCTTTTCCTGACCCAAAAAATGATCTGCCAACAGAAGAGGAAGATGAAGGTCCACCCATTGAAATAGAACCACAACTTTACCCGCCAACTGAGTACATCACCTACTGCCCAGTCTGTAGAGAAATAACCCCATCATAATACTGACTGAAAAAACCTTCAGCGTCGTTCCAGAAGAATGGTCTGAAGCTCCAGAAACGGTAGCCTGACCATGCTCCAGAGTAGAAGAATGAACAAGTACTGAGTCGCCTCTTAAGACCAGACTCCTGGATCTGAGGATGGAAGGCACCGAGCCCCCCAACCCGACAGCCCGGGATTATTGGTGGCCATGAGCTAGTCCAGCAAAGACCGAGCCATGCCTTTGAAAAGAGAAATCTCTCCGAGCCACCAAATCATACAGAGCGATGCTTGAGGAGCCTACCAAATAATTGGAGCCCTGAGATACCGGGAACCACCGGAACAAAAGCGACTGCTGTAGCGTTATAATGGGAAAGCAAGCCGAAGTTCACAGTGGAGTCAGCAATATGGATCCTAGAACCTGTACAGAATCCCATACTCTTGATCATGGTGACCGAAGAAGAATGCAAACCTGAGACTGTGACCCATCGCCCTAGTCTCTGGGAAGAAACACATTTCTCTCCTACATGAACAAAAACATCTCCCCGATATACCTATAAATAGTACAGGAGAAAAGAGCGCTGTGCAAATTTGAAGATTCACATCCAAAGAACTGAGGAAAAGAAACCACCCTTTTCAAATGGCCCGACTGGAAGACATCTGAATCAAGCAGTCAGTCAAGAAGAAATTAGGTGAATCGCCTGGTAGCGCCAAAACGCTACCACTGCCCACATTTTCTAAAATGTTCGTGAAGCCTTGGGTAGGTGAAATGGCATGTGCCAAAACCGAAAGTGCTGCTCCAAGAGAGGCAAGTAAACCTAGTGCAGATTCGGAGTCCATAGTGAAAATGTAAATATTTTCCCAGTTTTTCTGCAGAAATGTGTAACAATGAGAAACTAATTCAGCAGAATGGGATCCAGCCTGCCCAATGCCCCCATCTTGGGCACCATGCAATAAGTGGAACAACATCCCTTAGATCCTGAAGACTACAAGAACTGCCCTGAGGACCAGTAACACTTAAAAGGGAAACACAAAACATAGAGACTCCAAGAACGAACCAGAAACCTGAGGAGGATGCAAAGTTGCAAGCATCCTGAAAAATGTGCATAGCCCCCTGACCTGACATTATAGCGTCTTCTCCCTCATGAGAAAGCCTGAAGAGTCATTGGAAGAAATCAAGATCCCCTCAGAATGAAGTGCAGAAGGTCAGGGAACAGCAGGATGAGAACTGTAGGATCTGTAAGAAGAAAGAAATTCTCCTAGGAAAAATCAAGTTTCGCAATGTAAAGAGGAGTATACTGGAACCATGAAAACAGTACTAACTCCATGCAACGTGAGCGAAATTCGTATGTCCTTTAAAGTGAATACGTACTAGACGCAATCAAGATGCTGCATCTACCGCCCTGTGGAAAACAACAGCATCCTAACAGGTATCAGACAAAGCTCACATCGCTAATGAGAGCTTCAGGGATGAGGCTAACTGCCACATAGCACGCGCTCCTCCACAGGTTTGATAGAATAGGCAACTGGCTCCTGGTTAGAAGGAGCTGCACAGCCCTTCCTGTCTAGTCAGGGGGTCTGTCTAGCATGTGCCATGAGAAGATGGCGACAGGAGAAACCAGCGTGATAAGCATGGAAATCTGAAGTCCAGGCCCTCTCAGAAATAGAAAAAGAGAGTCCTGGCCGCAGGAAGATGCGATGTGTCATTATGCCCATAGAGACAGCCTGAACTTGGAAACTGTTAGTACTACCTTTAGGCTTTTATATCCTATGCCACTACTAGACACATGCAGCGCAGCACAGAGGCCCAAATAAGAAGGACAGTTACCAACAGACAAAGGCTCAATCTGCAGGGACCCCAAGAGAGACAATGAGATACCTGTGGGAAATACAGGGCACTATCTTACTGCTGATCTCACTGTGCTGTGAGTTGCCGTATGTCGGCTCAGTCCGGAGACAAACCGAGACTGGGAGGCCTAGCACAGGTCAGAGTCTCTCTGGTAATTCCCTTGAGTGCTAACCCCAGAGTCCGATTAAACTAGCAGCTTCCTTCAAGGGAATACAGCAGGAACACAGACAGACATATAAATCTGCCCAAGCTTGTCCCAAAGCTGGTGAAATATGTACAACTTGTCTGAACCGGAAAGAGAGAAGCCACGGCATACCCAGACCAAAGTCAGCTGTAAATAAACTACCGGAACGCTGCAGCTTTCCTGCCATCACCGGAGACCCAAGCGCATGCCTGATTCTCGCTGACATGTGGCCGCTGCATCAACGCTCCTAGAAACATACTCGGATTCAAGCCCTGCAAAATTTACCCTGCCGCGGCCTGCATAGAAAGAAAATCAGACTCGGGGAATAACCAGAAGAACGATGCGGTGCTTCCCACAGCGCCAGAAAAAACATGTCCCATTTCATGCGCGCTGCTATAAACAAGCTGCACATGGCCATGACAAACACCTATGAAAGAGAGCCTCAGAAAAACAGGACCACTACTGCTGCACTGAAACCCAACAAGGAGAACAAGTGCAAGCATGAAATCACACCGCTACTGCCGCGCTGTAACCAACAAGGAAACCAAGCGCGTGCATGCAAAGGGTGGGAAAGTCCCGGCTCCCTCAAGCGATTTCTAGTCACAAAACATCCATGCCTTAAACATACGTTGACCGAACCCACAGTACTAAGACTCCCAAACAGAATCTGAAGTTCAAACAACAGTAAAAAACAGAGACATACTCACAATCTTGTTGTCAGGGCCAGTTGAAGCCAGTTAGAGCTGGATGTGCAGCACTAACAGAGCAAAATGTAGCAACTGTGGCCTCCCGTTTTTTTTTTTTAAACAGAGAAGGGAAAGAAGAAAAAAATTGAGACCCAGTCAGACCCTCTAGCAATGGAGGGAGGGTGAGGCAGGGAACTGGGGAGGCCCAGGTGTAACCCCTAAAGCCGGCACCGTTCAGCCGGACACCCCTGTCTCACTGAAGAGAAAATCTCAACAGGAGAAATAGCATTGCCAGCTCACTAAAGAGAAACAGAATGGCAGTCTCACTGAAGAGAAACCTCAACAGGAGAAAATAAAGTTCCAGTCACAGCCAGAATCCAGGAGCTATTCGAATAGCGACTATCACCTGCTGGGAGATAGAGCATACTGGAGATACAGGAGGATTGCCAGCCAATAGGACCACCTGTTAATCAGTTTCTCTATCTCAGCCTGCTGGTAGATGTATGCTATCCCATTGATCTCTGGATTCATCTGCTGCTGTTGCTAAGGAAATTTTATTTATCTTTTAATCCTTTTTTAAATTTTGCTTCTGTCACAGGGAGCAGAGTAGGATTCAGACCAACAACATCAGGGTGCTAAGGCTGTAGTTCTAACCATTGCATCACACACACACACAGATAGTAAAATGCATGTCAATTCCAAAGCCAAGCTTATAGCCTCTTGATTTTCAAGAAGTCATTTCTCTAGGATAAATATCAAACATGTACAATTCCTCTTTTGGCCTCCATGTTCCTCAAAGTACATGGAGAAAAAAAAAAAATAATATATATATATATATATATATATACACACAAACACACACACACACATATATATATATATATATATATATATATATACTAGTTGTTTAGCCCGTTACATTAATGGGTGCTAGCAGCCCTTCTCCCTTACTTTTACCTCCTCCCTGTCTAGCAGCACCCGCCCTATTCCCTACTCCCCCTATATAGTAGTAGCCCTTCTCCTTTTATCTCCCCCTGTCCAGCATCACCCCCACCCCCATTTCCTGCTCCCACTGTCCAGCAGTAGCTCTTCTCCTTTACTTCCTGCTCCCCCCCTATCCAGCAGTAGCCCTTCTCCCTTACTTGTACGTTCCCCACAGTCCATTAGGAACCTTTCTCCCTTATCTGTAAACCATGCAGCCTTACATTTTAGAAGTCCCCTACCCCATTCTGACCAGCTCCCTTGCTAAATTTCAAAGCCGCAGGCAGCGGCGGCTCCTCACCTGATCCCCACTTACAGCGTCCCCGCACTTACGGTCTGGTTGGCTCCCTTGCTGGAGCTTTTTGCGGTGTTGTCTCCTCTTGGGCTTCTCTGAGGGCTGGCTCCCATGAAAATGTTGTGTTGCTGTTTGGGGCCGGGTGCTAGAATATATGTGTGTGTGTCTGTCTTTTTTATTTTTTCTCTCTCCTTAGCCGCTTTCTGTATTTCTGTCTGTCTTTTTTTTTTTTTTTTTCCTTGGCTGTCCACTACCACCCCTTGCCTGCTCCCCCTGTCCATTCTCCCTTCCTTTTACCTCCCGTGTCCTCCACCACCCCATCTATGTGCACTATGTCCTTGGATGAATGGGAGAAGCTTTGGTTTCATTCAGAACACAGAACCATCCCAAATTCTACATCCAATCAGAAACTCTTCCACATAACATGCCTAGAAGTTGGACAAATGATTTTTACAGTTGAGTGAAATTTCAGGAGTAATTTATTCCAGGGCTGGGTCGGATTTGGCAAGACTGAACTTGGTCCTTGGCCCGATTTACAAATGCTACTATTTGAATGAACAGGTCGGCTTTTGGACAATTGTATTTTATTTTCTCATTTGAAAAAAAGTAAAAAATCAAGAAAACGATGGTCTCTCTGGCTCAGGATTTGTGTGGATGAGGCCAGTGTCAACTTTCAAAGTATTTCTTCAGCCCCTGCAGACTGACTGGTGGAAAGTATGTCCGCCTGGGGGGAGGGGAGAGGAAGAGAGAGAGAGAGAGCTTCGGGCGGCCAGCAGCCGCCGCGGCCAACATTCACCTCGGTGGGGGTGGGAGGGGGGGGAGGAGGAAGAAGATCGTAAGCCGCGCATGCGCACTTCCTAGCTACAGCTCACGGAAAACGGATGCACGCATAGGAACTGCGCATGCGCGGCTTACCGTTTTATTATATTAGATACACACACACACACACAGAGGTCCTCATCGACTTACGACCTCAATTGGTTCCGACTGACAGGTCGCAAGTTGATCTGGATGTAAGTTGGCCTATGTTAATACAGTATGTGTATCCCGCACAAAAATAAGGTGATACCCTCTTTTTATCAAATTAACTTAGTATTGTGCAGGATTGGTAGAGTTAAATAAATAATTTATACAACTAACTATACTAACTATTTTTTACTCCTCCCCACGTACCTTTTCCCTGGTGGTCCAGCGGTGTATCCTGCACTGAGCCCCTCCTGCCGATGTCAGCGGTCAGAAGTCAGCAGTGCACCCGGGCCGGCACAAGCAGGAGCAAGCTTTTGGAGCTCCTGCCCGGCCCTAAGCAGCTTTCTGAATGGCTGTCACGAGAAACACAAATCCCATGAGAACTGGCAGCAGTGTTTCAGTGAGCGGGGCAGGGCGGGAGTTCCAAAAGCTCACTCCGGGTGCGCTGCTGGCTTCTGACCGCCGACATCGACAGGAGGGGCTCAGTGCGGGATACACTGCTGGGTCACCAGGGAAAAGGTACGCGGGGAGGTGTAAAATAATTAGTATGGGCTGGGATGGGAGATAGGGGAAACGCGTCATAAAGCCGAACCGTCATAAGTTGCATAGGTTGTAAGTCAACGAGGACCTGTACAGTCATGTGAAAAATTAGGACACCCCCATGAAATATTAAGTTCTTAAGAAATGTTCACATATCTACGTCAAATCT
Organism: Geotrypetes seraphini; assembly: GCF_902459505.1. Lineage (NCBI taxonomy): Eukaryota > Metazoa > Chordata > Amphibia > Gymnophiona > Dermophiidae > Geotrypetes > Geotrypetes seraphini. The sequence goes on from NC_047089.1 coordinate 138,003,145, forward strand.
TTTTTTATCTGTCTCTGGAAAAGAAAGTGATGTAATTGCAGGTAAACAGCAAAAATTTCCTTGATTTACTCATGAAACAAGATATCCACAAAAATGTGTATTCTGAGAAATAAATTAGGACACCCTACACCCTAATAGCTAGCACTACCCACTTGGCTGAAATAACTGCAGTGAGATGCTTATTGTAGCCATCTACCAGTCTCTGACATCGATCTGAGGAAAGTTTGGCCCACTCTTCAATGCATAATTCTTTCAGCTGTTTGAGGGGTTTCTTGCATGTACAGCCCATTTCAAATCACCCCACAGCATCTCAATGGGATTAAGATCAGGGCTTTGACTCAGCCTCACCAAGACTCTCCATTTCTTAGTTTTCAGCCAGTCGGGAGCCAGTAAGGAAGCCGGCTCAGCGCCGAGAAGCAGCACCAAATCACACTGCTGCTCGTGCAGTTCATATAAAGAAATTGGATCACGCAGCCGGTTAGCAACTGAGCAGGAGTTTGGAAAGCTTGCTCCTGCCTGTTGCACCTCCACCAGATTGGCAGAGGTATGAAGATAGGGCAGGAGGTGGGGATAGAGGGCATAGCCTGGAAGGGAGAGTGCAGAGTCTGACAGGGGAAGGAAGGAAGGGTGCAGAGCCTGACAGGGGAGGGGAGGATGGAAGGGTGCTGGGCTCAGAGCCTGACAGAGGAGGGGAGGAAGGAAGGGGTCTGGGTGCAGAGCTTGGCAGGAAGGGGGCTGGATGCAGAGCCTGACAGGGCAGGACACTTGAATATTAAGCCACCCAACTTATATTCGAGTCAATCATTTTTCCTCCTTTTTGGGGTTGGAAAGGGGGGTCTCGACTTATATTTGAGTATATATGGTAATACAATGAGTAATACTAAATAAGCAAAAATGGTACCAATAACACTGCACAACAAAGTTTTTGCTTCCTGAACACTGCTGGGTGTTTCTTATAGAATTTTGGGTGCTGATCATGAATATTACATCAAAAATTACCCATCACGTACCATTTCAGAGAAATCTTCAATTTTGTCGTGATTTTTTCTTATATTTGGATGCAAACAATTTTTTCTCCCATAAGTGTCTTATCAACAACGGTTTGTGCCGCCTGGGTATGTCCATGCATAAAATCTAGCCAGGTTGGAAGCTGTTTTATGGAAGATGACATCCTGGGCATGTCTGGGCAGGTCTGAACGAGCTTGCGCTGTCTCACCATGCTATAATGGTGGCTTCCATACACCGATCCTGCTCATTTGGTTAATATAGATAGTCCGTGTGTGTATATAGTATCAGTATAGTAAAGTATAGTAGTATAGTAGCTGTAGCAATATAACAGTAAGTAAGCTTGATGCTATAGACGTTTTGGTGTCGGGCAATATGTCTCGTCGGTGTCGTAACAGCCGCGACACATTCTGCTATATCTGTGGGGAATATACACTTACGCCTCAGAGACGTTCGATGACTGCCCTTGTAAAGAAAGCCTATCATCTGTATTTTGGCTGCAAAATAGGTGATCAAGACAAGCAATGGGCGCCTCACATTTGCTGTGCGACATGTGCTGTTAGTCTGAGAGCCTGGCTCAGAGGTACTCGAAAGACGATGCCATTTGCTGTTCCGATGATATGGCGAGAACAGAAAGACCATGTGACGGACTGTTATTTCTGTTTGACTAATGTGTCTGGTTTCTCTGCCAAAAACAAGAAGTCAATTGAATATCCTAATCTGCCTTCAGCAATGAGACCCATGCCACATGATGACAGTCTTCCAGTTCCGAAACCACCAGAGGATTGGACCTTAGACGAACCAGATGAAGAAACTGCAGTGCAGGGTTCTAACAGTGACATTGACCCGGATTTTGAACCATCCTCATCAGGCGATCCACATCTGATAACACAGTCCGAATTGAACGATTTGGTCAGAGATTTGGGTCTGTCAAAAGCAAAAGCTGAGCTGCTAGGTTCGAGACTGCAGGAATGGTGTTTGCTATCACCAGGTACGAAAATTTCTGTGTTTCGAGACCGGCATCATGATATAACCAAATTTTTTGCACAAGTCGACAGTCTCTGTTTCTGTTGTGACATTGAAGGATTGTTCTCGGTCTTTGGTTGTGATCACAACCCGGAAGAGTGGCGTCTTTTCATTGATTCGTCAATGTTAAGCCTGAAAGCTGTTCTGTTGCACAATGGCAACGTTTATCCTTCAGTACCTGTTGGCTATGCAGCACATATGAAAGAAACATATGAGAATATGGAAATGTTACTAAAGTATGTCCAGTATACCAGGTATAACTGGAATATCTGTGGAGACCTCAAAGTCGTTGCTCTGTTACTAGGACTGCAGCTTGGCTATACAAAGTACTGCTGTTTCATCTGTGAATGGGACAGCCAAGACAGAGAGTCGCACTATTCTAGAAAGAACTGGCCACTCCGTAAAAAGTTAGTTCCAGGACAGAAAAATGTAGCACATGAATCGCTTGTTGACCCGACAAAGATATTTTTGCCTCCTCTTCACATTAAACTGGGACTCATGAAGAATTTTGTGAAAGCAATGAACAAGGAAGGGGAAGGTTTTCGTTATTTAAGACAGATGTTCCCAAGAATAACTGATGCCAAGATCAAAGAGGGTATTTTTGTTGGCCCCCAGATCAGACATGTTATGAGTGACAAGCGATTTGAAGATCTGTTAGTTGGGCCGGAAAAAATTGGCTGGAAAGCCTTGAAAGACGTTGTTGACAATTTTCTGGGCAATTACAGAGCCCCAAACTACATTCAGCTGGTAGACAAACTTCTCAAAGCATACAAGAGAATGAAGTGCAATATGTCACTCAAGATTCATTTCCTCCATTCACACTTGGACTTCTTCCCCGCAAATCTCGGTGCTGTGAGTGACGAGCACGGTGAAAGGTTTCATCAAGACATAGCTACGATGGAGAAACGATACCAGGGCAATTGGAATCCGTCAATGCTTGCCGACTATTGTTGGATGCTACAACGTGATGCACCAGACACTGAATATAAAAGAAACTCGGGAGCAAAACACTTTTAATTCTGTTTCATTTAGTCGCTTGTGCGAAACGTAAACTTGACTATATATTTTATTGTCAGTAAACATAAAAATGTCTATTTCTCATAGTTCTTACGTGATGCAGTAAAACCAAAACCATATTTGAGCATACCAAGTTGGTACCTGTCATAATCACCAAAAACTTTTCAGGAATCAAGACTTAACCAAAAAATTGTTGTGCAGTGTAATAAAATAACAGCATTGACTATTTTGTTTAAGGGAATCTATCATCAACCTAAAGGATTCTAGAAACTATCCACCTTCAAAGATCACCATCCTCCTATTCTACACTTTCAGAGTTCTACTTGAGTTCCACTTTCAGGGATTCTACTAGAACCTAATTTCTGTTTAGGAATCTATTGCAATTCAGGTTGTTCAGATTTTGCAACAGGTGATATACTACTGGTGCTGCCTTTTTACGAGGTTGTGTTGTTATGGTATGGATGGTTTATTGCATAGACTGAGTACTTTATTTAAGGTGTTTACAAAGTACAGTGGTACCTTGAAATCCAAACTTAATCCGTTCCAGAACCCCGTTCGAGTTCCAAAACGTTTGTGCCAGATTTTAAGAAAAAATGGGATTGGCACATGGGATCACTTCATAGAGGTAGGTAAGGGTGGGTCATTGGTATGGGCAGACTAGACGGGCCGTGGCCCTTTTCTGCCATCAGTTTCTATGTTTCTATGAGTTCCAAGACAATTTTTTCCATTGAAAAGAACAGAAAGTGGATTAATCCGTTCCTTGGTCCCACAAACACTGCAAGATCGGGCCTACCTGGCAGAAACAGCAAAATTGGGACCCCCAGCAGCAGAAGCAGCAAGATCGGGACCCCCAGCAGCAGGTGCAGCAAGATCAGGACCCCCAGCAGCAGAAGCAGCAAGATCGGGATCCACAGCGGCAAGACAGCAAGATCGGCAACGGCAGCTGCAAGTGGTGTTCAGCCCAAAGCTTCCCTCCCAGGTGGAAACAGGAAGCTGCGTCAGAGGGGAAGCTTTGGTCTGAGGACTGCTTGCAGTTCGGATTCCAAAGCAGTGTTCGGATTCCGGGGCAAAAATGAAGAAAAAAAAGTTTGGATTCCAAATCGTTCAAGTTCTGGGGCATTCGGATTCCGAGGTACCACTGTATTTGGTAATGGAGTAACTGTGTGTTGCTGTTACCGAGATGATATGAAAATTCAAGGGGAGAAGCAAGGTACAAAGAAAAACATCCTAGCTCTAGAAAAAGGGAAAAAATCCTTGATGTTGACAATAAGTTTAGTGTGAGTTTCTCTATCATTCATTCACATACAGAAAAAACTGTGCAGCATATCAGCTCACAAATTTTGTGAGAAAAATTACTACAATCTGCAAATGAACAAAAATGTCCAAGTATTTTGTTGTAGTTAATTAATATTTCCTTTGCTTCACTTATAACAGAATGTGCTTGTTTTTATAAACTGTTATTGAAACTTTTATTTAAGTATGTATTTAAAAATTCACTAGTGCAATATACCCAGAAATGTTCCCCCCTAACAAAACAGTACTCTCTTACACAATTACCCTTAGGAGGCAGAGGGACTACTGAGAGACCACACACCACACGCATACAACCACCACATCATCTGAGCCATAGTGTCCATGGAAAGACAGCATTGTACATTACATACCATGGTGGGATAAGAGAGTGAGCCAGACTTCTAGAAATCCCTATCCAGAAACTACATTTTCACAAAATATTCCATCTTGATCACATATGGATAGAGCCTTACCAAATACAAACAAGTGATCACATATTAGAAACAAAAATGCAGTGTCAGAAACTGAACTAGATACACTGAGAAGCAGAACTCTACAATACAAAATGCATCCTTCCTCCTCTGCACATTCAACATTTTTTTTGTACCTTTATCGTCGGGGTGGCTCAGCTTCTGTTAACCATATCACATATATTTTACAGGGGCTGAGTTATCCAAGAATCTTAAGTGTTCGAGGCTTATTGCAGATGAGGACAGAACTGACAGGGATGGAGACAGATCCCGCAGGAATGAGAACAAATTTGTTCCCGTGTCATTCTCTACTAGGAAGTACTGACCACCAGCACCTTTTGACCTACTGTATTTTTTGCTTCATAAGATGCACTTTTTTCCACCCAAAATTGGGTGGAAATTTAGGTGCATCTTATGAAGCGAAGGTAACTTTTTTTAAACACCCCCACCCACCCCGTTGTACCTTTTTAAAAGGTCCCACTCGTTGGAGGTACGCGGACTAACTGCTCCCCACCTCCATTCCCCACCCGCCTGTCTGCCACCGCTACTAAGCTGCAACTCCGGGAAGGGAAGGGCCAGCGTGCAGCGATTGCACATCGCCGGCCCACAAGCCTTCCCCTGTCAGAACTGACGTCAGGGGAAGGCTTGTGGGACAGTAACGTACAATCGCTGCACGCTGGCCCTTCCCTTCCTGGAGTTGTGGCGCAGTGGCGGCAGTGGACCAGGGGCAGAGGAGGAGGAGGAGGAATCGGAGGCAAGGTTGGGTAAGGTGGCAGTAAAGAGAAGTGGTTTGAATTCTTCTCCTCTTTCCTCCTTCAATACTGCTGCCCGGTTCTGACAGGATGTGACTTCATAGGCCAGCTGCTTTGAGGAGGAAGGGCTAGCGCCAGCATCAAAATCAGTGACAAAGGAAGGAGGTCCCTTTTAGTCCTAATGCTGCTGCTTGATACTAATGCTGGACTTCCCTCCTTGTGGCAGCTGACTATGAAGCTGCGTCTTGTCAGGACCAGGTAGTAGCATCAGAGAATGGAGGAGGGAACAGGCCTGGGGATGCAGAGAATGGGAGGTGCTAAAACAGAGTGAGTCTGGACCCGGGGCATGGGTGCCAAAACAGAGTGAGTCTGGGCCCGGGGCATGGGTGCCAAAACAGAAGTGGATCCAGGATGCCATAACATTTTGAGCCAGCCCTGGACTGGGAGATCTTTATTGCCCAGTTTGCAAGTCAGAAGATGGAAGTTGTTTTTGTTTTTTTCCTGGTAAGTGCTAAAATATGAAATATACCATGTTTACTGTTCCAACTTGGGAGATTCAAATTCAGGAAACTTTATTGGCATGACAATTGGCACCCTGTTGCAGATTAGTGTAACGCATTGTTGTGGGCATTCCAGAATCCACACTCAGGGTCCGATTCTCAAAACTTAAGGTTGGGTAAGGTTAGGGGTAGGCAGGCTTCAGCACGGCAGGGAGGGAGGAAGACAGGCTCCGGCGCAGCAGGGTGGACGAAGGACAAAGGCTGGAAGGCAGTGAGGGGGAGGGGGCATTAACTCAGGACATGGGAGGGAGGGAGGGAGGACAAAGAACAAAGGCTGGAAGGCAGTGAGGAGGAGAGGGCACAAACTCGGGACATGGGAGGGAGGGAGGACGAAGAACAAAGGCTGGAAGGCAGTGAGGTGGAGGGGGCACAAACTCGGGACATGGGAGGGAGGGAGGACGAAGAACAAAGGCTGGAAGGCAGTGAGGTGAAGGGGGCACAAACTCAGGACATGGGAGGGAGGGAGGACAAAGAACAAAGGCTGGAAGGCAGTGAGGTGGAGGGGGCACAAACTCGGGACATGGGAGGGAGGGAGGACGAAGAACAAAGGCTGGAAGGCAGTGAGGTGGAGGGGGCACAAACTCAGGACACGGGAGGGAGGGAGGATGAAGAACAAAGGCTGGAAGGCAGTGAAGTGGAGGGGGCACAAACTCAGGACATGGGAGAGAGGGATTAGAAAGGGACAATTGTTGGGCCTGAGTGAAGAAAGGAAGGAAGGAGACTCATGAAATCACCAGACAACAAAGGTAGGAAAAATGATTTTATTTTCAATTTAGTCATCAAAATGTGTCAGTTTTGAGAATTTAAATCTGCTGTGTATATAGTGTGTGTATATGAAAAATGAAAGGAACAGCCTGGCAGGGAAGGGGAGACAGGGTGCAGAGCTTGGAAGGGAGGGGGGACAGGGGACAGAGCCTGGCAAGGAGTGTGGGGTTGGGTGCAGAGCCTGGTATATAGCAGTACATAATTTGGTTCAGAATGCGGTTTGCTTGTTTTCTTGTATTCCTACTCTAAATCTAGGGTGCGTCTTATGGAGCGAAAAATATGGTACTTGCCAGAACGGATCCTGAGCAGGGACAATCTCTTAAATAAGTTGTCGTACAGTGCTGCATATGCCTATCAGCACTATAGAAATGTTAAATCATAGTATTTATTTTATTTTTTTATTTAAATTTTTATCCCATCCTCCCAGGAGCTCAGAACGGCCTACACGCAAACATTCACAGTGGAGTATATTTGGACAATACAAAGATTATACAGTAGTTTAAGTACAAGGATTATACAGCAATTCAAGTACAGGTTAAGAATGGACTATGCAACAATTTAAATACAGGTTACAAATGGACTATACAGTAATTTAAGTAGAGGTTCAGAATGGAGAAGGGAGGGTAGAAGGAAGGGGGAGTTTAAGGGTAGATTGTAGTTGTAATTTTAGTTGAAGAGGAGGGTCTTTACCGCTTTCCGGAAAGTCATCAATGAGTTCTGTAATCTGATTTGCGGGGGGAGTTGGTTCCAGATTTGGGGGATGAAGTGGCTGTAGGAGCGTTTGTGGGCAGTTTCTAATAGGAGAGACCTTCCCGGTGGGATGCATAGGCATTTCTCCATTTCCGAGCGAAGGGAGCGGGTGGGGGTGTACAGGGTCAGCTTGGATTCTATGTAGGCTGGCGTGGTGGCGTAAATTCTTTTATGTGCTTTTACTAGTGCCCTGAATGTGCAACGTTGGTTAATCAGAAGCCAGTGCTCTTCGCGGAGGGCTGGTGAGATGGGGGTTGTGGTAGTTGAGGCTGTGTAGGAGGCGGATTGCTGCGTTTTGTATCCGCTGGAGGCGCTTGAGATCTTTTTTGGCTACTCCATTAAATAGGGAGTTGCAGTAATCTATCCTGGAGAGGACATAGGCGTAGAGGAGTTGGGCCAGGTCAGATGTGGAGATGTAGGGTTTGATCCTTCTCAGTTGGCGGAGGTAGTAGAAGGAGGTGGATATTACTTGAGATGTGTGGGTGGACAGGGACAAGAGGCCATCTAATGTTACTCCTAGGCTGCGTACCTGATCTGCTGCTGTTAGTAAGGTGGAGTTGAATGATAGTGTTGGGCGTGTGTAATTGGTGCTTTTTTTCCTAATCCATAAAAGTTCGGTTTTGGAGGCGTTCAGCTGTAGTTCGTTGTTAGTCATCCAGGTTTTCATTTCGGAGAGGCAGTGTTGGAGGTTGGCGATTTAGGATGATCTGTTTTCGCCTAGTGGGAGGAACAGCTGAATGTCATCAGCGTAGGAGTGGATTTTAATGTTGTATTTCTGGACTATATCAATGGCAGGTCTGATGTAGAGGTTAAATAGGAGGGGGGATTAAAAGGCCCCTTGGGAAACGCCGTATTTGATAGGCTTAGGGTTAGATTTGCGCGGCACTAGTAGGACTGTTTGGGTCCTTTGGTGAAGGAAGGAGGTGAACCACTGGAGGGCAGAGTCCTTGATTCCAAGGTCATAGAGTCTGGATAGGAGGAGGTGGTAGTCGACATTGTCAAAGGCAGCGCTGAGGTCAAGTAGAACTAGTAGGGCATCGCTGCCTTTGTCGAGTATCGATCAGCTGTCATCAATGATATCCAGGAGTACCGACTCTGTGCTGTGGCCTATTCGGAAGCCAGATTGTGCAGGGGACAGGGCAGCTTGTTCTTCAATGAAAGGGTGTAATTGGCAGAGCACTAGTCATTCTAGGAGGAGTTTGGAGACAAATGGGAGGTTGGAGACTGGGCGGTAGTTGCCTGGTTCATTAGGGTCGAGGGTGGGTTTTTTGAGAGTGGGTTTAATAATAGCCGACTTCAGGCTGACAAATTTATCCCCATGTCATTTTCTATCTCTGAGTACTCGCTGGGAAAAAAAAAAAAAAAAAGGACTGCTTACAAGACTTACCGTATTTTCACGCATATAACGCGCGCGTTATACGCGTTTTTACCCACCGCGCATACCCCTCGCGCGTTATATGCGTGAGCACGGTATACAAAAGTTTTAAAACATAGTTCCCACCCCGCCCGACTCACCCCCCCCAGCAGGACCGCTCGCACCCCCACCCCGAACGACCGCTCGCACGCGCTCCCACCCGCACCCGCATCCACGATCGGAGCAAGAGGGAGCCCAAGCCCTCTTGCCCGGCCGACTCCCCGACGTCCGATACATCCCCCCCCCGGCAGGACCACTCGCACCCCCACCCCGAAGGACCGCCGACTTCCCGACAATATCGGGCCAGAAGGGAGCCCAAACCCTCCTGGCCACGGCGACCCCCTAACCCCACCCCGCACTACATTACGGGCAGGAGGGATCCCAGGCCCTCCTGCCCTCGACGCAAACCCCCCTCCCTCCAACGACCGCCCCCCCCCCCAAGAACCTCCGACCGCCCCCCCCAGCCGACCCGCGATCCCCCTGGCGACCCCCCCACCCCCCCTTCCCCGTACCTTTGGTAGTTGGCCGGACAGACGGGAGCCAAACCCGCCTGTCCGGCAGGCAGCCAACGAAGGAATGAGGCCGGATTGGCCCATCCATCCTAAAGCTCCGCCTACTGGTGGGGCCTAAGGCGCGTGGGCCAATCAGAATAGGCCCTGGAGCCTTAGGTCCCACCTGGGGGCGCGGCCTGAGGCACATGGTCGGGTTGGGCCCATGTGCCTCAGGCCGCGCCCCCAGGTGGGACCTAAGGCTCCAGGGCCTATTCTGATTGGCCCACGCGCCTTAGGCCCCACCAGTAGGCGGAGCTTTAGGATGGATGGGCCAATCTGGCCTCATTCCTTCGTTGGCTGCCTGCCGGACAGGCGGGTTTGGCTCCCGTCTGTCCGGCCAACTACCAAAGGTACGGGGAAGGGGGGTGGGGGGGTCATGGGGGTCGCCAGGGGGGTCGCGGGTCGGCTGGGGGGGCGGTCAGAGGTTCTTGGGGGGAGCAGTCGTTGGGGGGGAGGGGGGTTTGCGTCGAGGGCAGGAGGGCCTGGGATCCCTCCTGCCCGTAATGTAGTGCAGGGTGGGGTTAGGGGGGTCGCCGTGGCCAGGAGGATTTGGGCTCCCTCCTGGCCCGATATTGTTGGGGAGTCGGCGGTCCTTCGGGGGGAGGGATGTATCGGACGTCGGGGGGGGGCATCAGGCTTTCAGGATGGGGACAGACCTTCAAGGGGGGACAGTGCACGGAAGTCAGGGGGGGTGAACGGAGAGTCGGGACAGCGCACGGAAAGTCAGGGCGGGCGAAAGGAGCATCGGGCAGCATGCGCGGTATACCCGTGAGCGCGGTATACCAAAGTTTTTGTACATATTATCGTGATTTCTGCGCGCTATACCCGTGTGCGCGTTTTATACGGGTGCGCGTTATTTGCGTGAAAATACGGTAGATTGTGAACCCACTGGGAACAGAAAGAGTACCTGCATATAGTATATGTAAACTGCTTTGACTGAACCCACAGAAAGGTGGTATATCAAATCCATGACCTTTAATACGCTCAGTAAACTGCTTTCTTACCTTTTTATTTAAGGAATTTTTCAGAACTTTAAAGCACACACACAAGAACCTTAATACAGTGGATGGAATGAAGATTAAGTTCGATTTAATTTATTTGGATTTGATTTAGCTCACACCTTTTCTATAACAGCTCAAGACAAGTTACATTCCGGTACACTAGTCCTGGTTACAATCAAAGTCTCAACCTGAGGGAATGGAGAGATCACAAACAGCAGCAGATTTGAACTGGACTTCCCTGGTTGTCAGCCCAGCTCTCTAACCACTAGGATATTCTGAACAAACCAATACAAATTCAAGTCCTGAAAAGAGAATAGGATGGGGGAAAAGAGTGGACTATGTACTGTGACTTGCTCCTTATTTTGCTTTTTCTACCATGCAAAAGTAATATTTCAGTTTTCAATGAAGATAGAGTTGTTGCCAAGTTTTTGTGAGAAAAAAAAAATTACTTATTGCTGAACATGTGACAAAATTGGTCAGTGAAAGTTTTAAATAAGCATCTTTAAATGATTAATGAAACTGGGAATGTAATCTGCTATTTTATTTTCATTTCTGGTTCCTTATCAGAGGCAGTGGGGTTTGTAACATAACATAACATAATTCTTCTATACCGCCAAAACCAAAACGATTTCTAGGCGGTTTATACAGAAGAGGGCTGGACAATCAGCGAAATGCAATTGATTAAAAAATTCAACAAATTTCTTACATATACATAGTGTAAAATTTTGCTAACAATAGTACCCACAATTAGGAAATCAATTTATCAAACAGCGCTGACTTAATTCCTTTTTGAAATGCACCATAAGATATAACTCTACCAATGCATTTGCCCAGCCAGGACTGCTGCTTACCCGCTTGAAATGTAAGAGTCTTATCCAAAAAAGTCTTTTATTCGCATATCCAAAAATTACTGGTTGCATATACATGAATTATCTAGTTTTCTTTGTTGGACTGTACAACACAAAATGTGATAAAAGATAAGTTGGGGCCAGTCCCCAAATCAACTTAAAACAGATACAAGAAAATTTGAATAGTACTCGCGCCTCCACCAGTAACCAATGCAGCAATCGGTAGTAAGGACTAATATGGTCATTTTTCTTCAAACCATATATCAGTCAAACAGCCCAATTCTGCACTATTCTCAATTTTCTCAGTACTTTCTTTGGAGTTCCCAATAGACAATATTACAATACAGTGGTGCCTCACACAACGGACGCCTCGCACAGCGCACGCTGCGCACAACGAACTTTATGTCTTGATTCGTACAACGAACTTCGTTTCACACAACGAAGTCGCCCGAGCTGCATCCTTCCGCGCAGGCACTGCGCTTAACTGCCCTCTCTCCGCCTGGCTCCCTCTTGCCCCCCCGACTCCCCGACACGATCGGGGCAAAAAGGAGCCCAAGCCCTCTTGCCCCGCCGATTCCCCAACTCCCCGACAATATCGGGCCAGGAGGGAGCCCAAGTCCTCCTGGCCACGGCGACCCCCTAACCCCACCCTGCACTACATTACGGGCAGGAGGGATCCCAGGCCCTCCTGCCCTCGACGCAAACCCCCCCTCCCCCCAACGACCGCCCCCCCCAAGAACCTCCGACCGCCCCCCCAGCCGACCCGCGACCCCCCTGGCCGACCCCCACGACACCCCCAACCCCCTTCCCCGTACCTTTCTGTAGTTGGCCGGACAGACGGGAGCCAAACCCGCCTGTCCGGCAGGCAGCCAACGACGGAATGAGGCCGGATTGGCCCATCCGTCCCAAAGCTCCGCCTACTGGTGGGGCCTAAGGCGCCTGGGCCAATCAGAATAGGCCCGGGAGCCTTAGGTCCCTCCTGGGGGCGGGGCCTGAGGCACATGGGCCCAACCCGACCATGTGCCTCAGGCCCTGCCCCCAGGAGGGACCTAAGGCTCCCAGGCCTATTCTGATTGGCCCAGGCGCCTTAGGCCCCACCAGTAGGCGGAGCTTTGGGACGGATGGGCCAATCCGGCCTCATTCCGTCGTTGGCTGCCTGCCGGACAGGCGGGTTTGGCTCCCGTCTGTCCGGCCAACTACAGAAAGGTACGGGGAAGGGGGTTGGGGGTGTCGTGGGGGTCGGCCAGGGGGGTCGCGGGTCGGCTGGGGGGGGCGGTCGGAGGTTCTTGGGGGGGGCGGTCGTTGGGGGGAGGGGGGGTTTGCGTCGAGGGCAGGAGGGCCTGGGATCCCTCCTGCCCGTAATGTAGTGCAGGGTGGGGTTAGGGGGTCGCCGTGGCCAGGAGGACTTGGGCTCCCTCCTGGCCCGATATTGTCGGGGAGTTGGGGAATCGGCGGGGCAAGAGGGCTTGGGCTCCCTTTTGCCCCGATCGTGTCGGGGAGGCGGGGGGGCAAGAGGGCTTGGGCTCCCTTTTGCCCCGATCGTGTCGGGGAGTCGGGGGGGCAAGAGGGCTTGAGCTCCCTCTTGCCCCGATCGTGTCGGGGAGTCGGGGGGGCAAGAGGGCTTGAGCTCCCTCTTGCCCCGATCGTGTCGGGGAGTCGGGGGGGGGCAAGAGGGCTTGAGCTCCCTCTTGCCCCGATCGTGTCGGGGAGTCGGGGGGGCAAGAGGGCTTGAGCTCCCTCTTGCCCCGATCGTGTCGGGGGTGCTAGGGACCACACGGAGTCACCCACCGTACCACCCGATTCGGGTAAGCGCAGGTATCGGTGGGTGGCTTATTTGTGGGGGGTGCCTTATTTTACATTTTTTTCTAAAAAGGGGGGGCTGTCTTATTTGATGGCCCTGCCTTATCATCGGGGAAACACGGTAGAAAAAAAAAAAAAAATGAACAGTTAAGTCCCAGTTTTTGCCGCTGAGACTCTGCCCTCTCTCACTGTAAAATTAGACTCTACTTAGTCTGTCTTTAAATTTAAAAAATGTGTGTTGTTTTAAAAAACAATTATGTTTTTAGATGTATCTAAATAAAAATAATAACCAAAAATTTATCTTTTTTTATGTCATCTTAGCATATTTTATGCTACAGAACGAATTATTTTTTTTAACATGTATTGTTATGGGAAAATGCGTTTCACATAACGAACTTTTCGCATAACAAACTTGCTCCTGGAACGAATTAAGTTTGTTGTGTGAGGCACCACTGTAATCCAATATGGCTAGAACTAATGCCTGCACCAATAATCGGAAAGATAGAGGATCAAAGTATTTTTTATAGTCTTTAGTTTCCATAGTGCATTTTTTATCACTGAATCAGTATGTTCTATCTAATATGACTCCTAATATTTTTATAGACTTTGAAATCGGGTAGTCATAGCCATTGAAGCAACATCTGTGTATTATTGTGGTAAGAAAAAGTTAGTAGTAAGTTGTGTTACAAAACGTGCAACTCTTGGAACAGACAGGAAGCAGCTGTGGGTCTGAATTTAGGTCTGTGTCTGTCCCGAGCTCCAGAAAGTGTGTGGGGAGCTGAGTTTGTGTCTCGGAGTGGATGTGCCTATGTACATCTGAACATATAAATGTTTTAGGCTCTCTGAATCTCTAAAACTTTAGGTGGAAAGAAAATTGTAATTCCTTCAGTTATTAAGCCTCTTCCCAGCATTTGGTCCAGCAGTAATTTACAAGTACCATGTATGTGTGATCTCTTTTGGAAACCTGAACCTCCAGAGTCTGGATATCTCTTGCCTCTTGTTATTCCTGAGCGCTGCTCCTGTATCATGCAAAATAAGGCAAAAGGTTTGGAGACTCCTGTCTACTTACGGTACACCAACATCACCAGGAATAAAACCAGGAGTCAAAAAAAAAACTGCCTGAATTATCTCTTAGAGGTCTCTGACAGACTAATTCTTTGGGTAGGCCTTGAAGCCTTAATCAGGCTAATTTAAGGTGGGAGCAACTGGTGCAGTGCCTTTAGATCAGCGTTTCTCAAGTCAATTCTGTAGTACCTCCTGGCCAGTCAGATTTTCAGAATATCCACAATGAATAGGCATGGAAAAGATTTGCATACAATGGAGGCAATGTATGCAAACCAATCCCATTTCTATTCATTGTGGATATCAGTATTGCTTCTTGCCCAGTAATATGTTTAGTATGCAAAAAACTTCTTTCCCATAATAAATTTCAAAAGGTAATAACACAGAATATATCTACCAACTATAACAAAACTCCTGAAATATAAACAAAGTAACATAGTAACATAGTAGATGACGGCAGATAAAGACCCGAATGGTCCATCCAGTCTGCCCAACCTGATTCAATTTAAAAAAAATTTTTTTTTTTCTTCTTAGCTATTTCTGGGCGAGAATCCAAAGCTTTACCCGGTACTGTGCTTGGGTTCCAACTGCCGAAATCTCTGTTAAGACTTACTCCAGCCCATCTACACCCTCCCAGCCATTGAAGCCCTCCCCTGCCCATACTCCTCCAAACGGCCATACATAGACGCAGACCGTACAAGTCTGCCCAGTAACTGGCCTAGTTCAATCTTTAATATTATTTTCTGATTCTAAATCTTCTGTGTTCATCCCACGCTTCTTTGAACTCAGTCACAGTTTTACTCTCCACCACCTCTCTCGGGAGCGCATTCCAGGCATCCACCACCCTCTCCGTAAAGTAGAATTTCCTAACATTGTCCCTGAATCTACCACCCCTCAACCTCAAATTATGTCCTCTGGTTTTACCATTTTCCTTTCTCTGGAAAAAATTATATTCTACGTTAATACCCTTTAAGTATTTGAACGTCTGAATCATATCTCCCCTGTCTCTCCTTTCCTCTAGGGTATACATATTCAGGCCTTCCAGTCTCTCCTCATACGTCTTCTGGCGCAAGCCTCCTATCATTTTCGTCGCCCTCCTCTGGACCGCCTCAAGTCTTCTTACGTCTTTCGCCAGATACGGTCTCCAAAACTGAACACAATACTCCAAGTGGGGCCTCACCAATGACCTGTACAGGGGCATCAACACCTTCTTCCTTCTACTGACTACGCCTCTCTTTATACAGCCCAGAATCCTTCTGGCAGCAGCCACTGCCTTGTCACACTGTTTTTTCGCCTTTAGATCTTCGGACACTATCACCCCAAGGTCCCTCTCCCCGTCCGTGCATATCAGCTTCTCTCCTCCCAGCATATACGGTTCCTTCCTATTATTAATCCCCAAATGCATTACTCTGCATTTCTTTGCATTGAATTTTAGTTGCCAGGCATTAGACCATTCCTCTAACTTTTGCAGATCCTTTTTCATATTTTCCACTCCCTCTTCGGTGTCTACTCTGTTACAAATCTTGGTATCATCTGCAAAAAGGCACACTTTTCCTTCTAACCCTTCAGCAATGTCACTTACATACATATTGAACAGGATTGGCCCCAGCACCGAACCCTGAGGGACTCCACTAGTCACCTTTCCTTCCTTCGAGCGACTTCCATTAACCACCACCCTCTGGCGTCTGTCCGACAGCCAGTTTCTGACCCAGTTCACCACTTTGGGTCCTAACTTCAGCCCTTCAAGTTTGTTCAACAGCCTCCTATGAGGAACTGTATCAAAGGCTTTGCTGAAATCCAAGTAAATTACATCTAGCATATGTCCTCGATCCAGCTCTCTGGTCACCCAATCAAAAAATTCAATCAGGATCGTTTGGCACGATTTACCTTTTGTAAAGCCATGTTGCCTCGGATCCTGTAATCCATTAGATTCAAGGAAATACACTATCCTTTCTTTCAGCAACACTTCCATTATTTTTCCAACAACTGAAGTGAGGCTCACCGGCCTGTAGTTTCCTGCTTCATCCCTGTGACCACTTTTATGAATAGGGACCACATCCGCTCTCCTCCAATCCCCAGGAATCACTCCCGTCTCCAGAGATTTGTTGAACAAGTCTTTAATAGGACTCGCCAGAACCTCTCTGAGCTCCCTTAGTATCCTGGGATGGATCCCGTCTGGTCCCATCGCTTTGTCCACCTTCAGTTTTTCAAGTTGCTCATAAACACCCTCCTCCGTGAACGGCGCAGAATCTACTCCATTTTCTCGTGTAACTTTGCCAGACAATCTCGGTCCTTCTCCAGGATTTTCTTCTGTGAACACAGAACAGAAGTATTTGTTTAGCACATTTGCTTTCTCCTCATCACTCTCTACATATTTGTTCCCAGCATCTTTTAGCCTAGCAATTCCATTTTTTATCTTCCTCCTTTCACTAATATATCTGAAAAAAATTTTATCTCCCTTTTTTACATTTTTAGCCATTTGTTCTTCCGCCTGTGCCTTCGCCAAACGTATCTCTCTCTTGGCTTCTTTCAGTTTCACCCTGTAGTCCTTTCTGCTCTCCTCTTCTTGGGTTTTTTTATATTTCATGAACGCCAACTCTTTCGCCTTTATTTTCTCAGCCACTAGGATGGAGAACCATATCGGCTTCCTTTTTCTCTTGTTTTTATTGATTTTCTTCACATAAAGGTCCGTAGCCATTTTTATCGCTCCTTTCAGCTTAGACCACTGTCTTTCCACTTCTCTTATGTCCTCCCATCCTAACAGCTCTTTCTTCAGGTACTTTCCCATTGCATTAAAGTCCGTACGTTTGAAATCTAGGACTTTAAGTATCGTGCGGCCGCTCTCCACTTTAGCCGTTATATCAAACCAAACCGTTTGATGATCGCTACTACCCAGGTGAGCACCCACTCGAACATTAGAGATACTCTCTCCATTTGTGAGGACCAGATCCAATATCGCTTTTTCCCTTGTGGGTTCCGTCACCATTTGTCTGAGCAGAGCCTCTTGAAAGGCATCCACAATCTCCCTACTTCTTTCCGATTCCGCAGACGGAACATTCCAGTCCGCATCCGGCAAGTTGAAATCTCCCAACAGCAGAACCTCCTCTTTCCTTCCAAACTTTTGGATATCCACAATCAGATCCTTATCAATTTGCTGCGATTGAGTCGGAGGTCTGTAGACTACACCCACGTAGATAGAAGTTCCATCTTCTCTTTACAGAGCAATCCATATCGCTTCTTCCTCTCCCCAGGTCCCTTGCATTTCAGTCGCTTGGATATTGATCTTTACATAGAGAGCTACTCCTCCACCTTTATGACCATCTCTGTCCTTCCTAAAAAGATTATATCCCGGTATGTTTGCATCCCATCCATGTGATTCACTGAACCATGTCTCTGTGATAGCAACAATATCTAGATCTGCCTCTAATATCAGGGCTTGCAGATCATGAACTTTGTTGCTTAGACTGCAAGCATTTGTGGTCATCGCTTTCCAGCTATTTTTCAGCGATAATCTCCTTTTTCGTATGGATTTTTGTGTCGTTTCACTTTCCGTTGCAATACTAAGAAATGAGTTGCTGTTATTGCTTATGTTGCAGCCTTTACTACTATCACATCTTTTCTTTTGCCGGGGGTGGTCTCTATAATTGTCCTTCGTACATACACCACCCCCACCTTCTAGTTTAAATGCCTAGAAAAATATTGTCTAAATTTCTCTGCAAGGTTTCTTTTTCCTGCTGTAGTAATATGTAGCCCATCAGTGCAATATAGCTTCTTGTCCTTCCATGTATTTCCCCATCCTCCTATGTACCTGAAGCCTTCTTGATGACACCAGGCTCTGAGCCATCTATTAAAGTCCTCTGTGTTTTTCACTCTTTGCTCTCCTTTTCCATATGCAGGCAGTATTTCAGAAAAAGCTAAAGTCTTTACAAAAGGTTTCACGCCCTCACCAAGCTCCCGAAAAGCTTTCTGTGCTGCAAGTGTGGAGTTGTTGGCCAGGTCATTTGTTCCCAGATGGATAACAACATCAGTGTTAAAATCCTTAGTTTCTTCCTTAATTATAGTCAGTATTTGCCTGGAACTCCTGGTAGTTGAGGATCCTGGAAGACATTTCACTATTTTGGTCTCCTCGCCCTGTGTTCCAAGGTTAATGCCTCTGATGATGGAATCCCCCAACAGTAATAGTTTTCTGTTTTTGGCTTTTTTATTTGTACTTGTTCTCTTGAGTTACCTTCATTGGTTCCAGTCCCACCTCCCTTCTGTTTTCCTGAGTATCGCAGTGCACTAGTGGAGCGAAGGAATTCTGTAAACCGACAGCAAATATCCAGAAAAGGTGGGGCTCTGGATTCATCTGCTCCATCTAGAGGAAAGAAAATTAACAGGTAAGAACTTAATATTTTTTTCCTTAGCAACAACAGCAGATGAATCCAGAGACTATTGGGATGTAGCAAAGCAATCCTCAATCAGGGTGGGAAGCAAATGCCACCTCTGCAATAACCGAAGCACCAAAAGCAGCCTCTGCACACGCCGCCACATCCAACCAGTAATGCTTAGATAAGGTATTCTTGGAAGACCAAGTAGCCACATGGCAAATCTCCTTCAAGGAAAAACCCTTGGACTCAGCCCATGAAGTAGCCATCACTCTGGTTGAATGGGCAATCGCCTCCCTGCCATCAAGTAAGCGGAAGCAATCGCTTCCTTGACCCAGCGAGCGATGGAAGCTTTGGACGTCTCCATACTTTGTTGCATCTTGCAAATAATACAAAGAAGTGATCCAAACATCAAAAGTAACCTGCAGATAGTGTAAAAGCATCCTACATACATCGAGCGAACACAGGGAAGAGAAGCGTGCTTCCCAGTCCTCCTCCCGGAAGACAGGAAGGGAGACTGATTGACATAAAAGGTTGATACCACTTTAGGAAGAAATGATGGTACCGTCTGAACTGTAACCCCAGAATCCGTAATTCCCAAAAAAAGATTCCTGCAGGACAAAGCTTGCAACTCACAAACCCGTCGGGCTGAAGCCATGGCCATGATAAACACCGTTTTCAACGTCACATCCTTTAGAGTCCACATTAGACAAAGGCTCAAACGAGGTCTTCCGTAACCCTCAAAGTATTACCTTAAGACTCCACTCTGGACAGGGCATCTTAACAAGTGGACGAATATGCTGTACTCCTTTCAGAAACCAAACTACATCAGGCTGAGAAGCAAATGAAGAATGAGACACCTGGCCCCTGTAACAAGCTATGGCCGCTACTTGAACTTTAAGGGAATTATATGCCAAGCCCTTGGATACGCCATCCTGCAAAAAAGAAAGAATACAATTTAGAGAAGCCTGGAAGGGCGAAATACCCTGACAACTACACCAAGAGTCAAAAACCCTCCAGACCCTAGCATAAGCCGCAGACCTCTTTTTTGCCTGGAGAAGAGTAGAAATAACTCTTGCGCCTCAACCGCAAGGGCCAGGCCGCAAGACCAAAGTGGGATGGATTTTTCAAGCTGATGGGCCCCTGGGTGAGCAAATTCGGAGTGACCAGAAACCGCAACAGCTCACCCACCAAAAGACCCATCAGATCTGCATACCATGGACAGCGCAGCCAATCCAGAGCTACCAGGATCACTGTGCCCTGAAAGCGAGCTATGCAATGTAACACATGACCAATCATCGGCCAAAGGGGAAACACATAAAGAAGATGGCTCGGAGGCCACGAAAGAGCCAACGCATCTACCCCCTCTGACTCCCACTCCTCACGCCTGCTGAAGAACCGAGGAAGCTTTGCATTTTGAGACGAAGCCATGAAGTCTATTTCCGGGAGACCCCCCACCTCTGCACAATGAGGTCAAACACCCGAATGGACAGTTCCCATTCTCCAGGATCTAGAAGATTTCTGCTGAGGAAGTCTGCCTGAACATTTGCCTGACATGCAATGTGAGCCGCTGATAGAAGAGGAAGATGAGCTTCTGCCCAGCGAAAAAAAGACCATTGCCTCGCTCGCCAACTAAGGACTTTGCCTGTTTATATAGTCAACCGCCGTGACACTGTCTGAAAAGACCCTTGTTGGCCGGCCCTGAAACATGGCCTGGAATGCCTGACATGCTAGCCGAATCGACCGCAAGTCCAGAAGATTGATTGACCATTGAGCCTCCTCTGGAGACCAGACTCCCTGCACTGAGAGCTGAAGGCACTGAGCCCCCCATTCCAACAGACTGGCATCCGTGGTAACTATGATCCAGTCCGGCGATGTCAGTGACATTCCTTTGAACAGATTGATCTCGCTGAATCATCAATTCATACTAAGCGATGCTTGAGGAGTCCACTGGAGACAACGACTGTAGTCCTGAGATACCGAGGACCACCGGGACAGAAGTGACTACTGCAGCGGCCTCATGTGAAAGCGAGCCCAAGAGACCACTTCCAGAGCCACCACCATGGATCCTAGAACCTACACACAATCCCATAATATCGGTCAGGGTAACTGGAGAAGAAGGCGAACCTGAGAATGTAACTTGTCGTCCCGGTCTCTGAGTAGAAACACCTTCCCCACCTTTGTGTCGAACAGCACCCCCCAGATGTTCCAATGATTGGGACGGGATAAGAGAGCTCTTTGGAAAGTTGATGACCCACCCCAAAGATTGAAGAAGGGCGGTCACCCTTTGGGTCACTGTCAAACTGTCCTATCTGGAAGACGCCCGAATCAACCAGTCATCCAAGTAAGGATGTACCCGAGTCCCCTCTTTGCGAAGAAACACCACCACTACCATCACCTTCGAAAATGTCTGTGGAGCCATGGCTTGGCCAAATGGCATCACTTGAAACCGATAGTGCTGCCCAAGGACGGCAAAGCGAAGATACCGGAATATGTAAGTAGGTTTCTTTGAGCTCGAGCACTGTAAGGAACTCCCCCGGTTGAACCACTGCAACACCTGATCTCACAGTTTTCATGCGGAAATGTCTGACATTGAGAAACTGATTGACCCATTTGAAATTCAGCACCGGTCTGACCGATCCCCCCTTCTTGGGCACTATGAAGTAAATGTAGAGCCCCAACTAAACCCCTCAATCCACCGGAAGGGAGGGTGGAGCAGGGACCTGGGGGGGTGGGGGCAGGTATAACTCCTACAGCTGGCACCGCTCAGCCAGACAAACCCATCTCACTGAAAAGCAAAAAAACTAAACAGGAGACTTAATGAAAAAATACAGCAACAGCCAGGAGCTAGAGAAATAGCGACCATCCGCCTGCTGGAGATAGATGATACTTAAAGTGCAGTAGACATTCCATCCAAAAGGACCACCTGTTAATCAGTTTCTCTATCTCCACCTGCTGGTAGATGTGTGCTATCCCTCTAGTCTTTGGATTCATCTGCTGCTGTTGCTAAGGAAACTAGAATTGACCCTGGTATGCAAGGTAGAAGAAGAAGCAGCCAAATTAGCCTGTAATATGTAAAATAAGCCAAAAGATTTGGAGACATCCTGTCTACTTAAGTGTCATCACTATATGTTCCACAATGGATCATTCACTATAAACTGTAAAGTATTCCTACTTTTCCATTGAGTCTTAATAATATTAATTAGCCCATCATAAAATTAATGCTAGGTGTAAAAATGCCTCAGACTTGAGTGTTTATATAACATCAAATGTTTTCATGCGCTCTGGATATCAATGACTGGCTATTATCCACCTTCCCCCCTTATTTAATTTAAATTAAGAATTTAATCCATTCTCTAAATTCATCTTTATAAAAAGTGTCCCAGTTTCTACAACATGTACACCAACTGACACAGCAACAGAGACATCCTGCAAGTTTAGATTTTACTGGTTTATAAAGCTGCACTGCCTGCACCAAACAGAATGGTCCTGAGATACAATAATCTGGCTAAGACGACACTGCACTTTGTGGCCTTAAGGAGAATATGGAGGCACATGCTACAGTCAGCACATAATAGCTTATCCCCTCACCCTCTATGTAAGAAACACAAGCTACAGAGGCTGAGCTATCCTGATAATAAAGAGGTCAAAAAATTGGAATATAGCAGCTTATAGAATCTGTGCAGTACCTCCAATATGCCAGACTCAAATTATATCTAGAAAGAACTTATAATTTAAACCTATGGGCAACTTCTACCATGTAGCCATAAACACAAGAAAGGAATGTTGGAAGGGAAACAGGTTAGAAAAGAATTCTGTCATCACCTTAGGCGAGCTTTGGATGAAACAAACAAAACTACTACTGTGATTAATTACTCTCAGATCAGAAGGTGATTCTTCTCATTGTAATCTTAGTAAGTCAGTGGTTTATTCAGGAATGCCAGTACTTCTCCATAACCTACCATATATGCTGTCCTTGGGCAGTCACCTGTACAACTATATCTATAAAATAGGCTCTAATCAAATAATGATTTAATCAGTCAGGCTACTACAAACAATATGGTATCTATCCAATTAATCATTCTGTGATCTATTTGCCAACTGTTTATGGTACACTATACAAAGAAGTCCAGTACAGTCAGGACCAAAGTATTCCATGTAAGTGAAACAAAAAGGATTATGAAAATCTCAAGTCAATACTGAGGGACAATCATTTCATTGCATCTGCTCAGTTGTAGCCTGCCTTTTTTACAATGCGAAGCAAAGTCCACTAAACATTAATGCCAGCTACAAACCTGCTTTATCACAAAAGGCAAGTTGTTAACTTCTTTTGGAAAGAAATGATCTTGCTCATAACAAATTATGAGAGGGAGAGCATTCTATGCCTATGCTCCAGCAATGAGAGAACAGTGCGGGGTGGGACCTTATATCAGTGCTTATTATCAAATCTCTTTGTGGCTGCGATCCCATGACTGGAACCAAATAGTGTCCTCCCTGAACAGCAGAATAAATAATGCTTGCAACCTATGGAAAGCCCAGCCAGGTTGCGACCCTGGATATAATTTCTTCTATTCTACAGCTCTTAATTATACAGGCAGAGAGAAAATTTTAATCAAAAACTGAACATATAAAAAATAAACATGAAATACTACTACTGTATATACTTCTAATATAAACTGAGATTTTGGGGGCCAAAAAATTAGTCCAAAAATGGGGGTCCTGGTTTATATTTGGGCCAGCACTCACCCACCCCCCTCCCAGACTTATTGCAGACCTCTGCTGGGCTGCCAGGCTCAGCACTAGAGAATGACACAGTGGCTGTTACCCGCAGTCAGCCGCGGGTGGCCCATTGAAACGGTAGGGGGGAAAACAGTGTTCACCGCGGCTACAGGGACAAGGCCATTCACCGCCTCATGGAGCGGTGAATAGCCTTGTCTCTGCAGTTAAAGAAGGGAACGCGCAGGTCACCGATCGCGCTTCCTCCCTCCATACTGATAAACGCCGCCAGATCACTGCCGCCGCCCAAGCATCTCTCTCCATCCCTTCTGATCGCTGCCGCCTGATCGCCAACGTCGCCTGAGCATCTCCCTTCCTGCTCCGGAAGTTGCAGAGACGACCTTTCCTGCAACCACACACAACTTCAACACCCCGGCTGCTCATAGGAAGCAAATTTAGAAATTGCCTGCAGTGAAGGTAAGGGGTAGTGAGGGAGAAAGGGAGGAAAGGTGGGGTGGAGAAGAATAGACACTGAAGGGACCCGGGGAGGAGAGGAACAGACGCTTAAGAGAACTGGAGAAGGTGGGGTGGGGAGGAACAGACGCTGAAGGGAAATGGGGAAGAGAGAGATTCCAGACTATGGGGGGAGCGGAAGGAAGAAGATGGGTGGCAGACCAATTGGGGTAAGGGTGGAGGGAGAGATGGAAGGGAATGGCATAGTGTCAGAGCATATGGAAGAGACAGAGAAGGCAGACAGTGGATGGAAGGAAATGAATGAGGAGTAGATGAGGAAAGCAGAAACCAGACAAAGGTACAAAAAAAAATTATATTTTAATTTATTTATTTGTGTTGCTAAAAATTTATAAACAAAGTCCTGCCAGCTAAACATCTCTTTCTTTAGTTCAGCAGCCAGAACTTTGATTTATAAGGAAGAATAAACTAAATATTGCACTACTGAGGCTTGTATGGAAGCTGCGGGGACGGTGGTCGCGGGGACAGTGGTTGCGGGGACGAGGCGGGGACAGTGGTCGCGGGGAAGAGGCAGGGACAGTGGTCGCGGGGAAGAGGCAGGGACAGTGGTCGCGGGGACGGGGATAAATTTTTTCCCATGTGTCATTCTCTGCTCTGCACCCTGTCCTCCCTCCCTGCCCTGTACATCGTACCTCCTCTACTGCTGGAATCCCTGGTGGTCCAGAGGTGTAGCGAGCAGGAGTGAGCTTTCCGCGATCCTGCACCACTGCTAACCCGGTCGGTCGCAGCTGCGAGTTCCGGCATCAGCCGCTGAGCAGTACCGAGCAGGAGCACACTTTGGCGCTGCTGCTCAGTGCTAAGTGACTTCCTGAATGGCTCCCACAAATTCTCCCAAGAAGCAGACATGGCAATGCTGTACTGGTTCTTGTGAAGCTTACACATCGACATTTCTGAACCTGCAGTTGGACTGTAGTAGTCTTTATTGTTGGGTCACAGCGAGAGGAAGAATTTCCTACTTTTCATCATGGCAAATGAGGAAGACGTAATACAGCAAGCATACAATGGTGAAACAATTAGCCATGCCGCAGTATTTTGGTGGTGGAAGCCATAACATTTCAAGAGTTTCATCTCTGCTCTTTCGAAGTTTAACATAAAATTCATCACACACCTCTGGCATACTCTCACAGACATGTCTTCCTCATCAACCTTGAAGAAAAGTACAAAAATTCTTTCTCTTACTGTGACCCATCAATGAAGACTATGGCAGTCCAACTGCAGGATCAGAAATGCTGATGCATTCCTATGAGCTTCACAAGAACCAGCACAGTGTTGCCACATCTACTTCTTGGAAAGAAAAACAGAGGCAGTCTCATTACTTTTCAATCAGTCCTCATATTTAATTAGAAAACCCAAAATCTATAAGGTCAGCATCATAGGACGGCACATCAAAATGCTTTAATGTCCAATAGTGCAGTGTTTATTGCAGATATTTCTAAGTTGTTAGGCTTTAAAAAGATGGCTTTGGTAGCAGATGAACCACAGCAGAATGTGATGATATCATCTGCTTACACAAGCAAAAAAGAACACCATCCATACCTGAAGTCTGCTTGTGAGATGGCAGAGAAGGGGGTAAAGAGCATCACTGCTGCAGCCTTCATAAGTGCAAAGTCCATCAACCAAAAACTGGAGCCACAGATTGCTGTCACAATAATTATGCCTACACTGGACTAAATAAAATTGAAGAGAAGCTACCCATCCTCTATCAACCAACAGATAAGGCTGTTGCTAATGACATGGTGATTGGCGCAAATAAATCTGTAAAATGAACTGTAGAAAGTGCCAAGGACGCTGTTACCCATACAATAATTGGAATGCTAGACAAGACAAATGGAGGTGTGCAGGGAAGCATGGAAATGACCAAGGCAGCTGTGAATAGAAGCATGAACACTTATGAAGAGTCACATAGTGCAGATGGTGAACACTGGGGTAGATGCAGTACTGACCAAGTCTGTGGCTCATTATCTCCCACTGACTGAAGAGGAAGCAGCCAAAAAAGCTACCAGTTGAAGGACTATGTCAAACTGGGGTCAGTGTCTTCCAAGGATCGCAGGCGATCAGGAGCAAGGATGCCATTTCCCAGCTCAACACTACAGTTAACCTGATGAAGTTTGTGCATAAAAACCTATCCAGTGCTAATGAGAAACTGCATAAAGCCCAGGAGAGGCAGTACAAGTCCTGGAAGGAATGGAAGAGGAGCACAGGACAGCACTATGGAGAGGAAGCTCCCAGCACAGAGAACATTGAGTCAGGCTGAACGAATTGCGGCTATACTCTCTCGAAGAACGTAGGGAGAGAGGGGACATGATTGAGACGTTTAAGTATGTCACTGGTCACATCAAGGTAGAAGATGATGATTTCCTTCTTAGGGGACCCTCGGCCACAAGAGGACACCCGCTGAAAATAAAGGGCGGGAAGTTTCATGGCGACACCAGGAAGTACTTCTTCACTGAAAGAGTGGTGGACAGCTGGAATAAGCTCCCAGTACAGGTGGTTGAGGCCAGCAGCATGCCAGTTTTTAAGAACAGTTGGGATGCTCATGTCGGATCTCTACGAGGGAAAAGGTCATCAGAGAGCGATTAATTAGGGGGGTGGGTCAATGGAGTGGGCAAACTCGATGGGCCTTGGCCCTTTTCTGCCGTCACTTTCTATGTTTCTATACTGCGCAGTATTAGAGATTGACACGAAGGCGGTTACCCGCGGCAACGGGGAAGAAAAAATAGTGGCCTCAGCGGGGATGGGGACAAGTCCATTCACCGCCCCGTGGAGCGGTGAATGGACTTGTCTCCGCAGTGAGGCAACCAAGGATCGCGCGGTCCCCACCCGGCTATCTCCCTCCCTCCACCTCACCTTTGATGAAGAGCACTGTTCCCTCAACCGCCGGTTGAATTTCTGCTGGTCCGCTCGGAAAAAAAAAAAAAGCCTCTCCTTTTCCCCTGCTCTCAGTTGTTAAAGCCAACAGGAAGTCTTTCCGACGTCAATTCTGACGTCGGAGAGGACGTTCTGGGCCAGCCAATCGCTGCTTAGCTGGTCCAGAACGTCCTCTCCAACTTCAGAATTGAGTCGGAAAGAAGACTTCCGGATTTAGCAGCTGCAGCATGGCAGTAAGAGAAGAGGAAAAGGAGGGCGGCTTTTTTTTTTTTTTTTTTGAGCGGCAGGGAGGCAGCAGGCTGGCTTTGGCTAGGCAGGGAGAAAGGTAGACAGGCAGGCAGGCTTCGGGGATGGGGGTGGGACAAAAATTATTGGTATGGTGGATGGGATAACTACAAAGGAAGGGGAGAGGGGGTGTATTTACACTTTATATGACACCTATATCACTGTAAAAGCAAATCTGATTTGTTTCAGAATTCAGATATATTCAAATCATTGCCACGAATCATGGTTTAAAAGCTTTACCGGGTAGTCCTGCTCTAAAGGTGGGGCTAAAACCAGAATATCTACTGCATTATTGTATTCGGCCAGGCAGGCTCACCCTAGCACGCTGCACATGCTGAGAATTTGCAGACCAAGACCAGAGGGAAGCAGTGAGAGGGACATAGGAAGGAGGCACTAGGGGAAGGAGGCACTAAAGACAGGAAGGGGCATTAAGGACATGGGAAGGAGGCACTGGGGGCACTAAAGACATGGGAAGGAGGCACTGGGGGCACTAAAGACATGGGAAGGAGGCACTGGGGGGCACAAGATAGGAAGGGGCACTAAGGACATGGGAAGGAGGCTCTGGGGGCACTAAAGACAGGAAGGGGCACTAAGGACATGGGAAGGAGGCACTGGGGCACTAAAGACATGGGAAGGGGGCACTAAAGACATGGGAAGGACTGTCAGTGCCTCATCTTGGGGGATCTATACACTCAGATCCCCCAAGATGAGGCACTGACAGTTATTAGAGAGTCGTTGCAGAATAGAACTACCCACCGTATTTCCACTGAACTCTTGATGCACTTGGCCACTTGGGTCATTAAGAATAATTATTTCCAATACCATCATCAGTTTTATCAACAAACCCAGGGGGTGGCGATGGGTGCCACCTTGGCCCCCTCGGTGGCTGCCCTGTATATGGCACGTTTTGAAGAGACTTGGGTATATCCATCTTCATGGAGCTCTTATATTTGTTTTTGGGGCAGATTTCTTGATGATATTTTTTTCATCTGGCATAGCACTAAACAAAATCTTGAAGCTTTTGTTGATTACTTGAACTCAGTGGATTTGAACATCAAATTTACAATGACATGCCACCAGACTAAAATTGATTTTTTAGATATCACCGTCCAAGCACACGGGGGCAAGATTAGTACATCTTTATATAGAAAACCAGTCACTCGAAATACTATATTGCATTTCACCAGTTTCCACCCATTTAAGCTTCGCTTTAACTTACTTATAGGTCAGTTTTTACGGATACGTAGGGTCTGCTCTACTCTGGACGAATATAAGGAACAAGCCGCTAAATTGAGGGTACGCCTCCGTAACAGGGGCTACCCAGAGAGATCTATAAAACAGGCTTTTTATAGGGCAAAATTTGCACAAAGAAATCTTTTGTTGCAGGAACCATCTGGTGAACAAGATGAGAATGATAAACTCACTTGTGTCCTTCCTTATTCAAGAGCAGCGAAAGCAGTAGTAGACATGCTCAGGAAGTACTGGTTTATAGTACAACCCCACAAATCCCTAGAAGTTTTTCCCAGGATAGCATATACACGAGGTATTACATTAGGGCAACGATGTAATTTCCAAAAATATGGAGCCCGTCCTGAGGAAGGGGAGGTGGGAGACCATGGTATATGTGGTCGATGCCAATGGTGTCCATTTGCCATTCAAGGGGACTCTTGGCAGGTTCCCGGGAGGTCGATTATTTTAAAATCCAAACAAGTTACGGATTGTAATTCACAGGGGGTTATTTACACCATTGTGTGCCCTTGTGACCTCATATACGTGGGACGTACAAGCAGAAAAATAAAAACGAGATTGACTGAGCATAAATCTCGTATTTTAAACGAGATCATGCACGCACCCCTGGTAGAACATTGGGTGAGATTTAAACATTCTATCACTGATTTTAGATGGCGTGTTATAAATAAAGTGACAGGGTGGGCTGGGGAGGGAGATCGGATTAAACTAAATGAAAGTGAACAAAGATTCATTTTTTCGTTGGACACTGTTGAGCCACGTGGGCTCAACAATGAGATTGAATGGGGGACACTATAATTCTAGCTAGGACCAATTAAAAAGCAGGGGGCGGAGTTTTTTGTTAAAGGGACTATTTAAACCTAGACCGAAGGACGCCGCCGCCATCTTTTTCTCACAAACTATAGGAGTCGGATGACAGCGGCACCCTTGGTGAGCAATTCTTTGATAAATGTAAAATACATAGTACAATATTTACTTATGAAGGGCGGGACACAACTGTATGTAATAGCTCTTTTTACTCACTTTGCAGGGAGACCCTTGATAAAACACCAGGACGTGTGAAACATGTCGGGTCTGACTCCCTGGGTTTTTTGGCTGAGATAAGTACTATCTACTTTCTAAATGATACAGACGGATAGAAACCAGTAAAAACAGTTGGAAATATTTATTTTTTAAATAAATCACATAATAACGTTTAAAAGGAGAAGAAATTTAAAAAATTAAAAAAATTAGATGAAAACTTTTTTTCAAAAATTGACAGCCAATGATGAAGCACCACAATATGCTTCCCGCGGTATGAAACATTATATGCGGTGGAGTGGTGGGGCTGAGGCGTCTTTTTGAAAGGAACAAAAAGTTTATTACCATCCAGACAATTATTATTTTTACACTCTGATCTCAAGCATCGAAGGCTTGCCCCAAAACATTCAAGACCAAGCTCACAATGTTCACAATATGGCTGGAAGCATCTACCAGAACTTTCACTCTGCCACCAGCTACAGAGATGTATTGGACCAGCTCCTCACTACCAGCAAAGGTCAGCTGAAGAAAAAGCACAGTTACTTACCGTAATAGACCTATTACGGTAAATAACTGTGCTTTTTCTGAAAACTGAAACTTAGCTACCCTGCACAACTTTTTGAGCTCTGTTCATTGCTACCAATAACAATTTTTGCCGAGCACTGATTGAATGCCTGAATTACAGTAAACTTGGCCGAAAAAATTAGTGCTCCAAAAAAAGTCAAAGTTTGACATTACTTAGCTCCCACAATAATTGAGTAATAAATGCGAAATTTGGCGCATAATGTCTCAGTACAACGTTGTTTTCAAAAGTACAATTTCAACCTCCAAGCTCTTTCCATTAGTTTACAAATTAAGTGTAAAGTTGCTAATTTGTGTAAAAAGGCCAAAAATAGGGTATTTTCAGTCTGCTTTTACAGAAAAATACCTTTTAGAAACTCTTTCAAATCAGTCTCATTAGAAAGAGCATATTTCAAACCCCCTAGAAAAGTGGACTTCATTTTGTTAACCTGCGTTGAAAAATGAAGCCCACTTTTCTAGGGGGTTTGAAATATGCTCTTTCTAATGAGACTGATTTGAAAGAGTTTCTGAAAGGTATTTTTCTGTAAAAGCAGGCTGAAAATACCCTATTTTTGGCCTTTTTACACAAATTAGCAACTTTACACTTAATTTGTAAACTAATAGAAAGAGCTTGGAGGTTGAAATTGTACTTTTGAAAACATTGTACTGAGATATTATGTGCCAAATTTCGCATTTATTACTCAATTATTGTGGGAGCTAAGTAATGTCAAACTTTGACTTTTTTTGGAGCACTAATTTTTTCGGCCAAGTTTACTGTAATTCAGCCATTCACTCAGTGCTCGACAAAAATTATTATTGGTTGCACTGAATAGAGCTCCAAAAGTTGTGCAGGGTAGCTAAGTTTCAGTTTTTTTGGAAACATAGCTCATGAAATATTGTGTCTCAAAGTTGTCAGAATGTCACTGTCGTACTGTATGTCATTGCAGTATGGGGTCAAACAAATGGCTATATCTCCACGAATATTCCACAGGCGAAACTAAAACTTTACCAAAGTTCGTTTGATACATGTGGGACTTTGTGCATAAAGTTTTATCAAAATCCGTGATGGTCATGCAGGGAGCCCTTGATCACTTGACATGGGGCGAACCAGAGAAAAAAGATAAAGATTTTTTTTTTTCGAAAGAAAAACTGAATAAAAGGCAAACAAAAGAAGGAAGAAACTCTTACTCACAGAATTTTCGCGAGCGGGAAGGTGAAAAAAGTACTTTTCAACGGCCGTTGAAAAGAACGCGTCTTCTTAGCTCCGCGGAAACTAAGAAACTGGGGACCGCGCGCCTCTGTCGGGTGGGAAGGCACTCACGCGTGCGCGGTGCGGCCTGCTAGAACTTTCCAAGTTCTTAGAGTGCAATCACTCTAAAATTGTCCATACCGGGGCTCCGTCGGTGCAGTCACCCATCAGTCAAGAATATGCTGCCTGCTTGTCCTGGGATAATTAATGTTATAGTAACCCTAAAACCTCTATATTAGCTGCTAAGAGCATTTCCAATAGATTACTGTTCATTAACAGAAAAATATGTTTTAATGTCAACTGAAAGAAATAATACTCTCAGCTGTACTTCTTAACGTGGTATTTACTGCATTCGTATTACATGGTAACTACTCTACCTTAACAGTAAGAGACAGTCTCTGCCTATGCCATGGCATTAATTTTTGGTGTATTAACTTCTATATTCTAATTTAATGTAGCTTAGCATAAAGAGGTTATATAGTTTTGAAGTTAATTTTTTAAACACAATAAAAAAAATTAGGGCACAATTTTTTTATGAAATTTCAAAACAGCACAAAAGCTTATTTATTATAACATTTGGCATTCTAGACCAGTGGTTTTCAACCTCTCTCAGGGACCACCTGGCTAGAGAATGACACAATGACAGACTTCATCACTGCTCCCGTCCCAGTGGATAGTTATTCTTTAGTGTCTATCTACTACTACTAATCATTTCTATAGCGCTACTAGACATACGCAGTGCTGTACATCAAAACACAGAAAAGACAGTCCCTGCTTAGAAAAGCTTACAATCTAATTCAGATGACAGGACATATAGGTATTAGGGATAGCGCCACAAAGCCACTAGGGGTCAAATGTTTGAAGCTCCACATTCAGGCAAAGCATGGCAGCAACTACTCCAACACAAAGCTGCACAACATGCTTTATTTAAATGTCTTTAGTTCAGTCTGAAGACTCATCCCTGATTTCTGAAACACAAAGGAAGCCATGGTGCACTGCACAATATAAGCAGTCAGTAAGTGCGGGCCAATTAAATTTTAACAGCTTTGTAGTGCTAGTCACTAGCTATTAGGGATGAGTTACTGCTACTCAGGTTATCTGAGAAAGAAAGGAAGGCAAATGGTCTCCAAGGAGAACAGACGTTGGAGATGAGGAATGGAATTTTGGTGGAAGCAAGGGATAATAATGGAAAAAGTATAGAGGATGAGGAGTAATATGGATATGGAGGTAAAGGCGATAAGACTTAAAGAAAAATATGAGAAGGGAAATAGGGCTAAGAGGTAAGTGAGATATGATACAGGTAAAGTTAAACTATGGAAGTGAGGAGAGATGCCAAAGATGGGTGAAGAAACTGAATGAATGAAGGAGAAATGAAGAAATGGAGCTAGTGACCCTGGTTCCACTATGACTGTCCTCTATCTACACATACATCACTTTAAAATAAACAGAGCTATTGTAGTAATATATATTTTTATGAATTCTTAAAAGATATCTCCCAAGTAAGCATCAGTTACAATACAGAAAAACACCTTCTAACTACCATAATACCCATAAATGCAAAAACAGAAATTATACAATTTCTCTGTAAAGTTGTCAAGACAAAGTTAGACAAGTTCCTACTGAACAAGGACGTACGCTAGTAGGGCTAGTCTCAGTTAGGGCACTGGTCTTTGACCAAAAGGGCCGCCGTGTGAGCGGACTGCTAGGCATGATGGACCTCTGGTCTGAACCAGCAGCGGCATCTCTTATGTTATGTTCTTATTGAATAAGAGGCCAAAGATTCAAAAAAACAAGGAAAAATAAATAATTCAAAGGCAAAGGAGTACTAATACTTGTAACTCATACAAAATTAATTAAGCCACAGTGGTACTCTCTGGTTGTTCACTAAAGGGCTGGTAACATGTGTGTAGAAAGGGAACTTGACACTTAGTAAAAAGTATGACTGTGGTAGATAAAGGAAGAGAGAGTTCATACGCTTACATAGAAATCCAAGGAAAAGCAATCAATCAATCTAAAGCACAGTTCTTCAACCGCCGGTCCGCAGACTGGTGCCGGTCCGCGAAGGATTCGGTCCCTGCCACAACAAAAGACCGGCGTCAGCTGACTTGCAACTTCCTGTTGCAGTCGCTGTGCCGGGACTCCTGCCTTCCACCGCGTTTGCTCCTGCCTTGTCTCCGCACCTCCAGACCACCAGCGGCAGCTCTGTGTGCTTTTAACTTCGGCACAAAACTGCCCCTAAACAGTAGTTTAGCGCGGTTTCATGAGGCAGCCTCGGGGCCTTTGCTAAGCCGGCCCACATCGCATCATCAAAGCGGGCCGGCCTAGCAAAGGTCTCGAGGCTGCCTCATGAAACCGCGCTAAACTACTGCTTAGGGGCAGCTCTGTGCCGAAGTTAAAAGTGCACAGAGCTGCCGCTGTTGGTCTGGACTCTTGGGTCGCTGAAGAAGGGCAAAGAGCAGCTGTCCTGGAGGTTTCCCTTCCTCTCGCCTTTGCAGGTCCCTTTTTATTTCTTTCAAATGGCAACGGGCCCCAGCATCGACATCAATCAAGTAAGTTCCATTGTTCCTTGCAAGTGGTTCTGCTCGGCCAAAGTTTCCCCTCTGACATGAGCCACCCTCAGGGGAAAGAAAGTGACCCGCAAAGGTGAAGGGAAGAGTGGCAGATGATGGAAGTTGGGGGGGGGGAGAGAGAGAAAAGGGGCAGATGATGGAATGGAGGAGATGAGAGAGAGAAGGGGACAGATGATGGAAGTGGGAAGAAGGAAGAGAGAGAAGGCAGATGGATGTCAGTTGAGAGGGGAGAGCAGATGCTGAATGGAAGTGGGGAAAGAACACATACTGGATGGAAGGAGGAGATAAATAAAGGGGGAAGAAAATAGTAAGATAATGGAGGGGTGAGGGAAAGGGGTGACAAGCTGTGAGTAGCACAGTGAAAAGAGGGAAACGGGACTAAATAGTAAGAAAGAATTTAATTTAGATGGAGGCAGAAAATAGAGAAAGAAGACCAGAGAAGAAAAGGGAAGAGAGAGCAGAGAATGGTATCAGATCTGATTGGAGGAAATGAGAAGAGAGAGATGCTAAAAACCACAGGGGGGAGGGAAGGATAGAGATGTCAGACCATGAGGGGAACAGAAGGAAGATGATGGATGCCAGACCAAATTGGGGGGGGGTGGGGGCAGGAGGAGAGATGGCAGGGAAAGACAGACAGTGACTGGAAGGGGCAGATGCTGGACTGAAGAGACAGAGAAGGTTATCATGCCACTGTACTGGGCCATGGTACGCGT
Source organism: Geotrypetes seraphini (assembly GCF_902459505.1). Classification (NCBI taxonomy): domain Eukaryota; kingdom Metazoa; phylum Chordata; class Amphibia; order Gymnophiona; family Dermophiidae; genus Geotrypetes; species Geotrypetes seraphini. Next base: position 138,037,587 of record NC_047089.1, read on the forward strand.
GAGTGGACTGCTGGTCATGATGGACCTCTGGTCTGACCCAGCAGTGGCAATTCTTATGTTCTTAGGGCAGACACTGGCTGGAAGAGAGTGAAAAGGCAATGAAAGCAGAAACCAGAGACGGCAAAAGGTAGAAAAAATAATTTTATTTCTATCTTGTGATTCAAATATATCAGATTTGAAATATGTATCTTGCTAGACATAACTGGGGAGTGCAAAGCCCAGGCAGTGCTTCTTTAGCTTCCAGCTGGCTTAGGGCTCTCTCTGACCAGGGGGCAGTTGCCCTAGTTCCACTCCCCTAACACCATTCCTGTCATGTGTGACTGTGGTATTCTGTTACAAGATATTTGTGTAGCATTCTGTAATAATTTGGCTTATTCAGTTTTCTTGATAGTAGAGGGGAGATATGTGAAGGGGAAGGGAGACAGGGGTTTTGTTGATCTTTGCCCTGTATTATTTGTATTTATAAAATGACAATTGTATAGAATATTGTTTCTTTTTATACTTTTAATAAAATATGTTCAATATAAAATCATAACTATTTGAGGCTTGTGCGGATGGGATCAGATGGTTTGTGGGACCGAGCTCGCGGGGACAGGGCGGCGATGGTTTTTTTAAAAAAATTTCAGTCTTAGTAGTTTGCCAGTCCACGAAATAATTATTTTATTTCCGCCGGTCCATAGGTGTAAAAAGGTTGAAGAACATTGATCTAAAGAACTCCAGGCTTCATAAGTAGGAATTGGTTAAGTCAAAACTACCTGAAGAAATCTGGGGAATAGAGACACAGTGAAAGAATTTGTCATCATCTCTGTGGATAGCCGCGGGAAACAATCCCCATGTCATTCTTTAAGGAGAGAGGGAAGTATTGGAGTATGGGCACAACCATTGGCCCTCAAACCTTGCATTGAAGAATGCTAGTGTAGAAGGACTGAGGTTGAGATAGACACTAAAGAATGACATGGGATGGTTTCTTGTGGTTATCCACGGGGACAGAGACAGTGACAAATTCTGTCACCATGTCATTCTCTATGGGGAGTCTCCATCTGGTCAGCTTCTGAGTTTCTCCCTTAACTAATAGAACAGAAAGGGAGCCAATTCTAAAAACGAAACTTAAACTGGTAGGTGCCAGTATATTAAGCCAAGGTTTTCTTGGCGTAAAATACTAGTACCTAACTCAATCCATAACCAGACTCTGCCCCAACCATGCCTACTTTTCAGGTAGGCACCAATAGATGCCTCAGTGTAGACACCTACATTGCATCTACCTGAAAATTAATTTTTTAATTGATTATTAATGGTGCTGACTGAACCAATGGTAGGCGCTTTTTATAGAATCAGTCAAACAGCATAAGCAACAGGAGGCAAAGAATTCAAAGAAATCTTCAAAATCTGTCATATTTTTTAAGCATTTCTTTTGCAGATAATAGTAACTTAGGAAAATAAATCAAGAATTCTTGCCCTAGAAAGATAGTTGCCAGGTCCTCGGTTTCCTTGCCTAAATTGGGCTACTTCAGAATGTTGGTTGTGGGAATTTTTGAGTAGCTGCAGGTTGCTGGTTTTGGGGGGCTGGATTTAGATTGTTGTACTGTAAATTGGGATGCATCATGGCATGGTATTCAGCAAATCAGCACTTAATGCAGTCCATGTGTTCAGTATCTCACCAATGATGGCCCTTGCTCGTCCTCTCACCATAGCCAATCATAATCAGAGCATAGCCTTGTGTGTATCTCACATACATTTCTCTTGGTCACTTCCCTCTCTGTTTCATGTTCTCTTCTACCTGAAGTTTGCTGTCCAGCAGCTCTTTGGCATAAGGAGAAAAATTTTCCAGCTAATCCCCCCCCCCAACACACACACACACACACACACACACAAGATGGCTAGAATTAAGTATGGAGGGAAGAAAGACATTCCACAGCTCAAGAAGAAGAGAGGGCGCATACACCAGATTTGAATTGCAAATACTTATAAATACAGTACAGCCTTTACCCTAGTTAAGGCAAGTACAAAATGTTTGAGTTTTTTGTTGTACATGTGCAGTTTCTCTTTCAAAATGAGCTTGTAAGCCCACAAGTTCAAGCTGCTGTTCTAGCTGCTGTTTCTCCCAGTTCACCAGAATTGTTTCTCTTCATTGGGGGGGGGGGGGGGCCTTGGATGTTTTCTGTTTGTTTTGGGAAATGTACAATACATCTCCAAAAATGTGTGTGTTGTGCTGAAAAGTTCTCAGCCCATCCAACAAAGTTGGAGCAGTCTCCATCAAGGGCTATACACTAAGTCCAGTGAGTTTCTACTTTTTTTGTTCCATTGGAAAAGTACTGAACGAAAAAAGTGGAAATTTGCTGAACTAAGTGTATAGCTCTTGATGGAAACTGTCCCAATTGAAAATAGTTGGGCTGAGAACTTTTCAGCACCCCTTCATACACTGGGCTAGTTGGGGGCTGCTTTTCAAGATAATTGGATGAGATTATTAAAAAAGTATCTGGCAACAGCCTAGAAAGATTTTCTGAAGTCTTAAGTTTCCTGAGTACAATTGTACCATATATACTCAAATATAAGCTGAGATTTTGAAGCCCAAAAATGGGAGTCTCTGTTTATATTTGGGTCAGTACTGACCTGCCCCCTCCCAAACCTGTTGGCAGGCCTCTGCCAAGCCTGCCATGAGGCTTGGTGCTCCAGCGGTGGCCAGGACAGGAGGGATCCCTCCCACCTCCTGTCCCAGCCCGATTCTAATTATTTTATCGCCCTCCTGCCTATCCCACGTACCTTAAGTATCCCTGGTGGTAAAGCGGTGAATCAAGGCAGGAGCAACCTTCCTTCGCGCCTGCCTGTGCAGAGCTGCTAGCTGATTTGCTCTGCAATAATGATCCCAACCACTTGAGGATCTGTGAGCTGCCTTCCCTCCTTCAGGGCTTCAGGTGACTTTAGTAGTCAAGGGGAAAGCTGCTAGCTGGGCCCCAAGAAAGCAGTGAAAATCAGGACCTTGAGGGAGAGTGTGGCGCAATAGTTAAAGCTAAACCTCAGGGTGCTGAGGCTGGTGGATTCAAACCCACACTGCTCCTTGTGACCCTGGACAAGTCACATAATCACCCATTGCCCTGGGAACATTAGATAGATTGTGAGCCCACTACAGACAGGGAAAAATGCCTGAGTACTGAATAAATTCATCTAAACCGTTCCGAGATCCCTTGGGAGAACGGGATAGAATAATACATAAATAAGTTTATTGAGCCCATTTGACACAGGAGATCTGAAACCACCAAGTAGGTGCAGGATTTGCCCTTCCTCTTGCCCATGACTAAAGTCATATTTGAAGAAAAGGAAGTCACTGAACTCACACACTATAGGCATCTACAATTTTGTTCTGCCCCTACTTCCAATTTGAATTATACTGTGTATACCAAGTATTTTGACCTATACAAATAATGTTGAGAGAAAAATGTTTATAAAAAACATGTCTTAGATTTTTATTTATCCTAGATTGTATACCGCTTAGATAACTTTTGTGGAAAAGTAGTATATCGAGTAGAAATAAACTATAGAACTGTAGAAGAGGCCTTTTTATTTCAAGCTAAACAAAACAGGCTAGAACACCTAATTCACAAAAGTTTTAATTGGTGGGCCTGGGTCAATTTGGATTTTCTCTCTCATTCTGAGCACCAAGATCCAAAAAGACAGGAGGCACCATATGAAATGCAAATGATCAACACAGGAACAGACAGAAAGCATGGGAAATAGTAACGTTTACTATATTATCTACATATAGATTAAATTCATTTTCTTAGCATATCCCAGTACTACAGTCTACTTTTCTATCCGAGAACTGTCCAATTTCTAATCGTAACGTTATAACTTCAGAATGGGAAATCTCTTATCTAAACTAGGATGACACCACCCCTCTCCCCATCCTCTTCCACAGTAGCCTGGTTTCTCATTTTTCTACCTTGACACTTTATTACACTAAGATCTAGAATAGGACACTGATTGGTAAAGAGATTCTATCCTAGATTCAAGGGATGAATACATTTTTTGAATTCTATTTATAACTTTGTAAATATTCTAAAAAGTTCTATGAACTTTATTCTCAATATAGTTTTCAATAAACTGCAAAGGATGAAAACTGCATAAACTGCAAAGGATGAAAATGTAATGCGAAGCCTTAGCAGATAAGCTTAGAGTTGAATAGGCATAGAAAATTACTCTAGTATCCTTGAAAGAAGCCCTGTCAAAAATTAAGGCACATTGGCAAAATACAGTCCCTGTTATGACCATATCCACTATTTGATGTTTTATAAAGCACTCAGTTCTTAAGGAAAAAAAGGTACAGTAATTTCAAACTGATTCTGCATGGATACGGATCATCATCATAACACTTTAATGATAGTCTTGCACAGGATGTCTGTGTTAAACCCTAAGTTGGTTATTTTAAGCTATTTTATTAAGACAACAGAACCAAGACAAGCAACAAACAAATGCTGATGCACATGTTTTACAAATGCTCCAAAGCCAATGTATATGTAAGTATGTACTCTACAGTATATGTATATTCAGGCATATTCATCTCCACTTCTAGAAACACCTAAATTGTCACTGTGCATACTTCTAAAATTGTGTAGTGATACACACAGGTAAAAGGCCTTTTATCACATATAGAAAGCTAACTTGTACAATAACCATTTAGAACACATCTGGGGGAATACAAGACGCCACTGATGGGGGAATACAAGACGCCACTGAGGTAAAGCTAATTTCAGAACATTTAGATACTACACCATTACAACTTTTTTCACCCACAAAACCCCCTAAAGTCACACTTGATGCATTATGGGACTTGGTAGTGAATTTGGGGAATTCTTTAAATCCTCAAATAAAAAGTTTGGACAAAGAATTAAAAGAACAAAAAGAAGAAATAAATGTTTTAAAGCAGGATATTTCTCAACTAAAAATAGAGTCACAAAATACAAGTAAGGAGCTAATGTTTTTGAAACAAAATCAAGATTTGTTGGTTAAAGATAATATAATACTCAGGAGGAAGTTGGAAGCTCAGGAGAACAATGGTCGAATTAATAATTTGAGATTTATAAATTTTCAAAAGATCTTGTCAACTTCTCCTAGAGAAATGGTGAAAAGATATTTTATAGAAATATTGGAAATTCCTGAAAGCTCCTTACCTCCTCTTACAAGAGTGTATTACCTTCCTACCAAGCCCCAATCCAAAGAAGAAGGAAAAATTGAGGAACCCCGGGAGAGATCATTGGACATTTCCGCAATACTGGAACAATCGGATAGAGAATTGGCTGTTCCAGCCACTCTCTTGTTGTCTGTTGCTTTGGCTCCAGACAAGGATTGGATATTAAAACTTTTCTTTAAAAATAGGTCCAAAGACTTCCTGGGACACCATATTCAGATTTTCCCCGATGTCTCCAGAGAGACTCAAAAAAGAAGGAAAGAATTTCTACTTTTAAAACCTGGAGTGACTCAAATAGGGGGTATTTTCTTTCTGAGATATCCATGTAAATGTGTGGTTAGATATTTATCATTGAAGTATATTTTTACAGAACCGTCTCAACTGATTAGTTTTCTCTCAGCGAAACGTCTTGAAAAAGGAATAACAGCGCCCATGGAAGGTTAGCTCCCTGCACTGTAGCAAGACATGTATTTTCTTTTAATTAATTTGATTTATATTTGTCCTACTCTTTAAATCTTGGATCCAATATATGGAGGACTAGTGTGTGATCAGCTAGATCATTATTACCTTATTTATCTATTTTTATTTTCAACAGAACACATCAAAATTTTGTTAACTGTGTTTAAAACATACAAAGATAAAAAGCTTTGTAACTGCACCAAAATCAATATATGGGTAACCATTAAAGTATCAAAGGAAGGATTGTTTCTTTATGAATCTGGGTGCTACTGCTATTGTGGTATGGCAGGTTTGCTGCAAATGTTCTTAACTTAAATTTCAGAAACCAGTCAATATCTTTTTAAGGGGCACATAGACACTGTAAAAAGGCATGGCTGCTTAGCAATGAATTCACCAGATTGGTATTTTATATCACTATGAAGATAGTTGTCAAAGTCAAAAATATGGCCAACAAAAGGATTCCACATAGAATAAACTTGAATCCAAGAATGGAAAGTTCTGATCAATACTGACCCAGAGTGCACTATGACAAAAAAAAATCATAAGCTAGTTCATAAAAATTAAACGTGCTCTTTCTTGTACAAATCCAAATAAGCTATAATGATTAAGAGTTGTTACTTTTCTTGAGGCCCAATGCTAAAAAAAAAACAACATAAAAAACAAGTTTGAACGACGATACCTTTTGAATTCTAACAATCTGTTCTCAAAATTTCAGCACAGCAATAAACAACAGAAACCTCATGTCAGCTATAGAAAATGTTCTGAGAAAAAAAAAATGCCGGCCAAAACAAAAACACACGAGCCCCCAAACGGGACTAGAAAATACATCCCTCCTAACCAAGGCATCAAATCTCAAGTCTGAAAACTCTCGAGAGAGTAGAGGGAGAACCAGAAACGGAACAGGGAATCCGCTACTTGAACCTGAATCCCTAAAGTCAAGGAGATCGGAGGTTCTCAGGAAACCCTACTACAACCGACACAAGTTAACTCCGCAACCATACAGACACAGACAGCTGCCGAACTCCAGCACTTATTCTCCGACGCTGCTGATTTCCGAGCTTTTGAGCCAGGAGCTGTAGAGTCAGACGGAAAGCCAGGTTTTGTTTAGCTTTGTGGGGTCCCTAAACCAGCAGCAGCGAAACTTTGGGCCGGTACCAGTAGCTCAAGTAGGTTAAACGCTGGGTTAGTGCAGAGACACTACACACTGAGGCCCGGGAGAAGGCGAGAGCAGACAGTAGGGGAGCTACGGCCCCCTAAGAATTGGTGGGAAAGAAGGAACCCCCCCCCCCCCCCCGGTAAGAAACGCTAAATAATCCCGACTACACATCTACCTACAGCCGTGAAAGCAGAGCGACCGTCCCTTCCCCAGTCCAGGCCTCCGATGCCGTCTCCAGCCTCAGAGAAAACTTCTCCCAGCTTTCCGGGACGGCAGCAGGAGGAGCCCGCGGCGGGGGCCACTCACCTTCACTGTGACTGCTGGCCGAGCGCACGCTGAACAGCGCTAGCAGGAGGCGGTAGGTGAGCGCCAGGCTGCTGCAGTGCCTGCAGGTCCCCGTCGACCCGTGCTCCCGCTGGCATCGGGCTCTCTCGCACTCGCTCATGCTGTGTGACGCCGAGTCGCTCTGTCTCCGGCGGCCCGGCCCTGCGTCTCTCTCTCTTGGCGCCGGTCGCTGCGCGTCCTCCTCGCTACGATAACGTCTCTCCGGAGCGGGGGCAGTGTCCTCTGCTCGCTTCACTTCTCCCCGCCCAAGCACACCAACAAGACACGAGACAGCGCACCCGGCAAGAACGTCCCTCAGCGCCACCACGGCAGCCCGTCTCTCAGAGACAGCGCCACCTCTCTGCAGGATGTCAGGCTGCAGGGAGAACTTGCGATGGCGGATGAGCCCTGCGATTGTTATTAAAATAAAGACTGCGTTTTTTCGATGTAGCCAGTTTTATGTCGTTTTATTGGAGGGAGTGCATTTCGAAATAATAATCGGATCAATTTTTCTCAGCCAAAGGCAGCAGTGGAGTTCCAAACACAATAAAAATTACCCCTTCGCTAACATAATGAAGGAGGCAAGGAGCCTCAAGATTAGGAGTGCTCAATGTCCTCGGTGTCAGAACTATTTCCCGTGCTTTCAGAGACACTGCTGGATGCCTGAGTTTGGGCACAGAGAGCAGGAAGAGGGTCATGCTGAAGTTCTAGAGATGGGTTTCGACTTTCAGGAAGAAGTAGGGAAGAGTCAGGGGTAGGCAACCTTGGTCCTGGAAGGCCACAATCCAGTCAGGTTTTCAGGATTTCTTCATTGAATATGCATGAGGTCTATTTGCATGCACTGCACCCATTGTATGCAAATAGATCTCATGCATATTCAATGAAGAAATCCTGAAAACCCGACTTCGCTGCCCACCCCTGAAGACTTTCTTGGAGAAATTGTGGGCATGACAGTAGTGGTCCTCATTTGATTCTAAAGTCCTATGCAGCACCACGGCTGTGCAAGTGGTGCAGACATGTAGGAATGTAAAAATTAGTCCCAGCCTGCCATCTCAATAATGGAGATAGATAGATCATGTGAAACTGGGAGCTGAAAGAAATTATAAAACTATGTCTTCTGCTGTTATGAATTGCACAGATGCCAAAAGGGGGATGGGAATGAAAGAGATTATTAAGTGTATGCTTTCTGAAGTTGTGCAGTGCCTAAAGAGAATGTTTATTTCTTTAGCACTCTCCAGACCAGTAGAGGTTAATCTTTACGAATGGGTATATATTCAATCATGATCAGCAGGTGGAAACTGAAAACAAAACTGTGAGATAGTACATAAGATATCCCCTTCTCTAGTCTCATCAGTCTACTTCAGTCTCCAGCAGGTGTTGAGTGAGATGTACCCATCTCCCTTGGTAGGGCTGTTGGAATTTGTTTAGGGGGTTTCTAGTCCTTGTTTTTGGCTGGACTGTTTGGGCTCCGTCCGACCTCGGGGGTGTCAAACCCGGCGGGTCTTGAGCCTTTCGGTTCAAGGCGGTGTACAGGGTAGTAAAAAAAACATCAGGAACAGTAATTTTTAACTAATTAGAATAATACAGTTTTACAAACGCATAAAAAAACAAAAAATTGAGGTTTGTGGTGGGGTAAGATGATGAGTGAAAGTTGTCTAGTCTTGGGTCAACAAGGGTTAATTTAAAACTTGGTCGTCAGGTTTGGAGACGAGGTGTGTTTTCAGGAGCTTCCTAAAATGCATGTATGATGTAGAAGAACGGACCAGATGACTCCATTCTGGATCTTTAGAGGCTGCTTGGTAGAATATGAATTTATTGATGAATCTCTTATGTGAGAAACCTTTAACTGATGGGAAGGAAAAGAGTGACTGGGGTCGAGAGGTCTGCCTGGGTCTGGAAAATAAGAAATGATTGGTGAGGTAATCTGGCAATAAAACCATATAGGGCCTTATAGAAGAGACAGCTGAATTTAAAAGATATCATCTGGTAGCGCTATAGAAATAATAGTAGTAGTAGTATGGGGTAACTGTGAGTTATAATGACAATTATACCATTAATGTCCTACCCAGGGGCAGAACAAAATCTTTTTGGTTGGGGAGACCAAGCTCTCTATCTCTTCCTGTGCCTCCTAACTCTTACTGTGATTTCTCGAATCACATTTATACTTAGGGCTCCTTTTACAAAGCTGCGCTAGCGGTTTTAGCACGCGCTAAATTGCCCTGTGCGCATTGAGCTGGCGTTAGTTCTAGCCGCATAGGCTGGGTGTAACGTGCGCTAAAAACGCTATCGCAGCTTAGTAAAAGGAGCTCTTAATGTAATTCTTACATACATTCCTTATGTAAATAATATAGGATCAATTCTATTACTGTGTGCCTCCATTTAGGCACCCTTATGGTTCCTGTATGTTATGAGCATAAGAAGGAACCCTGTCTATCCCACCTAAGCTGAGAATGCCCCCTTGCAAATACACAGTATAAAAGATAATCACATATTTACACAATAATGATTAGTTAGCAACCTGACACATTACACATATTAAATGCTATTCACTAGCTGAATATCTACTCCTAAGAAACTACAAATCAGAAACAAATATACAGACAAAAAATGAAATGGGAAAAGAAAAACATGAAATCAGACTATGCATTTCCTGAACAAAACACAAGGGAATACACGTTTTCAAAGCTGATATATTTAATTCCCTATAAACTGAAAATACCATTTTTAATGTACCTTTGTTGCCTGATAACTTTATTTTTCCAGTTGACTTGACCCTGATCCCAGCTTTTTGGACAGAAGACTAAGGGCCTTTTCTATCAAACTACGCTAGTATTTTTTAGTGCAGAGAGCCGCTTAATGGCCTGCACTGCTCCCGACACTCATAGGAACTCTTTGAGTGTCGGGAGAAGCGCTGGCCATTTAGTGCAGCTCTCTGCGTTAAAAACTGCTAGCGCAGTTTAATAGAAGAAGCCCTAAGGCTTCTGTTCTTGGGCTGTGAGAGTTGAGTGGGGAGTTTTTGGGTGTGGTGATTTGAGGAGTGGGAGATGTGACTAGGAAGCACTGATGTTTGGTGTTTATGTTTTATTTCTTTTATTACCCTGTGTTTTTAATTATATTATGTACACCACTTTGGGCAGGCCTGTTATTAGTTCCCAAAAATAAAATCAATAAATAACTATTACATTAAATTAAATAGCTTTTTTTCCAGGGACTCATTTCTATTTTCAGTTTATACTCCCTGTTTTCTTCCCTTTCTGCCCTACAGCTATCTCAAAAGTGCCAAAGAGGCAAAAATCCAACAACCAGTCCAAGTCAGAAGACAGAATTGGAAAAGTTAAAGAAAACAAAGCAGTATGGTAAAAGATCTTTTATAATGTCTTGTTCATTTAGCGATATAAAAGTCACTTGCCCGATACGGCCATGCATCAGCCTAAGTAGGGAATCTCAAATTTAGTAGTAAAAATTTAAAACATCCAGCAATGACATCTAGACAAGTCCTTTCTGCTGTTCAACGAGCAAAAGGACATTTCCATATGGCTCACACAGAATTTGTTTTACCATACTGCTTTGTTTTCTTTATTATTTCCAACTCTGTCTTCTGACTACATGTATCTCAGATATTGATCCTTCTGTTTAATTTTTCTCCACATACAAATGAATTAATTGATCTACTAGTAAATGTATAATTTTCACAACACATATCAAATTGTTATGCCCAAAAAGTTATCTGAATCTGAAGCTCTCATCTCCCTAGGCTGTTGCTCATTCATGCTGGCACTAATGATACTGCTAGGTACCCATCCAAACATTTTAAAAATGACTTTGTGTCTCTTGGAGAGAAGGTGAACTAGTCAGGTGTGCAGATGGTATTCTCATCAATTCTCCCTGTCAAGGGTAAAGACCAGGACAGAGAAGCTCACATCCTGAAGATGAATGTATGGCTGTGTGGATAGTGTCATTGAGAGTTCCTGGACCATAGGATGATTTTCCAAGGACTGATGATCAGGGATGGGGTACACCTATCAAAGAAGGTAAGAAATGTCTTTAGCAGCAGAAGAAGGCTTTAAACTAGAATCGTTGGGACAAGGTGATAAAAGCCCCCAGGTGAGTATAAGCCCTCAGGTAAGTGAATCACTAAATATCTCTACACAATTGGGAAAAGGGAGCAATATCTGGAAAGCAGTATATACTAATGCTCAAAGTATGGGAAACAAGGTTCTGGATCTAGAGGCTGAGTTGGATTTAATGACAACCACAGAGATGTGGTTTCCAGAGAACCATGACTAAGATATACATGTACTTATAATTAACTATAATCTGTTCAGGAAAGACAGGGTAGGAAGAAAAAGAGGGGAAGTGACATTATGGGCCTCTTTTACGAAGCCTTTAGCGCGGGCCGCTGCGGTAACAGCCCTGAAGCCCATAGAGATTTAAAGGGCTTCGGGGCTGTTGCCACGCGGCAGCTGCTAATGCAGCTTTGTAAAACAGGCCCTATATGTGGTTAAGGATCATATTAAAGCTATACAATTGCAGGATCTGCATGGTAAGGAAGAGGCACTGTGGGACAATCTGGAAAGAGGGAATGGAAAATATATTTACATTGGTGTGATATACAGGCCTCCTTCATAGACAGAAGAAGTGGACAGAGATTTAATAGTAGACACTCAGAATATAGCTGTAAAAGGGAAAGTATTACTAATAGGTGATTTTAACATGCCAGATGTTGATTGGGGTATCCCTATTGCAAGGTCTTCTAGAATTAGGGAGGCCCTGGATTCTTTACCAGCAACAATGTTCCAACCAGTGGCGTACCAAGGGGGGAGGCGGGGGGGGGGGACGTCCGCCCCGGGTGCATGCCCCAAGGGGGTGCACAACTAGCCACCCACCGGGGAATAGGCTGCCACCGGGGAATAGGCTGCCACTGCTGCCATCGGGAACAAGCCGCCGCCGAGTTCTCCCTCCCTGCTTTTCTTCCCCGTGGGGCCGACCAACTCTCACCATCCAACGTCAATTCTGACGTCGGAGAGGACATTCTGGGCCAGCCAATCGCTGCCTGGCTGGCCCAGAATGTCCTCTCCGACGTTAGAATTGACGTCGGGCGGCGAGAATTGGTCGGTCCCGCAGGGAAGAAAAGCAGGGAGGGAGAACTCAATGCCGGCCTGTTCCAGATGGCAGCAGTGGCAGCCTTTCCCCGGCGGCGGTGGCAGCAGCATGTTTCCCAATGGCGGTGGCATGGGGGAGGGCAGGGAGAAAGAAAGAAAGAAAGTGGGCAGGGTGAAACACAGAAAGAAAGAAAAAATGGTGCACGGAGAGAGAGAGAAAGACAGACATACAGAAAGAAAGGGGGCTTGGAGAGAGAAAGAAAGAAATGGGGCACGGAGAGAGAGAGAAAGACAGATATACAGAAAGGGGGCATGGAGAGAGAAAGAAAGGGGACAGGGTGAAAGAAAGAAAGAAATGGGTCACTGAAAGAAAGACAGACAGAGAAAGAAAGGGGGCATGGAGAGAGAAAGAAAGAAGGGGGTAGGGTGAAAGAAAGAAATGGGGCACGGAAAGAGAGAAAGACAGACATAAAGAAAGGGGGCATGGAGAGAGAAAGAAAGAAGGGGGCAGGGTGAAAAAAAGAAAGAAAGAAATGGGGCATGGAGAGAGAGAGAAAGACAGACATACAGAAAGAAAGGGGGCATGGAGAGAGAAAAAAGAAGGGCGCAGGATGAAACAAAGAAAAAGTTGGGGGAAGGAATGAGGTCTGGAGGAGAGGAAGCATACAGGAGGCTGAAAGAAGGGAAGAAATATTGGATGCACAGTCAGAAGAATAAAGTGCAACCAGAGACTGATGAAATTACCAAACAAAGGGAGGAAAAATGATTTTATTTTCAATTTAGTGATCAAAATGTGTCCGTTTGAGAATTTATATATGCTGTCTATATTTTGCACTATGGCCCCCTTTTACTAAACCGCAATAGCGGTTTTTAGCACAGGGAGCCTATGAGCGTTGAGAGCAGCGTGGGGCATTCAGTGCAGTTCCCTGCACTAGAAACCACTATTTCAGTTTAGTAAAAAGGGAGGGGGTATATTTGTCTATTTTTGTATAGTTGTTGCTGAGGTGACATTGCATAAAGTCATATGCCTTGACCTCTTTGAAAACCCACGGAATATAAATGATAATTAACATTTTCTCTGCGTACAGTGTGCTTTGTGTTTTTAAAATTTTATTGTTGGTAGATCATTTTGACTTGGCCACAAAGGTAAGGGGGGGGGGAGGGAGGGGAGCTGCTGAAAGACGTCTAGTAATCCTTGCAGGCTTGACTGTGCAGGGAATTATTTTTGTAAAATCATAATTTGTTATGTGACTGGCATTATTTAGACTTTAATTTCTATGAATGAATAGAATGAAAATTATATAAAATTATTTGCTTGTTTTATGTGCGTGCGCTGAAGAAAAGTGGAGAGAGAGTGGGCTGAGGACGCTGAAGGGAAATGGGGAAGAGAGAGTGGGGAGAAGGAACACCAGGGAAGGGAGAGGAAAGAGATGCCAAGACCATGAAAGGAAAGGAGCTACCAGACCATGGAGGGGGGGGAGATGTCAGGGGAGAGGGGGAGGAGGCAGATGCCAGACCAGGTGGAAGGAAGGAAAGAAAGGAAGGAGATGAGATGCTAGATAATGGAGTGGGAGGGGGAGACGGAAGGAGAGGAGAGAGATGCCAGGGCATGGGGGGAAGGAAGGGAAACTAAAGGAGACAAAATGCCAGACAAGAGAGAAAGAAAGGAGAGGAGGTGCCAGAGGAAGAGATAAGGAGATGCCAGGGCATGGGGGGAGAGAAGAGAAGGACATAGAGATGCCAGACCATGGGGTGGAGTGGGAAGGAAGGAAGGAAAGGAGAAGAGAGAGATGCCAGAGCATAGGGAAGGGGGTGAAGCCAGAATGAATCATGTATGTACAAAGGAGAGAAAGGGCACAGGATATACAGTTTATTGAAAGGACATAGAAAGAGGGAAGATGCCATATGAAACAGAGAGCGGGTGGACAGTGGATGCAAGGGGCAGAGAGAGGGTGGATAGTAGATGGAAGGGTTAGAGAGAGAGAGGGCACAAGCTGGGTGGAAGGGGCAAAGAGAGGGCAGATGTTGCATGGAAGGGAGAGAGGGCAAACACTGTATAGAAAGAAAAGAGCAAAGAGAAGTTGATTAAAGCAGAAACGAGAAAAGGTAGAAAGATTTTGTTGCTTTACTTAGAATCAAATAGTATTGTAACTGTATTGATAAAATTTTATAAATAGGAAATGGAAATAAGGCAATTTTTTGGACTAAACCCTCTTTTCCTCAGGTCAGGACAGGATACCATAACAGTACTGTTCTGAAGAAAGATTTGGCCTCTGAAAGCTAATTGAAAAATGGATTAGTCCAATAAAATGGTATTTTCTTATTTCTCATTATTTGTTTTATTTTTATTTGTTAACTTGTAAAGTGGTGATTGTTATGTATCAGTTTTTTCAAATTTACATCTACTGTCTTTATATTTTGCACAGTATTAGAGGACATGTGTTACTGTTTTTAAGGTGTTGCATTGTATGCAGAGTCTGGTTTCTTGGCGGTTCAGGTTAACTTTTGTCTACATATTTCTATTTTTAGTTTGTGATTATTCCATATTGGGCGAGGGTGTATTTCTGTTCTGTATGTATGAAAAGAACATAGTTTTCAGTTGGCATTGACTGCAGGATCAATTGACTGTGCGGGATCTGGCTTGTTTAGTTTTACAATGTATGTGTTGGTGTTCTAGTGCTCACTGCAGTGTTTAAGATGCTGCCTTTTTCTAGGTACACTCTTGTTGTGTGATATGTGGATTGTTACTAAAAATCATATTTTTCATATAGATGGGGGGGTCAAAAAATGATGGGCCCCGGGTGTCACATATGCTAGGTACGCAACTGGTTCCAGCCATTGGTAATGGAACCCATGTGGGATGGAGCCATATTGAACTTATTGCTTACAAATGTGGAAAGCGTTTCTGATATTACAATGGGTGATCATCTGGCATCCAGTGATCACTGCATGATGTGATTTAATATTAAGACCAGAGTAGACAGGGCTCATTTAAAAGTAAAGGTTATAAACTTTTAAAAAACTAACTTTGTTCAAATAAGGGATTACATCAAGAAATTGTTGTCTGGATGGGAATATCTGGAAGAAATAGGAAAGCAGTGGACAAAACTGAAAGGAGCTATCGTAAGGGTAACAAACCATTTTGTAAGGAAAGTAAGTAAAAGTAAGAAGAAAATAAAGCCAATTTGGTTCTCAAAGTAGTAGCTGAGAAGGTAAGGAAAAAGAGGTTAGCTTTCATAAACTACAAAATATCACAAAAAGAGGAAGACCGGCAAAAATATCTGGAAAAGTTAAGAGAGGCTGGTCGACCCAGGAAAGCAAAGAAGCAAATCGAAGAAAAATAGCCAACATAGTGAATTGGGAGGACAAGACTGTTTTAGATATATTAGTGATAGGAAGAAGTGCAAAAGTAGCATTCTGAGACTCAAAGGCAAAGGGGAGAAATATGTAGAAGCTGATAGAGAGAAGGCTGAATTGCTTAAAAAAATATTTTTATTCTGTGATCACACCAGGAGCGGAAGCACAGAAGACAAATGCAAATAGGGATGGAGGTGTGGTAGACCCTGATCGATTTTCAGAGGATTGTGTTTGTGAAGAGCTAGCTAATCTAAAGATGGACAAAGCGATGGGGCCGGATGGTGTACATCCAAGGATACTTAAGGAACTTAGGGAAGTTCTGGCAGCTCCACTGCCTAACCTTTCAATGCTAGTCTAGTGTTGGAAGTGGTACCAGAGGACTGGAGAAAGGTGGATATGATCCCTCTCCACAAAAGTGAAAGTAAAGAAGTTGGGAACTACATGCTGGTAATATTGACTTCTGTGGTAAGTAAATTAATGGAAATTCTTTTAAAACAGAGAAGAGTGAAGTTTATCCCAGGACAAGCAGGCAGCTTATTCTCACATGTGGGTGATGTCATCCATGGAGTCCCGGTAAGACAGCTTTAAAAGTGCATTGCCACTTTAAGAACTTCAGAAAGTTCATGACCTGCCTGCACCTCGCAGTGCCTTCCCACACGATGCTGCTTGCAGCTCCTCAGTTCTTAGTTTTCTGTGGAGCTAAGAAGTTGTTTTATTTGAACGTTCATTCAAATTTTGCCTTTGCCTTTGCCTTCCCACTACGTGTATTTTTTTAGTCGTATTTTTTCTTCATCTTTTAGATACGTGTTTTATTTGAGTTTAAAAAAAAAAGTCGAGGACATTTTTTTCCTGTTAGCTTTGTCCCAATATTCAATGCCGATCCATGTCCCGACACTAACACTGAATATCCAGGTATATGCAGCCAGATAAAACTTAGCTGGTTAAAGGAGAAATTAGTAAAAGTCTATGCTCCTATTAGTGGATTAGACTACTGCAATGTGCTTATATGTAGGCCTTCCAAAGATTGAGTTAAAGAGCAAAATGTTGAGCACTTCCAGCTGGATATCTACCCTTTAGATTGTGAGCCCGCTAGGAACAGAGAAAGTATCTGCATATAATAAATATAAACCACTTTGACTGTACCACTAAAAGGTAGTATATCAAATCTATGACCCTCACTGGGAAGGGTCTTAAGGCTCTGATTGGCCTAGACGTCCCATAGGATGGGCCTAAGGAATCTGGGTCAATCAGAGCCTTTGGCCCCTTCCCGGTGTCTCTGGGGAGGGGTCTGAGGCTCTGATTGGTCCAGGTTGTTTAAGGCCCTTCCTATGGCCTTAATCAAAGCCTCAGGCCCCTTCCCGGTGCATCCCAAGATGCACCATGAGGAGAAGGCCCATTTTGAAGAGGCAGGCCAGCTGGCCACAGGGAGTAGGCATCCCTCCGGTCAGCCACTTAATTCAAGGTAAGGGGGAGAGGGGTCGGAGGCAGGGGGGTGTTTTGTGGCAGCGGGAGAGGAATTGGAGGTGGGGGGTGTTGTGTGGCAGCAGGAGAGAGTGGGCATCTCTCCCACTGCTGGGGGGGTGGTCGCTGCTTCAGTGGAGAATGTTTGTGGCAGGAGAGAGTGGGCATCTCTCCTGCTGCTGGTGGGGGGGGGGGTGTCAGCGCTGCAGTAGGGGTATTGTTTGTGGTCGCCACTGCAGGGGAGTGTTGTTTGTGGCAAGAGAGAGTGGGAATCTCCCCGTTTGTGGTGGGAGAGAGTAGGTATCTCTCCTGCTGCTGGAGGAGGGGGATTCACTGCTGCAGGGGGGTGTTGTTTGTGGCAGGAGGAGTGTTGTAGCAGGGGGGTGTTGTTTGTGGCAAGACAGAGTGGCCATCTCTCCCGCAGCTGGGTGGGCGGGGGGAGGTTGCCGCTGCAGGGGGGGGTGCTTGTAGTGGGAGAGAATTGGCAACTCTTCCACTGCTGGAGGGGGGGAAGGGTTGGTTGGCTTTCTAGCAGTCTCCGACACTGCCATGCTGAGGTTTTAAACAGTGCTGTCCTGATTTTTGTCGCCAAAAGCCGATGCAGCTCTTAGAAAATGGCTTGGCAATTGTTAAGAATCCACTGGAGTGCTCATTTCAATATTGAAGAGCCCATTTGCATGTCAGTGTCGGAGACTGCTAAAAACTTTGCTAAAGACAGAGATAAGCCGTATTGATATAATCCACTGCTAAAATGCCTACAGGTTAAACCATCGGAAAACTGTTTAGCGATGGCGTTAAAGTTTTGAGAATCTGGGCCTCAGTTCCTCAGCCCATTAGGGCTACTCCACTAATTGGATAAGATCAATATCCAGTGCAATCTTGTCAAAGTCCACCATTAAGTCAGACTACATACATTGCAAAAGGTACCTGGTTAACTTTAACCTGTGATACTGACAGTGCTGACTTAACCAGATCTGTATCTGTTTAGTGAAAGTTAAGTTGATATTGTTTCTGGTTAACTTTTTGTTACTTACAGTACATCATGTTTATAAAGTAGAAACTGGCCCTTTGAGACACCCTGAATGTAAGGTGCTGGTTGTCTGAAACTGAAGAAACTGACAAAAGTGTGCATGTGTGTTTTCGGCCTGATGAGTTATGTGACTGTACAATGGCATAAAAGGAGAACTAGTAACCTTAACAGAGTAAAGGTTTTGTACTGAAAAATAGCTTATTTATATGTCTTTAACTGTATGGATTTTATTATGCACAACAGAGTACAGAGTTCCTTACCCTGAGGCCAACTGGCTCTTGGGAAGGATAGAACATATTTACGCAGCTGGGTGGGTCAGTTTTAATCTGTCTGTTTATAAGTTAGTAACATTACAGTTAAGAGTCACATGATTCAACAAAGAAAATATTCACTTAGATTTGTGAGCTCTACAGTTTGTGTAGGGTCTGAAAAACAGGGACAGACACACCCAGGCCTTTAATACATAATGTGATTGACTCTACACTCATTATGTACCAAGATTAGTTTGCGATATACATTGTAACTAAATTAGGGCTAGATTCACTAAGCCCACTGATTGTGTCCCGAATACTTTGCCATCTGATTCACTAACCTTCCTCCTGAGCGTATCCACTCCTGATCCGATCCGCACATGCAAATGAGG
Source organism: Geotrypetes seraphini (assembly GCF_902459505.1). NCBI lineage: Eukaryota > Metazoa > Chordata > Amphibia > Gymnophiona > Dermophiidae > Geotrypetes > Geotrypetes seraphini. Next base: position 138,056,301 of record NC_047089.1, read on the forward strand.
GGAAACGACAAGCAAAAGAGGAAGGGCCTCAATTGATTAAAAAAAGTCAGGCACACTGACTGGGCTGGCCGATCCAAAAACAAGCAACTGCTTAGGACCAGTCGCTTGTGCAAAAACCCTGCTCTCTGCCCCGACACTCCTGCTCAATCTACCGCCCTGCTCTCTGCCCCAACTCTCCTTTTGCCGCCCTGCTTTCTGCCCCGACTCTCCTACAAGTCTCAAGCAGCAAGCGCTAGTCTGCAGTAAGGAGGCGCACTTTTCCAGCCTGAATGTTTTAAAGTTTGCAGAAGAGCCAGTTTGCTCCCATTAAAAAAAAAAAAAAATGTTCAGCCAAGGACTTCAGTTTTATTTTGAAACTACATCTCCTGCTCTCTGCCCCGATTCTCCTGCTCTCTGCCACCCCACTCTCTGCCCTGACTCTCCTGCTCTTGCCGCCCTGCTCTCTGCCCTGAATCTCCTGCTTGCCCTTCCCCACAGTGTGAGACTGTGGTCTGCGAATACGTCGGGATCCCTCTTCAGCGATCCGTGTGGTCAGTTTGGGACGTGCCTCCTATCAGCCTAATTAGCATGTAGACGCATTGTAAATTGGGTGCCCGGCCACCTCACAGATCGGATCACCCATGGATCAGATCGGATCCATGAGGTTAGTGAATCTAGGCCTTAGTTTATTTATTTAGGGTCTCTTTTATTAAGCTGTGGTAAGTTTTATATTGAATTATACTTGCTGTACACTGCCCTGGGTGAATCTCCTCATAAAGGTGGTTAATAAATCCCAATCAATCAATAAATAACCCCCTCTTTTACAAAGCTGTGGTAGAGGTTTCTACCGCGGCCCAGAACGCTAAATGCTCTGATGCTGCTCTGACACTCATAAGAATTATAAGAGCGTTGGAGCATTTAGCACTCTGGGCCAAAACTTCTACCGCAGCCGACACTCATAGGAATTATAAGAGTGTTGGAGCATTTAGCGCTCTGGGCCGCGGTAGAAACCTCTACCACAGCTTTGTAAAAGAGGGGGTTATTTATTGATTGATTGGGATTTATTAACCACCTTTATGAGGAGATTCACCCAGGGCAGTGTACAGCAAGTATAATTCAATATAAAACTTACAATTTTGTTAGCATAATAGTAATAAAAACCCCAAATATAAACATAAATACAAAGAATGACGGCAGCGGTGAAAAGGGTGAACAGAATGATTAAGAAAAGGATCACGAACAGATCAGAGAAGGTTATCATGCTGCTGTACCGGGCCATGGAATACTGCGTCCAGCACTGGTCGCCGTACATGAATAAGGACAAAGTGCTCCTCAAAAGGGTCCAGAGAAGAGCGACTAAAATGGTTAAGGGGCTGGAGGAGTTGCCATACAGTGAGAGATTAGAGAAACTGGGCCTGTTCTCCCTTGAAAAGAGGAGACTGAGAGGGGACCTGATCAAAACATTCAAGATACTGAAGGGAATAGACTTAGTAGATAAAGACAGGGAGAACGAGAGCACACTCTCTAAAGTTAAAAGGGGATAGATTCCGTACTAATGTAAGGATGTTCTTCTTTACCCAGAGAGTGGTGGAAAACTGGAATGCTCTTCCGGAGGCTGTTATAGGTGAAAATACCTTCCAGGGATTCAAGACAAAGTTAGACAAGTTCCTGCTGAACTGAAACATATGCAGGTAGGGCTGGTCTCAGTTAAGACACTGGTCTTTGACCTAGGGGACATCACGGGAGCAGACTGCTGGGCACGATGGACCACTGGTCTGACTCAGCAGCGGCAATTCTTATGTTCTTATGATTAACTATATAATCAACTTGCCTGAGTTTAGCCTCCCATCTGTTTATCCCAATGAACCCTGTACCACCCATCTTGTCCCTATCTAATAACTGCATGTGTCCCTTCAGCTATAGTATAAGTTGTATTGTAGAAAAGCATTAGCATCATATCTATGTTATTTGAATGTTCTGATGTGTACTTGCTAGTTGTTTCATAAGTATTATGCTGACATTGTATTATCTCTCTTATTTGAATTTCAGTGCTGTTATAAATATATTTCACTCAAGTATATTTTTTTTAAACTGTTTCATGGTAGTCCTATTATTAAGTTGCAACAGATACATTATGTAAAACTCTACTTTAATTCTTCTGACTTAAAGACCTTTATATTTTGACTAATACTCAGAAGATTTGATTATTGCAATTCTCTTTCACAGTTTTTCTGCATATTCCATTCACTGCTTGCAACTCATACAACGTACCACAGGATGTCTCCTTACTGGACTACAGATTTGACCATATCATTCCAGCCCTTAGAACTCTATTGGTTGCTTATTAATTACCCTTTTTTATTTAAAAAAAAAATTATCTGCATTATAGCTTTTGTAGGCCCTAGGCACTTGTGCCTTTATGGGCCCATCCCTTGGTGGTTTTTAATATATGACTCGGCTTTAAATTTGAATTGTATGTATATTTTTAATTTGTATTTTATATATTTGTTTATTGTGTATATTTTCAAGGCTGAAAGGCAAGGTATAAAAATAAATAACTTCTACTTAAATGTTATTCTTTCTGATTAAAAAATAATTAAAATAGAAAAAGCAGAGCTGGCTGAGGGAGTAGGGCAGGGGTGTCAAAGTCCCTCCTTGAGGGCCACAATCCAGTCGGCTTTTCAGGATTTCCCCAATGAATATGCATGAGATCTATTAGCATACAATGAAAACAGTGCATGCAAATAGATCTCATGCATATTCATTGGGGAAATCCTGAAAACCCGACTGGATTGTGGCCCTTGAGGAGGGACTTTGACACCTGTGGAGTAGGGGATAATGAGACAGAAATCAAACTCACTCCTTTGTGGTCTGCTACAACAATACCATTTTGAGAGGAATAGCAGTAATTTGTTGGATCAACTCATTATCGCTGGGTTTTACTAAATGGTGCTAGAGGATTTTAGCATGGACAGGTGAGGAAAATGCTCATCGGAGCATTTACCTTGGCAGTTCATGCTAAAAACCTCTTGTGCTGTTTCGTAAAAGGAGCCCATATGTGAGGCTAAGGATTGTGAACATATTGGACTTGATAGTCAAAGCGATTTAGTCGACTGCTGACCAGTTAAATTGCTTGGTTGGGGCTAGCCACCAATATTCAGCAGCACTTAATTGTCTAAGTGCCGCTGAATATCACAGTTAGCACCTAAATCAAAGCCGGCTATGTTAGGGGCATTCTGGGGACCAAGTCAGCACTTGGCCACTTAAGTGCTGATATTCAGCCTTTGCAGCCAGGTTTACTGCATAAATGAGACCACAGAAAAATCTGTCCTATTTTTATGCAATAACCCATGGCTGCTTAATTGCTGAATATCGACTTATGTGGCTATGTGTTAGCTGGCCACATATCCACGTAAACCACATAGCCACAGCTTGCACAGGTCCTAGCTTTGAATATCCAGGAATAATGCCATCGGTGATGAGCAGAACGCTTATTCAATGTGTCTAGTGGTTCTGAATGCTAGGGTTATGCATCTGAACCCACAAGTTGCTTGCACAATGCTGTCAAATCAACTTTTTGAATGCCACTTCTTTCCAAGAGAACTGCTTCTGCCCCCACAAGTTTTTTTTCTGAAAGCAAGTTGCTCAGAAATGTTTCTGCTTTGTTCTGCGGTTTTATTATTTTGGGGTATATTTTCAAAGTGTTCGGTTGAAGACTCGGTGCCCAGAGGTTCCCACTTATTGGAACCTCTGCCTGGAAGAAGATACTCGCTCACTGTGGAAGTCTGCTACTAGCAGGATCAGCCCTCAGGGATACCTAGCTAGCCAGCCTGCTTTTGTATTTTTTGAGCTCATGGGCCCTCCCCTGTATATCTGCTCACATCCTTGATTTATCAGGAGCTTGAACACAGGCTGTTTGGCTCTGTCCCAATTTGGACAGGATTAATAGTGGGCTGGTTGTGTGGTCCTCTCCCTCTTCACACAGCACAAAGTTTTCCAGGGGTTGAGGTTCAGTCTGACCTAGGTCCAACAGGCAGCCTGAAGACCAAGTTCATCCAGCAAACCTGTGAGGCATAATTCTTCTCCATTTGTCCCACCTGCTGAAGCAGGCACATGGCACAGGGAGTAAGGCTATTATAGCCTATAGGGAAGATTGTGGTGGTGGTGGGTCTCCAAAAGTAAAATTTAAAGGTTTCTGTAGCCATATCCAAGGTCCCTCACCTCTAAATATTTCAAGCTAGTTTGGGGACTAGCTCCTATCTACCTGTTACCTCACTTCATACTATACAACCCTACAAGACAAACCAGAAACTGTAATCTATTTGCATACCCAAGCATTACTGGCTGCAAATACAAAACCTTTCTGGATAGAACTTTTATGTACCAAGCAAACAAACAACACTGGTTAGACAACTACATTAATGGAGCAAGACTGACCTATGATGCCTTTAGAAAAGCCATAAAAACTGCCTTATTCGACAGAAATATCACCTAAAAAGTACCTACACCAAACACTAAATATGTGCACTCTTGCATATAAATCTGAAATTTCTAACATTTGCTAACAATCTATATATTGTATTTCAGCTGCCTTTTTAAGATTCTGTATGCTGTAATACTCTGACTTCTGCATATTGTAACTCGCTGACTGTCCAGCTCTCTTCAATGAAGTCTAGAAGTCTCACGACTATGGCGGCATAGAAGAATAAAGTTATTATTATTAAAACCCATTTCCCTGCAATTTATGTACTACAGGGAAGTTCCCACAGGCCATTACTGGTGGCAGCCATCTTGGATTTTAAACAATCTTTTTTTCTAAAGCCGCCATCTGTCTCAAAACCCTTCGGCACCTAATTTTTTATAATGAGCTTTTAATGGTGCAGCCAATTATGGCAACACTTAAAACCAATTATAACCCATAAGTTAGGTGGCAGTAGGCGCAATCTAACTTTCGTTGACTTTTATTCAGAATCTGGCCCTTACTGCTCCCTTTTTAGCAGTAGCCTTTTTTCACATGTTAATGATTCTCTAGCAACATTTTAAACCAGGTTATATTTTCAGTGACACAACAGTGATCTATCCCAGTCTGTTTATCAACACATCAGACAAATGCTTCTCTGTGGATTCTAGTCCAACCAGTTCCCACAGTATATTCACTATCAATTGGCAGTTCCCTAATTCCTTAAACACAAACACCATCCTTCTGGCTTGGCTGGTAGAGCTCCTCTTACTTGTCCTCTGTCTTTTTCCTGCATTTACCAGTATACCAAATTGGCTATGGTGCCTAATTGTCTTCAATTGTGCCTAAGACAGGCTGCCTCTTTGAACTCACTTCTTGCCCACACAGAACTCTCAAGAATTACAATTCTCAATGATCCCTTGGGCTCACTTCCTCTCAGAGCTTTGCTACATGTTCTGGAACTCTTTCTAGTATCCAACCAATGTAAAAATCAATGGCATGCTCTCCAGCACACCACAGCAGACAGATGCAACCAATGGAAGGTAAGAGACAAGGCTGCATAAAGAAAGGATGTCACTGTACTGCTCTTATGAGAAATGATTAAGGAACCTGAGAAACCAAGAAAAGCAGACACAATAGTGCTTGCTGCTGTTATTAAGCTTACTGTTAGCTACTAAGTAAAGATTATTTTAAAAGTTAAAATTTCTCCTCTGATGCAACTTTTTCTTCCGTGTGGGCAGGATGCACCATAGGCAAGAACCAAGGCTACTTCTTTCAATTGCTGTGGTGCCTCTACCAGTAGTGATCAAAGCAAGATATCAGCACTAACAGACTGCTGGGAGGTATGGGAGAAAAGCTGGTCCTGCAGACAAGAGGGCGGAAGAGACAGGTGCTTGACCTGGGTGAGAAAATTAAATGCTGCTCTGATGATCTGGGGTTGGGAGAGGAGGGAGGAAAGGAAAGGCAAACAAGAAGATGTACTAAAGGGGGGAGAAGGATAGATGCAGGACCTACTGGGGCAGGGGCAGGCAATTCTGGTCCTCGAGAGCCGGAGCCAGGTCAGGTTTTCAGGATCTCCACCATGAATAGTATGAGATGGATTTGCATGCACTGCCTCCTTGAGATGCAAATCTATCTCATGCATATTTATTGTGGATATCCTGAAAACCTGACCGGGCTCTGGCTCTCGAGGACCGGAATTGCCTACCCCTGTGCTGGGGGGAAGAGAGAGAGAAAGCAACTGGGAGAGGGGTGGAAAGAGAGAGGGAGTGACACTTCAAGCTAAGAAGTGAGTCATATTGAAATGTGAGGGATATGTGGATGGGAAAAGAGAGGAAAAGATATTGGCCCTAGGGTGGAGGGTATGGGTGGGAAGCAACATGGAGAGGAATACTGGGCCCAGGATTGGGGGGTGAGAAGAAGGGAGTACAGAGGGAACGGACAGGGAGATGGAGAAGAGGTGGTAGGTATGGAGGGAGAAGAGATAGGGTTATTGGTTGGGAGAGAGAATGTTGCTGTAAATGCTAGAAGTGTCTGAAAGTTCTTAAGGGAAGAGAGGCACAAGAAAAGAAAATGAAGGCAAGAAAATATCTGGACTTAAATTGCATGTACACTAATGCAAGGAGCCTAAGAAACAAAATGGGAGAATTAGAAGTCATGGCCAAAAAAGAGAACCTAGACACCATTGGGATCTCCGAAACATAGGAATGAAGAAAACAAATGGAACATAGCACTACCGGGGTACAAACTCTATCGTGAAGACAGGTCAGGTCAGAAAGGAGGAGGATTAGCCCTATACATAAAGGATAACATACACTCGACCAGAGTGGACACAGCGGCGACGACCAACAAATTGGAATCACTATGGGTTAAAATACCAGGAAGGAATGGGCCCGAGATAAAGATGAGTCTGTACTATCATACACCTGGGCAAACCGAAGCAAACGATGAAGAAATGAAAGCCGAGATGAGGCAAGAATGCAAAAGCGGTAACACAATTGTTATGGGAGACTTCAACTATCCCGGGATAGACTGGAGTCTTGGAAACTCAAAATGCGCTAGGGAGACCAGTTTCCTGGAGGCTATACAGGACTGCTTCATGGAGCAGCTTGTCAGAGAACTGACGAGAGGGACTGCCACCCTGGACCTAATCCTCAATGGGTTAAGAGGACCTGCAAAGGAAGTGGAAGTAGTGGGACTGTTTGGAAACAGCGATCACAATATGATCAAGTTCAAAGTTGAAGTAAGAATATCGAAGGGGAAGAGAACCACAATGACAACTTTTAACTTCAAGAAAGGAAACAATGAAGCGATGAGAGTAATGGTAAGAAAGAAACTTAGGAACATCATGAAGCAATCGCAGACTGTAGAGCAAGCCTGGTCTTTATTCAAGGACACGTTGAGCGAAGCGCAAAATCTATATATCCCCAGATTTAGAAAAGGATGCAAAAAGAACCGAACAAAAGAACCAAAGAAGTGGATAACCAAAGAAGTGAAGAAAGCGATAGGAGACAAGAAACATCCATTCCGGAAATGGAAAAAGGACAAAACCGGGAAGAACTGGAAAGAGCACAGGAAGCATCAAAAGGAATGTCACCGCATGGTTAGAAGAGCAAAAAGAGAATATGAAGAGAGGCTATCCAGGGAAGCACAAAATTTCAAACCGTTCTTCAGATATGTTAAAGGGAAGCAGCCAGCTAGGGAGGAGGTGGGACCGTTGAATGAAGGAGATAGGAAAGGAGTGGTGAAGGAGGAAAAAGAAAGTGGCGGATAGACTAAACATGTTCTTTTTGTCAGTATTTACAAAGAGGACACATCCAATGTGCCGAAACCTGAAAAAAATCTTCAAAGGAGATCAAGCAAAAAAATCAACATCCATGGAGGTAAGCCTTGAAGATGTATGCAAGCAGATAGATAGACTAAAAACTGACAAATCTCCGGGCCCGGACAGAATCCACCCAAGGGTACTGAAAGAACTAAAGGAGGAAATAGCGGAAATACTACAGAAAGTTTGTAACCTATCCCTGAAAACAGGCGTGATCCCGGAGGATTGGAAGATAGTTAATGTTACGCCCATCTTTAAAAAAGGATCGAGAGGTGACCCGGGGAACTACAGACTGGTAAGTCTGACTTCAGTTCCAGGGAAGATGGCGGAAGCGCTAATAAAAAACAGCATCGATGAGCATCTAGAAAGGAATAAACTGATGAAAACAAGCCAACATGGCTTCTGCAAGGGAAGATCGTGCCTAACTAACTTATTGCACTTCTTCGAAGGAATTAACAAACAAATGGACAAAGGGGACCTCATAGACATCGTATACTTAGATTTCCAAAAAGCCTTTGACAAGGTACCCCATAACCACCTACTACGGAAACTGAAGAACCATGGGGTGGAAGGAGAAGTACATAGATGGATCAAAAATTGGTTGGCGGGTAGGAAGCAAAGGGTAGGAGTGAAGGGCCACTACTCGGACTGGAGGAGGGTCACGAGTGGTGTTCTGCAGGGGTCGGTATTTGGACTGCTGCTGTTCAATGTATTTATAAACGATCTAGAAACAGGGACGAAGTGCGAAATAATAAAATTCGCAGACGACACCAAACTATTTAGTGGAGTTGGGACTAAAGAGGACTGTGAGGATTTACAAAGGGATCTGAACAAACTAGAAGAGTGGGCGACGAAATGGCAGATGAATGCATGTAGGAAACAGAAACCTGAAGTACCTGAAGTTTACACCCAGCGGTGTATACTGCGAGCTGTCAAAGCTTAAGGTTAACAAGGCAATGGGGCCTGACAACCTACACCCCAGGGTGCTCAGGGAGTTGTATGATGTCTTGGCGGAACCGCTATCCACGCTCTTCAATCTCTCCCTTAGTACGGGTAACGTCCCGTTGGACTGGAAGAAAGCTAACGTCATTCCACTCCACAAGAAAGGCTCCAAGATGGAGACTCAAACTACGGACCGGTGAGTCTCACATCAATAGTGTGTAAACTAATGGAAACTCTAATCAAACGCCAATTGGATACAATACTGAACGAGGAGAATCTACGGGATTTACTAAGGGGAGATCCTGCCAATCCAACCTGATCAGCTTCTTTGACTGGGTGACGAGGAAGCTGGATGTTGGGGAGTCCCTGGACATCGTATACCTGGACTTCAGTAAAGCATTCGATAGCGTACCACACCGAAGGTTGCTGAGCAAGATGAGTTCTATAGGATTGGGCAACACATTACATTACATTTCATTACTGATTTCTATTCCGCCTCAACCTTGCAGTTCTGGGCGGATTACAAAAGAGACAACTGGACATTTCCAGGATAATTACAGAGAGAATTCTGGTCATTTCCAGGAGAAGTTACAAGAATAATGGAGCTGTATATTTCAAGAGCTACAAGATGCTGTACAAATAGGAAATAGTGCAGATCCAGTATATATACCGTTAGGGAAGCAGTTGACATGCTTGAGGCTAAAGAGAAGGGAACTGGTGAATGGGGGAGGAGGGGGGAGTTGCGTTGAGGGGGGTCCGGTTGGGGTTAAGCCATCTGTATAAATTTTTTGAATAGGTGGGTTTTGATTTCTTTGCGAAAATATTTGTAGTTGTTTGTTGTTATCAGCAGGTTGGAGATAGTGTGGTCCAGTTTCGCTGCATGCGTCGCCAGCAGACTGTCAAATATCTTCTTGCACTGGGTGCCTTTGAGTGGGGGGTAGGTAAAAGGGGTTACATTGACGAAATGGGTTGGGAACTGGCTTGGAGGTAGGATTCAGAGGGTAGTGGTGAATGGCACCCCCTCCGAAATGACGGAGGTAATCAGTGGAGTGCTGCAGGGCTCGGTCCTGGGCCCGATCCTATTCAACATCTTTATAAGAGACTTGGCAGAAGGACTGCGAGGTATAATAACATTATTCACCGATGACGCCAAACTAAGCAATGTAGTGGGCAAAAGCACAACAGACATAAATTCAATGTCCGACAACATGATGCACGACCTACTCCTACTGGAGCACTGGTCTAGGTCCTGGCAACTCAGCTTCAATGCCAAAAAATGCAAAGTCATGCACCTGGGCAGCCAAAATCCATGCAAGACTTACACCCTTAATGGCGAGATCCTAACAAGAACTGAAGCAGAACTAGACTTAGGGGTGATCGTCAGAGAGAACATGAAGACTGCCAATCAAGTTGAGCAAGCTTCATCCAAGGCAAGGCAAATCATAGGTTGCATACACAGGAGTTTCGTCAGCCGTAAGCCTGAAGTCATTATGCCATTGTATAGATCCATGGTGAGTCCCCACCTGGAATACTGTGTGCAATTCTGGAGGCCGCATTACCGTAAGGATGTGCTGAGACTGGAGTCGGTCCAGAGAATGGCCACCCGGATGATCTCGGGACTCAAGGATCTCCTGTACGAGGAACGGCTGGATAAGTTGCAGCTGTACTCACTCGAGGAACGCAGAGAGAGGGGTGACATGATCGAGACATTCAAGTATCTCACGGGCCGCATCGAGGTGGAAGAAGATATCTTCTTTTTCAAGGGTCCCGCAGCAACAAGGGGGCATCCGTGGAAAATCAGGGGCGGGAAACTGCACGGGGACACCAGGAAATTCTTTTTCACTGAAAGGGTGGTTGATTGCTGGAATAGTCTTCCACTTCAGGTTATTGAGGCCATCAGCGTGCCTGATTTTAAGGCCAAATGGGATAGACACATGGGATCTATTCACAGAGAAAGGTAGGGGAGGGTCATTGGGGTGGGCAGACTAGATGGGCCGTGGCCCTTATCTGCCGTCTATTTCTATGTTTCTATGTTACAACTATACAATGGGAGGGCTGGTAATGGGTGAAAGTACCATAGAAAAGGACTTGGGGGTAATGGTGGACAGGATAATGAAGCCATCGGCACAGTGCGCAGCGGCCTCTAAGAAGGCAAATAGAATGCTTGGTATTATCAAGAAAAGTATTACAACCAGAACGAAAGAAGTTATCCTGCCGTTGTATCAGGCAATGGTGCGCCCGCATCTGGAGTACTGCATCCAATATTGGTCGCCGTACCTTAAGAAGGATATGGCGATACTCGAGAGGGTTCAGACTTTAAGAATAAATGGGATACCTACGTGGGATCCCTACGAGGATGAAGATAAGGAATAGGGTCACTAGGGTATAGACTTAAGGGGGTGGGTCAGTAGAGTTGGCAGATTTGATGGGCTGTAGCCCTTTTCTGCCGTCATCTTTCCATGTTTCTATGATTGATAAAAGGTATGGAAAACCTTTCATGTGCTGAAAGATTAGAGAAACTGGGGCTCTTTTCCCTGGAAAAGAGGAGGCTTAGAGGGGACATGATAGAGACTTACAAGATCATGAAGGGCATAGAGAAAGTTCTTCAAACTTTCGAAAACTACAAGAACGAGATGGCATTCGGAAAAATTGAGAGGGGACAGATTCAGAACCAATGCTAGGAAGTTCTTCTTCACCCAAAGGGTGGTGGACACCTGGAATGCGCTTCCAGAGGGTATGATAGGACAGAGTACGGTATTGGGGTTTCAGAAGGGATTAGATGATTTCCTGAAGAAAAAGGGGATAGAAAGGTATAGATAGAGGATTACTATACAGGTCCTGGACCTGATGGGCTGCTATGTGAGCAGACTGCTGGGCATGTTGGACCTCTGGTCTGATCCAGCAGAGGCACTGCTTATGTTCTTATGATGGGGACAACAACTGGGAGTGTAGCATCACCTTCATGTCTTTTCCCTCCATCATGACCTCTCTTTCTTCTCACCTTTCAGTCCCTCTTTTCCCAGTTCCACAAAGACGCACTCCATCTCTTTCAATTCCCCTTTCCTCTACATCTTATGCCTCCTCTCTCTTCTCTTCTTCCTCTCTCCCAAATCATGTCTCTTTCTCCAGGCTTTCTTCCCCCATCATAGCTCATACTTTCTCGCTGAGTTCCTCTTACTCTCACAGCCTCTTATCCAGTCTGTGATAAGAGGCTGTGAGAGTAAGAGGAACTCAGCGAGAAAGTATGAGCTATGATGGGGGAAGAAAGCCTGGAGAAAGAGACATGATTTGGGAGAGAGGAAGAAGAGAAGAGAGAGGAGGCATAAGATGCAGAGGAAAGGGGAATTGAAAGAGATGGAGTGCATCTTTGTGGAACTGGGAAAAGAGGGACTGAAAGGTGAGAAGAAAGAGAGGTCATGATGGAGGGAAAAGACATGAAGGTGATAAGGATGAGAAGTGGCATGAGGAGATGATACTAAAGGATGAAAGATGATAGAGAGACAGGCTATGGAGAGTCAAACAAATGGTGTAAAGAGAAATGAAAGAAATGAGAAGACGGAAAAAGAATTAATAAAATAATTTATCAAAGAACATGAAGGCATAGAGGAGGCATAACAGAAGACAAGAATAAGCAGAGACAGACCTTCTGATATTTAACCAGCAACAGTCAGTATTTTTTAAAAACACTGTCACCGACTTAATTATGCCCTGATATTCAGTGCCAGGGCATAATGACAGGTAGCCTGGCTACCCAGAACTTATGTAGGCCCAACCAGTATTCAGCTGAGGCCAGCAAAAGAATTATGCAGCCTGGCTGAATATCAGGCTGGGACTGCATAATTGTTTTCTTGTTTGAAACCCCCCACCACCTCAGAGGGATGTTGGCCCCAGTGGATGGAAAGGGCAGAGAGAGAGAGGACATATGCATGGAAGGGAGAGACAGGACAGACTGGATGGAAAGAAGAGTGAGGAGGATGATTAAAACAGAAATGACAAAAGATAGAAAAAAGATGGTTTTTTTGGTTGCATTATTGTAGCTTTATTGATGTTTATAAATAGAAAATGGAAATAAAGTAATTTTTTAATTAGATTAATTTTAATACATTTTTTATGAACCAGGTCAGTACAGAATGCCATAACAGCAGTATACTGTACTGACCTGAAGAATGAGGTTTTGGCCTCTGAAAGCTAATTAAAAAATGGCTTAGTCCTATAAAATGGTATTTTCTTATTTTTCATTTAATTCTTAAAATGGCGATTGTTATTTGTCAGGTTTTTTCAAATTTACATCTGCTATCTTTATATTTTGCACAGTATTAGGGGACATGTGTTAGTTTCTATGCTGTTGCATTGTAAACAGAGTCTGGCTTCTTGGCTGTTTAGTTTAACTTTTCTATACATATTTCTATTAGTTTGTGATTACTTATTCCATACTGGGCAAGGGTGTTTTTGTGTTCTGTATGAAAAGGACTTTTTTTTTTGTTAGCATCGACTGTGCAGGATCGATCTGTATTAATCTGGCTTGTTTAGTTTCACAATAAAAATTAATTCAACTTTAAACTTAAAAAGCTGTGTCATTGAAAGGTAATTGAATCAAATTGAAAAATCAATTCAGTAGGCCAAATCGAATTGAATAAAAAAAATGTCCCTGAACCAGGCAGCTCAGCGCCCAACCCCCCATCATTACCCCTTCGATCAGCCAATGGCCAAACCTTTCTCTCCCCCGCCAGGCTCCCCACCTCCATGTCTAGGCAGGACCCCTCAAGCCTACATAAATATCTGGTGGTCCAGTGGTTATTTGGCCAAAGGCTTGGGCAACTGGGGGCTCTGGGGTGCTTTTTTGTTTTTAATTTATAACTCTATACAAAACACTACAATAAACAAAGCATAATAATACAACTCTTGCCATCCATTTTACTGGTTCCTCCTCCCCAGTGTCCGTCAAGAGCTCCCTTCCCCTCTCCATAGAACAAGAAACCAAATTATAGAGGTCTAAAGAAATAAATACCTACTATCCCTTAACTTTCAAACAATGTTAGGAATGACCATGGCAAACAGTCCAATCAGAAAGAGCAATGTACAAGTCAAGGAACACATACAGAACAAAGCAAAGAACAACAGCATGATCATGGCAAACTGGGTAGCAGCAGTTGAAACAAAAGCAAGTGGGTTTGCAGCTCTTTCCTAACCCCCGCCCATCATTTTTTTTTTTTTAAACAAATAAAACAAAACAAACATGCGGGTCATGGCCTGATATTCAACCAAGGCCATTTAGCTTATGCGGGTCTCGGCTGAATATCACCAGGCCCACATAAACCCTGGCTCTTCCCCCAGTACCATACCCAGGCCCGCACTTGACTGACCCACTTTTTTATGGGCAGGTCAGAGCTGATATTCAGTAGCACTGCTTGGCTTAATGCCACTGAATATCGGTATTTTGGTAGTGACAGGTAAGTTAAGCAGGCCAGCCTCTCTGGCCTGCTTAAATCACTCTAATTGGCCTCAGAGGGTATAGGACTTACTATAAACACAAAAGTAAAAAGATTTCTGTGCTAGCTAGGCTGTTAAGGGTAGGGAAAGCTGGTATTTTGCCATTCTTCAACAGCCCTATTGTCACTAGGATAAATGAGTTATTATACTGAAGGGACAATGGGGAGCAGAGGAAGTTTGGGCAGTATGTGATGCCATGATCAGAAAAATTTTAATAATGGAGAGGACCTAAGGTCAAGTCAAATTGAGAGAGAAACGGAAAAGATCATTTTTCTTTTTTCTCAAAAATAAAAATCAGCCCACCTGAGTGTGGGTGGTATGGATAGGCCAAGCTGAACTGGAAGGGATATGACTGTATAGATATGCTATGTGTGTGAGGAAGTGGAGTGAATTGGTGGGCATGAGGTGAGGTTGGGGAGGATGAGATACTGGTGAGACATTCAGTGCTTCCCTAGCTCTTCTTTTAACACCAGTCCTGCCAGTGTTTGCACTGCCTTCTGTGCTCAACATCTATGAGGGATCTTCAAAAAGTTATGGAATTTTTATTTTTTTAACCCTATGTATTAAATATCTCAAAAGAAAATTACATCACTTTTCCACATAATCACCCTGTTACCTGAATGACTAGTTATATGGCATTATATGACATGCCATCTTACCACTTCTCCTGCATCAAACATTTCCTGCAAAAATATGAAGGTGTGGAAAGTTTTGAAGAACCTTGGTAAATACGACCTGGCCAATTGTGCCCATGACCCCTGCCATACTTAGCTTTCTTTATTCATTTTAAATTTTACATCAAGTGTATAGAAAAACCAACAATCAATATACAACATCACTTGAAACTCTACAAATTCTCAAAAAGAAGATTTAACCCAACCCACCCTCCAAAATTGTATTCAAGCAAATACATCCTACATAATATAATAACATATACCATTTGTTCTATAATTTGTTATTATACTTCAAAACCCAACCCCCCACCCTCCAACAATATATATATTAAGTAGGGAAAAATGCAAATTATTCATTATAATAACTTATTAATGGCCCCCACACATCCTTAAATTTATTAAAATATTCTTTTTGAACTTCTAATGCTCGATCCATTTTATACAAGTGACACACCGAGTTCCAATCATTTTGAAAAGTTGGCTCCTATGAACTGAACACAATGCAAAAGTAAACCTCTGTTCATTCATCAAGGCAACAGTTCAGTAACATCATCCTGTTGCATAACTGATTGTGGAAGCTCCAGAACCACAACTCTCTCGACACAGCTAGCTTGCTCCTTTGCCTGACGAAACCCAAAAAAACCTTTCGCTCTTGTGTCCGGTCTAGTCTATCGGCGGCTTCTCCATCTCCCTCCTTTCTTCGCCCCTCCCTTCCACCCGCCCCCCGAATTGCAACTCCGGACCGCCTCCCTTCACCACGGTCCCCTGATTGGCCGAAGGTTAGCAACTGGAGCCGTCTCCAAGGTCAACACAGGAGACTGAAGGTACAAACCGGAATAGAGGGCGTGCAACGCTCGAGGAAAAGATGCAGAGACCTCCGACAGCAACCCAGCCGCTTAGACTGTGGGATCGAGGAGAAGCAGCATCACTCCCTCAGTTTAAATACTACAGCACCTGATCCCAGTGACAGTACCTGTCGAAAGGTAAGGGAAAGCCGGTCAGGTTTGCTTTCTGTCAGGTGCACCCTAATTCTGCCAAAATACGGTGTTCTGTTATAAAAGTCTCTAATACTCGGCAGATTTTAAGAGACGTGTCCGTTCCTGAAATTGTTGCTAAACCTACAGTGGTCAAGCGAAAGATGCGTTTTGGAATACATGTACTTCCTAAACAGGTATAATAATTATTGCAAATAATAAAAGAGGAAGATCGCTTATTTTGTTGAAACAAATCACCGTGGAAATTCTTAGATCGTTTTATGCATCTCCAATAATTGATCACTCCTGTTATCTGTTGCTTTTTCTCTTCCTCCTCTACCTATCTCTTCTCTCTCTTCTTTTTCCTCTCCCTGTATCCTTTATTATATTCTGACAAGCCCTATTATGCCAATTAGCTTGTTATATGTTCTTTTTGACTATATGGGCTCATTGTACAGTATATTATGACCTATTTTCTTCATTCATGATGATATTGACTGTACTTTTCTAGGATTTCTGAATGTTGTTTGTATCATTCTTAAAAACTCCAATAAAAATTTTGAACTAATAAAAAAATAATAAAAAAATCAACCAACTGTCCTTTCCAAACCCTAGTTTAAGGATTATAACATGATTACACTCTGCTCTGCCCTTCAAATGTTCCTTAAAGCTTCCAAGCCTTATGGTTGGTTTGTTGTTGTTGTTATTTTTTTTTGTGTGTTTTTGTTTTTTTGCACTACTCATGCCCAGAGGATGCCTTTTATCATCAACCAACTTTGCACCATAACTTGGAAGGCCAAATTTAAAACAAATAACCCCTCTCTAGACACTGTGAAGTGTTTACTCGATACTTGAGTTGTTCAAGCACCCACTGCACCCATAAAACTGCTTTTAAATTCTGCCTATGTTCCCCCTGGCCCTGGGAGTGAAAGGCAAAGAAGCAAAGAACAGGGAAAATATTTAAAGAAACATAATATATATTTTATTTCTTGCAGGTGGATGTCCAAGTATGTGTATGTTTATAGAATTCTAGTCCCACAAGTGACCAGTAACAAGTGACCAGTAACTAGCAGATGATGAATATACAATGATACTGCAAAACTTGGTTTAGAATGCCATGAAATTAATAAAACAAACAAACCATAAACCATAATTTTTGAAGTTCACTAGCCTGTGACAATTCATTCACTACTAAAGTCCCTCCTCCTGCCAAAATGAAGCAGTAATTTAAAGGTTAATTTTAGCTCCATTCATTCATTCTGTTTTGGTGGCGATGGCGCAAGCAGAAAATTTTTACCCTTTTTAACCCTACCATCATGTAGCATTCGCAAGACCATGCCCTTCGTGCGTGGCATCTCCCTGGTGAGGTTACATTACCAATTTACTCTTTTTTTCATCTTATGAGACTTGCCACCACTATATCACAAACCTCACTAATCTGCCTTGCACCATCATATCCAGGACAATTCTCACTCCTTCACCTCCCCAATGACCCCTGTATACCAATTCCTCTTGCTTCTACTGACCTTTCCCATCCCCTCTCTCCATCCCAAACTACTTAACGCCCCACCACCACACTACCTACTTTTCACCTTCACCACTCTCTTGACCCCCACCCTATTCTCAGCCCTACAACTACTGCACTTTCTTCCTCTCATTCAGACATCCCCACTCTACCTGTATACTCCTCAACCACGGCATAGCCCCTGTGCCTCTCCCACACTAACTAGTATTCTCCTACTCCTTCTCTTGCTCTCTGCTGGAGAGATCAATCCTAACCCCAGTCCTACCAATTAGCCCTCAGACTACTCATGGGGATCACACTGCAATATAACCAATCTTATTTCTGTCCCTCTAAATCCCCCTTCCTTCCTGCCCTTCTCATGCACCCTGTGGAATGCCCGTTCTATCACCAACAAATTTACATTCATCCATGACTTCTTTATCTCTAGAAAGCTCCACCGGCTAGCACTAACTGAAACCTGGATGTGCCCTGAAGAATCTGCTTCAGCTGCCACCCGCTGTCATGGAGGGTACCTTTTCTCACACACACCTCGCCCAGATGGCCAAGAAGGTGGTGTTGGACTCTTACTCTCACCATCTTGTAAATATCAACCCCTTCTCCTACCTTAATCTCACTGTTCTCCTTCCTTTGAAGTTCACTCTATCCCTCTATTTGCTTCTCTACCTCTTAGAGCAGCAGTCGTTTACTAACCCCCTGATAAATCCTTTTCCTCCTTCCTCACTGACTGACTCTTGGCTTTCCTTTCTTGAGCCCTCATCTCCCTCCTTTATCCTCAGCGACTTCAACATCCATGCCAATGACCCCCCTCTGACTCCTATACGTCCAGGTTTCATGCTCTAACGTCCTCATATAATCTCCAGCTGTGCTTCACCACCCCTACGCACCAGAAAAGCCACTGCCTCAACCTTGTCCTATCCTCTAAATGCTCTATCACTGAATTCCGCACCTCAACTCTTCCTATCTTTGACCATGAGCTCCTAACCTTCACAACTCATCACTCTCTCTCCCAAACCTGGCCAATCACTACCCATACATTTAGGAACCTTCAGGCTTTTGACCCTGCCATGATTTCCACCACTATCTCTCATCCTTGCTTTCCACTACTATGTCGCACAAGTCTGTCAATGATGCTGTCCTCTCCTATAACTCCATTCTCTCTTCTTCTATTGATACCCTTGCCTCTTCCATTTCACATCCTGAAAGATACGCCAAACCCCAGCCATGGTTGACCTCTAAGATCCATTAACTGTGCTTCTGTACCTGAGCTGCTGAACATCTTTGGCTTAAATTCTGCACATGTGCCGACTTCATATACTTCAAATTCATGCTGACATCCTTCCAATCTAAACTAAACTAAACTAAACTAAACCTTAGGTTTGTATACCGCGCCATCTCCACAAGCGTAGAGCTCGGCACGGTTTACAGGGTTAGGTTGAAAAGGAGCTACAATGAAGGGTTATAGGAAAGGAGCTAGGAAGATAAAGAGTGACAGGGAACCAAAAAGCGGGAAGTGTTAGATTTTTGAAAAGAGCCAAGTTTTCAGGTGTTGGCGGAAGGATTGGAGGGAACTTGAAACTCTGAGCGGGGATGTGAGGTTATTCCAGAGTTTTGTGGTTCTAAAGGGGAGGGATGTTCCTAGTTTTCCTACGCGGGATATACCTTTTGTAGAGGGGAATGATAATTTCAGCTTTTGGGAGGATCTAGTGGAATTAGGGTTAGAGGAATTCCAGAAGAGTGGGATAACGGGAGGGAGGATGCCATGTAGGATCTTGAAGGCTAAACAGGCACATTTAAAGAGGACTCTGGAGTGAACTGGGAGCCAGTGAAGTTTGGACAGAAGTGGGGAGACGTGGTCGAACTTGCCTTTTGCGAAAATAAGCTTGGCCGCGGCGTTCTGGATTAGCTGAAGTCTATGGAGTTTTTTTTTAGTTAGGTTAAATAGATGGAGTTGCAATAATCCAGTCTAGAGAGGATGGTGGATTGAACAAGGATGATGAAGTGAGAATGATGAAAGTACGATCTCACTTTCCTCAGCATATGAAGACTAAAGAAGCATTTTTTTACCAAGAAATTGAGGTGGTCATTGAAGGAGAGAGAGGAGTCTATGATGATGCCAAGGACTTTGCTTGAAAACTCAAGCTGAAGAGTGGAGCCCGAATATAATGGGATGGAGGTGGGTAAATGATCTAGTATTGGGCCGAGCCAAAGTAATTTTGTTTTGGACTCATTCAATTTCATTTGTACAGAATGTGCCCAGGAATGGAGGTTCATTATACATGCGGATATGTTCTCAGCGAGATTAGTGAGGTTCGAGTCAGTCTCGAGGAGGATGAGGATATCGTCAGCATAGGTGTAGAGAGTTTTCCAGGGGGGATAGGTGAAGAAGTTTCAGAGAGGACATGTAAATATTGAAAAGGATAGGACTCCACATATCGGCTTCCAGGGAGGGGATGAGGTACCGTTTATGTTAACGGTGTAGGAGCGTAAGCGTAGGAATTTCGAGAACCAGTCTAGGACTGTGGAACTTATGCCTATTTCAGAGAGTTGGAAGATTACGATATCATGATGGATGATGTCGAAAGCTGCGGAGAGATCGAATTGTAGAAGTACAGCGAATTTGTTGCGAGAATTAGAGATTAGTGAGGCTAATAGGGATTTGGTGCTGAAGTTGGGTCTGAAGCCGAATTGGTAGGGTAGGAGAATAGAGAATCTTTCTAGGTAGGATGAGAGTTGAGTGGATATGATGGATTCTGACATCTTGGTTAGGAGAGGGATGTTTGCTATTGGACGGTAATTGGAGGGAATAGAGGGATCAAGGTCGGTCTTTTTCAGTAGAGGGGTTAATGCAATATGTCCCATTTCGGAGGAGAAAAGGCCCTATGTTTGAGCAGCGTTTATAAGTTTGGTGAGGGAAGCGATGGCCTGTGTAGAGATATTCTCGAATAGGTAGGAGGGGAAAGGGTCCAAGGTACACTTGCAAGATTTTAGTTTGAGGCAGAGTTTGGAGACTTGCAATTCGGAAATAAGCTCAAAAACAGTCCAGGATCTGTCAGCTGGAATGGGATTGGAGACAGGTAGGGAAGGGTTGAGGTTAGTAGAGATTAGGGAGTTGTAGGATACTGTAGGCGGGAAGGAGCATCTTAGGGTGGTGACCTTTTCATTGAAGAATTTTGCAAGGGCATCTGCTGATAGCGACGAGGGGAGCAAGGATGGGTCCTTTTTTGTAGTTAAGAAGCGCCAAATGTTAAACAACGCACTGATCTGGTTGCTGGATCTGGAGATTTTATCTCCGAAGAAGTTCTTCCTGGCTTTTTTTAGTAATGAATTGTAACGTTTAAAATTGACCCTCCAGATCTGTCTATCTGAGGGGGATTTAGATTTTTTCCATTTGCGCTCCAAAGTGCGACATTTCTGTTTCAGCTCTCTATGGAGTGGTAGATACCCAGGAGCCTTTCGGGGGTAGGAGATGATTTTTGTGGATATTGGAGTGAGGGAGTGATAGATGGATTCGGAGAGGGAGATCCAATTGCACCAGTAGGATTCAGAGTCTGTAGGCTTAGGATTGGAGGAGAGTTGGTTGAGAAATTTGGACCAGAAAAGATTACTCGAAATTTTCTTGCAGAAGGTTATTGAATGGGAGGAATGGGATGGGGATTCAAGGTGTGACATGAAAATGGGGAAGCAAGTAGCCCCTAGGAAGTGGTCAGACCAAGGGACTTGTTCCCAACGGGTGTCATCAATTGAAGTTTTGAAGGCAGTAAGATCGAGGAAAGTGGTGAAGTCTAATGTATGTCCTTTTTCGTGGGTTGGAGAAGAGGTAGGTGAGGGGAAACCTAGAGAGGTAAGGAAGTTGTTAAATTCGATCGTGTCCTTGCTATTGGTGTCATCAAGGTGGAGATTAATATCGCCAACAATCAGTAGTCTTTGAAATTTAAGAAAGGCATTTGTTATAGCCTCAAAGACGAGATTGGAGGAGTTGTTCCAAGGGGTAGGTGGGCGGTATAGTAACAAGATGCCCAACGGGTGAGTGAGGAGTTCATCATTGACAGAGGCAAGCATATATTCTAGAGCGGCGTGAGTACCCTTCTCGAGGAGCTGGACGTCAAAGAAAGATTTGTAGAGCAGTGCCAGTCCGCCTCCTTTTCGGTTGGATCTGGGGGAGAAGAGGCCTTGATAACCATGGGGGAGGAGTTCGTTTTGTGTAAAAAGATCATCTTTGGCGATTCATGATTCCGTGATGCACAGGAATCCAGGGTCGAACTCGTCTAGAAGGTCCAAACAAGAATACTACAACCATTTAATCAATTCTCTTCATGCCAACCCTCATCTCTTTGCTATACTCTACTCTACTCAAAGTACCCCTGCCTCCTATCCCCTCTTCACTTCCCCTGAGACAAAGGCAGAGTTCTTCTACGACAAGATTCACAAGATCCATCTTGAATTCTCAACCAAATCACTTCCCCTACCACCCTCTCCAGCTGTCCACTCTGCCAGCTTCTCTTCAAAAACCCCTGCCATCTTTTCCTCCTTTTCTGAAGTCACAGAAGAAAAAATTGCTCATTTTCTCTTCTCCTCCAAACCCACCATCTGTTCTGATTCAATTCCCACCCGTCTACTCGGAGCTATCACTCCCACTGTCATCCCTCCAATCCGTCACATCCTCAACCTAACATTCTCCACTGCAACAGTTCCTGATGTCTTCAAACATGCTGTAGTTACACCTTTTCTCAAAAAAACCCTCACTAGACCTCACATCCCTCTCCAACTATCGCCCCATTTCTCTCCTCCCCTTCGTATCCAAACTACTCGAATATGCTGTCCACCACCGCTGCTTGGACCTCCTTTCTTCTCATGATATTCTTGACCTGCTTTAATTGGGCTTTCACCTCTCTATTCTATGGAAACTGCCCTTGTTAAAGTCTCTAATGACCTGTTTCATGCTAAATCCAATGGCCTCTATTCTAATCCTCATCCTTCTTAATCTGTTTGCTGCCTTTGATACTCTTGACCACCACCTACTCCTCGACACGCTATCCTTGAAGGGATTCCAGGATTCTGTTCTCTCCTGGTTTTCTTCTTATCTCTCCCATCACACTTTCAGTGTATGCTACAGTAGATAATCCTTCACTGCCATCCCACTGTCTACTTTGGAAAATTGCGAGCCATGGAATTGAGGGTGAAATACTCACGTGGATTAAACACTGGCTGGAGTATAGGAAACAGAGAGTGGGGGTAAATGGACAATACTCAGACTGGAAGAGCATCACCAGTGTGGTGCTGCAGGGCTCAGTGTTTGGACCGGTGCTCTTCAACATCTTTATAAACGATCTGGACATTGGTACAACGAGTGAGGTGATTAAATTTGCGGATGATACAAAGTTATTCAGAGTAGTGAAGATACAGAGGGATTATGAAGATCTGCAACATGACATAATCAAGCTTGAGAAATGGGCATCGACATGGCAAATGAGGTTCAATGTGGATAAGTGTAAAGTGATGCATGTCAGTAACAAAAATCTCATGCACTAATATGGGATGTCCAGGGCGGTACTTGGAGAGATTTCCCAGGAAAGAGACTTGAGAGTTCTGATTGACAAGTCGATGAAGCCATCTGTGCAATGTGCTGCGGCGGCAAAAAGGCCAAACAGAATGCTAGGAATGATTAAGAAGGGGGATCACGAACAGATCTAAGAAGATTATCATGCCGTTGTACCGGGCCATGGTGCGCCCACCTGGAGTACTACATCCAGTACTGGTCGCCGTGCACGAAGAAGGACATGGTTACTATTCGAAAGGGTCCAGAGAAGAGCGACTAAAATGGTTAAGGGGCTGGAGGAGTTGCCGTACAGTGAGAGATTGGATAAACTGGGCCTCTTCTCCCTTGAAAACAGGAGACTGAGAGGGGACAAAATACTGAAGGGAATAGACTTAGTAGATAAATACAGACTGTTCACCCTCTTCAAGGTAGGGATAGATTCCGTACAAACGCAAGGAAGTTCTTCTTCATCCAGAGAGTGGTGGAAAACTGGAACGCTCTTTCGGAGTCTGTTTAGGGGGAAAACTCCCTCCAGGGTTTCAGGACAAAGTTGGACAAGTTCCTGCTCAACTGGAACGTACACAGGTGAGGCTGGACTCATTTAGAGCACTGGTCTTTGACCTGAGGCCGCTGCGTGAGCGGACTGCTGGGCAGGATGGACCACTGGCCTGACCCAGCAGTGGCAATTCTTATGTTCTTTTCTGTGGACCTGAAGGCTCTGTCTTGGGCCCTCTCCTCTTCTCCATATATACCTGTTCTCTCAGTACACTGATCTCCTCCCATGGTTTTAAATATCATCTCTATGCTGATGACTCCCAGATCTACCTCTCCACACCTGATATCTTTACAGGAATCTAGGCCCGTATCTCAGCCTGCCTTGGATGTCTTACTACCATCTAAAACTGAATATGGTTAAAACCGAACTCCTTATCTTTCCACCTAAACTCACCTCCCCCTTCCCGCTGTTCTCTATTTCTGTGGATAACACTCTCATCCTCCCTGTCTTGTCAGCTCGAACCTTGGGGTGATCTTTGACTCCTTTCAGCTCCAACAAACCACTAAAACCTTTCACTTTCTCTTCTATAATACTGCCAAAATCCAACCTCTCCTCTCTGAACACCCTACCAAAACCCTTAGCCATGCTCTCATCACCTCTCATTTAGACTACTGCAATTTACTTCTCTCAGGTCTCCCGCTCATCCATCTCTCCATCATCCATCCATCCATCTGTTCAAAATGCTCCTGCATGATTCACCTTCCATGAGAGCCGCCATGCTCACATTAACTTATTTATATATGATCTGGAAATTGGAACAATGAGTGAGGTGATTAAATTTGTAGATGACGCTAAACGCATGTGGATTGTGAAAAATTGCAGGCAGACCATAGGAAATTGGAAGACTGGGCGTCCAAATGGCAGATGAAATTTAATGTGGACAAATGCAAAGTGATACACATTGGGAAGAATAACCTGAATCACAGTTACCGGATGCTAGGGTCCACCTTGGGGGTTAGCGCCCAAGAAAAGGATCTAGGTATCATCATGGACAATACGATTAAACCTTCTGCCCAATGTATGGCGGCGGCCAAAAAAGCAAACAGGATGTTAGGAATTATTAAAAAAGGGATGGTTAACAAGACTAAGAATGTTTTAATGCCCCTTTATATCTCATCTGGAGTATTGCATTCAATTCTGGTCTCCTTATCTCAAGAAGGATATAGTGGCGCTAGAAAAGGTTCAAAGAAGAGCGACCAAGATGGTAAAGGGGATGGAACTCCTCTCGTATGAGGAAAGACTAAAACGGTTAGGGCTCTTCAGCTTGGAAAAGAGATGACTGAGGGGAGATATGATTTAAGTCTACAAAATCCTGAGTGGAGTAGAATGGGTACAAATAGTTTGATTTTTCACTCCGTCAAAAAATTACAAAAACTAGGGGACACTTGATGAAGTTACGGGGAAATACTTTTAAAACCAATAGGAGGAAATTTTTTTTCACTCAGAGAATAGTTAAGCACTGGAATGCATAGCCAGAGGTTGTGGTAAGAGCGGATAGCAAAGCTGGTTTTAAGAAAGGTTTGGACAAATTCCTGGAGGAAAAGTCCATAGAGGAAGCCACTGCTTGCCCTGGATCGGTAGCATGGAATATTGCTACTCCTTGGGTTTTGGCCAGGTACTAGTGTCCTGGATTAGCCACCGTGAGAACAGGCTACTGGGCTTGATGGCCCAGTAAGGCTATTCTTATGTTTTTACCCCCCCTCCTCAAATCACTTAATTGGCTCCTTATCCACTTTTGAATACAGTTCAAACTCCTCTTGACGTACAAGTGCATTCACTCGGTAGCCCCTGAATATCTCCCCTATGTTCGGCCCCCCCCCCCCCCCCCCCCGTGAACTCCATCGGGTAAGACCCTCTTATCTGTTTCCTTTATCTCTATCACCAACTTCAGAGTCCGTCCCTTCTTTCTTGCCATGCCATATGCCTGGAACAGGCTGCCAGAGTCAATACGTCATACTCCATCTCTAGCAGTATTCAAATCCAACTCACTGTCAGATACCTATACCCATTGTATCATTCCTTCTACCAGAAACTCCCCAACCCTGAGAAGCCCTGTCTGTCCAAACTAGATTGTAAGCTCTTCTGAGCAGGGACCATCTATTGGATATTAAATGTACAGCACTGTGCATGCCTTTCAGCATTATAGAAATGCTAAATAGTAGTAGTAGTAATTGTTCACTTTGCTGCAAATCTTCATGTCACCATCAAAAATATAAACTTTTCCTTCTAACCCTTTGGCAATCCTATTCACATTTCTTTCTTCCAAGAGAATTTTATTTACCACCACTCTGCTGTCAGTCAACCAATTTATAATTCAATTCATCACTTTGGGAACATCCCCAAGCTGCTCAGTTTATTCTTAAGCTTCCTAAGAGGTACATTATCAAGGGCTTTACTGAAATCAAAGTAGAATAAATCCAGCACATACCCTCAATCTAGCTCAATGGCCACCCAGTGAAAGAGATCACATTTGTTTGGCATTATCTTTCTTTAGTATAACTATGTTGCCACAGATCTTTCAACCTACTGGATTCTAGAAAGTTCACTATCCTTTATTTCAGTAGTATCTCCATTACTTTCTCAAACACCAAAGTAAGGTTTACTGGCCTATAGTTTCTCATCTCTTCAAGGCTTTCTCAGTATCCTGGAATGTATCTGATCAGGCTTTATAGTTTTGTCCATTTTAGTTTTTCAAGTTCATAAACACTTTCTTCAGTGAAGGGTATGCTCTCTGCTCCCATATATCTACCTTTGTCATAGATAAGGGAGTAATATATTTACCAGTCTCTAGTAAACATTTAACTTATGTGGAAACCGTCCCCCTGAAGTGTCTGTAATTCCCATAGAAAGCATTTATCTGAGTTAATTGAGATTCAAATTAATTGATAGACTATTATTTCTTCACAAAGTAAGCAACATTGGAGGAGGAGCTGAAATACGGATCCAATTACCTTTTCAAGTGAATGCAAAATGTTTGAATATCAAATTAATACATACCGTTACTTAAGGCTATATAAAGATAGTTTGTCCTAATGATTATTGCTATGTATCAGCCTTTCTCAATCCAGTCCTCGGCACACCTACCATATATACTCAAAAATAAACTGGCCCAAAAATTGGGGTCTCGGTATATATTCAAGTCCTCCTGGCTCTGCACCACCCCATCCCCCCCCAATCCACTGCAGGCTTCCCATGGGCCTGCCTTAAGCTCTGGTGGTCTAGCAGTGATCTGGGACAGGATGTAGGAGAGATCCTCTTGTTCCGGCTCAACGCTTGACCACCAAGGCTTAAGGCAGGCCCACGGGAGGCCTGCAATGGCTCTGGCTGCCAGGCTGGGATGGGCGAGGACAGGACACTTCAGGGAAAGTAAGATTATTTGGAGGGGTGGGGGAGGAGAGAATGGAGAATGAGCATTACTGTACTTGGATATAAACCCTCGGTTTATAGTGAGTTAACCTTTTTTCCTCTTTTGAGGGGAAAATGGTTATATTCGAGTATTTACAGTAGTCCCATTGGGTTTTCAGGATATCTACAATGAATATGTGTGAGATAGATTTACATGCACTGCCTCGACTGCATATAAATCTTACTCATGAATATTTATTGTGGATGTCCTGAAAACCCAGTGGGACTAGTTATACCCTGAGGACTGGGATAGGAATGGCTGATATATATATTCATAATTTGACCTCTGTTTTTGTTTTGTCTAGTGGTACTGTTATTCAGAGGTTGGTTATTATACCCCTGCCTTTTTTGTCTTTTGCAGATAACCTAACAGCTTCATACTGCAATGCTCACAGGTCTGATCCCAGAATTGCTAAAGGGAGGGTGATTCTTCCTATTTCTTTTTTGCTGTGTTAAAGATTAAGGGATAGATTTAGATATGTAGTGTAGGGGTGCATGCTAATGGCATTATTCAGCAGCTAGCTTGATTACTTTCAGGAAAGCTCTTGCATCCCTTAAGATGCAAAGACAATGTCCCTCTAGAACAGGAGTGAGCAAACTTTATAAACAGAGGGCTGTATGAATGTCAGTACTACCCCTAGTGGACCTCAACATTACGTAATGTCAGAGCTCCATAGACCTGTGATAAATAAGGAAATTTTAACTAAAAAGATGGAAATAAACTGCTAGAGTGGCTATTCTGAAAATATTTGTGAAATATAGGGCTTTTTTTACTAAGCTGCGATAGTGGTTTTAGTGCGCACTTAGCATGCGCTAAATTGCCATGTGCGTTAAACGCTAACACCAGTATTGAGCTGGCGTTAGTTCTACCTGCATAGTGCGGGTTTAGCGCACGTGGCAATTCTGCGCGCGCTAAAAACGCTATTACAGCTTAGTAAAAGGAGCCCATAGTATTTAAAATTGCCAAAACTCTAGTTAATGATGTTTTCTGTGTATACTAGAGAGTTGCACAGGGACAGAAATCCTTCCCGTCCCCACTAGTATCCCGCCTGTCCCCGCCCATCCCCGCCAGAATCTCCTCCATCCCCGCCTGTCCCTGCGGAATCTCCTCTGTCCTTACCCAACCCCGCAAGGAATCCCCTCCATCCCTGCCTGTCCCCATGAGGAATCTCCTTTGTCCCTGCCCGCCATCCCTAAAAGTTACCTATCCCCATAAAAAGCAGCAATTACTTCTGACAGTTTTGATATTCTTTTAAGTCTTAGTTTATTTAAACCAACAATAAAATACAATATAAACAAATAACAGTGAACAGAAATAAGAGATGCATACATCACCGGAAATAATTAGAATAGGTATTAGGTCATGTGACTGTAGGATCAACCCTTTCTTGTTAAAAAAAATAAGAGTTGGATTTTGTGGCAATATAAAGCTCATATCTGTACAGCAAACAAATCTGGTTCCACCATCTGTCATAGGTAACTTGTGAGAGGTCCTTCCAAGATCCATAAATGTTTTTTAATGCAGCAATGAGTAAAGAATCAAACAATACAGCATCAAAATCATGTAAAGCAGAATTGAGAGAGGCACTTTTCAGGACAATGGTTGCATAAGAAAAATGTGCCAAAACTGAACTGGAAACCCCAAAATAAATTCAGCAAGTATTTCATTTTGCACTAAACACAATTGGTGGCATAACCATGAGAGGAGCCTGGGCCTCCCACTTTGAGCTTAGCCCCCCTCAAAATGAACATCTCCCTTGCTGTAGCTGATGGGACATTTTGTTTTTCCATCTTCTTGGCCCCAGTTTCTGCTTTTGTCTATCTTCTACTAATTCTCTTTCCAGGCATCAGGAACTCCGGTTCCATCTCTGTGGGAGTTCCATGAGCCTGGGGGAAGGGGTGTCCCCTTGGGAGTCCCATAGACCCGGGGGGAGGAGGATTCCCGTGCAGACTTCTAGTGTATACTTCCCATGATCTAATGGCTATGAACCACAGGTTGCCCATCCCTGCTCTAGAACCATAAGAACATATTTTAGAGGGGGAGCCAAGATGGTGGAAGAGGGACCTGATAGTCATTTTTTACATTAATTGTTGCTACTGTATATGAAATTGCCTTTATAAACTTATGCTATGACAAGTCACAAACCACTGGTTACCAAACAATTTATCGTGGACTAATCAAAATCTATAAAGTTTACAAAACAAATCAAGAAATTTTTGTGGACCTTCAGAATGTGAGCTGATTTCAAATTATATTGTATGAATCACTCATTTAACTCTTCAGCGGCCCCAGCAACCTGCCTACCGCCTACTGAAACTATCATGGCAGGAAAGATGGCTCATCTCTCCTGCCACGATGGTGATCGCCCACCCCCCCTCCGAACCGCGGCACTTCGGGGTGAGCATCGCGGCAGGGCATCTCCCCTGCCGGCGATCCTCTCCCCGAAGTGCTGTGGTTCAGAGGGGGGTGGGTGATCACCATCGCGGCAGGAGAGATGAGCCATCTCTCCTGCAGCGATCAGCCTTCCCCTTCGATTCAATCTGGGCAGGAGAGAGCCCAAGCCCTCCTGCCAGGCGACACCGTGAACCCCTGACTACGATCGGGGCAAGAGGGAGCCCAAGCCCTCTTGCCCCGGCGACACTGTGAACCCCCCCCCCCCCCCCCCCCCGCCGATTACGATGGGGTCAGGAGGGAGCCCAAGCCCTCCTGGCCACGCGACCGCCCCTATAAGATCAGGCAGGAGGGAGCCCAACCCCTTCTGCCCAGGCGAACCCCCTACCCCCCACCCCCACTAAAATACGGGCAGGAGGGATCCCAGGCCCTCCTGCCATCGACGCTACTAAGGCCTATTCCGATTGGCCCAAGCACCTCAGGCCCAATCAGGCCCTAAGATCAGCCATTCAAGGGATGGCTATCCTGCCGGACGGACGGGCTTGGCACCTGTCTGTCCGGCCAACGATTTTAAGGTATGGGGGGATTGGGGGTGGGGGGAATGAGGCGGCGGTGGGGGGTCTTGCAGGTCAGTGGGGGGGGGGGACGTTCGGGGGGCGATCATGGGAGGGGGTGCATCAAGGTCAGGAGGGCCTTGGATCCATCCTGCCCATATTTTAGTGGGGGTGGGGGGTAGAGGGTTTGCCTGGGCAGGAGGGGTTGGACTCCCTCCTGTATGATCTTGTAGGGGGGGAGGATCGCATGGCCAGGAGAGCTTGAGCTCCCTCCTGGCCCCATCGTAATTGGCAGGGGAGGGAGGAGGGTTCACAGTGTCGCCGTGGCAAGAGGGCTTGGGCTCCCTCTTGCCCTGATCGTAGTCGGGGGTTTTGTGGTGTTGCCAGGCAGGAGGGCTTGGGCTCTCTCCTGCCCGGATTGTTGTGTGTGGGGGGGTGGATTCTGTAACTGGTGTTGTTTTTGACAGACAGCGGTTACAGAATCCAGCTTTTAGGCGAAGGACTGGCTCCTTCTTCGCCTAAAAGCCCTGGTTTTGGGCGTTTGGGACTTAGGAATTTTTTAGATTGATGATATGGTGTAAGTGTAGACGTAGTGGTGGTCTGAGCGTTTAAACAGCTGGACATAGAGGCAGGCCATTATCAAAAAAACCTCCTTTTGGACATTTTTTTTGATAATGGACATTTTCCCTGCTTCTACTTTCAACGTTTAAGGCCTTAGGCTAAAGATGTTTTTTTTGTTTTTTTTTTATTATGCCCCTCCACCTGTTTTAATCCTCGGGGGAGAGTGTTTGGCCTTGAAGGAATAAGAACCTATCCAAAATACTGTAAATAAACGGACATCAGAATGAGCTCTTGAAATGTGAACGAGGGATTTTGAGCTCAGGCAGCAACTCATAGGCAGTGGCTTACCAAGGGGGGGTGGGAGGGGCGGTCCGCTCCGGGTGCCAGCCCTGAGGGGGTGCCTTGCCGTTCAGTCCCCCCCACCCCCGAAGGACCGCTCGCCCCACTGACCTTCCTGTACCACCTGTGAAGCAGCACGCAGCAGGATTGCGACGTCAGCGATCCCTGAGCTGCTTGGGCGCTGCTTCCTGCGCCACGGTCCCGCCCCTCCTCTGATGTCATAGGTGGTGCAGGAAGGTCAGTGGGGCGAGCGGTCCTTCGGGGGTGGTGGTGGGGGACTGAACGGCAAGGCCGGGAGCATAGGTAGTGCTGCTTCATAGATGGTGCGGGGAGGCCAGGGGGGCGAGCGGTCCTTCGGGGTGGGGCGGGCGGGCAGGCAGGCAGGCTTTCAAGGGGAGGGGGGTGACAGGCAGGCAGGCAGGCCTTCAAGGGGGGACAGGCCTTCAAGGGGGGGCAGGCAAGCCTTCAAGGGGGTTGGCAGGCCTTCAAGGGGGGGACAGGCCTACAAGGGGGGGGGACAGGCCTACAAGGGGGTGGGACAGGCCTTCAAGGGGGGTGCAGGCCTTCGGGGGGGTGCAGGCCTTCAGGGGGGTGCAGACCTTCAAGGGGGTGCAGGCCTTCAAGGGGGGACAGGCCTTCAAGGGGGGGCAGGCAGGCAGCCCTTCAAGGGGGGCAGGCCTACAAGGGGGGGGGACAGGCCTACAAGGGGGTGGGACAGGCCTTCAAGGGGGGTGCAGGCCTTCGGGGGGGTGCAGGCCTTCAGGGGGGTGCAGACCTTCAAGGGGGTGCAGGCCTTCAAGGGGGGGACAGGCCTTCAAGGGGGAGACTGGCAGGCAGGCCTACAAGGGGGTGGGACAGGCCTTCAAGGGGGGGACAGGCCTTCGGGGGGGGTGCAGACCTTCAAGGGGGGGGACAGGCCTTCAAGGGGGGGACAGGCAGGCAGGCCTTCAAGGGGGGGACAGGCTTACAAGGGGGAGGGACAGGCCTTCAAGGGGGGACAGGCCTTCAAGGGGGAGACAGGCAAGCAGGCCTTCAAGGGGGGGAACAGGCCTACAAGGGGGAGGGACAGGCCTTCAAGGGGGGGACAGGCCTACAAGGGGATGGGACAGGCCTTCAAGGGGGGTGCAGGCCTTCAAGGGGGGACAGGCAAACCTTTAAGGGGGGACAGGCCTTTGGGGGGGACCCTGGTTTAGAAGTACCACGGAGGGAAGGGGGTGTTCAAAGAGACGTGCATATGCCAAACTTTGGGGGGGGAGGAAGAAATAATGGGTCTGAAAATAGAGGAGAGAGAGAGAGATGATGGACCATGGGATTTAGGGAGGGAAGGAACAGAAAGGGAGAGAAATTGGACACAAGGGATGGTGTGGAGGAGGGATAGAGATACTGGATAGGAGGGTAATTGGGAAAAGAAAGGGAGAGATGGTGGACTCTGGGGTGGTGGGGAAGGAGGGAGAGATGCCGGATGAAAGGGTAGTTAAGAAAAGGTGGATCTGTGGAGGGAGATGAAAAAAAGGAAAGATACCAGACTTCCTGGGGAGGGAAGGGAAATGGAAAGGGAGGACAGAGTTGGCAGATGGATGGTTAGCACGCAGAAAGAAGAAAGAAGGAGACCCTGGCAAGTAAGTTATCAGAAGAAAACCAGAGCCTTGGACCAACAAGATTTGAAATATAACCAGACAACAAAAGGTAGAAAAATTAATTTTATTTTCTGTTTTGTGATTATAATATGTCAGATTTGAAATGTGTATCCTGCCAGAGCTGGTGTTGGACTGCAAACGTGAGCTAGGATTTAACAGAGAGAGGAAAAGTCCTTTTTGTTTCTTTATTTTATTTACATCACAGCGCCAGTGTGGTTAGGAGAAGCCAAAGGGGGTGAAAAAGCTATAAAACCCACCAGGAGTTTTGAAAAAAATCACCCAACTGGGCAGGAAAATTGAATTGAAAAACCAATTCAATAGGCTGAATCGAATCAAAATTTTTTTTCCTGAATCTGGCAGCATTAGTTTGCGCTACTGTCTTAGACTTTAGGACCTGGGATTGGGGAGAGATGGCATCCTCAGTACTTTATAATGCAAGTGAAACGAGGATTTGGTCAGACTTTTGAAGGGTCTGCAGAAAAAAAATATTGTATAGGCCGGGGACATGAGACAGCAGGAAATGGGAACTTTTCTTCCTTCTATTTTTGTGAATGGAAAGGCTGAGGATGTCAGAGAGTTCAGTTAAAATATGTGCTTTATAAGAAAATATAATAATGTGTTTTATAAAGTTTATAGCATAGCTGGCCTACCCAGTGAGGTGTTCCTAGTGGTGATGGTGGCAGCGTGTCAATGTGTTGAGAGGAAGAGGTGGTCTGGGAAATTCTGCTGAGCAAACTCCGGGCCCATTTCCACCCCCCAGTTAGTCCACTCCACTCAACTGATTCACACACTGAGTGGGTCTTTGGGTGTTGTTTTGGGATCTCTTCCAGTGGTTTATCTCCTTCTGGTCCAAGGAAGGAAACTTTGTTATCCTTAGCATTGACCTACAGAATATGTTTGTAACAGCGCTGCTTGTGTGGCATTAGGCTATGTAGTGATCGAAAGAAAAAAACAGACCTTTGCACATTTTTGCACTATATGGTGGGTGTATGAGGAGATTCACATTTCCTGCACAGCTAAGTCCATGTGAAGTTACCTTGTGCTGTATTTGACATCTAGCAAGGTCTCTGTTTGAAATGAAAGATCTAAAGTTCAAGTTCAAGTTTATTAAATTTTGATTTTACGCAATATCAAATATTTCAATGCGTAATACATAATTGTAATGTACAATAGATACTAGGGATGACAAATACAAATACAAATAAGACAAAATACAGACTAATCATTATGTTCTATTAAACTTAAAAATGAAGTGGCCAGAAGTTATGGTAAAAGCAGATAGTGTAGCTGGTTTTAAGAAAGATTTGGACAAATTCCTGGAGGAAAAGTCCATAATCTGTTATTAAGACATGGGGGAAGTGTCTGCTTGCCCTGGATCGGTAGCATGGAATGTTGCTACTCTTTGGGTTTTGACCAGGTATTAGTGTCCTGGATTGGCTACCATGAGAATGGGCTACTGGGCATGATGGACCATTGGTCTGACCCAGTTAGGCTATTCTTATGTTATGTTCTCATCTGTAGGGGCCTTTGTTTTCACTTCTTATTTTAATGTATTTTTTTTCTGGGAACTTATCAGTGTTTTTTATAATGTGAACAAAAATGGAAGAGAATTAATGTGTGTGGGATGAGGGGGTAACTAATTTCTTCAGCTAAATAATTCAATCCACTTCAAACAGATATAGGAGAACTCACGCACCATTCAAACACCCTCCAACCAAAAACGTCAAAAGAAAAAACTGTTCGACAACCTCCTAGCCATTCGAGCTGCAACACTCGACCCCCAACTCACACATTTGATCAAGAAAAAATAGTGTGTTTTTGAATATTTATTTATATGTTTGTCTATGAATTTTTGATTATTTTGTTACTTGGGGTTTTTCATATTTATTATCCCATGTTCCTGATGAATTTTTCAAACATTTTTATGCACTTTAGAGTTAACTTATGTGATATCATGCAATTTTAAGGGTACTTTGAGGAGTTCTTGTACTTTAGCATGAAATCTTTATTAGCTTGAAATCTTTACTAGCACTTTATATTTTAATCTTTATTGAGTACTGATAGGGTGGATTCTTGGGAGTCTATTTAGTTTAGCTTATATTTATTATTTTTTCTCCCCGGTGTGACTGTTTGACCTTGATGTATTCAGGATTTGAATTGCACGGTTTGCACTTATCAGGACTAAGGGCTCCTTTTATCAAGCCGCGCTAGCAGTTTAATGCGCGGAATACCGTGCACCAAACCACCGGCTGCGCTAGCCGCTACCGCCTCCCTTGAGCAGGTGGAAGTTTTTAGGCTAGCACGGGGGTTAACGCGTGATGAAACGTCACACACGTTAACCCCACTAGCGCAGCTTGATAAAAGGAGCCCTAAATGATGTATGAGGCAGTTCTCATTTAGACCTATGTTTGGTGCTGGTCACCTATGAGTTGCTGCCTGAGCTCAAAATCCCTCGTTCACATTTCGAGAGCTCATACTGATGTCTGTTAATTTACAGTATTTTGGATAGGTTCTTATTCCTTCAAGGTCAAACACTCTCCCCGAGGATTAAAACAATTAGCCAACTATAGATTGTGATAAGAAATAGCACAGTACAGGGTTTCAAGGATGACCTGGATAGGTTCCTGGAAGACAAAGGGATTGAGGGGTACAGATAAGAGCAGTGGAAGGTTTAGAGATAAGTGTAGAGGTAGGCAATAAAATTAGTCAGGGACCGCTGACCAGGCAATATGCCTGATGGGCCGCCGCGTGAGCGGACCGCTGGGCTGGATGGACCTCTGGTCTGCCCCGGCGGAGGCGACTACTTATGTACTTATGTACTTATTATATATTGGACATATTGGCAACTGCAGTGTCCTTAGGGTTACACTTTTTTGTGCTGATATTAATTTCCTTATAAACATATCATGTGAGAAGGACTCTCCAATCAGTTTCAGCCAGAGCCATCCAATCAAGTTTCAGTTGGTATAGAAACTACATGCTTCTTTTCTTTAAGGCAACAGGATATATTAAATTAAAGACATCCAGTCCAGCTCTTCATTCAAACCTCCTGGTGAAACATTTTTTAGCATGAAAATCCAGCTACCCTGACCCAGTATATATAAAAACAGATATAAAGTATTCTGTGATGACTTAGGATACCCTCCCTCTTAAAATGTTTACTACTGACACAATTTGTGGAGAAATTAAATGCTATACTAAATAAGTGTAGCTTTGATTTAATGCTATTTATTATAGAAACAACTACTACTGTTGAATCACAAATTCAGATTTTAACAGATGAGCTTCAGCACCAATTTAAAACAAAATAATAAGGAAGATGAATATGATAAACAATGTAAGGACTTACAAGAAAATGCAGGTGCTTTCAGATCCTCTTTATGTGAATTTAAAATAAAAAATATTGTCGAGATGAAAGAGATTACATGCAAAAGCAGGTTTATCCATATATGTAAAAACAGAGAGTTTAGAAGATAATAAAGAAACCCTTTGAAGAATCTTTATCAGATTCAGAGAAAAGCATGGAAGAAGCAGATCCTCAATGCCAACATATTTGTGGAAAGTGAGATTTTTTTTTTTTTTTTTTTTTTTTTTTTTTAACATGACCAAGGGGGGGCGCTGCTGAGCCCGAACGCGATGGCGGCGGATTTCTGAGCTCCCGCGATTACCCTCGTTCCTGAGCAATCCCATAACCGAATTCGCGCATAAAAAACACGACAGAACACAAGATCCACTTCTTTGGAGCACCAATTTGAAGATTCTTAAAAATTAGCTCACCCGGCACACTCGCTGCGATGGCGGAAAAAAAAGTGGGTAAGCGGCATAAGCCCGAGCCGCTCTCCCCTTCAAAGACGCCGCTCCCCTCTACCTCCGACGATTCTTCTCGCGAGATTTTAGCGGAGCTCCGAGAATTAAAAGAACTTGCCACGGAGACGAAAGCCTGCACAGACGAAATCAATGATAAAATAACAAGCATGTCAGCAGATTTCGCCCAGATGCAGACACGTGTAGGTCTGCTGGAAAACAAAATGGAGGCTACAACGACTCAGTTAACTGAGCTTCGCAGGCACACAGGAAGGATTTCCTTATTGGAAAGGGAACTCGCAGACAGCAATGACAGGTCTCGGCGCTGCAACATCCGCATTTTGGGTATGCCCGAGAATGGTAGAGATGGCGACCTCATTACACAACTGGAATCTCTGATCCCACAACTTTTGGAAATAACTTTTAAAAGAGAATTCGAAATAGAGAGGGCGCATAGAGTGCCTTCCTTTCATGCAGCAGGAGATCGCAGGCCTAGACCCGTCGTGATCAAAGTGTTAAGATACCAGCATGTCCTTGATATCATGCAGAGAGCGAAGATCCGGGCACCGATTAAACACGAGGGATCCACCATATTGTTTGTTCCAGACCTAAGCAAGCCCACCGCCCTCTGCCGCAAACAGCTTCTCTCGTACAGGCCACAGCTCAAATCCCTGAATGCAAAGTATGGCCTCATGTATCCGGCGCGTATGAGAGTGACATTGAACAACATCACCAAAGATTTCACCAAACCGGACGAGCTGGCCACTTTCATTGAACAGCATGCACCAACCCCAATTAATCAGGTTTGATGATTGAATATGCTGAAGCTGGGACTGTTTATATATGTGTCTATTAGCATACATATGTATGTTTGGTTGGATGCGCCATTACCTAGTAAAACGAAACTGTCATCCTTCCATGTTTTATTGCTCTAAATATCACATGTGTTCTGTGTTCTGTTTCAAAATGATTTGCTTGTTATATAATGTTCATAGATGAGGGTGCTTGGGAATCCCATTGCTGTCCTGTTTCCCTTAGCCGCACTCACACTGTTGTACTGTTGTGACATTATTGTCACTTTTTTCAATTCAGAGGGTACATTATTCATTGATAGAAAATGCATTAACCATGTTTGTATGATGCTGAGATCTCAAAATTGTGAAAAGGAATGCTATATCATATTGATCACAACATTTGCACATACATATCTGTGTCTTCTTTCCCAATGCAATGTCATTTAAAATAATATCACTGAATACAAAAGGTCTTAATAACAAAATTAAGCTGAAAAAAATTTTAGATTACTTAGACAACCAAAACCCTGATGTCATCATGTTACAGGAATCACACCTGGACGTAACCGCATCTGCTAAGGTACGCCTATCCTGGACATTGCCATCCTTTTTCTCTCCTGCCATTGAGAAGAAAGGGGGAGTGATAACTCTGATAAGGAAATCCAACACCATCTCTATATTATCCTCCTCCAGTGACTTGAACGGAAGATGGGTTAAAGTTACAATATCGCATGCCGGTGAAAGATATTGCCTCTTTAATGTATATGGTCCAAACAAAGATTGTCCTGATTTTTTCCATTCCATATCTGAGCCTTTGCTAGATGATGCTGCATCAAATCTCATCGTGGCTGGTGACTTTAATATGGTCCTGAATCCTATCGTTGATAGAAAATCAAACTGTGTATACAAAAAATCTAGATCTTGGTATGCACTACAGGATCTAATTATCAACGCTAAGATCATCGACATTTGGAGACACATACACACAGACGAGAAAGCATACACCTTCTACTCCCCTCCACACTCATCCTATTCTCGCATTGATTTTTTTCTCATTAGTGACATCATGTGTTCCTCAGTTACGGAAGCAGAAATACTACCGATAGTTGTCTCAGATCACGCTGCAATTACCTTGTGAATTAAAAATAAGGCTCCTAATAGGAATCCGAAACAATGGCGATTCAACAATACTCTGCTACAAGATAAGGCATTTTGCGATTTTCTTAGAGCCCAAATCCAAGAGTATTTCTTGTTTAACACGCCGAATCAAACATCCTGGACATGCTGCTGGGATGCCTTTAAGGCTTTTATCAGAGGAATTATCATCACTCACACGGCCAATAAACATAAAAAAATGAAAGAAGAACAACATCAGATGGAGGAGGAAATTAGAAGACTTGAGACACAACATCAACAAACACCATCTGATATTAATTTACTCCTTCTCCTAAACAGAGCTCGTTTCCGCTATAACGCTATCTTAAGTAATAAAGCGTCAAATGCGATTTTTCAACAATCTGCATCTTACTTCGTAGATAACAACAAGTGTGGTCATCTGCTATCCAACTATCTTAAGAGACGTGGGGAACGAACTTCTATCTCCTCTATCAAATCAGAATTGGACAAAGAACTCTCAGAGACTTCAGACATCTCACATGCTTTCATGGAATTTTACAAGAACTTATACACGTCTGAACCCTGTTCACCGCACTTAATACCGACTTTTCTGGATGGACTTCCACATCCTAGATTAGACGAAGAAGATAATATCTTTCTAAATGAGCCTATCACATCTACTGAGATTTATAAGACAATATATTCTATGGCACTCAAAAAAACACCAGGGCCGGATGGCCTGACAGTAGAATTTTATAGAGAATTTCAAGATGTTCTAGTACCATTTTATCTACCGTTCATTGAACATCTAATTGAAACAGGGGAGATTAACGGTTCTTTCACAGAAGCCTCTATTATTGTCCTGCCAAAGCCTGGAAAAGATGCACGCTATATTGCCAACTATAGACCACTATCTTTGATAAATGTAGACGCTAAAATTTTTGCAAAATTACTCTCTAATCGCTTACAACAGGTTATCACCAAACTAATATCTCCAGATCAATGTGGATTCATTAACGGACGCTTCTCTAATGATAATACTAGAACTTTTTCCCATATCATTGCTAGAGCGCAGTGTCATGATCGTGAATTGATTGCAGTCGGGCTTGATGCTGAGAAAGCCTTTGACAGGGTAGAATGGCCCTTCTTATTTAATGTATTACAATGGTTTGGCTTTTCAGATTCTTTCATTGCAAAAATCAAAGTTCTCTATTCTGCTCCCACCACCAGAACACTTATAAATGGCACCTTATCTCCTATTTTCCGACCTACAAGGGGAACCAGGCAAGGATGCCCATTATCGCCTTTGCTTTTCAATCTTGCATTAGAACCCTTACTTTTACGCATCAAACATGATACTAATATCGTTGGCTTTACTCTTAATGATCAAGAAATTAAACTTTCGGCATATGCTGACGACATACTGTTATACATCACACCAGCTTCATTTCCACATCTCTTATCCACTATTGCTAAGTATTCGGTTGTGTCCGGATACAAGTTGAATACCTGCAAAACGGAGGTGATGCCTCTTAACTGTCCCGCCGCTGAAACAGAAATAACCAATCATGGAGTGAAATGGATTCCCAATACTTTGAAATACCTGGGAGTTTTATTTGGTCCTTCCTTGGAAGATACTGTCCAACTAAATGTAGATTACCTGCTGAATATTATAAAAACGTTAACTTCCAGATGGTCCCCTTTGTCTTTAACGTGGTGGGGTAGGCTTGAAACTATCAAGATGACACTGACTCCCAAAATAAACTACATATTGTCCATGCTACCCTTTCACTTGCCCACCTCTTTCTACAAACAAGTTGATTCACTGCTCACGAAATTCTTATGGAAGAATAAACAAGCTCGGATAGCGTTATCCAAACTGAAGGCTCCCAGACATGCGGGAGGAGTAAACTTCCCTTGTTTTCATATGTACCATCATGCCTTTATACTGAAACATTGGTCTACTGGCCATTATGATGACCCCAGAAGAAGTCCTCCAGTCTGGATTACTCTCGAACACGAATTATATGGGAAGCAACGTTTGAAATTCCTAGCAGGTGTTACACTTTCTAAATCAGAAAAAAAGGATAAAATATTTCTGGCGTACAAATCGGCTGTGGATACCATAGATCATACTTTCCCATCTGGATGGAATGAC
Organism: Geotrypetes seraphini; assembly: GCF_902459505.1. Taxonomy (NCBI): domain Eukaryota; kingdom Metazoa; phylum Chordata; class Amphibia; order Gymnophiona; family Dermophiidae; genus Geotrypetes; species Geotrypetes seraphini. The sequence goes on from NC_047089.1 coordinate 138,096,521, forward strand.
TCCTCCTTAATTCTTATTTGGAAAAATGACAAATTCAGAATTTCAGATTCTTGGTTGACATGGAATGATTGGCAATGCAGAGATATATGGTTGGTTCGTGATCTCCTCCATAAAGATGAATGGGCTTCCTTTGAAGATCTCTCACACTCATACGATCTGGATGCTTCCCAGCAATATAGATGGATCCAACTTCTCCATTGCATAAAGCATACTTTACCTGATGTTCTACACAGATCTGATGAACCTGGTCTTTATCTATTGCTACAAGCTACAAACTTGAGTACAACTAAAGCTTCAGTGTGGTACAAAATTCTACAGAAAGCTACATATCTTGAACCCCTGGAATTGGAATCGAAATGGCATAAGGATCTTAATCTTCCTTCAGATGCCATAGACTGGACAGGCATATGGCTGACTTTTTTTCAATCTATTCGTTCAGCCTCACTACTTCAATCAGTTTTCTTTGTATTACATAGAGCCATTTGGACCCCTGTCCTGTCCAATAGAATAGATTCCAATAAGTCCTCCTTATGCTGGTCATGTAATCAGGCAACTGGTACATCTGAACACCTTCTCTTCTCATGTCCACTCATTCAAACCTTCTGGGACAGGGTATGGACCACCATATGTGATGTGCTGGGGCTCCAGGACGATTTATCATTCCCTATTGTTATATGTATGTCACAAGCTTTATCAACTCCTGTTTATAAAAATATATCACGCTTACTCACGATAATGATTTCTTTGGCAATACAAACTGTGCTATATTGCTGGAAAGATCTCTCCAAAGTAGATTACCACACGTGGTGGAATACTCTATGTCTAACTGGCAAATATGAACGTGTACGTGCAGTAAAAACAAATACACTGCCTAGATTTCAAGAAATATGGAAACCTCTTATTGATTATTGTGGAGATTGACTTTTTGTATTAACATCTCATCTGACAATGTTTAATATATACTGAGCTATATACGAATCTTGGGTTATTGATATACATATGTGCAGATCATAATATGAGGATACTATGTTTCATGCTCTCTTACTACTCTTTTCAGATGCATTACTTGTATGTTATTTTTGCTTTGATGTACACCCTGAATTATTCATTTTCTACATGTTATACTTTTTGTACTTACTAAAACTAATAAAAAACAGTTTGAACTTAAAAAAAAAAAAAACATGACCAAGAACTACAGGTTGACCCCAAGGGAGAAGAAACAGACACGTGAACTACCAGACGAGGGAACAAGAGTGACAGGGGCGACCGAACACTAGGTCATAACCTTGGCGGTAATAAACTTGTCTGATTGGATTCTGATTAATGATGAAAAAACAGTACTGAATCTTGGATTAGGATTTGTACCTACTCCTAGTTATGATCTTTTTGAAACTAGAATTGCTATGTATAGATTTATCTGGAAATTACACTTACGGCAATTCTTTAATGAATCTTAACAGAAATTAGTAGAGGAGTCTCTAGTAAAACCACAGTCATAATGGTGCCCTCCAGGGATTATTCATCCTACTGTTCAGACTTTTTAAAATATTGTTATGTGAGAATTTAATATGACTAAGGAGAACATTCTGTCTGGTAACAAGAATAATATGATTAAACAACAATTTCAAGCCCTATGCACATTAAGTTCAGATAAGGATATTATCATTTCTAGGGTGGATAAAGGTGGAGCAATGGCAATTCAAAGGAAGAGTGATTATCTCTTTGAAGCTTTGAGACAATTACAGGATTCCAAGAATTATGTGATATTATTAGAAGATCCTTTACCTGTTCTTCTTGTTCAAATTTCTGACCTATTGAAGAGTGTTAGTGAAGCATTACTTATAACTTCAAAAGAATGTTGTTTTTTTACATAAGAATATAAGAATTGCCACTGCTGGGTCAGACCAGTGGTCCATCATGCCCAGCAGTCTGCTCCCATGGCAGCCCTTAGGTCAAAGACCAATGCCCTAATTGAGTCTAGCCTTACCTGTGTACGTTCCGGTTCAGCAGGAACTTGTCTAACTTTGTCTTGAATCCCTAGAGGGTGTTTTCCTGGTTCATAGACAAAATCGCGCGCGACAACGGCGCGCAGACAACTGAGCGCAAGGTTGACGGCGCGCCGAAGAAAAGCACTATTTTAAAGGGTTCCGACGGGGGGTGTTGGTGGGGAACCCCCCTATTTTACTTAACAGACATCGCGCTGGCGTTGTGGGGGGTTTGGGGGGTTGTAACCCCCCTCATTATACTTGAAACCAAACTTTTTGCCTGTTTTTTAGGGAAAAAGTTCAGTTTTAAGTATAAAGTGGGGGGTTACAACCCCCAAACCCCCCCCAACGGCAGCGCAATGTCTGTTAAGTAAAGTGGGGGGGTTCTCCCCCCACACCCCCGTCGGAGCCCTTTAAAATAGTGCTTTTCTTTGGCGCGTCGTCAACCTTGCGCTCAGTTGTCTGCGCTCAGTTGTCGGCGCGCCGTTGTCTCGCACGATTTAGTCCCGTCACCGTTTTCCTCTATAAAAGCCTCCGGAAGAGCGTTCCAGATTGCTACCACTCTCTGGGTGAAGAAGAACTTCCTTACATTTGTACGGAATCTATCCCCTTTTAACTTTAGAGAGTGCCCTCTTGTTCTCTCTGTTTTGGAGAGGGTAAATAACCTGTCTTTATCTACTAAGTCTATTCCCTTCATTATCTTGAATATTTCGATCATGTCCCCTCTCAATCTCCTCTTTTTAAGGGAGAAGAGGCCCAGTTTCTCTAATCTCTCACTGTATGGCAACTCCTCCAGCCCCTTAATCATTTTAGTCGCTCTTCTCTGGACCCTTTTGAGTAGCACTGTGTCCTTCTTCATGTACAGCGACCAGTGCTGGACGCAGTATTCCAGGTGGGGCGTAGAATGGCCCGGTACAGCGGCACAATAACCTTCTCCGATCTGTTTGTGACTCTCTTCTTAATCATTCCTAGTATTCTGTTTGCCCTTTTTGCCGCTGCTGCGCATTGCGTGGATGTCTTTATTGACTTGACTACCAGTACTCCCGTCTCTTTCCGGGGGGGGGGGGGGGGGGTGTCTCTCTGAGTACTGCACCGGACATCCTATATTCATGTATAAGATTTTTGTTACCAACATGCATCACCTTACAATTATCCATGTGAAACCTCATTTGCCATGTCACGGCCCATTTCTCGAGCATGTTTATGTCACGTTGCAGGTATTCGCAATAACTCTGAATAACTTTGTATTGTCTGCAAATTTAATCACCTTGCTCGTAGTACCAATTTCCAGGTAGTTTATAAATATGTTGAAGAGCACTGGTCCAAGCTCCAAACCCTGTGACACTCCACTCGTGACGCTTTTCCAGTCCGAGTATTGTTCATTTACCCCCACTCTCTGTTTCCTATCCACCAACCAGTTTTAATCCACGTGAGCATTTCATACAACGACCTCAAGATTATCCCCCTCTTTTACAAAGGTGCGCTAAGCATTTTAGCGCGGATTTAGCACATATTGAATTAACGTGTGCACTAACCGCTAATGTGTCCATAGGATAACATGCACGATTTAGCGTTTATTGCATGTTTAACACGCGATAATTAGCGCGCGCTAAAAAGCATAGTGCTCCTTTGTAAAAGAGGGGGTATATCTACTTCCCAAAATTAATAAATCTTTACATTTACCTCCAGAATGCTCGTTGTTTGCACTAAAAGTAGTGTACTTGAACCTATTTCAAATTTTTGAGATATATTTTTGAGTCTTGCACACAAACCAGATCTTATGTTTAAGACATCCTATTTTTAAAGAATTGTTTCAACTCTTGACATTTCCTTAGATTGTATATTTGTAACGATTGATGCAACATCTTTATATACTAATAAACTCATGAAGGGGCAATAGAAGCTATACTTATCCCAGGACAAGCAGGTAGGATTATTCTCACATACGAGTGTCATCTCCAGTGGTGCTCTAGCACAGATGTTTCAAGTTTCAAGTTTATTAAAAATGTGTTATTCCGCCTTTTCAAAATTGCAAAGCGGCTTTACAATAAAAAGTAAAAACAAGGTAATATTGACAAGTTAAAATTAAAGGCTAATTAATATCCCATAAGGACGGGTACAAAAACACACAAGCCAACTGACATGAAAGGGAAAAGGGTAGAACTACAATAAGTAGTTGCAAGTAAAAAAATAAAACGTAGCTTTAAGAGCCTTGGGACACACCCACAGTGGTACGAGGGATTTATTTTATTTTTATGTATTTAATTTTCTATACTGTTCTCCCAGGAGAGCTCAGAACGGTTTACATGAATTTATTCAGGTACTCAAGCATTTTTCCCTGTCTGTCCTGGTGGGCTCACAATCTATCTAATGTACCTGGGGCAATGGGGGATTAAGTGACTTGCCTAGGGTCACAAGGAGCAGCATGGGTTTGAACCCGTGACTCCAGGGTGCTGAGGCTGTAGCTTTAACCACTGCGCCACACTCTCCAGTTCAGTTCCTAGCTGAGAAGCCAGAAGTGGAGGCTTTATCCCAGGACAAGCTGGGGGTGGGGGGTGGGGGAGTGCTGCGCAGTGGTTAAAGCTACAGCCTCAGCAACCTGAGGTTATGGGTTCAAACCCATGCTGCTCCTTGTGATCCTGGGCAAGTCACTTAATCACTCCATTGCCCCAGGTACATTAGATAGATTGTGAGCCCATGGGGTAGAGTATCTGAATAGATTAATGTAAACCATTCTAAGCTCCCCTGGGAGAATGGTATAGAAAATTGAATGAATAAATAAATAAATAAATATTGGACTCCTTAGCTGCCAGGATCAGGGCAATTACCATGATCATGGTGAGACTAGGTGGGATGGAGGGAGTTTGACTTCTAAGAGGTGAATAAATGTCATAAAAACAGCTTGTCAAAAAAATTCAAGAAAAGGATGTCCAAAAATAAATCACAAAAAACTGCACCCTCCAAACACTACAGGACAAGAGAATCACCTTTCCTTACAAAAAAGGGAGAAAAGACCTCAGTGTCTAATAGGGGCTCTTTAGGCTTCCCATATAGACAGGCTAGTTTTAAACAGAGTTTAATCCTAGCAGACACATCCTTGGTCAGAAAAACTCCCAGTTAATATGTGAACTTCTAATCTTATTTTCTTATAGTTTTATATATTTTTCTATACTTTTCTTATATTTTTAATTTTTCTTCAAACAGCAATTTTCAAAAATAGAAGTCACTTATCTGAGTATTTGGTATTCAGGTGTGGTCCTGGAGTAAACAAAGCAGGAAAAACTGCTCCATGGAAAAAAGCTATCAGTCAAACCGGGTATCCTGGCTGGCATGGGCCTCTAGACAGTAATGAGTGGTGAAGGTATGAATGGAGAACCAGGTGGCTGCTCTACAAATATCCTGAATTGGAATTGAATAGAGATAGATTTCTGTAGTTGCCATGGCTTGAACCTTGTGCACTGTGACACAGCCTTCAAGTGGCCACCCAGCCTCTGCATAGCAGAAGGAGATTCAGTCTATGAGCCAAGTAGAGATGGTCTTCTTGGAGACCAGGGCACCCACTCTACCTGTCTCAAAGAACAGGAACAGCTGTGTAGAGGTCCTATGAGGCTTTGTATGCTGTAAGTAGTAAAGAGCACGCTTGCAGTCCAAGGTATGTAGAGTCACTTCTTTAGGGTGAGATTGTATCTTCGGAAAGAAAAAAGGGAGCATGATGAAAATCCAAGACCACCTTTGGAAGGAATCCAGGGTGAGTGCAAAGGACTACTTTGTCATGGTAAAATAATGTGTAGGGAGGATCGATATGAGGGCTTGAAGTTCACTGACTCAACAGGGCAATGAGAAAGGTCACTTTCCAGGCCAAAGTGATGAAGACAAAGAGTGGCTCAAAAGAAGGCTTCATCAGAGTGGAGAGCACCACATTAATGTCCTAAGGGACAACTGGAGGCTTGATCGGTGAATTGGTGTAGAAGAAGCCTTTTTATGATTCTGGACAGCAATGGCCAAAGTATGACAGGTGCAGAAGATAGTCCAGTACATAATTTGGCCCCATTGCTTTGTCCACCTTCAGTTTATCTAGCTTCTCATGAACACAATCCTCTGAAAATTGATCAGGGTTTACCATACCTCTAACACTATTTGCGTTTGTCTTCTACGGTCCTGCTCCCAGCACTTCAGCTGTGAACACAGAACAGATATATTTGTTAAGCAATTCAGCAAGGTGGGCAGGGGACCTGAAGCTGTCTGGGGGTGTCTGATCTAGCAGGGCCATTCTTATGTTCTTAAGTACTGATATGTCTGTGGAAAGATATATAAAAAAAACAAAACCCAAAACTCGAGCAAGTTGAATAGCAGAATATACCTAGAGTAAATTAAACCAAGGAAATGTTCAGAATAATAATTGATGTGTTCTTCCGTTAATTTACAGAATTTCCTCTGATGTGAAAAGTATAACTGATTCAGCATATTCTTATTTTGCTTTCAAAGGCAACCTCAAAGAGAATAAAATGAGCCCCAAAGAATCTCGATGGGAGCCGGATGCACAGGTTCTGGTTTCGTCCTCTAAGTGGCTTCAGCTTCATGGACTCAAGAGAAATAGGCTGACTCTTTCACGAGTTTTGTCACAGATTGGGTTTCAGCACAAAGAAGGTAAAATGCAATCTTTTTTTTGATAAGAATCAGATACATGTATTGAAATTTTTTCTTAACCTTGTATCTCTAAGAATGATCTTGGTACATGGGCCTTCTACTACTATTACTACTTATTGTTTCTATAGTGCTATTAGACATAGTTTCTATAGTGCTATTAGAGATTATATGCATGCACTTTCCTTGTCCCTATTGGGCTCACAATCTATTGGGTAATGGAGGGTTGAGTGACTTACCCACAATCACAAAAAGGTGCAGTGGAAATTGTAGAAGGTGCTAAAATAACAGAATTGTATTTAAGTCAGTAATCATTCTGAACTCATGTGCTAGGGATATGATTGCACCTCTAATAATCCCTGATTTTGCAACAGTGTTTATCCCAGGACAAACAGGCAGCCTATTCTCACATATGGACGATGTTATTGAAGGAGCCCCGATGCGGAAGCCTCGCAAGCAGACTTGCTTGTAGAAACTAGAAGTTTCGAGTCAGCCGGACCGCACATGCACGAGTGCCTTCCCGCCCAGCACAGGGCGCATCTCCTCAGTTCTCAGTTTTCCACGGAGCCGAGAAGTCCGTCTTTGACTCTCTCATTTAACTTGGTGCCTTCTCTCACCGCGGTTTATGTTTATTTTCTTTGCGAATTGCTGTGTTACTTTCTTTCTTTACTGTTTAAAAAAGAAGACATTTTAATTTTTAATTTTTTCTTCAGTGACTGACTGGCGGGCCAGGCCGCGCGACCGCAGCCTGCGGGCTCTCTTCCCTCCTATGTCCCGGCCGGTCACGGGCTTCAAGAAGTGTAGCCACTGCCAGCGTGTGATTTCTCTCACGAATAGGGCCTGCCTATAATCCAAAGTTGTGCGAGCGCTGGGTTACTCTTCAACCTCGAGCCCTTAAACATCATTGAGTTTTCTTGGAGAAATTCTTCAGCATGAACTCCTTGGTGACACCCTCGACCTCGAGTGCTACCTCGGTCCTGCCTTCCAGCGAGGGTCCTCCTGCTTTCACCGACCTCGAGCCTCATCAGACCGTCCTCATTTGGATTGTCTTTTGCCTCGAGTACACCTGCTTTATCTTCCCCTGAGCTCCCGTCAGGTCAGATACCTCAGCAGAAGGTTCCTGCGCTGGTCCTCACCACTGCCACCTTGAAGCCTTTAGCCTCAGCAAGTGGTCTGATTTCGGTTTGGGAATCTGCATTAATCTGCATTAGCAATAGAGTGCTACCCTTTGGCCTGGATTCATCTTCCAGAGTATTCATCAGGTGCCTGGTGGTAGTAGTAGTAGCTCTAAGGAGCCATAGTCTCCAGGTGTTTTCCTACCTAGACGACTAGCTCCTCAAAGATTCAACATCTCAGGGGGTTATTGTAGCGACCCAGTGGACTATGTGGTTCCTACAAAGTTTGGGATTCGAAATCAACTTTCCTAACTCCCAACTTCAGCCCTCTCAGACTCTACAGTTCATCGGAGCTGTTTTAAACACTATCCAATTCAGAGCATTCCTTCTGCAACAACATCTGGAAGCTCTCCTTCAACTCTGTCATGCAGTGTCTTCCTGCTCTTCAATCTCAGCGAGACACATGATGGTACTACTAGGTCACATGGCCTCCACAGTACACGTAACTTCTTTTGCCAGCCTTCACCTCAGAATTCCTCAGTGGACCCTGGTATCTCAGTGGACGAAGGCTTGCGACCCACTTTCGACACATTGCAGTCACTCCTTCCTTGAGACAGTCTCTCCGCTTGTGGATGCTCTCTTCCAATCTCTCCTGAGGCTTACTGTTTCAAACAACCCCCCCCCATCAGAAGGTCCTCACAAAAGATTCCTCGACCTTCGCTTGGGGCGCTCATCTCGATGGTCTCCGTACTCAAGGCCACTGGACCAGTGTGGATCGCCGGTGTCACATCAATCTGTTGGACCTCGAAGCGATCTTCAATGCTCTCAAAGCTTTTCAACATCTTCTTCACAACCAGGTCGTCCTCATTCCGGCAGACAACCAATTTCCATGTACTATGTCAACAAACAGAGAGGGACGGGATCTTCCTCTCTTTATCAAGCAGCTCTGAAGGTTTGGGACTGGGCAATCCCGCCACAACACCTTCCTAAAAGCTGTCTACATCCAAGGGGCGATAGATTGCATAGTGGACAACTTGAGTCGTCTTCTGCAACCTCACGAATGGACACTCCATTCCTTGCCTCTACATCACATTTCTTCACAGTGGGGAATGCCTCAGATAGATCTCTTTGCAGCTCCCCACAACCACAAACTGTCTCAATTCTGCTCGAGGCAGATGCTTTTCTACTGGAATGGACGAATCTCTTCCTGTATGCATTCCCTCCGCTCCCTCTCATTCTCAAGACTCTTGTCAAGTTGAAGAACGCTCATGCCACCATGATTCTCATTGCTCCTCGGTGGCCGAGACAACCTCGGTACTCCCTTCTACTTCAACTCAGCAGCAGGGAGCCATATCTTCTACCAGTTTTTCTGTCTCTGCTTCCACAGAGTCAGGGATCTCTGCTTCATCCCAACCTGCAGTCTCTACACCTGACAGCTTGGTACCTCTCAATATAACTCCTCTTCAGTTTTCTCAACCTGTAAGAGATATTTTAGAGGCTTCTAGGAAGCCTACCACTAGACAATGCTATCACCAAAAATGGACTAGATTTTCTACGTGGTGTTTTTCTCACGATAAGGAGCCTCAACATTCCTCCTTATCTTCTGTTTTAGACTACCTTTTGCACTTATCCACCTCTGGTCTCAAATCTACATCGATCCAAATCCATCTCAGTGCAATTGCTGCTTTCCATCAGCCTATTGAAGGAAAACCCCTTTCTGCTTATCCGGTAGTTTCCAGATTCATGAAAGGACTTTTCAATGTCAAACCTCCTCTCAAACCGCCTCCAGTGGTTTGGGACCTCAATGTTGTTCTTACTCAATTGATGAAGCCTCCATTTGAACCAATCTGAAGTATCTCACTTGGAAAGTGGTGTTTCTCACTGCCCTCACTTCTGCTCGAAGAGTCAGTGAGCTGCAAGCTTTAGTTGCTGATCCACCTTTCACTGTGTTCCATCATGACAAGGTGGTTCTCCGTACTCATCCTAAATTCTTACCTAATGTGGTTTCGGAATTTCATCTCAACCAATCCATTATTCTTCCAATGTTTTTTCCAAAGCCTCATTCTCATCCTGGAGAATCAGCTCTTCATACTCTAGACTGTAAATGTGCTTTGGCCTATTTGGAATGCTCCTCAACTTTTTGTCTCCTTTGATCCAAATAAGTTGGGACATCCTATCTCTAAGCGTACCATCTCCAACTGGATTGTTGCTTGTATCTCTTTCTGCTATGCCCAGGCTGGATTACTCCTACAGAGTAGATTCACAGCCCATAAGGTCAGAGCAATGGCAGCTTCGGAAGCTTTCCTCAGATCTACACCTATTAAAGAAATTGCAAGGCTGCTACTTGGTCCTCGGTTCATACTTTCACTTCTCACTATTGTCTGGATGTTTTCTCCAGACGGGATGGCCATTTTGGCCAGACAGTATTACAAAATTTATTCTCCTAAATTGCCAACCCTCCCACCATCCCATTCTGGTTAGCTTGGAGGTCACCCATATGTGAGAATAGGCTGCCTGCTTGTTCTGGGATAAAGCACAGTTACTTACCGTAACAGGTGTTATCCAGGGACAGCAGGCAGCTATTCTCACAACCCACCCACCTCCCCTGGTTGGCTTCTCTGCTAGCTATCTGAACTGAGGAGATGCGCCCTGTGCTGGGTGGGAGGGCATTCGCACATGCGCGGTGTGGCTGACTCGAAACTTCTAGTTTCTACAAGCAAGTCTGCTTGCGAGGCTTCCACTTCGGGGTTCCGTTGATGACGTCACCCATATGTGAGAATAGCTGTCCCTGGATAACACCTGTTACGGTAAGTAACTGTGTTTTTTCAACTTCAAGCGACGTACCCCCTAAATCTAAGAAATATCAACCGAGTACCCCAACCAATCTCTGCCTCAGACTCCACTCCCATAATAATAGTACTAATTGTAATGCAATTTCTTCCATTCATTTTTCATATACACACAATATAATCTTATTAACAATACATAAATACTCCAGTTGATGAGGACACTCAAGCTATGTCAGCTGAGGACTTCCTCTGAAGGTGGCCAGGAGTCCCTTTTGCCAAGCTTGGCAGGCAACAGCAGCATCCCTGAGTCACAGATGCTGACACCTCAGTGGCACAGGGATGCTGCCAGCAACTGCTATGCTTTGTGGAGGGGAGTTCTGGTCGCCTTTGGAGGAAGTCCTCAGCTGGTGCTCAGGGTGCTTGGGGATCCCCACCATCCACAGCAAGGGTCAGCAAGTACTTCAACACTGGAGAAATAAAACCAGAAATGCATTTCCTTTTCTGTTGAATACAATACAAAGACATCTGCTATATACATATTTCAGTCAATAAGTTCCTTGTCTTTGTTGTCTGGAGATTTATTTTTCCATCAAGTTGGTTCCAGATTTTCTCTTTTCTGCTTTCCTGTTTTCTGCAAATTCTTCTTCAAATGGTTGCTGTCTATTGGTTCCTCTTACCATAGTCCAGCATTTCTCTCTTCCCTTCCTCCCATTGTACAGCATCCTCCCTCCCTTCTATACTGGATTATTGTCCCTATTTTTCCCCTCCTCACTTCTGCACAACATTTCTTCCTCTCTCCTCCACCCCATGTGCCAACATGCCTCCATCTCTCTCTTTGTCCACCATCTCTCATTCCCTCCCTCGCTGCAAAGGGAGTGAGGAAAGACAGAGAGAATGAGGGATCCAGGGTGCATCTCTCCCACCCCGTCTACTGCTATATCCAACATTTCTCCCTCTTTCATTCCCCGGACCATGTGCAGCATCTTTTACCCCTGCCCATCAATCCCCTGCCCACCATTTCTCCTTCTATCATCCCTCTCCAGTATCATGCCACATATCTCCCTCCATTCCCTCCACCACTATGTCCAACATTTCTCCCTATTGCATCCCTTTCAATCTTCCCCACTGTTCCCTCTCTACTACCATAGCCAACACTTCTCCCTCTCATCCTTCTCTTTCCCATGCATTTCTACCTCACTCCTTGTCTTCCCTATACCCAACAATTATCCTTTTTCCCCCCTTTCTCCATGTGCACCATCTCTTTCCCTCTCACTCACACACTCATGCCCAACAATTCTCCCTTTCTATTCCCTCTCCCACCTCAGTGTCTTTTTCCCTCCCTCCTATGTCCCAAGTTTGTACCCCGTTCCTCCCTTTCTTCTGTGTCCCAAGTTCATGCCCCCTCCCTTCCTTTTGTGTCCAAACACATTCCCTCCCTTCTGTGTCCTGAGTTTGTGCCCCCCTCCCTTCTTCCCTTCTGTGACCTGAGTTTGTGCCCTCCTCCCTTCCTCCCATCTGTGTCCTGAGTTTGTGCCCCCTCTCTCCCTTACTTTTCCCAATGAGCTCACTTGCACTCTTCAGGGCCGTCCAGGTGGGCCTTCTTCTTCATTCTTTCAGCCGCTTGCTTCTTCGCAGGGTTGCGAGCAACAGCTCCTGCATGCTGCATGTGGCTGACTAAGGAGCCCTCCCTCTGATGTCAGCTCTTATGTTGGAGGGAAGGCTTCCAGGTTGGCTTTGGCAGAGTGCTGGGAGCCTACACGTGGTTTTGTGAAGGGAGCATGTGGTTGGAGGACGGGAAGAAGAAGATGCTGCTGAGGCTGCTAGTCCAGGAGGGATACAGGAGCCAGCCTGACAGCCACAGTGGCATCGGCAGAAGGGAGGGAGGATGAGGCAGTAGCAGTATCAGCAGTGGCAGGAGGGCAAGAGATGACAATGTCATGTACCCCATACTGGTACACGTATCCTCCTGGGGTATACTTACCATGTGTTGAGAACCTCTGTTCTACAATATGCTGCCTTACAAAAGAATACTGCCAATGTGTTATGGTAACAGGTTGCAAGCTATGTATAAAAATATACTAATAACTACAAATATTTGAGGGGATGCTAAAATGTTCTCAGCCCAAAAAGAAGAGAATGACTTGGAGCCATGAAACTTACAAGTTATTCCACATATTCACCTCTAAGTTCAACACACTTGGCACATCGTGTCTGAAGTTTCTGCAACTCTTTCAAAAAAATAGTCTGATATCTGGTCACTGAAATACTGCTCCACTGCTGCAATCACCCCCGAATCACTTGAAAATTGTCATCCCATCAAACTCTTTTTAAGGTTTAGAAACAGAAAATAGTCAGATGGAGCAAGATCTGTTGAGTAGGGTGGATGGTCTATGCACTGAAACCCCAACTATGTCAGAACATCCATCGTTTTGCCAGCCTTGTGAGCAGGTGCATTGTCTTGCAAAAAGAGAAGTCCTTTCCACAGCTTCCCTCTCCTTTCAATGCCTCCTTTAATCTGCGCAACAAGTTACAGTAGTATTCTGCATTAACTGTTTGGCTCCTTGAAAGATAGTCAGTCATTACAACACCTTCCTGATTCCAAAACACTGTGGCCTTGACCTTTCCTGCTTGGATCTTGAATTTCTTTGGCCTTGGAGAACCTGAGTGCTGCCATTACCTAGACTGTTTCGTCTCAGGATCATATTGCTGTAACCACTTTTCATCAACAGTAACTAGTCATTCCCAAAAGTTGACACCAGCTTGCTGAAAATGCTGCACAATCAACTTGGAAGTATCCATTCAACATTGTTTTCTCATCAACATTCAAACATTTGGGCACCCACTTGGCTGACAGCTGTGGCCAGGCATGGCCGATTGGACGTGTCCAGGGGCCAATACCCTAAGTCACACAGACCTCGGCCGAGTGAAAGCAAGGTATGGGTAGCTGGGAAGGACTGCAATAAAGTTCAAAAATAGTGCAAAACACCTGGGTGCCACAAAATATATCTTTATTTCACACCATACTTGGTGCATGTAACTAGGTTAGTAGCAATTCAAAATGAGTTCCAAAAATACCAGCAAACAATAATAATCAGTTTATATACTGCAAGGCCATGAAGTTCTATGCGGTTTACAATAATTTAAAAAAAAAAAAAAAAATTACAATTAAAAAGAAGTTGAATAGAACTAAAAAATTAAGAAGCTAATAATTAAGAAACTATAATAATCGAAATGGTCCATAATAAAATTTTTTCTAATTAGCTGCCTAAATATTTTGTAAACAGATATGTCTTTAAATGTCTCCTAAATTCCCATAGGTACTAGTAAGCATAAGCAGTTGTTCTAAATCCTTACCCCATAATGCTGCACAAAATACAAACAAAAACAATCCATTTTGTTTCCTTTATTTGGCTTGTTACCATCCACTGGCTTCAATTTCAGCCTTTTAATGGCCTTCTCTGAGGCTCTCAGGCCTACACCTGCCACACTGGGGTAGGCCCTTCCCGGCCCAGCCACTGTTTTCCACCTGGCTTGTTCAAACAGATTCTGCTATGACTTCTTGTAAGTTGTTTCACTGGGGGAAAAATCCACTTTGGGTTTTTATTAACCAAAATACCCCCAGAGGTGTTGGGATCTGTACCCGCACTGTAGATTTTGATGTACAAAAATCCCAACCAAGATCCCACTAGATTTTGAATAAAGAGTTCCTCAGTGTCCTGTGGCCATCAGTGCTTTAGGTAACCAATTTTCAGGCACTGCCCCAAACCACATCACAGAAAAACAAATTCAGTCCTGCTTGGATTTAGGCTGTGCAGTTTTCTTCAAGTTTCATACAACAAGTGAAAAAAAACCCTCTTTTAGACAGAGGCTTTAAATAATACAGCCTGGCTAGTCTGGAATCATTCACCAACAATTTCCTCTTTATAAACTCCAAACATTTCTACTGTTCCTCAACCCCAGTCCATTAAATCAGGGTCAGTTGCGTATGAAAAATCCTCACTCATTTCTTCCATATTGTGAGCTTCATTCATTTCTATATCATTTTCATTTGTGTAGGAGTCCTCAACAAAATCCTCCCAATCCTGAAGTCCTACCTGCCCTTCTGGAGTAAAAGGCTCTGGCACACTTCTGTTTCCTGACAGAGAAGGTCTGGTTCCCTTCTCTCTCCCCCCCTGCTGCCTGCAACTAGGAACCCTACCCTTTTCTCTCTCAGTGGCTAACTGCCTGTGCTGTAGTACAGGTGTGTCTTTGGTTCTGGCTAATTCTGAGCTCAGATGCTTGTTCAGCTGGCTCAAACCAGTTCTGGATTTGCTAGGCACTGGAGCTATTCCAGTCCTGGCTTTAGAAATTATCTGCCCTTGGCCTGATGGGATTTGTAGTCCTGTTACTTTGCTTTTCACTTGCTGCTTCAAAAAAGGTAAACAGGCATGAGGAGTCTCTACCTCCTTCTGTGCACTGCTATGCAAAGGCATTTTCTTCCTTGGCAGTGCCCTAGGAGGAATTTTAGGTTTATCTACTGTTTTCTCCTGGGACAATTCCCTACTTTGCTCATCAGTTCTGGGGCACTGCAAGGATTCCTTTGCTTTCACATGGAGTTCCCTGTGATACAGCATACCTAACGTGACCATTTATTTTTTTCATCAAAACGGGACATCTATTAATATTCAGTCCCGCCCCCAATCCCGCCCTAGCCCCACCCAAATTCTGCCCTAGCCCCGCCCCCAATCCCACCCTAGCCCCGCCCCAAATTTCTTCCATTCATTTTTCATGTACACACAATATCTTATTATTTCATAATGGTAACCATAAAATTAAAAAAAAACCACAAAGCACCCTATACGCAGAGAAAATGTTAATTTTTTATATTTGGGGGGTTTTCAATGATGTCACCTCAGTAACTATAGAAAAATAGACAAATATAGGGCAAAATATAGACAGCAGATATAAATTCTCAAAACTGACACATTTTTATCACTAAATTGAAAATAAAATCATTTTTCCTACCTTTGCTGTCTGGTGATTTCATGAGTCTCTGGTTGCGTTTCCTTCTGACTGTGCATCCTTTCATTTCTTTCTTTCTTTCTGCACTCAGGCCCAACAATTGTCCCTTTCTATTCCCTCCCTCCTTCCTTCCTATGTCCTTAGTGCCCCCAGTGCCTCATTCCCATGTCCCCCTCACTGCCTTCCAGACTTTGTCCCACCACCACCCCCAAAGCCAGCCTGCCTGCCTACTTACCTGCCTACCTACCTACCTCCCGCGCCAAATTGACATCAGAAATAAGGCTTCTAGGCCGCGATTAGCAGCAGCAGCAGCAGGGAGGTAAGCAGCGGCAGTGGACCGGGGTTAAATCGGGCACTGGAGGGAGGCCAGGGCAGGATTAATTCTTTGAGGGCCCCTAGGCACACAAGTACACTTAGCCAAGCAGGCCCTAGTTCTCCCCTACATCCTAGAATTGAACCTTTGCCAGAACCCTCTAGGGCATTGCCTTGTGTGTTATTCCCAGTAGGAGTGAGTAGGCTGAGTGCAGAAGTTTCTATGGGAGGTAATTCATCACAGGCTACCTTTGGGTCTAGTGCCGGCAAGAGAGAGTTTGGAAACCTCAGTCTGTCCATCAGAGATTGCTCTGGAAGCCATTTAAATGTGTCTTCAAAGATCCTGCCTGCAGTCGTATAGAGTACTGGATGGATTTGCTGGCAGCAGCACTCCCCACTCTCCCCACGCAGCCGACCCTCCGACCGTGAAACGACTGACATATCTCCCTCAACAGCAGCGTCGGCAGCGCTCTAAACAGGCTGCTTTGCAGCCTTCTCCCGCCACCGATTCCCTCTGCTGCATCACTGATCAGCATCGTGACACAGGGAAGGCCCCGGCAGGAGAAGGCTACAAAGCAGCCTGTTTAGAGCGCTGCCGACGCTGCTATTGAGGGAGGTATGTCAGGCGTCTCGCGGTGGGTGGGTCAGCTGCGCGGGGAGAGGGAGGAGTGCTGCTGCCGGCAATTCCAGCGATGGAGTCGGCCGCGAAGGTGAGGGAGATGGGCTAGTTAGGGGGAGAAATGGCCGGACTGCTAGGACCCTTTAATCCAGCCCTGAGGGAGGCTTTTTTTTTTGTGCGGCAGGGAGGGACAGGAAGCGATCACCTGTCCCGTTGTCCCCGCGCACAGCTTAGGGACGCTGTCCCTGAAAACGGGACATTTTTGGTGTCCTGAAGCTGTGTGTAGGGACAACAGGACAGGGGATCCCAAAATGGATTAGTCCCGTTCAAAACGGGACATATGGTCACCTTAAGCATACCCAGCTGTTCGTGGATTGTACACCCAAAACTTTCCCTGGATATCTGTAGTGTCTCTGCAATTGTTTCAGCCAATATTCGTCGATCTGCCAAAATCAGGTCATAGACATGTTCAACAATTTCAGGAGTTGCCACTGTTTGAGGCCTCCCAGACCTTGCTGCATCTTCAGTCTTCAAATCTCCACACTGAGAATTTGCACACCACTTCTTCACTGTGAAGTATGATGGGCATTTGTCACTCAATGTTTGCATCTTAGATTAATGGATTTCCTTTGGAATTTTCTTCTGCAGGGAATAGGAACTTCATGACAGCTTGGAGTTCCACACTTGAAAACTCTATACTTTTCATTGATATGGTTCAATGAATGATCTGAAACAATATCAAAATATAGCATTATGATTCTGCAAATTGGCACATTGCAAAATAAAATAACACTCTTTTCAACTACAGTGGCAAAATAATGCTCTGTGCAGTGCTGCGTGCATCTGGTAGCACTATAGAAATAATTAATAGTAGTAGTAGATGCTGCTACCCTGGACGGTGCCTAGTTTAAACATCTCCCTACTCCCTCCCTGCCCTTTATCTTCGTGGCAGGCGATGTCTGAACTGCCTTCTTACAGCAGCCGGAGTGTTGAAGCTGCGTGTGGCTGCCATAAAGGTTATCTCTGATGCAACCGGAAGTTGCATCAGAGACGACCTTTCTGGCAGCCATATGCAACTTCAACACTCTGGCTACTATAAGAAGACAGTTTAGACATCGCCAGCCACGAAGATAAAGGGCAAGGAGGTTTGTCGGCACAGTTGCCGGACCGGTCCTGTTGTCCGGGGGGGGGGGGGGGGGGGGTGCATGGCGGAAGCGGCTACGAGGTGTTCTCGCTGCAGGGGAGGGGGTGAAAGTGCCATGAAGGTAAGGGGCAGGGAGGGAGAAAGGGAGAAAAGGTGAAACAGAGAGTGGGGAGAAGATGCTGAAGGGAAATGGGGACCAGAGAGTGGGGAGAAGATGCTGAAAGGAAATGGGGAAGAGAGATTGGGAGAAGATGTTGAAGGGAAATGGGGAAGAGAAAGTGGGGAGAAGATGCTGGCAGGGAAGAAGACAGAGATGCCTAAGGTGACCATTTATTTTTTTCATCAAAAGGGGACATCTATTAATTCTCAGTCCTGCCCCCAATCCCTCCCTAGCCCCGCCCCAATCCCACCCTAGCCCCGCCCCCCAATCCCACTCCCAATTTATTCCATTCATTTTTCATGTACACATAATATCTTCATATTAATTCATAATGGTAACCTTAAAATTAAAAAAAACTACAAAGCACACTATACGCAGAGAAAATGTTAATTATCATTTATAGTTGGGGGGTTTCAAAGATGTCAAGGCAAATGACTTTAAAATATGCAATGTCACCTCAGTAACTATAGAAAAATAGACAAATATAGTGCAAAATATAGACAGCAGATATAAATTCTCAAAACTGACATGTTTTGATCACTAAATTGAAAATAAAATCATTTTTCCTACCTTTGCTGTCTGGTGATTTCATGAGTCTCTTGTTGCATTTCCTTCTGACTGTGCATCCTTTCTTTCATTTCTTTCTTTCTGCACTCAGATCCAACAATTGTACCTTTCTATTCCCTCCCTCCTTCCTTCCTATCTCCTCAGTGCCTCCTTCCTATGTCCTTAGTGCCCCTTCCTATACCCTTAGTGTCCTCGGTTCCTCCTTCCTATGTCCCCATCACTGCCTTCCAGTTTTTGTCTCCACCCCCTCCCCTATGCTCTGGCATCTCTCTTCTCCTTTCCTTCCTTCCTTCCCACTCCACCCCATGATCTGGCATCTCTATCTCCTTCCGATCTCTCTCCTCTCCTTCCATCTCCCCCTCCCACTCCATTATCTGGCATCTCTTCTTCCTTCCTCCTGGTCTGTCATCTGTCTCCTCCCCCTCCCCCCATATACCCTGACATCTCTCCCCCCTCCATGGTCTGATAGCTCCTTTCCTTTTCCTCCCTCCCATGATCTTGGCATCTCTTTCCTCTCCTCTCCCTTCCCTGGTCTTCCTTTTTCCCTCTCTCTTCTCAGTTGGGTGCAGCATCAGCACTTCTCTTCCCCTATCCCCTCCCCAATTTGGCGCAGTAGCAGCTTTTCAATTCCCCTCTCCACCCCCCCTTGGGTGCAGCAGCAGCAGCTTTTCTCTTCCCCCTCCCCCGCTTGGGTGCAGAAGCAGCATGTTTTCTATTCCCCCCTCCCCCCTTGGGTGCAGCAGCATCATTTCTCTTCCTATCCCTCCCATCGGCAGTCACAAGTTTCCCTCCATCGCTGACCTATCTTCCATAGGTCAGCGATGGAGGGAAGCTTACAACTTGCTTCGGGCCTTCCTCGTTGCCGGGTCCTGCCTTCGCGGAAACAGAAAGTAGGCAGGAGTCAGACCCGGCAGTGAGGAAGGCCCGAAGCAAGTTGTAAGCTTCCCTCTGTGTCTCGCTTAGCTTATACTTGAGGAGAAAGACTAACTCATTCATTAACTCCGATTTAAAAATCTGACCTAAAATCTTCTGAGACTAAAAACAGTGATGTGCTTCTGCTCCGAAGCTCTACGTGTGCTTGCCAGCTTCCCTTCTCTTTCCCCCCCCCCCTGGACGTAACTTCCGGTTTCGGAGGGAAGAGAAGGTAAGCCGGCACGCACACGTTAGAGCCCAGAGCATGGGTTCAGTTTGTATGCGGAAGTCAACCTGGGAAGGAGCATCGGCGGCAGCAGCAGGATTAGCCGGTGCGGAGAACACTGCAGGGGTTTGGCGCTGGACCGACCGTCCCCTTGTCCCCGCGCACAGCTTCTGAAAATGGGACATTTCGGCTGTCCCGAAGCGGTGGCTCGGGACAACGGGATGATCGGTCCAATAACGGGACTGTCCCGTTGAAAACGGGACGTATGGTCACCTTAGAGATGCCAGACTATGGGGGGAGTGGAGGGAAGAAGATGGGTGCTAGACCAATTTGGAGGGGGAGATAAAGGGAGAGGCACAGTAACAGAGCAAATGGAAGACACAGAGAGAAGAGAGACAGTGGATGGAAGGAATTGAATGAGAAGATGAGGAAAGCAGAAACCAGACAACAAAGGTAGAAAAAAAAATTCTATTTCTTTTTCTTTTCGCTTCAGGATAAGGTAGTATATTAGTTGTGTTGATAAAAATTTATAAACAAAGCCCTGCCAGCTGAACATCTCTTTCTCCAGTTCAGCAGCCAGAACTTTGATTTATAAGGAAGGAATAAGCTAAATATTGCAGTACTGAGGCTTGTATGGATGCTGCGGGGACAGTGATGGGGCGGTGAATGGGATGGCAGCAACGGGGCGGTGAAGGGAATGGCGGTGACGGGGCGGTGAAGGGGACAGTGGGCCGGGGACAGATTTTTTCCCCATGTCATTCTCTACCATTGCTTTGAGACGTCACCTAGCATATGGAATCCGGAAGGGATGTAACAAAATGGAAGATTAAGTTTATACCTTTGATAATCGTCTTTCTGTTAGTCCCTGTAGGATTCCATACCACCTGCCCTCTCTGGGGATCTTCCCTCATACCCCCTTGTCATGGATTTGTTCAGGTATGTGGCTTGGCTTTTGGACTTAACTGGATATGTTTGCTAGCTCTCAGGCTAAAGGGGTGGAGCATGTGCTCAGAAAAGTGTTGGATTTCTGCAACTCCCAGATTTCAGGTTGGGATTGAACACCCTAGCATACGGAATCCTACAGGGACTAACAGAAAAAAGCTTATCAAAGGTATAAACCTAATGTTCCATTCGTACCTCTTTTTCTTCTTCGCTGGCAGTGAGCATGCTGGAATAGCCACAGCTTACAAAGGTAAGACTTCCTGGTTCATAGACAACCCCGCGAAAGACAAAGGCGCGCGCTGACAACTGAGTGCAAGATGGAGGCGCGTGCCGAAGAAAATTACAGTTTTTAGGGGCTCGGAAGGGGGGTTTTGTTGGGGAGCCCCCCCAGTTTACTTAATATAGATCGCGCCGGTGTTGTGGAGGGTTTGGGGGGTTGTAACCGTCCACATTTTACTGTAAACTTAACTTTTTCCCTAAAAACAGGGAAAAAGTGAAGTTTTCAGTAAAATGTGGGGGGTTACAACCCCCCACACCCCCCACAACGCCCCCACAACGCGGCACGATCTCTATTAAGTTAAGTGGGGGGGTTCCCCCCACGCCCCCCTGTCGTAGCCGTAAAAACTGTAATTTTCTGTGGTGCGCGCCTCCGCGCCGCATTCAATTGCGCGCGCCTTTGTCCCGGCGCGCTTTTGACCTGACACCAGACTTCCTTCTGGCATCACTTCCTGGCCCCATGCACAGAAAGTGACATCAAAAGAGGAACGAAGCTGGCGAGAGCAGTGTGTAGAACCAGTTGCATAGTAAGGGGGGTGGTCTGACACTCCTCCTCCTCGCTGCCCCTCATGCTCCTTCCCACTTCTCCCTCTACTGTTCTCACGCTTTTACTCCCTCCCCCTCTGTACCTCTAGCTCTTTGCAACTCCAACCAGCTGCTCACACCAGCATCGATTCTGTTGTCACTTCCGGGTTCTGCACCTAGGAAGTGACAACAGATAGATAGCTGAAGTGGGCAGCAAGTTGGTGGGAAGGAGCGCCTCTCATCCTTGCTATGTCACTGCATTGAACATCTTGCTTGCTGCCAGCTAAGTTGTGAAGAGGTACTGGGGGGAGAGGGGTTTGCTGTGATGTCAGAGGAATGGGATGATCAGGGGGGTGAAGAGAAGAAGTGCACTCCTGCCAAGTTGGTGCCCGGGGCAGTTCGTACCCTCTTCCCCCCCCCCCTCCTCCTTACTACACTACTGGTGAAACTTACAGGAAGTGGACAGTTTATGATCAAAATTCTGTCCAGGCATGAGGATCATGTCCCTGGCCCTTCTCTCCCCTTAGTCTGTCTATTCCTCCTCCCTACACGTAGCCTACATACTACAACCTGTGCTGTTCCAGGCTCCTGCTGCTATCACTGCAAGCTCTCTACTTCAATTGACATAAACAAATTCTGGCCCTGATGCTCAAAGCTACCACGAGTTTAAGCATGCAGTTAATGCCAGGTGTACATGCACATTATTGTGTGCCAAATGCTTGGAGGGCTAAAGCACGGGTATTGACATGCACAGTACAGATAGCCACAAATTGTATTGGAAAGCATTAAAATGGATGTTAATGAGGTCAGTCAGTATTCCTTCGTAGTGCACAGAAGGAAATGATGGCCTTTAATGCTATAAAGCTTTTTTTGTCACATCAGGGGCAGCGTTGAATGTTTTCAGGGGAGGATTTCTTGTCAATTTTTCACATCAAACTAGAGTTACCACACCAGATGTCTGAATTTACCCGGACATGTCCTTTTTTTTAGAGGACTGTCCAGGTGCCTGGACAGGTTTTCAAAACCCATCAGTTTGTCCAGGTTTTGAAAAGTGTTCAGCTCGGGGGCCATGTTGGGAGGGCCTTTGCACATATGCACAGATGCGACGTAAAATAACATTATTTGCTGATGACGCCAAACTAAGCAATGTAGTGGGCAAAAGCACAACAGACATAAATTCAATGTCCGACAACATGATGCACGACCTATTCCTACTGGAGCGCTGGTCTAGGTCCTGGCAACTCAGCTTCAATGCCAAAAAATGCAAAGTCATGCACCTGGGCAGCCAAAATCCATGCAAGACTTACACCCTTAATGGCGAGATCCTAACAAGAACTGAAGCAGAACGAGACTTAGGGGTGATTGTCAGTGAGAACATGAAGACTGCCAATCAAGTGGAGCAAGCTTCATTCAAGGCAAGGCAAATCATAGGTTGCATACGCAGGAGTTTCATCAGCCGTAAGCCTGAAGTCATTATGCCGTTGTATAGATCCATGGTGAGGCCCCACCTGGAATACTGTGTGCAATTCTGGAGGCCACATTACCGTAAGGATGTGCTGAGACTGGAGTCGGTCCAGAGAATGGCCACCCGGATGGTCTCAGGACTCAAGGATCTCCCGTACGAGGAACGGCTGGATAAGTTGCAGCTGTACTCACTCGAGGAACGCAGAGAGAGGGGTGACATGATCGAGACATTCAAGTATCTCATGGGCCGCATCGAGGTGGAAGAAGATATCTTCTTTTTCAAGGGTCCTGCGGCAACAAGGGGGCATCCATGGAAAATCAGGGGCGGGAAACTGCACGGGGACACCAGGAAATTCTTTTTCACTGAAAGGGTGGTTGATCGCTGGAATAGTCTTCCACTTCAGGTTATTGAGGCCAGCAGCGTGCCTGATTTTAAGGCCAAATGGGATAGACACATGGGATCTATTCACAGAGAAAGGTAAGGGAGGGTCATTGGGGGTGGGCAGACTAGATGGGCTGTGGCCCTTATCTGCCGTCTATTTCTATGTTTCTATGTTTCTATGATGATGTAAATCGTATGTGCGCATGTGTGTGATATCATCATGTCACATCCATACATGCACGGAGATCCTCCAGACACATCCCCAAATAGACGAGGTTTTTGTGGGTCCAAAAACTTACAATGAGAACTAGTATCAAGTCGCTGCATTGGCTTAGCAGGACATGAAGAGCAGCTCACACTGCAATGGACCAGACAATAGGAGAGACAGAGTTACATTGCAACCACCAGTGAGCCACCAAGAAGAGATAAGAGGAAGGCCAAGGAGGCATGGGAAAGATGAAACACTAGGGGATAGAGATGAGAGGATCCTGTCCGGCTTATACTCCTGACTCTCCTGACTACCCCACACCCCCACCTACCTCCTCTGGCACTGCAATTTGAATCTTTGGGCAGCTGGCAGTGGCAACGAGGTGAGCCTGCTGCTGACGGCCTGCTCCAGAAACCCCTCTCTGTAGGTTCCGCCTATGCAAGAACAGAAAGTTGCAGCAGAGAGGCTGACAGCAGCGGGCTCACCTCACTGCTGCTTCAAGCTATCCAAAGATTTAGTTGCAGCAGTGGGGAGTAGGTAGGTGGGGGCTTTATGGAGTTAGGAGTAAGGTTACCAAATGCCTGGGAAAACCCATTGTGACAGGATGAAGTTTCCTGTCACTGGCATTCTACCAGAGGGCATCTGAGCAGCTAAATGAAGGGACTAATTTGCATAAGAGCTGCAAATTCTGCTGGGAGCTGACCACTCACCCTGAGTGAGCTATGGTGCTAAAAAGGACAACTCCCAGGCAGAGAGCAGGGTGACTCTTGGAAGGAGGAATACTGGCCTAACTGCTGGTAAGCTCTTAAGGCCACTGCTGACTGGCACTGATTGGGGGCCCAGTACAGTGGAGTGGCCAGAAGCCCTTAAGGCCACTGCTGACTGGCACTGATAGGGGGCCCAGTGCAGTGGGGTAGAGTGGCTAGGCTGACCAGTCCTGATGGGGGGATTAATGCAGCAGCAAAAAAGCCTGGTGGTGGGAGAGTCCATGGGGACCTATGCATGGCAGAAAAGAGGTGGAAGAGTAGCCAGAGGGCCAGGTAGAACCTGGAGTCCAGCAAGGGGCTCAGGCTTGACAACTGGTGGTGGGACCTGTGAAGAAGAAGAATCAAGATGGTGGGGACCCAAGTGGCTGGGGAGCAGAGGGATTGGTGGTGGCCCCACAAGAGGTAGCTAGAAGAGCTGGAGTCCAAGGCTGAGGGGGTCTGGAGGCTGATCAGCGGTGGGACCGGCAGGACTAGTGGCAACTGGCAGAGAAACTGATAATGACACAGAAAGCTGGCAAAAGACTCCCCAAGAAGCAACCTGGAAGACCCTGGGAGCACTGGACAGAGATCTAAGGTGCGTCTGGAGGAGGGACTGGCTGGGACAGTGGCAACCTGCAAAGTGACCAGTAAATGGCACTGGAAGCTGCCAAAGACCTTCAGGGTCAATGCAGGGTCAAAAGGAGGACTCGGGAAAGAGCCTAGAGGAGATGGAGGAACCGGGAGAACTATGGAGTCCAGGGAGGACCCAGAGGATGACCAGGATGAGCAGGGAAGACCTGGTCATGGATATTTAAGAACGTATGAATGTGTTTAACCCTGTTGTGTTATGTTTTAACAGAGAACAAAGGTGCCTGGGGGTGGATATGTGATGTGTGTTAACCACTCGGCCCTGTCGCATGATGACACACGGACATGTTCTCTTTTTAGAGGACTGTCCGGTGGCCTGGAGGGATTTCTAAAATCTGGCATTTTGTCCAAGTTTTGGAAATCTCTGACCTCAGGAGGCTTCATTTGGAGGGCATCTGCGCATGTGTGAACGTTGACGTGACGATATATGCATGTGCACATGTGTGTAACATCATTATATCAATGTCCATGCACACGCAGACAAAGTGGGGGCAGAATGGGGAGGAGCTGGAGGTAGAATGGTACATGGCTGGGGGGTGGGACGTGGCAGAGCTGGAGATGGAATGAGGTGGGTGCTGGGGTTAGAATGGGGTGGGGCCAGGTATCCTCTTTTTTATAGAGGACATCTGGCAACCCTAAGCTGGACAGTCATTTCAACAGCACACTGGCAGCTGGCGGCAGGTTCCCCTGAAGTCTTCAAGCTTCCCTGAAATCTTTGGCTCTCCCTGAAGTCTTCACTAAAAATCATGTTTTTTGTACAGATGGGGGGGGGGGGGGTTTGTCAAAAAAATGATGGACCCTGGGTGTCACATATGCTAGGTATGCCACTGCATGAAAGAAAGACAAAGACGAGCACAGCAACTGTCACAGAGGAAAAAATCCACACCCAACAGCCAAGGACCAGAATACAAGCAATGGCAGTTCTGAATGACATGCTGAATATTAATGAGAGCAACATTAAAACACACACATGTGGATATTTAGATCAGATCTGCAACTTTTGTAATGCAAAACATTTTGAAGCAGAAAGATTTTCAGATTTTAAATTTTCACAATGTTGCTCAAAAGGAAAAGTACATCTTCCCCCAATCACTACAAATCCTTTTATCCAGCAACTCATGACGGGTCAGCATCACTACAGCAAAAATTTCTTCCATAATATATGATCCATAAATAGTGTCCTAGCATTTGCCTCCATGGGAGCAAACATTGCTCCACCTCCCTGGCTATGGCCCATACTGTTTCCGCATCCATGGTTCAGTTTGTCACAGAGTAGGCACACTGCACCCGGAACAGGGACAAAACAGACAGTATGCACAATTATATATTTTTGATCCCTCTGCAGCTGCAGAACAAAGACTGCTAATTTCATCAAACTCAGGAATAAATCCAGAACTTATGCAAACACTAAGCACACTTAAGCGCAATACAATCTATTTGCAGAGGCTTGCAAAATGTTGCAACAGGTTGACAAAGAATATGAGGAGGATGCCGCCAGAACAGGCAATGTTACTAATGAGGTGTCCGTGACAATAGTGCACGATCGTAAAAATGACCAAAAGCACTATAACGCACCAAAACAGAATGAGGTTGCATCTATTTTTCAAAATAATGACAGAGAACCATCACTTGAAAGAGATCTCCTTATACACTGCAAACCAAGTGCAGACGATCCAAAACAAAGGATAACACAAAAAAATTAGTATCCTTGATCCAAATCTGGAACCCATGGTTTAACCATTGCTGTTCCTCTATGGGGATCAAAGCTGAGGAATTGATATACCTTTGCAACACAGACCACAAGCCTTAATAGGCTTAACAAATCAGTCATGAAATCCAAGAGTTAGGGTAACACAAATGCAATATTATGGGTACCATCTTTCCATCAGAGATGTATTTAACCCCTTCTTACATGCTGGCCGCTTTATACAACAATAGCCAACAGACTAAATTACATAAGCCAAAATCAGCCAGAATTACGAGTAGAAAAATACTCAGGATTTAATTAATGAAGCCAATGACGCAGGCCTTCCTCATTTGCAGGTAGCTCCAGAAACATGCTACAAAATTATCAAGATGTCATGACAATTGTCAGAAAATATAAGCCTGATCTTTTCATTACAATGACATGCAACCCCAAATGGGAAGAGATTGTTCATAATCTACAACATGGTCAAACTGCTGATGCACGACTAGATTTAGTTGCAAGAGTATTTCACCTAAAACTAAAAGCTATCATCAATGATATCTGTAAAAATAATATTTTTGGACTAACAAAAGCCATTGTCTACATAACTGAATTTCAAAAGAGGGGTTTACCACATGCTCACATACTACTCATTCTTAAAGATGATAGTAAACCAAAAACAGAAATGATAGACAAAATTGTATCTGCAGAAATTCCAAATATAAACATCACTCCTCGCTTATATGCAATTGTAACAAAACATATGATTCATGGACCATGTGGAGCACACAATGTTAATTCTCCATGTATGACAAATGCACTAAGGATTATCCAAAGCAATTCCAGCAACTATGGCTAATATTAATGGTTTTCCCAAATACAGAAGACGAAACACAGGCCAAATTTCAAATGTTAATGGCAAGACAATTGATAATACTTGGGTTGTACCATATAATCCATATCAAGCCCTCAAGTACAATTGCCACATTAATGTTGAAGTGTGTGCTTCTGTGAAAAGCGTCAAATACCTTTTTAAATATGTGAACAAAGGTCATGATTGTGCAAATGTTGTAATTCAAGAACATAATAATTTAAATCACGATGAAATTAAAACCTTTATGAATTCAAGATATGTGAGCGCTCCTGAAGCAGCATGGCGTTTGAATGGATTTGAAATGCATTATCAATCACATACCATACATAGGGTAGTGGTGCATCTGCCTGATGAACAAACTGTATTTTTCAACCCAAATAACATTATTAGAGCGGCACAGATAGCTTCACAGTGCAATACTCATTTGACAGCTTGGTTCAAACTAAATCAAGACTAAGATGAAGCAAGGAGCATATTATACTCAGACATTCCTTTACACTATGTGTTTGACTCTGAACATTGTACTTGGAAATTATGTCAACGGGGTGCAGAAAAAGTTATTGGGTGCATGTATTCTGTCAACTTACTATCTGATCCAGAACGCTACGCTCTGCACCTCCTATTGCTCAATATTTCTGGTGCACTATCCTTTGAAGATCTAAGAACTGTAAATGGAAATATCTACCCCCACTTTCCAAGAGGCCGCCAAACAAAGAGGCCTCATTAATAATGATCAAGTGTGGGAGAACACTTTGGAAGATGCTGTCCAATACAGCATGCCTAAACAACTAAGGGAGTTATTTGCATACACCTGCATATTTGCCTCCCTACAAAATATGAATGACCTTTTCCTAAAATATGAACAATACCTCATTGAAGATTTAGTTCACACTAATATCACTCACAATAATGAGTGCATTGTATGCTGTAACATAGCACTCAAATAGCCAACGTTTTGCTACTCCATGGAAAAAAGTGTGAAGATTTTGGGATTACCATCCACACTGCCAAATACTGGCCTACTTACAAATACCTACGACCAAACCTTTCAAAAACAAACAGCTGAACAAATGTTGACAACCTTAAACATAGATCAAATAACAGCTTTACAAGAAATATTGTTGGCAACCCAAAATGACAACCTTTTCCATCGTTGTTTCTTCTTGGATGGCCCAGGAGATAGTGGTAAAACCTACCTTTACAAAATACTTCTCAGCACATTTCGTACACAAGGTAACATTGCACTCCCTGTAGCTCCACAGAAATAGCAGCCAATCTTCTTAAAGGTGGGAGAACATACCACTCCCAATTCAAATTACCTGTGCCTATACTTGAAAACTCAATATCAAATATGTGTCTACTGATGCTGAAAATATAAGATTCGCTAAACTAATCATTTGGGACAAATGTACTATGGCCCCATCTGTAGCTCTTGCAGTGGTTGACAAACTGCTGCAAGAAATAATGGATAACAACAAACCCTTTGGAGGAAAAGTTTTCTTGGTGGAGATTTCCATCAAACACGGTAATCGGACAAAAATTGTAGAGGCATGTATAAAGAATAACAAGCTGTGGCCCAAATTTAAAGTCCTCAACCTTAACAACAATATTCGCTCAGTCGACACTGATTTCAGCATTTGGTTCATCAAAGTTGGTAATGGTGATACGCCACACATTGACGGTTTGCCTGATGACATAATTGAAATCCCTTCCAAAATTTTAACCACAGACAATATCATCAAAGACTTTTTTGGAGAAAAAATTCCTATTGCCGATATTCCAAAATTAATTAAAAAAAATCTATACTATGCCCAAAAAACTCTGACGTTAACACCATAAATGAAGAGGTGCTCAACATTTTGGAAGGACAAACTGTAATATATCTCAGCTCAACCTCAATTGATGACTCAACTTAGGAAGATGCGTAAAATTATCCAATAGAGTTCCTCAGTGAGTTAACTCCAACAGGTATGCCGAAGCATAAACTCAACCTTAAAAAGGGAGCAATAATTATGCTCCTTAGAAACCTAAACATTAAAAGAGGATTGTGCAATGGTACCCGCCTCATTATTAATGACTTAAAGAACAACCTCATCATTGGTCAAGTAATAACAGGTTCAGCAGAAGGAAAGTTAGTTTTTATTCACTGTATTAATTTAGCTCCAACCTCCACTGATTTACCCTTTACATTACGAAGATGACAATTTCCAGTCACATTAGCCTTCACCATGACAATTTTTTTTTATTTTTTATATTCTTTATTCATTTTGAAAACTTACAGCAAGCGTACAGGAATATATCATTAGTAACAACAATAACACTTGTAATTCTCATATAATTCTTCTTTCAAATATTATAATCAATTATATCATAAATATAATATAAACACATAATATAGTGAAATTTCCAGAAAAACTCCCTCCCACCCCCCAATGTGTACATATATTCATCCAAGGAAAATGATATTTACTCCTTACAATATCATTCCAATGGCCCCCAGATCTTTATAAAATTATTATAGTTCCCTTTCTGTATTGCAATTGCTCTTTCCATCTTAAAAATATGGCATACCGTATTCCACCAAAATGTATAATTAAGATTAGTATAATTTTTCCAGTTATTGGTGATATGCTGAATAGCAACCCCAGTCAAGATTAATAATAGTTTGTTATTATGTGCTGATATTTGACTTTTTTTTCTCATAGCCATGCCAAACAGAATAGTATCATAGGATAATGCAACATGGTTTTCTAATAGACAATTTACTTGAGTCCAAATTGAATTCCAAAATAATCTTATATAGGGACAATGGTAAATTAAATGATCAAGTGTCCCCGCTTCCAGATTACAATGCCAGCATTTATTAGACTTAGAGCTATCTAACTTTTGTAAACAATTAATAAAGCTCAGGGGCAAACCATAGAAAAAGCTGGAATTTACTTGCCAGAAACAGTATTCAACCATAGCCATTTATATGTAGCTTTTTCAAGAGTTAGGAGTTTTTCTGACATTCTGATGAAATTGTAGATGGCCCTAACCAAAGGAAATTTTTTTTCTCAGTTCAGAGTCCTTATACACACTCAAGTAATTAACAGCTTAGAATCAGGAACTTTACCACAACAATGGAAAACATCTATCATTAACCCCATCATTAAAGATCAACAAGTTAGCGTTTCTTAAGAATCCAATTATTGTCCAATAGCGAAAATTCAGTTTTTAGCGAAGTTGGCAGAAAAAATTGTTTTCAACCAGATATCAGAATTAACTGAATCTACTAATATTTTGCACCCCCACCAAACAGGCTTTAGGATAAACCATTCAACTGAACATTCTCTATTAGGGATGCAAACTACCATACTTTACCATCTAGACCAGGGGTAGGGAACTCCGGTCCTCGAGAGCTGTATTCCAGTCGGGTTTTCAGGATTTCCCCAATGAATATGCATGAGATCTATTTGCATGCACTGCTTTCAATGCATATTCATTGAGGAAATCCTGAAAACCCGACTGGAATACGGCTCTCGAGGACTGGAGTTCCCTACCCCTGATCTACACCACCATAAATCTGTGGTCCTTATCTCCTTAGACCTCTCTGCTGCTTTTGATACGGTAGATCAAGCACTTCTCTTAGAAAGACTTGAATCCAATGGAATTACAGACCAGGTCCTCAAATGGCTACAATTTCTCAAATCGTCAATCTAAAGTCATTTTTAATAATACCTCATCAGATCTCTTTACTTGTTTAAGTGGAGTACCACAAGATTCTATTCTTTCTCCTTTACTGTTTAATATTTTCCTCTCTCCTCTACTTACCTTATGTCAATCAATTGGTTTTTCAGCATTTGCTTATGCAGATGATATCCAATTATTACACCCGCTAAACCTGGAAAATACCAATGAAATTACTGAAATTAACAATAAACTCAGATTAGATTATGGCTGAAAGAAAATATGCTAGCCTTAAACGCTTCAAAAACAATATTAATGTTCTTCCCCTGGAAAGAGGGAATAGCACTAAACTTTCCAATTCTTCTTTATACCTCCCCCCTGGACCATGTTGACTGTATTAAAATCTTAGGGGTTGTATTTGATAAAAAAAACTAACCTTCCATAACCATATAAGTTCTGTTATTAAATCATGTTTTTTCAAGCTGCAACTGATTCGCTCAATTTCTAAATTCTTAGAACCAAAATCCATTAACAACATTCATCAATCATTGTGAAATTAGATTACTGTAATAGCTTATTTACAGGAGTACCCCAGAAAGAATTAAAATGTTTACAAATAATTCAAAATGCCGCAATAAAATTAATAACAAAATCTAGAAAATACGACCATGTTACCCCCCTACTTCGAAATGCCTATTGGCTGCCAATTAATCAAATAATTTCTAACAAAATCTCTCTCATAATATTTAAAACAATTAATTCTAAACTGCCCCAATTTATTGATAAATATCTTATCCCGTATGACCCACCCCGCAGTCTTAGATCATCTAATCGTAAATTGCTGTTGGTCCCCTCCCTTCATATAATAGGAATCAAAAGGCATGACATTTTCTCAGTTGTAGCCCCTCAACTTTGGAATACCCTACTAGCTCTTGTTAGAGAAGAAGCTAATCTCGAACATTTCAAAAGCCTACTCAAGAGTCTACTGAATATATGCATAATTGGTGCAAAACTGTGAGTGTGTGCAGGGCCAGCTTAACCTATGAATCAGGTGAGGTTCTGGTCTAGGGCACCGGTGATAAAGAGCACAAAATGTCGGGGACAGTGACATCACTGGTCCTGTAATAGGTTAAGCCAGCAGTTCTTTCTCCTCCCCTCCCAGCGCAGCTCCAAATCTCTTCCCTTCCTCCTGCACAAGTCCAGTGCCTCTCTTCTTTGGCCTCCCTTAGCTTCCCCAGGCCAGTGAAGAACAAGTTTGCTGGTCTGGGGGTGTTTAGGAAGGCCAAGGAAGAGGCACTGGCAAAGAAAGTTTTGCTGGACTGGGAGTAGTTAGGAAGCTGAGGAAGAGGTGCTAGACTTGCAAGATGGGGAGAGGTGCTGGACCTGTGTGGGAGAAAGAAACAGTAGTGATGCCAGTCCTTGGTGAGAGAATAGGGGAGGGGGAATGTCGGGCTAGGGGTGAAGAAAGGAAGCTATGTCAGACTGTGAGAGGTAGCGAGAGAGGGACATGTCAGATTATTGGGAGAAGGTGCAGGTGGGGGCATGGTGGTGGGGGGGGTTCAAAACCAAGAATTGGTTCAGGGGGCCACAGCCTCTTGAGGTGCTTTTCAGAATTACCCTGAAAGTGTCAAGCCATCTTATTAACTGTTAATATGGCCGTACAATACCAGTACATACTAATTCCTGCATTAAATTCTTAAAGCACTTCATTTAAATGGCCTAAAAGACCTGGCTGTGGTTTCACCAAAATGGCTTCCTCAAGGAAGATTTAGACAGAAACATTAGCTTGTGCAATGTTGTTGGGCTTTTTTTTATTATTATCTCCAAAACTGAAACAGAATAAAAACATTTCAACATTGGCACTGCTGATCATGCTATCCATAATTTTTAGCTAACTAGCTTTTTCTTTCTTTTGCAGACTATGTATATGCATTAGGAAGACCTGTATCTTCTCGATATGCAGAAGGTTTGTTTCCACAGTACAGAAAGGATGACAGAGCGTACAATGTAAGTGTGAAAAGGCTGAAAGTCACAGAATAGAAATGATGTGGCTCCTCATCTAAAACTCTAGCTGAACCCTTTCCAGCAAATATCACACTGGTCTTGAATTGCTTCCATTTAGTGAAGTGGTGCTGTTTTTTACAGCAGTGGCTTAGTCATTTGAAAATATTGATTGACCAGTGTAGTGCTATCTAGCAGTATTATGACATAGTAGCATAGCCAGTCCTGCATGCATTTCCCCCTTCCTCTCTGCATGTGTGCTACTGTACTGACGGGGATGCTGAACTCCACCAGCCAAATAAATACAGCACTTCCGTTCCTCACTCCTTTTTATGTGCTCTGAGCTTATTCCCACAGAAAGCACTTCTGTTTCGCCTTGTCAGGGCTACTTCAGGGGAAAGAATCTGTAAAAAATTATTTCTTTCTTTCTTTTTTTTAAAATCTTTATTGAATCTCCAAAACATTGTACAGTATATATAAACATTGTAATATGATTGTTTTTCTTTCATAGATCTTCTTACACATCCAGGGCGGGGGGGGGGGGAGGGAGGGAGAGATATTTGGAAGAATTAAACTATATAAGTATAATATTGGTAATAATTAATATGAGTTAACATGTTATAATAAGAGAAAGAGGAGGAAAATGGATATTTTCTTCTTTATTTGTATATTAAGGTGCATTTTATTAAAACTTTTAATGTTATATTATCTGTAATGTAAAAAATTCTTAGCATTATTCTCTCCAAACACTTCCACAACATAAACGAGTAGAAATGGCGCCATTCTGAGGAGCTATTGCAATCTGTTTTACACAGAATTAACTCTATGTTCACACAAGAATGATATATTTGACAGAAAATGAATATTTGAAAATCTATTTCTAAAATGAAAGATTGACCGATTGATTGAAAATATATATGTACGGAGTTTTTTTCAGACCAGTGATGAAACGGGTGGCTTAGGGTACTGATTAGGATGAGGTCTGTTTTTCTCCGTTTTTCTTAAGTTATTTATTTTTCTGTCTTTTTTGTTTTTTTATTCTGTTTTTGGTGTGAATGAGGTTTTTCTGGTAAATGAATACAAAGTACGTTTTCATTTTGAATTTTGTATATGGAACACAGGTTGGCCCATGGATTTCTGAAGTGTTTTTTTTGTGGTTTTTTTACAATTGTCTGTTCTTTGTTGGTTGAATAAGTACTTAGTGTTGCTTCAGGATAGCCTTATTACGTGATATAACAGAAGCATAGCCACAGGGGAGCCTGGGCCCCCCTCATTGGGCTATGGTTCCCTCCAGAACTCTAGCACCCCTTTTACCTCTGCTGGTGGAGCTGCCAAATCCCTCCAGCTAAACGAATGCAGTGTCGCTGCTCCTCACAGCTTCCTTTCTGCTCTGAGAATGCAGTTATTGCTAGCTCATTGTATAGCACACTGGTTAAATCTACAGCCTTCTACCCTAATGTTGCTGATTCGAATCCCAGTCACTCTCTCTCTGATGGAAGAGAAATAAATAAAAGCATTAAACAGATACAACTCCCAGTATCACAATTATAGTAAAACCTTGGTTTGCAAACATAATTCATTCCAGAAGCATGCTTGTAATCCAAAGCACTCATATATCAAAGCGAATTTCCCCATAGGAAATGGAAACTCAGACGATTCGTTCCACAACCCAAAAAATTTAATACAAAATACTATACGTACTTGTATTGCAAGGCCTCGCTCATTTAGAACAGTCACTACACTCCTGCAGCGTCAGAGAGAGAAGAACCATTGGCTCAGTTGTGATGATGTGACGCATGTATACTGTATGTATTCATATGGCAAGACTTATTTAGAACAGTCACAGATCCAAGATGTCCGACGGTCCCGGACGCTGAACAGCACGCCGGAGGAGACTTTCTGAAAAAAAGTTTCTGCCGAATAAGTTTACCTACTTAGAATGCCGAAGAGGCGAGGTCGCAGCGCCGCTGGAGCCTCGCGGCGTTCGGCGGTCCCCTCGTTCGGCAACATAGAAGAACTCCTGCGTCGGATGCAGGATATCCCGGCAGCATCGGCACCCCCGCTGGAGACGCCTCAGAGGGGCGGAAATGAGGTGATCTCCCTGGGGCTACAGACAACGCTGAGCCCCGACGCTAGGGCACCTCCCCCACCTCCTCAGGTTACCAGCTCCCCACGAGTGGAGGAGCTGCCGGGAGAAGGCAGGCATCTACCCTCGGAGGCCAGAGAGAACAGAGGGGGAGCGTGGAGATGGACTCCCTGAGTTTTCAGGTGAGTCCAAGAAACACCGAGGACTTTGAAACATCAGGGTCTACTTCAGGCCAGCAGAAGGACTGCCAGGAACAGCTGAAAACTGGTGAGACTATTCAAACTTTTAATCCTTCATATGTTATTGAAAAACCCAGAGAAGTAACACTGGATTCAATTTGGGATTTAGTGGCTGACCTGGCCAAGTCTGTCAAGCCCCAGCTTTTGCAGCTGGAAAATAAAATTACTTTTCAAGAAACTGAGATAAAAAACATAAAAGTTGAAATTGGTGAATCTAAGAATTCTATTGAGAATATACAACAGGAGTTAAAAGTATCAAAACAGCTTAATGAAGCAATAATTAAAGATAATACAAATATGCGTAGAAAATTGGAAACTTTGGAGAATTTTTCTTGTAATAACAATCTCCGACTGATTAACTTTCCTAGGATAGCCTCGGTGACACCTAGGGATATGTTGAAACGTTATATGTTGGAGATTTTGGGTATTCCAGAGGATACATTACCACCACTTACTCAAGTATATTACCTACCAATGAAAGCTATTAAATCTCCATCTAAACAACAGGAGAATAATCAACCACTTAGCAATCTTGGAACTTTCAGATAGAGAGCTTGTATCTCCAGCAACATTGCTTCTCACTGTGGCTCTTGCTCCAGATAAAAATTGGTTGCTTAGATTGTTCTTTAGAAATAAAATGAAAGAATTTCTTGGACAAAAAATATTAATGTTTCCAGACTTGGCACAGGAAACCCAGAGGAGAAGGCGAGAGTTTCTTTTGATGAAGCCAGGTATTACATCTCTTGGTGGGACTTTTTTCCTTCGACACCCTTGTAAATGTGTAATACAATACCATATGAAGAAATATGTATTCTTTGAACCATTCCAGTTGACAGCCTTTTTGGCAGGAACTCGGCTGGATGAAGGAAAATCAAAATCAAAGTGAAGTGCATTTGAATAATGATATCCTTTTTCAGCCAAGGGATCTTGTTTTCCTAATAGTTGAATTGATAGTTGTTAGCAGTTGTTAGCATTTGTTAATATGTCCGCCTTATCCTTCTTGGATCTATTGTTGAGGACTTGAGCTGAATTTAAGCTAAACATTTATTTTATTTTATTTGATTATTATGTATTTTACCTTTGAGTAGTACTTTCTTGCTTTTCTTCAACTTTCTGTACAAGTGGATACTTGATTTATAACATGTAAAAATTTGATAAATAAATAAATAAAAAAGAACAGTCACTACACTCTTGCAGCGTCAGAGAGAGGAGAACCACCGGCTCAGTTGTGGTCTGTATACTGTATGTACTTGCATTGCAAGACATTGTTTATATATCAAGTTAAAATTTAATAAAATGTTTTGCTTGCTTGCAAAACACTTGCAAAACAATTTACTTGCAATCCAAGGTTTTACTATATAATGAAAAACATTATAAAATTGCCATTCTAATAACGTCATAATAATAAAATATTATAACATTAAGGACATTGTTTGGACATCTAACTTTTGCCTAAAACCCAATTCTCTAAAGGACTTATCATAATGTGGTTGTCTAAACAGTGCTGAGCATCGCTAAGTGTGATTCTGCAAAGGACACCTATCTTGGATGTCCAAACTGCGCCTAACTTTAGACACACTTTGCAGAATTAGGGCTTTTGGGTATAGAAATTGCTGTATAGCAAATGGTAAATAAATAAATAGAGATTTGTGTCCTCTTGTTTAAAGACTGTTAAGTACACCCTTTTGGTTCAGAACCCCACTTCTGCACTGGACTGAATTATATATATACTAGTATTTTAGCCCGTTACATTAACGGGTGCTAGAGTAGATGTCTATTTTGGGGATTTTTTTTTTCTTTGTCTCTTTCTCCTTGGACGCTATCTGTCTGTCTGTCATTCTTTCTGTCTGTGTTTCTCCCTGGCCCCCTGTCTATCTTTCTTTCTTTCTCTGTTTCCCTGGCCCCCTGTATTTCTCTGTTGTGCCATGCCTGCCTGACTCTCAGTGGCCCCCTTCCTATGTCCATAGTGTCCCATCCTATGTCCTTAGTGCCCTCAGTGCCTCCTATGTCCTTAGTACCCCAGTTCTTCTTTCCCATGTCCTTAATATCCCTTCCTATGTCCTTAGTGCCCCCAGTGCCTCCTTCCCATGTCCTAAGTGCCTCCAGTGTCTCCATCCTGTGGCCATAGTACCCCCAGTGCCTCCTTCCCATGTCCTTAGTGCCCCCAGTGCATCCATCCTGTGTCCTTAGTGCCCCCAGTGCCTCCTTCCTGTGTCCTTAGTGCCCTCAGTGCCCCTTCCTATATCCTTAGTGCCCCCCAGTGCCTCCTTCCTATGTCTCCCTCACTGCCTTCCAGACTTTGACCCAACCCCACCCCCGAAGCCAGCCTGCCTGCCTGCCTCCCTCCCATCCCCCTGTGTAGTAGACCCAATAAGCAGCATCTTTAAATTTGTACCCCCTTCCATTCCCCCTGTACACAGTAGAACCCGGCATTTTTATTTCCCTCTGTCCCATCCCCCCCTGTGTAGTAGAATCGGTGATCAGCCTGTTTCCATCTCCCCCCCCGCCACCGTGCAGCCGACCCCATTGACCCTCCCATCCGCCCCTCCCACAGCGAGATGACCTCAGCATTTCGTTTCGGTTTCGGCTCCGGGTACATTTGTCGGCTGCGCCTCTGCCCGGGTTGGGGGGGGAGAGAAGGAGGCGTTTGTTACCTCGTCTACGTCTTCTCTTGACAGCTGGGGGGAGGGGGACCTGAGGATCGGCGCTGTCTCCAACCCGCCGCCGAGCCTGCAGCCGCCGACAGCTGTCGCGGCCAACATCCGCCTCGGGGGATTTGCGCCCATGTGCACTCCCACCTGCAGTGCCCTACAGTGCACGGAAAATGGGAGCATGCAGGTGGGAGTGCGCATGCTCGCGTAGGGCTTTATTATATTAGATATATTTTTTAAATATCTTTATTGATTTTTTTTAACTTTCATAGTAAAATACAAATTATAAGTCTTACAAACTACATGAAATCACACTATTAACTATACAATTGATATACTAAACAATCATTTCATCCCCTTCTTGTCATAATTAATAAAGCAATAATACATATGACATGAATTCACTATTATAATGAAATAATTTATCTCCTTAAAAAACATTTCCCTCCCCCCACCCTTCCCCCTCCCCCTCCCTGGATGTGCACGGACTGTAATGAAAAAAGAAAGAAATTCTTAATTATAATGCAATAAAATTAGTCAATGGACTCCATACATCATGAAAGGATTTATTATTCCCCCAACGTTCCGCCATCATCCTTTCATACTTATATGTAGTACACACAGTTAGCCACCAAAGGTAAAATTAATCCTGTCATGGTTTTTCCAATTATGAGTAATTAGTTGAACCCCAATTCCTGTCAATATCATGAAAAGGCAACTTTTATATTTATCTAAAGCAGGTTTGACATGAAGTAGTGGACTGAATTATAGAGTATTAATGAAGAATGGAAAAGTGGATTGTTACGCCTACTGAACCTACCAACAACAATATTTTATTGTAAGCACCCCATTTAAAATCTATCCAGGCAAAAGGGGGTTACATGTTGATGAATTATTTTGTTATTGGTAACAAGAATAAGGAATGTTGCTGCGTTTCTTCGATCCACTATTATGTATCACTGAGTGTATGAAGGAGTGAGCACATGCATATGTTGTTCCGAAACTATGGAGTTGTATGCCTTTGGAGTTTTGATGACAAGGTGATGCTTTGGCCCAGAGAAAGGGGAGGATGGAAGCTGTGAAGATAGCAGCCTAGAGTGACACAGGGCAGATTGATTTGGAGCAGATCAGAGCTGTGGGAAGATTGTAATAGAATAGTGAAGGGGTAGAGGGGATGAGGAAAGGGAGAGAGTAGGGAAGCTTTTGTCTGGAATGTATTAGTAAGTGTAACTTGCCTTGGACTTTTATTTTGTGAGGAAATGTGTAAACAAGTGGTCAAAAATAAATAATAAAAAGTTTATTTTGTGAAGACCATCTTAACAATACATTAAAACATGTAAAACAAAGCATAAACCTGACCAAACACACCATGTCTTTTTTCTTTGACAAGCTGACAGCCAAAAAAGAGGAGGTTCTTCAACTGGCGGATTCCCTAGCTGGATCCATTGAACTGTATAAACAGAGATTGGACTGGCTCACTAGTGGAAGTCGACAGATATTTGGAGTGATTCAGGAACATTCCATTGTCATTGTCGCAGATTTTGGCACCATGTCCAAGGAACAGTTTGACCTTTGTCGAGATGCTCTCTCTTTAGTCCTCAAGGAGCAGGTCTCTCATATTGCCAAATTTAATATAGTTCGGTAAGATGACTGTATTTATATTCCCCATTTTAGAAAGTTCTGTGTTATCATTGGTATAGTGGTTGGTATAATTGTTTAATTATTTTAAAGCAATAGTTGATAGGAAAAAATTGACATGTGGAAGAAATACCCCGTTAAAATGCTAGTTGAGATGCTATTTCATTTGAGAACAGAAACTTAGAAAATTAGAAAATGGTGGCAGATAAAGACCATTAGGCCTAACCAGTCTGCCCATCCATACCATCCACTATCACTTCCTTTCCCTTGGAGATCCTATGTATTTATTACATTACATTAGAGCTATCTATTCCGCCATTACCTTGCGGTTCAAGGCAGATTACAAAAGAGCTATAAATGGTGGGTTACAATGGAAGATCATTGGTCGTTTCTAAAGAAGGTAAAGTGTAGATCAGGTAGTATCTGTGTGGCAGGAAGAAGGAGGGAGGAAGGTATTTGTGATGTTAGAGCTGTTTCAGGAATTTCTTGAAGAGTATAGTTTTTATTTCTTTTCTGAACATCTTGTAGTCTGGGGTAGTTATCAGTAAATTTATCCCATACCTTCTTGAATTTGGATACAGTCATGGTCTCCATCACCTGCATTGGGAGGCCATTACACTCATGCACCTAAGGAAATTTTTCCTTAGATAACTTCTGAGGTTTTCACTTTCATTCCAGCATTTAGCGCTCTAGGCTGTGGTAGAAACCTCTACAAGGGCTTAGTAAAAGGGGGATTTATGTGTTAACTCACAGCTGGTTTATAGAGAATGTCGCACATAATTTGCTATGGATTAGCTGGCACCAGAAACCCGAAAATTCAATTCTGAAGCCTGAACATGGCTTGGCATTACATTTCTGGGTGTAACGTCAGCAGTAGTCAGCAAAACACTGAGTGTCGCTGGCTGAATATTAACCCCCCAGTTGTAGAATTGCCACTATAGAGTTCATTTACATAATTACACCTTTTCCTGAGCGAGTGTAGATTTATGATTTAGCAGTTGTTTTCTGTTGGGTGCCGGATCTGGCAGCTTATTTTATAGTCATATAGACACCTGTGTTGCCGTTATAAAATAGGCGCTTAAAATAAGCACCTTTGTGGACATCTCACTGAGGAATCATATAAAAAAATCAAACCCTTATTGTATTAAATTGGAGTGACTGGCATTTTGCAATTCTCTTACCTAGGCTGTATACAAGAGGATAGAGGTTTCAAACTGGGCCATAGAAGAGCTTGGATAGATCAGGTGCAATGCCTTTCCAGAGACATTTCTTATATATTAATCTTAGCCACTCTGCTTTCTAGAGCTGCAGAAGACTTGGTGAAATGGCAGCAGAAGGCCATTCATGTCACATCGGAATCCATAGATTTAGCTGTTGCTTGGATCTGGACACTAGACTACATACCAACCTTTGGCAGAACTGGTTCCTGTGAAGCTGTGCTGGAAGCCCTACAGGACAAGACTGTAAGTAAAGATACCTTGACA
Source organism: Geotrypetes seraphini (assembly GCF_902459505.1). Lineage (NCBI taxonomy): Eukaryota > Metazoa > Chordata > Amphibia > Gymnophiona > Dermophiidae > Geotrypetes > Geotrypetes seraphini. Next base: position 138,137,515 of record NC_047089.1, read on the forward strand.
GAAATTTCATGTAAACCTAATGTGCTTAGTTGGAACTGCGATGTGAATTAGTTTTGCTGAATAATTAATATGACATAGGTTTACTTTTTTAGATCGCTCTTCTAGATAATCTTACACAATGCAACTTAGTGTCAAATGTCTACATATTATTTTCAATAACAGATATGTTTCTTTTTATCCTTGTATGAAAGGGAGAAAGGAATCATTATACACATAAAAAAACCTCAGATCGATATTAAACATGATTTAACTGGTCAGAAATGGCTCTAGGCCAGTTAAATCACCTATTTCAGGCTAACTACTAATTTTCAGTTGGCGTCAAATTGAAAACCTGCTATATTGAGGGCTTTCTGGGTTGTCTGTATCATATCTCCCCTGTCCCTCCTCTCCTCTAGAGTATACATATTTAGATCTTCCAGTCTTTTCTCATACGTCTTTTGGCGCAACCACCCCTACCATTTTTGTTGCCTTCCTCTGGACCGCTTTAGGTCTTAAATCTTTCACCAGATATAGTTTTCAAAATTGAATTCAATATTCCAAGTGAGGCCTCACCAATGGCCTGTACAGGGTCATCAACACCTTTCTTCTGCTGGTTATGCCTCTCTCTATACAGCCTAGCATATCTTCATCTCATTTCTATGGGTGGCTTCAATTATGTTGTTGCATAAAAAATAAAAAAAAGGAAAATGATTAGATTCTCCAGTATGTTTTAAATCTACTACTTAATAGCTTCATATCATGTCCCCTAGTCCTAGTATTTTTGGAAAGAGAAAACAAGCAATTCACATCTACCCCTTTCCATTTCACTCAGTATTTTATAGACCTCTATTGTATCTCCTCTGAACCATCTCTTCTCCAGGCTAAAGAGCCCTAGCCACTTTAGCCTTTCCCTATAAGGACGTCATCCCATTCCCTTTATGATTTTCACCATCCTTCTTTGTACCTTTTAATTCCGCTATGTCTTTTTGAAATGCTGTGACCAGGATTGCACACATTATTCGAAGTATGGCCACATCATGGAGTGATACAAAGGTATGTTAACATTCTCATTTTTGTTTTCCATTCGTTTCCTGATAATTCCTAACATTCTATTTACTTTCTTAGCCGCCACTGCACACTGAGCAGAGAGTTTCAACATATCATCAGTGATAACATCTAGATATTTTTCCTGGGCGGTGACTCCTATTGTGGAACTCTGCATCGCATAACTATAGTTCAGGTTCCTCGTTCCTACATGCATCACTTTATACTTGCTCATGATAAATGTCATCTGCCATTTTGATACCCAGTCTCCTACTCTCACAAAGTGCTCTTGCAATTTTTCACAATCCTCTTGTTATGTAATAACTTTGTGTTATCAGCTAATTTAGAAGCATAGAAGTTCCTTAGAGAGAAAATTGAGCTAAGTTCTATCTACTAAGACAAGAAAAAAAAAATAGAACAAGTTATCCCAGTAATATAAAATTAGAATATAAACAAACCCTTTCTTAAAATAAGGAAAATAAAACTGTCTCAATTTACAATGTTTTCCTCCTAATTGGCTGAAAAGCCTATGAAGCAAAGATAAGCCTTGGGATGGGTGAAAGGGAATTAAACACTAAACAGAGGTTTTCCCAGATAATGCTAAGACAGCCTTTTTATTGTCATAACTCTATTTGGGTAGTCACCTGGTCAGCAGACTGAACACTACTGCTAACTGGGTAACATGAAATTCTGCCCGGGATCCACCGTCATCACTACCAGGATAGCGTCAGGGTGGTCGTAAAGTAGCTTCAGTGTCATTATCTGGATAATGCTGCTGAATATTTGGGTAAGGCTTTAATGAGTGGGAATTGCCTGCTCTTACCTGGATACGTCTTGCTGAATATGGACCCACATGTTTCTTTGTGGAATGGGGAGAGGTAGCCAATAGGGGCCAGGAGGAAGGGTAAAGAAACAAGAAGAACAATAATATGTCAATCAAGGCAGTGCAATAGATGAAAATGGAAGCACCTTTTAAAGTCTTAATACCGGTATTGTTCAAAGTAGTAGGTCAAAGTAATTAAATAAAAGTAAAAATAAATGCAGGGTTTTAATACGTTAGTAAAAGTACAATGAGGAACACATTAAAAATGTACTTAAGCGAAAGTAAAAAAGTATTGCCTAATATAATGCTTTTTGAGTAAAAGTAAAAGTACAGTGCCTAAAATGAAAACACCTGCTGTTAATATTTATATCCCAACTGCTTTATTGCTTTACAATTCAGTCCATTGTGCTTTATGTAAAACTAAACTTTGAAAATGACTGTCACTCATGTGGGTGCACTTGTGAGTTGTTGTTAAACCAGCACAGCTGGCAGGAAACGGTATGCTCAGGCTGATAAAAAAAAGTTCTTTCAAATCAGGCCAGGCTGCAGTATTACTGATATCTTCTGACTGGGTCTGCAGGTTAATTATCATCTACATAAGAGCATAAGAATTGCCATGCTGGGACAGACTGAAGGTCCATCAAGCCCAGTATCCTGTTTCCAACAGTGGCCAACTCAGGTCCCAAGTACCTACCTAGACCACAAGTAGTAAAACAGATTTCATTCTGCTTATCCTAGGAACAAGCAGTGGATTTCCCCAAGCCATCTCAATAATGGCCTAAGGACTTCTCTTTTAGGAAATTATCCAAACCTTTTAAAAACCCCGCTAAGCTAACTGATTTCACCACATTCTCTGACAATGAATTCCAGATTACACGATGTATGAAGAAATATTTTCTCCAGTTTGTTTTAAATCTACTACTTAGTAGCTCCATCGCATGCCCCCTAGTCCTAGTATTTTTGGAAAGAGTGAACAATCAATTCACATCTACCCACTCCCCTCCACTCAGTATTTTATTTACCTCTATCATATCACCCCTGAGCTGTCTCGTCTCCAAGCTGAAGAGCCCTAGCTGCTTTAGCCTCTAATTTGTGACTTGCATCTTTGCCTTCATCTATAATTCTGGCCAATTACAGAAAAGGCTTTCACAAAGTTGGAATCATTGTTCTAACAATTTTTCATCTGATGACAAACTCCATATGAATATCTTCAAGAACTGATGCAAAATGTCAAATATTTGTGAACCCTTCAATGTTCTTAAGGAGGCTTTGGGCTAGATTCACTAACCTGCCTGATTCGTGGCCAATCCGCGGCAGGCTGACAAATTCACCAAGGGCCAGCATGCAAATGGGGGTGATCGGAGGAACGCCCCCCATCGACCGCACGGATTGCTGGAGAGCGATTCTTGAGCATACGCAGACCATCTTCCTTGACTGTGGGTGGTCTGTGCATGCCCTTCGTGCCCGGCAGAGCTTTTTTTACTTACTTTACAGTTTTTTTTACTTCGCAAGCCCGTGGTTTTAACCCGCTTTAAACCCGTGGGTTAAAACCATGGGCTTGCACTATGGGGAAGGGCAGGCGAGTCGGAGCTGAGCAGAGCTGGAGAGTCAGGGCTGCGCAGGGCGGCAAGAGGAAAGCAGGTCGTGGCAGAGAGCAGGAGAGCTGGGTGAGAGAGAGAGAGAGAGTTGGGGAGGCAGAGAGCAGGTCAATGCAGAGAGCAGAGGTAGAGAGCGGGTTTATTTCAGGGCTGCAGGGTTGGCAGGACAGTCAGAAAGGAGGTGAGCGACTGGTCCCCAGCAGTCGCTTCTTGTTGATTGGCCAGCCCAGTCAGTGTTCAAGATTTTTGTTTAGTGAATCGCGCCCCTGCCTACTTTGCATGCCGTTTCCCTCATTTGCATGCATGGATCGGAATTGGATCAGTACACAGGTTAGTGAATCGAGTCGGGGGGAAATCGGGTTGCAAAGGGCTCGCTAACCAATCAGTACACAATCAGTTTGCTTAGTGAATCTAGCCCTTTCTCTTTAAGGGGACAGTTTACTAAAGGCATGGCAAAAGTGGCCTTAGCATGCCTCTTACACGAGTCTTTCCCACAAGCTGAGGCCATTTGTGTTGCAGCTGGAATATGTCACATTTTCTCATTTTTTGAATTAATGAGCATGTGCTGATTTTGCCATTAGCACACGACCATTTTAAACTTTACTGCATGATCTCCTACCAACACATGTTTTTTAGGCAGTAAAGGAAAAATTCTGTAAATGGTAGGGTTACCATATCTGAAGCTGTAAAATCTCAGATTCATGGCCCTGCTCTGTTACGCCCCACCCCATTCTGCCTCCAACCCTGCCCCATTCTGCCCCCAGCCAGCCTCGTCTCTTCTTTCCCACCGGGTCTGGAGGGCCTCAGAGCATACGCAGATACGAGTGATGTCATTCGCGCATGCTCAAAGGCCCTCCAGACACTGCAGGGCTTTCCAAAACCTGGACAATATGGCGGGTTTTGGAAAGTCCGTCCGGACACCCGTCTGGTCCTCTAGAAAGAGGACATGTCTGGGTTTTCCCAGACATCTGGTAACCCTAGTAAATGGTGTCTAAAAAGATAGGGGGCCTATAATGTAGGCTTCTATCATGTGTCAATCACGCTTAGGTGCCTATTACCGAATCACGCCTATCGGCACCTAAGAAAAAACTTAGGCATCTGTAATGTAGGCCAGGATTTTAAAGTCCTACATTATAGGCATCAAAGTCCTTCAGACTAGAGAATCACGCCTCGTGATGCCTATGTTCTTCTCCACCCCCTATGTTCTAACTTTGGAGTTAGGTGCCACTAAGCACCATATGATAGGTGCCTATCTTTTGTAGAATCACGCTTAAGAAGATAGGCACTTATTGCCTAATTAATTTATTTTTTTTTTCATTTATGAGCTTATTAAACCATAGAAGTTCCTTGGGATGGGTGGAAGGGAATTAAACACTAAATAGAAGCTTTCCCAATAATTAACTCTATCTTGTAACTTTTACCTTCAAAATAAATTTTTTTTCTTTAGCAAAGAGTGTCTTTCAGGGTCACTTGCATGATGTCTTTGCCCCCCTAAGATAGAGTCAACCTTGCAGTATAAGTTACCCTTACTCACAGAACAATGGTATATTGGGGTACCCAAAAGTATATGTGAATATCTAGAGTCAATAATGAGATCATGAGTCATTGGAGTCCCTCTGCTGAGTTTCTGCAGTGTCAGTGGTTCCTTGAACATAAGAACATAAGAAATGCCTCTGCAGGGTCAGACCCGAGGTCTATCATGCCCAGCAGTCCGCTCACGCGGTGGCCCAACAGGTCCAGGACCTGTGTAGTAATCTTCTATCTATACCCCTCTATCCCCATTTCCAGTAGGAATTTATCCAATCCTTTCTTGAACCCCAGTACCATACTCTGCCCTATTACATCCTCTGGAAGCGCATTCCAGGTGTCCACCACACGTTGGGTAAAGAAGAACTTTCTAGCATTTGTTTTGAATCTGTCTCCTATCAGCTTTTCCGAATGCCCTCTTGTTCTTTTGTTATTAGAAAGTTTGAAGAATCTGTCCCTCTTTACTCTCTCTATGCCCTTCATGATCTTATAAGTCTCTATCATATCTCCTCTAAGTCTCCTCTTCTCCAGGGAAAAGAGACCCAGCTTCTCCAATCTCTCAGAATATGACAGGTTTTCCATACCTTTTATCAGACGTGTCGCTCTCCTCTGAACCCTCTCGACTAACGCCATATCCTTCTTAAGGTACGGCGACCAATATTGGACGCAGTACTCCAAATGCCGGCGCACCATCGCCCGATACAACGGCAGGATAACTTCTTTCGTTCTGGCTGTAATACCTTTTTGATTATACCAAGCATACTATTCGCTCTCTTAGCGGCCGCTGCACACTGTGCCGACGGCTTCATTGTCATGTCCACCATTACCCCCAAGTCCCTTTCCTGGGTACTCTTATTCAATAGCATGCCTCCCATTGTATAGTTGTACCTCGAGTTTCTGCTCCCCACATGTAATACTTTACATTTCTCAATGTTGAACTTCATCTGCCATTTCGCCGCCCATTCTTCTAGTTTGTTCAAGTCCCTTTGCAATTCTTCGCAGTCCTCTGTAGTCCGAGCTCCATTAAATAGTTTGGTGTCGTCCGCAAATTTTATTATCTCGCACTTCGTCCCTGTTTCTAGATCATTTATGAAGATATTAAATAGCAGCGGCCCGAGCACCGAGCCCTGCGGGACACCACTCGTGACCCTCCTCCAGTCGGAGTAGTGACTCTTCACTCCTACCCTTTGTTTTCTACCCTCCAGCCAGTTTCTGATCCATCTATGTACATCTCCTTCCACCCCATGGTTCTTCAGTTTCCGGAGTAGACGTTCATGGGGCACCTTGTCAAAGGCTTTTTGGAAATCTAGATATATGATGTCTATGGGGGTCTCCTTTGTCCATCCGTTTGTTGATCCCTTCGAAGAAGTGCAATAAGTTTGTTAGGCACGATCTTCCCTTGCAGAAACCATGCTGGCTGGTTATCAGAAGTTCATGTTTTTCAAAATATTGATCGATGTTTTCTTTTATCAGTGCTTCTGCCATTTTCCCCGGAACCGAAGTCAGGCTCACCGGCCTGTAGTTTCCCGGGTCACCTCTTGATCCCTTTTTAAAGATGGGCGTAACGTTGGCTATCTTCCAATCTTCCGGGATCTCGCCTGTTTTCAGGGATAAGTTGCTAATTTGCTGCAGTAGTTCTGCTATCTCCTTCTTTAATTCCTTCAGAACCCTAGGATGTATGCCATCCGGACCCGGGGATTTGTCAGTTTTTAGTTTTTCTATCTGCCTACGAACGTCCTCAAGGCTCACTTCTATGGATGTTAATTTTTCTGCCTGACTTCCGTTGAAGAATTGCTCAGGTTCTGGTATGTTGGACGTGTTTTCGTTTGTAAATACAGACGAGAAGAACATGTTAAGCCTTTCTGCCACTACCTTCTCCTCCTTCACCACTCCCTTCCTGTCGTCCAGCGGTCCTACTTCCTCTCTAGCCGGCTGCTTCCCTTTAACATATCTGAAGAATGGTTTGAAATTTCTTGCTTCCCTTGCTAGCCTCTCTTCATACTCTCTTTTGGCTTTCCGAACCTCACGGTGACATTCTTTTTGATGCTTCTTGTGCTCTTTCCAGTTTCCCTCAGTTTTGTCCTTTTTCCATTTCTTGAATGAATTTTTCTTATTGCCTATCGCTTCCTTCACTGTTTTGGTTATCCACGCCGGGTCTTTTGTTCGATTCTTTTTGCACCCCTTCCTGAATCTGGGGATATACAGATTTTGCACCTCACTCACCATGTCCCTGAAGAAGGACCAGGCATGATTTACCGTTAGCCATGTTTTGGAAGTGTTCCTAAGTTTCTTCCTTACCAATTCCCTCATTGCTTCGTAGTTTCCTTTCCTGAAGTTAAAGGTTGTCGCAATGGATCTCTTGCCTTTTGACACTCCTACCTCAACCTTGAACTTGATCATATTATGATCGCTGTTTCCCAACGGTCCCACTACTTCTACTTCCTTTGCAGGTCCCCTTAACCCATTTAGGATTAGATCCAGAGTGGCATTTCCTCTCATCGGTTCTCTAACAAGCTGTTTCATGAAGCAATCCTGTGTAGCTTCCAGGAATTTTGTCTCCCTAGTGCATTTCGAGCTTCCAAGACTCCAGTCTATCCCAGGGTAGTTGAAGTCTCCCATAATAACCGTATTGCCACTTTTGCATTCTCACTTCATCTCGGCTTCCATTTCCTTATCGATATCTCTGGTTTGCCCGGGTGGGCGATAAAATAGGCCCATCTTTATTTCAGGCCCTTTCCTTCCCGGTATTTTGATCCATAGAGATTCCAGCTTGCTGGCCGTCTCTGCTGTGTCCATTTTTGTGGATGGTATGCCTTTTTTTATGTATAGGGCTATTCCACCTCCTTTTTGTCCTGATCTGTCCTGGCGATAGAGCTTGTATCCTGGTAGTGCTGTATCCCATTTGCTTTCCTCATTCCACCATGTTTCAGAGATTCCAATGATGTCGATGTCTTCTGTGTTGGCCAAGGCTTCTAGCTCCCCCATTTTGTTTCTTAGGCTCCTTGCATTAGCATATATGCACTTTAGATCCTGGTATTTTGCTGTCCTCCTTTCCTTTCCCTGTGCTTCGGTCCATATTTTCTTCTCTTTTGCTGCAGACATTGTAACCACTTCTTCTGGGTTCGTCGACTCCTGCAATTTGTCCCTTGTTTCTTCCCAGCCATTTTTCCCCTCAGTATCTTCACAGGATACCGTCTTCCGAATCGTCAACCCTTGGTCAACTGTCGGCTTTCCCCTTCTTCTTAGTTTAAAGCCTGTTCTATTCCTCTCTTGACGTTGTTTGCTAGGAGTCTAGTTCCTGCTGCGCTGAGGTGCAGTCCATCTTTCCTGTAGAGCTTGCTCTTGCCCCAAAACGCCGTCCAGTTCCTCACGAAGTGGAATCCTTCTTCCTCACACCATCTCCTCATCCACGTATTTATTGATTGTAGTTCCTCTTGTCTTTTCACATCTGCCCTCGGTACTGGTAGGATCTCTGAGAACACTATCTTCTGGGCCCTCATCCTCAGCTTCCTTCCCAGAATCTTGAATTGTTCTAACAGCGTGCTTCTTTTGTAGTCTCTCTTGCTGACATCGTTCGTCCCTATGTGGATCACTACAGCTGTCTCTTCTGTCTCCGCCCCTTCCAGGATCATTCCAATTTTGTCCACGATGTCCTTGGTTCTTGCTCCCGGAAGGCAGGTCACCAGTCGGTCCTCTCTCCCTCCTGCTATGTGGCTGTCCACATGCCTAAGGATCGAGTCTCCCACTAGGATCGCTGACTTTCCCTTCTTCAATTTTCGCTTCGGTCTCAGGTCAATGTCCTCAATGTGCTTTACTCTTTCTTCTTCTGGGCCTCGACTAGCCAAATTCTCCCCCTCTTGCGGTAGTCCTCTGTGGGTGTCATCCTTGAGGTAATCTTCTTCTTGCTCTCCCATGCATGTTGGTATCCGTGTAGCTTCTTCTTTCATCTGAAGTTCGTTCTCTTCCACCTTCGTCCTGTATGCCTCTTCAATGAATCTCTCGAGTTCCCTGACTTCCTCCTCAATGTGTCTCTCCGTGGTGTGAAATCCTTCGATCTCCTTGATCTCTCTCTGTCTACTGGCCTGGTTTTGTTGCTCTAGCTCTTCTTGATCCTTTTGCCTCACACAGTGACTTCAAAGGGAGAGAAAACCTTAACTACACTCAGCTCAGTATCTTCAGTTAATTTATATGTAAGATCCTGGGCTGTAGCATAAAGGGACTGGTGACACCCTTCCCCCTATCATATTCCCCGTGTTTCCATATAAGGAGACATAATCTCCCAACAGTAGTCGTGTATGACTATTGCTAGGGGCACCATTTTGACAGGTAGTGCCAGAAGGGCAGGAATGACTGGGGATTGCTCCTACCCTGGGAACCCTAGACTATTAGTGAAAAGAGATATGGCTGTAGGGGTGGGAGGGGGATCCTCTGGGGTGTGGGCTTTGATCGAGAGAGTAGGGGACAGGATAAGGGGGTGGGATTGTGCTGGGATTCAGCAATCTGCAGTACTGAGATACCATATAATAATAAAGCTCAAAGTATACAGAATAATTGACTTTATTGGATAGTCCTTCTTCAGAGTATACAAAGTAATGAGGGTGCATTTACAAGATTTGATAATACTTCTTTAGAAACAGTATATGAAATAATAAAGTGCTGATTTGCTGTGTGTGCATGCAGTTATACACAGCTTAGAAGGAAAATCGGTCAAGGAAAAGAATTGTTTCCTTCAAGGATCACTAAACCTGTTTATTAAAAAAAATATATTGTAAAACAGTTCGTACCATGTAATGATTTAAGATAGGTATATTTATTTTATTATTAGTTAAAGCAACATAACTCACGCAAGATTTCTATCTTTCACAGGCTGAAACAGTTTATTACTTTGCTGCTGGGGATTTTCCTGAGAGTTTGAAGTATCTGTTCCTTCAGAAAGTAGCTAGCAGCCCTTGTCCAGTTCACACGATCTCTTTTAATTCACAAGAAAAAGAAACTGTGACATTCCTGAAGGAATTAAGTCAAGTGACTGCTGGCAGGTAGGTAGAGCAGATTAAAAAAAACATTCCAAAGACTCATTATTTTTGTTCAATGATAGTGCTTTGCTTAGTAATACTCGTGTTACTTGTTGATTTGTTGGGACTTGCGTTAGCTGAAAAACTATTCTCCCTTAGGCTTAATTCATCCCTGCTTGTGGACATAGAAAAATTAATAGCCAAACATCAAACAAATAAAAATACTTGCAACGGTTGCTTGAAAATAACTGCTGAAAGGTCCAGCTCATTCTGGATAAGTTAAATAAATCTTCCTTTTCCCCACCCTCCAGAGTACACAGCTTTATTAATCTCATTACTATATGAAAGGTCCTCATGATCTCCTTTTATGGACCTGCAAAGTCTTTCTTGTGCTGTCAGCAACATAATTTATGTTGAGTTGCAAATGAATGAAGCATGCTCCTGGCTTGACATAACATAATTTCCAGTGCAATAGGTGAGGTATTCTAGACAGCTGGATTATTTCCCCATACCTGCATGCTGCAGAAGGAATCCACTCTGTATTTTTCACTCTGCCTCTAGCATACTTCACTGTGCAGTATAGTGCCCTCTACAGTTTTTTTCTTCTACATGTATGACTGCAATTGTGTGTGTTCTGCTCTCCCCATTTTATTGTTTTAATTTGATGTAATTTTGTCCCCTTTTTGGGTAATTTCATACTTCAAGCAAATTTGAAGCTCTGCCTGCTTGACGTATCAAGGGCAAGGGCGGGGTGGTGGGGGCGGACCGCCCTGGGTGCACGCCCTAGGGTGATACACAGCCGGCCGGGTCCGGAACCTCCTGCGCTGCTCTACAATGGGACCTGCATCTCAGCGTGGCTGCTATACTTATTCAGGAGCAGAGGCGGCAGACAAAGTCATCGCAAGACCTTCCTACAGTTCGGTGCGGTTGCCGCCTCTGCTCCGGAAGACGTAAGTGATGTCGGATGGGGTGGACCAGCAGACGCAGTCATCTCGGAACCTTGCCGCAACTCCCTGCATCCATCCCTTCTAATGTCACTTACGTCTTCCGGAGTAGAGGCGGCAGATGCAGTCATCGTGGGACCTTGCTGATTTGGAGGGAGAGAGAAAGGAGCATAGAAGGGTGGTGGAGGGAGAGAAAGGGGACAGATGCTGATGGAATTAGTGTGAAGGGAAAGAGGAGAGAGACCTAAGGGGAAAGGATACTGAATGGAATTGGGTTGGAGGGAAAGAAAGGGGGAAGATACTGATAGAAGTGGGAGGAAGGGAGAGGAGAGAGTGAAATGCTAGACCATGGAGGTGTGAAAGAGGGAAGAGAAGAAAAGGAGAGAGATGCCAGATCATTGGAGGAGGGAAGGGAAGAAGATGTATGCCAGACCAAAGGGGGTGAAGGGAGAGATGGAAGGGGGAGCCATAGAAGGAGAGAAGATGCCATATAGAAGGGGAAGACAGTGGATGAAAAGAGGAGAGTGACAAGAAGATGAGGAACCCATCAGGCTATATGCTGGAAATGAAAACGGGAAACTGACAGGGTTAACGGTCACTCTAGAAGAGGTATGCAGGCAGATTGATATGTTTAAAAGCGATAAATCCCCAGGACCAGATGGAATCCATCCGAGGGTCATCAAGGAAGGGACCATAGCTGGACTGCTTCAACTAATAGTCAATTTGTTGATCGAATCGGGAAAGATTCCGGAGAACTGGAAGGTGGCGAATGTTATGCCAATCTTCAAAAAATGTTCGAAGGGAGACCCGGGAAAATACAGACCAGTGAGTCTGACCTCAGTACCAGGAAAGATGGTAGAGGTGTTGATAAAGGACCGCATCATTGATCACCTTGATGGACACGGTCTGATGAGGACCAGCCAGCACGGTTTCAGCAAAGGCAGATATTGTTTGACAAACTTGCTGCACTTCTTTGAGGGAGTAAACAGGCAGATAGACAAGGGTGACCCGGTCGACATTGTATATCTGGATTTTCAGAAGGCGTTTGACAAGGTTCTGCATGAACAACTACTTCGGAAAACTGCGAGCCATGGAATCGAGGGTGAAATACTCACATGGATTAAAAACTGGCTGGAGCATAGGAAACAGAGAGTGGGGGAAAATGGACAATACTCGGACTGGAAGAGCGTCACCAGTGGGCTGCCATAGGGCTCGGTGCTTGGACCCGTGCTCTTCAGCATCTTTATAAATGATCTGGACATAGGTACGACGAGCGAGGTGATTAAATTTGCGGACAATACGAAGTTATTCAGAGTAGTGAAAAGACTTAGGGGGATTGTGAAGATCTGCAACGTGACATAATCGAGGAATGGGCATTGACATGGCAGATGAGATTCAATGTGGATAAGTGTAAAGTGGTGCATGTCGGTAACAAAAATCTCATGCACGAAAAAAAGAGGCCCAGTTTCTCCAATCTCTCACTGTACGGCAACTCTTCCAGTCCCTTAACCATTTTAGTCGCTCTTTTCTGGACCCTTTCGAGAAGTACTGTGTCTTTCTTCATATACGGCGACCAGTGCTGGATGCAGTACTCTAGGTGATGGTGCACCATGGCCCGGTGCAGCGGCATGATAATCTTCTCCGATCTGTTCGTGATCCCCTTCTTTATCATTCCTAGCATTCTGTTCGCCCTTTTCATCACCACTGCGCATTGCGTGGACGGCTTCATCGACTTGTCGATCAGAACTCCCAAGTCTCTTTCCTGGGAGGTCTCTCCAAGTACCGCCCCGGACATCCTGTATTCGTGCATGAGATTTTTGTTACCAACATGCATCACTTTACACTTATCCACATTGAACCTCATTTGCCATGTCGATGCCCATTTCTTGAGCTTGATTACGTCATGTTGCAGATCTTCGCAATCCCCCTGTGTCTTCACTACTCTGAATAACTTTGTATCGTCCACAAATTTAATCACCTCACTTGTTGTACCAATGTCCAGATTGTTTATAAAGATGTTGAAGAGCATGGTCCAAGCACCGGGCCCTGTGGCACCCACTAGTGACGCTCTTCCAGTCCGAGTATTGTCCATTTACCCCCACTCTCTGTTTCTTATGCTACAGCCAGTTTTTAATCCACATGAGTATTTCACCCTCGATTCCATGACTCGTTCATGTGGAACTTTGTCAAACGCCTTCAGAAAATCCAGATATACAATGTCGACCGGGTCGCCCTTCTCCATCTGTCTGTTTACTCCCTCAAAGAAGTGCAGCAAGTTCGTCAAACATGATCTGCCTTTGCTAAAACCGTGCTGACTGGTACTCATCAGCCCATGTCTGTCAAGTTAATCAATGATGCGGTCCTTTATCAGCGCCTCTACCATCTTACCCGGTACCGAGATCAGACTCACTGGTCTGTAGTTTCCCGGATCTCCCCTTGAACCAGACAATAATTCCTTAACATAAACCCCCATACAAACAAAGTTAGTTTTTTTTAAAGTTTAGAATCTTTGCTTTTGAATGAGCCCTCTCAATACCATAAGAACATAAGAATTGCAGCTGCTGGGTCAGACCACCGGTCCATCGTGCCCAGCAGTCCGCTCATGTGGCGGCCTCCAAATCAAAGACCTGTGCCCTAACCAAGACCAGCCCTAACTGCATTCGTTCTGGTTCAGCAAGAACTTGTCCAACCTTGTCTTGAATCCCTGGAGGGTGTTTTCCCCTATAACAGACTCCAGAAGAGCATTCCAGCTCTCCACCACTCTCTGGGTGAAGAAGAACTTCCTTACGTTTGTATGAAATCTATCCCCTTTTAACTTTAGAGAGTGCCCTCTCGTCCTCTCTACCTTGGAGAGGGCGAACAACTTGTCTTTATCTACTGAATCTAATCCCTTCATTATCTTGAATGTTTTGATCATGTCCCCTCTCAGTCTCCTCTTTTCAAGGGAGAATAGGCCCAGCTTCTCTAATCTTTCACTGTACGGCAGCTCCTCCAACCCCTTAACCATTTTAGTTGCTCTTCTCTGGACCCTTTCGAGTAGTGCCATGTCCTTCTTCATGTACGGCAACCAGTGCTGGACGCAGTATTCCAGGTGAGGGCGTACCATGGCATGATAACCTTCTCCAATCTGTTCGTGATTCCCTTCTTAATCATTCCTAGCATTCTGTTTGCCCTTTTCGCCACCGCCGCACATTATGCAGATGGCTTCATCGACTTGTTGACCAGTACTCCCAAGTCCCTTTCCTGGGGAGGTCTCCCCAAGTACCACCCCGGACATCCTGTATTCATGCATGGGATTTTTGATACCAACATGCATTACTTTACACTTATCCACGTTGAATCTCATTTGCCATGTTGCTGCCCATTTCTCGAGCATGGTTATGTCGTGTTGCAGATCTTCACAGTCCCCCTGCATCTTCACTACTCTGAATAACTTTGTATCATCCGCATATTTAATCACCTCACTCACTATTTCCAGATCATTTATGAATATGTTGAAGAGCACGGGTCCAAGCACCGAGCCCTGCGGCACCCCACTGGTGACATTCTTCCAGTCCGAGTATTGTCCATTTACCCCCACTCTCTGTTTCCTATCCATTAGCCAGTTTCTAATCCACGTGAGTAGTTCACCCTCTATTCCATGGCTCTCAATTTTCCGAATAAGTCGTTCATGCGGAACCTTGTTGAACGCCTTCTGAAAATCCAGATATATAATGTCGACCGGGTCACCCTTGTCTATCTGCCTGTTGACTCCCTCAAAGAAGTACAGCAGGTTCGTCAAGCAAGATCGTCCTTTGCTGAAGCCGTACTGACTGGTCCTCATCAGATTGTGTCCGTCTAGGTGATCAATGATGCGGTCTTTTATCAGCGCCATCCTCTATACTCATCTTAATATTAAACTGTACCATGTAGTGATCACTGGATGCCAGATAATCACCCACTGTAACATCAGAAACACTTTCCCCGTTTGTAAGCACTAAGTCCAGTATGACCCCAACCCGTGTGGGTTCCATTACCAACTGCTGGAACAGTTCTTGTAAAGAATCCAGTATCTCCCTACTTCTAGAAGACCCTGTAATAGGGATACCTAAGGTGACCATATGTCCTGTTTTCAACGGGACAGTCCCATTATTGGACCGACTGTCCGGTTGTCCCGAGCCACCGCTTCGGGATGCCGAAATGTCCCATTTTCAGGGGACAAGGGGACGGTCGGTCCAGCGCCAAACCCCCGCAGTGTTCTCTGCGCCTGCTTGCCGCCGTGTTCTCCGCACCCTAATCCTGCTGCTGCCGCCAATGTTCCTTCCCGGGCTGACTCCAGCATTCAAATTGAACCCACGCTCTGGGGCTCTAACATGTTCGTGCCGGCTTCCCTTCTCTTCCCTCCGAAACCGGAAGTTATGTCCCGGGGGGAGGAGAAGAGAAGGAAAGCCAGCACGTGTGGTTTAGAGCCTCGGAGCAGGAGTTCACTATGAGCAGCGACGGAGGGAAGCTAAGGGAGACACAGAGGGAAGCTTATAACTTACTTCGGGCCTTCCTCGCTGCCGGGTCCGACTCCTGCCTACTTTCTGTTTCTGCGAAGGCAGGACCCGGCAATGAGGTAGGCCTGAAGCAAGGAAGAGCAGCAAGTTATAAGATATGGAAGATAGGTCAGCGATGGAGGGAAGCTTGCGACTCTGCCGATGGGAGGGATGGGAAGAGAAATGATGCTGCTGCACCCAAGGGGGGGGGAAATAGAAAAGCTGCTGCTGCTGCACCCAAGGGGGGGAGAGGGGAAGAGAAAAGCTGCTGCTGCTGCTGTACCCAAGGGGGGGAGGGTGAAAGAGAAAAGCTGCTGCACCCGAGGGGGGGGAGAGAAAAGCTGCTGCTGCTGCTGCACCCAAGGGGGGAGATGGGAAGAGAAAAGCTGCTACTGCACCCAATTGTGGAGGGGATAGGGGAAGAGAAGTGCTGCACCCAATTGGGGAGAGAGAAGGGAAAAGGAAGACCAGGGAAGGGAGAGGAGAGGAAAGAGATGCCAAGACCATGGGAGGGAGGGAAAGGAAAAGAGCTAACAGACCATGGAGAGGGGGGGAAAGAGATGTCAGGGTATATGGGGGAAGGGGGAGGAGACAGATGCCAGACCAGGAGGAAGGAAGGAGAGAAAGGAAGAAGAGATGACAGATAATGGAGTGGGAGGGGGAGATGGAAGGAGAGGAGAGAGATGGGAAGGAGATAGAGATGCCATACCATGGGGTGGAGTGGGAAGGAAGGAAGGAAAGGAGAAGAGAGAGATGCCAGAGCATAGGGGAAGGGGTGGAGACAAAGGCTGGAAGGCAGTGAGCGGGACATAGGAAGGAGGAACCGAGGACACTAAGGATATAGGAAGGGGCACTAAGGACATAGGAAGGAGGCACTGTGGGCACTAAGGACATAGGAAGGAAGGAGGGAGGGAATAGAAAGGGACAATTGTTGGGTCTGAGTGCAGAAAGAAAGAAATGAAAGAAAGGATGCACAGTCAGAAGGAAACGCAACAAGAGACTCATGAAATCACCAGACAGCAAAAGTAGGAAAAATGATTTTATTTTCAATTTAGTTAACAAACTGTGTCTGTTTTGAGAATTTATATCTGTACTATATTGGTCTATTTTTCTATAGTTAGTGAGGTGACAATGCATATTTTAAAGTCATCTGCCTTGACATCTTTGAAAACCCCCCAAATATAAATGATAATTAACATTTTCTAATTTAATCTAATCCTTAGGTTTGTATACCGCATCATCTGCACGTTCGTAGAGCTCGACGCGGTTTACAGTAGGAGAAATAGGAAGGAACTGCGTATAGTATGCTTTGTGGTTTTTAAAAAAAATTTATGGTTACCATTATGAATTAATAAGATATTATGTATACATGAAAAATGAATGGAAAAAATTGGGGCGGAGCTGGGGTGGGGCTAGGGCGGGATTGGGGTGTGTGGCTAGGGTGGGGTTGGAGGCAGGACTGAATATTAATAGATGTCCCGTTTTGATGAAAAAAATAAATGGTCACATTAGGGATACCCCAAATCAACATCTGGCATGTTAAAATCACCTATTAGCAAGACTTCCCCTTTTTTAGATATATTCTGAATGTCTAGTATTAAATCTCTATCTACTTCTTCCATCTGTGAAGGAGGCCTGTTTATCACACCAATGTAAATATATTCACCATTCCACCCCCAGACTTGTGTGGTTTGCATTCACACATTGGGCTTTTAGGGCCCTTTAACAAAACCATGGTAGCAATTCTTCTGCGGCAAATGCACTGAAGCCCATAGGAATTGAATGGGCTTCAGTGCATTTGCCACAGGGGAATCTCTACTGCAGCTTTGCAACAGGGGCACTTACTACAGGATGCCTCAGTGTGTACTGTGTTAAGCTCTTTTAAGCTACAAGTGCTTACCACAACTTACTATTACAAGTCCTATGAATATTATACCTTTATATACACAAATTTGTCAGGATGGTGCCATAAATGTTATTGCAACCATATTAGATCAGAGAATTTCAGCATTCAGAGTCCCAACAAGTTTGTTTTTAGATCTTGCTGAATTAATTTTACAAAATAGTTATTTTTGATTTCAAGACCAATAGTATGAACAGATCCATGGAAAAGCTATGGGAGGATCTTTAGCTCTTTCTATACGAGAGTTCTCAGCCCAACCAACAAAGTTGGGCCAGTCTTCATTGAGGGCTATACACTTACCCTCTTTTCTACAAAGTCGCCCGAAGCCCATAGAGATTTAAAGGGCTTTGGGGCTGTTGCCGTGCAGCAGCTGCTAGTGCGACTTTGTAGAAGAGGGGGGTAATTTTCTACTTTTTTCATTCCGTATTTTTCTGATGGAACGAAAAAAGTGGAAAAATTACTGGACTAAGTGTATAGCCCTCGATGAAGACTACTACCCCAACTTTGTTGGTTGGGCTGAGAAATTTTCAGCTGCCCCTCGTAGTTGTGTTGTACATAGCAAGATTTGAAGAGAAATATTTGTATTAATTGGATAAATATCAAGCTGTACAATTTGGAAACATTTTTTGGATGATATATTTTTCATTTGAAATGACTGAGAAGAAATTATATGAGTTTGTCTCCTGGTTGAATTCTTTAGATTCTAATCTTATATTTGTGATGATATGTCATCATACTTTAATTGCTTTCTTGAATATCTGAATCATCAAAGCACGTGGATGTCTTCATACTACCGTATATTGGAAGAAGGTTGAATAGAATAACTATTTCATGTTTCATCGCCTTTATCCTAATAAAGAAAAACTAGTCCACCTCTAAGTCAATTTATAAGATTACAAAGAATCTGCTCTTCTCTAGCAGACATTAAAGATATATCTGAAGAATGTATGATTTGTATTTTTATCAACCTGGCTACCCAGAAGTTTTTAAAGAAAGCTTGTATGAGAGAGCTAGATTTACTCAATGTGAATTACCGTATTTTCACATAGATAACGCGCACCCGTGTAAAACGCGCACACGGGTATAGCGCGCGAAAAACACAACTTTATGTACAGAAACTTTTATATACCGCGCACACACGTATACTGCGCATGCCGCCCCGACTCCCCCATCGCCGCCCGACTCTCCTTTCGCCCGCCCCGACTCTCCTCTGGCCACCCCGACTCTCCTTTCGCCCTCCCCGACTCTCCGTGCGCTGTCCCGACTCTCCGTTTACCCGCCCTGCCCTGCCCCCCCCCGGCAGGACCACTCGCACCCCCACCCCGAAGGACCGCCGACTCCCCGACAATATCGGGCCAGAAGGGAGCCCAAACCCTCCTGGCCACGGCGACCCCCTAACCCCACCCCGCACTACATTACGGGCAGGAGGGATCCCAGGCCCTCCTGCCCTCGACGCAAACCCCCCTCCCCCCCCAACGACCGCCCCCCCCAAGAACCTCCGACCGCCCCCCCAGCCGACCCGCGACCCCCCTGGCCGACCCCCACGACCCCCCCACCCCCCTTCCCCGTACCTTTGGTAGTTGGCCGGACAGACGGGAGCCAAACCCGCCTGTCCGGCAGGCAGCCAACGAAGGAATGAGGCCGGATTGGCCCATCCGTCCTAAAGCTCCGCCTACTGGTGGGGCCTAAGGCGCGTGGGCCAATCAGAATAGGCCCTGGAGCCTTAGGTCCCACCTGGGGGCGCGGCCTGAGGCACATGGTCGGGTTGGGCCCATGTGCCTCAGGCCCCGCCCCCAGGTGGATCCTAAGGCTCCCGGGCCTATTCTGATTGGCCCAGGTGCCTTAGGCCCCACCAGTAGGCGGAGCTTTGGGACGGATGGGCCAATCCGGCCTCATTCCGTCGTTGGCTGCCTGCCGGACAGGCGGGTTTGGTTCCCGTCTGTCCGGCCAACTACCAAAGGTACGGGGAAGGGGGGTGGGGGGGTCGTGGGGGTCGGCCAGGGGGGTCGCGGGTCAGCTGGGGGGGCGGTCGGAGGTTCTTGGGGGGGGCGGTCGTTGGGGGGGGGAGGGGGGTTTGCGTCGAGGGCAGGAGGGCCTGGGATCCCTCCTGCCCGTAATGTAGTGCGGGGTGGGGTTAGGGGGTCGCCGTGGCCAGGAGGGTTTGGGCTCCCTTCTGGCCCGATATTGTCGGGAAGTCGGCGGTCCTTCGGGGTGGGGGTGCGAGTGGTCCTGCCGGGGGGGGGATGTATCGGACGTCGGGGAGTCGGCCGGGCAAGAGGGCTTGGGCTCCCTCTTGCTCCGATCGTGGATGCGGGTGCGTGTGGGAGCGCGTGCGAGCGGTCGTTCGGGGTGGGGGTGCGAGCGGTCCTGCTGGGGGGGTTAATCGGGCGTCGGTCGGGGTGGGAACTATGTTTAAAAACTTTTGTATACCGCGCTCACGCATATAACGCGCGAGGGGTATGCGCGGTAGGTAAAAACGCGTATAACGCGCGCGTTATATGCGTGAAAATACGGTACTGCTTTATTAAAAATTTTAAAAAAGAAACCCATCCTGGTTAACAACACTGGGATCCTTTTACTATGCTGCAGTAGAACTAGGACTTCATGGGTCCTTACATGTGCTAAAGCCCTACTCCAGCTGTAAAAATCCTGATTTTCTATTTTTTCCCATTAATGACCATGTACTAATGTTGCCATTAGCACACAGCAATATTTAAAAATTACCACAGAAGCACTTAGGGCTGGATTCTGCAACTGGTGCCAATATCAGCCAGTGTCTCCAAAACCGGTGCCAGTCATGTAACAATGTACCAGCACTGGTTGTAGAATTGCGGCAGTATTAGACACTGGAAATGTAGATCAGGGATTTACTGGACTACACTTCCAGCACCTAAATTAAATGAGAATGGCGTCCACAGGGGCTCCTGGTGCCTATGGTCATTTCTGGTGCAAACCATACCCACTTTGACAGTAAGCGCCTCTGTAGATGGAACATCAGTGGCCTGTTCTGTATGTGCCTATAAGCACCTACATTTTTTAAAATTAGTTTTTAATTGGTTTTAAATGACACGGTCAATTATTGTGTTTTTTATATCCAATTAAACCAATTAAATTAGGTGGTGGTAGGATGCCTACCGCCACCTAACTTTTGGTCTCCCTACAAGAATCGGTGCCTTACTGCCTCCTGTTTTGTAGGTGATAAGGACTCCTGCCTTATCTTTGTGCTAACCAGATAGGCCCTGGTTCTATAGTATAAATGGCACCTAACTCATAGGTGCTTTTAAACGCAGTAGTCAATCATTCGCCAGGTGCTATTTAAAGAACCACACCTAATGGTGCCATAGTGGTTTTAGGTACCGGTAGGCTTTGAAACTTTAGGCCTATTCTCTTTTATGCCAAGGTTTTCGTGGCATAATTGAGTACATCTAAGTTACTGGGAGATGCACAAAACTTACCGATCGTGTACCGATCGTTGCTAAATTGGTTTGACCAGTTTATTGATCGATCGGATTCTCCATTGCTATCCACCCATTATCCGATCCAATCCATGCAAATTAGTAAAACCCCATGCAAAATAGCCAAGCAATTGATGCACTAACATCACTTAGCTATTTAGCATCGGGTTTTACCGATAGTAAAATCCAATTGCTCTAGATCAGTGGTCTCAAACTCGTGGCCCACCAGGTACTATTTTGAGGCCCTCAGTATGTTTATCATAATCACAAAAGTAAAATAAAACAGTTTCTTGATCATATGTCTCTTTAGCTATAAATTACAATATTATTATTAAGATTTAGCCAAAAGGAAAGATTTATAAACTATAAAGCGTTTTACCTCATGCAAAATTGTCATTTCTTTAATAAGACATAACTATTTTTTTCTGAGGCCCTCCAAGTACCTAAAAATTCAAAATGTGGCCTGCCTGCTTTTTTTTCTTTTTTTTTTTTCCAATGGCACAGATATTTTGCGTGCACTCGGTGGTCTGCTGTGGTGGTGGCATAGTCAGATAGTGGAGTCTGACCAGCAGCCCGAAGATCAGCTTTGTGAGAACATTCCCAGCATTGTGGCAGTGAATTCTTCTACAGCTACTGAGAAAGAGCTATGAGCATGTGGAATACAGTGTATTAGGAGCTGACAGCTTGTAAGAGACGTTGGAGAAAGTTTAAAAAGTGGGGTTTTCTGAGTCTCTGCATGTTTCCCTGTGTTCCCCCTCCTGAAAAATCCTAAAATTGCCATTTTTGGGATTTTGGGAAGTGTGAAAAATATCACGTTTTTGGTGCAAATTTGGTGCTGGTGGCTATCTTGGATTATTAGTACTCTTTTTTTTCTTCTTCTCCCTGCTTCTTCAAAACTTTGATTTTTGCCTGGAAAATTGCTAGGATGGAGTCCTTGGGGTCTTCTTGTGTGAATTCATACCAAGATTGTGCAAATTTAGTGCTTATAGAGCGTTCTTGCACCACGTACTGTGTGGGACAAGTGGGTGGGGGGAGGGGGAGCTTTAGCGACCAGCTTAGCTTTCCCTCCACAGAAGTAGGTGATCAAATGCTCAGCCTGCCTGGCGGGGCGGCCTCCATTACTTTCGGGGCTCGGCATGGCTGGTTCTTTGGTCAGCCTAGCTGCGGACCCGCCGCAGCCTAAGACATGCAAATTTAAGTCATCTAAGGGTGACTCTATGCCCCAGGAGCCAGATTCCTTCTCTAAAATCATGAGGTTTTGTAGTCAGAGTTTAAAAAAAGAAAAAGCGTGTTCTTCTCCTGAGCAGTCTCCTTTCCCCACAGGATTTTTTTTGGGTGGTGTGGTGGCTTTGGACGTGTCCTTGCCTCCGCCTGATTTGGCTGTTCTGCCTGCTCATGAATTGGGGGATCCGGATGCTGATCCTGATCCTGATCATTATTCACACAAGAGACGAGTATTATCGTTTAAAAGTGTTTAATCTCAAGCAGCTATCAATCAGGCCTCTTTTAGGTCATTTATTAAAGCAGTGAAAAACTGGGTTACACTATGTAATGATAGTCACATAACTGATACAATTATATTCCAAGGGGAAATAAGAATGTTATCATAAATCTGATATATACTATTTTTGCAAAAATGCTAAATTTAAACTTATAACAGCAATGACAGGAAGTGAAATGTCAAGATGGTTCAGACGCTGGATGGCTTTGAGGCAAGCTGCCTTGCAAAGGAAAACAAATTTTGCATAATTACATGACAACAAGGAGACAGATGAGACAGACCTCTTCAAACTTTTAGTTTTTGGGTTTTTTTTAAATGTGTGTACTTTGGAAATGGAAGTGTGCATGCTGTTTTGTTCCCTGATCTAAGCATTTTTGGTTTGTTTTTGGGTCAAATTTTATGGCCATTTTGTGGAAATTTTAAAACTTTATTTATGTCTGTAAAATTTGATTGACTGAGGTAAAAAATTTATAATGTGCTAAATCAACTCCTTATGCATTAATTTGGAAGTTTTATGCATGTAAAGTCAACCCTCCATTGCTTTGGGTATAAACTTAGACTGTGAGCCCCCCAGGGATAAAGAGATACCTACTGCACTTCAGTGTAACTCACTTTGAGTTATACATGAAAAGGTATGAGCCAAATCTAAATAAAGTAATAATAAAGAAGTCAACATTCAAAGGGATTTAACCATCCAGAAATGGCTCCTGGCCAGTTAAATTGCCTGTTTGGGGCTAAATGCTAAACTGAAAACAATTGGTTAGCGCAGGGGTAGACAATTCCGGTCCTCGAGAGCTGGAGCCAGGTCAGGTTTTCAGATATCCACAATAAATATGCATGAGATAGATTTGCATCTCAAGGAGGCAGTGCATGCAAATCCATCTCATACATATTCATTGTGGATATCCTGAAAACCTGACCTGGCTCCGGCTCTCTAGGACCGGAATTGCCTACCTCTGGGTTAGCACCAAACTGAAAACTGGCTATTTTGGGGACATTCCATGGGTGGAGTCGATACTTGGCAATTTAAGGGCCCATATTCAGCACAAAACCAACAAGGTTAACTGCATAAATAGGACTGCCTGAAAGTCAGTCTTATATTTATATGATAACCCAGTGTTTCTTAAACCTGTCCTGGGGGACCCCTAGCCAGTCAGGTTTTCAAGATATCCCCTAATGAATTATGTATGAGATAGATTTGCATGATTGTCACCTCAATTATATGCAAATCTGCCTCATGTATATTCATTAACCTAAAGCCTAAGCTTGGGGTTTTTTTTCCAGTCAGTTAAATAGCTGTCTATTGGATAACTCAAATTCTTAAAACCAGCTATTAAATATTTAATACAAAACAAGTATTATCTGAATCAATTCAAATTTAATTTTATCTCTCACAGTTCATTTCATTACAGAACTTTTACAACTTACCAATGCTTAATTTATTAATAAATATCAGAATAATTTAGTCAGTGAACTGAATTCCCATCACTCACACTCACACTCACTTCCCAACTTTCACACACATACTACAGTCATTGTGATTACTTTTATCCAGTTTTGTTTGTTTTGTTTGTATTAAATATTTAATAGCTGGTTTTAAGAATTTGATGTACATTCATTAGGGATATCTTGAAAACCCAACTGGCTGGAGGTCCCTCAAGACAGGATTAAGAACTAGTGTGATAACCCATAGTAGTTAAGTTCTGAATATCGTACTTAACTGGCTATGTATTAGTCGGCTCCGCACACCCAGAAATTAAATGCTGATGTCCAGACATGCCCTGACATTAATTTTTGGGTGTAAAGCTAGCGACAGTCAGCAAAATATTAATTGCCGCCAGCTGAATAATAGGCCCTATAAAAAAATATTTTTGTGTGCATTCTTTCCATACAAACCACAGTTGCATATCTCTACAAAACATGTCCAAGGAACACCTTTTTTCCCAATGCAGTTGAAAACATCTCTGTTCGTTCATTGACCTCAATTCTAGAAACCGAATCCATCAAAATTCTTGTTCACTCTCTAATAATCTCTCACCTAGATTACTGTAATTCCCTACTCAACGGCCTTCCACAAAAAGAAATTCGCCGCCTTCAACTTATACAAAACACAGCAATAAAACTCATCTATAACCTAGGTAAATATGATCATGTTACGCCAGCTTTGAAAGATGCTCACTGGTTACCCGTGACGCACCGAATCACCTACAAAATCATCCTTTTGTCATTCAAAATAAAATCTTCTCACCTGCCGTCA
Source organism: Geotrypetes seraphini (assembly GCF_902459505.1). Classification (NCBI taxonomy): domain Eukaryota; kingdom Metazoa; phylum Chordata; class Amphibia; order Gymnophiona; family Dermophiidae; genus Geotrypetes; species Geotrypetes seraphini. The sequence goes on from NC_047089.1 coordinate 138,162,075, forward strand.
TATCTTCACAAACTTCTTATCCCTCAGTGCTCTACTCGAACTTTGAGATCTTCAAATCAAAATCTCTTATTGATTCCGTCTATAAAAGAATTTTATTACACACGCAAAATAAACTTTGCAGTAACTGCCCCGACATTGTGGAACTCCCTTCCACAACCATTTCGTGACGAACAAAACCTTGACAAATTTAAGAAAAACTTAAAAACTTTTTTATTTCGAGATGCATTCTCTTCCACTTAATTTCTATCCTCTTAAATTCTTTTCTATCTAATTTTGCTCTTTTATAAACATTCAATATATCTTATCCCCATCCAACATGTTTTTTTCCTAACCCCTCTTTCTCCTTTTCCTACTTACAATGTAACTTTACCCATCCATTCCCTCTTTCCTCACTGTCAAGTCTGTCTTGTTATTGTTTTTAATGTTCACTATACATTATTTAATTTATTTAATACTTTTTGTTTTTTTTTCACTTGTTTCTACTCTTATCTGTCAATTTTTTAAATCTAATGTAAACCGTCCAGATATTTGCTTGATGGTCGGTATATTAAAATCTAATAAACTTGAAACTTGAAACTGTTGTGAACCTAATGCTAATCTGGGAAAGTGCTTGTCAGACAGGTCAGTTATTTATCCAGGTAAATGGATTTGAAAATTGTTCTTGATGTGTACATTTTTGTTAGACTATTTTATTTTGTATTACAGATTCCATGCATTTGCTGAGAGAAAGAAATATAAAAACCTTAGATTTTTATCAAACAATGGAGAGACTCCTGTTGCTGTAGAGGAAAGGAAGTTGAAAGGAGGAACACCTCCAGGTAAATACTGTTGTTGTTATTATTATTATGGACAATTAATTTTATTTTACAGAACACAGAGGAGGAAGTTATCAATCAATGTGGGCTACTGTTGAGCTATTTTACCACAAGTCAGGTTATTTTAGCACAGGGTCCACAGCTATGCAGTGAGAACCTGTGGTAAAATAACCCAGTAGCCCACATTCACAACTTTCCCCCCTAAGAGCAAGAGAGTAGGAAGGAAAGTTGGCACCTGAGGCAAAAGTGGCTGGCATCGCCACCCTGCGTGCCCCCCTTATGCACTCTTTCCTGTCATATGTCTCCCCCCCCCCCGATACACTCTTCCCTTATGTCTCAACATTGCCATGCCCCTCCCCTCTTATTTATTAAAATCTTAGGCAGCAGAATGCAGGCTGGAATACTGTGCCAGCAGAGCCTTCTTTTCAACATCACTTCCTGGCCCTGAGAACAGGAAGTGATGTGAGTTAGGGATGAGGTCGGCATGAGTATCTTGTAGGACAGCTTGCTCGCTGCCAGCAAAGATTTGAAGAGGTAGTAGCGAGGTGGTGTCCTTCAGAGGCCTGTCCCATTCTATCCCATCACTGCTGCTGGTGGTGGTGGTGGTGGGGGAGAGCGAGAAAGGAGAGGCGCCTGGGGCTATCCGCCTTGCCACTCTCCCTTGCTATGCCACTGCATAAGAGATGTCATTGTACCACTCACTCGTGCTATTTAACATGGATCTTCTTTTATGCAATGAGACCTAGTTACCAATAATCTGGAATAACAGTAAAATAACACATCTTAATGGAACCCGTGTTGATAATTTCCCTCCTAAGTATTTAGCACCATTCAAGAACATTTGTATAATGAACAGAAATTTATTCTTGAAAAAAATGGATAAAAAAATAAAAAGAATCAAAGCCCCTATTCAGAGAGCTACTCTGAATAGGGGCTTTGATTCTTTTTATTTTTTTATCCATTTTTTTCAAGAATAAATTTCTGTTCATTATACAAATGTTCTTGAATGGTGCTAAATACTTAGGAGGGAAATTATCACGAAAGCATTTAGGAGCCATTACCCAAACAGCATGAGTAGGTACAAACCATGTATGCACTATCTTTTTGATATTGTGTGTTCTTTTCAATATACAGATGTACTATCACCTCCTTTTTCCTCCTGGTCATTCTTCTTCCTAAGCAACCAAGTATCCTGTTTGTCCACCTTAAAGTCTTCAGGAATGATCACCCCCAAGTCCCACTCCTCTTTTGTGCACAGAAGTACTTCACCCCCTATATTGAACAGTACTGCTCCCTCATATTTTTGCAGCTGAAATGCACAACCCTGCATTTTTAGCATGAAATTGTAGCTGCCAAATTCTAGACTATAATTATTCAAGCTTTGCAAAGACAGCAAGAATCTTTTATATATTCCTTCAGGGCAGCAGATAATCATTTAAATTATCTGAGTTATAATGAGTCTCATTTTACATATGAGTGTAAAGAGCAGAATTAAAATGTCAAAAATGGAATATGCTCATTTCCGGTGCTGAGGCAGAGCCTTTTCTAAAACACGTGCAAGAGTGCACATGTATTTGCTGACACATGCAGCAGGAGCATCTATTTTACAAATATACATTTGAAAAGCTGAACAGCATCAACCCGAACAGCTTCCATATTTAGTATTTACATGTAACTTCCCCTTGTGAGTGTTCCTGGGTTCAGGACCGACCTGGCTGGAGTCCACCTTGGGTATGCTCTGACAGGCCCTGCAATGATTGTTGCTGAGTGCCCTCACCTGGGGAAGAAAGGTGTTAGTGGTTGGGATCTTTTCCCCTTTTCTTCCCAGGAAACTCAAAAAAGACATTAGTGAATAAGACTGGCTGAAAGGTTAGTTTATTGACCTACGTTTGTACAACTTACATTATACAGGTAACCAGTAAGATTTTTTTATAAGAAGTGTTCTGATAAGGAGCTTATTAAGCATTTTGAATGAAAAGTATTCAATAAGCAACCTTTAAACTCTTGGAACCAGTCTCTCTACAAATGTGGCAAATTTAAGCATATCCCCTTGCTCCTTCACTGAGTCATTTGCCATGTCCATTCCCATCATGTCCCCCAGATTTCATCCTCCTTCTGGAGCACTTTGTACCAGTGGCTGCTGGACATCCAATAGGGGGTTGAGTCAGTCTTACTTGGTCATCTCTTCTGCTGGGTTCTAAGTGCCGGTTACACTCTCAGGAGCCTCCAAGTCCACTGGGTTCCGAACACCGATTGCACTTCCAAAAGCCTTTCTGCCACTGGGCCTCGGACACTGATTTGCCCCCAAAGGCCTTCCACCTTGTTCTGAACTTGCTTCCAAGGGCTTCTCTGTCCTGAGCTTGCTCCCAAAAGCATCTCTGTTGCTTACTTTGGGCACTGGTTGTGCCCCAAAGATCTCCATTCCAAGGGCTCTAGACCTCTTCTTCTTCCTGATGGGCCAGTCCGCTGTCTTCAGGAGAACTCCAGGGTTGTCTTCCCTGCCAGGTCCATAGTTCTTAGCTCTTGTTTGAGTCTAGCTCTCACTGATTCCAGCCCTTTAGTCTGTAACCTGCAGTTCCCCAATAAAGGGCAATCTTCCCTCTCTGCCAAGAGGGCCAAGATATAAAGATCCCATACAGATTCTCTGTATCAGTGGTCTTCGCTAATTTTTAAATGAGGGCCATTGTGGGTCCAAAAGGGGTGAAGGAGAGCTGACAAATATGTTCCTACTTTGGGCCATGACACTAAACGCTTCTCGATATTCATTCCTACCAGAGCACCTGGCCTTGATCACACATGCAGAACACAGATAAACCTTATGCAAATACTGGACCACAAACTAAAAGTCCTAATATACACAAACAAAACCCTAAGATGCCAGACTCTGTATGCACTGCAACACCAAAGAAATAGAATCAAATGCATTTCTTCCTGAACAGTGCAAAATATAGTCAGCAGATGTAAATTCTCAAAACTGACATATTTCAATCACTAAATTTTAAAATAAAATCATTTGTCCTACCTTTATTGTCTGGTGATTTTATTTTTCTAATCATCTTTTCTCAGTTTCTGGTTGCATTTCCTTCTGTCTGTGCTCCTAACTGTGTTTCCAGGGCCTTCTTATCCATTTGCTGTTTTTCTCTCCTTCTTCATTTTCTGCCCTAAATGAGCTGGAAAACGTGGACAACTTTTACACCACCAGGGTCGGGTTTAATAATGCTAAACAACGCTGCAAAGAGCTGCAGAATAATCCGAAGATAAGTACTGAGCAACTCGCCAGTTTTGAGCAGCATTTTGGATTAGTTCATAACATTGTTTTCTGTTTATGGCACTCTTTGAAACCTTCACTTAATGGTTCATGTATTTGATTTAGTGCACGTATGTGAGCCTATGATGGTGCACAGTGGAGCTTGAAAAATAGCTCCCTCCAAGTTGTTGAAGCCTGGAACCCTGGTTCGCCAGGTATTCATTAGCTTTCACCTATGCACTGAGGCCACATACACATATAAAGAATTAGTTTTGCATATATCCCTATTGGGAACACATCAATGTTATCAACTTATCCAGAATTGCATTAAGGGATTATATATATATATATCTTACAATCACTAAATCAATTTTTGGCATTAACTTTTAATATTCAACTTTCTTCAATTTTTCTTTTTCAAATCTATCTACTTTTCCATGTCTTCCCTTTCCATCTATCCACATGCACCATATCTTCCCTCTCTCTGTGCTTCATCTTCCCTCCATCCATGTGTACCATCTCCTTCTTCTTTCTTCTCCCATATTCCCATCTTTTCTTATACAGCATTTTTCTGTCTCTCTTCCCTTCCTCACCCCTCCCATCCCTGTGCAACATCTCTCTGTCTCCCACTCTGATGATCTGACATAAGAACATAAGAACATAAGAAGCGCCATCTCCGGATCAGACCTTCGGTCCATCAAGTCCGGCGATCCGCACACGCGGAGGCCTTGCCAGGTATACACCTGGCTTATTTTATAGCCAACCATATCTTTATATGCCTCTCTCAAGGAGATATGCATCTAGTTTGCTTTTGAAGCCTAGGACTGTCGATTCCGCAATAATCTCCCCTGGGAGAGTATTCCAGATGTCAACCACTCTCTGTGTGAAGCAGAACTTCCTGATATTAGTCCTGAACTTGTCCCCCCTTAGCTTCATTTCATGTCCTCTTGTCCGTGTCAAATTGGACAATGTAAATAATCTCTGCTCTATTTTGTCGATTCCTTTCAGTATTTTGAAGGTCTCGATCATATCCCCACGCAGTCTCCTCTTCTCAAGGGAGAACAATCCCAGTGTTTTAAGTCGATCCTCATATTCCAGTTTCTCCATACCCTTCACCAGTTTAGTCGCTCGTCTCTGCACCCTCTCCAGCAGTTTTATATCCTTCTTTAGGTAGGGAGACCAATGTTGGACGCAGTATTCCAAGTGGGGTCTGACCATTGCCCTATAAAGCGGCATTATAACTTTCTCCGATCTACTCGAGATTCCTTTCTTTATCATGCCCAACATTCTATTTGCCTTCTTTGCCGCTGCCGCGCATTGTGCCGACGGCTTCAGGGTCCTATCTATCAGTACACCCAGATCCCTTTCTTGTTCACTTTTTCCCAGAGTTGCACCTGACATTCTGTACTCGTATTCCTTATTTTTACTGCCTAAATGCATTACCTTGCATTTCTCCACGTTGAACTTCATCTGCCATTTCTCCGCCCATTTTTCTAACCGACACAAATCGCTCTGGAGTTCCTCACTGTCCTCCTGCGATCTGATTGCCCGGCAGAGTTTTGTGTCGTCTGCAAACTTGATGATCTCACTGGATGTTCCGTTTTCCAGGTCATTGATATAAATATTAAAAAGGATCGGCCCAAGTACCGAGCCCTGGGGTACACCACTAGTCACTTTCTCACAGTAGGAGAACTTCCCATTAATGCCCACTCTCTGCTTCCTGTTATCCAGCCATTTGCCTATCCATCTTTGTATATCTCCCTCTATGCCATGGCTTTGTAGTTTCCTGAGAAGTCTTTCGTGTGGAACTTTGTCAAATGCTTTCTGGAAGTCCAAGTATCTAATCTAATCTAATCTAAATCTTGGGTTTATATACCGCATCATCTCCGCAGATGGAGCTCGACACGGTTTACATGGTTAGGGAAGGAACGGAACTCCAGTGGAATTATATAAGTATGAGAGAAGAGAGGTTGGTGTGAGAGTGCCAGGAGCGGGACGGGGTTACGTTCTGGAGAAGAGCCAGGTCTTCAGATGCTTACGGAATGGTAGAAGGGGGCTCAAATTGCGGAGAGGGGAAGGGAGACTGTTCCAGAGCTGAGTGATTCTGAAAGGGAGGGAAGAGCCAAGTTTACCAACAAGGGAGATGCCTTTTAAGGAGGGGTAGGATAGTTTTAATTTTTGAGTGGATCTAGTGGAGGTTGGATTTGAGGAATTCCAGGATAGAGGGATAAAAGGAGGAAGGATACCGTGGAGGATCTTGAAGGTTAGGCAGGCACATTTAAAGTATATTATGTCCACCGGCTTTCCACTATCAATTTGCTTGTTTACGGTCTCAAAGAATTGGAGTAAATTCGTCAAACACGATTTCGCTTTCCTGAATCCATGTTGACTGGGTTTCATCAAGTCGTGTGTGTCCAAGTGCTGAACTATGCTATCCTTGATCAGTGATTCAATCATCTTGCCTGGGACAGACGTAAGACTCACAGGTCTATAGTTGCCCGGTTCTCCTCTCGATCCTTTTTTGAAAATTGGCGTGACGTTCGCTTTCCTCCAGTCGTCTGGTATCTGACCAGTTCTGATTGACAGGTTTGCAAGTTTTTGCAATAACTCTCTGATTTCAACCTTCAATTCCTTCAAGACTCTCGGGTGAATTTCATCCGGTCCAGGGGATTTGTCACTTTTAAGTTTGTCGATCTGGTAGTATATCTGATCTAAGTTCACTTCAACTGTGGTGAGGCTGTCCTCTATTTCTCCTGTAAACAGTTTCTCCGCTTCAGGTATTGTTGAGGTGTCCTCCTTCGTAAAGACGGACGCAAAGAAGGAATTTAGTTTGTCTGCGATTTGTTTATCTTCCTTGATGTACCCTTTTCTTCCCTTGTCGTCCAGGGGTCCCACTGCCTCTTTTGCAGGTTTTTTCCCTTTCACGTATCTAAAGAAGGGCTTGAAGTTTTTGGCCTCCCGGGCTATTTTTTCCTCATAGTCCTGTTTTGCATCCCTCACCGCCTTGTGACATTTCTTCTGTTCATCTTTATGTTTGTTCCAGGCTTCGGTTGTCTTCGTGCATTTCCATTTTTTGAAAGAGTCCTTCTTTTCTTTTATGGCTTCCTTCACCTGTATGGTAAGCCATGCCGGTTCTCCTTTGCCTTTAGTTCTCCGATCTTTGGAAATCCTCGGAATGTAGAGATCTTGTGCTTCTGCAATAGTATTTTTCAATAGGCACCATGCCTGATCTACTGTTTCAAGTTTGTCCACCATCTTCTCGAGTCGTTTTGTTACCATGACTCTCATGCAATCGTATTTACCCTTTTTAAAGTTTAAGGTGGTGGTTAAGGTTTTGGCATGTTTCCCTTTCCCGATGTCAAGTTTAAAGTTGATTAAATTGTGATCACTCGTTCCCAGTGGAACCATGACTTCTACTTCTGTTATCGGTCCGGTGAGACCATTTAGGACCAAGTCCAAGGTGGCGTCGCCTCTTGTCAGCTCTTTTACCATTTGCTCCAGGAAGCAATCCCCTAGCACCTCCAGGAATTTGGCCTCCTTGCCGCAGTTGGAGGCTCCTAGTTTCCAGTCTATTCCTGGGAAATTGAAGTCTCCCAATATAACTACATTGCCTGTCTTGCATACTTGTTTGATTTCCTCCATCATTTCTGAGTCAGTGACCTCCGCCTGTCCTGGGGGACGATAGTAAAGGCCAATTTTTGTATCTGCGCCATTGTGACCAGGAATTTTGATCCAGAGGGACTCCAGCTTCTCTTTCCTGTCTGTTGTAATCATTCCAACAGAATCTATTTCTTCCTTAACATATAGGGCAATACCTCCACCTTTCTGCCCTTCTCGATCCCTTCTATATAGTTTGTATCCCTGTAGTACTGTGTCCCATTTGTTTTCTTCATTCCACCATGTTTCTGTTATGCCAATGATATCCATGTTCTCATGTCTTGCTATCGTCTCTAGTTCTCCCATTTTGTTTCCTAGACTTCTAGCATTTGTATACATACATCTAAGTTCCCTTCGTGTTACCTTTTTGGACCTTCTACTCTTGGCTGTCCTTACAGTTTCATTTACGGTATCCTTTACTGCTCCTGTGTTATCTCCCATGTTTGCTGTGTGGTCATCCCCTCCTGTGTCTGAGTTGTCCCTTCCTGCTTGTTCTCCTTTGTTGGCTGTGAGGTCGACCTCTCTTGTGTATGAGTAGTAGTCCTTTGTTCCTACGTCGGGGCATCCTGTTGTCCGTGCCATCGACCGGTGGTCGACTGTCGGCTTTCCCCTGTCCTTCAGTTTAAAGCCTTCTCTATTGCTTTCTTCATGTTGCCTGCCAAAACTCTTGCTCCTTCCTTGTTGAGGTGTAGTCCATCCCTTCTGTAGTACTTGCTTTTTCCCCAGAACGCCGTCCAGTTGCGCACGAAGTCGAAGCCTTCGTCTTCGCACCATCGTCTCATCCAGGCGTTGATCACTTGCAATTCCCCTTGTCTCTTTCCATCTGCTCTTGGTACAGGGAGGATTTCAGAGAAGGCCACCTTCACCTCCCTGATCTTCAGTTGTCTTCCGAGTGAGCGGAGCTGGCCCTTCATCTCTTCCCTGTCATACTTCCGCCCGCTCACATCATTTGTTCCCACGTGGATAAGCACAGCGGTGTCCACTCCCCGTGCACCATCTATGATCCTGGAGATCCTGTTGGTCACATCCTTTACTCTTGCTCCAGGCAGACAGGTGACGACTCTGTCCTCTCTTCCTCCTGCGGTGTGGCTGTCCACGTGTTGTATAATGGAGTCGCCTACGATGATCCCCATCTTCTTTATTCGGGAGTTCCTTGGGGGGCGTAGGTCCACGTCCTTGGAGTAGGGCCAGTCATCTTCCTCCAATGATACTCTTGAAATTGTTTCCTGTTCTTTGGGTGGGGGGACATCTTCCTGTGCTCTCACTATTCCTCCTGGTGTGTGGTTGTCCCCTGGGATCTCTACGTGGTGCTGATGGGCTTCCTCTATGAACATTTCTAGATCCTTGACCTCGTCGTTGACTCCACTAGAATCTTCTCCTGTGCTCGGATTCTGTCTTCGAGTTCCATCACTGTTCCCTCCAATAGTCTTACCTGACATTTCAAGCTGTCCATCTCCATGCATCGATCGCAAATGTATGCCTGGATCCCCGAAGGGAGGTAGTCATACATATTGCAGTTGATACAGAAGACAGGAAAGCTCATCTTCTGACTTCCTTGGGCTTCCATTTCGTGCTTCACTCGTGGGTTGTCTGAGTGATTTGTTGTGACCTACTGCTGCTCTTTTTCCTACTGATCCTACCTCCCCCTTACCTTCTGACTTCCTGACTGCAGGCTTCCTATTTGAGTGAGTCTGTTTGTGTTACAGTGCCTGTGCCTTTGTGTGCTTGTGTCCCTTGCCTGCTGCTTCCTTGTGTTGCTTGCCTTGTTGTCTCTCTCGTGTGTGCTGTCTCTGCTCTACCTCACCTTGATTGTATGTGCGGGTTGGTTTCTTTTGTGTCTGTCTCTTCCTTATCTTCTGTGCTTGTCGGTTCCTTACCAGTCTGTTCTCCTCTGGTGTTCTTGAGAGTAGTGCTCGTCCCTTGCAAGGCCTTCGCCGCGCGCCGAACGGCTGGGCGCCGTTGGCTCCTCCCCTTTTCAAGGGGGAGTCCGGCGCTGCCTCTGACGTGTAGGGGGTGGGCGGAGCGTACTCTCGCCGCTTCCCCGAATCTTCGGCTCTCCTGCCTTTTGTCAAAGCTTCCCCGACTTCTCCTCTAGCTCTGACCGCCTGTGCACGCTGCTCCTTCCTTCCTGAACTCGGCACCAGCGTCTGTGTGCCGCGTTGGCTCCTCCCCTTTTCAAGGGGGAGTCCGGCGCTGCCTCTGACGTGTAGGGGGTGGGCGGAGCGTACTCTCGCCGCTTCCCCGAGTCTTCGGCTCTCCTGCCTCTTGTCAAAGCTTCCCCGACTTCTCCTCTAGCTCTGACCGCCTGTGCACGCTGCTCCTTCCTTCCTGAACTCGGCACCAGCACATCTTTCTCCTCCTTCCAACAGTCTGGAATCTATCTCCCCTCCTTTCCTTCCCTCCATCCCCTTTCTGGTCTGGCATCTCTCTGTCCTTCTCTTCTTCCTCGCCCCTACCTTAGCCTGGAATCTCTCTCGCCTCCTCCCCTTCCCTGTTCTGGCTTCTCTCTCTCTTTCCCTTGTCCCTCTAGTAGTCTGACATTTCTCTCCTTCCCTTTCTCCCTTCTTGTGGTCTGGATATCTCTTCTTTCCTTTCCTTCTCTCCTACTCCCTTCCATGATCTGGCATCTCTCTCTCTCCTTCCCTCCCCCTCCAGTAATCCAACATTTCTCTCCTTCCCTTTCCCCCTTCTTGTGGTCTGGCATCTCTCTGTCCTTTTTTCCCCCTCTCCCCTACTTTAGTCTGGCTTCTCTTTCTCTCTCCTTCCCTTCCCCTCCAGTAGTCCAACATCTCTCTCCTCTTTCTCCCTTTTTGTGGTCTGGTATCTCCTCTTCTCCTTTCCTTTCCTCCTCCCTACCATGATGTGGCATCTCTGTCCTTCCCTTCCCTCCTCCAGAGATCTGGCATATCTTTATATTTTTTCTCCCCAGCCCCATGATCATGAATCTCTCTAGTAACCCCCCTTCCAACTGCGATCCCCTTGTCCATCTCTGCTGCTGGTTCTAAGTGTTGATTACACTCGCAGGAGCCTCCATGTCCATGGGATCTCTTGCACTCCTCAGGCCACTGACAGTGTGAGTGAAGTAAACATGCTGCCTTCGGTGCCTCAGAAGCTTTCCCTCTGCTACTGCTTCCTGCGATATTTTGATAGAGTAACAATTTTGAGTGTCAGCTCATCTGAATTTAGTAATTAGAATTCATAAATGAGGGTTTTTAAGGTTAAAATTAATTTAAAATTGAGTTTGGAATGTACAGAGGTTTGTGAACCTTTGTAAGGAGCCCTTTGACTGTACAAGTCAGTAAGGAACCAAGCTGAAGTAACAGTTGGGAGATAACAACTGAAGAAACTGAAGAGAAAGGAAGTTTATGCTGCTTGATCTGTGTGTGTAGGAGAGGTTTGTGAGGAAAAGTGAGATATCCAAAGTGAAAATAAATAAATTGATGAGTGTATGAGGAAAACATGTGACATAGTTTAGTTATATTTTAATTGAATTCTTGAGTGGCTTGGCATTTAGCTCATGCTGCTTGGCAGTATGGCTTTGTAAAAGGGGGGAGGGGGACTGGTTCTGAGAAGAAAAACAGTTTTTGAAACTGAAGCTTTATTAATAAGACTTATTCTAGTACCGTATAGGTGATATAGGGTATATAGATATTTAAATAAATACAACAAGCATATGAGTCTTGAACCAGAGGGTTATTCATCTCTAATTGCGAGTTGTGTGAAAGGCATTATTTACATTTTTCAGTTCCGCCTCCTGTATCTCTGGGCTTGCTGTAGTTCCTCAGGTTCCCACCTAGCAGCAATTTACAAGAAGTCCCAATGACACCAGGCCAATCACCGAACTCCTGTGAACAGGAGGCAGATTGTCTTTCCAGGGAGGCCTGTGTGAGGATTTGCTTGGACAACAAAGTAGATGACAGCAGATAAAGACCCGAATGGTCCATCCAGTCTGCCCAACCTGATTCAATTTAAATTTTTAAATTTTTTTCTTAGCTATTTCTAGGCAAGACTCCAAAGCTCTACCCGGTACTGTGCTTGGGTTCCAACTGCCGAAATCTCTGTTAAAACCTACTCCAGCCCATCTACACCCTCCCAGCCACTGAAGCCCTTCCCAGCCCATCCCCCCCAAATGGCCATACACAGACACAGACCGTGCAAGTCTGCCCAGTACTGGCCTTAGTTCAATTTTTAATATTATTTTCTGATTCTAGATCCTCTGTATTCATCCAACGCTTCTTTGAACTCAGTCACAGTTTTACTCTCCACCACCTCTCTCGGGAGCGCATTCCAGGCATCCACCACCCTCTCCGTAAAGTAGAATTTCCTAACATTGTCTTTAAATCTACCACCCCTCAACCTCAAATTATGTCCTCTGGTTTTACCATTTTCCTTTCTCTGGAAAAGATTTTGTTCTACGTTAATACCCTTCAAGTATTTGAACGTCTGAATCATATCTCTCCTGTCCCTCCTTTCCTCTAGGGTATACATATTCAGAGCTTCCAGTCTCTCCTCATATGTCTTCTGGCGCAAGCCTCCTATCATTTTCGTCGCCCTCCTCTGGACCGCTTCAAGTCTTCTTATGTCCTTCGTCAGATACAGTCTCCAAAACTGAACACAATACTCCAAGTGGGGCCTTACCAATGACATGTACAGGGGCATCAACACCTTCTTCCTTCTACTGGCTACACCTCTCTTTATACAGCCCAGCATCCTTCTGGCAACAGCCACTGTCTTTTCACACTGTTTTTTCGCCTTTAGATCTTCGGACACTATCACCCCAAGGTCCCTCTCTCCGTCCGTGCATATCAGCTTCTCACCTCCCAGCATATACGGTTCCTTCCGATTATTAATCTCCAAATGCATTACTCTGCATTTCTTTGCATTGAATTTTAGTTGCCAGGCATTAGACCATTCCTCTAACTTTTGCAGATCCTTTTTCATATTTTCCACTCCCTCTTCGGTGTCTACTCTGTTACAAATCTTGGTATCATCTGCAAAAAGGCACACTTTTCCTTCTAACCCTTCAGTAATGTCACTCATAAACATATTGAACAGGATCGGCCCCAGCACCGAACACTGAGGGACTCCACTACTCACCTTTCCTTCCTCCGAGCGACTTCCATTAACCACCACCCTCTGGTGTCTGTCCGACAACTAGTTTCTAACCCAGTTCACCACTTTAGGTCCTAACTTCAGCCCTTCAAGTTTGTTCAACAGTCTCCAATGAGGAACTGTATCAAAGGCTTTGCTGAAATCTAAGTAAATTACATCTAGCATATGTCCTTGATCCAGCTCTCTGGTCACCCAATCAAAAAATTCAATCAGGTTCGTTTGGCACGATTTATCTTTTGTAAAGCCATGTTGCCTCGGATCCTGTAATCCATTAGATTCAAGGAAGTACACTATCCTTTCTTTCAGCAACACTTCTATTATTTTTCCAACAACTGAAGTGAGGCTCACCGGCCTGTAGTTTCCTGCTTCATCCCTGTGACCACTTTTGTGAATAGGGACCATATCCGCTCTCCTCCAATCCCCTGGAACCACTCCCGTCTCCAGAGATTTGTTGAACAAGTCTTTAATAGGACTCTCCAGAAACTCTCTGAGCTCCCATAGTATCCTGGGATGGATCCCATCTGGTCCCATTGCTTTGTCCACCTTCAGTTTTTCAAGTTGCTCATAAACACTCTCCTCCGTGAACGGCGCAGAATCCACTCCATTTTCTTGTGTAACTTTGCCAGACAATCTCATTCCTTCTCCAGGATTTTCTTCTGTGAACATAGAACAGAAGTATTTGTTTAGCACATTTGCTTTTTCCTCATCACTCTCCACATATCGGTTTCCAGCATCTTTTAGTTTAGCAATTCCATTTTTCATATTCCTCCTTTCACTAATATATCTGAAAAATTTTTTATCTCCCTTTTTTACATTTTTAGCCATTGGTTCTTCGGCCTGTGCTTTTGCCAGACGTATCTCTCTCTTGGCTTCTTTCAGTTTCACCCTGTAGTCCTTTTTGCACTCCTCTTCTTGGGGTTTTTTTTATATTTCACGAGCGCCAACTCTTTCGCCTTTATTTTCTCCTCCACTAGTTTGGAGAATCATATCAGCTTCCTTTTTCTCTTGTTTTTATTGATTTTCTTCACATAAAGGTCCGTAGCCATTTTTATTGCTCCTTTCAACTTAAGCCACTGTCTTTCACTTCTCTTATGTCCTCCCATCCTAACAGCTCTTTCTTCAGGTACTCTCCCATTGCATTAAATCTAGGACTTTAAGAATCATGTGGCCGCGCTCCACTTTAGCCGTTATATCAAACCAAACCGTTTGATGATTGCTACTTCCCAGGTGAGCACCCACTTGAACATTAGAGATACTCTCTCCATTTGTGAGGACCAGATCCAATATCGCTTTTTCCCTTGTGGGTTCCGTCACCATTTGTCTGAGCAGAGCCTCTTGAAAGGCATCCACAATCTCCCTACTTCTTTCCGATTCCGCAGATGGAACATTCCAGTCCGCATCCGGCAGGTTGAAATCTCCCAACAGCAGAACCTCCTCTTTCCTTCCAAACTTTTGGATATCCACAATCAGATCCTTATCAATTTGTTGTGATTGAGTCGGATGTCTGTAGACTACACCCACGTAGATAGAAGTTCCATCTTCTCTTTTCAGAGCAATCCATATCGCTTCTTCCTCTCCCCAGGTCCCTTGCATTTCGGTCGCTTGGATATTTATCTTTACATAGAGAGTTACTCTTCCACCTTTTTGACCATCTCTGTCCTTCCTAAAAAGATTATATCCCGGTATGTTTGCATCCCATCCATGTGATTCACTGAACCATGTCTCTGTGATAGCGCCAATATCTAGATCTGCCTCTAACATCAGGGCTTGCAGATCATGAACTTTGCTACTTAGACTGCGAGCATTTATGGTCATCGCTTTCCAGCTATTTTTCAGTGGTAATCTCCTTTTTCTTATAGATTTTTGTTTCGTTTCACTTTCTGTTGCAATACTAAGAAATGAGTTGCTGATATTGTTGATGTTGCAATCTTTACTACTATCACATCTTTTCTTTTGCCGGGGGTGGTCTCTATAATTGTCCTTCATACATACACCACCCCCACCTTCTAGTTTAAATGCCTTTAAACATATTGTCTAAATTTCTCTGCAAGGTTTCTTTTTCCTGTTGTAGTAATATGTAGCCCATCAGTGCAATATAGCTTCTTGTCCTTCCATGTATTTCCCCATCCTCCTAAGTACCTGAAGCCTTCTTTATGACACCAGGCTTTGAGTCATCTATTAAAGTCCTCTGTGTTTTTCACTCTTTGCTCTCCCTTTCCATATGCAGGCAGTATTTCAGAAAAAGCTAAAGTCTTTACAAAAGGTTTCACGCCCTCACCAAGCTCCCAAATAGCTTTCTGTGCTGCAAGTGTGGAGTTGTTGGCCAGGTCATTTGTTCCCAGATGGATTACAACATCAGTGTTAAAATCCTTAGTTTCTTCCTTAATTATAGTCAGTATTTGCCTGGAACTCCGGGTACTGGACATTATTCAAGAGGGTTACAAGCTCAGATTCTTTCATCCTCTACTGGACTTGTGGACGCTCTGCCGGGCAGTCAGAGAAGGAGATCAAGGTCCAAACAATGGTTATGGATATTCATAGAAACATAGAAAGTGACAGCAGAAAAAGGCCAAGGCCCATCGAGTCTGCCCACTCCATTGACCCACCCCCTAGTTAATCGCTCTCTGATTACCTTTTCCCTCGTAGAGATCTGACATGAGCATCCCATCTGTTCTTAAAATCTGTCACGCTGCTGGCCTTGACCACCTGTACTGGGAGCTTATTCCAGCTGTCCACCACTCTTTCAGTGAAGAAGTACTTCCTGGTGTCGCCATGAAACTTCCCACCCTTTATTTTCAGCGGGTGTCCTCTTGTGGCCGAGGGTCCTCTGGGAAGGAAAATATCATCTTCTACCTTGATGTGACCAGTGACATACTTAAACGTCTCAATCATGTCCCCTCTCTCCCTACGTTCTTCGAGAGAGTATAGCCGCAATTCGTTCAGCCTTTCTTCGTATGATAGATCTTTGAGCCCCGAGACCATCCTGGTGGCCATTCGCTGTACCGACTCAATTCTCAGCACATCTTTGCGGTAATGTGGCCTCCAGAATTGTACGCAGTACTCCAGATGAGGCCTCACCATGGTTCTGTACAAAGGCATTAGGACGTCGGGCTTCCGACTAACAAAGCTTCTCCGGATGCAACCCAGCATTTGCCTAGCCCTGGATGAAGCCTTCTCCACTTGTTTGGCCGTTTTCATGTCTTCGCTGATGATCACCCCCAAATCCCGTTCTGCGGTAGTCCTTGCTAAGGTTTCTCCATTCAATGTGTACGTTCTGCACGGATTATTGTTGCCAAGGTGCATGACCTTGCATTTGTTAGCGTTGAAGCTAAGCTGCCAGGTCAAGGACCAATGTTCCAATTAAAGCAGGTCTTGCGTTATGCTGTCGGACAGATTGCCATTACTCACAATATTACATAGTTTGGCATCATCGGCGAATAATGTTATTTTACCTTGAAGCCCTTGAGTCATGTCTCTTACAAATATGTTGAAAAGGATCGGGCCCAAGACCGAGCCCTGCGGCACCCCACTGGTCACCTCCGACGTTTTAGAGATTGTACCATTAACAACCACCCTCTGAAGTCTATCACTCAGCCAATCGTGGACCCATGGTGTAAGTGTTTCACCTAATCCCATCGATTTCATCTTGCTCAATAGCCTGCGGTGGGGGACGCTATCAAAAGCTTTGCTGAAGTCCAAGTACACGACGTCTAGGGACTCTCCCAAATCCAGTTTCCTTGTTACCCAGTCAAAGAAACTGATGAGATTGGATTGACAGGACCTACCCTTGGTGAATCCATGTTGGTGGGAATCGCGTAGTTCCTCCTCATCTAGTATCATGTCTAATTTGTGTTTGATGAGTGTTTCCATGAGTTTACTCACTACCGATGTGAGACTTACCGGTCTGTAATTCGCAGCCTCTGTCCTGCAACCTTAGAATCAGTACTAACTGAGGAATCAGGCTTGGGCAGATATCCTATATACTTTATCATGTCCAAGAAAGTTTCAGACCACTGGAAGCCAATCCTGGATTTGAAATCGGTCAATGCAGCCCTGAAAGGGCCTTGATTCTGGACAGAGACCAAGCATTCAGTCATAGCTTCAGTAGCAGTGGAGGAATTTCTAGCCTTGCTGGATTTTACAGTGGCTTCTTCCATATTCCGGCCCACAGGAAGTTCCTAAGGTTCCATGTCCTGAAGGGACATTTCCAATTCTCAGCATTTCCATCCAGTCTGACAATGGCACTTCACACCCTTACCAAGGTGAGGGTAGTTTGCGTTGGTAGCTCAAGCCGAAGTCATTGTCCAAAGGCTTGCCTCTCCACATCTCCTCTTGGGTGATCCTGATGACAGATGACAATCTTTATGGCTTGGGGAGGGGGGGGTCATTGTGAGGGTCATTAAATTCATGGCCAGTGGTTGCCCTCTCAGAAGAAATGTTGTATTAACAGATTGAAGTGGCAAACATTCATCTATTGTTGCAGTCTTTAGAGAGCATCCTGAAAAGCAAATTGGTCAGGGTTTCTTGGACACACGTCAACAGTCAGGGAGGCATCTATTTTTATTTATTTAATTTATTTGTTCATTTTTTTAGCCTGTCCTCCCAAAGGAGCACAGAATGGGTTACAGAAGTACAGACACAGTATAGGTCAAGACATGACATACATACGTACACCTACAGGCTCTATCAGTAGCACATGTAGTGAGAGTGGACAATGTGCAGGCCGACTATCTTCAACTGGCAGACTCTGAACCAAGGGGAATGGTCTTTGTCCTGGAAGGCCTTTGACAGCATTGTGAGGTGCTAAGGGTGTCCGAAGTTCAATTTAATGGCGTTGTCAGCCAACAAAAAATCTCATGGTTCTTTAGCCAAGGATTTGAGAGTTCAATTTAATGGCGTCGTCAGCCAACAAAAAATCTCATGGTTTTTAGCCAAGGATTTGAGACTGGAAGTGCCAGCATGGATTCTCTAGTACAGTGGTCTCAAACTCAAACCCTTTGCAGGGCCACATTTTGGATTTGTAGGTACTTGGAGGGCCTCAGAAAAAAATAGTTGATGTCTTATTAAAGAAATGACAATTTTGCATGAGATAAAACTCTTTATAATTTATAAATCTTTCCTTTTGGCTAAGTCTTAATAATAATATTGTAATTTATAGCTAAAGAGACATATGATCAAGAAACTGTTTTATTTTACTTTTGTGATTATGATAAACATACCAAGGGCCTCAAAATAGTACCTGGTGGGCCGCAAGTTTGAGACCACTGCTCTAGTACAACCTTGACCAGAGAAAGGACTTTTGTACATGTTTCCCTCATGGTCCATAGTAGGTTGGTAATCCTGGTTGCTCCAGATTGGCCACATCGACCTTACTATGTGGATTTGGTTCAGCTACAGAGGTAGAAGTGTCTCAAACTGTCACTTCATCCAACTCTTCTTTCACAGGGTACAGTTGCCCTGGAAGATCCAGAATGCTTTGGGCTTATGGCAAGCCATTTGAGAGTGCGGCCTTAGCACAGAAGGGCTAATTGGAGGTGGTCTTGACTACCCTCCTAAGATCTAGGAAACCAGTGACTATTGCAGCCTATGCTAAGGCTTGGAAAATATTTCAGTGCTAGGGTGCTAATCAGAATGTGGAGCCTTTTAAAGCTCTGATGTCCGTGGTCCTAGTGTTTCTTCAGGATAGGCTTGAGAATGGCCTGGGGGTTGGTTCCCTCAAAGTGCAGGTGGTAGGCCTCTCGTGCTTTTGAGCTCAAGTGGAGAAAGTTTCTTTAGCTTCCCATCCTAAGATACCCAGATTTTTGAAGGGAGTGTTGTGTCTGCATTCTCCTGTGCGACAGAAGTTCCCAATGTTAGGAAAGTTCTTCTCTGTTATCTTCAGGTGACAAATAATTTAAATCTCTCTGATCATCTGAGGAAGCTGACTTCTAAGGCTTCCATTTCAAGATGGATTTGCAGGGCTATTTCTTCAGTGTATATCGAGTGTGGTAAGCAGCCACAGAGTTCTTTGAGAGCACACTCTATGAGGAGTGTGTCTTCTTCATGGGTAGAGTTCCGGGTAGTTCAGCCTAAGGAGATTAGTAGAGAGGCTATGTGGTCCGCTCTCCAAACTTTTATAAAGTTTTATAGGAGGAATGTGGCAGCATGATTGGATGTTGCTTTTGGGTCTTCAGTGCAAGCAGCAGGCTCATTTGTCCTGCCCTAGATTCAAGAGATTGCTTTGGTATGTCCCACTGGTTCAAGACTTGTATGCGTTTTGCACTAGAAGGGAAGATTAGTTTCTTACCTCGATAATCTTTTTTCTAGTAGAAAGGCATATGAGACTTGAAGGTTTGCCCTGTCAGATTTAATTTAGCCTGCTTACTGTCTTGGACATGTATGTATTACCAGATGTTTGGTTTTCTCCTGTCAAACAGGTCCGAAGACTAATTACTTACTTCTCTCTTGCAAAGAAGCAAGGACGAGACTCTGAGAGCCGCATAAGTGTAAATGCTGGTTGCACTAGGTGGGTAGCTTGTTTGTTCCACCTTGTTTTATATTATGTGCCTATTAACATTGATTTGTTTAATTGTAATCATTACAGAGCAGAACAGAATTGGCTTTCTTGAGGAAGTCCCTGTACCCCTCCTGGTTTTTCTCCTGGTTGTTAATTGCTTTGGGATGAACTAGTGCTGCCCGATTCACGATTCAAATTGATTCACCGATTCACTTCAGGTGAATCGATTTGAATCGATTTAAAATTTTAAAATATCGGCTTCCCGATTCAGACCCTCCCCCCTCACCCCCTAAAGCAGGAGCGGCAGCGCTGCTCTTGCTGGCCAGCCGCTAACGCATCTGCTTTAGAGGTCAGGAGGGAGAGTCAGTCGGGAAGTGCTGCTGTCGGCTTCCCCCCTGGCCTCCCCGAAAGACATTGCATCGAATCGCACCCCCTGAAGGACTGCCCCCCCCCGGGAAGGCCTCCTTGTTCCCCCCTCGGGAAGGCCTCTGTGTTCCCTCTGGCCTCCCCGCAGTGTTTACCTTATAGCTTCAGCCTGCAATGAAGATCGCGGTTACAGCATCTTTACTAAGTGCTTTCAGCTCTTTCCTCTGCTGCGGTCCCGCCCCTCCTCCTTCATGGGAGGGGGGCCCTGGTGTAGAAGTACACGGAGGGAAGGAAGGGGGGTTCAAAGAGACGTGCATATGCCGGACTTTGGGGGGAAAGAAATAATGGGTCTAAAAATAGAGGAGCGGGAGAGAGATGATGGACAATGGGATTTAGGGAAGGAAGGAACAGAAAGGGAGAGAAGTTGGACACAAGGGATGGTGTGGAGGGGGGTGGATAGAGATACTGGATAGGAGGGTAGTTGGGAAAAGAAAGGGAGAGAGGTGGACCCTGGGGTGGTGGGGTAGGAGGGAGAGATGCTGGATGAAAGGGTAGTTAAGAAAAGGTGGATCTGTGGAGGGAGACAAAAAAAAGGAAAGATGCCAGACATCCGGGGGAGGGAAGGGAAATGGAAGGGGAGGACAGAGATGGCAAATGGATGGTTAGAACGGAGAAAGAAGAAAGAAGGAGACCCTGGCAAGCAAGTTATCAGAAGACAACCAGAGCCTGGGACCAACAAGATTTGAATAATGATCAGACAACAAAAGGTAGAAAAACTAATTTTATTTTCCATTTTGTGATTACAATATGTCAGATTTGAAACGTGTAGCCTGCCAGAGCTGGTGTTAAATTGCAAACGTGAGCTAGGATTTAAGAGACAGAGGAAAAGTCTTTTTTGTTTGTTTATTTTGTTTACACCATAGTGCCAGTGTGGTTAGGAGAAGGCAAAGGGAGTGAAGAAGCTATAAAAGGGGTGAAGAGGCTATAAAATAAACCCACCAGGATGTTTGAAAAAAACACCCAATTGGGCAGGAAAATCAAATCGAAAAACCAATTCAGTAGGTTGAATCAAATCAAAATTTTTTTTCCTAAATCGGGCAGCACTAGTATGAACTAAGAATCTATAGCACAGCCCAGGGATAGAAAAGGCAGAGCCGAAAGTATTGTCCTGCAGCCAAGTTTTTAATATTGTAATTCATCCAACAAATAGTACCCTACAAAACTTCAATCATTTTTTAATTCTCTTCTTAGGTCTTCAGAAGTGCCAGTATTAGCCAAGTGTTTTGGCACTGGCCTCCTCATTAGACCCTTTTTTAAAAAAAAAATATATATATAAAGTATTCTTAGTGCTTTCAGTGCTCCGTGCTAAATCAAAATTTTTTAAATATATAAAAGCTTTTAACTTATCTTTTTTGTTATTTTTTGCTTTGTTGCTCATATCGGGAAGGGACCTGTCACTCCGACATGTTTCGCCCGAAGGCTGTATCAAGAAAAGTCCCCCTTTTATTCTCGTTCTGCACCATCCCGATCAATAATAGCTTCTGGACAAATTTGTCCAGAAGCTATTATTGATCAGGAAGGTGCAGAATGAGGATTTCAACGAGGAAAATAAATTTATTAGTGCTGTAATTAGTAAAACAGTTTACAGGTATCCTGAGAAGGCAGACTCACACTTCAGAAGCATACAATCAGGGAGGCAGACTCTCTCCAATTATTTTAAGATAGTTTAAGGGTAAATATTACAAATAAAGAAATGAAATAGGAGAGCTCAAAGTAAAGATAAGTAGAGAATGAAGAAAAGGACATTTTAAATACCACTCTGAGAGACTGAAACACGCACACACAGTACAAATATTTACCTGGAAAGGTTATATCTCTGGTCACTGAGATTCTAAAAAAGATAGAGAAAATTAGTTTGCAAAGAATACTTGCCCAAAATTTTGAGCTCAAATTTTGAAAACCATTTTGTTGAGAAAATGCCTAACTGAGGGTTGTCTGGAAATTTAGGGCTTCTTTTACAAAGCCACAGTAGAGGTTTCTACTATGTGCCGGCGAGGTAAATGCTTTGACACTCATAGGAATTCTTTGAGCATCAGAGCATTTACCTCATCATCCTGCATTCGAAACCTCTATTGCAGTTTTGTAATGGCCAGTGTTAATGTCCTGTGAAAGCATTCAGACAATAATTTGTACAACTAAACCCAATTTAGTTTTAGGCTAGTGCAGGCAGGCATCGGGGGGGGGGGGAAGGGGGGGAAAGGAGGTGGTTTCCATGGAAACATGCTGCTCAGGGGGATGGGAGGCAGGCAGGCTGGCATCGGGGGGGGGGGGGGGAGGGGTTGCAATGGAGGGGGGATGGGAGGCAGGCAGGCAGGCTGGCATCGGAGGGGGTTGAGGGGAGGAAGGAGGCACTGGTAGCACTAAGGACATAGAAAGGAGCACTGGGGGCACTATGGACATAGGAAGGGGCATTAAGGACATAGGAAGGAGGCACTGAGGGCACTAAAGACACAGGGAGATTCACAGACAGAAAAAGTGACAGACAGGCAGCTATATAGCAGACTCGCATATAACGGACTTTTGGATATAATGGACAACCAATTTGGTCCCCAGAGCTACTTTTAGTTGTAGTTTTGTTTGGCTATAACGGACATGCAGGCTCCGCCTACAAGGTGCATGGCATGCCAGTGATATAGTGTCAAAATGTAGCCCAGAAGAAAATGACAGAGTATTTTTCTTTCCAGTACAGTACGACTTAATGCTTTAGAACATTTTTTAGTGTTCTGGTTTTGCAATCATTTCGTGCCAAACCAATATTTTGCTGAGTTTTGTTATTGATGTTGCTAATATGCTTGTGCAGTGACTGTTGTTCATTGATTGTACGTTGTTTCAAGTTGACCTAAATAAAGTTTTTTTAAAAATGCAACTCTGGATATAACGGACTGTTTTTCCAGGTCCCTTGAAGTCTGTTATAATGAGATTATACTGTATAAGGGTTTAATCTGTTTTTAAATTTTTTAAACCTATTTATTGGGAACTAAATGCAATGAAAGTACAGTGGAGCCTTGGTTTACGAGCATAATTCGTTCCAGAAGGATGCTCGTAAACCAAAATACTCGTATATCAAAGCGAGTTTCCCCATAGGAAATAATGGAAACTCGCCCGAACAACTTGAACTTACCCCCCCCCCCCTGTCTGGCACTGGCACGCAGCCCACAGGACGTGCTGGTGGCGCTTGAAGATCTTCCTGTCTCTGCCGGGCTTTGAGCATGCGCAGATTCATGCTCAAGGCCTGGCAGAGGCAGGAAGATCTTCAAATGGCACCGGCACGTCCTGTGGGCTGCGTGCTGGTGCCAGACGGGAGGGGGGGGGGTAAGTTCAAGTTGTTCGGGTGAGGGATGCCGGTTCACGCGGGGGGGGGGAGCGATGCTGGTTCTCAGGGGGGGAGGTGCTCGCAAATCGAGTCAACACTCGGTTTGCGAGACAAGTTTTGCAAAAATGTTTTGCTCGTCTTGCAAAACACTCGCAAACCAGGTTACTCGCAAACCGAGGTTTGACTGTACTTTTTGCACTTTTGAATAGTCACTTCCATTCTTACCTCAGGGAATTATAAAAAAAACATTGTAACACCAAATCTAATTCTCTTAAATTGACACAAAGTACCTAACCAGGCTCTTCTTGACATTTTTTCTGTATCAAGATTTGGTTAGTGATTTCTCTGGTCACACTCCACCTCTGAGAAGGTGTACACCCAGCCTAAGGTAACTAGGCTACAGACGACTACATTTGAGGTGAAGTAAGGCTGCAGTACTCTTGTCAGCAGAGTGGAGGTGTTACACCGAGTTGCAGATATTGAAAAAAGCAACAATTTGGAAGTTTCCATCTCTGCTGAACTTGGTTGAAGGAAAAGATACCATTAGTCTTAATATTGTGGAGCTGTCCAAGATATCTACAACCCTGCCCCGCCAACAAGAGAAATCTGTAATACCCTATCCTGCTGGAAAATTTGGATTAACTTTAACTTCTATAAATGGGGAGGGGTCCGCTGCTCCACCCAACCTAGATCTCCATCAGTCCCATGTTAATTTCTAGGGATGCAGCATTGGTAAGAGATACCCACTTCATCTCTCCTTAGAAAGCAGTACATTAAAAACTGAGCATGAGTGCATGTGATCAGGTGCAAACTTAAAAGACCCCAGTATGCAGTTCATGGATGCATTCCACCTTAAAATAACCACCATGCTATACAAGCATAGGTCGGGCAAATTTACTCCCCCCATCTCCTATCCCTAGTGAGTTTAGAGTATCCTTTACGGGCCTGCCACACCTTCCAAATAAAAGAGCTAAGCAATCCCCAGTGCAAGGCTTCCTCCAGGCAATCCAAATAGGCATTATCTGTAACAGGTAAAGTAATTTTGGAAGCAGAATTATTTTGACCAGGGCTACCCTCCTCAGAAAGGAAAGAGGAAGCTTCCACCGTCTATTACATAAAGACTTCAAATGATCTATCTTATCTTTCTCTTGTATATCACTGTCATATCCCTGCTGGACAGGAACGTATGCAGGTAGGGCTGGTCTCAGTTAGGGCATTGGTTTTTGACCTAGGGGCCGCCGCAGGAGCGGACTGCTGTGCACGATGGACCACTGGTCTGACCCAGCAGCGGCAATTCTTATATCTAGAATCAAAAGAATTCCGATATATTTTAGAGTACCCTTAGACCAGGGACCTCAAAGTCCCTCCTTGAGGGCTGCAATCCAGTCGGGTTTTCAGGATTTCCCCAATGAATATGCATTGAAAGCAGTGCATGCACAGAGATCTCATGCATATTCATTGGGGAAATCCTGAAAACCCGACTGGGTTGCGATCCTCAAGGAGGGACTTTGAGACCCCTGCCTTAGACCATGAGAGAGGGAAAAGCAGCTAGAGACAGCCAGAGATTGCCATTGCCTCTGATTCATCAAAATTGATTTTAAGCCCAGAAAAAGACCCAAAGTGAGTAATGGTAGAGACCAGTTTGGGGATTGTCACAGTGGCATTCTCTCCCAAAATGAACATATCATCTATAAAAAGATTGATCTTATAATCCTTTGAGCCTGTTCTGATACTCACAATGTCCCCATCCAGTCTGATCTTTGAAGTCAAGGGCTCCAGGGAAAGCACAAATAATAGGCATCCTTGGTGAGTACCTCTGTCAAGATGGAATACTGGGGTTAACTCCTTCCACAAGAAGCTTATACTCCCCAAAGGGACCAAGACAGACAATAAATTTGAAAAATATTTATGGGAGTATACATTTGGTGCATACACAGAACATATGGTGTTCTTAGTCCCCCATGAGTTCTCCCACCCAAACCACAAATCTGCCATCTAGCTCTTGAATCAGTTTGTGCAAGGAGTAGTGGAGCCTCATATGAAACAATATGGCTAACCCCCCCCCCCCCCTTTTTCTTCCATTGAAAGATCAAACTATGTCCACCACCCAATCCCTTCACAGTTTCAGGTATTCTAGAGCAAAGTTTCTCAACTTCTTCAAGCCAAGTACCCCCTAATTCTAACAAATATCAACTAAGTACCCCTGCCCTAGCTCCACCCCAGACCCCACCCCCCTAATAATAGTACTAATTGTAATGCAATTTCTTCCATCTATTTTTCATATACACACAATATAATCTTATGAATACATAATGGTAACCACAAAATTAAAAAAAGCAACCCACAAAGCACACTGTACACAGAGAAAATGTTAATTATTATTTATATTCAGGTTTTTTTCAAAGAGGTCAAGGCAGATGACTTTAAAATATGCAATGTCACCTCAGTAACAACTATAAAAAAAAATAGACAAATATAATGCAAAATATAGACAGCACATATAAATTCTCAAAACTGACACATATCTTTGCTGTCTGGTATATTCATGAGTTTCTGGTTGCACTGCCTTCTAACTTTGCATCCAATATTTTTTTCTTTCTGCCTCTGCATGCTTACTCTCCTCCAGACCTCATTCCATTCCCCAACCAACATCTCTCTCTGTCCCTCCAGGAGTCCAACTTTTCTTCCTCTCTCCTTTACCTCCATTAGCAACATGTCTCCCTCTCTCTCTCATTCCCTCCCCTGCTGCAAAGGGAGAGAGAGAGATCCATGGTGCATATCTCCCACTCCCTCTACTGCCACATCCAACATTTCTTCCTGTCTCATCCCTTGGATTATGTTTAGAATTTTTCACCACTGCCCACCAGCCCCATACCCATTTCTCCTTCTATCACCCCTCTCCAGCACAATGCCACATTTCTCCCTCCATCACTATGTCCAACAGTCCTCCCCCTTGCATCCCCTTCAATCTGTCCCTCTGTTCCCTCTCCACCACCATATCTAACATTTCTCCCTCTAATCCTTCCATTCCCCATGCATCTCTACGTCACTTATCTCTCTCTATATGCCCAATTTTCCTCTTATATGCCCAATTTTCCTCTTTCTACTTTTCCCCATGTGCACTATCTCTTTCACTCACACACTCATGCCCAACAATTCTCCCTTTCTATTCCCTCCCTCCTAGTTTTCAAGTTTTATTAGGATTTTATATACCGCCTATCAAGGTTATCTAAGCGGTTTTACAATCAGGTACTCAAGCATTTTCCCTATCTGCTACAGAGGACTGAGTGACTTGCCCAGGGTCACAAGGAGCAGCATGGGGTTTGAACCCACAACCCCAGGGTGCTGAGGCTGTAGCTTCAACCACTGCACCACACACTCCTCCTCTTATGTCCCAAGTTAATGCCCCCTTCCTCCCTCATTTCTGTGTCCCTTTTCATGCCCCCTCCCTATCTTCCATGTCCTGAGTTCGTGCCCTCCTCCCTGCCTTCTAGCCTTTGTCCCAAAATCATGCCTCTCCCATGTCCCAACATGCTCCTTTCCACCCCCC
Organism: Geotrypetes seraphini; assembly: GCF_902459505.1. Classification (NCBI taxonomy): domain Eukaryota; kingdom Metazoa; phylum Chordata; class Amphibia; order Gymnophiona; family Dermophiidae; genus Geotrypetes; species Geotrypetes seraphini. The sequence continues at coordinate 138,188,691 of NC_047089.1, forward strand.
TTTCTCCCTTTGTCCCAGATCATGTCCCCTCTCTCCCTTACTTGCTCAAACCACACTTGCTTCCTTCAGGGCCATCCAGCTGGGCTGCTTCTTCTGCCTTCATTGGCAGTTGTTGCAGGAATGCTTTCCTCTGATATCAGCTCTGACATCAGAGGGAAGGTTTCTGGGTCAGCTATATGCAGCGTGAAAGAGCCGCTGACGTGTCCTTCCAACAAGTGCCACTGAAGGTAGGAAGGAGGTAACTTGGATCCCTAACTGACCCGGAAGACTTTCTTCTGACGTCAGCTCTGACATCAGAGGGAAGCTTTCTGGTTCGGCTTCGGTGAAGGGGAATGGGCAGGAAGGAGGGATCCCCGGTGGCAGTTTTGGCAGAGGGGGGCGGGCAGGTGTCAGCTCTTTTCTGAGATGCACCTCCACTCAGAGGTATTCTGGCGTTTACACAGACCTTGGATCTATTTATACATTGTGCTCTACATTGTTTATCAGACACATTTTAGACCCCTGAGGAAGATGTGTTAATCAAAACATGGACTGTGTTGGGTCCTCGTTTCTTTAGGCTACAGGTTGACCACTTTTGATAAAATGTTTTGACTCCAATAAAGTTCCTGCATCAAGTACATCAGTTCTGCAGTTTTCTTGTTTGGTTTTGTTGCTCAACATTCACTGCAGTCTAGTTGGACGTTTTCTTATTTGTGACTACCCTACAGACTTCCACAATATTCCACCCCTTCCCCACCCTTTACCCCAAGCAACAAATGATATGATTAATAGCAGTAGTGAAATGCAACAAACTTCACATGTGAGAGAAGAAGTGTAGCAGAAAACATATCAAAAAGCACAGCCCAAATTTCCCTTCCTATGACTTTAAATCAAGAAAAGACTGCAGTGATCTATAAGGAGAGCAAATGAGACAGCATGTAAGTACATGAGCAAAAAGTTCCCAGCTGACTTGAAGATTGTAAATCAAATCACCAGCACCAACCACAATGCTCCTCTTTGCTGAAGTATCAGAGGATCTAGGTCAAGTATGGGGAGGCACAATATATGAGCTCTTAACAAAGTCAAGACTTCTGACACAGATACAAAAAAGGCCCATGCCACTTCTCAGGCTACGTGTAGGTGTCCAAAAAGGATTTCACTGCATCCAGTGAATCAAGCCAAAAAGTCTTATTATCATACGTGATCCACACATGCGCCAGGTACTGCAAAACAAATTTTAAATTCCTCTCAAACACCTGGGAACAGTTCAGAAACACCCGGGGAGAAATCCCGGAACAGAAAGATTCTAGTCCCATTGTATTCCAATGCTCTCTTCTGCTGATATTTAGCCATGAGTCACACTTTTTTCAGTGTAGTTAAGAATTTGAGTGATTAAAGGACCTCTACATGATGCACTCTTTCTACCTGAAGGTGCACTCCCTCTATCTCCAGGCCAAGCTCTTTCAGCAGCAATGATTCCACGAGGTCTCACAGTTCCTTTTCTTTAACAGCTTCTGTGAGCTCAACAATGCAGATTATTTGTCCTGCTTCGATTTTCCTGATCCTCCACTTGGTCCTTGAGGACCTTTAGCTTTGTCTCTAATGGCCCCACCTTTGTTGTAAGCTCCCCCGTTGTGTCATCTTGCCTTGAGACCCAGTCCTCTACTTGTTGAATCTGAACCACTTGCGCTGCCATGCTTTCCTTCAACTCATTCACAGCAGCATGTATTTTCAAAAGCTTGCCATCCAGAATGTCTGCAAGATTCTTTTTTAGTTCTTTTATGGCCGCATCTTAGAGTTGAATCACTGGAGGATTCGGCTCTGCTGAGGTGGACTCCTGGTCAGATGCCATCCTTGCTGGGGAAATGCTGCTGTGATATTTTTGGTGAGCAATAGGGTTTTAGCTGGCTTACCACAGTTCCAAACTGGCCCAGAAGCTGGAAAAATCTTCCTGCAGGTGCCAGAAACCTTCAGATAACCACTTCTCCTATTTTATCTTGTAGTTTCCCACTTGTGATGATATAATTGCTGATATTAGTAGCTAAGGCTGGGGAGAGGAGACTCCAGGCATCCAATCAGATTGTTACCAACATGTGACCCCTGCATTTTTAAAAATGTTTACATTGCCAGCTAAATTAGCCCCCAATGTGCAATGCAAGGCCATGTCTGGGCACTGGCACCGAATATTGGGGGCTAAATGTGTTTGGGCTGGGCACTGGTGCTTTTGTGGGCCTGGCCAATATTCAACTGGGGCCCACATAAGAGTTATGTGGCCTCAGCTGAATATCAGGTCAGGACTTGCATAGCATTTGTTTAAAAAAAAAAACAAGAAAGATCCTCCAAGTCCCCTCTCACCCTTATTCAGCCTGCGGCAAGAAGAACTCCCAAGGGCCCTTGCTCCCTAGCCATTCAGGTAGATCTCCCAGGCCTATCTGTATCCCTGGTGGTCCAGTGGGATGTTGGAGACAGAAGCACATTCCCCTTGCTCTTGTTTTTTGTAGTGCCTTTCCAAAATGGCTGCCTTGACCTCTAGGTTCTTCTCGTTAGTGAGAGCCACATCTATGTCCCACCCCTGTGAATACCCCCTTGCAAATATTCACCTTGTAAGTTAAGCGGGTAGTTACAGAATAGCATGTAGGGTGATTATTGACATTTGTGTATGTATAAGTGTATACACTTGCATGCATAAATGTTAGTATTCTGCATGTTTGCATGAATAATATGTATGTAAGTATAAGTGTCTAATTTATAGAACTGCCCTTCACTTGCTTTTATTCCATTTGTCCAACTTGCTTTCTAGATATTCTCTGTTTCTTTACTTGTTTATAATTTGACAAACTGATCAGCTTGATGTACGAAGTGGAATAAGTTTGTTGACATACAGGCCATGGTCAGCAGATGGCAGCATACACATCATAATGCATTCAAAGACAGATGGATTAAATGCTTGCATGTCTTTTCAAATAGTATCTCCCCAATATTCAAAACTATATAACTAGCCAGAAACTGCTACAGAAGTGGCGTTAGACGTTGTAAAGCACCTTTGGAGGCGCGATTCACATCAAAGGTAGACGCCGGAAATGTAGACCTGGAAAACCCTGGCCTACATTTCCTGCACCTAATTTTGCAGAAGGCATGATTCTCTAACCATCGCCGTCGCGCGATTGACACACAATTGGCAGCCACTGACAATGGTGTCAATTAGAGAATCCGGGCCTAAGTACTCTTTTATCCTCTCCAGAACATTTAAGGGTTTTTATAGTTATGAAAAAGAAGGTCTTTAGGAATAATTAGTTGGTTAGGAAATGTATAAAGTAGGAATCATGTGTTAAGCTTTTTCCTTAAATATTACCATATTTCCTCATGTATAGGCCGCAGGAAATGCCTATTCTCATTTTAAAACACCTTGATAAGCAGCGCTACTAGAGTCCCCAGTACCTTTTAAAATAGCTCCCTCGCTGGCTGGCTGCCTTCTCCAATGTCATGGCCAGGGGTGCAGGGCAGGAGTGATCTTTTCGGCATCCAGCCTGGCCCAGCGCTGCTTCCTCAGTGCCTGCCATCAGTTCTCGTAAGACTATGGGTGGAGCCTTAGGCACCTGGGCCAATCAGGCTCTAGGCCCCTCCCCGGTGCATCCCACAATGCACCGGGAAGGGGCAGGCCCGCCATTCAGAGGACAGCGGGCCTGCCGGCCGGCCGGAGAGAGAACCCATCTGTCCGTCCATCTTACGAGGTTAGTGGAGTGGGTCTGGGGAGGTAGGTCAGCCAGCATGAGGGCATGTGCTTTCTCCTGCCATTGGTGAGTTTGGGGGGGTTGTTCAGGGTTTGGGGGGGAGCTTTGCTAGAAGGAGGGCTTGGGCTCCCTCCTGCTGGTTTGGGGTTGGTTCGCAGTTCAGAGGTTGGGAGGGTGGTTGCCGGCAGGAGGGCTTGGGCTCCCTAAGCTGGTTTAGGGTTGGTTCGCAGTTCAGAGGTTGGGGGGGTGGTTGCCGGCAGGAGGGCTTGGGCTCCCTCCTGCTGGTTCAGGGTTGGTTCACGGTTCGTAGGTTCGGGGGGGAGGTTTGCTGGCAGGAGGGCTTCAGCTCCCTCTTGCTGGTATGGGGTCGGTTCAAGATTCAGGGGGAGGGAGGTTTGCCGGAAGGAGGGCTTGGGCTCTCTCCTGCTGATTATCATGGGGTTCTGGGGGGGTTTGTGTCAGGAGAGATTGGGCATCTCTCCTGCCAGAGAGGTTCAGGGGGATCGCGGCAGGAGAGATTAAGCATCTCTCCTGCCACAATCGTTACCAGTGGGGGTGGGGGGGGGTGTGTGTGGACAAATTGCCTGGGCTGCTAAACTGATCATGGCAACCTCGATCAGCTCAGCGGCCTGATTAAGAACTTATACTTGTTTTGACTTGGTTTAAGTCAAAACGTATACCGTATATACTCAAATATAAACCAGGATTTTTGGGTTTATATTCGGGCCAATGCCCCCTCCCAGAATTTTTTAGTCCGCTGTTATCGCCGTCATCAGGCTCTGTCTCCCTCCTTCTCCCTGCCCTATCCTCATACCTCTGCTGATCCCTGGTGGAGGTGCAGCAGGCAGGAGCAAGCTTTCCGAACTCCTGCCCCGTTGCTAACTGGTTGCACAGATCCAGTTTCTTCGGCTGAGCGGCACAAGCAGCAGCGCAATTTGGCGCTGCTGCTCGGTGCTGAGCGGCTTCCTTACTGGCTCCTGTGAATTCTCTGAGAAAGTGGCTAGGTTGTGCTAATCTCTATTTCCACAATACAGGACAAGATCATTCACTTGACCAGCTCATATGAGCACATGAAGGTGAAAGGTAACTACTGATGCAATATGTCCTTGAGGAACAGCACGTAGTGTAAGCTCTCTCCTCTAAAGTAGGCAGACAGGAGTTCTGTTTCAAAATATTGTCTGTGATGTATTGCAAGACTTTAGCCATACTCTGTCATTTTCTATCTAGGCAAGGCCTATATTGCTCCTATAGGACAATTGTATTTGTGGTTATGGTTGATCATTTCACTATTATGTTGTGAACAAAGCTGTAAGGAGAGGCCATTGTGCCAAAATTACTGCCTTTGAAAAGTTACATGGGTTAAAACATTCTTACCTCAATTGTTACATTGTTCATCGGTTTAGGCACACACACTTTTGCAGTTCACAAAAAGTACAATATAAGGGAGGGGAAGGAGGGACAGGGTTACATGATTAAAACAAGGTTACAGGATGCGGACCTGTAATAATATATAAATTATAAGAGGTCGTATGATCTGACCTTTGTATTATGGTATGCCTGCCCTCTATTTAGATGTGTGTTTGGAGAGAGCATATTGGATAAATATTGTCGTGAAAAGTTTATGAATAAAAGTGTTATTATTTGAAGGAAGAAGTCCTTTTGGCTCTTCATTAAGGATTTAAAGGTATTGGAAGTGTTTTTAAAAAAATCATCCTTGTTACCCCATTGATCTCCAGACAAACATTTGTGTATGGCTAGGATGTTGTTATGAGGCCCGTATTGCTTTATATCTCATTGAAAATAGGGCTCACATCTTCTCAATCTCTCCCACTAAACCAATGCTGTAATCTCCCTGTTCTCTTCACTTGTATTGATACCGGCGATACCCACACTGTATTTCTACTTTACTTTATACTGTCTTGAACTGAAAAGGTATGACGGGATATAAAGCTATATTATTATATATATAATAATATTATATTATATAATAATATTATATAAAGCTATATTATTATTATATAAAGCTATATTATTATTTTACAAACATACCTTGAGTATAGAACTGTGCTAGACTGACAAAAAGTGCTGTTTTTGAAAAGTTGCTGTGTATGTGAATTTGAGTTTTCCACAAAGAAATCTCATCTAAACTTTTAAAATTTTGTTGTCTGTATACAATTGTGGAGCCAGCTGCCTGCTGTTCTCTTTTATTTTACCCTTTGTTTCTCTTTCCTATCAGATTTTTTGGCTTTTCTTTCCTATTGTTTTAATTAGCCTGTAACCTACCTTATGCATTAATCTCATTAGGCAGTATAATAAATGTTATAATAAACATAAACATTGTCTTCTGTACATTTGTTCATAGGAGCTGGAGTCAGAGAAGATGTATTTCTGATTTGGAAGGAGTTGGAGGAAGCAAAGAAAATCCTATGGGAAGTACAAGCTATTGCAAATGAATCTTCTCCATCTTTAGCTGTAGAAGGTAATGTATGTGCTCCCATCTGTTACAACTGCACATATTTTATTTATTTAAAACATTTATGGCTCGTTATCTTTATTAAAAACTCATATATCACTCTACAAACCAAAAGATTCATCCAGAAGGTGGTTTACATAGAAACACACATAAAAAGAATTGATCCATACAGTAACTTGAAGTGGATATCCTTTTCTTTCAACAATTTTTTGATGAGGAGACAGGCCTCTTTTAAAATTTATTTTTTATTTTTTGTAAATCTTTATTGACATTTCAAACTTTTATAATGTATACAATTGAAAGAATCAGAAAAACTATATGAAAATACATTATTATCATCACAATTACCTTAAACAATTTTTCCACCCCTTCTTATCCTTGTTATAAACAATAATATGATATTATATATTATACTATCTACAGAATTATACTCTTCCAATAAATATTCAACCCCCCCCCCCACCCACCCTCCAACCCCCCTGGATGTGTAAAGGAATCTAACAGAAACAAAAGAGAATCATAATTTAATTATAACGTAATAAAATTAGTTAATGGACCCCATACCCCATTAAAAGACTTACTAATACCTAAACGTTCTGTCATAATCTTTTCATATTTATATGTTGTACATACAGTTGCCCACCAAAAACTGAAATTAATCCTATCATGGTATTTCCAATTAGATGTAATCATTTGAACCCCTATACCCGTCAAAATCATGAAAAGGCGACTTTTATTTAAAGTGGGTTTAACATGAAGAATCGTTCAAAATATTATCGCCTCATATGTCAAGGGGATAGATGCTTCAAGAAGCCCAGGGGCGTAGGAGGAAGAAGTGGCACCAGCACACTCCTTGACTTCAACATTCAGATACTCTGCTTGGCTGAAATAAACCAATTCTTTGTACTAACTACATGTGAGCCTTGTTCTAAGGTTTGGCTAGGACCAGACCTTGCTACCTGTTTGGAAGAAGACTTTTTGCAGTCTGTGTTTGGGGCGTGGCAGTACCAGCTCCAGGCTCAGCTCAGGCCTTTTGCTTGTCAAATTAAGAGACCATTTTTCCGTGTACCTGATCCTGTGAAGCAACAGGATTCAGGGAATGTTTTGTTTAAAGCCAATAAAGAACTTTTCTGCACTATTGCTGGTCGTGTCTGGCTGTGTGTTTCCAGGCCCCAAAAATCCAACCCTTGCTCACACTGTTACACTCCTTTAAAGCCAGAAAATAATGGTTAATTTAAACTTAATTCTATATTTCACAAAAAGCCAATGTTTTACAGAAACACAGGATATCATAGGTGCTCACAGTTCCTGAAAGGGATTTTGAGATCATGAACTTTATAAAATAAGCTGTAACTCTTTGATATTACAGTCAATAGTACTTTTTCTATATATCTCAAAGAACTGAATGATCCAGGACATAAAAATCATTCTGGCTTGTGTGTTTCCAAATCGTTCTAACAATAAACTAATTATTACTTTATTTTTTTTATTTTGCTAGCACCGAAGAATGATCATCTAGAATCTCAGCCAAAGGCTGATGACTTTGTGAGCTCAAAGGAGTGGCTGCAGAAATATGGCTTAAAAGTACAGAAGCTGACATTTTATGATGCTCTTGCTGACTGTGCCTTTCACCATAGCGAAGGCGTTGTGGATATTAAAACTAAGCCAGAAAATGAATCTTTACAGACAGATGCTGTAAGTACAGTCAGATGCTGTAAGTACAGTCAGGTTTGCCAAACCTAACATTACTACCCTTCCATGTTCCTACACAGATCATAATTAGCATATTCAGAAAAGTAAGGAAGGGAAGGGAGGGGATGGGGAAGGTGGGCATAGATGAAGGTTGCTGAATCTTGGGGGGGGGGGGGGTGAGGTGCCTTATTACAGCGCAGGCAGGGAAGGAGATGGCCTGGAGACAAGAGAGATACAGGTTTTCAGTGTAGGGAGTTTAGTGTGGTAAAGAGTCGGCGAGGGTTGGAGCTATACAAGGCTTCAAGGTTTTATTTTATTAAAATTTGATTTAATCACTTATCTAATTTCTAGGCGAGTTTACAATATAAAAAAAAAGAGAGTGAACAAAATAAAACAATACCATTAATACTTACAAAAAGGAAATAATTACAAAGAAACAACTAATAATTGGCAAAGGGATAAATGAGACAGACAGACGGGAGACAAAAGGAAATAGGGTTAGAAATACAATTTGGATAGGAACGAAAGACAAATAAGGAAAAAAACAAACAAAAGGAAAGGGGGTTATGGTGAGACAAGCATCTCTTTATGTGAAGTTTAAAGCGGTGCTCTCTAAGGTTCCCTAATGCTCTACTAGGTATATATGTCTGTGTGGCCAGTTCATTATAATACTGGGAAATATGATGAGATGTTTAAATACCTATGTGACATGAATACACATGAGGGGAGTCTTACAATTGAAAGGAAATCCAGAGTGAGAAGGCATAGGTTAAGAGATGATAGACTCAGGAGTAATCTAAGGAAATACAGTAAAACCTTGGATTACAAGTAACTTGGTATGCAAGTGTTTTGCAAGACAAGCAAAATATTTTATTAAATTTTAACTTGATATACAAGCAAGGTCTTGCAATACAAGTACATACAGTATTTTGTATTAAAGTTTGGGGGTTGTGGAGTTTCCATTATTTCTTATGGGGAAATTTGCTTTGATATACGAGTGTTTTGGATTAAAAGCATGTTTTCGGAATGAATTATGCTCACAAACCAAGGTTTTACGGTACTTTTTTTGCAGAAAGAGTGGTAGATATATGGAATAATCTCCCAATAGAGGTGGTGGAGACAAAGACTGTGTCTGAATTCAAGAAACAGTTGGACAGATACGTGGGCTCTCTTAGGGAGAGGAGGAGATAGTGGATGCTGTGGATGGGCAGACTGGATGGGCCATTTGGCCTTTATCTGCCCTCATGTTTCTATGCATTTCTTTTATACGCTGGCTGCAGCAGTAAAAAAATATTCAGTACCACTATTCAGATATTCACTAGTGCTTAATATCCAGTTAAAGCGGTCAGCACTGGAACTTTATCCAAAAGATGGCAATATTCAGTCTGCTATCTGGCTACCTTGGGACAGCTTTCTATTTGTCCTAAGATGGATAAGTTATCCAGAGAGCAGACTAAACAATGCTACTATTCAGATACATTCAAGGATCACTCAGGCTCCGTCTGCCCTCAGACCAAGGCAATTCTAGAAATGGGCACACACATTTTCACATTCCCTTGAGTGTGTTAGTGTATAGTAGTGTTTCTCAACAAGTGGTATGCCTGCCTGCTCCCCACTGAAGTCACTGCCGGGGATCCCTCCCTGCCTGCCTGCCCGCACCCCCCCAAAGCTAACCCTGTTACTTAATGGAGCCGCGGAAACCTCCTTTGCGACATCAGAGTTGAATCGCTGCTCGCGCCATCTCTGCATGGAGTTCGCTGGGGGAGGAGTGAGCGAGTGCGGCTCCAACAAGTAACTGAGTCAGCTTTTGGGGGGGGGTGCGGACAGATAGGCAGGCAGGCAGGGAAGGATCCCCAGCAGCTGCTTCAGTGGGGTGGGGGGGGGCAGATAGGGATCCCCAGTGAACAACTTAATTTTGGGACAAAGGCTGGAAGGGGGCATGAACTCAACACAGAAGGAAAGGAGAAAGGGGGACATAAGAAGGAGGGAATAGAAAGGGAGAAATGGGCATAAGTGTGTGAGTGAGAGATGGTGCACATGGGGAAAGGAAGAAAGGAAAATTGGGCATAGAGAGAGAGGAGTGAGGTAAAGATGCATCAGGAATAGAAGGATGAGAAGGAGAAATGTTAGATATGGTGGTGGAGAGGGACCAGAGGGACAGATTGAAGGGGAGGAATGTTGGACATAGTGATGGAGGGAGAGATGTGGCATTGTGCTGGAAAGGGGCGATAGAAGAAGAAATAGGCATAGGGCTGGTGGGCAGTGGTGAAAAATACTGCACATGATCTGGGGGATGAGAGTGTGAGAAATGTTGGATGTGAGAGTAGAGGGAGTGGGAGAGATGCCTGGATCTCTCAAGACAGATGGACAGTGAAAGAGAGAAGGAGACTTGTTGCCATTAGGGGTGGAGGAGAGAGGAAAAATGCTGGACTCAAGAAAGGACAGAGAGAGATGTTGGTTGGGGAAGGGAATGAGGTCTGGAGGAGAGGAAGCATGCAGAAGACAGAAAGTGTTGGACTTATGGAGAGAGAGAGAATGAGAGATAGATGGGGAGGGAAGAAAAAAATGTCAAACTCAGGGGAAGGGGGAAATGGCAGAGAGTAAAAAGTTGAACTCATGGAGGAAGAGAGATATTGGTTGGGTGAGAAAATGAGGACTGGAGGAGAGAAAGGGTGCAGGAGGCAGAGAGAAAGAGATGTTGGACTGGTGGATAGGAGGGAGAAATGTTGGATGTGGCAGTAGAGAGAATGGAAGTGATGCACCCTGGATCTCTCTCTCTCTTTCCCCACTCCCTTTGCAGCAGGGGAAGAATGAGAGAGAGAGAGGGAGACATGTTGCCATTAGGGGCAGAGGAGAGAGGAAGAAAAGTTGGACTCCTGGAGGGACAGAGAGAGATGTTGGTTGGGGAATAGAATGAGGTCTGGAGGAAAGGAAGAATGCAGAAAGAAAAAAATATTGGATGCAAGGTCAGAAGGAAGTGCAACCAGAGACTCATGAAATCACCAGGCAGCAAAGATTGGATAAATGATTTTATTTTCAATTTAGTGATAGAAATGTGTCAGTTTTGAGAATGTATATCTGCTGTCTATATTTTGCATTATATTTGTCTATTTTTTTATAGTTGTTACTGAGGTGACATTGCATATTTTAAAGTCATCTGCCTTGACTGCTTTGAAAACCCCCTGAATATAAATGATAATTAACATTTTCTCTGCGTACAGTGTGGTTTATGTTTTTAAAATTTTGTGGTTACCATTATGTATTAATACGATTATATTGTGTGTATATGAAAAATGGATGGAAGAAATTGCATTACAATTAGTACTATTATTATGGGGGTGGAGTCAGGGATGGAGCTTGGGCGGGTCTGGAGCAGAGCTTGAGTGGGGGTACTCAGTTGGTATTTGTTAGGCTTAGGGGGTACTTGGCTTGAAGAAGTTGAGAAACACTGCTGGATAGGATACTAGTGCTTATACGTGTAGGTGTATACTTACCTGTGAAAGTGCCAGCAGTGCACCTAAGTGCTGTTATGAGAGGGTGCATGTAAGTGTCAGAGCATATAAATGCAGGGGGGCAGGGGTAAATATGGGTGAAGTATAGGTGGGACATGGGACTGTAAGTTATGCATATCCATGATGCATTTAGGCACCTTCCGTTATGCCAGGTCTATGGCTAATGTATTCCAAGCTCGCAAGTGTAAGATGTGCCCCAATGCAGTTATAGATTAAGCTTTTACCTCATGTCTTCAGGGCTGCCTAAGTGGATATGCTTACTTTTTTGAATTGCCGCAATAGTGTAGACACAGTCCGTAAGGACATTTAGAGGCACCATCTGAATAGTACCTCTGAATATCTCGGACAGCTGCACATTTGCGGATAGTAGGTGCTGTTATCCAGTTAGCTTAGCCGGATTTAAAAAAGGTTTGGACAATTTCCTAAAAGAAAGGTCTAAAAGATGGACTTGAGAAAATCCACTACTCTTTTCTAAGATAAACAGGATAAAATCTCTTTTACTCTCTTGTATATTGGCAGATACTTGCGATCTGGATTGGCCACTGTTGGAAATAGGATGCTGGGCTTGATGGACATTTGATCTGACCCAGTATGCAAGGTTTAAAAGTGCTTTTGAATACTGAGCTCTATATTTTTCCAAGGGAAAGCAATTACAGTAGTTTAGGAGTCTCTCCTCCGACTTGCTTTTCTGTTCTTGGCCATCTTCATTTGTTCATGTTCAATATACAGGATCCGAGGCAACATGGCTTTACAAAAGGTAAATCGTGCCAAACGAACCTGATTGAATTTTTTGATTGGGTGACCAGAGAGCTGGATCAAGGACATATGCTAGATGTAATTTACTTGGATTTCAGCAAAGCCTTTGATACAGTTCCTCATAGGAGGCTGTTGAACAAACTTGAAGGGCTGAAGTTAGGACCCAAAGTGGTGAACTGGGTCAGAAACTGGCTATCGGACAGACGCCAGAGGGTGGTGGTTAATGGAAGTCGCTCGAAGGAAGGAAAGGTGACTAGTGGAGTCCCTCAGGGTTCGGTGCTGGGGCCAATCCTGTTCAATATGTATGTAAGTGACATTGCTGAAGGGCTAGAAGGAAAAGTGTGCCTTTTTGCAGATGATACCAAGATTTGTAACAGAGTAGATACCGAAGAGGGAGTGGAAAATATGAAAAAGGATCTGCAAAAGTTAGAGGAATGGTCTAATGCCTGGCAACTAAAATTCAATGCAAAGAAATGCAGAGTAATGCATTTGGGGATTAATAATAGGAAGGAACCGTATATGCTGGGAGGAGAGAAGCTGATATGCACGGACGGGGAGAGGGACCTTGGGGTGATAGTGTCCGAAGATCTAAAGGCGAAAAAACAGTGTGACAAGGCAGTGGCTGCTGCCAGAAGGATTCTGGGCTGTATAAAGAGAGGCGTAGTCAGTAGAAGGAAGAAGGTGTTGATGCCCCTGTACAGGTCATTGGTGAGGCCCCACTTGGAGTATTGTGTTCAGTTTTGGAGACCGTATCTGGCGAAAGACGTAAGAAGACTTGAGGCAGTCCAGAGGAGGGCGACGAAAATGATAGGAGGCTTGCGCCAGAAGACGTATGAGGAGAGACTGGAAGCCCTGAATATGTATACCCTAGAGGAAAGGAGAGACAAGGGAGATATGATTCAGACGTTCAAATACTTAAAGGGTATTAACGTAGAACAAAATCTTTTCCAGAGAAAGGAAAATGGTAAAACCAGAGGACATAATTTGAGGTTGAGGGGTGGTAGATTCAGGGGCAATGTTAGGAAATTCTACTTTACGGAGAGGGTGGTGGATGCCTGGAATGTGCTCCCGAGAGAGGTGGTGGAGAGTAAAACTGTGACTGAGTTCAAAGAAGCGTGGGATGAACACAGAAGATTTAGAATCAGAAAATAATATTAAAGATTGAACTAGGCCAGTTACTGGGCAGACTTGTACGGTCTGTGTCTGTGCATGGCCGTTTGGAGGAGGATGGGCTGGAGTAAGTCTTAACAGAGATTTTGGCAGTTGGAACTCAAGCACAGTACCGGGTAAAGCTTTGGATTCTCGCCCAGAAATAGCTAAGAAGAAAAAAAAAATAAATAAATAAAAAATTTAAATTGAATCAGGTTGGGCAGACTGGATGGACCATTCGGGTCTTTATCTGCCGTCATCTACTATGTTACTATGTTACTATGTTACTATGTATGTTACTATGTTGCATTCAGTCTTCACATATATCAGTGTGGCACCTGAATATAATGATGATGGGAATGCAGCAGTACACCAGTTACTTTACATTCCTAACTGAGACATTGATGAAATAAGTGGCAGGAGTTCTCAGAAAATGTAAACACGATTATCTCCCTGGAAATGAAATGGAAATCAGAACAAATGTAGGGATCCTCGTGATTCGGCTTGTTTTAGCTGGTAGTTATTTATATAAATATTTCTTTATAGCTCTGTTGCTTTACAAGGTTCTTCATTTCTGCATCCTGTGAATTATATTTCCTTTCATAAAGTACTTTCGCTGCCTCCTTGTAATTGTAGTATAATTATATACTGAAGATGAATTCTCAGTTACACATTAAGCCAGTCATTATGTTTAATAACTTGGCTTCACCTCCACAAGTCTCTCTACTGGCTGACCTTTCTTGCTGTCTTAGAAATTCAACTTTATCTTTCTTTCGAGGACCTGGACACCATTGTCCTTCATCAATGGTCAACAAATCCATACCCAACCACAACTCTATGATGAGTATTTAAAAATTATTTGTTTCCCTGAATTGGCCTTGTACCAAATAGTTTATTTTACTATTTGGCTAAATACGAATAATGGAAAATTATTATTCATCCAAATATGAATACCAAATATATGAATATGGGCATTGAGCTTTAAAAAAAACCCAAATGATAAAAGAAGCAACAAGAAATCAAAGATCAAGTGTTTATTTCTGTAGGATTGAGCACAGTAGATCATTATTAAATCATTATTTATTTATTTTAACAATTTCTCATCTAACACCTAGGCGAGTTACATTTACACATATACAATTCATTCACAGAAAAGAGAACTACACACATTAGCACACAGTACCCTTTCTTCTTTTATATTGAGATCAGCAACAAAACTCCTTCACAAACGAGCAGTCATCTAAATTGCTCAACATTTTTACATACGTGTGATTGACCTGACAATAAATTCCACAATCTCACCACTACTATTGAAAATGAGGCCCGACTTGTTGACATAAAGGGCTCCTTTTACTAAGCTGCGACAGCGGTTTTAGCATGCGCTTAGCGTGCGAATTTCCGCACGCACTAGATGCTAACGCCAGCATTGAGCTGGCGTTATTTTTAGCCGTGTAGTGTAGGTTTAGCGCGCGCTAAAAATGCTATTGCAGCTTAGTAAAAGGAGTCCATAATGTGCTGAACCCCAGCCCTATCCTATCTATAGCACTGATACTGCATGTATATAAAATAATTATGACTCTAATTACTGGACCTTTTTGAAGGCCTCTTTTGCTAAATTCTAGATTTACTACAAGACACCTTGTTACCATATGCCAACATTATCACATGTTTACCACAGGTTTCATTTTATGCACTTTGACTTGTTTACTAATATAATTCTGTAACTACAATACCACATGCTAACACAATAATGTATTTTAGAAAACTGTTGATCTTCTGTATCCCCAAATAGCTGGCTTCCTGCAGGTACAATTTGTAATATCCAATTGACATGGCACTTAGGATAACATTATTGGATGTGTGACCTAGTTTAAACAAATATAAACCATTTAGAAAAAAAATATTCACCCGGTGTGGGGCCTCTATATATTGTTCCCTCCACGCAGGAGTCCTCCATTTGCGATCCTGCCAGAGTGGGGGAGTGATATTTCACTGTCATATTTTTCAATAATGACAAACAGGTCCATGCAGTAGCGTAGTAAGGGGGGGGGGGCGAGGGGGAGATCCACTCCGGTCGCCATCTTAGTGGGGACACCAGCACTGGTCTTCCTCTCTGTCCTCTCTGGCTCCCCCCACCGCATGCATCTTCACTTCCCCCCACCATACCTCTAACTTTTCATTGGCACAAGCATCAACTTCAACCTGCTGCTCACGCCATCATCGGTTTTCACTCCGATGTCACTTCCAGGTCCCGTGCCTAGGAAGTGACATCAGAGGGAGAGCCGATGCCAACGCAGGCAGCAAATTGGTGATGCTGTTCATGTCAGGAAAGTTAGAGGTATGGGGGAAGAGAAGGGGGGTGCACGCATCACTGCCCCGGGTGTATCTCACCCTCTCTATGCCACTGGATCCATGGAGTTCATTTTAGTCTTTAATTAACTCAGCCTGGCTTTTTTATTGACTGTTAACTTTTTAAAAATGATTTAAATCTTATTTTGGTTAGTCTGATTGATTTGAATGTTTTTTTATGCCTTGATGACATCATTTGTGTTATTTATTTATTCAATTTTATATACTGTTCTCCTAGGGGAGTTCAGAACATAAGAATAGCCTTACTGGGTCAGACCAATGGTCCATCAAGCTCAGTAGCCCCTTCTCACGGTGCCAATCCAGGCCACTAGTACCTGGCCAAAATCCAACGATCCAGGGCAAGCAGTGGCTTCCCCCATATCTTTCTCAATAACAGACTATGGACTTTTCCTCCAGGAAATTGTCTAAACCTTTCCTAAAACCAGCTATGCTATCCGCTCTTACTACAACCTCTGGCAATGCGTTCCAGGGCTTAACTATTCTCTAAGTGAAAAAATATTTCCCCCTTTTGGTTTTAAAAAATATTTCCCTGTAACTTCATCGAGTGTTCCCTCGTCATTGCAATTTTTGTTGTCTGGTCATTATTCAAATCATGTTGGTCCCAGGCTCTGGTTGTCTTCTGATAATTTGCTTGCCAGGGTCTCCTGCCGATTTGTCATTTTCTTCTTTCTCTGTGCTAACCATCCATCTTCCATCTCTGTCCTCTCCTTCCAATTTCCTTCCCTCCCATGGAGGTCTTCATCTCCATCCCTGCAGCTGTAGCGATGGATCCCCAGATCAACCATCTCTCCTTTTCTCAACTACCTTTTTCATCCAGAATCTCTCCTCCTTCCCCACCATCCCAGGGTCTACCATCTCTCCCTTTCTCTTCCCAACCACCCTCCTATCCAGTATCTCTATCCCTCCCTCCACACTATCCCTTGTGTCCAACTTCTCTCCCTTTCTGTTCCTTCCCTCCCTCCATCCCATTGTCCACCATCTCTCTTCCTCTCCTCTGTTTTCAGACCCATTATTTCTTCCCTGCTCTCCCACCCTCAGTCTGGCATGTGCACGTCTGTTTGGACCCCTCCTTCCCTCCCTCCGTGTACTTCTATACCAGGGCTCACCACCGCCGCATCCGCACCCCCCAAGGGCCACATGTTTTCCCCCCTTCTTTTTAGCATCCTCTGGCTTCCTAGTCTCACCTTCAAAACAGCCTGCAGAGGATCACCGGTTGGCTGTAGTGAACCTAGCAGGCTGCCGTTGACCTCTGCAGCACAATCCCTCTGCTGTGGTCCTGTACGTCAGAAGAGGGGCGGGCCTGCGGCAGAGGGAATGTGCCGCAGAGGTCAACAGCAGTCTGCTAGGTTCACTACAGCTGACCGGCGAATCCTCTGCAGGCTGCTTTGAAGGTGAGACCAGGAAGCTGGGAGAGAGATGGTGGACAATAGGATGGATAGAGGGAAGGAACAGAGGGCATTTACTCACGGGTCAAATCGCGGGCCTGGTGGGCCTGAGTTTGACACCCCTACCCTAGAGGAAAGGAGGGACAGGGGAGATATGATTCAGACATTCAAATACGTGAAAGGTATTAACGTAGAACAGAATCTTTTCCAGAGAAAGGAAAATCGTAAAACCAGAGAGCATAATTTGAGGTTGAGGGGTGGTAAACTCAAGAGTAATGTAAGGAAATTTTTCTTAAATTTTTAAATGTATGTTTTTTTGTCACCCGCTTGGTTATAAGTGGGATATAAATATTGTAAATAAATATATAAATAAACATTTGCATTGCAGGAGATAAAGAAGAAATTGGTCAATGCTAAATACTGTGATAGATTTGTACATGCTTACTGGAAAGATGGGTCAGTAGTACATGTCTATATCAGTAGTGAGAAGTGCAGGTGGTATGAAGAAAGAATGACAACAGCTCTCAAACAAATGGAGAAAAGGTTTGTTTCTAGTTTCTTTTCTGGTTTTTAGTCTGTTTTCGGTCTCCTCTGTATATAAGAATATAAGAAAAAACATGCTGAGTTAGACCAAGGTCCATCAAGCCCACCATCCTGTCCAGGTCACTAATAATCAGCAGATCCCAAAAGTAGATCTATCTCCCTTAACTCATAAGGCAGCCTACATAATAGGGTGTTATGGAGTTTTCCTCCAGGAACTTGTCCAGATCTTTTAAAAATCCTGCTATGTTAGTTTCCTTGCCCACATCTTTTGAAAACAGATCCACAGCTTAATTTTGCACTGCATGAAAAACACTTTCTACAATTCAAGAAGTGTCCATCAGTTGATTCCCTGCTAATAAAAAATCTTTATTGAATCAGTTTTGCTATAGGCACAAAATGGTGAAAATTGTTGTGTAAGGTCCATAGCTTTTCCCTCTGGCTTCCTGGTTGTATTTGTACATTGTATACTGTTCTGTTTTTGTGTATTTCAGGATGTTCAGAATTACCAATCAATGCTAAGTCTGCCAGGGAGCTTTGGGAGGAAGTTTGTTTAGTTTTTCTCTATCAAACGAATCCAGATTACAGTGGCTCAAAGTCCACAATTTGAATTGCAGTGTCTCAACTGTATGACACACTAAGGATAATTTTATAACTGGAACTCCATATAAGAAGTCCAAAAGGGTGTCTATTTTATAAAGGCAACATCGACATCTATGCAAGTATAATCAGGAAAAACACATCCAGACCAAGGAGAGCTCATGCACACTTTATCCACCCCCCAATCAAAGGCATACAAAGCAAAAAAATATACCACAGACTATTAGCCAACAGAGCTGCGAAACTAGACCGCCACCTCTCCAATCTGCTGACCCTGACGCCCAACTACAAAACATTCAGGAAAGAACTTAAAACTTTTCTATTCAAGAAATTTGTCAAATGATCTAACTAAACCTGATCGACCCTCCACAGATCCCGACGCATACTACGGTACATCTATTAACCATGTATTTTCCCTGGAAATGCCCAGGCCAACTCTTGTTGTAAACTGCCTAGAACTGAAAGGTATTGGCGGGATAGAAGACACCAATGTAATGTAATGTATAAAATAAGCTCTCAAAATCAGCCCCAAATTCACAAATTCCCATATACAAATTTATTTGTGCTTTAAAAAAATGTGTACCACCTTTATGTATGTAATGTAATGTAATGTAATTTATTTCTTATATACCGCTACATCCGTTAGGTTCTAAGCGGTTTACAGAAAATATACATTAAAATTAGAAATAAGAAAGGTACTTGAAAAATTCCCTTACTGTCCCGAAGGCTCACAATCTAACTAAAGTACCTGGAGGGTAATAGAGAAGTGAAAAGTAGAGTTAGAGGAAAAATAAAAATAAAATAAAAAATTCTGGAGAAATTTAAATGATAGAAATAGAACAAAACAAAGACAAAAGGCAAAACAATAGATAAGATTAAAGATAAATCATAAGCTGGAAAGAAAAATAAAATAAAACTTTGTCTTCAATCCACGCTGAAATTTAGACCGCATACATTAAACACCTTATTCCTATTAATAATTTATAGGCTGTCTTTTCACCGATCCTCAGTGAGGCCACAGTGGGTGGCTTTATGCCTCAAATTGTCACTGGATCGATTTTAGTTTTAGTGTTTTTACTTTTTTAGCTTTTTTAACTTTTTTTTCAAACTTTTCATTTGTTCATATGTTCTACAAAACTTTAATATATATGTGTACTATAAGTACTTAGCTGTATGGTCTTAGTTCAAACATGGGTGATACACTGACATGTTTCACCCATGTGTTTTCAACAGGTTTTTCAAGGCTATCACTCCCTATAATCATAGAAAGAAAATGCTTAGTCACTTGACTCAGCCACTCTATATAAAAGCATGTAATAACTTAATTTACTTTAAAAAAACTCTCAACCATACTATCTTACCTCATAAGTTAAACGCCATTCTAACAGACCATAACGTTCAGCAAGAATGGAAACTCAACTTCCTTTTTCCTGTTTTAAGCCCGCCCTGGCCTCATTAGCTGACGAAACAAAAATCTTAACCATGATAGCGTCTGATGTCAGGATGAGCTTCATCAATTATTTATATATATTATTTACCGTGTTTCCCCGATGGTAAGACACTGTCTTATTTTTTTTGGAAGGCCAAAATATGCTCTAGGGCTTATTTTCGGGGGGATGCCTTATTTACCCTTTCATGTCCCCTCTTATTCAGTAGGTCCTGCTTACCCTTTCTCTTCTTTGTGTCACTATCTCCATTTTCAGCTTTCCCCCCCTTTTCCTTTGTTACTGCACCCTGTAGCTAGAATCTTTCCACTCTCCCTCCACTCCGGCCCAGCCCAGTATGAAATATTTCCTTTTGTTTCCCTCCCCTCTCTTTTTCTCTCTCTCTTCTGCTCCCTCACCCACGAGTCCTGCATCTGGCCCTCTCCCTTCTACCTGCACCTGGCAACACCCCCCTGCTCCGCGGCTCTCTTCAGCAACTTGTCAGCAGCGGTGATCAAGACAAGCTACCGACATCGAGGCCTTCCCTCTACGAGTCCCGCCTTTGTGGAAAAAGGAAGTTGAAACAAGCGGGACTCGCAGAGGGTAGGCCCCGACGTCAGAAGCTTGTGTCGATCGCTGCTGCTGAGTTGCCGAAGAGAGCCGCGGAGCAGGGGATGTGGCCGGAAGCAGGTAGAAGGGAGAGGGAGATAGGAAGGCTGTAGATCTCCGGAGCATGACACCGACCCCGGCCAGGATGATTTCTTTTTCAGGCGTGCATCTTACAAGTCCGGCGTCGCGGCGGGAAATAGCCATGCTGAGCAGTGAGCTCAGCACTACACAGATGAAAGCCTTGCTTGCTGATTGGTCCGGCGGCACGGCCGCCGGACCAATCAGCAAGCAAGGCTTTCATCTGTGTACGTGCTGAGCTCACTGCTCAGCATGGCTATTTCCTGCCGCGACGCCGGACTTGTAAGTTGCATGCCTGCGTGACACACTACCGGAGCCACGACAAAGGTGGAAAAGAGCCGCATGCGGCTCTGGAGCCGCGGGTTGCCGACCCCCGCGGTAGACGGAGGGACCACACGGAGTCACCCACCGTACCACCCGATTCGGGTAAGCGCAGGTATCGGTGGGTGGCTTATTTGCGGGGGGGGGTGCCTTATTTTACAATTTTTTCTAAAAAGGGGGGGCTGTCTTATTTGATGGCCCTGCCTTATCATCGGGGAAACACGGTACTTCGTTCTTTCACTTCTTGGATGACATTCAGCAGGACCCGCCCCCCAGGACTGCAGCATTTCTTCAAGTGTCAGGAGCCGGCCACCCCTTGGATGGATAATCGGGGAGTGGATCCCACTGGAAGCCTGAGCGAGGGAGAGCTTGGTTCCTTGGGGCAGGACATCTCATTGTCGCCCTTGACGATCTCCGCACCTGTCTGTCCAGCGGAAGGGTGGAGTGGAGAATCTAGCTTCATGGAGGAGGACGAGGAGACCCCGGAGCTGGAAGGAGAAGGAGCCTCGGCTGTTGGAGTGCAACAGACCCAGAGTAGTGTCGGAGGAGCTGGAGAAATGACAGGAACTCCTGGAGTCACACTAGAAACTCTT
The DNA here is from genome assembly GCF_902459505.1 of Geotrypetes seraphini. Classification (NCBI taxonomy): domain Eukaryota; kingdom Metazoa; phylum Chordata; class Amphibia; order Gymnophiona; family Dermophiidae; genus Geotrypetes; species Geotrypetes seraphini. The sequence goes on from NC_047089.1 coordinate 138,209,903, forward strand.
CTTTGTGCCATTAAGAAAATGGATATTAAGGTGGAGAAAACTGCTAAAGTTTTAGAGGTATTGGTAGCCAAAGTGGATTCTTTTGTTAATACAATTGGACTGGTAAAACAGGAATGTATTGACAAAATTCAAACAAAGACTGCCCCATTGAAAAATTCAATTGCTGAGATTATAAAAGATAAAAATGTAATTCATCGTACAATTGAGCAAATTGAGAACTTCAATAGGTGTCTGAACTTGCATGTTCTAAATTGTCCAAAAATTCATGCTATCTCTTCAATTGAAGTTTTTAAAAAATTTCTAGTAAAAAATCTAAACTTTTCCCCGGCTAATATTCTGCCAATAAATAAAGCATTCTATTTACCATCTTTAAAGAATAAAAAGGCAACAGTTGGAGAAACGACAGCAATTGAACCGGAGGAAAATAATCTTCAAAATCTTACCACATTATTGTAAGATTCAATCACTGAAGTTAAAGAGATAGCTACCATGATTGTATATTTTGTCTTTGAACAAGACGTATCCTTAGTTATGAAATTATACTTCAAAAAAGGTGGGACTCCTTTTTGCAGTCAGAAATTATGGATTTATCTAGACGTTACCAAATCCACACAGGAACGTCGTAGAGTTTCTTGCCATGTGAGATGAAACCAAGAAATTGGGAGCTACCTATCTTCTTCCATATCCTTGCAAATGTGTTATTAAATATCTGCCACTATAAGGCTGATAACTTATACTGAGACAAAACGTCACTGCCTCTCTTGAATCACGTCTCAATTTTACTCCTCACTATGTGCTGTTTAAACCATTTTCATTTCAGATATGTGTTATGTTTGTTAATGGACCTCAGCAATACCCTCCTCCATCCGTTGTAGCAAATTTTTAAACGGGGAGTCTTGAGAGCAAAAATCCTCACCGGTCCAACTGTTACTATCTTTTATGCTTAAACTTTTAAATTTTTAAATTATTGAAACCTTGAATCTTTTCAATTCTTAGATATGTACTTATCTTTTACATGCAGCGGTTGGACCCGACATGTTTCGCTTCCGCTTCGTCAGGGATCCATACTACAAATAAATATAGCTTATATCAGTACACAATTACCAATATCCATTTCTGATTGCAACAGCAGGGGGGTGATTTATATAATCATGTGCCCCTGCAACTTAATATACATAGGGAGGACCAGCAGACCAGTGAAGGTTCGTCTTAACGAACATAAATCACGCATAAAGAATAAAAAGAAGGAAGCACCGATGGTTCAGCATATGTTGCAGTTGAACCATTCTATACTTGATTTAAGATGGAGAATCATAGATGATGTCAGCGAGGGGAGGGTGGGTGGTAACATTGAGGCAGCTTTAAATGTTAAAGAGCAGCGCTGGATCCACCGGCTTAATACGGTGGAACCTGCGGGGTTAAATTCGGAAATAGAATGGTCTACCTTATATTGATTTCTCCAGGTTTAGTTGTTGAGAGTTCCTCCTTAATTCTATATTGAATTGTGATTGGAGCAAGTAGGGGGGTTGGTCTTCTTCATAAGACCTATAAATAGCTACATGAAAGAGGCCGCCGCCATCTTGCAATTTAAACTTAGAGCGGGGTGGATGTTAAGCGGCTTAAGGTGAGTGAATGAGGAAACTGAGTATGAAAGTTTTAATTCATAGTAGGATATTGGTAATTGTGTACTGATATAAGCTATATTTATTTGTAGTATGGATCCCTGACGAAGCGGAAGCGAAACATGTCGGGTCCAACCGCTGCATGTAAAAGATAAGTACATATCTAAGAATTGAAAAGATTCAAGGTTTCAATAATTTAAAAATTTAAAAGTTTAAGCATAAAAGATAGTAACAGTTGGACCGGTGAGGATTTTTGCTCTCAAGATTCCCCGTTTAAAAATTTGCTACAACGGATGGAGGAGGGTATTGCTGAGGTCCATTAACAAACATAACACATATCTGAAATGAAAATGGTTTAAGCATCACATAGTGAGGAGTAAAATTGAGACGTTATTAAATATCTGGACATAAAATATGTTTTTTTTCTCCCTGAGCATTTAAGATCTTTTTTGGATCTGAAGGGACTGACCAGTGGCACGGCTAGAGGCTCAAACTAATAACCGAGGGAATTAATGGCCGTTCAAGCTATTTTCTTTTTGTAATTTTGTGATTGTAAATTCTACCATAATTTCTAATGTCTTCCCTCCCAGCAAGTTATGGAAGTCTAAGAAAGATTTTGAACTCGTTAAGGATAGTATTGATATATGGGGGGTTTTTTGTATTTGAATTTTGTTGGAATGGGTTTGATTTCTGTAACAAGTAGTTTTACTTGTAAATTTTGACAAATGAATTAAAAAAAAAATTGCCTTAAGTTCTAGGCAATGCAGCTTTGATCTGTCCTATTGAAGGCTGAGTCCATCACTGTTCGGTCATGTTCTATTATAGAGAGTTATGGTCTTCACTCATATAGGCTGGTGACAATAAGGATCTTGGTGTCAAGCAGGGAAAGAAAAACTTATGGGGTGGGAGGGTAAGTTATTAATGTGGACTACTGTTATGGTGTGCTTTATTACACTAACTTTTGCTGTTTTAGCACATGCATTGAGACCTCAATACTGATAGTCTAGGTTAGCAGTAAAATAACCTGTCTTAATGGAGCTCACATTGATAACTTAGGAAGATCCTCAGTTCTGATTGGCTAATGCAACCAGAATTAGTCATAGCCATCTGTCATAAATGTGCAAGTTAGTTTTTACAAAAGCTGGTGAATCTTACTACAGAGTTCGGTCGGGAGCCCGCTCCTGCTGAGCGTGCGAGCCCTGCTCTGCCCCTCTCCCGATTCAGCGGGAAGCACATTAGAAGCACTGAATCCAGCGGGCCGACAGAGTTTGGTTGGGAGCCGGCTCCTGCCAGGCGTGCGAGCCCTGCTCCGCTCCCCCCCCCGATCCAGCGGGGAGCACTTCAAAAGCACCAAAACTAGCGGAAAACAGATCGGTCCTGGAGCAGAGTGATACTGGTGAAGAGCTTCCAGATCACTGGCGAAGAGCCTTACAGATCTCCTGCAGGGCAGGTAACTTGCTTTATCCATCCATTGTAGAATTTTTACTCGCTTATTGCTCAATTCAGGGCAGGTAACTTGCTTTGCCAAGTTACTGACTGCTTTTTCAAGCCACTCATTTGCTCCGTCAAGTTACTTATTGCTTTGTCAAGCCACTCATTTGCTCCGTCAAGTTACTTATTGCTTTGTCAAGTTACTTAGTACAATCTTGCTTTGTCGAGTTACCTAGTACAACCCCGCTTTGTTAAATTACTGACTACAACCTTGCTTTGTCAATTACTTAGTATAACCTGCTTTGTCAACTTACTTACTGTTCAATTTGCAGCGTATCTTGCTTTGTCCATCCATTGTATAATTTATTCTCTTATTGCTCTATTTAAATATGGCACCACTGCATTATAGCCTGATCATGTTACTTCTTGCTTTCTACCTAACTGGTTTTAGAAGTAAGGCTACCGTTCTGCCTTACCTTTTCCCAATCCCTATCCACTACTCCTCAGTACGTAGCTTCAAACCCAAGCCTTCAATAGCACAACACAGGGTTCTCCATGACTACTCAGAATCTGGTCCATCTATAATCCCAGTTCTTACAGCGTCCCGCAGACCTAGCAGGCTGCACATTAAAAAAGACCGAGTACTAAAAAATTTGGCCACTTCTTATCCCACTCCTACAGTCCCGTTACGTTACTCAAACCTCAGAGGATCCTACCTAAACATAAGATCCATGAGGAATAAATCCCTACTAATAAACGATTGGCTAACTGACAACAATCCTGAGATGAGCAACGAAGCTAGTGAAAGGTATGGAGAACCTGGACTACGAGGAACAACTTAGGAGACTGGGGTTGTTCTCCCTTGAGAAGAGGAAATTAAGAGGGGATCTGATCGAGACTTTCAAAATACTGAAAGGATTCGACAAAATGGAGCAGGGAAAGCAGTTATTTACAATGTCCAATGTGACACGGACAAGAGGACATAGACTGAAGCTGAGGGGGGACAGGTCCAGGACGAATATCAGGAAGTTCTGTTTCACGCAGCGAGTGGTGGACACCTGGAATGCTCTCCCAGAGAAAGTAATTGCAGAATCCACCGTTCTAGGATTTAAGGGTAAACTAGATGCACATCTCCTTAAGAGTGGCATAGAGTGATACGGTTAAGGATAAATTAGATGCACATCTCCCTTGAGAAGCATACAGTGATATGGGGACTAAAACTATGCCAGGGTACACCTGGCGTGGCCTCCGCGTGTGCGGATCACCGGACTTGATGGACCCAGGGTCTGATCCGGAGATGGCAATTCTTATGTTCTTATGTTTTATTGACAGAGACTTGGCTACTATCTGATGATGACATCCTAATTCAAGAATGCCTATCCCCTAACTTCAGAATTCTAACCCTAGCAAGAGCAAGAGGAAGGGGTGGGGGATTGGCTGTAATCTTTAAAGAAAACTTAAATTGCACCACTTTAAGCGCCAAATCTTCCCCCAATCTGGAAATCCTATCTCTAAAGTTATTCTCTGAATTACTAGCAGATTCTCTAACAATCACTTTAGTATATATTCCTCCTAAAAAATGGACTTCAGCAAAAGAGGAATTTTCAGAATTTCTGTTAACTAATTCCCTATCGGGTCCATACAGCCTCTTAAGTGGAGATATAAACTTACATTTAGAGCAATCTGATCAACCAGAGATCATAGAATTTTGGTCCTTTCTAGCTTCACTAAGATTTCCTAATGCTTCCCCTGTAACAATACACAAGAAAGGACACTAACTAGACCTGGTTTCACTGTCCTCTAAAAATCTGATAAATCCCACTATCTGCTGGAAATAAGTAAATTGGTCAGATTCACTATGGTCAGACCATAAAATATGTAACTTCGAATTCGATTGGCAATGGAAGACAACCTTAGTCACCAAGAAAGACAAGAACAGCACCAAACAATTTCATACCAGCAGAGGCAAGATCAATCCCATAGAATTCTGGTCACATTCAGAACCAAGATGAAGAAAATAAGCAATTTATGAGTTCTTGGATCAACACCAGCACTCGTATTCTAAACGAAATAGCCCCACTGAAAAAAAGAAGGAAGAGACCCAGAAACCTAACAGGCTGGTTTGATCTAGAGCTTCTAGAGATAAAGAGGGAATTAAGAAAGTTAGAAAGGAAATGGTCAAAATTAGGAACTTCAGAGACTAGAGAGGTCTGGCGCCAAAAGCTGAAAAGCTATAAAAACTTATCCAAGGTAAAGAAGAAAATCTTCTATGCCCACAAAATAGGTAATGTATCCATAAACAGCAGTAAGCTCTTTAAATTAGTCAGTGACCTGTATGATACTCAATCCTACATAAATCCGGTAGAAAAATCCATAGTGACAGCAGACAATTTGGCAGATTTCTTCAGCTCAAAAGTAAAAAAACTGAGACTCTCTTTAACGGGCTCCTCAGACTCCCACTGGGCTTACAGCATTCTCCAAAACTCTGATGCCTCTAAAGCTGACATGACCTGGTCTGACTTTCGTGAGACCAACTGGCAAACATTCAATAACTTTTGCAAGTATGTCAAATCATATTGCAGACTGGACCCTTGCCTCCTAATGTGATGAAAGCGGCCCCTATCAACTTTAAAGCCAATCTACTAGTCTGGGCTAACCTACAACTATCTACAGGAAATTTTCCAGAAAATTCAGGTCAAATTGTAATAACACCTATTAAAATGAACAACAAAGAATCATCCAATAATATAGCCAATTTTAGACCTATCGCAAGCATTCCACTTGCTGCTAAGTTAATGGAAGGGATGGTGAATGCGGAACTAAACACCTATCTAGACAGATTTAACATTATGCACAACAACCAATCAGGTTTTAGATCTGGTTTCAGCACCGAAATGATTATGGCCTCGCTACTAAACCATCTACATTCCCTTCTTAGCCAAAGTACCAGTGTTATGATTTTGCAATTGGACCTAAGTAGTGCTTTTGACCTACCGTGTTTCCCCCATTATAGGACCTCCTTCTTTAGTAAAAAAAACCCCTTTTTTTTCCCCACCTGGGAAATATAAGGCCCCCCCCGAAAATAAGGCACTATTTGGCAAGCACCCCCACAGCCTCCCGACCACCCCCATCATGTAGAAGCTCCTACCAGTGTCCTGCTGCTTCCTCTTGGCGGTCCCGACACAATCGGGGCAAGAGGGAGCTCAAGCCCTCTTGCCCCAGCCAACCGCGGCACCCCCGACACGATCGGGGCAAGAGGGAACCCAAGCCCTCTTGCCCCCCCGACTCCCCGACACTATCGGGGCAAAAGGGAGCCCAAGCCCTCTTGCCCCGCCGACTCCCCAACTCCCCGACAATATCGGGCCAGGAGGGAGCCCAAGTCCTCCTGGCCCTGGCGACCCCTCCCCCCCTGCTAGTTGTTCGGGCCAGGAGGGAGCCCAAACCCTCCTGGCCACGGCGACCCCCTACCCCCATCCCGCACTACATTACGGGCAGGAGGGATCCCAGGCCCTCCTGCCCTCAACGCAAACCCCCCTCCCTCCAATGACCGCCCCCCCCAAGAACCTCCGACCGCCCCCCCAGCCGACCCGCGACCCCCCCTGGCCGACCCCCACGATACCCCCACCCCCCTTCCCCGTACCTTTCTGTAGTTGGCCGGACAGTCGGGAACCAAACCCGCCTGTCCGGCAGGCAGCCAACGACGGAATGAGGCCGGATTGGCCCATCCGTCCCAAAGCTCCACCTACTGGTGGGGCCTAAGGCGCCTGGGCCAATCAGAATAGGCCCGGGAGCCTTAGGATCCACCTGGGGGCGGGGCCTGAGGCACATGGGCCCAACCCGACCATGTGCCCAAGGCCCCGCCCCCAGGAGGGGGCGGGGCATCAGGCTTTCAGGGTGGGGACAGGACGTGTGTGTGTGTGTGTGTCAGCTCTGCTGGTCCCCTACCCTGGAACAGGAAATTGATATGAGAGAATTTGGGGCCAGTGGAACAATGATGGCACACGTGGACTGCGGACCCACACCTGCTCCATGCACACACCCTGCCTATACTCAGAACAGACTACCCCTCTGCTCCTTCCTTGGTATGCTAGAGCAATTACCTACCAAATTAACAGAGAATGGAAATATGGAGATGTGATGACCTGTACCATATATAGGTAATAAATGTCTTTTTTTCAGCAATAAATGTGTACTGTATTCTTCTTCATGGAAAAATAAGACATCCCCCTGAAAATAAGACCTTGTGCATATTTTGGAGTTTTTAAAAATATAAGACAGTGTCATATATTCGGGGAAACAGGGTAGTAGATCATACCATTCTAATGAACTGTTTAGAATCCATAGGTATCACAGGAAATGTTCACAATTGGTTCCAGGGCTACCTAGAGAATAGATCCTACCAGGTATTCAAGGATGACAAACTCTCCTGCAGCTGGAACAACAACTGGATTATCTCAGGGTTCCACCTCTATCTCCTACCCTGTTCAATATCTATCTCGTCTCTCTGGGAAATTTGCTACAAAGCCTGAGGCTCAACTTTTACATCTACGCAGATGACATTACTGTGGTGATCCCTCTAACCAGCCTGTCGTCAGATTTTATTAATTTCTTAACCAATATCCTAAATCAAATTGAGCTCTGGATGATAGCCTTCAAATTAAAACTCAACATAGAAAAAACTAAATTCTTCTTGGCAACTCCCAACGAAAAAGATAAAAGAAAATAAAATTCTTTTGAATGGTCGAGAATACCAAATTGATCAAACCATAAAAATACTAGGTGTAACCTTGATAAGCACCTAACCCTGGAAAATCATACAGATCTATTGTTCAAGAAATGCATATCGGTCCTATGGAAGCTCCGCACCATCAAAAAATTATTTGACGAATCGTCTTTTTGTTTACTAGTACAATCATCCATCTTGAGTACCCTGGATTACTGTAATATTATATACCTAGGAGCTTATAAAAAGACACTTAATAAGCTGAGATTAATTCCGAACACTGAGGTCTGCCTAATCTTTGGTTTGAAAAAATGGGAACACATTACCCCTTATTTTCAGAAACTTCACTGGTTGCCTGTGGAATCTAGAGTTCTCTTCAAATTTGCCTGCATTAGCTACAAAGCTGTTTTTGGGATGTTCCCAGCTTACCTTGCCTCTCAGTTCTCTCTAAACTGTTCTAATAAGAGCACCCGCAGAACAAACCTATTTAATTATCCCCCTGAAATCATGTCAATACAAGAAGTTTTTCGATAGAATGCTAACATTCCAGGCAGCTAAATCAAACACATGGCTTGTAAAACCCATACTAGAGGCCATTTCTTACGTTGATTTCAGAAAAATACTGAAGACACATCTGTTTGACAAGTTTTTAAAACTTCAATCATGTTCCTCCAACCTCATTATCAATTCCCAACAGCTGTCCACATCTTAATTACGCCACTGTTCCAACTTTTAGATCTAACCGATGTACTCTTTCAACTATAATTGTATTCCAGTCTGAACGTTTTTACCTTGTATCTATTTGCTTGTTTCTATCCTGTATCAGACTGAATGTTTTGTTTTAATTTGTATTTCATTCTCTGGCTGCATGTTTCTTTGCTGTAAACCGCTTTGAACTTCTGGTATAGTGGTATATAAGAAATCAAATTATTATTATTATTATATCACTTGACCTAGGAAACACAAAACTGTTGTGCTTCCTTTGATGCCTTTCTGTAATATACTCTTTGCTAAGATGTCATTGCTTTATATTTATTTATTTATTGACAGGATTGAGTGGCTTCAGAATGGGAGCAGGGAGCTTTTTGGGACAGTGCTGGAAGATCAAGTATACATTCTCATTGACACATCTTACTCTATGAAGGATAAGATCTCACTGGTGAAGGACAAACTCTTGCAGCTCATGCAGGTTAGGTCCAGTAAATCCTGCATTTTAGAGGACATGCACTCATTTTTAAGCCAAAATGATAGGAAAATATCTGAAATTGAGTTTTTTTGTATTATCACAATAGTGTACGCTGTTGGACAAAAAGCGACTGATTCTGTATATGATGCCGGTCTTGGTGGCCACCTAAGAAGCAGCTGAGAATCGCACACCAGAATCCTGTCTGTCTTAAAGAACAGATGCCTTACCCCCCCCCCCCCCCCCCCCGATTCTCTAACCAGCACCCATGTCACAGGCACCGGTTAGAGAATCGCACCTGCCTGATTGCAAAGACAGGCGACTTAGCTGCATATCTTTGCTGAGGGATCCCTTGTCATAAGCTGATCATGGCAAGGGAATCCCCAATCAGCTGAGCTGGCAGGACTCCCTGAAGTTGTGGTTTCAGGGAGTCCTGCCGGCTCATAGTAGTCTGCTCAACCTGATTCAATTAAATTTTTTTCTTCTTCTAAGCTATTTCTGGGCAAGAATCCAAATCTCTGCCCGGTATTGTGCTTAGGTTCCAACTACTGAAGTCTCCGTCAAAGCTCACTCCAGCCCATCTATACCAACCCAGCCACTGAAGTTCTCCCCAGCCCATCCTCAACCAAGCAGCCATATACAGACTAGAGAGTTGCGCGGGGACAGAAATCCCACCCGTCCCCGCCAAAGTCCCACCCGTCCCCACCCGTCCCCGCGAGGAATCCCACCCGTCCCCACCCGTCCCCGTGAGGAATCCCTCCGTCCCCACCCGTCCCCGCGAGGAATCCCTCCGTCCCCACCCGTCCCCGCGAGGAATCCCCTCCGTCCTCACCCGTCCCTATAAACTTCAGAAATAGTTATTTCATTTAATTATGCTACTGAATTAAAGGCTCTGGTAGAAACCCATTTACAAATAAGCAAAAAGACTTTATTAATTTGAAAATATTAATTGGGAAGAATACATACTTTGTAAACGGGTTTCTACCAGAGCCTCTAATGTTTATAAATTTTTATCAACACAACTAATATACTACTTTATCCTGAAGCAAAAAAAAAAAAAAAAGAAATAGAATTATTTTCCTACCTTTGTTGCCTGGTTTCTGCTTTCCTCATGTTCTCATTCAATTCCTTCCATCCACTGTCTCTCTTCCTTCTGCATCTTCCATTTGCTCTGTTACTGTGCCTCTCCCTTTCTTCCCCCTTCCAAATTGGTCTGGCACCCATCTTCTTCTCTCCGCTCCCCCCATAGTTTGGCATCTGTCTTCTTCCCTGCCAGCGTTTTTTCCCTACTCTCTCTTCCTCATTTCCTTTCTGTGTCCTTCTCCCCCCCATCTTCCCCATGTCCTTTCAGCGTCCTTCTCCCTCTCTGTCTTCCCCATGGCCTTTCAGCGTCCTTCTCCACCCCTTTGTCTTCCCCATGTGCTTTCAGCATCCTTCTCCCCCCTCTGTCTTCCACAAGTGCTTTCAGAGTCCTTCCCCCCCGCCCTTCCCATGGCCTTTCAGCGTCCTTCTCCACCCCTTTGTCTTCCCCATGTGCTTTCAGCATCTTTCTCCCCCCTCTGTCTTCCACAAGTGCTTTCAGAGTCCTTCCCCCCCCCGCCTTTCCCATGGCCTTTCAGCGTCCTTCTCCACCCCTTTGTATTCCCCCATGTGCTTTCAGCATCCTTCTCCCCCCTCTGTCTTCCACAAGTGCTTTCAGAGTCCTTCCCCCCCGCCCTTCCCATGGCCTTTCAGCGTCCTTCTCCACCCCCTTTGTATTTCCCCATGTGCTTTCAGCGTCCTTCTCCCTCCTCTGTCTTCAAGTGCTTTCAGAGTCCTTCCCCCTCCTCCTGTCTTCACCATGGCCTTTCAGCGTCCTTCTCCCCCCTCCTTCTCTATCGCCCCGGGTGCAGCACAGCCGGCCAGGTCCCCTTACTTTTGTGGCACTTCCCCGACCGACCGACAACAGCCCCGGTCCAACAAACCTCCCTGCCCTTAACCGCGAATCTAAATTACCTTCTTACAGCTGCTGTAAGAAGGTAATTTAGATTCGCGGCTACAGGGCAGGGAGGATTGTCGGACCCAGGCTGTTATCGGTCGGTCGGGGAAGTGCCACAAAAGTAAGGGGACCTGGCCGGCTGTGCTGCACCCGAGGCGGGGCGGGGCGGGGCAGGGCGGACCGCCCCCCTCCCTTGGTAGCCACTCGAACCGCGAGGTTACTCTCCTCCTTACCTGCCCTGCCTGCAGCACAGAGCCGAACGGAAGTCTTCCCGACGTCAGCGCTGACGTCAGAGGGAGGGAGGGCTTTGTTTAAGCTTTGTTTAAGCCCTCCCTCCCCTCCGACGTCAGCGCTGACGTCGGGAAGACTTCCGTTCGGCTCTGTGCTGCAAGCAGAGAAGGTAGGGAGAAGAGCCGCGCGACTGAGTACATGCAGCCCCGCAGGAGCCCCGCGACCCTCGGAGGCGTCCCCATGGGATCCCCGCGACCCTAGGGGGCATCCCCACGGGATCCCCGCGACCCTAGGGGCGTCCCCACGGGATCCCCGTGACCCGAAGGGGGAACCCGCGGGATGCCCGCGGGTCCCGCGGGATTCCCGTCGTCCCCGTTCCCGTGCAGCTCTCTAATACAGACACAGACTGTTGTTACCTGATTGTCTGTTTGGAGGAGGACCCATTCTTGTTGATTCAACAGTAGGAGGGCTCATAAGACATAAAGATAGCTCAGAGTTGCAAGTGATTGATGTGTAGGAGCAGCTCCTTCAGTCCCCAATGGCCCTGGGTTTAGAGATGTAATTAATATAAAGATAGAAAATTTAATGGCTGTGGTTTCCATGATGAATGTGCATTTGGTCATGTATTAAATATTGTTTAATGCAGGAACAGCTAAAATACAAAAACAAGTTCAATTTGGTGAAGTTTGACTCCAACATTACAACATGGCAGGAGAAACTTACAGAAGTTAATGAACAAAATTTGGGACATGCTTGGACTTGGTTGAAAGGACTTCAGGTACAAAAATAGAGACAAAGAGTTCAGCTAATTGATAGCCAGTACTGTATCTTATCAACATTTTAGAAAACTCTTGAAAACTTTTCAACCTTAATGTAAGTGTTTCTGTTTAATAGGATAGGAAGCATGCTTAGTGTGTAACTAATTTTAGGCATTATCATCATCTCTATAGTATCCAATCTGCCCCACCAGCATAGATGCAGGGGAGACCATTTAGATGTTAGCTCCTTTACATTTTTAAGTAGATTTTCTTAATTTAGATGTATAGCTTCATCCATAGTAGGACCAAAATATACTCCTAAATATTTCAGTTTATTTGGAGCCCAGATAAAGGTGGAGGGGCTTAATCGAAAGAGACATCTAAGTCCGTTTGCGTCCAACTCACAAGTCGTCCAAAGTAAAAAACAGCCTGAGACACATTTTCGAAAAATACATCCAAAATTTTTTTTTTTTTTTTAAATTGTCTAATTATACGTCCTGCAGATCTGATCGTCCAAGTCACTAAATTGTTCATCTTTATACCACATTTCCATCCAAAAGTCCAAAACGCCTAGAAGAAGCCCTGTTGGACGTGGGAGGGGTCTGCAATGTGATGGACTGAACACCCAGACATGACACCTAAATAGTGGGATACTTTACAGGGCACTGATGTGAACTTCACAAAAAGGGTGCCATGTCTTCTCCTCACTACAACTCCCTTATAGGTCATGGTGAGCCACCCAAACCACCTCCAGAATCCCCTAGACCCAATAGCCCTTATGGCTGCAGGAGCCACTTATATGCCAGTAAAAAAAGGGTTTTGGGGGTGTATAGGGGAGTGCACATGTTTAAGTATCAATGCAGTGATTACAGGGGCTTATGGGCATGGGTCCTCCTCTCTATGGGTCCCTAACCCACTCCCAAGCTGCCTTAAGCCGCCTCTGTGCTGGATGACTAGGCTTTCCTATGCCAGGCGGCCAGGTCTGGAGGCTGAATTTTAAAGGTGTGATTAATATTTTTAGGGGGGGGGGGTCGGTGATCACTGGGGTAGTGTGTGGGGTTCTGTTTTATGTGTTTGCAGTGCTTATCTGGTGACTTTAGGTGGGTTTTTGTGACTTAGACCATTTGGGAAATGTTCATCCAAGTGCCGACTTAGGCTGGTTTTTGGACATTTTTCTCTTTCGAGTATGAGCCCCTTAGCATCTAGTTTAGCATCTGGGCAATTGAGAGGCATAATTTCAGTTTTAGATTGATTACGTTAATATCCTGACAATTTATAGTTTCCAGAATATGTTGTTTGGAGTTTACAGTGGAATAGATAAGTATATCGTCAGTATAAGCAGAGTATTTAGCCATTGTTGAGCCACAGTTATCACCTTGGATGAGTGAATTATTTTTAATTGCAGATCGTAATGGTTTAAGGGCAAGATTAAATAAAAGTGGGGACAGGGGACACCCCTGTCTTGTACCCCTAGTTGGATTAAATGGAGAGAATAATTTATTATTAATTTGTGTCCTATTTGTATGTTTACAGTAGAGAATTTTGATCATATTAATAGCACATTGAAAAAAAACAAACCAGTGAAGAGTATTGAATAAAAAAGGCCATTCAACATGGTCATATGGTTTTTTTTCTGCATCCATTCCTAAGGCCACGTATCAGCCTCCATCACTATTTACAGAATGCAGAACGTTCAAAAACAGCCTAAACTAAAACTAAACTAAAACTTGAGTTTATAGACCATGTCATCTCTATAACAATAAAGTTCAACTTGGTTTACAGTAAATAAAATAGAAAAGAAAAATAGAGGGAAGAAACTTTTAGAATTTGGAAAATAACCAAGTTTTTAGATATTTATTAAAGGTTTGAATAGAACCTAGTTCTCTCAACCATAGAGGAATATTGTTCCAAAATTCAGAGAAGGGAAGGATAATTTAAAAATTTCCATAGTTCTAGTCAGACCAGGTCTTTTAGAATTCCAAGACAGAGGAATTAATAAAGGACAAATGCTGAACAAGATCTTAAAGGTTATACAGGCACATTTGAAGTGTATCCTGGAGATTATTGGAAGCCAGTGAAGTTTAGCTTGGAGCGGAGATACATGCTCAAATTTGTTATTACCAAGAATCAACCTAGCTGCAGTATTTTGAATCAGCTGAAGTCTCTGCAGGCTATTCTTGGTTAAACTTAGGGGTCCTTTTACTATGGTGCGCTAACCGTTTTAGCGCACGTTAAATGCTAACACGTCAATTATATTCTATGGACACATTAGCGTTTAGTGCATGCTAAAACGGCTAGCACACCTTAGTAAAAGAAGTTGTTAGATAGATAGAATTGCAATAGTCTAAATGTGAAAGAATAATCGATTGAACAAGAACAGAGAAATGCTGTTGATGGAAACAGAACTTGACTTTCCTCAGCATGAGGAAAGACTGAAGAAGCATTTTTTTAAACCAGAGTTAATATGCTCATTAAATGAGAGTGATGAATCTATAATAACCCCCAGAATTTTAGTAGAGAGCTCAATCTGTCTAGTGTTAATTGTTTGATACTCTTCCATTCATAAATCCATTTTGGTCTGTAGAGATTAACGATGGTAGAATTATTGCAATCTTGTGGAGAGGAGCTTGGCATAAATCTTTGCATCCACGATTATCATTGATAAAGGTCTGTAATTTTGTACTAGTTTTGGATCTTTGCCACTCTTAGGTAATACTATTACAGTAGCCTCTAAAGTCCCACCAACATTTTGAGATTCAATGAAGTGATTATATAGTGATGTGAGAATGCAAAATAATGCAGATTTATAGAATTTCAAAATTATACCATCAGACCCAGGGCTTCATAGATGTCTTGTTCTTGGATTAGCTTAGTGAAATCTAAATTATCTTGCTGTGAAATATATGGCTGTGAAGATTATCCATGGGAGGCATCTGAGCCTTAGGCTCCTCCCCAGTGCATCCCAGAATGCAATGGGAAGGTGAAGGCCCACCAATTTCCAATAGCGTGCCTGCCAGCCAAAGGGTGTATGCCTACCTCCGGCCAGACCTTCTGTTTACAAGGTATGGGGGATGGAGTTGGGGTGGTGGTGCTCTCCCCTTTAGGGGGATTGCCAGGTAGATGAGGGGTCGGTGGGGGGGGGAGCAGTGGGTGGGTGGGGGTTGTTCAGTTGTCAAGTGGGGGGGGTTCAGAGGGTGTTCTGACAGGAGGGAGTGGGCATCCCTCCTGCCTTTTGCAGTTGGGTGGGTGTTTCAGGGAGAGGGGGTTCTGGCAGGAGGGAGTGGACATCCCTCCAGCCTATCACAGTTGGCTGGGAGGTGTTTCCAGAAGGGGGTGTTTGTTAGGAGGGAGTGGGCATCCCTCCTGCCTATTAGAGTTGGGTGGGGTTATTTCAGGGTGGGAGGGTCCAGCAGGAGGAACTGGGCAGTCCTGCCAGGGATTTTTTTTTTGGGGGGGGTCCAGCAGGAGGCCCTGGGCACTCCTGCTGGAGGTCATTACTGAAACTCCTGCTGATTGAAGCACACCTTCTGGTTGGCAAGGGTGCTTGTGTCATCTGGGAATACTGTCTGGACAGGGTGGAGTGTCTGCCATGATATGGAAAAATGGGGGAGTGGTAAAGCAACATATAAATCATACATAAAATTTTAATTTCAATTTGAATTTATGAGAGACAGATGTCCAGAAAAATTATCTAGACTCTGGTTGTAGAATTAAATAAGAGATGCCATTTTAGGATTACATCTTTCTGTTTCTTGTCAGATTGGGAGTTCAACAAACATACAGAAAGCCCTTCAAGTTGCTCTTGAGGACAGTGACACCCAAGCTGTGTATCTCCTTAGTGATGGGCGACCTGATCAGGTACTGATGTGATGAAAGTAACAATGAGCTGGAAGAAAGACATGAAAAAATTCAATAAATTGGTACCTGAGTTTAGGCATACCAGTGTTGTGCACTTAACACCAGTTCTAAAACATAATCTAGACACTGAGATTCCATTATAGAATGCTAGTGTAATGTTGACAGTAGTTGGAGGGGGGGGTGTAGGGTCTAATGAGGGCTTTTTAAGGAGGGGTGTAACTACAGCATGTTTGAAGACATCAGGAACTATATCAGTGGAGAGTGAAAGGTTGAGGATGTGGCAGATGGGAGGGATTACAGCTTCACCCTCCAATGCCTGCCTGAAAATTAGGTGTGGTTAGGGGGTAGAGAATAGATGTGGTAAAATTAGGTGGCTGAGATAGGTGCCAGTACATGAGGCCAGTCTAATACACCGGCACCTACCTCCATGATGCCTAATGGTGCCTAAGGATACCTAGGTGATGCTTGATGTGATTCTGTATAGGGCGCCAAGCAGTTAATTGATAACTGCACGGACCAGTGCCTAAAAGTTAGGCACCATTTATAGAATCTGGCCATGTGTGTGTGACTGGGAGACATGCCCATGATGCCTTGTGATAGATGCTGTGGCTTATAGAATAGGACCCAGCTATTAATGGCACCTTTGATGCACATAAATGGCAAGTACCTCTAGGCACCAGTTTATAGACTTACCCTGTATGTGATTTTCTGAACACTTGGAAGTCAGGTTGTAATAGTGAATGCTGTATGCTTATAAATCTGCTTGCAATAGCTGTTTTTGTTGTTAATTTGGCTGACTTAGTCACATATGATAAAATTGAATAGGGCACATATAGTTTGTTCATTGATTTAGTTTTATGTTATACTGTAGACTAGGAGAAAGAGTTGCAAGCAATCCACTATCAAAGCATTTGTGTAGAATTACCATATTTTTCGCTCCGTAAGATGCACCTGACCATAAGATGCACCCTAGATTTAGAGTAGGAAAACAAGAAAAAAAACATTCTGAACCAAATTGTGTACTAGTATATACCAGGCCAAAATCCCATGCCGAGAGAGACTCTTGTAGAACAAAACAAATGAGAAAAAATAGATCCAGCACAAGTGAAACAAAACAATTTTCCCCTATTATACAACTCCCATGATTGTGAGGACAATCTTCAAAGCTGTTTACCATAATAAAAAAAAATACCGTATTTACCTGGAGCAAAAGTCCTGAGCAAAAATCCCAAGCCGAAGAGACAGTTCTGTGAGAGACTCAGTGGATCCCGACAGGCAGCTGCCACCTCTCGCTCGCATCTTTCCACTCCTGTCTCGGCAGCGGGAAGAATGGGGGCGCATGACGCTTCTTCTCAGCATGCCCGCTCCATCAGGGGAAGATCTACAGGTGACGGGGCTTAGGGAGACCTGCCAGCTACTGCTATGGGTGTATCACTACTTTACTATATTCTTATGTTCTTAAGCCACGATGCAAATCCTGTTTATGGGCCCTAATGCACACATGCACAGCTTAAAGGAAACATATGTCCTACATCTGTTCATTCTCTTTTTCCTCCCATTCTGGCAAGAAAAACTACACTGCGCAACTGAGCTGACCCGGGTGGCTCGTTGGCAGGGAAGTGAGGAGCGGATATGGAGGGAAGGGAGAGAGACAGGGCAGCTGACTGCAACACCTGACTGAGCTGGCCAGAGGAGGTTCACAGTGGCTCTCGGGCTGCACATGCTCACTGGGAAGCAAGGGTGGGGAAGTGAGGAAGAGGTATGGAGGGAAGGAAGCTGACAGCACCATGCGACTGAGTTGATCCGGGGAGGCTCGCAGTGGCTCTCTGGCGGCGCTTGCTCACTAGGGGATGGAGGGAAGGGAAATAGCAGGAAATAGATCCGTTGTCTGGTTCAGAGCGTTGTCTGGTATATTCGCTCCATAAGATGCACCCACTTTTCCACCCCCATTTTGGGAGTGGAAAAAATGTGTCTTATGGAGCGAAAAATATGGTAGGTAGAAAGACTGAACATTTAGGAAGAGGATGTAGCTTAATGATAGAACGATAGGCTAAGAATCAGGGAAATACTTTTACAACCAATAGGAGGAAATATTTTTTTACTCAGAGAATAGTTAAGTTGTGGAACGCATTGTCAGAGGTTATGGTAAGAGCAGAAAACATAGCTGGTTTTAAGAAAGGTTTGGACAATTTCCTGGAAGAAAAATCCATAGTCTGTTATTGAGAAAGACATGGGGGAAACCACTGTTTGCCCTAAATCGGTAGCATTGGATGTTGCTATTCATTGGGTTTTGGCCAGGTATTAGGGACCTGGATTGGCTGCTTTGAGAATGGGCTACAGGGCTTGATGGACCATTGGTCTGACCCAGTAAGGCTATTCTTATGTTCTTAAGCCACGATGCAAATCCTGTTTATGACCCTAACACTTATAAGAGTATAAGGGGGTACAATTCTATAACTAGGTGCTTCTGTTTAGATGCCCTGAAGATGCACAGTAGGATCCTATTATCTAACAATACCTGGACACATAGGTACCATTAAACAAAATATATAACCTAGTAGAGAGCTGCATGGAAATGGGGCTTGCAGGAATCTTGGGTAAGTGTACACTTGTGTATGTAAGTGCCATAATTCTAGATGTCTACATGTGCAAAAGTGCATAAAGGCAGGTGCCTAAATTATAGCATTGTCCTTAAAATGCCTAATATGTCTTTTTAAAGAAATCCTGAAGAAATATTGGCTAGACTGATGCTTCAGGCATTCATGCCTGTTTTGAAGCAGGCATACCCATTTATAAGTGTATTTGAAGCAGGCATACCCATTTATAAGTATATTTAATAAAATAGCTGTATAAATTGTGATTCTGCTCATGAGCCACTCAAGCTTCTTCTTTGAACATATTACTCTAAAACTGAATATAAGTGCGTACCTAATTGCATTACTTCCTCAATCACTGTTAGAACCTTGTCCACAACTCACTCAACCTGTGGCATTAAAGGAAAGAGTGAAGCAATGTGCCTTTCCCTGTTTTACATCTGAGACCTACATCTTCTTCTCACAATTTCATTGAAGGCCCTTCACCTGTGTCATAGGTTCTATGCAGAAATTTAAACTGTATCCTACATTAACACACTTATAAGTAACTTATAACCCTTCTCTCACATTTCTTTTAATCTGTCCCCTGTTATTTCCATGTCTAGCTCCAAAGACCTTTGAGCTAATACTATCAGGTATGTATCCAGAATGCACTGTGAGAGGCAACTGGAGCCCTAGATTGAGGCTTGGAACACTCATTGGTTGAACAGTGAAACCATAAAAAAAAACCCTCAGGAGTCTGTTGATGTTGGGCGGAAACAGACGGCTGCAAGCAAATAAATAATAGCATTGACTCCTGTGGGTAGGGTGGGGAAGGAGGAGAATATCTATTGTGCTTTTGAAGCAGGTTTTCAAAGTCTTTATCTCCTTTGTTAAACTGCATGCCATACAGATCTTTTCAACACAGAGTAATAATTTTTCACTTCTAGGTAGTTAAGAAAGTGTCCATTGGGACATTCCCATTCTCTTTTTATCCAGTCAAAGCCTAGCAATTCTTCTTTCACTAATTTTAGTAAATCACCTGAGTTCTGCATTCCTGTGCTGCCCATATATTTAATTTTGATTCCCCCATCCCCAGTTCAAAATATGGGTTACCTTGTAATGCTAAAAATGGCGATATACTTGGGGATGCCTTCTTCTACCTTCTCCATGAACCACAACCCCTCAAAAAAGGTGTTCTTGTACAATCCCACTTTATTCCTTGACAAGTGTGTTATGTATCCCATCTCGTGAGATCTCTTGTAGGAAGCTTCATTTACATATTTTTGAACCTCCCCTCTTACCTCAGGACTGCCCTCTGACTTCAAGTTGTCTTCCTATAAGCGAGACAGTAGGAGCTAGTCTTTTCTTTATCTTCAGTATTTTCACGGCTTAGTGTTCTTATGCTGCAGAGGTTCCCCCACAGGGATAGCTCTGGCTGTGGGAGATCACAGACTTTACTGGAAAAGTCTGTTTACAGGGGGTTGGCTGCTTTGCAGGGTACTCACCTGGACAGCCTGCATTCACAGATTGGGACTCAAGGATCTTGGGAGTATTGCTCACCCCAGGTTCGTCCACTACTGGGTTTGAGCGCAGGCTGCATGGCTTCTTGGAAGTGTATCTGAGATCAGGGATGATTTGTGTTCCTCCATCTGTTTGCATGCATGGTGTTTCCAGGTATGGTAGAGGTCTCCGGCTGAGGCGTTGGGCCCAAGAGGCAGTCAGAAAACTAGCAGTTCAGGTTCCAAAGTTTGTTGAGGCAGAGGATCTCCTTGTATACTGTTTCAGCTTCTATCTTGCAGCTCCCAGCACATAGCAATTGCACAGTGAGTATCAGGCTGACAGCCTGTGAGATGATTTTGGGGGGAGGGGTCTCTGCTTTTGAGTTTTAAGAGTTTGGGGAGTAAGCCCTAGGTCCCCCCTCCCCCCTAAATCCTAAAATTGCTGTGTTTTGGGAGTCCTTATGGTTTTCCTGGATTGTTTTATTAGTAAAATAGCTCCTGTGGTGGCCATCTTGGATTTTCCAGATTTCATTTTAAAGATATTTTTGCCTCCACAAGATCTGTTTTTGTAAGAAAACATAGCAGATGGACTCCTCAGGGCAGGATACTTCAGATTCATGCTCCATTTGTGGCAGATGACTGATGGGTGCCATTTGCCATGCAGCATGTGAGGTGGGGGGAAAGTGGCATTGGCTTTAGCACCCTTCGGGGGGGGAGGGGGGGTTCTACCACTCAGGCCATCCGTGGGCAGTCCAAAAAGGTGAAAATGGCCCAGGGGCAGCGCAAGTGCATCCCCTGTGAACGCAGCTGCAATTCTTTGTCTAAAGCCTAAAAATCCTTCAAGAGCTCCAAGAAACACTCTTAGGAGGTGGCCGTCCCTCAGGCTCCAGGTTTTCTCCCGGAAATTATTAATATGCTCCTTCAGGCTTATTTAGCAAAGAAAATCTCACCAAATCTGCCTCAAATGGCAATTGCTGTTGGTGTTGGGGGTCCCTCCTTCCCAGGACTCAGGTCCCAGGTCTCCAACACATGGGTCATGCGCAGCCAAGGAATGAGCTGCCGACAGATGATTCAGATGATCCTGATGATGTGACTGTGTCTTTTATTACTCAGGCTGGAATCTCCACAGTGGGAGATTTTGGCTGCAGTTATGGATCTCCAGGATCTGGATCTGGGAGATGCTCTGGATTTTGGGGAGGACCCCACGGTGTGCAGACTGTTTAAACCTGCTTTGGTGGGGATTATTTCAGATTCCCTTCAGGGGTTGAAATTGGAGACAAGCTAGCCCTCGTCAGTGAAATGTTCTCTTTTGAATAGCACAAAGCCACAGTCTTCCTCTTTTCCTGACCATCCAGACATTGCAAAGATGCTCATGGATCACTGGGAGGCATCAGAAGGTTCTCTAAGAGTGGCTAAGGTCATGACCAAGGTTTATCCAATGGCAGAAGCCTTTAATCAGCGTTTTGTTTCTCTGAAGGTAGATTCCTTGGTGGCACAGGTCACCAAGCGTACTTCTCTCTCTAGTTAGGGCGATATGGTGTTGAAGGACGCAGGATTGATTTTGTGCTGAAAAGGCTTTTTGATTCAGTGGCCTTGGGGTTGAAAGCAGCTGCAGCGGCATCCTTTGTGGCTAGAGTCTGTCACTCCAAGCTGCATCATGATCCTGACACTACAGTGTTTCAAAATCTTCCCTTTCTGTTTTTTGGCATGGACTATGTGGCTAATGCCCTTTATGACCTATTCAGAGTGGTAAGCAAGCTGTCGGCTTACTCTATATCTACACATTGGATCAGAAAGTGGTCTGGTGGTTTCTTATCTAAGGCGACCCTTAAAAGCTGCCCTTTTAAAGGGCAATTGCTATTCGGTAAGGGTCTGGATTATCTTATGGCAAGTGTGCAGGATCGTAAACCTAAGTCCTTGCTTGACAGCAGGCCTCGGTTTTCTAGGGAACTAGGGTGTTCCAGTTTTCATTCCTCCATGCACTATCACCAGTCCTTGGGAGGTTATTCGGGTTAAACACCTTTTCAGAACACCAAACCGTGGTTTGGTGGAGGTCGGCAACCACAATTGTCAAGAGTCTGTTCTGGTTCCACTCCTAAGAAGCAGTTATGACACCATGCCTTCCGCTGACCCTCTGTGGATCAGAAGGAGGCTGTCGGCATTCCTGGAGGAGTGGACGAACATTACTGTAGATCGTTGGGTGCTGGATATTCTTTGTGACGGATACAAACTTGAGTTTTTTCTACCTCTTCAAGACTTTTTCCTGGACTTTCGAGTGGGGAGGCCAATATGAGCCACTGTCCAGAGATTGCTGGATATAGCAGCCATAAAGCCTGTTCCAGAGTCTGATTCGGACTCCAGCAGATACTTGATATACTTTATCATGCCAAAGAGAGGCTCCAAAGACTGGAGACCAAACCTGGATCACAAAGCAGTTAATGCTGCCCTCAAGGTTCCTCACTTCAGAATGGAAATGGTGAGGTTGGTGATTGCCTCGGTGGCACCAGAGAAGTCCTGGCCTCTCTAGATTTGACATAGGCCTATCTGCATATCCCCATTTTTCCAGAACACAGGAAATACTTGAGGATTTACATCTTACAACAGCACTTCCAGTTTGCAGCCTTGCCCTTTGGGCTGGCAACAGCACCTCTGACCTTTACCAAGGTGATGGTGGTAGTGGCCGCCCACCTGCATAAACTTGGGATCCAAGTCCATCTGTATCTGGAAAATTGGCTCATTGGAGCCCAGTTGAAGTCTGAAGGACATCAGGCAGTTGTTCACTTACTTCAGGCCAGGTTGTTCACTTACTTCAGGATCTAAGCTGGGTGGTCAACTTTCAGAAGAGTCAACTCATTCTGACACAGGACCTGGAGGTTCATTTCTCAATGGGAATAAACAAAGTGTTTCTCTCCGAGTCCCGCCATGAGAAGCCTTTTTGGGGGAGTTCCTCTCAATCTTCACCTGGGTGATCTTGAAGACGGGAGCACTTTGTGCAGACAGACAAGTTCAGGGATGGTCACTTTCCAAGAGAAAGTGGTCGATCAATCACTTGGAGCTACAAGTGATCTGGCTGGCTTTTCTACACTTCAAGGGTGTGCTCTAGAACCAGGCAGTCTGGGTTTTCTCGAACAATGCCACAGCGGTAGTCTATATCAATTGACAGTAGGGGCATCAGGAGTCCACCTCTGTGGCTGGAGGCTCAACTGCGCTTTCACTGGGCGGAAATGCATCTTCTGGCAATTTCAGTGGCACAAATCACAGGTGAGGACAACATGCAGATGGATTATCTCAGCTGGAAAACTCTAGCTCCGGGAGAATGGTCTCTGTCTCAGAATATAGTGGACAAATGGGGATGCCCGATGTTTGACCTTATGGTGTCGGCGTCCAACAAGATAGCACCTCATTTCTTCAGCTGCCATCGTGAACCAGAAAGCGAAGGATTAGATGCCCTGGTACAGTTGTGGCCTCAAGAGGGCCTTCTTTATGTCTTTCCTTCATGGCTCATGATAGACTGTCTTTTGAGATAACTCAAGAATTACTGGGGCTGAGTGATTCTAGTAGCATCCGATTGACCAAGGCGCTCATGGTATGCCAATTTGGTTCATCTGCAGCTGGATCAGGGTCTAAAACTTCCCTGTCACTCACTCACGCAAAGTCCCATAGCTCTGCAGGATCCAGACCGCTTTGGTCTTATGGCCTGGCTCTTGAGTGTGAAGACTTTGGCCCTGATTCTGCAAAGCGTGTCTAAAGTTAGGTGCAGTTTGGGCATCTAAGATAAGCGTCCTTTGTAGAATCACGCTCAGCACTATTTAGACATCCTTTAGAGAATTGGGTTTTAGGCAAGAGTTAGACATCCAAACAATGTCCTTAATGTTATATTTTATTATTATGATGGCGATTTTATGGTATTTTTCATTATAATTGTGATACTGGGAATTGGAACTGTTTAATGCTTTTATTTATTTCTCTTCCCTCAGAGAGTGTGACTGGGATTTGAACCAGCAACATTAGGATAGAAGGCTGTAGGTTTAATTTTGAGCTAGCAAGTTGCATAGCAATTGTAAAACTAGGTCCTGTAGGCATTGTAAGGGAGGTCTACTTTTGAGCATAGTTTGGGCTACAGATAGACCTGAGTTCTATGGACAGAACTTAGGCACAGTTTGGATGTCCTTAAGGCGATCTTCTAAATAGCTCTGAGTTTTTATTTTTGCTTTATTAAGCTCAAAATACATTTAACAAGGCACCACATAAACAGGGCACATCAAAACAGATATATTGCATGCAAAGCCTTCTATTTTTGTGGACAAACAGCAATGTTATTTGCTGATTAGAGTAAAACATCCATTAACTGAAGCAGAGCATATGAAAAAAACACAGCTTTAGGTTTCTTGCTAAAAAGCTACCCTTTTTTTCTGACAAAATAGTGCTCCAAACAGCTTATTACTGAAATCAAGGAAAGCACATGGAAAAAAAATGATTGCACACATAACTTCATTTGCAAAAGCTTAAAAACTGAAAAAACCCCAATACAGACCTTAGCATGGCTTCTACTTCATTGCAAATGGAGGTGTGCAGCTGCACAATGCTGACTTCATTGTGAGATTATCAAGGTGCACCTGCAGGGTAGAATGACATTTAAAATATGTGCTGGGATTTAAACCCACAATCTCTGGAAGATGAGCACAGGGCTTTTACCCATCGAGCCACAGCTGCTTTCTTGCATTCATGGGGGTTCCTACTATGAGAGCTTAGTGATCCTAGCCATGTGAAGGAGAAATACTAGCTTAGCAGATCCCTAAGCTATCATATCAGATGTGAGGAAGAAAGACATTAGTGGAAGCTACTATGGCTCAATGGGTAAAAGCATAGAGGTTACTCCACAGAAGTGAGTGAAACAATCATGCACAGTAAGAAGAAGTTGATGGTGGCAGCATAAGCAAAGGCTTGGAGGTGTTGTCAAAATTGGGGCGCTTGGCAGCATGAAGATCCAAGCTTGATGTTGATTCCCCTTGTTCTCATCTTCCTTCAAGAAGGCCTGGAAAAAGGCCTTGCAGTTGGTCCCTTAGAGTGCAGATAGGACCGAAACAGGAAAGCCTAGCTAAGATCCTGAGGGGCTCTGGCTACTCATCTGGTCATGGTCAGATTTCTGAGGAGTGCGATATGGCTTCGCCCTCTTGGCATCAGCTGTTTCAGACTTGGAATCTTAATCTAGTTCTCTGGTTGCTTGCTAGTCTGCCCTATGAGCTGTTGGACAGAGCTTCTTTGATGGATCTCACCATCAAAATGGTCCGCTTGGTGGCCATTACATCGGCCCGCAGAGTTTCCGAACTTCAGGTTTTGTCCTGCAGAGATCCATTTCTTCAGATTCCGGATTCCTGCTGATTCTGCATACTGTTCCCTCCTTTCTTCCAAAGGTGGTCCCAAATTTCCGCATCAATCAGGTTGACGGCTTTTGAACCCTTGGATTCGGGCAAGCATGACAGGGTGATGAAATCGCTGGATGTTCGCAGACTTTTAGTGAAGTACTTAGAGGTTACGAATGAATTTCGTCTGACTGATTATCTGTTCATGCTTGGTGCCAGAAAGCGGCCTCCTCTTTCGATAAATGCGCACTCCACACAAGTTGTTGCTTCCTTGTGGGTAGAATCTTTGATGATTTCATCCAGAAGGGATTTGCAAAGCTGCCACTTGGTCCTCCTCGCATACCTTTACGAAGTTTTACAGGATAGACGTGGCAGCAAGGATTCTGCTTTCAGGTCTTCAGTTCTGGCAGCTGGTTCATCAGTCCCACCCTGAATTTGAGGGACTGCTCTGTTATGTTCCACTTGTCCAGGAATAGAGTTGGATTAAATAAGAATGAAAGATTACCTTCGCTAGTCTTCTTTCTTGTAAATCCATACTCCATTCCTGGAACTCGCCTTGGGAATTGTTGATTTGCCGATTGTCTGCCTCAATAAGTACTGGTAAGTTGGACTTCTGTTTCTTTGATCAGCCTTTTTAAGATTACCATCCAATCATAATGTGCACTTTACCCCAATGGTTTGTGGCTACTGTGCTCCATCCTGTTATTGCAGGCTTTGTCTCCTTATTGTTCTCATGTTTTGGTTTACGAGCAATATCTCATATATGAATTTTAAGATGTTTACACTCTGTTATGATTGTTCATGATTGTTACGCAGTTTTAAATATGAGCAGATTAGACTTTCTCAGGGAGTATCCCTGTAACCCTCCCTCTTTTCTGTGTCCTGTACAGTTTGTCTGTCTGCTTTTATATCTACCAGAAGTCAGAGGGCACTCCTGAGGTAAGAGGAGAGGTTCAAAAATATGTACATGAAGCTTCCTACAAGAGATCTTGCGAGATGGGACATATAACCCACTTGTCCAGGAATAAAGTTTAGATTTACAAGAAAGATTACTTTCTTACAACCCTCCTGTGCATTTCCTCTTTACAGATCAATATGACAAGTTCATAAAGTCATGCCCTTGCCAGTATCTCACTTGAGTTCCTGGGGCTGCATTTTGCTTTTCTTTGTATGCCTCATGTATCTAACACATTAACATTATATAGATGAATGACATTCTTCTCTATTTTCTCTCTTTCTTTTCTAATGGTCAATTTATGATAGCTGATCCTTGGGTTATTCTTCTGCATAAGAATTGATCATTGTACTATGAAAGAATCTTTAATCTACCCAAAATATATAAAAAGCATCATTTATAATGGATACAAGATCTTTGGAAATGCTGTCTTTTTGAATATTGCATTGTTGTAAGGTCAAGCATTTTTGCTTTAAAATGTCCTACCTTGTTAGGGTTACCATGTTTAGGAAGAGAAAAAAAGAGGACACATGCCCTGCCTCTGCCTCCTACCGTTTTTTGTTAAGTCATGAGGCAGAAGAAAGTTGTATATCACACAAAAACAGGGCTTAACCATTACTTGATAAATCACATTATGCCTCTCTCTCTCCTTCCAAACCCCCTCCCCTAGCGGGATCCGACTCCCCCACCTACCTTCTCCATGGCCGCTGAATTAAATCTTTGGGCAGCTGGTGGCAGCGGCACCAAGGTGAGCCAGCTGCTGTTGGCCTGCACTGGAAGTCGCTTCTGTGCAGCGACTTCCTGTTTCTACATAAGCAGGACCTGCAGAGAAGTGGCTTTTGGGGCAGGCTGACGGCAGCAGGCTCACCTCATTGCTGCTAGCTGCCTGAAGATTCAATACAGTGGCCAGGGTGGAGGTAAATGGCGGGGAGATTTGGGAGAGCTGGCTAAACCTGGAAAGACTCCCCCATAAAAAAAAAAACCATCCGGGCATCTGGAGAGTCCTCCAAAAAGAGGAGATTTCAGGGTTTTCCTGGACGTATGGTAACTCTATGCCTTGTCAAAGCATACACATGTCTTGCAAAGCATTTCTTTTCAGAGGTCTTCAGGCAGCCTTTCCCAGCAAACTTTTCTTCTCTAGTTTCCTCTATGACACAGGTAGTTTCATCTCAGTTTCATCTCAGTCCGTGCCGCCGGACCAATCAGCAAGCAAGGCTTTCATCTGTGTAGTGCTGAGCTCACTGCTCAGCATGGCTATTTCCCGCCGCGACGCCGGACTTGTAAGCTGCACACCTGAAAAATAAATCATCCTGGCCGGGGTCGGTGTCATGCTCCGGAGATCTACAGCCTTCCTATCTCCCTCTCCCTTCTACCTGCTTCCGGCCACATCCCCTGCTCCGCGGCTCTCTTCGGCAACTCAGCAGCAGCGATCGACACAAGCTTCTGACGTCGGGGCCTACCCTCTGCGAGTCCCGCTTGTTTCAACTTCCTTTTTCCACAAAGGCGGGACTCGTAGAGGGAAGGCCTCGATGTCGGCAGCTTGTCTTGATCACCGCTGCTGACGAGTTGCTGAAGAGAGCCGCGGAGCAGGGGGGTGTTGCCAGGTGCAGGTAGAAGGGAGAGGGCCAGATGCAGGACTCGTGGGTGAGGGAGCAGAAGAGAGAGAGAAAGAGAGAGGGGAGGGAAATAAAAGGAAATATTTCATATTGGGCTGGGCCGGAGTGGAGGGAGGGTGGAAAGATTCTAGCTACAGGGTGCAGTAACAAAGGAAAAGGGGGGGGAAAGCTGAAAATGGAGATAGTGACACAAAGAAGAGAAAGGGTAAGCAGGATCTACTGAATAAGGATAGAGATACAGAGGGGACATGAAGAGGAGGTGAAATAGAGACATAGAAGTAATGCTGAAAAAGTGTGGGGGGGGGATAAAGACATTGAAAGGGCAAATGGTGAACATGGGGTAAAGACAAGGACAGAGACAAATGAAGATTCTGAAAAAGTGGTGAGATAGGGATATAGGTGAGATGGACACAAAGAAGGGTGATGCTGGAAAATAGGTGGAATGGTAATTCTGACAAACACAGAAGGGAAATGCTGGATCAAGGAGAGATGGGGCTCAGGCTGTATGGAATGAGGAGAAATGCCTTGTTGGCCCGGAACTTCCTCTCCTACGTCAGAATTGACGTCAGGGAGCGGAATGCTGGTCAGCGCGACGCTTCTGCAGGGAAAGCTTGGGACGGCGGTGGCTTGGGGGCTATTTCCCGATGGCGGTGGCAGCAAACCGAGTGGCTTGGGGGAGGGCACGGAGAAAGAAAGAAAGGGGGCAGACAGAGACAGAAAGAAGGGGGAACAGGGAGACAGAAAGAAAAAGTTGGGGGAGAGAATGAGGTCTGGAGGAGAGGAAACATACAGGAGGCTGAAAGAAAGGAAGAAAGATTGGATGCACAGTCAGAAGAAGAAAGTGCAACCAGAGACTCATGAAATCACCAAACAGCAAAGGTAGGAAAAATGATTTTATTTTCAATTTAGTGATCCTGTATATAGCATTAAGATAAGAAACAATATATGCAGTGTTAGATTTGTTTTATAATGGTTTTGCGGCTCCAAGGTTTTTTTTCTTTTCGAAAACGAGTCCAAGTGGCTCTTTATGTCTTAAAGGTTGCAGACCCCTGCCTTAGGGGAACCACACCCCAGGGTTTTCAGCTTGAACTAGCTCTTTTCTTTGGCCTGCAGGCAGCACACTTCTCCAGGATCTCTCTCTCCATCCGTCTACTGTCTGCTCACTGGGGAAGAGCTTTTATGGGGGCTACTGGGACCAAAACCCCATCCTTTCACAACACTTCTTAGCAGGGCCTTTCTTAAAAGGGAAATGCTTTCTTCTCCTAGCTAACAGGGCCCTCTATTTGTCAATAGAGCTCCTTCTTGTGGCCTCTTAAAAATAAATCAGCTGCTTTCCCAATGTGAAAGGACCTCAACCTGTCAGCCTAATTTACTAGCACTTATCTCTGGTGCCTAGTGCCACCTAGGTAAACCACATCTGTTCTCCGCTCCTAACCATGCCTAATTTCAGGTAGGCATAGTTAGGAGCGGTTAGGAGCCTCGACTTAGGCATCGCTAGGTGTCCTAAGAGTTCCGTGCGGATAGGAGTCATGGGATAGGAGGCAATGTTCAATTGTGGATTAAGAATTGGTATCGGACAGAAAATAGGGTAAGATTAAATGGCCATTTTTCTCATTGGAGGAGGGTAAATAGTGGTATGTTGCAGGGATCTGAACTGGGACTGGTGCTATTTAACTTATTTATAAATGATCTGGAAACTGGAACTATGAGTGAGGTGACTAAATTTGCAGATGACACTAAACTGTTCAAAGTTGTTAAAACACATGCAGACTGTGAAAAACTGCAGGAAGATTGTGGGAAATTGGAAGACTGCGTGTCCAAATGGTCAAATTTGAAAATGTAGAGACAGGAATTCATTTAGGAAAATGTTAAAAACACAAATATTTGTAGATGCATTTCTTTGAGCAATTGACCTTATGGGTCCAACAGCCCCCCACCCTTGCGCCCTCCCTCCCTGGCTTCCGATTGCAGGCAGCACCCCTCTCTCCCCCCTCCCTCCCCCCTCCCCCCCAAATACAACAAACCTATGACTCTCCTGGGTCGGACCCTTTGCGCCTCCTGGGATGAGCCTACCAGACTCTTAGAAGCTTCCTGCAGGCAGTGCTGCTCCAGAACCTTCTTGCCACCGAGTCCCTCCTTCTGATTTAACTTCCTGTTTCACTACTGCGGTAACTACTCTGAAGTCCATAGGGATTTAAATGGCTTCGGGGATTTTGCTGCGTGACAGCTGCTAGTGTGGCTTTGTAAAAGAAGGGATAAAAGTCAGCATTTTCTTTCCTCCGTGACTTTGTGGAAAGCATCCAGGTTAAAAATGCCTGTGAACTTTGTTCTCATTATCCTCAAAAATACTGGAAACATTAAAAAAAATAAAAATAGAAAAAATACTTGGAATGTAGGTTACTGCATTTATTAACCAATACATGTACCAAGACGGAGAGGGGAAAAAATGCTTGAGTAACTGAATGTAAATCACTTAGGGCTCCTTTTACTAATCTGTGATAGCGTTTTTAGCGCGTGCAGAATTTTAGCGTGCATTAAACCCGCGCTACATAGCTAGAACTAACACCAGCTCAATGCTGGCGTTAGCGTCTAATGCGCATGGCAATTCTGCACGCGCTAAAACCGCTATCACAGCTTAATAAAAGGAGCTCTTAGATTATAAGTGGTATATAAATACAAAAAATAATAAATAAATATTATGTTTTGGCACAGCCCTTTGAAACAATTTTGGACCAAATCCAGCTTTATCGTCCAGTACCTCTTCATACCATTTCTTTCAACTGTGATGATAAAGAGGCCAACGGTTTTTTGTATGAGCTTGCCAGCAAGACAGGAGGACGATTTCATTGCTACAAGAGAGACTTGAGGGATCTGGGAACTCCAAAGTCATTTGTGGTAAGATAAGTGTTTCAGTATTATCTGAATCACTAAATTTGTCTTATAGACCAAATTATAATGTTGGGGTGCTTTTTAAAGGACTGAACATCATTTACATGTGTAAAATGCTGATTTACAGATGTAAATGGACAAACACTTGGAAGTAATGATTTTTGGAAAGCTGTTATTTGTTACTGAGGTATACTGTAACTGAGGTACATACAGATTTGAAGAAGGTGTGTTCTGGGCTATCTACGTGTATGGCAAAAAATATCTCCCTATTGCTATTGCACTTGCTCTGAGGTAGAGAATGACACAGGAACAAATTTTTCCCTGTCCCCTTGAGAATTCATTTTCCCTTCCTGTCCCCATGAGTTCTTTTCTGATCCCTGCCCCATTCCAGCAAGCTCTGTCCTTATTTGCACGAGCTTCAAACATTTTATAATCATAAGTGTTCGAGGCTTGTGCGGTTAAGGCAGAGCTTACAGGAATGGGACAGGGAGAGCAACAAAATTCACAGAGACGGGATGGGGAAATTGATTTCCTGCGAGTGTCCCGGTGTCATTTGGATTTTAGATTTAGTACTCACCATTACCAGATCCAAGCTCAAGCAGTTGCATGAATTATTTCCTTGCCCAAGTGTTGGTCACTCCCAGTTCTCAGGCTATTTCTAACAAATGTATATCTTCAAAAAAACTAACAATTTTGCATTCAAATTTTTATTATGACTGTGATAATTTTTCACACTATTGCAATAGATTCTATTACAATTAATATCAACGGTAAAATCTTTTAAATAGCTGTATACAAGAATTTACACATCGGAGCCTCCACATTCACACACATTTAATGATCATTTAAGGATCAACATAGTATCTGGAGTTTATGATAACATTGACTATTCTAGCAGTTTTGATTAAAGGAACTATTGATATCTGCTGAATATTGCAGGTTTTAGGATGTGATGAATGGTGTTTAGTGTGTGAATGTGGGGGCTCCGATGTGTACATTTCAGATATATGGCTATTTAAGTGATTTTACTGTTGATATTAGTTGTGATAGAATTTATTGCATTAGTGTGAAAAATTTATCACAGTCATAATAAAAAATTGTTAGTTTTTTAAAGAATAGCTTCTCTGTGAAGTTAGAGGTTAATAAATGAAGCTATAGATCAGGGGTGCCCACACTTTTTGGGCTTGCGAGCTACTTTTAAAATGACCACTGTACGCAGAGAAAATGTTAATTATCATTTATATTCTGGGGTTTTTTCAGAGGTCAAGGCAGATGACTCTATACAATGTCACCTCAGTAACAACCATACAAAAATAGACAAATATACCCCCTCCCATTTTACTAAACCACGATAGCAGTTTGTAGCACAGGGAGCTGCCCTAAATGCTCTGCGTTGCTCTTGATGCTCATAGGCTCCCTGCGCTAAAAAACGTTATTGCGGTTTAGTAAAAGGGAGCCATAGTGCAAAATATAGACAGTAGATATAAATTCTCAAAACAGACACATTTTGATCACTAAATTGAAAATAAAATCATTTTTCCTATCTTTATTGTCTGGTGATTTCATGAGTCTCTGGTTGCACTTACTTCTTCTGACTGTGCTTTCATTATTTCTTCCCTTCTTTCAGCCTCCTGTATGCTTCCTTTCCTCCAGACCTCATTCTCTCCCCAACTTTTTCTTTCTTTCTCCCTGCTTCCCTTTCTTTCTCTCTCCATGCCCCTTTACTTTCTGACTCCGTTCCCCTTTTCTTTCTGTTTCCCTTGTTTCTTTGTCTCCTTGCCCCCCCTTCTTTCTATCTCCCTGCCTGTCCCCTTTCTTTCTCCCTGCCCTCCCCCAAGCCACTAGGTTTGCTGCCGCTGCCATCGAGGAACATGCCCTCAAGCCACTAGGTTTGCCACTGCCGCCATCGGGGAACAGGCCCCCAAGCCACCACCACCCCAAGCTCTCCCTGTAGAAGTGTTGCGCTGACCAGCATTCCGCTCCCCGACGTCAATTCTGGACCAGAACTTCCTCTCCGATGTCAGAATTCACGTCGGGGAGCAGAATGCTGGTCGGTCCGACGCTTCTGGAGGGAGGGTGGTAGGGGATGTCGTGGAGAGGAAGGCTGATCAGCCTGATAGATCGGGACGGCAACACGAGTCTATCACGGAGACCGGGATGGGCTCCACGATCGACTCGCATTGTCTTCCCGATCTACCGGTCGATCGCGATTGACGTATTGGGCACCCCTGCTATAGACTGATATAGGAATCCCGATTATTTATAAGGGATTGGTTAACAAATATATATGAGAGAGAATTGCATGTACACTTCTTCTATTGTATGAGGGTCATTTCATAAATAATGCACAGGCTAGCAACATTGGGGAGTGGATGATGAAATTGCAGTAAACCTGTTTCACTTTCACTTCAGTGCTTAAAGCAGCAGGACATGTGCTTAGGAGCTCTGTAGTGTACATAGTGTGGCTGTGACAAGTGTGGAAAATGGAGGCTTCAGGTGTCTCGAGTACTGTGTCTGTTGGCGATCAGAGGTCGTACATTGAGACAAATTCTACGTGGCAACAACCCGACAGAAATCCATATTGCATTACATGAAGTTTGTGGTGAGTTAACAGTGGACCGTGGTACAGTTTCTCGGTGGGCAACTCATTTTCAGAGTGGTCGTGTGAGCATAGATGATGATGCAAGGAAGACCGAAATCAACAACCGATGAATGATTGTGTGAAACTTGTGGCTGATGC
The DNA here is from genome assembly GCF_902459505.1 of Geotrypetes seraphini. Taxonomy (NCBI): domain Eukaryota; kingdom Metazoa; phylum Chordata; class Amphibia; order Gymnophiona; family Dermophiidae; genus Geotrypetes; species Geotrypetes seraphini. The sequence continues at coordinate 138,243,325 of NC_047089.1, forward strand.
TCTTGAACAAGATCGTCGTGCAACATATGAGGAACTTTCTGAAACCACAGGGATTCCACTGACATCAGTATACCGAATTCTGACAAATGATTAAAAAAAGAGAAAAATTTTTGCACGATGGTTCTCCCACTTCTTGACTGCTGAACAGCAGCAGAGACGCCTGGACAATGAAACCGTGCTGAAACAAAGATTTGACGTCGAAGGTCAGGCATTCTTGAATCGCATTGTTGCTATTGATGAAACGTGGGTCAGATACTTTGAGCCGGAGCTGAAATCACAGTCCAACAAGTGGAGAGCTCCACTTGTTGGACACAAGACTTCAATCTTTTTCCAAAGTTGAAACAACCTATGCGTGGACATCGTTGTGCATCTCTGGAAGAGCTTTCTTCTGCCGTTCCCCGAGCCATTCGGCAACTGAACAAAAACGGTGTCTTGGATGGAATAATGAAGCTTCCTGGCCATTGGGACTCAGTCATTGCAAAGCAGGGGGTCTATATATAGAAGGATTGTAAAGAAATACTTGAAAAAAAATAAATATGTAAATAAAAAAAGTGTGCATAATTTATGAAATGACCCTCGTATGCAAATCTTTATCATGCATATTCATTAGGGATGTGTTTGTTTATTGTCATTTGATATACCAACCTATATCTTGAAAACTTAGCCCAGTAGGTTAAGGACCTGATTCTAAAAATGGTGCAATTAGTTAGGCGGCTGTAGAGTGCCTACCGCTGCCTAAAAAAGGGGTCCTTTTACTAAAGCGCGCTAGCCATTTTAGCACATGCTAAACGCTGTGTCCATTATATTCTATAGACATGTTAGCGTTTAGCGTGTGTTAAAACGGCTAACGCGCCTTAGTAAAAGAAGGGGTAAATTGGTTTAATTAGTGCAGCAATTGAATGCGCTGATCAAAAACCAATTAAAAAGTGTTTTTTTTAAAAAGTAGGCACCTACAGGTGCCTCCCCAAACAGCACCATAATTGTGGCTAGAGAGGAGCCTAGGAGTGCCTAAGGGCATTGTAGGCATGGTTTGCGCCGGAAATACTCGTAGGTACCTCTCTAGCCATGATTCATGTGAAAGATAGGTGCTGGAAATGTAGGCCTACATTTCTGGTGCTTACCTTTCATAGCATCCCTGATTCTACAAATGGTGTTGTTGCTTGATTAATGTACTACTGGTGTTGTTTGTGGAGGTACTGGCCTATTATGTTTAAACAATTTTTATTGATGACAACAAAACATCAGAACAAAACCACGAAGATTGCCAGTGAAGCATAAAGAGATCCAAGTAAAACATGAATTCATGTCATCAGGGTTTTCAACATAACATGATTAAAACCTCCCCTCTCCATCACCCACCCCTCCTCTCCCCCTTTCATCCCCTTTGAGCTCAATATAATATAAACATAGCTTATATTCTAAATCCAGAAGTTGGAACAACGAAAAACTGCAGAGTCTCATAATCTGGCTATTATCAAGTAACAATAGCCCCGGCCCGATCTCTGAAGGCCTGGGCTATAAGGCAAAACAAATCCCTCCCTTTTACCCCTCAAGCCACACTTCCCCCCCCCCCAACCCATTCCCTACCCTCTCTAGGTGCCACCGACCACTATAACTGGTTCAAGATTTGGCTTCACATCATGGGAGAAAGTGTAAATAGATAGGGGGTCCAAGTCGAGAGGAAACGTGCTCCTCTTCCGAGAGTGTCTTGCCATCATTACCTCCCATCCCATCAAAATATGAAATTTATTCCATCAGTACCAAATAGAGGGCGGTGAATCCTGCACTCAATGGTTAAGAATGCACTTCTTCCCCAAAAGAGGCACTGGCCTATTATGGCGCCATTTGTAGAATCTGCCACTAAGTGACTTGTCTAAGGACACAAAGAATATTGAAGGACAAGTGGAATTTGAAATCTGACTTTTCCATGACCTAGCTTCATTAACAATTAAGCTACTCTTCCACTAAGGTGGCAATTCTATAACTTGGCTCCTCCATATATATACACCAAGGCACTTGGTAGGAGCCTATTTTATAACAAAACTTGGACACCCAGGTTCTGTTATAGAGTACTAGTGTAACCAAATATTGATGCTCCAAACATTTAAGCACCTGCAGTTACACCAGCCAGAGAGCTGGCATAAGTACAGATGCCTAAATATGGCAGCAGTGTGCATAACTGAAATACCCACCTATGTCGCACCCTTTATCCCAGGACAAGCAGGCAGCATATTCTCTACATGTGGGTGACGTCACCGACAGAGCCCCCTAGCGGATGTTTTCGCAAGCAGACTTGCTTGAAGACCTTCAAGCTTGCAATTGGCCCGCGCATGCGCGCGTGCCCCTCCCACCCGGTCTAGAACATGCGTCTTCTCAGCATGTCCTCCTCAGTTCTCTGTTTTCCGCGGAGCCAGAAGCACTGCTCCCTTGCTTCGTGCGATATCGTCGTCCCTCTTGCACTGCGGCTTGTTTGGTTAGTTTATTTTGAGTCGCCGTGCTCGCGTCTGTGCTTTTCTTTCTTTTTGTTTGTTTTTCAGTTCGTGTCTTTTTGACCTGGTTCCCATCTTACTCTGGCTGCCTGGCCTCGCGGGGCCGCGGCCGTCCTTTTTCTTATGTCCCGGCCTCGCTCCGGGAATAAAAACTGTACTAAGTGCAACCGAGTTATCTACATCACCGACCCTCATCGTTGGTGTGTGGAGTGCCTGGGTGCAGAGCACCGCGCTGAGTCGTGTCCCTGTTGTGCAACTTTGCAACCACGGGCTCTGCGTAGGAGGGTGGCCAAGATTCTCCCACTCTTTGGCCCCATAGATCCTGCGGGACAGGCCTCGAGCTCGGCCTCGGTGCCCTCGTTGGGTGCTTCGGCCTCGAAGTCCTCGGCCTCGAAGTCCCCTGCCTCGGCTCCTCCTGTTACTCTGGCCTCGGGTAAGTCTTCTCTTTCCTCTTCAGGTGTACCAGCAAAGAAGCCTACCTCTGAGTCTCATGTCAGTGCCGCCTCGTCGGCATCTTCGAGACATCACTCTAAACGTGCTTCCTCACTTAGGGAATACTCTTCCTCGAGATCACCCCTGAAGGAGCGCACTGCTGCACCTAAGACCCAACCATCCTTGGTCTCGGTGCTTATGTTCGAGGACATGCTTAAGGCTATTCTTACCACGCAGCTTTCCTCGGTGGTGAGCCAACTGGTCCCGACTTTGACGCCTCTGACCTCAGTCTCGACACAGTCTCGGTCTGACCAGCCTGAGTGTCCCCTCGTTTTTCGAGGCCCTGCCCGCAAGACTCGCCGGGTTCCCTCGAGTGATTCTTCATCCCCGGAGTCACCTGTAACTTTTCGGGGATCCAGGCCAGGGGGCTGTTTTTCTCCCGCTACTTTGTCAAGGTTTGCCCCTCTTAAAAAGCCCCGGTCTTCTCCGCCCCTTTGGGGCAAGTCTCCAACCACGAAACCTTCTAGACACACGCTTGTCCTCGAGTTGGACTCTGGGTTGTGTGCCCCATCGAGGCAGCTACCAGCCTCTAAGGGGTCTTCGAAACCAGTGGAGGAATTTTCCTTTACCCAGTCTTCCCCGAGGTGTCCCCAGTGAATTCCTTGGACCCCGGGGTCTTCCCCGGCCTACCTAGCACGGGGTTGTTTCTCGACGCCCCCCAGACACTTTAGTAGAACCTCTTCAGTCTCCCATTCGCGGGACTCCGAGGCCACGGCTTACTATTTAAGGGAAATTTCTCCCTCTTTCTCAGCTGCCCCCAGATCTCGCTCAGGGTCTCCTAAGGAGGATGAGTCTTCTTCTCAAAACTCCTCTTTTACTCGTTTAATCTCTGACATGGGTAGGGCCTTGAAACTGAACCTCCAGTCTAAGTCCCGTTATACCCAGGAATATCTAGAGGAGATGGGTGTTGATCATCCGCCCCGTGAGGCGTTGCGCTTGCCATTGCACCAGGTTCTCTGGCAAACCTTTCTCTGGAACCTGGAGACCCCCTATGCGGTCACGGCCATTCCCTCCAAGTTGGACTTCCGTTACCGGATGATTCTGGTTAAGGGGTTTGAAAGTTCTCAGCTTTCTCATCAGTCCTTGGTGGTTGAATCTTCCTTGAAGAAGTCCAACCCCTCTAAGGTTTACGCTGCCATCCCTCCGGGCAGGGAGGGCCGTACGATGGACAAATTTGGTCGCCGTCTTTACCAAAACTCAATGATGCCGAATCATGTCCTTAATTATAACTTTATCTTCACGTCCTATCTCCGGTTCTGTGTGGACGCCCTCCGCTCGTTCCAGGAGGACATACCGGATTCTCGGCGTCAGCAGTTTCATCTCCTTGAGGAGACCCTCTCCCAGCTCCGCCTCTATATGTTTCAGGCGGCCTATGATGCCTTTGAGTTGTCCTCGAGGGTCACGGCCTTTGCAGTCGCTTTGCGTCGCCTTGCTTGGCTCCGCATTGTGGATATGGATCCTAATCTACAGGATTGTCTTGCCAATCTTCCGTGTGTGGGTCATGAGCTCTTTGATGATTCCATCGAAGTGGCCACCAAGCTCCTATCGGACCATGAACGGTCCTTCGCCTCTTTGGTAAAACTTAAACCGAAGGCCCCTCTGGCTCGGCGATACAAAATTACTCTCCGGAGGTACTCACAGAAATCTACGCCTGCCTTCTTTCGGCCTCCTTCGAAGCGGCCGCAGCAGCAGCAGCAACATCAAACTAAGACCCAGCCGCCGGCTCTGGCGAAGACTGGGCCGTCCTTTTGACAATTCCAGTCCGAGCCTTCGGGCTCCCTTCCTCCTGGAGCCTTACCCCCTCCCCATCGGGGGTCGTCTCCATCATTTCTATGCCTAATGGGAAAGTCTTACCACCAACAGTTGGGTGCTTTCTATCATCCAGGAAAGGTTCTCCCTTCACTTCAGTCACGTACCCTTGGACCTGCCTCCAAGAGAGTTTCCTTCTGCTCAGTCTCAGCTGCCTCTCCTTCTGCAGGAAGCTCAGGCCCTTCTTCACCTTCGGGCGGTCGAGGAGGTTCCCCCGTACCAGTGGAACACCTGATTTTATTCCCGGTACTTTCTGGTACCCAAGAAGACGGGGGATCTGCGTCCAATCCTAGACCTCCATGCTCTGAACAAGTTTCTGGTCAGGGAACGGTTCAGAATGCTCACCCTTCCTACTTTGTACCCCCTCTTGGACGAGGGGGACTGGCTGTGCTCACTGGACCTCAAGGAGGCGTACACGCACATTCCGATACACCCGGCCTCTCGCCAGTATCTGAGATCCGGGTGGGGGATCTCCATCTCTAGTATCGTGTTCTTCCCTTCAGCCTGGCGGCCTCTCTGAGGGTCTTCACGAAATGTCTAGTGGTGGTTGCTGCGGCCCTGTGTCTCCATGGCCTGCAGGTGTTTCCCTACCTCGACAACTGGTTGATCAGAGTATCCTCTCACCACAAAGTTCTGATAGCTCCTCGGTGGCCCCGACAACCGTGGTTCTCCCTCCTGTTGCAACTCAGTTCCAGGGAGCCTCTTCTTCTGCCTGTTTTTCCTCTTCTTCTGCCTGTTTTTCCTTCTCTGCTTACGCAGAGTCGGGGTTCTTTTCTTCATCCCAACCTCCAGTCTCTGCACTTAACGGCTTGGTTCCTCACGGCTTGATGCCCTCGTTCCAGTTCTCCCAGCCTGTGCTGGATGTCCTGGAAGCTTCTCGGGAGGAGTCCACTCGCCAGTGTTACCATCAGAAGTGAACCTGCTTTTCTTCCTGGTGTGCTACTCGACAGCAGGAGCCGCTGTCTGCCTCATTATCTGCTGTCCTGGACTATCTGTTACACTTATCTAGCGCTGGACTCAAGTCCTCATCAGTTCAAGTCCACCTTAGTGCCATTGCTGCTTTTCATCAGCCGATTGACGGGAAGCCTACCTCTGTTCATCCTGTGGTCTCCATGTTCATCCGCCCCTTAAACCTCCCCCTGTGGTTTGGGATCTTAACGTGCATATCACTGACGCCACAACTTCTGATCTTGCAGGCTGCGCCAAATCATGGGAAGACTAAGAATATTATAATGCCCCTGTATCACACCATGATGTGACCTCACCTAGAGTATTGCATTCAGTTCTGGTCTCCTTATCTCAAGAAAGATATAGTGGCACTAGAAAAGGTTCAAAGAAGAGCGGCCAAGATGATAAAGGGGATGGAACTCCTCTCGTATGAGGAAAGACTAAAATGGTTAGGACTCTTCAGCTTGGAAAAGAGAGGACTGAGGGAAAATATGATTGAAGTCTACAAAATCCTGAGTGGAGTAGAACAGGTACAAGTGGATCAATCTTTCACTCTGTCAAAAATTACAGAAACTAGGGGACACTCGATGAAGTTACAGGGAAATACTTTTAAAACTAATAGGAGGAAAATTTTTTCACTCAGAGAATAGTTAAGCTCTGGAACGCATTGCCAGAGGTTGTAGTAAGAGCGGATAGCGTAGCTGGTTTTAAGAAGGGTTTGGACAATTTTCTGGGGAAAAGTCCATAGTCTGTTATTGAGAAAGGCACGGGGGAAGCCACTGCTTGCCCTGAATTCATAGCATGGAATGTTGCTACTCCTTGGGTTTTGGGCAGGTACTAGGGACCTGGATTGGTCACCGTGAGAACGGGCTACTGGGCTTGATAGACCATTGGTCTGACACAGTAAGGCTATTCTTATGTTTTATGTACATCTAAAATCTGCCTCCACTGGTACCACTACAAAAATCCTTCATAAACATCGTCCCAACATCTGGATAGCACTGAGTAGTGGCAATCTTAGAGGCTATTGCAGTTAGAGCAATTCAGGAACTCGCTGCGGTGCAGCCATTGTGGCTGGCAGCTCATCCTTAAGTCCCCTCCACTCAGCTGAAGAGCTCTAGCTGCTTTAACATTTCTTCATAGGGAAGTTAGCCTATCCCATTTATCATTTTCGTCACCCCTCTCTGTATCTTTTCTTATGTCTTTTTTGAGATGTGGTGATTAGAACTGCACACAGTATTTGAGATGCACTCACACCAAGGAGTAATACAAAGACATTATAACATTCTCATTTTTGTTTTCCATTCCTTTTTGTTTTCTTAGCTGCTGTTGCACACTGAACAGTGGGTTTCAATGTTTTATCAACAATGATACCTAGATCCTTTTCCTGGGTGGTGATTCTTGATGTGGAACCTTGCATCATGCAGCTATAGTTTGGGTTCCTCTTTCCCACATGCATCATCTTGTGCTTGCTCACATTAAACATCATCTGTCATCAGGGCCGGTGTTACACTAGCTGGGGCCCAGGGCAGAAATTAAGGAGGGGCCCCCCCCCCAATTCCTCTTTTCCCTGCTCCCTCAAACGATTTTCCCACCCACAAAATGCCCTCCCATTCAGCATCTCTCCCTTCCTCCCCCCCCCCGGGTCCCCCACACACCTTCCAATCCAGCATCCCTCCCTTTATTTAAAAATCAGTTTCTCCAGGGAGCCCCCCTGGGCCAGGATGTCTTCCCCCCCCCAGTTCTGAAGGCTCCCTCACCTTTTAAAATGCAAAGAGGTTGCCAGTGCAGCAGCAATTCTCTAGCGTTGCTCACGGATTCCTTAGCACTGTTCCCCTACTGTAGTCTGCCCCCTTTGATGCTATTTCCTGTTTCTGCATGGGCGGACCATGACAGGGGAATAGTGATGAGGAATCCACGAGCAGTGCTAGAGAATTACTGCTGCACCAGCAATCCCTTTGCATTTTAAAAGGAGAAGGGGGTTTCATAACGGGGTGTAAAGAAGAGAAGGACATCCCCATGGAGCTGTGGGGCCCAGGGCAATTTCCCTGTTTGCCCCCTACCCCCATTACTGACCCTATCTGTCATTTTGCTGGCCAGTCTTGCAGGGTCCTCTTGCAATTTTTCAGAATCCTCTTTTGATTTAGCAACTTTGAACAACTCTATGTGATCAGCAGATTTAATTACCTCACTAGTTATTCCCATCTCTATATCATTTATAAATATGTTAAAAAGCAGCAGTCCCAGCACAGACCCTTGAAGAACCCTACTATTTACCCTTCTCCATTTAACACTACTCTCTGTTTTCTATCTTTTAACCAGATCTTAATTCACAATTGAATATTACCATCTATCCCATGACTTTCTAATTTCCTCAGGAGTCATTCAAGAGGTATTTTACCAAATATCTTTTGAAAATCCAGATTCACAGAATTGACTGGTTCACCTTTATCCATATGTTTATTCATCCCTTCAAAAAACGTATCAGATTGGTGAGGCAAGATTTCCCTTGAATAAATCCATGTTGGTTTTGTCTCATTAGTCCATGCTTATGTATATTACATTACATTACATTACATTAGTGATTTCTATTCCGCCTGTGCCTTGCGGTTCTAGGCGGATTACAAATTAGAAGAGATCTGGACATTACCGAGAGAATTACGTAACAATGATTACCTAGAGAATTACATAACAGTGATTCATGTTCTTTACATGGTGTGGTAGAGGATTCAATTATAAGATATCTGGATTTTTCCGAAAGAATTACATAGCAGAGAATCAAGTGATAACAGGATACAGTGGAGAATAACAGTATATACGGGTTACAGAAGAGAAATTACCTAACAATGATGTAAGAAGTTTGTTGGATAGTGAGGTAGATGCTTATTTAGGAATCAGAATATTTTTGGAAGGTAAGGTTCTAGGAGTTGACTAATGTGTTATTCACGAGAGGGAGAGCTTGTGCGAAAGGGGAGGAGATTAGTTAGTAGGGACGTGTTTTTTGAATAGAAATGTTTTGATTTCTTTTCGAAACACTTTGATGTCTGTTGTTTTGATCATTAGTTTGGTGATGGTGGGGGTCAATTTTCGCTGCCTGTGTCGCTAGAAGGCTGTCGTATAGTTTCTTACGTCGGATACCATTATGAGGGGGGAAGGTGAATAGATTTTGAGTTCTCCTTGATCTGGATGAGTGGTAGCGGTATAGGCGGTTGTTTAGGTAATAGGGGGCAGTACCATGGGTTACTTTAAATAGTAGACAATAGAACTTGAATTGAGTTCTTGCTTTTATCGGAAGCCAGTGAGAGTCTACATAGGCGGGAATGATGTGGTCAAATTTGCTGAGACAGTAGATGAGTCTGATGGCTGTGTTCTGAACGGTCTGTAGTTGTTTTATCATGTTGTTTGGGCATGGTAAGTAGAGGCTATTGCAGTAATCTACGGTACTAAGTGTGAGGGATTGTACAATGATCTTGTAGTGTTCTTTGGTAAAGAATTTTCTTATTTTTCTTAGGTTTCGCATGGTGAAGAATGCTTTTTGTATGATTTTGTGTATTTGTGTCTGCATTGTGCAGCGTCTGTCTAATTGTATTCCCAGAATTTTGAGAGTGCTCTGTATAGGATATTTGATTGCGTTTACTTCCAGTTCTGTTAGTGATGGTTTTTGTTCCTTCTCTAGTAGTAGGAATTTGGTTTTCTCTGCATTCAGTTTCAGCTTATGGTTCATCATCCATTTTTCTACAGTTTCCAGTGTTGTTTTCAGGCGTCCATTGGAGATGGGGTCTTGGATGTCAAAGGGGAGGATGATGGTTATGTCATCTGCGTAGCTGAAAGAAGTTATATTTAGGGCGTCTAGGGCAGTGTCATTTGTTCTTTATAATAGTCTCTACCATCTTTCCTGGCACTGATATTAAGATCAAATTGGTATTATGTTGGCCATTCTCCAATCTTCCGGTACCATACTTGATTTTAGAGAAAAATTACAAATTACTAACAATAGCTCTGTATGTTCATTTTTCAGTTCTATCAATACTCTGGGATTTATACCAACTGGTCCAGGTGATTTGCTACTCTTCAATTTGTCTAATTGCCCCTTTATATCTTCCAGTGTTACAGATATTTGTTTCAGTATCTCTGACACATTAGCATTGAATACCATTTCTGGCATATCTTAGGGATTGGGACTTATATGCTATCTTTTTGTAGTTTTACAACCACACTCAAAGCAGTTTACATACAGGTACTGCAAGCATTTTCCCTGTCTGTCCTAATGGTCTTATAATCTATATAATGTACCTGGGGCAGTGGAGGATTAAATGACTTACTCAGGGTCATAAGGAGCAGCACAGAGTTTGAACCCACAACCTTAGGATGCTGAGGCTATAGCTCTAACCACTAAGCCACACATTTATAGACAATCAGGCATCCAAACTGCAATTCCAGTGAAACATCTTGTTTTATTTGACACTTTGTATTGGTGGTGTAACGTGTAAAGCACTGCACATGCCTAATAGTGCTATAGAAATGATAAAGAGTTGTGGTGATGGGTAACGGCAGTTTAAATAATGGACTTTTGAGAATGAGTGCCCAGCATCTTATTTGCTCCATGGATTTACCTGTCAGACAAAGAGTGCCCAGCTTTCATTTCAGAGCCAGTTAAGTGAAGTTCCTAACATCCAAAAGAACACCGTTTAAACAAATAATCTTGTCTATCTGGCACTAGCAAAAAATTTTTATCTACAGCCTGCCAGTCTCTTCTGGCAGCTGCTCTCTCCGAGCTAATGAGGCTCTTCCAATCCCTTGTGACCCAGTCCTTATCTCAGTGCAATCAGAACAGCAAAGCTGTGGCTTAAAGCATGTATGATCAGCATATTCTTCACTTTGCTTTGTTCCCCCTTGGGAGGATCTTTTGAGACTCCTCTCCCTATGGAATGTAGTGCTTCCTTGAGCTCTTTTTCATTCAAAAACTTATAGAGCTGCCATTCCGTAGGTGAAGCATCCTTTACTCTTCCTTACTGTAGATATTTACCTCAGAGTGTTCCCTCTCTTCCTCAAAGCTCTGTGCACTGATTTTAATACAGCTTTCTAAATTGGTAGCTACATGACAGGAAATTATTAAGCCTCCATTGGCTGCGAACTAGGCTAGTATCTGTGTTCAAACTTTAAAAGCTTATATATCCTAAAGAAAGCAAAATTGAGTGAAGGCTTCTAAAAGGGTAATAGTGTGCATTATTTATGATGCTGTGCACTGTTTCTCCCTCTGGAGGCTAAATTTAAAAGCTTTTATGCTTGCATGAAACTGCACTTTATGTGTAAAAATAGGCACTTATCAAGTTGCTTGAGATATGCATGCATAAAAATGTGTGCTAGTGTCACACATATAGAAATATGACCCCTAGTAGTTGTACTGCAAGACTAGTGGTAGGGGTCGCTGACACCAGGGAATATTTAAGGTACTACTAGGAGGAGCATTCAGGAGAGTAGGAGGGACTTTGGGGACCGTTCTAGACACGGGTGAGGCTTATGGGAGGGGGCACACCTTGGAGGCACTCTTGGAGTTGGGGGGCTAGTTGTGGTTACCTTTATGGGGGGACTTCATTGGGAGCCTATAACAAGGGTTTTCTGTTGGATAGGGAGCACACAGGAGCCTATTTTTTTTTTTTTAAGTTACTGACTTCTTGAAGAGACAGCTTGGAAGCATCAGGCTGGGCTTGGCAGCCGCATGCTCATAGGTCAATGGACTAATGCTTCATGTGAGGACTCACAATAGAGTTAGTCCTTTACCAAGGAAGTCATCTGCCTGCAGTACATCCAAGTGCAATAAAAGATAGAGAAATTTCACTGATGTCTACAATTGATTAAAATGTACCTGTTCATTCTGATAGAGTGATGATATACACCTTTTAATGAAAGAGATAGAACAAGGAAAAAATGATTTGGAGAAGATGCAAAAACTTCATGCTGAATGTTTGGTGTTGGACTGGTATCACAATGGAGAAAAAGACATTAAACAAAGGTATGTCATCATATTACACTATTTCATAAGAACATAAGAATAGCCATACTGGGTCAGACCAATGGTCCATGTAGCCCAGTATCCTGTCTTCATGGCGGTCAATACAGGTCACTAGCTACTATTTGGATTTTTGCCAGGTACAACATTCCATGCTACCTATCCAGAGCAATCAGTGGCTTCCTCCATGTCTGTTTCAATAACAGATTGTGGACTTTTCCTCCAGGAAATTATCCAAACTTTTTAAAAACATTAACAGCTCTTACCACAACCTCTGGCAACGTGTTCCAGAGCTTAACTATTCTCTGAATGAACACATAGACATTGGTTTTAAAAGCATTTCCCTGTAACTTCATCGAGTGTTCCCTAGTCTTGGTAATTTTTCATGGAGTGAAAAATCAATCCACTTGTACCCATTCTACTCTACTCGGGATTTTGTAGACTTCAATTATATCCCCCCTCAGCCATCTCTTTTCCAAGCTGAAAAGCCCTAACCTGTTTAGTATTTCCTCATCTGAGAGGAGTTCTATCCCCTTTAACATCTTGGTCACTCTTGTTTGAATCTTTTCTAGTTCCACTATATTTATCTTGAGATAAGACAACCAGAATTGAATGCATTACTCAGATGAGGCTGCACCATGGAGCGATAGAGGCATTATAGCATTCTTATTCTTGTTAACAATCCCTTTTTAAATAATTCCTACAATTCTGTTTGCTTTTTTGGTGGCCGCCAAACATTAGGTGGAAGGTTTCATCGTATTGTCTACAGTAACACCCAGATCTTTTTCTTAGGCGCTAACCCCCATGGCGGATCTTAGCATCTGGTAACTATGATTTGGGTTATTCTTCCCAATGTGCATCAATTTGCATTTGTCCACATTAAATTTTATCTGCTATTAGGATGCCCAGCCTTCCAATTTCTTATGGTCTGCCTGCAATTTTTCATAATCTGCATGCTTTTTAACAACTTTGAACAGTTTCATGTCATCTACAAATTTAATCACTCATTGTTCCAGTTTCCAGATCATTTATAAATAAGTTAAATAGCACCGGTTCCAATACAGATCCATGTGGCACTCCACTATTTACCCTCCTCCACAGAGAAAATGGCCATTTAATCCTTCCCTCTGTTTTCTATCTGGTAATCAATTCCTAATCCTCAGCTGAACATTGCCTCCTATCACATGACTCTAATTTTCTGAAGAGCATCTCATGAGGAACTTTGTCAAATGCCTTCTGAAAATCTAGATATACTACATCAACTGATCACTTTTATCCATATGTTTATTCACACCTTCAAAGGAGTCAAGCAAATTGGTGAGGTATGATTTCCCTTGGCTGAACCCCGTCCTATTATATCATGTTTGTCTATGTGTTCCACAATTTTCTTTTTTTTTACCTGACACTGAAGTCAGGCTTACTGGTCTGTAATTTCCCAGATCTCTCTCCTGGAACCGTTTTTGAAAATCGGCGTAATGTTGGCTACCCTCCAATTTTCAGGTTCTACAGATAATTTTAATGACAGGTTACAGATAACTAACAGCAGGTCAGAAATTTCAGGTTTGAGTTCTTTCAGTACCCTGGGATGTATACCATCCAGTCCAGATGTTTTATCACGTTTTAACGTGTCTATTTGGCTTAGTACATCTTCCAGATTTACCGAGATTTCTTTCAGTTCCTCCACAACATCACCCTTGGAAACCATTAACGGTTCAGGTAGATCTCTTACATCTTCTTCTGTAAAGACTGAAGCAAATAATTCATTCAGTCTCTCCACCATGGCCTTATCCTCCCTGAGTGACCCTTTTGCTTCTTGATCATCTAATGATCCCATGGATTCCCTCCCAGGTTTTCTGCTTCTGATGTACCTAAAAATATTGTTACCTAAAAATATGAATTTTTGCCTCTGACAATTTTCATATTCTTTCTTAGCTTTCTTTATCAGTGCTTTGCATATAACTTGTCAGTGCTTTTGTATCTTCTTATTTTTTTCCTTTGGATCCTATTTCAGTTCTTTAAGGATGTTTTTTGGGTCTCTAATAGCCTCTTTCAATTCACCGTTTATCCATGCTGGCTCTCATTTTCTCTTCTCTCTACTTGTGGGTGGGGGGAATGGAGGGGTCAACGGAGGGGAGGTGCATCGAGGGCAGGAGGGCCTGGGATCCCTCCTGCCTGTATTTTAGTGGGGAGGGAGGTAGTTGCTTCGCCTGGGCAGGAGGAATTGAGCTCCCTCCTGCCTGATCTTGTAGGGGGGGTCGTGGCCAGGAGGGCTTGGGCTCCCTCCTGGCCATATCGTAATTGGGGGGGGGGAGGAGAGGGGGGGTTGGGGATCACCGGGGCAAGAGGGCTTGGGCTCCCTCTTGCTCCGAAGCTGTTGGGGACATTCGGGGCTGGCGGGGCAAAAGGGCTTGGGCTCCCTCTTATCCCGATGCTGGCAGGGATGTTTGGGGCTGGTGGGGGAAGAGGGTTTGGGCTCCTTCTTGCCCCAAAGCTGTCAGGGACGTTAAGGGCTGGCGGAGCAAGAGGGCTTGGGTTCCCTCTTGCCCCGATGCTGTCAGGGGTTTGGGGGTGTCGCTGGGCAGGAGGGCTTGGACTCCCTCTTGCCCCAATCATTGTATGGGGGGAGGGGTGGATTCTGTAACCGGTATTGTTTTTGACAGACACCGGTTACAGAATCCAGCTTTTAGGCGAAGGACTGACTCCTCCTTCACCTAAAAGCTCTTGTTTTGGGTATTTGGGAGTTAGGCTTTTTTTAGGTTGATTATATGTTAGTGTAGACGTAGTGGTGGTCTGGGCCAGTGTTCTTCATCCACCGGTCCGTGGACCTGTGCCGGTCCACAGATATTTCCTGCCGGTCCACAGGGCCAGCACGTGCATCAGGCCCAAAACAGTGTTCTTCAACAGCCGGTCCACGATGCGATCGATGCGACGTTATCTTCGAACCAGCTCCCTCTTCCTCACTGATTCAGTGCACCGGCGGTTGAAGAACACTGGGCTAAGTCGTAGACCAGACCCCCGACCATCTCTATCCAATCTCCACCCCAGACCCCTCCCCCATAATAATACTAATTGTAACACTATTTTTTCCATTCATTTTTCACAGATGCACAATATAATCTTATTAACAACACATAATGTTTAACGACAAAATTAAACTACACAAAGCACACTGACAGCAGATGTAAATTCTCAAAATTGACATAATTCAATCACTAAATTCAAAAATAAAATCATTCCCCCCTACCTTTGTTGTCTCCCTCCCTCCATGCTATGCCTTACCTTCTGGCCTGCTCCCGCATGGCCATTTTATGCCACCCCCGATATTATCTTCAGGCCGGGCTCCCTCTTCCTCACTGATGCAGTGCACAAAGCTGCGGGCAGTGGCTCCTATGTGCGTCCTGCGCCTGAACCAGAAGCCTTCTCTCTGACGTTGCAACGTCAGAGGGAAGGCTTCCAGATGAGGCACGGGACGCGCAAGGAGCTGTTGCCCGCAGCTTTGTGCACTGCATCAGTAAGGAAGAGGGAGCCGGCCTGAAGATAATACTGGGGGCGGCATAAAATGGCCAGGCGGGAGCAGGCCAGAAGGTAAGGCATAGCATGGAGGGAGGGAGACAACAAAGGTAGGGGGGAATGATTTTATTTTTGAATTTAGTGATTGAATTATGTCAATTTTGAGAATTTACATCTGCTGTCAGTAGTGCTTTGTGTAGTTTAATTTTGTCGTTAACCATTATGTGTTGTTAATAAGATTATATTGTGCATCTGTGAAAAATGAATGGAAAAAATAGTGTTACAATTAGTATTATTATGGGGGCGGGGTCTGGGGTGGAGATTGGGTAGAGATGGTCGGGGTCTGGTCCACGACTTAGCCCAGTGTTCTTCAACCGCTGGTCCACAAACCGATGCTGGTCGACAGAATAATTCTTTTATTTCTGCCGGTCCATAGGTGTTAAAAGGTTGAAAAATACTGGTCTGGGCATTTAAACAGCTGAACTTGGAGGCAGGCCCTTATAAAAAAAAAAAAAACTCCTTTTGAACGTTTTTTTAAAAATAATGGACATTTTCCCTGCTTCTACTTTCAACGTTTAAGGTCTTAGGCCAAAATGGTCTTAGACGTTTTTTTTATTATGCCCCTCCATGTGTATTACAGCAATAAAATAGGGATAAGAACAGAGATAAAACCAGAATTAAAACAACAATATTAAACAGATGAAATATAGACAGACAGACAGGGAGATCTGGAGGCTGTGAAAGGGCCAAGCAGGACCTATATTTTGTTTGCTTAGAGAGAGTCTGGGCAGAGTATATCCTTCAGTTGTGCTACTATATGCTTCTCTAGAGTCAGCAGTAGTTCCAGAGGACTGGAGAAGGGCGGATATGGTCCCTCTCCAGAAAAGTGGAAACTACAGGCCGACAATTAATATAAACACTTTTAAAACAGAGAATAGTAATGTTTCTGGAATCCAGTGGATTACAGGATTCGTGGCAACATACATTCACCAGAGGTAGGTCTTGTCAGACAAATATGATCAATTACTTTGACTGGATGATCAGAGAATTGGATAGAGGGAGTGTGCTAGATGTGGTGTATTTAGATTTTAGCAAAGCCTTTGATAGTGTTCCACATAGGCGTCGAATAAATAAACTGAAAATGCGGTCAGTATGGACACCAAAGTGATGTACTGGGTGAAGAACTGGTTGAGTGGAAGATAACAGAGGGTAGTGGTCAATGGAGATTGTTCTGAGGAAAGGGTTGCTACCAGTAGTGTGCCTCAAAGTTTGATTCTTGGACCTCTTGTTTTTAACATCTTTGTATGCAATATTGCTAAAGGGTTATCAGGTAAGATTTTCCTTTTTGTGGATGATACCAAAATCTGCAATAGAGTAGATACCCCTGATGGTGTGAATAACGTGAGGAAGGACCTAGCAATGCTTGAAGAACGGTCTGAAATTAGACTGCTAAGATTTATTACTAAGAAATCAAAGGTCATGCATTTGGGCTGCAAAAACCCAAGGGAAAGGTACAATTTAGAGCAGTGTTCGTCAACCTTTTTACACCTCTGGACTGGTGGAAATAAAATAATTATTTTGTGGTCCGGCACCGGACTGCAGATCGGCGGTTGAAGAACACTGGGCTAAGTCATGGGCCAAACCACGCCCATCTCTGCCCCAGATCCCGCCCCATAATAGTACTAAATGTAACACTATTTTTTCCATTCATTTTTCATATATACACACACACACAATATAATATTACATTAACAACTCATAGGGCTCCTTTTACTAAGCTGTGCTAGCGGTTTTAGCAGTGGCGTACCTAGCATATGTGACACCCGGGGCCCATTATTTTTTTGACACCCCCCATCTGTATGAAAAACATGATTTTTAATAACAATCCACACGTCACACATGAATATCTAGGAAAAGGCAGCATCTTACATACTGCAGTGAGCAGTACATCAATAAACCCATTGTAAAACTAAAGAAGCCAGACTAGTACAGATCAATCTTACACAGTCAATCCTAACAGAAAACCATGTCTTTTCGAACACACAGAACACAGAAAACACTTTCGCCTAGTATGTAATCACAAATTAACTCCTCCCCCTTTAACAAAACTGTAGTGTGGTTTTCAGCCATGGTGGTAACAGCTCAGATGCCAACGCTAAAAAATGCTATACAGTTTTGTAAATGGGGAGATAGAATAAAAATAAGTAGACAAAGGTTAAACTGAAGTACCAAGAAGCTGGACTCTGCATACAATGCAACATCACAGAAACACGATGCATCTCACCTAAAGCAAAAAATAAATAAACAAATAGAATTTTTTTCTACCTTGTCTTCTATAGTTTCTGCTTTCCTCATCTTTTTGTCACTCTTTTCCTTTCATCCACTGTCTACTCTCTCTCTGCTCCTTCTATATGGCATCTTCTCTCTTTCTATTCCCGTTCTAGAAACTTTATGCATCCCCCTTCCATTTCTCCCTTCACCCCCATTAGTCTGGCATCCATCTTCCTCCCTTCCCTCCTCCAATGGTCTGGCATCTCTCCTCTCCTCTTCTTCCCTTCCCTCTCCCATACCCACATGGTCTGGCATTTCACTCTCTCCTTTCCCTTCCCCCCACTTCCATCAGCATCTGCCCTTCTCTCCCTCCAACCCAATTTCATGCAATAACCTTCCCCCTTATGTCTCTTTCCCTGCAATTCCATCAGTATCTGCCCCTTTATCTCCCTCCACCATGCTTCCATACCACCCTGACCCCCTTTCTCACCCTTCACCATGATTCCATACCACCCTGACCCCCCTTTGTCACCCTTCACCATGATTCCATACCACCCTGACCCCCTTTGTCACCCTTTAGCATGATTCCATACCACCCTGACTCCCTTTCTCACCATCCACACCCTTCCATGCCACCCTGACCCCTCTTCTCACCCTTCACCATGATTCCATACCACCTTGACCCCCCTTTGTCACCCTTCACCATGATTCCATACCACCCTGACCCCCCTTTATCACCCTTCACCATGATTCCATACCACCCTAACCCCCTTTATCACTCTTCACCATGATTCCATACCACCCTGACCCCCCTTTGTCACCCTTCACCATGTTTCCATACCACCCTGACCCCCCCTTTGTCGCCCTCCACACCCTTCCATACCACCTTACCCCCTTTGTCACCCTTCACCATGATTCCATACCACCCTGACCCCCCTTTGTCACCCTTCACCATGATTCCATACCACCCTGACCCCCCTTTGTCACCCTCCACACCCTTCCATACCACCCTGACCCCCCTTTGTCACCTTTCACCATGATTCCATACCACACTGACCCCCCTTTGTCACCCTCCACACCACCTGACCCCCTTTGTCATCCTTCACCATGATTCCACACCACCCTGACTCCCTTTCTCACCCTCCATACCCTTCCATGCTATCCTGACCTCCTTTCACCACCCTACTATGCTGCTTCCTTTCTCCTGCCAAAGGTCCCGCGATGACTGCTTCTGCTCTGGATGGAAGAGGTAAGTGACGTCTGAAGGGACTGGGCCGGCAGATGCAGTTAGTTGTGGCAAGATCTCACGATGACTGTGGCTGCCGGTCCACCCCCTCCCCCCCGATGTCACTTACCTCTTCCAGAACAGAGGCGGTAGATGGCGCAGTCATCGCGGGACCTTCGTTCACTTCAGCGCGGCTGCCGACTCTGCTCTAAGTACGGCAGCCGCGCTGAGGTGCCGTTTGCAGCAGCGCAGGAGGTTCTGGATCCTGCCAGCTGTGCACCCCTCTGGAGCGTGCACCTGGGGCGGATCGCCCCCCGCCCCCCCTTGGTACGCCACTGGGTTTTAGCGCACGCTTATCGCGCGCTGCATTGCCACGCGCGCTAGACGCTAATGCCAGCATTGAGCTGGCATTAGTTCTTGACGCGTAGTGTGGGGTTAGCGCATGCAACAATGCAGCACACACTAAAAACGCTAGTGCACTTTAGTAAAAGGAGCCCATAATGATTAACCACAAAATTAAATTACACAAAGCACACTGTACGCTTCTCCATATTCATTCCTACCAGAACACAGATAACCTCCATGCAAATACAGGACCAAAAACTAAAGTACTAATATATACAAAGAAACCCTGAGATGCAAGACTCTGCATGCAGTACAACCCCAGAGAAAAAGAAACAAATGCATTTCTTCCTGAACAATGCAAAATATAGACAGCAGATGAAAATTCTCAAAATTGACATAATTCAATCACTAAATTGAAAATAAAATCATTCCCCCTACCTTTGTTGGTTTGTTTGGTTTTTCTACTAGATTTATCTTTCTCTAATTAAAGACAAATAGTACATGAGTAACGTGACCATTTATTTTTTTTTATCAAAACAGGACATCTACTGATTTTCAGTCCCGCCCCCAATCCTGCCCCAACTCCGCACCCAATTTCTTCCATTCATTTTTCATGTACACACAATATCTTATTCATTTCATAATGGTAACCATAAAATAACCCCCCCCCAAAGCACACTGTATGCAGAAAAAATGTTAATTATCATTTATATTCAGATTTTTTTCAAAGAGGTCAAGACAGATGACTTTAAAATATTCAGTATCACCTTAGTAACAACTATAGAAAAAAAATAAAGACTGTATAGTGCAAAATATAGACAGCAGATATAAATTCTCAAAACTGACACATTTTGATCACTAAATTGAAAATAAATTTTCCTACCTTTGTTGTCCGGTGAGTCTCTGGTTGCACTTCCTTCTAACTGTGCATCTTTTCTTTAATCTTTCATTTCTTTCTTTCTTTCTGTCTTTCTTTCTCCCTGCCCCCCTTTCTTTCTTTCTCCCTGCCCCCCTTTCTTTCTTTCTCCCTGCCCCCCTTCTTTCTTTCATTTTTCTTTCTCACTCCCTGCCTCCAAGCCACCGCCGCCACACTCCCCACACGCCGCCACACTCTTTCTTTCTTTCTCTCTCCCTACCTCCTCCCATACCACCGCCACCAAGTTCTCTTTTCTTCCCCGCCACCACTGCAGCAACAGGGCCAGGCAAGACGAGTGCAGTGACTGCACAACAGCCAGCCCAGAAGCCTTTCCTCAACATCAATTCTGATGTTGGAGAGGAAGTTCCGGGCCAGCCAATCGCTGCCTGGCTGGCCCGGAACTTCATTTCCGATGTCAGAATTGACGGGGTAAGGCTTCTGGGCCAGCCGTTGGGCAGTCGCTGCACTTGCCTCGCCCTGTTGCTGTGTTGGCAGCGGGGAAGCAGGGAGAGAGCCCAGGCTCCGTGATCTCCTGTCCCGTTGTCCTCACGCACTGCTTCGGGACGCTGTCTCTGAAAATGGGACATTTCGGCATCTCGAAGCTGTGCATGAGCACAATAGGACAGGGGATCTAAAAACGGGATGTATGGTCACATTATACATGTCAAAAAATCAAAAAGAGAAACGATTAACTAATACTCATAAAGATCCGCAAAGAAGTTAATCAAAGAGAGCAATGTGTAAAGTAAAATTTAGTCAAAACAATAGCCAAAATTCTTAATTGGGTGAAGGAAAAGATCTCAGAGTTGCCACTCCTAGGATCATAATAAAATCATCCAAAGTGGAAAGGTGGCGTGGGTTTCTTTCATAGATCATAAAAACCTTCACCAATATTTTGTAATGGATTGACTAAAAAGACTAACATGTGAAATGTAAAAAACTCTCTACATGTTGAAACTCTCTACAAATGATTAAATCAAGGTGACTAGTGCATAGAAGTAATACCTAAAGCTGCAACTAACTGAAATAAAGTGTCGAGTGCTGTAAGCAACCTGAATAAAGTGGCTCATGCTGTGTATTAAAACATGTGCAAAAAATACACCTATTAGCAAACTCTACAGTTTAAAAAATAGCTCATGCTGGAACGAGCTAAATATTTCAAAGATATTAAATCGTTGATTAACTGCCAGAGCTAGATTGGGCAGATTTAAAGTCAGCTATGCAACCAACACAAGAAACTGTATTTTATGGACGCTAAAAAAGCTGACCAAAAACTGTAGAGAAAATATACAATCAAAAAGCTGATATGATAGTCAGCCTGATAATATAAGCCAAGAACAGGCACTTAGCTTTTTCGAGAGTGAAAATGCGGCAACAAATTACTATGCCGTTGTAACACTGTGTATCATCAATATCCGACGGGACCCGTTTCGCCGCAAATATGCGGCTTCATCAGGGTTTTGGTGGATACACTATAGAAAAAATGAGATACAAAGAATACATTATAATCTCTGCCGTAAGATGTTAGTTTATCTAAACAATAAGCACAGCAACTTACTTCAATGTAGACAATTCAGAACGTTCTTACACGGTCTTCCTGAATAAAAAATGGCGCTTTATACTTTAAAGACGCCAGCGCATGCGTGTTAGAAGAACCTAATAGAATCATCTGATTGGACAGAAAGTTCTTCAAATCGTTCATTCGAATGAATGATAATGTTGAGCAACAAATTTAAATTAAAGAAACACTGACCAATCAACAGTTGTGTTTAGACCAAAGGGATGTATGCTGTTAAGGTTGTGTATCCATCTTAGTTCCCTTTGCTTGAGTCTTTTTATCCTATCGCCCCCTCTTTGTATTGGGGGCTCATAGTCAACAGCTAGACACCGGAGGTCATCAAACTTATGATTTAAAACAGTACAATGTTCAACGATAACTTCAGAGCATTTATTTCGCTTGAGATTGGACTTATGCTCCGAGATCCTTGTTTTTAACTCTCTTGTGGTCATGCCTACATACAATAGATCACACGGACAAATGATCACATAAACAATAAAGGTGGATCTGCAATTAGTGAAATGTTTTAATACATATGATTTTCTATCCTGGGGATTAGTAAAGATTTTTGTTTGTAACGTAATGTCACAGGTGTTACATGAAAGGCACTTAAAATGACCTTTAATATTGTGAGTTGTTGTATCAATTTTCTTAGTGGATGAACACAGAATTTCTTTAAGATTGAGATTTCTAGAAAAAGCAATCCTGAGATTTTTGTTTTCGAAAATTGGATGTAACTTCATAATATCCCAGTTATTCTTTATGATCTGCACTACCTTGTTGCTGTTAGAAAAAAATCTTAAAACACAAGTCTCAGCATCATCTTCCAAGATATTCTTCTTCCCTGTCTGCAATAAAAGATCTCTATTAATGTACTTGGCACGTCGTCTAGCCTGCTTTAATACTTGAGGTGGATATCCGCGTGAGGAAAATTTTTCTTGTAGAGTCTTTGATTGTTTGTTGTATTCCTCAAGCTGTGTACAATTTTTCCGAATTCTGAGCATTTGGGAAAAAGGTAAGCTTTCTTTTAACTTCCTGGGATGGCAGCTGTCAAACTTTAAAAAAGTATTTTTATCAGTTGGTTTGATATAGACCTTTGTCACAAATGAGTTGTTAATTTGACGTATATCAACATCTAAAAAATGTATATGTTCTGTAGATGATTCAATAGAAAAAGATATATTACTATCGCAATTGTTTAACCATGTGTGGAATGATGTTAACTCTTTAAAATTGCCCTTCCACAATAGAAATTCTGTGTTCATCCACTAAGAAAATTGATACAACAACTCACAATATTAAAGGTCATTTTAAGTGCCTTTCATGTAACACCTGTGACATTACGTTACAAACAAAATGAACGATTTGAAGAACTTTCTGTCCAATCAGATGATTCTATTAGGTTCTTCTAACACGCATGCGCTGGCGTCTTTAAAGTATAAAGCGCCATTTTTTATTCAGGAAGACCGTGTAAGAACGTTCTGAATTGTCTACATTGAAGTAAGTTGCTGTGCTTATTGTTTAGATAAACTAACATCTTACGGCAGAGATTATAATGTATTCTTTGTATCTCATTTTTTCTATAGTGTATCCACCAAAACCCTGATGAAGCCGCATATTTGCGGCGAAACGGGTCCCGTCGGATATTGATGATACACAGTGTTACAACGGCATAGTAATTTGTTGCCGCATTTTCACTCTCGAAAAAGCTAAGTGCCTGTTCTTGGCTTATATTATCAGGCTGACTATCATATCAGCTTTTTGATTGTATATTTTCTCTACAGTTTTTGGTCAGCTTTTTTAGCGTCCATAAAATACAGTTTCTTGTGTTGGTTGCATAGCTGACTTTAAATCTGCCCAATCTAGCTCTGGCAGTTAATCAACGATTTAATATCTTTGAAATATTTAGCTCGTTCCAGCATGAGCTATTTTTTAAACTGTAGAGTTTGCTAATAGGTGTATTTTTTGCACATGTTTTAATACACAGCATGAGCCACTTTATTCAGGTTGCTTACAGCACTCGACACTTTATTTCAGTTAGTTGCAGCTTTAGGTATTACTTCTATGCACTAGTCACCTTGATTTAATCATTTGTAGAGAGTTTCAACATGTAGAGAGTTTTTTACATTTCACATGTTAGTCTTTTTAGTCAATCCATTACAAAATATTGGTGAAGGTTTTTATGATCTATGAAAGAAACCCACGCCACCTTTCCACTTTGGATGATTTTATTATGATCCTAGGAGTGGCAACTCTGAGATCTTTTCCTTCACCCAATTAAGAATTTTGGCTATTGTTTTGACTAAATTTTACTTTACACATTGCTCTCTTTGATTAACTTCTTTGCGGATCTTTATGAGTATTAGTTAATCGTTTCTCTTTTTGATTTTTTGATTAATCAACCTTTTTGAGATTATGGCTGAGAGCAATTGGAAGAATTCCACTCTCACATTTAATGACCAAAAAGTTTTTGACATTTTGAATGTCCCTTCTATGTTTGAGCAACAGAGTCAAATAAAAAACATTGACGATTGGTCACAAATATTGAATTTACATAAAAATATTGTTAGAACAGATTTAAACAGTTCCTTTTTGGTAGAATATTGTAAAGTACAGAGGATTCCCAGGGGGCTTAGAGTCAACATTTACCCACAAATTTTTAAGGAGGATAAACAATTTATAGAACAATGGAATATGATTCTAAACAAGTGTTCATTGGACATTATGTTACTTATTATTGAAAAGAGTAGGAACGTTGTAGCTAATTTGATGAAGCAAAAAGATGAAGAATTAGAAAACCTGAAAAGTAATACCACCACAATTGACTTTGAAACACAGATGAAAATGTTAAACGAGAATATTGATAAATTTAAGGAACAACTTAAGAGGAATAAACTAAGAAAATTCCAAAGAGATGAAAAGGACTACAAAGAAAATAGAGTATACTGGTGGACCAATATGAATGATAACGATAAGACAGCCTCAACCAGTACTGTCAGACAATCTCCTAGTCCCCATAGTTCCAGTACAGCTAGTAGATCCTCTTCCAATAACAGCAGCAATGGGTCTGGTAATTTTTTATCCAGAAGAAATTATTCAAAGAGAAGAGGAAGAGGGGGCATCAGATGGAATCAAAGAGGCCGGCCAGTCACAAGGTCCCAAAAACAGTAGCATTGAACAATAATATTTTCAATTTATCTGATAGAGTTTTATCTTCATCTGAGGAGCAAGTTCTTAATTGTGGCCTTACATTTGTACCCTCAAAAAAGTTTGATTCTTTCCAATTTAAGATCGATTTGGAAAGATTTATACGCAAATTAAATTTAAAGCTCTATTTTTATGGCAATAATCAAATTTCCAGTAGATCCATTATGAGACCACACTCTAATTGGTCCCCACCAGGTCCAATCGATAATACACTTACTGTATTTAAAGAAAAAATTTTGAAAGAAATATATGCAATACAGTTTGAGGAACAACATTGCTTTAATAATTTAACCTCTGCACAGAGAAATGCTTTAAAAAATCTGGCTGAAGACCATAATATTATCATAAGGAAAGCCGATAAAGGCGGCGCAGTAGTTGTATTAAATAAAAGTGATTATATGGATGAAGCATTCAGACAATTGAATGATAAAAACACCTATAAAATGATTAAACTTGATCCAACTAAGCGTTTACAAAGTAAAATCAAGAAACTGATTAAAGAGGGATCCGAATCAGGTTTTCTGACATCAAAGGACGCTAGGTTTTTGTTTACAGCTAATCCTACTATACCAGTTCTTTATTTTTTGCCTAAAGTTCACAAAAGTTTGGAACATCCTCCTGGACGCCCCATCATATCCTCCCGTAATTCTCTGCTCGAGCCACTCAGCAAATTTGTTGATTTCTTTCTTAAAGATTTGGCAAGCGCAAGTGATACATTTATAAAAGACACTGCCCATTTTTTGAATATCATTTCATCTATTCCATCTGATGAATTTCCATTTTTGATGGTAACTTTGGACGTTAATTCCCTATATACTGTTATACCCCAAGATTCAGCAGTTCAGATTGTCAAAGATGCTCTTTTTTCTTCTCCCAGGCCTTTTTTGATCCCCCCAGAATTCTTGGTACAATTAACGAGACTTGCTTTAAAAGAGAATTTTTTTGTATTTGATAAAGAGATGTATTTGCAGCTTTCTGGAGTAGCTATGGGGGCAGCATTTGCGCCGTCTATTGCTAATTTGTATATGATCGATTTCGAACACACATGGATTAAAAATTCCCCATTTGAAGATAAGATCTATTCATGGCACAGATATATAGATGATGTTTTTCTATTGTGGAAGGGCAATTTTAAAGAGTTAACATCATTCCACACATGGTTAAACAATTGCGATAGTAATATATCTTTTTCTATTGAATCATCTACAGAACATATACATTTTTTAGATGTTGATATACGTCAAATTAACAACTCATTTGTGACAAAGGTCTATATCAAACCAACAGATAAAAATACTTTTTTTAAAGTTTGACAGCTGCCATCCCAGGAAGTTAAAAGAAAGCTTACCTTTTTCCCAAATGCTCAGAATTCGGAAAAATTGTACACAGCTTGAGGAATACAACAAACAATCAAAGACTCTACAAGAAAAATTTTCCTCACGCGGATATCCACCTCAAGTATTAAAGCAGGCTAGACGACGTGCCAAGTACATTAATAGAGATCTTTTATTGCAGACAGGGAAGAAGAATATCTTGGAAGATGATGCTGAGACTTGTGTTTTAAGATTTTTTTCTAACAGCAACAAGGTAGTGCAGATCATAAAGAATAACTGGGATATTATGAAGTTACATCCAATTTTCGAAAACAAAAATCTCAGGATTGCTTTTTCTAGAAATCTCAATCTTAAAGAAATTCTGTGTTCATCCACTAAGAAAATTGATACAACAACTCACAATATTAAAGGTCATTTTAAGTGCCTTTCATGTAACACCTGTGACATTACGTTACAAACAAAAATCTTTACTAATCCCCAGGATAGAAAATCATATGTATTAAAACATTTCACTAATTGCAGATCCACCTTTATTGTTTATGTGATCATTTGTCCGTGTGATCTATTGTATGTAGGCATGACCACAAGAGAGTTAAAAACAAGGATCTCGGAGCATAAGTCCAATCTCAAGCGAAATAAATGCTCTGAAGTTATCGTTGAACATTGTACTGTTTTAAATCATAAGTTTGATGACCTCCGGTGTCTAGCTGTTGACTATGAGCCCCCAATACAAAGAGGGGGCGATAGGATAAAAAGACTCAAGCAAAGGGAACTAAGATGGATACACAACCTTAACAGCATACATCCCTTTGGTCTAAACACAACTGTTGATTGGTCAGTGTTTCTTTAATTTAAATTTGTTGCTCAACATTATCATTCATTCGAATGAACGATTTGAAGAACTTTCTGTCCAATCAGATGATTCTATTAGGTTCTTCTAACACGCATGCGCTGGCGTCTTTAAAGTATAAAGCGCCATTTTTTATTCAGGAAGACCGTGTAAGAACGTTCTGAATTGTCTACATTGAAGTAAGTTGCTGTGCTTATTGTTTAGATAAACTAACATCTTACGGCAGAGATTATAATGTATTCTTTGTATCTCATTTTTTCTATAGTGTATCCACCAAAACCCTGATGAAGCCGCATATTTGCGGCGAAACGGGTCCCGTCGGATATTGATGATACACAGTGTTACAACGGCATAGTAATTTGTTGCCGCATTTTCACTCTCGAAAAAGCTAAGTGCCTGTTCTTGGCTTATATTATCAGGCTGACTATCATATCAGCTTTTTGATTGTATATTTTCTCTACAGTTTTTGGTCAGCTTTTTTAGCGTCCATAAAATACAGTTTCTTGTGTTGGTTGCATAGCTGACTTTAAATCTGCCCAATCTAGCTCTGGCAGTTAATCAACGATTTAATATCTTTGAAATATTTAGCTCGTTCCAGCATGAGCTATTTTTTAAACTGTAGAGTTTGCTAATAGGTGTATTTTTTGCACATGTTTTAATACACAGCATGAGCCACTTTATTCAGGTTGCTTACAGCACTCGACACTTTATTTCAGTTAGTTGCAGCTTTAGGTATTACTTCTATGCACTAGTCACCTTGATTTAATCATTTGTAGAGAGTTTCAACATGTAGAGAGTTTTTTACATTTCACATGTTAGTCTTTTTAGTCAATCCATTACAAAATATTGGTGAAGGTTTTTATGATCTATGAAAGAAACCCACGCCACCTTTCCACTTTGGATGATTTTATTATGATCCTAGGAGTGGCAACTCTGAGATCTTTTCCTTCACCCAATTAAGAATTTTGGCTATTGTTTTGACTAAATTTTACTTTACACATTGCTCTCTTTGATTAACACATTATACATGTAGCAACAAAAAACAATCACCTTAGATAATTAGGTTATAACCCGTTCAAAGACCTCAGCGGTGCAGACTGTGTGACAGTTGTCATACACAGATTCGCTAGCACCTAAATCTTCATTGGTCTATTTTTGGTGCTAGCAAATCTGTGTATGAAAACTGTCACACAGCTTGCACCGCTGAGGTTTTTGAACGGGTTATAACCTAATTATTGTAGCGTGGTCGGCCCTCAAGACTAGCGGTAACCGGCACACGCTTACAAAATTCCTTCAGCGTGCTTCCCCAAGAGGGAGGAAGACCCTGTTGTGGCTATACTAATCCTGTGTTCAAAAACAATATGGCTTCACACAGGTAGGTAATAAAGCAAAACAATCAAATTTATTCATTCTTCAGTGAGGTCAAAAACAAAAAATGCATAATAATCAAAGTCCCAGTAACAATAATCATAGAAACAAAATAATGCTGCTCATACCAGCCTGGTCTGGTTATATTCTTGAAACTCATATCTTATGTCCCAGGAAAGTCTTAGTTCATAATAGGAATAATGGCATTGCATTCAAACAGTCTCTCAAAAGTCTTCAAAGGAGTCTCAAAAGGAGTGTGTGGCGCAGTGGTTGGATCTACAGCCTCAGCACCCTGGGGTTGTGGGTTCAAACCCCGCGCTGCTCCTTGTGACCCTGGGCAAGTCACTTAATCCTCCATAGCCCCAGGTACATTAGATAGATTGTGAGCCCTCCGGGACAGAGAGGGAAAATGCTTGAGTGCCTGATTGTAAAAACCGCTTAGATAACCTTGATAGGCGGTATATAAAATCCTAATAATAAACTTGATTACAAATCAACAAAACAAAATATGACACACTGCAATGTGCAGCACTTCCCTTCCAAGTGCAGTGGCAGAAGGTTGACGGATTTGCTAAAACGGCTCCTTGTTGAAAAGAGCAAAATAACCCGCAATCCCTCTACTAAGATGTTGGGCAAATCCTGCCCCAGCCTTCAGGATATTCCCACTCAATGAGAGATATTGCTGAAGTTGTTTCAATGCAGCCGAGTCATGGCTTGCTGCAGCCATCTTGAGAAAAAAAAACTTCCAAGCAAACAAAACACTTTGTTAGCACACCTTCCTTGGCTAGCATGCTCCCTCCTGGCCCAATCCAGTCGGGGGGGGGGGGGGGGGTGATGTGGTTCGACAGGGCAGGTGGGCTTGGGCACTCTCCTGCCTGGATCGTTGGGGGGGGATTCTGTAACCGGTGTTGTTTTTGACAGACACCGGTTACAGAATCCAGCTTTTAGGCGAAGGACTGGCTCCTCCTTCGCCTAAAAGCCCTTGTGTTGGATGTTTGGGGCTTAGGCATTTTGTTAGTTCATTATGGACAAAAAGTGTAGACGTCGTGGAGGTATACTTGTAGATGTAGTGGTGATCTGGGCGTTTAGGCAGAGGAAGGCCATTATCAAAACAAAACTCCTTTTGGACGTTTGTTTTGATTATGGACATTTTCCCTGCTTCTGCTTTGAACGTTTAAGGACTTAGGCCAAAAGGGGACTTAGACACTTTTTTTGATTATTAACCCCATACTGTGTATGCTCCATGCTATGCCTTAGCTTCTGGCCTGTTTCCGCCTGGCCGTTTTATGCCACTCCCGGTGTTATCTTCGGGCCGGCTCACTGCTGCAGTGCACAAAGCCACAGGCAGCAGATCCTTGCATGTCCCGTGCCTCATCTAGAAGCCTTCCCTCTGACATTGAGACGTCAGAGAGAAGGCTTCCGGTTCAGGTGCAGGACGCGCGTAGGAGCCACTGACTGCGGCTTTGTGCACTGCGGAAGTAAGGAAGAGGGGAGCCGGCCCAAAGATAACACCGTATCGATCACACTGCAGACCAGCGGATGAAGAACACTGTCTCGGGCCCTGTGGACCAGCACCGGTCCATTGACCAGCGGTTGAAGAACACTGGTTTAGAGGGTGAAGAACTGTTGTGCACAAAAGAGGAGCAGGACTTGGTTGTGATAGTATGTGATGATCTACAGTAAAGGTGGCCAAATAAGTTGAAAAGGTAACAGCGAAAGCTAGAAGAATGCTAGGTTGCATAGGGAGAGGTATGGCCAGTAGGAAAAAGGAGGTACTGATGTCCCAGTATAAGACTCTGGTAAGACCGCATTTAGAATATTGTGCACTATTCTGGAGACTGCACCATCAAAACAATATAAACAGGATGGAGTCAGTCCAGAGGAAGGCTACTAAAATGGTCAATGTTCTTTGTCATAAGGCATATAGGGACAGACTTAAAGATCTCAATCTGCATACTTTGGAGGAAAGGTGGGAGAGGCGAGATATAATAGAGGTGTTTAAATACCTACATAGAATAATTGCACATGAGGAGAGTCTCTTTAATTTGAGAGTAAGCTCCGGAATGAGAGGGCACAGGATGAAGTTAAGAGGTAATAGTTTCAGGAGTAATCTAAGGAAATACATTTTTACAGAAAGGGTGGTAGATGTGTGGAATAGTCTCCCAGTAGAGGTGGTGGTGACAAAGACTGTGTCTGAATTCAAGAAAGCATGGAAAAGGCATGTAGGATCTCTTAGGAAGAGGAGGAGATAGCGGATGCTGTGGATGGACAGACTGGATGGGCCATTTGACCTTTATCTACCATCATGTTTCTCTATTTCTAACTTTTTGTAAATTGTTATCCACAGAGACTTTCAGGTCTATTCATCATATCAGAGATTTACCTAAAGTGTCAACAGTCATGAAATTTTTTGTTAAAACATTCTGCCCAATATTCAGACTGTGGGACATAGCTGATTGTCTCCTGCGATCTGCAGCAAACCTGGAAATAGAGAGCTGCACGGGAACGGGGATGACGGGAATCCCGCGGGACCCGCGGGGATCCCGCGGGTTCCCCCTTTGGGTCACGGGGATCCCGTGGGGACGCCTCCTAGGGTCGCGGGGATCCCGTGGGGACGCCCCCGAGGGTCGCGGGGATCCCGTGGGGACGCCTCCGAGGGTCGCGGGGTTCCTGCGGGGTTGGATCGCAGTACACTGCATTTGAGCCGCGAGGGTAATCTCCTCCTCCTTACCTGCACTGTCGCAGCACACAGCCGAACGGAAGTCTTCCCGATGTCAGCGCTGACGTCGGAGGGAGGGCTTAAGCAAAGCCCTCCCTTCCTCCGACGTCAGCGCTGACATCAGGAAGACTTCCGGTCGGCTGTGAGCGGCAGGGCAGATAGGAAGAAGGCAATGGCGAACGAAAGAGGGGGGAGGGGGCGGTCCGCCCCGAAGAATGTGCACAGCCGGTCAGGTCCCCCGATCGACCGACAACAGGCCCGGCCGACAAACCTCCCTGCCCTGTAGCCGCGAATCTAAATTACCTCTTACAGCAGCTTCAATACTCCAGCTGCTGTAAGAAGGTAATTTAGATTCGCGGCTACAAGACAGGGAGATTTGTCCGACCGGGCCTGTTCTGTTGTCGGTCGGGTGCGGAAACGCCACAAAGGTAAGGGGCAGGGAGGGAGGAAAGGTGGAGTGGAGAAGAAAAGACGCTTAAGGGGGGAGAAGGCCGCTGAAAGCACTGGGGAAGACAAAGGAGTGGAGAAGGACGCTGAAAGGACATGGGTAAACGGGAGGAGGGGGGGGAAGGATGCTGAAAGCACATGTTGAAGACAGAGGGGGGTGAAGGACCCTGAAAGCACTGGGGAAGACAAAGGGGTGGAGAATGCCACTGAAAGGACATGGGGAAAACAGGGGTGGAGAAGGCCACTGAAAGGAAATGGGGAAAACAGGGGGGGAGAAGGCCGATGAAAGGATATGGGGAAGACAGAGGGGGGAGAAGGCCGATGAAAGGATATGGGGAAGACAGAGGGGGGAGAAGGCCGCTGAAAGGACATGGGGAAGACAGAGTGGGGAGAAGGATGCTGCCTGACAGGACATGGGGAAGATGGTGGTTGAGAAGGACACTGGAAGGAAATGGGGAAGAGGGAATGGGGAGAAGACCCTGGCAGGGAAGAAGACAGAGGTGCCAGACTATGGGGGGAGTGGAAGGAAAAAGATGGGTGCCAGACCAATTTGGGAGGGGAGAGAAAGGGAGAGGCACAGTAACAGAGCAAATGGAAGACACAGAGAGAAGAGAGGCAGTGGATGGAAGGAATTGAATGAGAATATGAAGAAAGCAGAAACCAGGCAACAAAGGTAGGAAAAAAATTCTTTTTTTTTTTTTTTTTGCTTAAGGATAAAGTAGTATATTAGTTGTGTTGATAAAAATTTATAAACATTAGAGGCTCTGGTAGAAACCCGTTTACAAAGTATGTATTCTTCCCAATTAATATTTCCAAATTAATAAAGTCTTTTTGCTTATTTTTAAATGGGTTTCTACCAGAGCCTTTAATTCAGTAGCATAATTAAATGAAATAACTATTTCTGTAGTTTATAGGGACGGGCGGGGACGTAGGGGATTCCTCGCGGGGACGTAGGGGATTCCTCGCGGGGACGGGCGGGGATGGAGGAATTCCTCGCGGGGACGGGTGGGGACGGAGGGATTCCTCGCGGGGACGGGTGGGGACGGGTGGGAGTCCTCACGGGGACGGGTGGGGACGGGTGGGACTTTGGCAGGGACGGGTGGGGACGGGTGGGATTTCTGTCCCCGCGCAACTCTCTACCTGGAAATTCAGTGCCGGTGCCATATTTGACGACTGGCTTTGAATTTCAGGGGAGGGAGGGGTGGAGGGTTGGCTTGTTAAAACGTAGCAGTGTACTTCCTTGAATCTAATGGGTTACAGGATCCGAGGCAACATGGCTTTACAAAAGATAAATCGTGCCAAACGAACCTGATTGAATTTTTTGATTGGATGACCAGAGAGCTGGATCGAGGACATATGCTAGATGTAATTTACTTGGATTTCAGCAAAGCCTTTGATACAGTTCCTCATAGGAGGCTGTTGAACAAACTTGAAGGGCTGAAGTTAGGACCTAAAGTGGTGAACTGGGTTAGAAACTGGCTGTCGGACAGACACCAGAGGGTGGTGGTTAATGGAAGTCGCTCGAAGGAAGGAAAGGTGACTAGTGGAGTCCCTCAGGGTTCGGTGCTGGGGCCAATCCTGTTCAATATGTTTGTGAGTGACATTGCTGAAGGGTTAGAAGGAAAAGTGTGCCTTTTTGCAGATGATACCAAGATTAGTAACAGAGTAGACACCAAAGAGGGAGTGAAAAATATGAAAAAGGCTCTGCAAAAGTTAGAGGAATGGTCTAATGCCTGGCAACTAAAATTCAATGCAAATAAATGCAGAGTAATGCATTTGGGGATTAATAATAGGAAGGAACCGTATATGCTGGGAGGAGAGAAGCTGATATGCACGGACGGGGAGAGGGACCTTGGGGTGATAGTGTCCAAAGATCTAAAGGCGAAAAACCAGTATGACAAGGCAGTGGCTGCTGCCAGAAGGATGCTGGGCTGTATAAAGAGAGGCGTAGTCAGTAGAAGGAAGAAGGTGTTGATGCCCCTGTACAGGTCATTGGTAAGGCCCCACTTGGAGTATTGTGTTCAGTTTTGGAGACCGTATCTGGCGAAAGATGTAAGAAGACTTGAGGCGGTCCAGAGGAGGGCGACGAAAATGATAGGAGGCTTGCGCCAGAAGACATATGAGGAGAGACTGGAAGCCCTGAATATGTATACCCTAGAGGAAAGGAGAGACAGGGGAGATATGATTCAGACGTTCAAGTATTTGAAAGGTATTAACGTAGAACAAAATCTTTTACAGAGAAAGGAAAATGGTAAATCCAGAGGACATAATTTGAGGTTGAGGGGTGATAGATTCAGGGGCAATGTTAGGAAATTCTACTTTACAGAGAGGGTAGTGGATGCCTGGAATGCGCTCCCGAGAGAGGTGGTGGAGAGTAAAACTGTGACTGAGTTTAAAGAAGCGTGGGATGAACACAGAAGATTTAGAATCGGAAAATAATATTAAATATTGAACTAGGCCAGTACTGGGCAGAGTTGCACGGTCTGTGTCTGTGTATGGCAGTTTGGTGGAGGATGGGCTGGGGAGGGCTTCAATGGCTGGGAGGGTGTAGATGAGCTGGAGTAAGTCTTAACAGAGATTTCGGCAGTTGGAACCCAAGCACAGTACAGGGTAAAGCTTTGGATTCTTGCCCAGAATTCTTTTGTAATCCGCCTTGAACTGCAAGGTAATGATGGAATAGAAATCCCTAATGTAATGTAAATAGCTAAGAAGGAAAAAAAAAAAAAATTTAAATTGAATCAGGTTGGGCAGACTGGATGGACCATTTGGGTCTTTATCTGCCGTCATCTACTATGTTACTATGTTACTATGGCAGCTAAGTCATAGCAGCCAAATATAGATCTGTTTTTTAGACAGGTCTGTCTGGCTTGTGAACTTAATGGACCAGTTGCTGAATATTGGCAGTGACTGGCTGTGTCGTGCAGCATAACCTGTCACAGGCTATCCACTGAACGGGAGATAGCCAGCAACGTCCCTCTGAATGTCGGCAGATAGGGGCCTATGTGCTATTTAGCTGGCCAAGATCCGTTCCCAGATGGCTAAATAGTGTTGAATATTAGGCCCATTGTTTGTATTTTTGGCTACTCAGAAGTTTTGACAGTAAAAATTCCAGTTGAAAACATTCTTGGAGTGAGAGTGTTTTTTTTTTTTTGGGGGGGGGACTTTGCTTTAGGGATGGTTAGGGTGGTATCTTAAACCCCACGACCTACTGGGATTTAGCCTGGCCCCAGACTGCATCCATCTTGACATTAGTACTCTATTTTGTAATCACCTGGTCCTGGGTACCCATCCAAAAGAGCTTAGCAGGTGCCATGGACTCTGTGAGTGGGACTAGGGTTGCACAAAAGAAATCCATGCAACCAAAACCTTATGCAAAATGCGCTGCTGAGCATTTGTGCCAAACAACTACATTTCAAAGATCAGGCAATGTCTCTCAGGGGAAGTTATCAATGTGGGCTACCGTGAAGATGTTTATTTTACTTGTTAACCTAGATTAATAGTAACTGAATCTCATTGTATAAAAAGGGATCTGTGCTAAAATAACACGTTAGTAGTAAAATAATCTATCTTAATTGTAGCTAGGGTTTTGCCTTTTTGTGACATAAAGAGGAATTTTATTAAATTGTATTAGTTTATTAAAAGAAAATCTATATACCACTTTCCTATGAGAATTCCTATGAGCATCCAAGCTGTTACCGTGGTGGCCGGCACTTAAAATGCTAGTGCGGCTTTGTAAAGGAGGGCCTTTATTATTTAATTACATTTCTTATATACCACTTCTACTTGAGGTGGTTTACATTCAGATACTCTGTATTTCTCCCTATCTGTCCTGGTGGACTCACAATCTAACTATAGTACCTGGGATAATGGAGGGTTAAGTGACTTGCCCATGGTCACAAGGAGCAGCATGGAGATTGAACCCATAACCTCAGGGTGCTGAGTCAGGTGTTCTAGCCACTCCTTCAGTCAGCCACTCTTCTACTCCTTTATAGTTTTTTTACCTGAACATTCATAAATTATTCTAAATGATGGGAATGAGTTTTGAGGGTATGTCTTTCACAGTTTTGATGATGATTGCTAACTTTATTTTCTTGTAACTCTTGCATCTTTTAAGAACTCTCCCTCTTTTAAGAAATCTTTGAAAACATTTCTTTTTAAAAAGATTTTTAATACATAAAAAATTTAGTTGTTTTTTTTTTTTTTAATAAAAAATTCTTTTCGTTTCAAGATTTTTACTACCTCCTCAATGTTTTACCCTTAAATGTGTTTCTTATTATAAGATATGTAACTTTAACCTCCCTTTCCTCCCAATTGTTGTTGGTCTTGTCTAATATCTAATGTTTATATATTTATTGTATGTTTTTATCTTAATTAATTGTATTTTAATGTACATCGCTTTGTATAAAGATATAGCGGTTTATCAAATATTTAATAAACCTTGAAACCTTGAAAACCTTGAATCTTATTACTTTATATTGTGGCTGAAATTGAAATATATATTTCTTTTATTTGCCTTGTTTTTCCCTCTCTTTTTTGTTATGTAATTTCTATATTTCTAAGCTCTTTCAGTATTTTACTGATATATTTTTTGTTGAAATAAAATAAAAATAATGTTATAAATTATTCTAAATGATTAGTATAATTGTGCATTGTCATCCAAAAGGACTTAAAAGGATTAGGTATACGATGCATAAATGTGACACATAAAATGGTTTTATTCACATTTTGAAGTATTAGATCTATTACCACTTATGTCATATCAAATATAGGGTCATTATCGGTGAGGATGTGAAGTCACTTTCAGGGCATCAGTCAGCACCAGAGCTCACTTCGACTTCTTTACAACACCATCAGCCCAGAAGAAAAAGTATTAGAGAAAACCCATCCATCGCCCTTCAAAGGAAGAAAGCTCTGCATGCAGGTAATCATCTTCACAAAGGCTATTTCTTGAGCATTAGTAATACCTGCAAATTGTAATTCTAACACAATGGAAACTGACAAGCCGATATTCAAAGAAAACTATGTTCACCGGCTGCAGCAAATGTATAATATGGCTGTTCATATATTTATTTTTAAGTTATGCAGGTAGTATTGGAAAGGAACAGACAAAGACAGCCAAAAGGAGAGAAGAATGTCACAGTAATAACACTAATGTATTGGTATGGGTTCCAGTATTGTGGCTCCTGCAACATCCTTGTCTTCAGCAAGGTAGCAGTGATTCAGTGAGCAAACATAGTGCCAGTAAACAGAAAAAAAGACGCAATGTGCTTTAAAGCTTGCCCAGCCAGATAAAGTAAATTACTACTACTACTACTATTTATCATTTCTATAGCACTGAAAAGCATGTGCAGCACTGTACATTTAATATGCAATAGACAGTCCCTGCTCAGAAGAGCTTACAATCTAATTTAACCCACAGTCATCCAGTTGTCAGTAATGCTATTGTGAAGTCAGTCTCTAAACAAGCTTCACTGAAACACAAAACTCCCCCTCCTCCTTTCACATGGCAGAAATCCATAAAAACATAAGAATTGCCAAACTGGGACAGACCAAAGGTCCATCAAGCCCTGTATCCTGTTTCCAACAGTGGCCAACCCAGGTCCCAAATACCTAACTAGACCCCAAGTAGTAAAACAGATTATATGCTGCTTATCCAAGGAATAAGCAGTGGATTTCCTCCAAGCTATCTCAATAATGGCCTATCTACTTCTCTTTTAGGAAATTATCCAAGCCTTTTTTAAACTCTGCTAAGCTAACTGATTTCACCACATTCTTCAACTACGAATTCCAGAGTTTAATTACACATTGTATGAAGAAATATTTTCTCCGATGTGCTCAGTCACCAGTGGAGAACCAAGTCCCACTGCTCTTTCATGCACAAAAGTTCTTCACCCCCTAAACTGTACCTTTTCTTCAGGTTTTTACAGTCCAAATGCATGATCTAGCATTAAATTTTTGCTTCCAAATTTCAAACCATTCTTCAAGCTTTGCTAGGTCCTTCCTCATGTTATCCACACCTTCAGCAGTGTCTACTCTATTGCAGATTTTGGTATAATCTGCAAAGAGGCATATCTTATCCGACAGCCCTTCAGCAATATCGCTTACAAAAATATAAAAAACATAAAACCCAGGCTCAAGAATCAAACCTTGAGGCATACCACTGGTAACATTCCTTTCCTCAGTTTATCTCCATTGACCACTATCCTTTGTCGCCTTCCACCCAACCAGTTCCTGACCCAGGCTGTCACTTTGATGCCTTTCCATTTTAATGCCTAATTTCGATGAGAAATTATATTGTAAATCTGCCTCATCAAGTAATCAAAGGCAAATTCACTCATTGACAATACACTCGTTCTGTACCAAGACTAGCTCACTACACATACTAACTAAATCAGTTCATATAAGTCCTATGCAATACAAATAATATCTGTAACTCACCTAGAACTCCACAGTAGGAGGATTTGGCAGGATATAGGACCATAAAATAACATTTAAATGATCTGATATGAGCTTATTAAATGCTTCATAAGTATGTCTCCCTTTCAGTATGAATTATATCTCTCTTATTTGAAATTCAGTTCTGTTAATAAATAATCTTTGAAACTATTTCATGTTAGTCCTATTAAGTTTCAATTTGCTGGTTTTGACTTTACCTCATTAATTGTATTTATGATTATATTTGGTCTTTTTACTAATGTTATGCTGTTAACAAAATTGTAAGTTTTATGTTGAATTATACTTGCTGTACACCTCCTTGGGTGAATCTCTTCATAAAGGTGGTTCATAAATCTCTATAAATAAATACATAAGTAAATATTAGATCTTGGGGAGAGCAATTTTAATGCAGAAATGATTTTAGTTTTGAAAATTACCTGCCATACATGTGAGTACAATAATGCATACAGTCAATCTGTAAATAATTGTACCCAGATATTGGAGAGATCTTTCTGGTGGTATAGATTTACAAAGAAATATAGAAACATAAACTGCTAAGCTCTAAATGTACACTGCTATACTCTTCAATTCGCTGTACGTAAAGTTTCTCTTTATTTTTATTGTATTTACAGTTTCTTTTATTGTAAACAGTTTCTTTTATTGTAAACCGCCTAGAAGTCGCAAGATTGTTGGCGGTATATAAGAATAAAGTTATTATTATTATTATTATTATTATTAATAAAGTCTTTCCCTCTCTCTTACAGAGTCTCTGTGTTTGTCTCTTGCTTTCATGAATTCAGATACGGTCCTCATTTCTACCACCCCCACCGAGAGGCTGTTCCATGCATCCACCACCCTTTCCATAAAGACATATATCCTTAGGTTACTCCTGAGTCTGTCCTCGTTCATCTTCATCCTTTGTTTTCTGATTCTAGAGCTTCATTTTAATAGAAAGTGACTCAGCTTGTGAGGACAGTATCTGAATCAAAAAAGTAGGAAACAAGCACAGAAGATCTATAAGAGAGAAGGAAAGATTGTAGAGCTTAGTAGTTTATGGTTTTATATTTCTTTGTAAATCTACATCCTCAGAAACATCTCATTGATACTTGGGTACAATTATTAAATGTATTTAAATGTCTCCATCAAATGTCTGCTCTTCTTCCTTTCTTTCAAAGTATATATAATGAGATTTTAAATCTTTGCTCATATGCTATGGAGCTCATTTTCAAAAAACATAGATGTCCAAAAGACAGCATAAACTGACACTCGGATGCGAGCATTTTTGAAATTGACTTTTTAGACATCTTTCTTGTCATTTTGTCTCCAGTGCATCTAAGAACATAAGAATTGCCGCTGCTGGGTCAGACCAGTGATCCATCGTGCCCAGCAGTCCCTTCACGCAGCGGCCCTCTGGTAAAAGACCAGTGCCCCAACTGAGACCAGCCCCACCTGCATACGTTCTGGTTCAGCAGGAACTTGTCTTTGTCTTGAATCCCTGGAGGGTGTTTTCCCCTATGACAGACTAAGGAAGAGCGTTCCAGTTTTCTAACAAACTCTGGGTTGGGGTAGGGAACTCCGGTCGGGTTTTCAGGATTTCCCCAATGAATATGCATGAGATCTATTTGCATGCACTGCTTTCAATGCATATTCATTGGGAAAATCCTGAAAACCCGACTAGAATACGGCTCTCGAGGACCGGAGTTCTCTACCCCTGCTCTGAGTGAAGAACTTCCTTATGTTCGTATGAAATCTATCTCCTTTCAATTTTAGAGAGTGCCCTATTGTTTTCCCTACCTTGGAGAAGGTGAACAACTTGTCCTTAGCTATTAAGTCTATTCCCTTCAGTACCTTGAATGTTTCAGTCATGTCCCCTCTCAATCTCCTCTGTTTGAGGGAGAAAAGGCCCAGTTTCTCTAATCTTTCACTGTACGGCCTCTCCTCCAGCCCCGTAACCATCTTAGTTGCTCTTCTCTGGACCCTTTCGAGTAGTACTGTGTCCTTCTTCATGTACGGCGACTAGTGCTGGACGCAGTACTCCAGATGAGGGCGCACCGTGGCCCATTACAGCGGCATGATAACCTTCTCCAATCTGTTCGTGATCCCCTTCTTTATCATTCCTAGCATTCTGTTCGCCCTTTTCGTCGCCACTGCACGTTGCGTGGACAGCTTCATCGACTTGTCAATCATAACTCCCAAGTCTCTTTCCTGGGAGGTCTCTCCAAGTACCGCCCGGACATCCTGTATTCTTGCATGAGATTTTTGTTACCTACATGCATCACTTTACACTTATCCACGTTGAGCCTCATCTGCCATGTTGATGCCCATTCCTTGAGCATGATTATGTCACGTTGCAGATCTTCGCAATCCCCCTATGTCTTCACTACTCTGAATAACTTCGTATCGTCTGCAAATTTAATTACCTCACTCATTGTACCAATGTGCAGATCGTTTATAAAGATGTTGAAGAGCATGGGTCCAAGCACCGAGCCCTGCGGCACCCCACTGGTGACGCTCTTCCAGTCCGAGTATTGTCCATTTACCCCGCACTCTCTGTTTCCTATGCTCAAGCCAGTTTTTAATCTACGTGAGTATTTCACCCTCGATTCCATGGCTTGCAATTTTCTGAAGTAGTCGTTCATGTGGAACCTTGAAGATCCAGATATATAATGTCAACCGGGTCGCCCTTGTCTATCTGTCTGTTTACTCCCTCAAAGAAGTGCAGCAAATTCGTCGAACATGATCTGTCTTTGCTAAAACTGTGCTGACTGGTCCTCATCAGCCCATGTCTGTCAAGATGATCAATGATGCGGTCCTTTATCAGCGACTCTACCATCTTTCCTGGTACTGAGGTCAGACTCACCAGTCTGTAGTTTCCCAGATCTCCCCTCGAATGTTTTTTGAAGATCGGCGTAACATTCGTCACCTTCCAGTCTTCCGGAATCTTTCCCGATTTGATCGACAGATTGGCTATTAGTTGAAGTAGTTCAGCTATGGTCCCTTTCAATTCCTTAATGACCCTCGGATGGATGCCATCCGGTCCTGGGAATTTATCGCTCTTATGCCTATCAATCTGCCTACACACCTCCTCTAGACTGACCATCAATCCTGTCAGCTTTCTATCTTCATTTCCAGCATATAGCCTGATGGGTTCCGGTATGTTGTGTACATCTTCTTCGGTAAATACAGACACAAAAAATGTGTTCAGTTTGTCAGTGATTGCTTTGTCCTCCTTTAGTGCTCCCTTTATTCCATGGTCATCCAACGGTCCCACCCCTTCCTTCGTGTGTTGTTTCCCCTTAATATATCGAAAGAACCCTTGAAGTTCTTCGTCTCCTTGGCTATTTTTTCCTCATAGTCTCTTTTGGACCCTTTTACTGCCTTATGGCACCTGCGTTGATGTTGTTTGTGCTTGTTCCAGTTTATGTCCATTTTTGACCTTTTCCATTCCTTAAATGAAGTTTTCTTGTCTCTGATCGCTTCCTTTACCTCTACAGTGAGCCACACAGGTTCTTTGTTCTTTTTCCTCTTTGATCCCTTGTTGATACGCGGTATATATAGATTTTGTGCCTTGGTAACTCTGTCCTTAAAAAGGGACCAAGCCCATATGCTATCCTAACTAGTACACTTGTGGTGGAAAGTTTTGAGCCCACCAGAACCCACTTTACTAGCATATAGGTGACACCTGCAAGCATAAAAGCTATCGGGGTGTTAGACAGGTGGATATAGTAGGTGTTGGGGGAGTTTTGGATGGATCACCATAATGTATGGGGGTTATAGTGAGATGTATACCTGGCACCCTTAATGTGAAGTTCACAGCAGTGCCCCTTAGAATGCTCCACTGCTCTGCTTGCATGTTTGTATGGCTGCTGGCCAGTCCATTCAAAATGCTGGCTCTTCCTACATGCAAATGGCTTGTTTTGGATGTTTTTAATTTGCACTTTTTTTCGATAATGGCAAATAAAATTAGTCATCTGGCTGGGCTACTTTCGAAAAGCAAAAAAGATAAACATCTTGCGGGTTTGAAAATGGACATTTTCTCCTCCCAATTTTTGGATGTTTTTCTCAAAATGTCCAAAGTTGGACTTAGACATGCTATTGAAAATGCCCCTATTTACGTTTAAACCATTAAACATTTTAGTAGCCACCCTATGGACTGATTCCATCTTATTTATATCTTTTTTAAAGTGCGGTCTCCAGAATTGTACACAGTACTCCAAATGAGCTCTCACCAGAGACTTATACATAGGCACAGTCACCTAAATTTTCTTGCTGGCCTTTCCTCTCCCAATGCTCCTAAGCATCTTTCTGGGGTTTTTTTTTCCTTGTCTACCCATTTGGCTACTTTAAAATCATCAGATATAATTGCTCCCAGTCTGCACTTTTTTTTTTTAGCGCAGAAGTACTTTACTCTTGAATTTTTGAAACCTAGGAAATAGCGGGCGCAATCCAGCATGTTTGCAACCTATCCTTGAAAACTGGAGAGGTACCAGAGGACTGGAAACTGGCGAATGTCACACCTATCTTTAAGAAGGGATCGAGAGGTGACCCCGGGAACTACAGGCCGGTGAGCCTGACTTCAGTTATAGGGAAGATGGTGGAAGCAATGATCAAGGACAGCATTTGCGAGCACATCGAGAAAAATGGCCTACTGCGGACAAGCCAGCACGGATTCTGTAAGGGAAGGTCGTGCCTGACAAACCTTCTGTACTTCTTTGAGGGAATAAGCAGTCAGGTGGACAAAGGGGAACCCATAGACTAGAGAATGACACGGTGAAAAAATTGGTCCCCGTCACCGCTCCGTCCCCGTCTCACCATCCTCTGCACCGCCCCGTCACCGCCATTCCCTTCACCGCCCCGTCACCGCCACTGCCATCCATTCCATTCACCGCCCCGTCACCGCCACTGCCATCACATTCACCGCCCCGTCACCGTCACTGCAGCATGCATAAAAGCCTCAAACTGACACATTTTGATCACTAAATTGAAAATAAAATCATTTTTCCTACCTTTTTGTCTGGTGATTTCATGAGTCCCCCTTGGTCCCCCTCTTTCTTTCGTGCCATCGTGCCAATTTCTCCACTTCCACGATTCTTTCCCTACTCTCACCCCCAAGCCAGCAGCCGATTTCACCCTGCTCCTTCCTCGATGTCCTGAACTTCATCGGGCAGCAGCAGCATTCACAATTCACTTCTGTTGCCCGCTTCAGGCCTTCCTCTCTGTCGGGTCCTGTCTTCATGAAAACAGGAAGTAGGCAGGACCCAGCAGAGAACAAGGCCGAAAAAGAAAACCGGCAAACTAAGGAAAGCTGGAGAGCAGTAGCGTACCAAGGGGGGGGGGGGGGGGGCGAAAAAGGTAATGGCGCCAGGCCTTGGAGCACCGAGGTAGACCGAACCCCCGAACCTCCTCCCAGCCGAACCCCCGCTGATCCTCCTATCTCCCCCCCCCAAGTGAACCTTTCCGACTTTCCCAGCGAAAGCAGCAAACCTCCCAACAGTAGCGTCATCAGTGACGCGTCAGAGGGAGGAGAAAGCCGCGAAGGAGGTTTAATTACAGGTGTGGCAGTAGCGATTGGTCCTCTTCTTAGGGGGCGGAGTCAATGCGGCAACGTGCAAGTCGGGTTGAGGAGACAGACCACGCGAAGACAAACATGGCCGCCGGAAAAAAAATGACACCCGGTCACGACCAAAGACTCACGGTGAAGACACGGTAAATAGCGGTTCTTTGAAGGGGGTACATTGGCCTGCGGGGACAAATCTTTTCACCTGCGCCTGCGGGCGGTGAAAACTTTTTTCCCCGTGTCTGCGGCGATTTGAGTATAGAGTCTCTGAAGCCCGCAGCCAAACCGCAGGCTCCCCGCGGCTCACTGCGGGGATCTCTCCCC
The DNA here is from genome assembly GCF_902459505.1 of Geotrypetes seraphini. Taxonomy (NCBI): domain Eukaryota; kingdom Metazoa; phylum Chordata; class Amphibia; order Gymnophiona; family Dermophiidae; genus Geotrypetes; species Geotrypetes seraphini. The sequence continues at coordinate 138,287,139 of NC_047089.1, forward strand.
GTGTCATTCTCTACCATAGACATCATTTACCTCGATTTTCAAAAGGCCTTTGACAAGGTGCCACATGAAAGGCTGCTTAGGAAGCTGTGGAACCACGGGGTGGGCGGGGATGTACACAGATGGATCAAGCACTGGCTGTCAGGTAGACTACAGAGGGTCGGAGTAAAGGGCCAATATTCTGACTGGCGGGGAGTCACGAGCGGTGTGTCTCAGGGATCGGTGCTGGGGCCACTACTCTTCAACATATTTATCAATGACCTGGAAACGGAGGCAAAGTGTGAGGTTATAAAATTTGCAGACGATACCAAGCTCTGCGCCAGAGTTAGGACCAGGGAGGAGTGTGAGGAACTGCAAAGGGACCTCGATAAGCTGGAGGACTGGGCAAACAAATGGCAAATGCGCTTTAACGTAGATAAATGCAAGGTCATGCACATAGGGAAAAAGAACCCGTTGTTCGAGTATAAAATGGGGGGGGAGATTGCTGGAAGACACCGGACTTGAGAGAGACTTGGGTGTGCTAGTGGATCCATCCATGAAACCATCCGCACAGTGTGCAGCAGCCTCGAAGAAAGCCAACAGGATGCTGGGCATCATCAAGAGGGGCATATCAACCAGGACGCGGGAAGTCATCATGCCGCTGTATCGAGCGATGGTGCGCCCACATCTGGAATACTGCGTTCAATATTGGTCGCCGCACCTCAAGAAGGACATGGCAGTTCTTGAGAGAGTCCAAAGGAGGGCAACGAAACTGGTAAGAGGGCTGGAAAACTTCCCATATGCTGAGAGGCTGGATAAACTGGGGCTCTTCTCTCTGGAAAAAAGGAGGCTCAGGGGGGATATGATAGAGACCTTCAAAATACTTAGGGGCACAGAGAGGGTGAACAGGGACAGGTTCTTCAGACTAAAAGGGACGACAGGTACGAGGGGGCACTCAGAGAAACTGAAGGGAGATAGGTTCAAATCAAATGCAAGGAAGTTTTTCTTCACCCAAAGGGTCGTGGACAAATGGAATGCGCTCCCGGAGGAAGTGATCCGGCAGAGTACAGGGATTCAAACAGGGATTGGACAGATTCCTGAGGGAAAAGGGGATTGTGGGGTACTGAGGGAGGTGCTGGGGTGTTGCATAAGTATAGACAGCTCACCAGGTCATGCAGGTGCAAGGCCGGAGGGTTAGGACATTGATGGGAAGATAGGACTTCGATGAGAAACCTAGGGGGCAAGGGGGCCCCTTCTGGTGATTAAGGCAGGTCATGACCTGTTGGGCCGCCGCGGGGGCGGACTGCTGGGCGGGATGGACCTCTGGTCTGACCCGGCAGAGGCACTGCTTATGTTCTTATGTTCTTATGTGTGCATTTTTAGCATTAAATCTTAGCTACCAAATTCTGTTTATTTATTTAATTCATTTTTGTATACCGTTCTCCCAGGAGAGCTCAGAATGGTTTACATGAATTTATTTAGGTACTCAAGCATTTTCCCCGGTCTATCCTGGCAGGCTCACAATCTATCTAATGTACCTGGGGCAATGGGGGGATTAAGTGACTTGCGCAGGGTCTCAAGGAGCAGCGTGGGTTTGAACCCACAGCCAGGGTACTGAGGCTGTGGCTTTAACTACTGCGCCACACTCTCCCCTCTAGACCATTCTTTATGCTTCACTAGATCTCTCCTCATGCTTGCCTCACCATCCGAAGTGTCTGCCCTATTGCAGATTTTGGTACCATCTAGTAATAAGCAAATCTTACCTGACAACCCTCCTGTAATACTGCTCACAAAATTATTAAATAGAACTGATATAAGGACTGATCCCTGTGTAATATCACTAGTAATACACTTTATCCTCAGAGCAGTGGTGCAGTAAGGGGGGGGGGTCTGCCCCGGCCGCTATCTTTGTAGGGGCGCTGACACCGATCCTCCTCTCCGCCCCCCACTCCTTCCCACCCTCTCCCCCGTCATGCACATGCACCCCTTCCCTTCCCTCATACCTCTTTAATTTTCCCGGAGCAAGCAGTATAACGAGCTTCCTGCCCTCGTCAGTGTCAGCTCTCTCTGATGTCACCTCTGGGTCCCGCACCTAGGAAGTGACTTCAGAGGGAGAGCCGACATGACGCGGGCAGCAAATTCATGATTCCGTTTGCGCCTGGAAAATTAAAGAGGTACACGGGAAGGGAAGTTTCAAGTTTAATAAAAGTTTGATTTTATCACATTATCAAAAAAAGGGTGTGTGTGCACAGCGGGGGGAGGGGTGGGAATGAGGCTACGGTGGGGAAGGGACACTATCGCCCTGGGCATCATTCGCCATCGCTATGCCACTGCCTCAAAGTGAACACCATTTATTACCACCCTTTGTCATTTCCAACTCAACTAATTTTTAACTGTCAGCCACTATACTTTTTCTGACTCAGTTTCAAAGGGAAAGTTTTTCCTTTAGAAAGGCTAAAGGTTAAAATGACCAGCATACTTTACACTTGAATGCAAATTTTTGAAAGTTTGTACCCTTTAAAAATAATGGACCCATTATTAAAAAAAAAATCAGAGCTCCTACATGCAGCTCCTGTTATTCTCCTAAATGCGTGCCCTAGTTTCAGTCATAGTTAGAATCCTAAATTTTCTGCTGAAAATCCATCTTAATTTAGGAGTTTAAACATTTATAGGCTCAAAATTTTGAAAATGCTGAGTTCCCAAATTTATGCTTCTGAATTGGTCTCTTTGAAATTTAACAAGGATTGAGGCCCTGATTCTATAAATGGCATCTAAATTTAAGCGCCTACATTGGCACGCCCAGCCAATCTAGGCATCTAACTTAATTATTTTAATTGACTTATTCAGCACTAATTGAAAGTGCCATTAAAAGCCAATTAAAAACTGGTTAAAAAAACTAATTTGCTAATAGGCGCCTACCACTTCAAGGTAGGCGTCTACATTGAGGTGCCTACTGGCATCTATACAGAAAGTAGGTGTGGTTAGGGGAGGATTTGAGGTAGAGTTTGGGCATGGAATGCAGGGCCGCCATCAGGGCAGTATTACCAGTCCTGCATTCAGGGGCCCGGAGCTGACAGGGGGCCCGGGCTCCCCCAGGGTCCTAGTCCACAGTTCTTCAACCGCCGGTCTGCGGACCGGTGCCAGTCCCAGTGGCGTACCTAGGGGGGGGCGGTCGGCCCCAAGGGGGTGCACAGGAGAGAGCTGGATGACGGACCCGCGGAGTTAAATACATCTCGAGCCGCGAGGCTCGTCTTCTGTTCCCACCTGCCCTGCCGCTCACATATAGCCGATCGGAAGTGTTCCCCGATGTCAGCGCTGATGTCGGAGAATACTTCCGGTCGGCTATTTGTGTGCGGCAGGGCAGGCAGGAAACAGGAGACAAGCCTCTCGGCTCGAGCTCCGTTTTGCTGAGAAAGTTGCAAAAATGGGCTGGGAAGCAAACGCGGAACACATAAGGGGGGAGGGAGTGCATTTTGGACACAAGGCATGGACTTGGGAGAGAGGAAGGGAGGGAAATAGATGCTGAGGTGGGGGAGGGAATGGGTTTTTGGACACAGAAAGCATGGACTTGGGAGAGAGGAATGGAGGGAAAGAGATGCTGAGGTGGGGGAGGGAATGGGTTTTTGGACACAGAAGGCATGGCCTTGGGAGAGAGGAAGGGAGGGAAAGAGATGCTGAGGTGGGGGAGGGAATGGGTTTTTGGACACAGAAGGCATGGACTTGGGAGAGAAGAAGGGAGGGAAAGAGATGCTGAGGTGGGGGAGGGAATGGGTTTTTGGATACAGAAGGCATGGACTTGGGAGAGAGGAAAGGAGGGAAAGAGATGCTGAGGTGGGGGAGGGAATGTGTTTTTGGACACAGAAGGCATGGACTTGGGAGAGAGGAAGGGAGAGAAAGAGATGCTGAGGTGGGGGAGGGAATGGGTATGTGGACACAGAAGGCATGGACTTGGGAGAGAGGAAGGGAGGGAAAGAGATGGTTGTGTACACGGGGAATAGAAGAAAGGAGAATTTTTGGTCATAGGGAGGAAGTGAGGTACAGATAGTGGCATACCAAGGTGGGGGAGGGTGGGGGGGCGGTCTTCCCCGCCCCACCCCGGGTTTACATCCCAAGGGGGTGCACAGCTGGCCACCCTCCAGTGTTCTCCCTAGGCCGGCAAATTGCGGCTCTTTAGCCACTTGAGTGCCACCGCCGCCATCGGGAACAGGCCGGTGCCAAGTTCTCCCTGCTTTTCCCTTTGGGGCGGACCAACTCTCGCCACTCGCGTTAATTCTGACGTCGGAGAGGACGTTCTGGGCCAGCCAATCGCTGCCTGGCTGGCCTAGAACGTCCTCTCCGACGTTAGAATTGATGTCGGGTGGCGAGAGTTGGTCGGCCCCGTGGGGAAGAGAAGCAGGGTGAAGTCGGCGCCGGCCTGTTCCCAATGGCGGCAGTGGCAGCCTATTCCCCAGTGGTGGTGGCAGAATTTTCCCAATGGTGGTGGCATAGGGGAGGGCAGGGAGAAAGAAAGAAAGGGGGGGGGGACAGGAAGCCAGAAAGAAAGAAAGGGGGCAGGGTGAAACAAAGAAAAATGGGGCACGGAGAGAGAGAGAAAGACAGACATACAGAACGAAAGAGGGTGTGGAGAGAGAAAGAAAGAAGGGGGCAGGGGGTGAGAGAGAAAGAAAAACAGACATACAGAAAGAAAGGGGGTATGGAGAGAGAGAAAAAGAAAGAAGGGGCAGGGTGAAAAAATAGAAAAAGTTTGGGGAGGGAATGAGGTCTGGAGGAGAGGAAGCATACAGGAGGCTGAAAGAAGGGAAGAAATATTGGATGCACAGTCAGAAGAATAAAGTGCAACCAGAGACTGATGAAATTACCAAAGGTAGGAAAAATAATTTTATTTTCAGTTTAGTGATCAAAATGTGTCTGCTTTGAGAATTTATATATGCTGTCTATATTTTGCACTATGACCCCCTTTTACTAAACCGCAATAGCGTTTTTTAGCGCAGGGAGCCTATGAGCGTTGAGAGCAGCGTGGGGCATTCAGCGCAGCTCCCTGCGCTAAAAACCGCTATCACGTTTTAGCAAAAAGGGAGGGGGAATATTTGTCTATTTTTGTATAGTTGTTACTGAGGTGACATTGCATAAAGTCATCTGCCTTGACCTCTTTGAAAACCCGCGGAATATAAATGATAATTAACATTTTCTCTGCGTACAGCATGCTTTGTGTTTTTAAAATTTTATTGTTGGTAGATCATTTTGACTTGGCCACAAAGGTAAGAGGGAGGGAGGGGAGCTGCTGAAAGACATCTAGTAATCCTTGCAGGCTTGACTGTGCAGGGAATTATTTTGTAAAATCATGTTTTGTTATGTGACTGGCATTATTTAGACTTTAATTTCTATGAATGAATAGAATGAAAATGATATAAATTACTTGCTTGTTTTTATGTGCTTGCGCTGAAGGAAAGAGGAGAGAGAGTGGGCTGAGGACGCTGAAGGGAAATGGGGAAGAGAGAGTGGGGAGAAGACGCTGATTTATAAATTGACAATTGTACAGAATATTGTTTCTTTTTATATTCATCCATAGCTGCATGTTAATGGTGTGCTCATATGCACTTATTTATCATCATAACATATACATCATCATTAACATGCAGCTGTGGATGTGTAAGGACAGGCTGAGGAGGATGGATGGGAAGGAAGGAAGGTGCACATATCAACATATCGTACATTTTTAACATGCATGATGCAGCTATAGGCAAGCTGAGGAGGATGGGATCATACAGATGTGTATATTCAGATATGCGCTCAGATGTGTATTTTTTCTGATATATTTATTAAGCTTACAGTATTTATAAAAACACATTTAATACTTGTTACAAAAAATATTGTGCAATTGTGATCTACTTCTGGCCTACAAAGGTCAAAAGAAATCCTTAACTGAGATTTTACATTCAAAAGTGAATTATAGCTACTAGCACTATTATTTATTAGTTATTTATTATGCAGATGTTTGTTAGTTTGTTATTAGTTCAGTATTAGACATATGTTAGTTTAGAATAGATAGGTATAGATTAGTTTAGTTTAGGTTAGGTTAGGGCCCTGCTGAAAGAGTCTACCTTGACGTGGTTGCAGGCTTACAAATCTTTTGGTCAAAGAGTGCGGCGACAGAGAAAAGTATGTGTGTATTCGGCCCATGGAAGAAGGGGGGATCGGGGGGGGGGAAGGGGTGCATGGGGGGCCCAATAGGATTGCTCAGTAAGGGGCCCAGAAATTTCTGATGGCGGCCCTGATGGAATGACTCAAGTGCATTCATTTAGGACAAGAAAAACCTGGCCTAAATGGCACTGTGCCTACAGATTCAATGCTTACTGGTGCTTAAGAATGCTTAGGCGCCACTAGGCATAGTTCTGTAAATAGCATCTAGTGATTGATTGATAACCACGTGTTATGCCTCAGCATATTACTGACATGTTCAGCATATTACTGACATGTATCCTCGTCTGCTTTCCTGAGTGTTACCTTGACAACCCCAAAAGGACAGTAAAGTCTGTTTATCTGACATCCTGACCTCCTTGATCTTCAAAGGACAGTAAAGACAGATGGTAAACCAGTCTCTGCAAACACCTCCTTATTAACCTCAAAAGGACAGTAACGCCAGATGGGACCTGAATGTTGACAAAACAACATCAAAGGGACAGTGAACTGAAACACCTCCTTGTTTCCTGACTTCCTTTTGCCTGCATATCTCTCAATTAACATCAAAAGGACAATAAAGCCAGATGGGCCGGTCTCTGCCACACCTCCTTGCCCTAGGTGTTGTCAAAACAAGGAACAAAAGAGCAGGACTAATCGTAATAGCAGGACCAGCTGTTTATGCTTTTACTATGAACTCCGCAGTTTGCATCCTATATAAGACCAGAATTCTGACCCTGACAGGAGAATCCATGACGTCTGGAGGGAGAATCCAATACGTCTAAAGGGATAGTCCTTTGGTCCACCCATCTATCTATTGCAAGGATTCCCAATTGTGAAGATGGTCGTAGTATGGGGTCAAGGTGATGCTATTTTATATTTAATTCTTATATATGTATAATAAAGTGTTATTGTTTATGCTTTATATTGTCTGTGTGCTTTTCTGAGTGTCACTGATCATCCCACTTGACAGAAATTAGTGGCGGAACACTAATGGCACCTAGGTGATAGGTGTTGTTTATAGAATCAGGGCCTGAGTGCCTACATTTATAATCAGAATGTTATTAAACTCCTGAAGAGCCGGCTGCTAAAACCCTTCACAGGAAATGACCACCAACACCCTGTTATAATTTTTCGAATCCAAACAGTTTATTGTATACAAAAAAAACTAATTCAATGATTAGTAATCCAATAAGCTATAACAGGGGAGTGAGTTCTATGACCTCAGGCTAATAAATGAGGGACAGAATTTTTCACTCTAACTCTTTGCTCCTGTGCTATATCTTTTATACCCATTACACCTACATGACTACATTATTTCTACAAGCCTATAATTTTCTGCCAAGCCTGCTATATGCCTTCCCTTGAGGGTTTTAGCAAATCTGCTTAAGACAACACATGTCCCCTTTGGTTCTTAGTTTGCATAGCTACGCCCTTGTTCTGGTCATCTCACCCCCTCCCCAACCAGGACTTACTGGTACTTTCCAGCTTACTATGGTTTGGGGAACTAACCTTACCGCTGCTGGGTCAGACCAGTGGTCCATCGTGCCCAGCAGTCCATTCACGCGGCGGCCCCAAGGTCAAAGACCAGTGCTCTAAAATGAGTCCAGCCTCACCTGTGTACGTCCCATTTTAGCAGGAACTTGTCCAGCTTAGTCTTGAAACCCTGGAGGGTGTTTCCCCTACAACAGACTCCGGAAGAGCGTTCCAGCTCTCCACTACTCTCTGGGTGAAGAAGAACTTCCTTACGTTTGTACGGAATCTATCCCCTTTCAACTTGGAGAGTGTGAACAGTCTGTCTTTATCTACTAAGTCTATTCCCTTCAGTATTTTGAATGTTTCGATCATGTCTCCTCTCTGTCTCCTCTTTTCAAGGGAGAAGAGGCCCAGTTTCTCTAATCTCTCATTGTACCAGTGGCATACCAAGGAAGGGGGGGGGGAAATCTGTCTCAGGTGCACGGCTTAGGGGGGATGCACAGCTGGCCAGATCCGGGTCGTCCGGTGCCAATCTGCGCAGGGCCGGAAAGATCGCATTGGGTCCATCGGCAGCATCTGGGCTGCAACGGCGATGAGCGGCATCAGCAGCCCCCCCGCGATGCAATTCATAATTGGCAACGCACCCCCCCAATGACACTTAAGATCGGCAACGGGTCTCCTTCTACCCCCGGCATCAACAGAACTTCAGATCGGCAACGCAGTGCTCAGTCAAAAGCTTCCCTCTGACTGAACTGCCTGGGCGGAAACAGGAAGCTGAGTCAGAGGGAAGCTTTGGACTGAGCACCGCGTTCTGTTGATGCCAGGGGTAGAAGGAGGCCTGTTGCCAATCTTTAGTGTCATCGCGGGGGCGGGGTGGAGAGGGCGTTGCCGATCTTGTTGCCAAAATCAGAAAGGTGAGAGGAAGGGAGAGAGATGGGCCTGTGGTGGATGGAGAGATTGAGAGAAGGGGCAGATGATGGAAGTAGGGAGAAGGGGGAGAGAGAAGAGGGCAGATGATGGAAGTGGAGAGAAGGGGGAGAGAGAAGAGGGCAGATGATGGAAGTGGGGAGAGAGAAGAGGGCAGATGATGGAAGTGGGGAGAAGGGAGAGCAAATGCTGAATGGAAGTGGAGAAAGAGAACACATACTGGATGGAAGGAGGGATAAAGAAAAAGGACATAAGCTGGATGGGGGAAGAAGATAGAGTTAGTGAGATAGTGGGGGGTGAAGGAAAGGGGTGGCATGCTGTGGGTAGACACAGTGAAAAGAGGGAAACTGAGGACTGCATAGTAAGAAAGAATTTAATTTAGATGGAGGCAGACAATAAAGAAGGAAGACCAGAGGAGGAAAGGGAAGAGAGAGAGGAGAGAGGGATGCCAGAGAACAGGGAAGGAGACAGAGATATCAGATCTGAGCGGAGGAATTGAAAAGAGAGAGATGCTAAAAACCACAGGGTGGAGGGAAAGAGAGATGAAAGGAGAAAGATGCCAGACCATGAGGGAACAGAGGGAAGATGATGGATGCCAGACCAAAGGGGGGGGGGGGTCTAGAGGAGAGATGGCAGGGGGAGACAGACAGTTTTTGGAAGGGACAGACAGTGGATTGAACGGGCAGATGCTGGATTGAAGAGACAGGGCAGACGCTGGAAGGAAAAGAGTGAAAAGAAGATAAAAGCAGAAACCAGAGACACCAAAAGGTAGAAAAAAATTATTTTATTTGTATTTTGTCATTAGAATATATCAGATTTGAAATATATAAACTGCTAGAGACATAACTGGGGACTGCAAATGGAAGGGGTAGAGAAAGAGGGCACATGATGGAAGGAAAAGGATTGAGTTAGGGAAATACTGGAGGGGTGAGGGAAAGAGGTGGCGAGCTGTAGGTAGACAGTAAAAGAGGAAATTGATGAGAGGGTAGTAAGAACGTAATCTAGATGGATGCAGAAAATAAATTGAAAAGGAAAATGAGGGAAGAAAGGGATTGCAGAAGAGAGGTGTGGGAGAGGGAAGGAGAGGAGAGAGATGCCAGACCAATGGGGGGTGAAAGGAGAGATGGAAGGGGGAGGCATACAATTTCTGGAAGGGGCATAGAAGGAGAGAAGATGCCATATAGGGGCAGAGAGACAGCAGACAGTGGATAGAAGGAAGAGAGTAACAAGAAGATGAGGAAAGCAGAAAACAGAGAAGACAAAGGTAGAACAAAAATTTTCTATTTATTTATTGCATGTGTCACTGTTTCTGTGGTGTTGCATTGTATTCAGAGTCCAGCTTCTTGCTGGATCAATTTAACCTTTGTCTATGTATTTCTATTTTATCTCCCCTTTTATAAAACTGTGGAGCATTTTTTAGCGGCAGCCGTGGTGGTAGCAGCTCTGATGCTCAGAATTCTATGATCATCAGAGCTGTTACCACCGTAGCTAAAATCCACACTACAGTTCTGTAAAAGGGGGAGGGGTTAGTTTGTGATGACATATTCCATACTAGGCAAAGGTGTTTTCTGTGTTCTGTGTGTTCAAAAGACATGGTTTTCTGTTAGGATTGACGATGTAGGATTGATCTGTACTAGTCTGATTTGTTTAGTTTTACAATGAGTGTATTGATGTTGTACTGCTCACTTCAGTATGTAAGATGCTGCCTTTTCCTAGGTACTCATGTGTGATGTGTGGCTTGTTACTAAAAATCATGTTTTTCATACTGATGGGGGAGAGGGGGTGTAAAAATATGATGGGCCCCAGGTGTCACATATGCTAAGTACACCACTGCACTGTATGGCAACTCTTCCAGCCCCTTAACCATTTTAGTCGCTCTTCTCTGGATCTGTTCTTGATAAGCTGTCTTTTGCTGAAAAATTACATGTTGTTTTTCTCATACTTGCAGATACTGCTTGTTCAAGGCCACACCTGATTCACACACTGTGCTGGACAGAAGATACTTCTATTTTCTACAAGAATATAGTGACTTAGATAGCTAGCTAGCAACACATCATATTCTGCAGGGCCTCCATTTTGCTTCTGCCCTCCATTTTGTGTGCAATCTCCTTCAGTCCATTCTTTCTCACTTCTAAATTTGGATTTTTCACCTAGACATCTCTTGTAGAATTAAGCCCTCTGTATGTACACATGTATTTTATAAAAATACATGGAATACATCACAACATTTTTCTTCTCCACCTAAGCTACATTAAGGCAGGGGATTTTTCTGAAAAAGTACTACCGCTGTTTTTTTCCCCCCCCAATATAAATTAATTCTTATTTTATCCTGGGAACCCAAACAGAACAAACAAAATCCAGTCTTCTTCGGATGTTGGCCTGTGGAGTAAAGCTTTGTGAAGAAGGGACAAGCAAATGGATGCTTCCAGAGACAAAGGAACTATTTCAGAAGAATAGCTTGAAAGCTGCTGCGGTTTTTAGAGGTAAATTGACATGGATGTGGAGAGAGAAGGAAAAGTCAGGGCAAATAACAGGTGCTTACAATTCTATAACAAAAAGACAAAGAGAAAATCCCAGTCTACTACATGAGAGACAATCAATTGGAAAATAAGGTGTAATAAAATAAGCTTATAAATTAGCAAGAAAAAATAGGATTGGTATTCAAAAAGGTTAAACTGGGCAGGAGAGACTCTGGGCATCTGCCAGTATTTAGTGACACTCAATCAGGCATTGTAATTAAATATTGGCTCTATTCAGCTATAGTGAAACTGGCCAGTTGTGCAGTGGTCCAGGGCAGAGTCAGAGTGGTTCCAGAAGTTATGCAGGCATTGGCGATATACAATGTTGGTGCTTGCAAAGATAACTGGGCAAGTAGGACTGCAGATGTGTACAACGATGTAGGCAAAATTTATTGTGACAACCAAACTATATATTAAAACCTTATTACCAAACAGGGGACCCAACACGGTCCGTGTTTCGGACAACCTTTGTCAGGGGTCCATGGTAGAAAAAGGAAAAAACATATGTCACAACAAATGTATATAATAAAGCCAAACTGATGTTATGTAATGCCGAGAGTCACTGTGAATAGTAAAAATCGCTAGCAATTTTTACTATTCACAGTGACTCTCGGCGTTACATAACATCAGTTTGGCTTTATTATATACATTTGTTGTGACATATGTTTTTTCCTTTTTCTACCATGGACCCCTGACGAAGGTTGTCCGAAACACGGACCGTGTTGGGTCCCCTGTTTGGTAATAAGGTTTTATTATATAGTTTGGTTGTCACAATAAATTTTGCCTACATCGTTGTACACATCTGCAGTTTTGGCTTGTTTTTTCCTGGTTGGTTTTTTCACTGCAGACAAGGTTGGACTCCCCTCTTTTTGTTTCTGTTGCTTTGGGCAAGTAGGACCACATAAATAGCAATTCTAACTTTGCCTGGTTAGCTGTGTGAGTATAGCACTGAATATTGGCCTTACTCGCATAACTTAAGGGTATCCTGGATATTCAGTGCCATTGCCAGGACATAACCCAACATTGAATATCTAGGTCTAACTTTGCTGTGATGTAAGTGTTTTAAAAACCCTCACCACTGCTGGTTGAATATTAACCCCTACATGGGCATTGGAATGCCTTTTTATTTGGGAGTGCCCAAGCTCTGCCCCTGACCCCACCCCCATAATAATAGTACAAATTGTAATGCTATTTTTCCTATTCATTCTACATACACTTATTAACAATATATAATGGTAACCACAAAATTAAAGTACACAAAGCACACTGAAACATCTGCATTCCTTGATGCCATATTCTGGAATAAGTTTTTCCTCTCTCTCTCTCTCGCTCTCTCTTAAAGCAGCTAATACAACAAGGCTAATGGGAATGGGACTTGTATACTGCCTTTTTGTGGTTACACATTCAAAGCAGTATCTCTCTCTCTCTGTATATATATATATATGTATGTATATATCTTATTTTGTACTCAGAGCCATAGATGATTAAGAGACTTGCCCAGGATCACAAGGAGCAGTGCTGGGATTAAATCCCACCAACCCCATTCTATATCTATTTAAAATTTAATTAAAATCAAACACCCAGATCATCACATAAAAAGGATCTCCTTTCTCAGCCCTCAATGACTGCTGCATTAATAGGAATGGCAAGAAAGAAATAGCAGACCAAGCCACAGAAGTTGATCCAACATCTTTAATCAACAGTGGCAGGAGGGGTAAAAAACAGCTTAGTTAAGTTTCGCCCCAATGGTCTACTTCAGGGACTATAAAACTGTTATGTGTGGTATATGTAACATGCCATGTTGTCAGCAAATATTTGACTGGACAATTTTGTAATAGACATTTTCCCTGAGATTATATATAGGTCACCCAAGGTTGGGTATACAGATTTGGGTTCCAATCCCAGATCCAAGCACAAACTAATTACTAGTTAATGAGTCATTAACAATCAATAATTGGAATAGGAAGTTGAAGTCAGAGGGGGGCGGGGGCCTGTGGAGACGATAGCCACATGCTTGTGGACTGCTATTGCTCAGGAATAATCTAAGGAAATACATTTTGACAGAAAGGATGGTAGATTCATGGAATAGTCTCCTGGTAAAGGTGGTGGAGTCAAAGTTTATGTCTGAATTCAAGCAAGCACGTGGGATCTCTTAGGGAGAGGATGAGGTAGTGGATGCTGCAGATGGGCAGATTGGATGGGCCATTTGGCCTTTTATCTGCCATCATATTTCTGTTTATGTGCAAATCTACCCTGCATCCTATTCTATAACTTCAAAAGGGTGTGTAGCCATGATTTAGGCATCCAGCCACCATTATTTGTGCACCAGCATTTATCCCAGTTTTAAGTAGGTGTAAGTGCTTGTGCTCAAAGTTAAGTGTGAGATTTGCACAAAGCTAGTAATTTGCAGAGTGCTCTGCGCAGAATGTCCATTGCAGAGCACAAGTTTAGTACGAATCTTCCCCGTACATAACGTTGGGTGTCAATTACTGAATCTCTCCCCTTTTTGTGTCTAGAACATTCTTTACAGTGGAAAATGTTTTATAAGGCTAAGTCCACAGAGTAAGTGCCTACTTTCCTTTATAGAATGTGTGTCAATTGGGCATGCTATGTCCTATGTAGAAAGTAGGTGTCCTGTTGTAGAATTACCCCCATTCAACATTTGTGCTATAGTGCCCTGGTATTAAATAAATTTTTAGACATAACTTTAAAATATGCTAATGAGTCCATCTTAAAGAAAATGTTTAGGTTCTAATGTTATGGAAAGACTTTTTTGATCTACAGGCACATATTTACCCAATGGTGTATCCAGCTTGCTGGTTACCTGGAGTGGAGCCCCCCGTTCCTCCAGGTATTTGGGGGAAGGGGTACATGGAGCAGTCACAGGACTGTGGTCTGCATGTGCACCGCTGTCAGCTCCGTCGGTCCCCTCCCCCGGAATAGGAAGTTGAAGTCAGAGGGGCAGGAGCCTGTGGAGACGATAGCCACATGCTTGTGGACCGCTATGGCTCCACGGATACTCCAGGCCCCCTGAACTCCTTGTACTTGGGGGCAGTGTGTCCCCACCGTCCCACCTTGGTACACTAGAGTGTGTACCAGTTCTTTCAGCTACTGACAGGATTGATATTTACATGTCACAAAAATCTGTAAAAAGAATTGTACATTTTTAGAGATACAATAATGTACCTGTGAAAACATGTTTTATTATTTTTATCTTCTTTATCTCTAAGAGCTTTAGGTAATATGCAGACCTGACTAATTTTAATTTATCTTAAATGAAAGAACATTAACTTGATTGATGACACGGACATTGCTCTTATAAAGCCACAAACAAATCCCTCCCCACATCTCTACCTGTCGCTTTCTCTCAGACTTCCTGCTGCTTGAGTGTCACATTTGATTCAGATCTCATTCCTCATGCAAAATATTTTGTGTTTTAATATTTTTTTCATTCATGCTGCTTTCATATTTCAGCTTGACTTTGCTAACATTGTCATCTCTTGCCTTCCTGCTTCTTCCCTTTAACTTCTTTATTTGTTTTGGAGTTAGAATAAGATCATTTTAGAAAGGTTAAGTGGCATTTATAAAGGGCCGCTGAAAAGTTCTCAACCCATCCAACAAAGTTAGGGCAGTCTCCATTACGGGCTATACACTTAGGGCCAGATTCTGTAAAGAACGTCTAACTTTAGGTGTCCACAATGTGGACGTCCATCAACTTAGGCATCCAGATACAGTGGATAAGTCCAATTAATGACTTTAACAAGCATTAATTGGAACTTAGACGTCCAAACGCTGGACGTGATTCTCAAAATAGACGTCCACAATTTCGTGGACACCTATCAGAAAAAGTCGTGCCTAACAGGATAGGTGTGGGTGTGGCTTTGAAATAGATGTCCATTTACAGAATTGCATGCCGCTGAGAATGCTAACGTGTCTACCTAACACCTAAAATGTAGGCATTGCAAAACTAGTCTACTTTTGAGCATGAGTTGGGTGTTAGCTGCACGAGTTAGGTGGACATGACAGGCTTCAGCTGGGTGTCCACATAAAGGTAAATGGGGCTTTAATTTTTGGGCTAAGTTGGATTCCAGGTTGATATTAAGCTCAAAATATGTTTAATAATGCATTACTTAAGCAAAATACATGAAAATATATATATATATTGCATACTAAATCTCATTTCCAAAAGGTTAAGAAAAGAAAAAGAGATATACAATGCCTGTAAAATGCTGGCCTACATTTAAGGCCCCTTTTTTAAAACAGTTGCAATTCTATAAACAGTGCCAATGCATGATTGATACGTGATCGGCGGCCATTTTTAGACAGCCACCAATACCGGCGCTGTTTATAGAATCCAGGCCTTAAGGGCTGAATATTGCACTTAACTGCATTAATTTTAGCAGCCAACATATAACTGCATATAAATGGCCTGGCCTTGAATATCTAGGAATACAGCTGGTGGCAGATATAAAAACGCTGATCGCCAATGTCTGAATATTGACTGGAGTATTCTTATCTGTGTGGAAATCCACTGTTTCATATGTTCTGTATTTACTATTTCTACTTTTATCATTTCTACTGTGCGGCCAGATGAACGCAATACTGTACGTTATAAACGGTTGATGCTCAACAGAGTTTACAATCTATATATGTCACTCATTTTCAAAGCAAAATGCCTTAAAAAATCCATCTGCTAAAAAACTTCCAAATCCTGATTATGGAACATAAGAATTTGGACGTTTTACGCTGCAGTTCAAATAGCAAGAGGGCACGTTGTGGGTGTGTCTTGGGTGGGAATAAGGGCTCAAAATTAGGACATCCAATACAATTATTGAACAGGGAGAAAGTTTCAAGCCTAAAAATAAGGGCGTCCTAAATTATTAGACCGATCTGGGTAACAACCAGTGTATAAAAGGTGCTTTGACTGAGTAGCTGATTGCTGGAGGGATAAATGAATAAAGACATGACACCTCCTTAATCCCCCAGTGGTTGCTGTCTCCATCCCTTTCCCCTGAAGGTAAAACTGGAAAGGAAGACCAAGCTCTATGTCAGCTGCAGTTGTGAATAGAAAGCTGCACAGGAACTGGGATGATGGGAATCCCACGGAACCCACGGGAATTCCATGGGTTCCCCCCCCAGGGTTATGAGAATCCCATGGGGACCCTCTCTGGGGTTGGGATCCCGTGGGGACCCAACCAGAGTTGTGGGGATTCTGCAGGGTTGGATGCACTTCGAGGGGCTCAAATATCTTAGTGCAACTCCTTTTCCTGCTCTCCACCTGCACTCACCCCCAAACAAAGCAGCGTGCAGCACTCCCAGCACACCACCCATAGCCAACCTGGAAGCCATCTCTCTGACATCAGAGCAGACGATAGAGGAAAGGCTTCTAGGTCAGCCATGTGCAGTGTGCAGGGCCCACTGCCCTGTGAAGAAGTGTAGCTGGAAGGCAGGAAGGAGGCGGCTGACCTGGATGGCTCCGGTACAGTCTTGTGGGAGGGGGGCACCAAGGTAATTGAGCCACAGAAAGGAAGGAGCAAACGAGTGAGTGCATGTACCTGCACATTGGACTAAGGAAGGGAGAGAGGGGGCATGAACTTGGGATAAAGGAGGGAGCGTGTTGGGACATGGGAGGGGCACGAACTTTGAACAAAGTCTGGAAGGAGGGAGGGGGCACAAACTTGGAACACAAAAGAAACATAGAAACATAGAAGATGACGGCAGAAAAGGGCTACAGCCCATCAAGTCTGCCCACTCTGCTTACCCACCCCCTGTCTATGCCCTAATGACCCAATTTCCTTATCTTGACCCTTGTAGGGATCCCACATGGGTATCCCATTTATTCTTAAAGTCTGGCACGCTGTCTGCCTCGATCACCTGCACTGGAAGCTTGTTCCAATGATCAACCACTCTCTCTGTGAAGAAATACTTTCTGGTGTCGCCATGAAATTTTCCGCCCCTGAGTTTGAGCGGGTGCCCTCTTGTGGCCGAGGGTCCCTTGAGAAAGAAAATATCATCTTCCACTTCGACACGTCCCGTGAAGTACTTAAATGTTTCGATCATGTCTCCCCTCTTCCTACGTTCCTCAAGAGTGTAGAGCTGCAATTTGTTCAGTCTCTCATTGTACGAGAGACCCTTGAGCCCCGAGATCATCCTGGTGGCCGTCCGTTGAACCGATTCAATTCTGTGCACATCTTTACTGTAATGTGGCCTCCAGAATTGCACACAGTACTCCAGATGAGGTCTCACCATGGCCCTGTACAACGGCATTATGACTTCAGGCTTTCGGCTGACGAAACTTCTATTGATACAACCCAATATCTGCCTTGCCTTAGATGAAGCCTTCTCCACTTGATTGGCAGTTTTCATGTCTGCACTGATGATTACTCCTAAATCTCGTTCTGCTGAAGTCCTAGTTAAAGTTTCTCCGTTCAAGAAGTATGTCCTGCATGGATTTCCGCTTCCGAGGTGCATGACCTTACATTTCTTAGCATTGAAGCCTAGCTGCCAGGTTGAGGACCAACTTTCCAATGTAAGCAGGTCCTGCGCCATATAATTCTGTAAACTGCATTCACTTACTATATTACATAGTTTGGCGTCATCGGCGAATAGTGTTATTTTACCTTGAAGCCCTTGAGTCAGATCCCCTATGAATATGTTGAAAAGGAGTGGACCCAGGACCGAGCCCTGCGGCACTCCACTGGTCACCTCCGATGTTTTAGAGAGGGTACCATTAACCACCACCCTCTGAAGTCTGCCACTCAGCCAATCATTGACCCATGCAGTTAGGTCAAGAGAGGTAGTGAGGGAGCGTGTTTGGACACAAGGAAGGGAGGGGCATGAACTTGGGAAAGAAGAGAGAGAGAGAGGAAGGGGCACAAATTTGAGACATAGGATGGAAGGAGGGAAAGAGATGCTGAGGTGGGGGAGGGAATAGAAAGGGAGAATTTTTGAGCATGAGTGTGTGAGTGAGAGAAAGAGAGATGCTGCACACAGGGAATGGAAGACATAGACGAATTTTCTGGGCATAGGGAGGCAGAGGAGTGAGGTACAGATGAATGGGGAAAAGAAAGATGAGAGGGAGAAATGGTGAATATGGAGGTGGAGAGGGACATTGGGAAATACTGAAAAGGATGCAAGAGGGAGAAATGTTGGACATAGTGGTGGAGGGAATGGAGGGAGAGATGTAGCATGGTGCTGGAGAGGGGTGATGGAAGGAGAAATGTTGGGCATTGGGCTGGTGGGCAGGGGAGAAAGATGCTGCACATGGTACGGGGGATGAGAGAAAGAAAAATGTTAGATGTGGCAGTAGAGGGGATGGGAGAGATGCATCCTGGATCCCTCTCTCTCTTTCCCAACTCCTTTTGCAGTAAGAGAGGGAATGAGTGAAATGGAGATGTTGGACAGTGAGAGAGAGAGGAAGACATGTGGCACATGCAGGTGGAGGAGAGGAAGAAATGCTGTGCAGGAGTAGGGAGAGGAAAAAGAGGGAGATTGATCCAGGACAGAAGGGAGTGAGGATTCTGTACAATGGGAGGAAGGGAAGAAAGAGGGAGAAATGCTGGACCTTGGTAAGAGGAACCAATGGACAGCAACAGAAGAATTTGCAGAAGACGGGAAAGCAGAAAAAAGAGAAACTGGGACTAACTTGATGGAAAAATAAATCTCCAGACAACAAAGGTAAAAAAGGAATTTATTGACTGAAATATGTTAGCTTTGGGAAATGTATATAGCAGATGTCTTTGTACTGTGTTCAGAAGAAAAGGAAATGCATTTCTGGTTTTATTTCTCCAGTGCTAAAGTACTTGCTGATCCTTGCTGTGGCTGATGGTGATCCCCCATTACCACTAGCTGGGGGATCTCCTCCAAAGATGGCCAGAACCCCCCTTCACCAAGCGTAGCAGTCATTGGCAGCATCCATGAGTCACTGAGGTGGCAGCATCTGTGACTCAGGGATGCCACTGCTGCCTGCCAAGCTTGGCAAAAGGGACCCCTGGCCACATTCAGAGGAAGTCCTCAGCTGACATAGCTTGGGGGTCCTCATTAGCTGGAATATTTATCTAGTATAATAAAATGCTAATCACGCATGCGCATTCTTACCTGCGTGATCCATGATCCATAGGTCCCTGGCAGGCAGGAGTGTGCATGTGTGCTTAGCTGTGCCAATGGCCGCCAGACAAATTCAAAAGCGATGGCCTCCCTGCTCTCCACCTCGCGCAGTCCTCCATCCAGGAAATACAGCCCTACAGACTGAAGTTTATTTTTAAGGTAAAAGCTGCGGCGGCGGCTCCTCTCACGAGCCACACCTGCATCAGAGAAGGCTTACGACACAGGCGGCGATCGTGAGAGGAGCCACCACGGCACAGGCTAGACTGCAGGAAGGGAAGGGGGGGGCGGCAAGGGACTAAGTGAGCATGCCAGACCGCGGGAAGGAAATACAGCCCTACCGGCTGAAGTTTATTTTTAAGGTAAAAGCCGCTGCGGCACCTCCTCTCACGAGCCGCACCTGTGTTGGGGAAGGCTTCAGACACAGGCGGTGATCGTGAGAGGAGCCGTCGCGACAGAGGCTAGACTGCGGGAAGGGAAGAGGGGGTGGCAAGGGACTAAGTGAGCAGGCCAGACCGCGGGAAGGGAAAGGGGGGTAGGGAAAAATGCTGCTGCTGCACAGGGACATGGAGGGGAAGGGCAATAATGCTGCTGCACAGAGAAGTGGAGGGGGAGGGAAATACTGGTGCTGTTGATGCACAGGAAAGTGGGGTGAGGGAGGGAATTGCTGCTGCACAGGGAAATGGAGGGGAAGGGAATGCTGCTGCGGCGGCTGCTGCACATGGAAGTGGGGGGAGGAAAATGCTGTTGCTGCTGCACAGGAAAGTGGGGTGGGGGAAATGCTGCTGCATAGGGAAATGGAAGGGGAGGGATTGCTGCTGTGGCTGCTGCACAGGGAAGTGGGGGGGAGGAAAAAGAAATGCTGCTGCTGCATAGGGGCAGGGAGAGAGACAGAAAGAAAGGAAGAAAGACATAGGGGCAGGGAGAGAGATAGAAAGACAGACAAAGGGGGCCAGGGAGAGAGACAGACAGAAAGAAAGACAGCGGGAGGGAGAGAGACAGAAAGAAAGAAAGAAAGACAGACAGACATATATTCTAGCATCTGTTAATGTAATGGGCTTAAAGATTAGTATTTTATATTTACATTAGAGGCTCTGACAGAGACCCATTTACAAAGTATGTATTCTTGCCAATTAATATTTCCAAATTAATAAAGTGTTTTTGCTTATTTGTAAATGGGTCTCTACAAGAGAATGACATGGGGACAATTTTTCCCCTGTTCCCACAGGAACTCAATTTCCCCGTCCCTGCGAGTTTTGTTGCTGTCCCTATCCCTGCCCTATTCCCGTAAGCTCTGCCTTAACCGCACAAGCCTTTGAACACTTATGATTTTAAAGTGTTTGAGACTTGTGGAGATGAGGACAGAGCTTGCAGGAATGGGGAGGTGACAGGAAAATAACTCATGGGGGACTGGATGGGAAAATGAATTCCAGCGGGGACGGGGAAAAATTTGTCCCCATGTCATTCTTTGGTCTCTACCAGAGCCTTTAATTCAATAGCTTATTTTAATGAAATAACTACTTCTGAAGTTTATAGGGACGGGCGGGGATGGATTCGATTACATGCGGGGATGGGCTTGATTTATGTCCTCGCGCAACTCTCTAGTTGTGATTATACTCAACAAAGCAGCAAGCAGGGACATTAGATCATTTATTATTCTATTGTCCACTTATTATGAATTTTTGGAAATCAATTTGGGACCAAATTGTTTATTGGAAAACTGTGCTGTTTGGTATGGCAATGAGATCAAAAAGTCAGATTTCTACAAACAATAACAAATTATTACTCATAATGACTGGTGTTGCCATTCAACAAATTACATATAATTGGAAAAACTGGAGTAGATTAAATTATAATTTCTGGTGGAATTCCTTACGTCATATTTATAAAACGGAGAGATTTATTGCAATACAGCGGGGATGTCTCAGGAAATTTCAAGATGTGTGGGAGCCATTAACAAAGTATTGTACTGATTAGATGACATTATTTCCCTTAAATTTACAAGTTCAATAATGAGGGGGAAAAGGGGGGGGTAATTTTACTATTACATATTGTACAAGGTATTTGATTATATGATAGGAAAGGGTGGGAAGGGTGGGTGATAAGAACATATGATTTGTACCATTGATGATTATTAAGTGATGTATTTATTGTCAAGTTGTTTGGACATTTGTCACACTTATTGTAAGTCTGAAAATGAATAAAGAATTACAAAAACAAACAAACCCAAAAAAAACAAAGCAGCAAGCAGATCAGAGGAGAGTCTTGGAGGAGTCACATTTACAAAATAAAGAATTTAGCTTGTGTCCTTTGGTTTACAGTCCACTGCACTAACCACTAGGCTACTTCTCTGTTCTGCAAGGATATCTGTGTGGCAATTTTCTAAGATTGCTGTCAAACAGATGTCCCTGTGCCTTGTTCCCCCCCACTTATAATTTAAACGTTTCGGCTTGTAAAATGTTTGCTCATGATGGACGTCCTTCTCACATATTTTTGAACAGGAAATTTGGACATATTTTCTGTTCTAGAATAGCTGTGAGATCGACCTTTTTTTGGACATTATGGGCAGGACATCTCCATTCTGACTTGGACATTTTTCTGAAAATGCTCCTCCACAGGTTTTTATGTATATCTCTTTTGTAATAAATAATATTTTCATTTTTTAATAATATTATGAAGTATGTTCTCCTGAATGCTTCTAAAATTTAAGATCTTAATTCTTACTTTTTTTTCTTATCTATTGTAGTAGTCAGACTCATTTCTCTGTATTGGGTTTGTCTTTGCTGTCTCTTTTGCTAAAATCTCTTCTGGTTCTTCTTCTTTTCTTGAATAACAATTTCTTGTTACAGCTCCTTCCTCCTTCCATTGTGCGGAGCTGTGCACAGATCACCTTTAATGTATGTTTTTAAATTGTATGAATGAATGTCTCCACCTTCTGTGCCCTTTTTTAACACTAACTTTGACCCACTAACTTTGACCCAATGTATAAACTGTAATCTTTTTCCACAGAATTCAATATTACAAGAGACACATCACCCCCAAAAAAGACAAAAAGAAAACCTAAAAGGTAAATTATTTATTATGGTAACATTCTTATTTTGTCTACTGTCAATTTAAAAAATATTAGCCTTTAAATCTTTTTTCCTAAAGTATAGCTAATATCTTTTACTTTCAGCTCCCTTAACACCTCTTCATCTGGTTGGCTGAAGACTCATGGTTTGGCTGCTCGACGACTTACCATACTCGATGCTTTAGCTCCTACAACTGTTCCACACACTGCCAAATATGTCCCAATTCTAGACAAACATGTCCTTTCAAAAGTGTTTGATGAGGTAAAGCACCTAAATTGTTTCTCTTTAAACCTAATTGCTACATTGGAGGGGGGGGAGGGGGACAAGGTTTAGGCCCATTTTATTTTATTTTTTTTAAGAGAAAGTGTCTATTATTTAAGATAAGTATATGGGCCTCTTCTATCAAACTGCGCTAGCAGTTTTTAGCATAGAGAGCCGTGCTGAATGGCCCATGCTGCTCCCGAAGCTCATAGGAACTCTATGAGCATCGAGAGCAGCGTAGGCCATTAAGCGCGGCTCACTGCGCTACAAACTGCTAGCACAGTTTGATAGAAGAGGCCCCATGTGTCTGTCCATCTGTATGAATCTGTCTGTTTGCACATCACACTTGTGAAACA
This sequence comes from Geotrypetes seraphini, assembly GCF_902459505.1. Lineage (NCBI taxonomy): Eukaryota > Metazoa > Chordata > Amphibia > Gymnophiona > Dermophiidae > Geotrypetes > Geotrypetes seraphini. The sequence continues at coordinate 138,310,005 of NC_047089.1, forward strand.
GTTGTAAGCTCCATATTTGGCAGTCTAACCCCTAGTAGTAGTGCTAGGAGACTGCCACTAGGAGTCAAATAGTGCCATTTCTTAAGAGGCAGCTACTAGAGCAGGAGCAAGTTGGTATTGGTCTTTCCCCCATTACCACACAGACCCCCAGTAGTGCTCAGATTTTTACCCACAAATTCACAGCTGCTCTGAAAAACTATACTCTCTGTACATACATGCATATTTTATCAAATATATTAGTACTCTGCCCTTACTTCACCCAAACAGACAGAGGAATGCCTATGTGCAGATCACATAAAACTGGGTGCAATTTTTTCATGTACCTAGCTCAGTACAATTTTATAATAGCCCTTTTCTGCATGTAGAAAATAATAATTATTATAATTTTATTCTTATATACCGCCAAAGCCATGAAAGTTTGAGATGGTTTACAACAAGAAGTGCTGGACAATCAGCGAAGAGGTCACAATTCAATGTCATCAATACAATCTTACATAATGGAAGAAAAGGTTCTCAAAGTCATCAATGCAATCTTACATAATGGAAGAAGTGGAAAGCTATATAGATCATAAGGTTACTGGTTGAATTAGCAGAGGTATAAAAATTCTTAGTTTACAAACCAATTGAACAAACTTGTTTTTACCAATTTTCTAAAATTGAGGTAGGTTGAGGAGTGCGTGATGATGTTAGTCAGCCAATCATTCCATTTGCCTGCCTGGAAGGCAAAGGTTCTGTCCAGGAATCTTTTGTAGTGGCAGGCCTTTATTGTCGGATAGGTGAACAGATGCGTTCTTCTTGCCAGGTTAAATTGGGAAACTAGGTAAATGGGGGCCAGACCAAATATTGATTTATAACACAGACAAGAGAACTTGAATAGAATTCGCGCCTCCAGGGGCAGCCAATGGAGTCTTTGATAACAGGGGTGTATGTGTTCCCATTTCTTCAGCCCAAAGATCAGTTGAACTGCCGAATTTTGAATGACTCTGAGTCTTAGAATGGTTTTTTTTGAAGGATCCCAGGTAGATGATGTTGCAATAATCGAGCATACTCAAGATGGAAGACTGAACCAGTAAGTGGAAAGATGCTGCATCAAAGTATTTTCTGATGGTTCTGAGTTTCCATAGTAACGAAAAGCATTTTTTAACCAATAAATCTGTGTGAGCATTTAGAGTAAGTTGGTGGTCCAGAGTCACTCCCAGAATTTTTATAGAGTGGTCAATAGGGAAGACCTGACCATTCAAGGAGATCGATGAATCTTTGATTTTGTCGTTAGGACTTGCCAGGAAAAATTTAGTTTTATCTGTGTTGAACTTCAATTTGAAACTCAACACAGTCATCCATAGTTCAATTTGCTTTGGAATGGATGATAGATGAATCTTTGTCTCGGAGGTCAGGGTAGTAAGGGGAATAACTATGGTGATATCATCAGCATAGATATAAAATTTAACTTTTAAGCTTTGTAATAAGTTCCCCAAAGAGGCAAGGTAGATGTTGAACAATGCGGGGGATAGAGGAGAACCCTGCGGGACTCCACAGGAGTTTACCCAACTATAGGATTTTTTATTGTCACTATAGACTTGATATGACAGTTTGCTCAAAAAACCCCAAAACTATTTTAACACGTTACCTGAAAGACCAATTGACTCCAAACAGTCAATCAGAATGGCATGGTCAACCAGATCGAAGGCACTACTAAAGTCTAGCTGCAGAATTAGGGCACTGGTACCCTGACTGAATAAGGTATGAAGGAAATCCAGGCAATGACAGTTTCAGTGCTGAACCCAGAGCGAAAACCTGACTGATTTTCTTGCAGTACGCTAAATTTGTCCAAATACATTACTAGTTCCTGGTTGACCAAGCCTTCCATCAGCTTAACGAACAAGGTAGTGCTCGCAATTGGTCTGTAATTGGATGTCAGATTGGTGGATTCTCTAGGATTTTTGACGATCGGAGTGATCAGAATCTGGCCTAAATCCTCAGGAAAAGTACCAGTTAGTAAAAGAGAGGAGAGCCAGTTGTATAACTTGGCTTTTAAAAGTGACTGGAGCCACTTTCATTATATTTTGGGGGGCAGCAGTCTAATCTGCAGTAGGAATCAGTGCATTTCATATAGTATTTGGAGAACTGTTGCCAGGATGGAGTAGTAAAATTATTCCAGGCCATATCTACCCTAGGTTCATCTTTGTGTTGGGCAACTGGGTAGTTCAAATGGTTGTTTGTGGAGCCCATTAGTTTGGATCTCAAATTGTTGATTTTGTTGTTGAAAAATTCAGCCAGGCCATCTGCAGATGGTGGGGAATCTAGGGTAGAACATGAGAAGGCCTGTATATCGTAGAGATTGTTAACTAATTCAAAGAGATTTCTACAGCCTTTATACACAGAAACCTCTCTATAAAATTACCCCCATGGTAGTAGCATAGCAGAACACATTTTTTGGTGGGCATGCCAATACTGCCTCCAGTTCTCCTTTCATTGGCTTCTGTTCTAGTACTGACTGGGTGGGCCTGTCTCCAAAGTGAGGTGCCTGGGCCTATCTGGGCCCACCCCTGGCTACTCTTCTGCTCCATGAGCACTTTTGAGAGGAACTATTAACAATTAAGGCAGTCAGATTTGAGTCAGGAGAACTCTTGGGACTCATGCGTTTAAATTCATTGCTTGATGCAACACTGTGGAGCCTCTGTGATCTCAGCGTTTCGCTGATAATAATGATATTGGTCCTTCTCCCCTTTGGAAGCTATCAAAGTTTGTAATCGGAGGGCTCAATATTCAAAATGTTTTAAATGCTTTAAATCGCCTGTCCGGGGCTACCAGGGTATTTTCAGTGGCTACTGGATAGTGCTGGTGAAAATGCCTGGTTAGCACCTAAGCCAAAACTGTTTTTTGTGGGGTTCTTGGGGTGGAGTTGGCACTTAACCAGTTAAGATAACTGCATAAATAGGACTGTTTTATATGGTCCTATCTTTATGCAATTCTTCATAGCCAGTTACATGCCAAATATTGCATTTAACTGGCTATCCCTGGATACTATATATGGTACCTAGAATTGCGCATTGAAATTTTGACACGTTTCCAAGATGCATGCCCAACTTAAGTAACAAGCCAATTGTTGATGCCAATTGACGCTCATTAAAATCTGCGTGTGCATCTGGGTGTGCACTATAAGGCATAAGAGGCAACTTTTCAAAATGCACAGAAATTCTCTCTCCCTGAAACATGGTTAAGGAATTGGTTCAATATTAGGGGTGCTGAAGCACCCACAGAGCTATAAGGCATGGTGCCTAACTCTCATAGAGTGTTATTCAAAAGGGATGTATCAATACGTGTGCCACGGGGTTCCAAAAAGTTGTGTATGGAATTATAGAATAAGGCCTCAGCATGCCTAGGTTGTGCACAGCATTTACATCAGGTTACAGCACACACAAAAGGTGGCAATTGGAATCGGTCCTTAGCATAATTCTATAAAGGGATTGCACCCATTATAGAATCATGCTTAGTGCTGATTTTTTATAATGCTAAATTTTGAGCGCCATTTATAGAATTCCCTCCTATGTTTTCACTGGCTCTGTATACCTGGAAATTCAATGCCAGAGCCTGGGCATGGCCTAGGTATAACACTGGTGGCAGGTATAACAGTGGTGGCAGTCAGCAAAAAGCTGATTGCTTCTGGCTGAATATCGAGCCCAGAGTTTCCACATCAGAAATGACTAACTATATGTTTCTGCTATATTAGGATTCCAAACTGCATCTGCATTATATTTGAATGAACGATAATGTATATATGCAAATTATTATTATTACTTTCATCTTTTTCCCACATCAAGAGAAAAATAATATGCTTTAAAAAAAATCTATTTGGGGCTAGACGCATGAATGAGGCCAGCTGGAGTAAAACCTTGCTGTAGAAGTGACATTTAATTGTAGGGAGGGAAGAAGGGACTACTGTAAGCTAGAGAAGTGTTACCAGGAGAACATCTTAATGGAGCCGTCCTTTCTCTTCTGTTGGCCAACAAAGATACTGTCTGGAGTTGTAGGTGATAAATAGGGGCAAATGGGAGATCTAAAAAGTCAGATTCTTGCAGCTATACTTGTTGTAACGTGAAAGAAGACCTTAATTCTGCTGAGTCCACCCTTTTATAAACTGCCTACTAGCTGACTTTGCATGTAATCCCAGGGAAAAGGGGGTGGATTGGGGGGGAAGGAACATAGTGCTTGTAAAACCAGTTCCACAGCAATTCAAAAAATCCTTTCAGAAACCTAATTATAGTAAGCAGCTTAAGTTCCTGAATAATTACTTTTCCCTAGAGTCTAATTACATCATCATGTCCACCAATATTTTTTCTCTACTAAAAGCAAATATATTGTGTTCTAGTCATGACAGTCTGTTGACAAAATCTTTAGTACATTCATGCTCTTTTAATCAAGAATCCCATTTTCTGAAGGCATAAGCTTGTTTTCCCTTTATAGAGGATTCTCCCTGATTTTAATTTATTACTGATTTAGAAAGATTGACTATACAAGATCCCTTTAGAGTCCATTGATATATTTGTGCATTGTAATGTAATATCCCATCAAACTTCTATTTTCTAAATTACGCAGCCCTAATTTGGCAATCTTTTGGCATATGTGAACTCTCGATCGTGCAGTTATTAGTTGAGTGGCTACTTTTTGTAGATTATTTTTAACATTTGGATATCCCGCTGAAGGCTGTGTGCTCAAAACTGAACTGGGTATGCCAAATATACACTGACGAAGGCCATATAAACTGAAAGAATGATATCACCGATCCTTGCTTTTTGTTTGCCAAAATAAGCTCAGCTTCTGCTTTTTCGCAGTGCCAATTGCTGCAGTTCTAGGATCACATAATATCCATGACCTCTGTACCTGGAACAATTATTTATGCTTGCTAATACTTATGGAGAATTTAGGAGACACCTAAAAACATATCTGTTCCTGAAGTACTTAGGTAGCTGATTTGTACAATCTTTCCCACAATAACTGATCTCTAGAGCTTAGTCACTAGTTTTTAACTTTGTTAGTTCTATTCAATTTGTAACATTTTTAATCATTATAAACCGCATAGAACTTCACGGTCCTGCAGTATATAAACTGTTATTATTATTATTATTACCAGATACACAAGACCATATCTTGGCCATTTGGTTGGAATCAGTGTTTTTCAAATCAGTCCTTCAGTACCTCTTAGTTCAAGGGTGAAAAATCACAGCACTGAAATGGTGGTTGCAGCATTAATAACACACAGCAAAGAACTACTAAGCAAGGGTCACAGCGCAATCTTTAGTGATTTTGGATTTAGTGGCCCAGTCCTCTCCTGGTTCCAAGGCTTCCTAGCCACTCACACTATACTGCATTGAACTGAAAGGCATTTTGCGGTATATAAATAAAGTCTTATGTTATGTTATACTATATGCAAGGAAGGTATACTTTCTGATAGCTGGCACCCTCCCTGCGGGAACCCCATTTTTACCATCAGTGTTCAACCTTTTAATACAGTCCTTGGGAGCCAGCCTAGATCTTGCACTAATAAAAAAATTTCACCTATGCAGATGATATAATGATTATGCTACCTGTAACAGCTGCATTAGCCAACACCCTCACCACTATCAAAAAATGTGTCCATACCATAGAAAACTGGACCTTAACCTACTGCCTCAAACTAAATAAGAATAAAACCAAATTCCTTTGGCTGGAACCCTCAACTGACCCACATTACACTCCAAGGAACACAGTAGATGAGACAGACTTTCCAATAGATCTACAATCCCAAATCTTAGGAATAGAAATTGATAACCACCTATCCATGAAGAGCCATGTCGGAGCTAATATTGCAACCAACAATAAAAAAGCTTAACGGGCTTCATAAAAGGTGGCCTAAAAGAACTTCCCTTCCATTGTCATACATTTAATGAGCAAATTCTAGAATGCCTAATAGTGAATGTTCTGAAGAGAAATGGCTATGAAAGCCTGTTTGATATACATGTAAGGCATTTGTATCTTCTAAAAAGGCAGTAAGTTGTTGGGATACTACCTGCTCAGTAATTTTAGATACAAATGCCAACTGTGATCCAAGATGATAATATGAAGGGATTTTTGGAGGGATTCTTTTAGATGTGAATACACAGTTGCTAGTTTCCAATGTATGTAGAAAATACCTGTTATAAGATTAGTAGAAACCATGGTATGTTAATATGTCAGTTTTGAACTAAAAAAAAATATGTCAGATAGGAGCCACATATGCTGAAGAGGAATTAGAAACCAAAACCAATTTAGCTATTTCTGTTTCATTTGAAATCTGAAAATCTTTAAACATTCTATAAGGAATTGTAAGGTCATGTCAATTGCAGTAGGATGAAAAAGGAGATGGTAGTGAGTGAATAGAAGATTTTGCATCAGAAACCTTATTCAGAAAAGAGAGCGCTAAATCATTAGCAGTAAGAGTTAAGGGTGAAGTTTGACTTAGAGTTGATCCAGTAGCTTGATACAATAGTTTAAATAGACAAGAAGAGTTGGTCTCTCTATAAAGTAAGTTTGAAAATTATTCTTTCTTTTCTGCTGAGAAAGAGGATTTGTAATATGACACAGTTTAAAACACATTAAATGAGATGACAGGTGGGCTTTGCGCCATTGACATTCTAAGTGCCTTAATTGCTTTTTAAGGAAGCAAAGGCCATAATAGAAACATAGAAACATAGAAATAGACGGCAGATAAGGGCCACGGCCCATCCAGTCTGCCCACCGCAATGACCCTTCCCCACCTAACTCAGTGAATAGATCCCACGTATCTATCCCATTTGGCCTTAAAATCAGGCACGCTGCTGGCCTCAGTGACCTGAAGTGGAAGATTATTCCAGCGGTCAACCACTCTCTCAGTGAAAAATAATTTCCTGGTGTCACTGTGCAGTTTCCCTCCCCTGATTTTCCACGGGTGCCCCCTGGTTGCCGTGGGACCCTTGAGAAGGAAGATATCTTCTTCCACTTCGATGCAACCCGTGAGATACTTGAACGTCTCGATCATGTCTCCCCTCTCTCTGCATTCCTCGAGTGAGTAGAGCTGTAACTTATCCAGCCTTTCCTCGTAAGGGAGATCCTTGAGACCCGCGATCATCCGGGTTGCCATTCTCTGCACCGACTCTAGTCTCACAACATCTTTTCGGTAATGCGGCCTCCAAAATTGCACACAGTACTCCAGGTGTGGTCTCACCATGGATCTATACAATGGCATAATGACTTCAGGCTTACGGCTGACGAAACTCCTGCGTATGCAACCTATGATTTGCCTTGCTTTGGAGGAAGCTTGCTCCACTTGATTGGCAGCCTTCATGTCCTCATTGACGATCACCCCTAGGGCACGCTCTGCTTCAGTTCTTGTTAGGATCTCGCCATTTAGGGTGTAAGTCTTGCATGGATTATGGCTGCCCAGGTGCATGACTTTGCATTTTTTGGCATTGAAGCTGAGTTGCCAGGACCTAGACCAGCGCTCCAGTAGTAGTAGGTCGTGCATCATGTTGTCGGGCATTGAGTTTTTGTCTGTTGTACTCTTGGCCACTACATTGCTTAGTTTGGCGTCATCAGCGAATAATGTTATTTTACCTCGGAGACCTTCTGCCAAGTCTCTTATGTAGATGTTGAACAGGATCGGGCCCAGGACGGAGCCCTGTGGCACTCCACTGATCACCTCCGTCGTTTCGGAGGGGGTGCCATTCACCATTACCCTCTGAAGCCTACCCTCAAGCCAGTTCCCAATCCATTTTGTCAGCGTGTCGCCCAATCCTATAGAACTCATTTTGCTCAGCAACCTGCGGTGTGGTACGCTATCGAATGCTTTGCTGAAGTCCAGGTATACGATGTCCAGGGACTCCCCAACATCCAGCTTTCTCGTCACCCAGTCAAAGAAGCCGATCAGGTTGGATTGGCAGGATCTCCCCTTAGTAAATCCATGTTGACGGGGATCACGTAGATTCTCCTCGTTCATGATCGTATCCAATTGGCGTTTGATTAGAGTTTCCATTAGTTTGCTCACTATTGATGTGAGACTCACCGGTCTGTAGCTTGCTGTTTCCATCTTGGAGCCTTTCTTATGAAGTGGAATGACGTTAGCCATTTTCCAGTCCAACGGGACGTCACCTGTACTAAGGGAGAGATTGAAGAGTGCGGATAGCGGTTCCGCCAAGACATCACACAACTCCCTGAGCACCCTGGGGTGTAGGTTGTCAGGCCCCATTGCCTTGTTAACCTTGAGCTTTGACAGCTCGCAGTAGACACTGCTGGGCGTAAACTCGAAATTACTAAATGGATCAGCTGAGTCAACCCTTGTCTGCAGCTGAGAACCAAGTCCCGGCGCCTCGCGGGTGAAGACTGAGCAGAAGTATTCATTTAACAGTTGGGCTTTCTCCGAGTCCGTTTCTGCATAGTCTCCCCCTGGTTTCCTGAGGCGTACTATCCCACCTGAGTTCTTGTTCCTGTCACTGATATACCTGAAAAAGGATTTATCTCCTCTCTTTATGTTCCTTGCTAAAGACTCCTCCATTCGGAATTTGGCCTCCCTAACTGCTGTTTTGACTGTTTTTGACTTGGTCAGATAGATTTCCCTGGAGTCCTGTTTCCCTGATTGTTTGTAAGAGTTGAATGCTTTTTTCTTCTCCTTGATGAGGTCCGAGATCTCCGTAGAGAACCATTGTGGCTTATTGTTCCTACTCCGTTTACTTACCGATTTAACATAGCGGTTTGTTGCTTCCTGTATGGTGGCTTTCATAGTTGACCACATTTCTTCCACGTTATCGGTTTCTGTTTGGCTTTGTAGCACCTGGTGAACGAAGTCTCCCATTTCTTTGAAGTTTGTGTCCTTGAATTTAAGGACCTTGGTCAGTGTGGTAGATTTAGTGAAACCTTTTCTGAGATTGAACCATACCATGTTGTGGTCACTGGAGGCCAATGTGTCGCCCACCGAGACCTCTGTGACACTTTCTCCATTGGTAAGTATCAGGTCTAGGATTGCCTGATCCCTTGTTGGTTCCAACACTAGTTGCCTTAGTCTTGCTCCCTTCAAGGAATTCAATAGCCTCCTGCTGCTGCATGAAGCAGAGGAAAGCGTGACCCAATCCACATCAGGCATGTTGAAGTCACCTAACAATACTGTGTCCCCACGCAAGGTGATATTCTCTATATCTCCGATTAATTCCATATCTTGGTCATCCTGTTGTCTTGGGGGTCTGTATACTACGCCAAGATACAGGCATTTGTCCTTCCCTCTGGCCAAATTTACCCAAAGGGATTCCCCAGTGTACCGTACATCTGTGATTCTGGTGACTTTAATGTCATCTTTAGTATATAATGCTACACCTCCTCCCATTTTGCCCTCACTGTCCCGGCGAAGCAAGTTGTAACCCGGTATGACCATGTCCCACCCGTGGGAGTCTGTGAGCCAGGTCTCAGATATCGCCACCACATCCAAGTCGGCATTTATCATTTCTGTTTCCAGTTCCAGGATCTTGTTTCCCAGACTGTGGGCGTTGACGTACATAGCCCTCCATGTTGTATATTTGTTATGTCTCATTGGGGACATTCCTGCTATAGCAACTAGGCCACCTTTAGCATTATTTGCATGTCTCGTACTCTTCCTAGACCCAGAGCTGCAACGTGCACCTTTCCCGGACTCCCCATACCCAGAACTACAGTTTATGCCTAACCCAGACTCAGAATTGTGTGTACCCTGTGGGGGTATTCCCTCTTGAGCAACTTGACTTCCTATAATACAGTTTGCAGTGTGTATTCTGTCGCTGGACCCAGAATTACAATGTGTACTTCTCCTAGTCCCAGAATCACAGTGTGCACCCCTCCTAGATCCAGAATTACAATTTGAACTCCCCTTAGACCCAGATTTACAATGTATACTCCCCTTAGCCCCAGCATAACAATGTGACCCAGAATTATAATGTGACCCTGAATTATATTGTTTACTTTCTTTAGTCTCCCTTACTTTAGTCTCCCTTACTTAATGATACCACAGATGTCATTGAGGACTGTGGTATTCCATGGGCCAGGCACCTTTGGAGACCTGCTCAGTTGGAAGGTAAACCGTGGCCTAGTCATGAGGGCAGGTGGACCCTAAGTAACATGGGACTGATAACCTTCACAGGAGTTTGGGAACCTGTTAAACTGGTCAAAACTTTAATAGAGGGAATGAACTGAGTTTGAACTTGACCCGGTTCCAACGAGATTCTAATCCTGGTCTGCCTACTTAGATTGGGAACTGAGGAGTGGGATGTATATTTCATCTGCCCCTGTTTTGACTGTAAGCATACTGGAGTGCTGGAATTCCTGGGTGGGATAACCTGTTACAAGAGTGGTGGAAAAAATAAAAGCCTCACTATTAAACATCTGCTCTACCATTTTGCCTGAGCTTGTTTTTATCAATTCTTGCTTGTGATTCTGGTTACCAGACCCTCAGTACTACTGAGTGGTGCTACTCATATCCCATGACAGAGTTTCCCCTGTATTCTACCTTTTTGAAAAATGGTGCAGGTGTCAAGATTACACTAGACCAGTGTTCTTCAACCTTTTTACACCCGTGGACCGGCAGAAAAAAAATAATTATTTTGTGGACCGGCAAACTACTGGACTAAAATTTAAAAATCCCGTTTCCGCCCCATCTCCGCGAGCTCGGTCCCCACAAATCATCTGATCCCATCCACACAAGCCTCAGTTATGATTTTATATTGAATGTATTTTATTAAAGTATAAAAAGAAACAATATTCTGTAGAATTGTCATTTTATAAATACAAATAATTCAGAGCAAGGATCAACAAAACCCCTGTCTCCCCTCCCCTTCACATATATCCCCTCTACTATCAAGAAAACTGAACAAGCCAAATTATTACAGAATGCTACACAGAAATATCATGCTAACAGAATACTGAAGTAACACATGACAGGAATAGTTTTAGGGGAGTGCAACTAGGGCAACTGCCCCCTGGTCAGAGAGCGCCCTAAGCCAGCTGAAAGCTAAAGAAGCACTGCCTGGGTTTTGCAGTCCCCAGTTATGTCTAACACCAGCTCTAGCAGGATATATATTTCAAATCTGATATAATCTAATCACAAAATAGAAATAAAATTATTTTTTTCTACCTTTTGTCGTCTCTGGTTTCTGCTTTCAATCTTTTTTCACTCTCTTCCTTCCAGCGTATGCCCTCTCTGTCTCTTCAATCCAGCATCTGCCCCTTCCATCCACTATCTGTCCTCTCCCCCTTCCATATGGTATCTGTCTTCTTTCTATGTCCCTCTCCCCTTTCCATCCAGCTTGTGCCCCTCTCTCCTATTTACATGATTCATTCCAGCTTCACTGCTCTCTTCATTTTTATCTCTCCTACACCAGATCTATCGTCATTGTCCCTCTGCTTATTTTTCTGCTGACCCCTTCCTATCATCAATCTCTCTACTTTCTCATGCCTGTGTCTCCCCTTCCCCTCCTCTAATCTCTCTGCCAGCTGTTTCCTTCCTTTTTTCATTCTCCCTTCCCTCCTCCTCCTGTCCAGCAGTAACTCTCTTCCCTTCCTCCCCTCCCAGCAGCATCTCTCCGTCTCCCTCTCCAGTAGCAGCTGTCCCTTTTTTCCTTGCCCAGCAGCTTCCCAGATTCCTTTCCCTCCTCCCCTCCCAGAAGCATCTCTCCTTCTCCCTCTCCAGTAGCAGCTGTACCTTTTTTTCCTTGCCCAGCAGCTTCCCAGATTCCTTTCCCTCCTCCCCTCCCAGAAGCATCTCTCCTTCTTCTCCCTATCCAGTAGCAGCTGTCCCTTTTTTTCCTTGCCCAGCAGCTTCCCAGATTCCTTTCCCTCCTCCCCTCCCAGAAGCATCTCTCCGTCTCCTTCTCCCTCTCCAGTAGCAACTGTCCCTTTTTTTCCTAGCCCAGCAGCTTCCCAGATTCCTTTCCCTCCTCCCCTCCCAGAAGCATCTCTCCTTCTTCTCCCTATCCAGTAGCAGCTGTCCCTTTTTTTCCTTGCCCAGCAGCTTCCCAGATTCCTTTCCCTCCTCCCCTCCCAGAAGCATCTCTTCTTCTTCTTCTCCCTGTCCAGTAGCAGCTGTCCCTTTTTTTATCTTGCCCAGCAGCTTCCCAGATTCCTTTCCCTCCTCCCCTCCCAGAAACATCTCTCCTTCTTCTCCCTCTCCAGTAGCAGCTGTCCTTTTTTTTCCTGGCCCAGCAGCTTCCCAGATTCCTTTCCCTCCTCCCCTCCCAGATGCATCTCTCCTTCTCCTTCTCCCTCTCCAGTAGCAGCTGTCCCTTTTTTTTCCTGGCCCAGCAGCTTCCCAGATTCCTTTCCCTCCTCTCCTCCCAGAAGCATCTCTCCTTCTCCCTTTCCAGTAGCAGCTGTCCCTTTTTCCCCCTGCCCAGCAGCTTCCCAGACTGATAGTGGTTTTCTCCCCTCCCAGCAGCTCTTCTTACTTCCCAGCGCAGCGATTCACGAAGGCAGCCTCGGGTCCTTTTGTTGGGTCGCGCCGCCTCTGAGGAAAGAGGAAGTTGCATCATCAGAGGCAGCCGCGACTCAGCAAAAGCCCCGAGGCTGCCTTCGTGAATCGCTGCGCTGGGAAGTAAAGGAGAGCTGCAGAGAGGGGAGAAAGCCACTGTCGGAGGCTCCCCAAGATCTCTCCGGCCCAGCGCACGCTTCCGATGCTGATCTTGCCGGTCCTGCGCGGGCCGGCAGGAAGTTCAAATGAGTCAATCTTGCCGGTCCTGCGCGGACCGGCAAAAATTTCCTGCGGACCGATACCGGTCCGCGGACCGGCGGTTGAAGAACTGTGCACTAGACAATATGTTTTTTGTTTCCATAATGAGATTGGATGTTTCTTATAGATTTTTGGATGCTGATGACAGAAATAGCACTAAAATATTTCTATAACATATTGTTTTCCAGAAATTTGTTACAACACAAGTGCATCAGCAAAATATTACTAATAAATGAATGTCATTCAGTTTAAATACATATGACATCATATAACCTTGTTTTTATGTATTGCTTCTACTAGAGGTTAATGAATAGCTAGTTATTGCCTGACCTGGTAGTTAATTAAACTGAAAAAATGTCACAGAAATGTATGAATAATGCTGAAACTTTCTGCTAAATTTGTGAATTTTGTCTAAGAGAACCATAATTCCATTGGTGAAAGCCTATGAACTGTATTTTGTATATAAAGCTAGTGATCAAAACAAAAGCTCGGCTCACAATATTTGTTGTGCATAATGGCCACAATTCTATAAATAGTGCCTAACTTCTAGGCACCTTTGAGTGCAACTGTCAATCATCTGCTAGGTGCCATTTATAGAATCACACCTAGTGGTGCTTAAGCGATCATAGATACCGGTAGGCATTGAAACCTTAGGTGCACTCCCATGTAGGCCAGGGTTTTCGTGGCCTAAATGAGTGCATCTAAGCCAAACCAAGCCTACCAGCTAATTTAATTTTTTAATGTTTTTTTATAATGCTTTCAATTAACATACCAATTACCCTCCTCCCACGGATTCGGTTATTCACGATTTTTACCCGGATCTCCACCTTGTATTTTCAAACAGAAACGCTGTGTCACCGACCTTCCCCAGACCTTACCTGGTGGTCTAGTGATCTTCATACGCTCCTGCCCTGTGCAGAGCCATCATCAAAAATTGCTGCCGTGAGTTCCCGTGGTCTCACGAGACTACAACGGGAACTCACGACAGCCATTTTCAATGATGGCTCTGCACGGGGCAGGAGCGTAGGAAGATCGCTTCTGCCCAGTGTCACCGCTAGACCACCAGGTAAGGTCTGGGTAAGGTCCAGGGAGGTGGAGATAGGTCAGAATCGGCCCTAAAAGTTATCTGCGATTTTTCAATATTTGCGGGATGGCTCTGCCCCTTCAAAACATTGGATTGTAAAAGGTAAGTAACTTAACTGTTTAATAGTTATGATCATATAGAAGGTGTGTGTATATTCCCACTCATATAATTTCAATTTTGCAGATCGAATACCATAGATAGAGGTTATGGCTACTTCAAGATGGAGCTTCTTGAATCATCCCGACGTATTTTGCTATATTTGTGGGGAGTACACACTGAAAGCAAGCAGAAAACCTATTTCTGTTTGTAAAAAGAGCATATGTAGCTTATTTTGGTGTCAAACTTGGAGATCAAGATAAGCCATGGGCTCCTCATATTGTATGCAAAATGTGTACATTTGCGCCCTTGTCGAAATGGAAAATGAAGCTGCCTGAAATTTGGAATACCAGTGGTATGGAGGGAACTGAAAAAATCCACTTCGATGATTGTTATTTTATATTGTTATTATTATAGGCATCAATCAAAATAATCATGACAAGTGGCCTTACCCTGATCTACCTTCATCCAGGAGACCTGTTCCACACTTCCACATTTCCGTGAACTACTACAGCTCTCAGAGAATGAGTCTTGCATGTCAGATATTGCACAATGTGAAGGAAGTGAGGGCAGTGACAGTGATTCCCAAACAACTTCACATAGTGAACGTTTTGACTAGAATGAATTGAGTAATCTGATCAGGGACTTAAATCTTTCCAAGGAGTCTTCTGTATTGTTTGCCTCCAGACTAAAGGAAAAGAATGTACTTCAGCCTGAAACAAAAATTACATTTTATCGAAGGAGAGAAAAGGACTTCCTGCCATTTTTTACCGAAGACAACAACTTCGTATTCTTCAATAAGTCTTTCAGAATATAACCCAAGTGAGTAGCGTCTTTTCATCAACAGTTCAAAACGTAGTTTGAAATGTGTTCTTTTAAATAATGGCAACAAATATAGTTCTATTCCAATCGGTCACTCCACCAGGATGAAAGAAGGGTACAATGCCATCTCTTTAGTCTTGGAAAAGATAAATTGCCAAGAATATCAATGGGTGATTTGTGTAGACCTGAAGATGGTTAATTTTTTTCTTGGTCAACAAAGTGGCTACACAAAGTATCTTTGCTTTTTATGCCTTTGGAATAGTAGAGTCAAACATGAACATTGGACAAAAAAGATTGGCCTCTGAGAGAATATACGCTGGTTGAAGGACAAAATGTAATCAATGAACCTTTGGTAGCACGAGAGAGCATATAAAGCTCGGCCTGATAAAACAATTTGTAAAGGCTTTGAATAAAGATGGTTTGAGCAGTGAATACATAGCGCATATGTTACCTGGACTTACCATGGAAAAACTGAAGGCAGGAATTATCGAAGGTCCATAAATCAGACAAATTATAAATAACCTACATTTCATAGCATCAGTAAATGAAATCGAATCATGTGCCTGGTCTTCATTTGTTCTTGTGAAAATCTTTTTGGTAACAAGAAGGCAGGCAACTACAGATAATTAGTAGAAGATATACTCTTCAACAGGCTTGGTTGTAACATGAGTGTTAAAGTCCATTATCTGTACAGTCACTTATTCACTAAGCCCACTAATCGGGTCCTGACCTGTTTGTTACCCCAACCCTCCAGTGACCACAACATGGTGTGGTTCTACCTCAGGAAAGGTTTCCCTAGATCAAACACGAAAACAAAAATACTCAACTTCCGAGGTACTGACTTCGAACGCATGGGAGATTTCGTCCACCGGACACTGCAGAACCAAGCTACGACCGATGATGTGGAAGCTATGTGGTCATCCCTGAAATCTACCATACATGAAGCAACAAGCTTCTACATTAAATCAGTACACAAACGGCGGAGAAACAACAAACCCCAATGTTACTCCGCAGAAATCTCACACCTCGTCAAGGAGAAGAAAAAAGCATTTATTTCCTACAAACGAACGGAGACTAGGGAAGCTAAACTAGAACATAGGGTGAGGTCTGCAGCGGTCAAAACGGCAGTCAGGGAGGCCAAACTTCGAGTGGAAGAGACTCTGGCAAAGAACATGAAGAAAGGGGACAAATCCTTCTTCAGGTATATTAGTGATAGGAAAAAGAACACAGATGGGATAGTACGCCTTAGAAAACCAGATGGGAACTGCGCAGAATCAGATTCCGATAAAGCAGAACTACTGAATGAATACTTCTGCTCGGTCTTCACCTGTGAGGCACCGAGGCACGGTCCGCAGTTGCAGGCAAGGCCCAGCGTGGAAGACCCGTTTCAGAATTTCGAGTTCACACCTGGCGACGTCTACTATGAACTGGCAAGACTCAAGGTGAACAAAGCCATGGGACCGGACAATCTACACCCCAGGGTGCTCAGTGAGCTGCGTGATGTCCTGGCAGAACCGCTATCAGGACTCTTCAATCTCTCCCTAAGTTCGGGGAGAGTCCCCATAGACTGGAAAACAGCTAACGTCGTTCCACAAAAAGGGTTGCAGGGCAACTCATGGAAACACTAATCAAACGTAAATTAGACGCAATCTTGGATGAGGAGAAACTAAGGGATCCCAGTCAACACGGATTCACCAAGGGTAGGTCCTGCCAATCCAATCTCATCAGCTTCTTTGACTGGGTAACAAAACAGCTAGACTTGGGAGAATCCATGGATGTCGTATACCTAGACTTCAGCAAAGCTTTCGATAGTGTCCCACTTGCAGGCTGTTGAGCAAGATGAAATCAATGGGGCTGGGAGAAACACTAATTACATGGGTCAATGACTGGCTGAGTGGCAGACTTCAGAGGGTGGTAGTTAACGGTACCCTCTCTAAAACATCGGAGGTGACCAGTGGAGTACCGCAGGGCTCAGTCTTGGGCCCGCTCCTTTTCAACATATTCATAGGGGACCTAACTCAGGGACTTCAAGGTAAGATAACGTTATTCGCTGACGACGCCAAACTATGCAATATACTGAGAGACGGCAATTCACCCGATAGTATGACACAGGACCTACATTTGTTGGAGCTTTGGTCCTCGACCTGGCAGCTGGGCTTCAATGCTAAGAAATGCAAGATCATGCACCTCAACAGCAGAAATCCGTGCAGAACTTACACCTTGAATGGTGAGATCTTAGCTAGAACTTCAACAGAACGAGACTTGGGAGTGATCATCAGCGCAGACATGAAAACTGCTGATCATGTGGAGAATACTTCATCTAAGGCAAGACAGTTGTTAGGTTGCATCCGCAGGAGTTTCGTCAGCCGGAAGCCTGAAGTCATAATGCCATTATACAGAACCATGGTGAGGCCTCATTTGGAATACTGTGTGCAATTCTGGAGGCCACACTACCGAAAAGATGTGCTGAGAGTAGAGTCGGTGCAATGGATGGCCACCAGGATGGTCTCGGGGCTCAAGGATCTATCGTACGAGGAAAGGCTGAAAAATTTGCGGCTGTACTCACTTGAGGAACGTAGGGAGAGAGGAGACATGATCGAGATGTTTACCGGCCATATCGAGATGGAAGAAGAGATTCTCTTTCTCAAAGGACCCTCAGCCACAAGAGGGCATCCGCTCAAACTCAGGGGCGGGAAATTTCATGGCGACACCAGGAAATATTTCTTCACCAAGAGAGTGGTTGATCCTTGGAAAGAGCTCCCGGTGCAGGTGATCGAGGCAAACAGCGTGCAAGAATTTAAGAGCAAATGGGATACCCATGTGGGATCCCTTAGAGGGTTAAGCCAAGGGAACCTGTCACCAGGAGTGTGATCCCTAGGATAGTAGACTTGGGGGTGGGTCAGTAGAGTGGGCAGACCTGATGGGCTATGGCCCTTATCTGCCGTCATCTTCTATGTTTCTATGTAACCCAATTCACTAACCTTCCTCCCGATCCGATCCGCACCCAATCTGATCCACGCATGCAAATGAGGGGAAATGGTATGCAAATGTAGGAAGGCAGCGATTCACTAAAGAAATTCAGGTACACCGACTGGGCTGGCCGATCAAAAAAGAAGTGACTGCTGAGGACCAGTCATTCATGTCCCTGCCGACTCTCCTGCCCCTCATAAGAAGCAGTTTCTCTCCTATGGTACCCTGAAAATAGTGGAGCAAAAAGAGAATAAAAGGAAAGCAACTCCTATATCTATATCTGAGGCTCATCTCCTGCCCTCTGCTACCCTGACTCTCCTGCTCTCTGCTGCCCTTCCCTGCAGTACAAACCTGTGGGTTTAAAGCGGGGCTGCACTATGGCATGTTCTGTTCCAGAACACACTGCAGTGCAGCCTCACTTTAAACCTAAGAGTTAAAATCACAGGTTCGCGAGTAAAAGCACAAAAATTAAAAAAGAAAAGTTTTGCCATGGAGAGGAAGTGCATGCGCAGACCATCTACAGGCAAAGAAGATGGTCTGCGCATTCATCTGGATCGCTCTGCAGCAATCCTTGCAGTCGCTGTGAGGAATGCCGCCGATTGCAGTCATTTGCATAAGGAGGCTTGGTGAATTGGTTGCCTGGGAAGACTCGGCCACGGATCTGACACGGATCTATCCTTAAGATTGCTTTCCAGAGAACCTTGGTGACTTAAGTGAAGAGCAAGGTGAAAGATTTCACCAAGACAAAAAACAATGGAAGCCAGATACCAAGGAAGATGGGATGCACACATGATGGCAGACCATTGTTGCAATCTTATGTGGGATTGTCTTGGCAGACCCACTTATGAAAGTCTTACAAAAGGAGCTTCTTGTGTGTCAAATGAATGGAAAATTTATATCGTAAACTTGTGCTTTTGGTATGAAATAAGTAGATTTTCATATTGTACACTTTTCTTTTAATTTTTAATATGTTTCCTTCATGCAAAAGATATTAATTTAAATACTACATTAAAGTATCATGATTCTTTTAATGGGCAAGTAGAGTGAAGAGCGGTATATGGCACATGTTCGGTATCTCAAATACTAGAGCTGATAGGATAAAACTGGTGCCCTTTTTAGAATCAGCAGTTCAAATATACCCAGAAACAGGTCTAACATTTGAGACACAAAAATGAGTGTTGGCCAGTATCTGAGAGAGAAGTTTCTATGCATTAGTGATACCAAAATCAAGGAAGGCATCTTTGTGGGTCCTCAGATCATGGAAGCAATGAAGGACAGTGAATCTGAGAAGCTCATAGACAAGGTTGAGCTGTTGGTATAGACGTCTAATGTGGATGTCGTGCAAAACTTTCTGGGTAACAACAAGGCATCAAACTACCCTATACTGATTGGCAATGCTCAAAGACTTCGAAATGATGATGTGCAATATGTCACTAAAGATACATTTCTTACACTCCCACCTGGATTTATTCTCTGCCAATCTCAGTGACAAACATTGTGGAAAAACAGTATCAGGGGAAGTGGAGTCAAATCATGCTGGCTGGTTACTGTTGAACTTTAATCAGAGAAGCTTCCAACACTGAATATAAATGCAAATCAGCCACAAAACTATTTTGACATTGCGGAATTGACAGTCTTATCACAGTGAATGTTGTGAAATAATTCCATTAACTTACATTGGTTCTGTTTGGAGAGTGAAGTACACATCTTAGTCAAACCCTGCATGACAGAAATATTGCAAGGTTATATTCTGATTCAGGGTTGTAAATTATTAAATTAACCCAAATTTGTGGAAGAAACAAATACTTTTCTGAAATTTGTTCTCTATTTTGAGACCCCACTTACTGTTTCTGGTTTTTTGCTGGGGGATATCAATGGGCTTTATTTAAAAATTCTAGGTGTACATTAAGCAGTAGTTTGTCAGCAGCTATAATAATAATAATAATAACTTTATTCTCTTATACCGCCATAACCAAAAGTTCTAGGCATTTTATACTAAAAAGAGCTGGACAATCAGCGAAATACAATAATACAATAAAAAATACAAATACTTGTAAAATAGAATTTCAATAATAAAACTCTCATTAAGTAATAAACTTATCGAACAAAATGGTCTTAATTATTTTCCGAAAACAGCACTAGGATAACATAGCTTGCTGAATACATTTACCTAACCAAGATTGTTGCCAACCAGCTTGAAATGCTAGGGTCCTATCTAAGAAGGTTTTGTATCTATACCCATTAATTTTTGGATAAGCAAATAAGTAGAAGTTTCTAGTTTCTCTTGATGGTCTATGCAACACAAAATGAGGAAAAAGGTAAGCTGGAGACAATCCCGAAGCTGGAAAAGGCCCTTCAAGAGGATAATCTGGTAAATCCTGGACTGTGCATTCCCCTTTCTTTACTTATGCTAAATCCTTAGGAGATCAGTTGCTGGATAATCCAATGCCATCATAATTGATTCATCTTCTCATAAGTGGCAATATCCCCTTATCTCTTCTTGTTGGGCAGACTGGATGGGCCATTTGACCTTTATCTGCCATCATATTTTCAATGCTTCAATCTCAACAGCTGATTAGTTGTCACTGTGTACTGGCAACCACAGGAAGAATGTTATATAAATCGGGGTTCAGAATGTGAGCGCTTTCATATGGGCCACGTAGTTTCCATGTGGGAGACAGAAAATGGATGAGAAAGGTGATTGGAGTTTTGTCTGGGGATTTTATTTGCTTTCTTTGCATAATGCATGATAGAGCATTGTGTTTGTAGTGGAGTTGATTTGTTTATTGGAGGGGATATGATTTCTACTTTGTGCTCTCTGTTACTGTTATTTTAATGCAAAAAAAATTGTTGCATTATGTTTGTCTGATTTCATCAATTAAAAAGTTTGGAATAAAAAGAAAGGAGTTGATTTTTGAAACTGCCCACTTGGGTGCCATGCCCATGGGCACTTTCATGAATCTTGTACCTAATGTTTCTTGGGAAATTGTATGTGCCCGTTTCTTTAGGCAAACCATCCACAGATACAAAATAAGAGACATTCAGTTGGTTTTGGTAAGGGTGACATTTCAATGGAAAATAGTGTGAATAGAGATGACAATACAATGAACATGTATTATTTTTCTTCCTGACCTAAATGCATCTCTGGGAACATATCCCATAAACCAGCTTGAAGTTTATGAGCTATGGAATATTGTATGCACATTTAGCCATATTGAGGTTAGGCAGTTTCAGAACAGCTGAATTAGTAGGGTGATTGGCTTTGAAAATTGTTCTGAAAGACACAAGCTAAGTAGTAGTTCAGAAGAAAATAAAATGAAAACAAGTAGAAATTTTTCTTTGTCCATATTTTAGATTGTGTAAAGCACACAACACACGCACAACAGCAGTGCTCATAAAAAAAAAAAAACCCAACATAAAAAAACATTTAAGGGCTGGCAGGAAGAGTAGGGGCTGCTGGCTCAGCTGCGAACTGACTATTTTTTAATGGGCACTCCTGCCTTATTTTGCTTTCTTGTAGGATATGTCATGTTGCTTTTCAATTATTGCTGCTTTATCCTCCAATCTATCACCTTAGAATTAAAGTAGAGCAATGAGATTACCATAGCAACTCTTCATTAGCATGATGCCAAGAAGCACTTTCAGTTTCCAAGTGACCTGGCACCTTCACCTGAGTTGTCTTGAAGAGATTAATTCATTACAGTTCCCAGAACTCATTACATTACCACAAATGAAAGCTATTCTATATATGATGCTTATTAATGCAAAGTCTGAGCTCCAGTAGCTTTGAAAACATCACCCTAAATCCTTTTAATTAACTACCACAGGTGTCAAAGTCGGTCCTCGAGGGCCACAATCCAACTGGGTTTTCAGGATTTCCCCAATGAATATGCATGCAATCTATTAGCATACAATGAAAGCAGTGCATGCAAATAGATCTCGTGTATATTCATAAGGGGAAATCCTGAAAACCCAACTGGATTGCGGCCCTTGAGGACTGACTTTGACACCTTACTAAACAGTTGTTTGTTATCCTAAAAGTTTTTGAACTCTTCATTGTGCTGTTATATGCCATTCAGTGGGGGCGTTGTCAATGTGGGCTACCAGTAAGACAGGTTATTTTACCACAAGTCATGCTATTTTAATGCAGGGTCTCATCTTATCTAAAATAGCACAACGTGTGGAAAAATTACCCATATTAATGGCAGTCCATATTGAAAACCTCCCTCCTTATTTTGCATGTTCAATCCTTGAGATCACTGGTCAACATTATATTGATTTATTATACCCTAAGGGGCTCATAATCAAAAGAGAAAAATGTCCAAAAACTGGCCTAAGTCAGCACTTGGATGAACATTTCTCAAAAATGTCCAAGTGCCGATAATAAAACTGGGTTTTGGCCATATTTCTAAACGACCTAGGCCTTCATAGTGCCGCTGAACGACCAAAGTTAAACGGGGCATTTCGTGAGGAGTGTCGAGGGCGGGAGTTGGGCGGGATGTGGGCCAGCTTAGACTTAGTCGTACAGCATGTATAACCGAAAGTTTTACAACAGAGCCTAGACGGAACTTGAACGTTGTGAATTGGTCTAAGTCACAAAAACCCACCTAAAATCACAAGCTAAGCACTGAAACACATAAAACAGACCCCCATACACTACCCCAGTAATCAACGAACCCCTCCATAAAAATTTTTATCACAACTTTAAAATTCAGCCTTCAGACCATCATCACCTGGCCGCCTGGCATAGGAAAGCCTTGTTGTCCAGCACAGGGGCAGCTTAAGTCAAGATGGGTGGGTTAGGGACCCAAAGAGAGGAGGACCCATGCCCATAAGCCCCTATAATCACTGCATTGATACTTAAACATGTGCACTCCCCTATACACCCCCAAAACCCTTTTGTACTGGCATATAAGTGGCTCCTGCAGCCATAAGGGCTATTGGGGTGGTAGATAAGTGGGTCTAGGGGATTCTGGAGGTGGTTTGGGGGGCTCACCATAACCTATAAGGGAGCTTTAAGGAGGAGAAGCCATGGCAGCCTTTTTGTGAAGTTCACAGCAGTGCCCTGTAAGGTATACCGCTATTTAGGTGGCATGTCTGAGTGTGCAGTCCATCACTTTGCATACCCCTCCCACATCCAACAGGGCTTGTTCTAGGCGTTTTGGACTTGGACGGAAAGTTGGACAGAAATGTGGTATAAAGATGGACGATTTAATGGCTTGGACAATCAGATCGGCAGGACGTATAATTAGACGATTTTCGAAACAAAAAAAAAGTTGGACGTATCTTTCGAAAATGTGTCTTAAGCTGTTTTTTACTTTGGACGACTTGTGAGATGGACGTAAACGGACTTAGACATCTCTTTCGATTATGCCCCTCCATGCATATTCCAATATAGATATACATAGTATAAAATCACACACGAAAGAAAAACATCAAAATTTCTCTATATCATCATATTGCAGTATCTTGCTCTTATCCCTCAAATAAACCAGGAACAACCTTCAAAAAAGGCAAACCCAAATAATTATGTTTTCAAGAAGTTCTTGAACTGCCCTATAATACTGCACAAGAGTAAATTCCCCTCTAACTTATTCCACAAACAAGGACTAGCTATCAAAAAGGTCTATATATCAGCATAATATATTCTGACAGATCTCTGTCAATAGCTGCATACTGTTCTCTAACCTTAAACATCACCTCAGCTGATAATGTAAAATCACGTGGGACAAACGGTATCTTCTTTAACACTATGGGCTCCTTTTACGAAGCCGCGTTAGTAATAGCGTGCACTAAACTGCCGGCCTTGCTAGACGCTAACGCCAGCATTGAGCTGGTGTTAGTTCTAGCCGCGTAGCGTGGGTTTAGCGTGCGCTAAAAAGCTGCATGCGCTAAAAACGCTAACGCGGCTTCGTAAAAGGAGCCCTATATGACGAAGAAGCATCAGGACCTTATACTCAACCCGAATTGCACTGGTAACCAGTGCAGCAGCTTTAAAATCAGGCTAATTGTATAAATCCAGTATTCCCCACTATAAGCCGCGCTGCTACATTCTGAATTACTTGCAATGCTGTGACTCGACATGCTGCCATTTCTAAAAAACAGTAATCAATTTCACCAGCACCATGGATTGCAGCACTGTCTAAAGTCATGAGAATTGAGAGGAACATCAATGAAATGCTTCATGAGACATTAAAGATTTCCAGCAATAAGGAAGAAGAGGCCATGTTTGAGGGAGGACAGCTAGATTTAGATTACAGGACCCTCAGGATCAACATTGAATATCGTATCTTCATTATATGTCAGTTTTTCATATGTTCTACTCCAGGGGTCAAACTCAATCACAATAAGGGGGCCGAAATCCAGAACACTGGCTAAGTCATGGGCCAAACCCCACCCAATCTCCACCCCAGACCCCGCCCCCATAATAATACTAATTATAACACCATTTTTTCCATTCATTTTTCATATTTACACACACAATATAATCTTAGTAACACATAATGGTAATGGTTAACCACAAAATTAAACTACACAAAACACACTGTATAGTTCTCAACATTCATTCCTACCAGAACACAGATAACCCCTATGCAAATACGGGACCAAAAACTAAAAGTACTAATATATTTAAATAAAACACACCCTAAGATTCAAGATTCTACATGCAGTACAACCCCCAGAGAAAAAGAAACCAATGTATTTCTTCCTGAGCAGTGCAAAAGATAGACAGCAGATTAAAATGCTCAAAATTGACACAATTCAAACACTAACTTGAAAATAAAACCATTCCCCCTACCTTTGTTGTCTCCCTATATGTTGTGCCTCCTTCCATTGGGTGTCTAACCTTCTGGCCAGCTCCAACCTGGCTGTTTTATGTGGTCTGCGGTCCAATGCCCTCAGGTGTCATCTTGTGTCCGGTTCCCTCCTCCTCATAGCCCTAGTGTGCACGGAGCCGTGTGCAGCAGCTCCTCGTGTGTCCTGCACTTGAACTGGAAGCCTTCTCTCTGACGTTGCAATGTCAGAGGGAATGCTTCTTGATGAGGTGTGGGACGCACGAGGAGCCACTGCATGCTGTGAGGAGGAGGGAGCCGGCTACAAGGTAAAACTGGGGGCATTGGACCGCGGGCCGCATAAAACGACCAGGCAGGCCGGATTTGGCCCGCAGGCCTTGAGTTTGACACCTGTGTTCTACTCTATAAGACAGACTTAAAATCTCAATATATATACTTTGGAGGAAAGGCGGGAGAGGCGGGCTAGGATAAAGATGTTTAAATACCTACATAGCATAAATGCACATGAGGTGAGTCTCTTTCAATAGAAAGAAAACTCAGGAATGAGGGTGCTTAGGATGAAGGTGAAAGGGGATAGATTCAGAAGTAACCTCAGAAAATACTTTTTCAAGGAAATGGTGGTGAATGCTTGGAATGACCTCCTGATGGAAGTGGTGGAAACAAAAAAATATATTGAATTCAAAACATCTTTGGACTATTATGTTGGATCTCTAAGGGAGAGGAGGGTATAGTAGATGGCATGGTTAGGCAAACTAGATAGTAGACTAGGTAGACCATATTGCTTTATCTGCCTTAATTTTTCTATGTTTCTATGTCATATGAGGATAACATTGGTTTTAAACGACTTAAATGAAATTAAAATGCAGACAACCATAGTTGCATTTTAAGTTTACAATCTGTTATCTCATGATTTTCTTCTTATCTTTCCCATCGCACTTTTAGTGTAAGCTCTAGAGCAGGGATACCCAAAAAGTCATAACAGGCCAGCAGCGACTGCAGAAGCGCTGGGCCCACCAGCCTTCCCCCTGATGTCACGTCAATTCTGACATCGGAGAGGAAGTTCCGGGCCAGCCAATTGCTGCCTGGCTGGCCCGGAATTTCCTCTCCGATGTCAGAATTCACATCGAGGGGGGGGGGGGGAGAGGGCTGGTGGGCCCAGCGCTTCTGCAGTCACTGCTGGCCTGTTGTGGCATCGGGAAACATGGAGAACTGGGCGGCAACGGCGGCTTAGGGGCCTGTTCCCAGACAGTTGCGGTGGCAGGGAGAAAGAAAGGACAGACAGAGAGAAAGAAAGAAAGACAGACAGAAAGAAAGGGGGGCAGGGAGAGAGAAAGAAAGAAAGGGGAGGGGGAAGGGAGAGAGGAAGAAAAAGTTGGGGGAGGGAATGGAGTGTGTCGGGTGGCAGGGGGCGGGCAGGCAGGGAGAGGAAGAAAATGTTGGAATCATGGAAGGACAGAGATATTGATTTGGAAATGGAATGAGGTCTGGAGGAGAGGAAGAATGCAGGAGGCAGAAAAAGGGAAGAAATATTGGATGCACAGTCAGAAGAAGAAAGTGCAACCAGAGACTCATGAAATCACCAGAAAACAAAGGTAGAAAAATGATTTTATTTTCAATTTAGTGATCAAAATGTGTCCATTTTGAGAATTTATATCTGCAGTCTATATTTTGCACTATGGCCTCCTTTTACTAAAGTGCAATAGCGGTTTCTAGGGCAGAGAGCTTATGAGCATCGAGAGGAGTGCGGGGCATTCAGCGCAGCTACCTGTGCTAAAAACCGCTATTGCAGTTTAATAAAAAGGGAGGGGGTATATTTGACCATTTTTGTATAGTTGTTACTCAGGTGACATTGCATATTTTAAAGTCATCTGCCTTGACCTCTTTGAAAAAAAACCCAAATATAAATGATAATTAACATTTTCTCTGCATACAGTGTGCTTTGTGTTTTTTTAAATTTTATTGTTGGTAGATCATTTTGACTTGGTCATTTTAAAAGTAGCTCGCAATCCAAAAAAGTGTGGGCATCCCTGTTCTAGAGGATCCTCATCTGTCACCATTTTGCTATTGGTCAGTGTACCTCAGGACTCTGTCCTGGGACCTCTTCTTTTTTCTTTTTCTTACTGATTAGTACCGTATATATTCAAATATAGGATGAGCTTTTTGTGCCAAAAAAATGGCCCCAAAATTGGGGTCACGTCCTATATTTGGGTCATCACCCAACCCCCTCCCTGACTTAATGCAGGCCTCTGATAGGCCAGGTCAGGAGAGATCCCTCCCATCTCCCGGTCTGGCCGATGCAAATAATTTTGTTACCCCCCTCCCCCCACGTACCTTTCAGGTTACCCCCGGTACCTTTTTAGTTATCCCTGGTGGTCCAGCGGTGTATGGGCAGGACCGCACTCCTGCCCTGCGCACCTCCTTCGACTCGCTGATCAGGGCTCAGGGCTCGCGGCACACAGACACGCAGGAGCGAGCTTCATAAGCTCCCACGCGCTCTGCATTGCTAGCAGAATGGCTGCACCGATTCTCATGAGAGTCATGGGACCTGGCAACAGCCATTCTGCTAGCAGCGCAGGGCCAGTGGGAGCTTGAGAAGCTTGCTCCTGCGTGCCTGTGTGCCACGAGTCCTGAGCCCTGATCAGTGAGTCAAAGGAGGTGTGCAGGGCAGGAGTGCGGTCCTGCCCATATACCACTGGACCACCAGGGATAACTAAAAAGGTAAGTGGGGGGGGGGGGGGGGGAGATAAAAAATAATTTGCATCGGCTGGGCCGGAAGATGGGAGGGATCTCTCCAGTCCTGGCCCGGCCTACCACTAGACCACCAGAGGTGGAAGAGAAGGTGGGACAGGGTGCAGAGCCTAGCAGGGAGGGGAGACAGGGTGCAGTGCAAACCCGTTAAGTAGTGAGGGGGGCTAGCTGCATAGCCTGGCTGGGGGGGGGAGGGGAGGGCTGGCTGCATAGCCTGGTAGGGCAGGGAGGGAAGGGGGCTGGGTGCAGAGCTTTGCAGGGCATTAAGGGAAGGGGTCTGAGTGCAGAGCCTGGCAGGGGAGGGCATGAGGGAGAGGACACTGGGTGCAGGGCATGGCACTTGAATATTAAGCCCCCGTCTTATATTCAAGTCAACAATTTTTCCTCCTTTTTGGGGGGAAAATGGGGGTCTTGGCTTATATTCAGATTGACTTATATTTGAGTATATACAGTAATACTTTGTAAGCTCTTCTGTTCATGTCCACTCTCTCTCTCTTAGCCCTGTTCCCCTCTGGTCCAGCCTGCACTCTAAAATAAATGCTTTCCTCTGCTTTGTTTCAGGAATGACTGCAGAGTTAGCTCTCCAGCCCCCATTTCTCTTGCTGCCTAACTCTTACCCTTTCCATCACTGCCTCTGGCTGGCTTACTGTAGCCCATCCCAAACAAGCCTACTAGCATTGCTTTTTATTTAATCCCAGCCCTTTCTGGGCAGCGCGTGCCGCTGGTGCGTGAGCAAATGCTCCTTAGTGTGCTCCTTCGTGCACCTCTTGAGGGCACCTCCCTTTTCTTACTTCCATACTTTTTATATGATTGTTTCCTTTCTCTATTCCTGTCCTTATGGCCTTATGGCTCCAATTCACTTTCTGCTTCTCATACTCACTCTCCCTCTCAAAGAAAAGAAGAAAGGAGGAGGAAAACAACCTCTCCTCTTCCCCTAACACAGGATCTTTTATATCTTTTTTATATCTTGAGCTATACCCTTATTTGAATGAAAAGTCCCACAAATTTCATGTTCTTGTGTCCTAAGGCAAACTGATGATGCAGTCTTCTGGTGGGGTGTAAGAGAACTCTCACACCTGGCCCTTTCTTATTGGTCTAGGTTGGCTCTACCCCTGCAATCCCTCTATTCTTTGGGTACTTGAATCAATATGTCATGCTCCATCTCTAGCAGAATTCAAATCCAAGCTAAAAGCCCACTTTTTTTAAAAACTCCTTTCAACTCTTAACTCCCACTCACTGCTGTCAGATACCTACACCCATTGTATCATTTCCTCTACCAGAATCTTTCCAACCCTGAGATATCATGTCTGTCTGTCCAAATTAGTTTGTAAGCTCTTTTGAGCAGGGACCCTCTATTGTTTGTTAAATGTACAGCACTGCGTATGTCTTTCAGTGCTATAGAAATGATAAATAGTAGAAGTAGTAACTTATTGGTCCAGCTCAACACAGACCATCAGCCCTGTCCCAGAAATTATTAGCTTATCTAGATCACTATGAGTTTTATAACCTCAGATACCATGTCATCTACAGGGGACAGAGTCATGTCATCCATCCTGCAACATATATCTTACATTGGCTATGCCTCAGTTCTTCTCAAACATGTACTGTATGGAGTTCCAATTCAAAAAGAGTGATTTGGAAAAAATAACTGAATAGCAATCAAAGGTGAATGCCATCCTGAAAAAAAAAAAAAAAACCCAACTAGGCTTACCACATAAGCCTTTCAGATATCTCAGAGAGAGACCACATCCCTATCTGCCATTTTTAAATTAATGTCTATTCCTCTGCTATCCCAAAATTCATATAAAAACATATTTAAGAAATTTAGACCTAACAACTTAAACAGCCAGGCCTGTGTGTGATCAGCTGGTTCCAAAAGTATATTGTTCCAACATACAATATATATTGTCCATAAAATCCTGTTTGTGTTGTTTTCCATGAGTCCTGAAAGAGTGTTTTGACCCCTGAAGCAGGCACATCTTTTGCTGAAACACAGTGCCATGTTGGGTCTCCTGTATTTACTTGTTTTTCTAGATTTATACAATAAATATGTCAGTTGGCTACTTGGAAGTCTGTTGTTCATCTCTACTTTTTTCATCACGTTTTCCAGTGGGGTTTTCACTGTGGATTTGGTTGCAAGTCACTTAGACCTCTATTGCCTTGGGTACAAAATTAGACAGGGAAATACCTAGTGAATTTGAATGTCACTCACCTTGAGCTACCACAGAAAAAGGTGTGAGCCAAATCCAAACATATAAATAAGAATAAAAATGTACATCGGATTGTTCCTGCATATGCTTTGCTATGTATCTATGGTGGCCAGCTTAGCGGAGTGCACTTTATATGTGTAATAATGGGTTTCATATGTCGAAAGCCTTTCTAAAATTATCTACCAGATTGACAACCTATGAAATGGAATGTTTGGTTTTTGGTTTTCTGTTGTAGGTGTTACCTTTGGCCCATGTTAGTGGCAACAGAAATCTCATCACATTAGTTAATCCCCAGGCTGTGAACCTTGAGAACTATAAACAGAAACTGGTGCAGGTCATCAAGTCTTATAAACGGTAAGCTTGTTTTCTTGAAAGCATTCTTTACCATAATGAAACTGCTTTTATTTTCTAGTTACAATTATGCAGAGTGAGGTTGAATGCAATCGAAGTTTGATTGGGTGGTAATGGAAGAAAGCACTTTTAGCATGTAAAGCTTGTTTTGCACACACAAATGGGCAATTCCCTGGCTGCATATGCTCATAAAAAGTATATACAAGGCAAGATGATTTTCATCAGCAGCCAGCTCTCTTTGGGACCCTTTTACTAAAGATGTGGCAAAAGTAGCCTTAATTCGCCCCTTCTATGGGTCTTTCCCACATAAGACAACTTTTGCAACAACTGGAAAATAGCTGATATCCCCATTTTCTGAATTAATGACCCCGCACTAATTTTTCCCTTAGCACACAGCCATTTAAAAAAAAAAAACTTACTGTGTGAGCCCCTACCACCATCTGTTTTGTAGGCACAAAACCGATTTCTTTTGAGATTTGTAATTTATTAAGTCACTAGGACACCAGCATGAGTTGATGGCACCGAACAACAACAAGGACCCCTGTACTAACTGTGCTAATGAATTAGCATATGGCAATGCCTCATATGCTAACTGATTAGCCCTGTCATGCTCACTTTCCAAACCCCTAACACACCCTTTCCTAGAAAATCTAAAAACTTTTTTAGCACGTGGTTTGCATGCGCAAATTGGTCATTTTACTGTGGGATGCCAGTGCATGTTCCAGTTAGGCTTTACTACAGTTTAGTAAAAGAACCATTTATCTCTTTTATATGTGAAAATATTTTTTGCGTACTTTAAGAAGAAAGATGCTTTATACTTTTGATATATAGTTTATATCAGGGGTCTCAAAGTCCCTCCTTGAGGGCCACAGTCCAGTCGGGTTTTCAAGATTTCTCCAATGAATATGCATGAAATCTATGTGCATGCACTGCTTTTAATGCATATTCATTGGGGAAATCCTGAAAACCTGACTGGAGGGCTTCAATGGCTGGGAGGGTGTAGATGGGCTGGAGTAAGTCTTAACAGAGATTTCGGCAGTTGGAACCCAAGCACAGTACCGGGTAAAGCTTTGGATTCTCGCCCAGAAATAGCTAAGAAGAAAAAAAAAAAAAAAAATTTAAATTGAATCAGGTTGGGCAGACTGGATGGACCATTCGGGTCTTTATCTGCCGTCATCTACTATGTTACTATGTTATATGTACACACACATATACAGCTCCTTTTATCAAGCTGCGCTAGAGGTTTTTAGCATGGGTTGGCACGGTAAGTATTCCAATGCTCATGAAAAAGTGAATAAACTGGTCAGCGGCCATTTCTGGCCAATTAAATTTGCTTTGACTATCAACCAAAAAGAGTTTAAAAAAAACAACACACAAGGAACATGTGCACTTGTACACAATCATGTAGGCATTCACAGAGGTATAGACTGCAGAATATAAACAGGGTTGCAATTCACATGTGCAGTTATAGAATGTTTGAACATGTGTAGTGTACCCCCACATAGTTGCACCTTTTTCAGAGGACAGTAATAGTAATTGGGGGACAGAGCACCCTGGGCACCATCTTTGGGGGTGCCAGTGCTGGTGCCTCTTCTACCCCCCCCACCCGAATACCTGTGACAAGGTGGAGTTCCTGTCACTGACCAGTGGAGGGAGCTTGAGCAGTAGAAAAGAGTTGGGCAGACTGGATGGACCATTCGGGTCTTTATCTGCCGTCATCTACTATGTTACTATGAGTTAATTTACATAATATCCTGCAAAGGCTGACAGGAGCTGTCCACACCCTGAGGGAATGTGGTTCTGAAAAGAGCAAAGAGCTGGGAAAATCAGAAGCTCTTTCGGGAGAAATTCTGGCCTCTGGCCTAGTCTTCGGTAAGTTTGTTAGACCAGCCTGCCCAATAGACCTTGGGGCTGACCAGGAAGGTATCACCGGGTTGATGACCGGCAGAGGGCTTGATGGTGGTGTGAGAGATCAGGGGAGTGAGTGATAGAAGAGTTCTCACAGAGAGTGGCTGAGGAGCTTGAAGAATTCTTCAGGGAGACCAAGTGATTGAGTGACAGGAGAAATCTTCATGAAGAGAACCAGAGAGTCCTCAGTGTGTATGTCTGGAATAAGATGACTGAGGAGCTGGTCCTCAGTGCGTGCATCCAGGAGAAGACAACTGAGCGACTAGAGAAGAGGGTCTGGAAGAAGGAGTAGCCGTAGAGCCTGCAGCCCAGACGGGACTCAGGCTTGATGACCGGCGGTGGGACCGATGAAGTTTCCAGGACTCGTGGGGACCCAAGAGGCCAGGGAGTGTAGAGAAGAGTATTTGGAAGAAGGAATAGCCAGAAGGCCTGGTAGAGCCTGAAGCCCAGATGGGGCTCAGGCATGATGACCAGCAGTGAGACTGATGAAGTTTCCAGGATCCATGGGGACCCAAGAGGCCAGAGAATGTAGGGACCGGTGGTGGCCAGACAAGAAGAGCTAGAAGAGTCCAAAGTCCAAGGTTGAGGGGGGTCTGGCAAGTGACTCGCGGTGGGACTGGTGGTGACCATCGGAGAGACTGATAATGGCACTGGAAGCTTCCAGAAGAGCCCAAGAAAAAGCAGCCTGACAGACCCGGAAAAATGTTGGCCAGCAGAGGGACCAGTGGGTCTGGTGGTGACCAGCGGAGAGATCGGTACTGGTACCAGAAGCTGCCAGAAGGCCCAGAGGGTCAATGAAGGGTTGGGAGAGGACCTAGAAGCACCTGAAAGAACCGTGGCATCCAGGGAGGACTTGGTGATGACCAGGAGGGTCTGGAGGAACCTGGTGAGGAGTTTTAAGAATGTGTGAATGATGTGGTGTTAACTGTTGTATTTTAACAGTCTCAGTGAAGCACGAGGCAGACTGGAGAGTACTTGGGAACAGATGTGTGATGAATATTGACCACTCAGTCCGATCACATGATGACAATACCTCTTGAAATGTTCACCGGTGTGAGCAGCATCTTCCACCTACTATTTGCACCGGCCTCAGCTCTCTTCTGACATCACTTCCTGCTGTAGACAATTCCTGGTCATCACTGAGTCCTCCCTGACTCTAATTCTTCTCCGGGTCCTCTCCAGCCTGTCATTGGCCCTCCAGGTCTTTGGGTATCTTCCAGTATTTATCAATCTCTCTACTAGTCGCCACTGGCCCCGCCAGTCCCTCACCAGTCACCATCAACCTAGGATCTCAAACTGTTCTTACTACTTGTGGGTCACTGCCAGTTCTCTGATCCCTGGCCTTTTGGCTCCCCATGGGTCCTGGACATTCTTCACCGTTTCTCCAGTAGAGTTTGAGCCCCTCTGGACTCTAAGCTCTACTGGGCTGTCCAGCTACTCCTTCCAGACCCACTCCCAGTCACTCAGTCATTTTTTCCTGGACACATGCCCTGAGGACTCACCCTGATGACTCCTTCCAGTTGCTCATTCTCCTGGTCACTCACACAATTCCATCAGGCCCTCTGCAGCCCTCAAGCTTGAGCCCCCCTGGACTCCAAGCTCTACTGGGCAGGCCGGTATATCAAGCATACCAGGTATATCAGGCCAGGCCGGTATATCAGGCCGAAGCCAGCATTCCTCCCCTCGAGGGTTGCTTGGCTCTCTGGCTCTGGAACTGCCCTTTACAGCACCCTACTTCACTCAGGGTGAGTGGAAAGCTCTCGGGAGTCTTTGCAGGATCTTATGCAAATTAGGACCTTCTATCTGCTGCTAAGGCTTCTCCCTGCTGGCCTATGACAGGAACTTCACCCTGTCACACTGACCCACAGAAGTTACTATTCTGAATTACACACATTTATTGCAATCTTACTCTTACCTATATCCTAGAATGATCACTTGCTTATTGTATCATAATCTCATAATTCCATTGCATACCTCTGTGCACTTTGAGGAAATAAGGCTAACTACCTTTACAGTTGTAGTCTCATAAATTCTTTGAGCAGGTATCAATTTGTATACCATGGGGCTGGTTTAGTCCTATTTTGCCTTTATATAACAGCCTTAAAGAAGTGCCCTTTTATAAAACTGGTCCCGTAACAAGAGAGAAGGCATATTAATGAATCGGAGCATAAACACAGCTCTGCATATATATGCCATATTAATCACTAGGAAACAAGAGTTCAGAAAATGAAACAGTAATAAATTATTTTTTATGCCACAAATAATTCATATTCGGTATTCATGTTATGGATCAAGTCCTGAATAATATCCACATGTTAACATATTTTAAGAATTAAAGAAAAAGATGATGACATAATTAAAGAAATTAAAATGTTAGCAATGCCCTAGTGAACAGCTATAGCTCTGTTCAAAATAGTCAAGCATAATGTAAGAGACAGTCAAAACAGACCTTTCCCCTATTCTCTTTAACATCTACATGTCCTCCCTGAAACTCTTTCAACTATCCTCCCTGGAAACAATCTACACTTATGCAGATGACATCCTTGTCCTCCTTGAGACTGACCAGAACCTCACCAACCTCCAAGAAAACATTACAGCTTGCATAATGAGACTCCGTGCCTGGTCCCTCTCGGTAAAGATGAAACTAAACGAATCTAAAACAAAACTACTCTGGCTCGGCCCAAAATTCGAACACCTGCCCACACTTTTCACACTACCCACAGGCGATAAACTACAGCTCGAGTTCTCATGCAAGGTCCTTGGTATCACTATCGATTCCTCTCTCTCCCTCAATGACCACCTCAACTCCTTGGCAAAATCATGCTTTTTCAGCCTTCACATGCTGAGGAAAGCTAGATCCTACTTCAGCCAACAACACTTTGCCATCCTTGTCCAATCCATCATCCTCTCCAAACTAGATTACTGCAATCTAGATTACTTAAATCTATCAAAAAAAAGTATTCTAAGACTCCAGCTAATCCAGAATACTGCAGCCAAACTGATCTTCTCAAAACGCAAGTCTGACCATGCCTCCCCACTCCTTGCCAAACTTCATTGGCTCCCAATAATCTCCAGAAACCATTTCAAATGTTCCTGCCTGGCTTTCAAGATCATTCACGGAATCCTGCCTCCTTTTATCCCACTGTCTTTCAACTCCTCCAGTCCCAACTCCTCCAGAACTGCCCAAAGGCTTAAACTAGCCTTCCCCTCTCCACGCGGCATCCACTATTCAGGCAAACTGGGAAAATCCCTTCTCTTCAAAATCACAGGTCTTTGGAACGACCTCACCACCCCGCTGCGGAACCTGAGCTCCCTTCAGTTATTCCACAAACAACTGAAAACCTGGCTTTTCAGCAAATTGTAGCTCTATCCTTCCCCCCTTTCTCTCCCCCCTTCTACACATAAGTTCATGTAATCCTTTTTTCTTCTTCTCTACCCACTATTTTAAGTTCTTGTAAACTGTGTCGAGCTCCATTCTCATGGAGATGATGCGGTATATAAACTTAAGGTTTAGATTAGATTAGATTAGGAGAAAGCAGCAAAACACAAATAATTCCCTGAAGAACTGGAGATTTTTTTAAAACTTTGTATTTCTTTATGTCATCACTGAAACTCATTGCATCTTTTAAAGTGGATTTGGAGATATAAAGCACTTAGACTCACAAAGTTCCATAGGTTATTATGTAACTTTGCAAGCATAAGTGCTTTGAAAATGAGCCCCTTGATAAACAAGGTCAGTATGAATATATGGGTGCTGACTAATATGAATATGGAGAATGCTGAATTTCTCAGTTTGTCATAAGTGCAGTGCTAGGCACAGAGAACTTATTATTTAAGTGTTTCTAGGCACAGAGTTGATGGAACATGATACAATATATTGGGCAATGAGTAGATGTCAATAGATCAAAGCAGAAATTCTCAACACAGTCCTTGGTCAGGTTTTCAGGATACCGATAATGAATATGCAAATCTCTCTCATGCATATTCATTGTGGATGTGGGATTGAAACCACTGGACCAGAGCAATTTGATGAAGCATATAGATACAATACTTGAACTAGCAGAGGAGATTTAATTAAATTTAATGTATTCATTTACATTCTGCCCTTCTAAACCCAACAATCCATTCAGTGATTTAAAAAATAAAATATTTAGGTATGTATTAAAATTTTAATCATTTGTGTCACACTACCAGGTGTATATGCAGCACTTTGAAGCTTATAATCTGATAAAACAGATTAATGAACAATAATGCACTAATATGTCAATAAATTCATTTAAGTAGCACAAATATGTAACATTGAATCAAACCATAAACAGAAAACCCTAACCTTGCATATAATAGAAGCAGTAGCCATATCAAAAGAATTAGATATTAACATTTGAAAATGTGTCTCCAAAATGATATCAAAATCATCATAATATTCCTCTATTTGTCTCTGCTGTAGTCTAGAGCACTATTGTCCTAAGAACCTATGGCCCTTATTTTAGAAGTTCTATTTGTGTTTGGCCTCTGAAAACTGGCATTTAGACATCAATATTGCATGGATCATGATTTTTTAAAGTCAGATATGGATATGTAAAATTGCAGTAAGGAGATGTGGTCTGGGCATGTTTTAGGTGGGACTAGTGAGAAGCCAAAATATGGACTTCCAACTTCAGAAAGAGAAGGAACATCTATGTCCAAAAAGATGGACCTAAGACTTGGCATGTCCAGGTTACAGAAAAGTGCTCTGATTGTGCAACTGTTCACTGGAGAGATTAAGGCAATCCTCAATCTCACAGTGGTTGCTGTCTTTCTGTCTCACCTGAATTTGAAACTATAAAGGCTGTATGACAGCTTCAGAAATCATGAATGTTCATGTACTAAATTTATTTTTAAAATTGACATCATAATAGATCTTCATGCAGAGTTCTAGAACAGCCTAATAGTTAGTGCAAATGGCTGAGAACCAAGGAATATATCAGCTCTTTGTGATTTAATAGTGATTAAAAAAATCTTAATCCATAAAAAATATAACTCCAGTAAATTTGTAACAAAAAATAGTAAGAATGTGTTGCAGCAGTATAGAAAAACAGCAGCCACTTATTAAATAGAATCATATAAAAAATGTAAATACATACCAAATGGATTATGATTCTTTTTATGGGCAGCTGACATTTTTCTATGCTAATGAAACATATATTCTTATGTTTTTCATTAAGGTTTTACAATAGTTATGGCTTTATGGATTTAAATTTTTTTAGATTGAATTGCTATGTATTCATTTTATTTTTTAATTATTTATAATTATATTTATATGGTTTTATGTTTGTTTTTCATTTCTTTATCAATTAACCCCTGATGCAGCCTTCATGTAAAACATGACCATATTGGGTTTTATTCTTGACTTTTGAATTATTTCTGGATAAACATGACAGTTTTTATCTGGTTTCTGACTTATTATATTTTAGTGCAGTTTCGTTATTTTCTCCACTTGACCAGTCATAGCGCCAGCCTCTCCTATGCAATCGTAGAACTGTCCTACAGTAGACTAAATCACTAATGCCATGTTTCAGACTGGTTTCCTGTGGCAGTTTTCCAAAGCTGCTTTCTTTCAGGAATGGTGATTAATTTGGATGGCATTTAATCTGGCCTGTTGCTTAGTGAAGATTGCTAGGTGCTGGATTAAGATCTCTGCTGAAATCCTAGTAGTGATTGCTGTAAGGCCCCTCAGTGACCCTGAAGTAATCATATTGCCACTTGATGGAAGTTTCTATTTTCTCATCTCTTTATGCAGATGGTAATTTCATAGTTGAGTGATGAATATGCAGTCCGACACCGCTATGCTCTCAGAATACAAATCACCCCAGATATGTCCTTCAACATGATATTCTGTTTATTTTTTGTTATGATAATGAACCATGCTTAATTTATTCCTTCATTGGTCTCATAAATTATATTATTTTTAAATAGGCGCTTAAATCTAATTGTTTGGAGAGCATTATCTCAGGAGGAAAGAGATAGGTAAGTTCTTACATCTTTGTTTTCTGAAACTTGAAATTAAAATAATGAACACATCAAACTAGTTGTACTGTGGGTACAATTTGATAGTATTTCATCACTTTAAGTAAACTGTGAGGGTAATTTTCAAAGTCACTGAGAAAGGTAAATTACGATTTACCTTCCTAAACCAGCTGTCTGAAAATTGCCCTCAATTCACCAAAAACATGAGGGCTGATTACAGCTTGCATAATTTTAGTCATACTTAGAGGGGATGTTCCCAGGAGCATGCTTAAATCAGACAAGAAAAGTACAAATGTAGATGGCAAAAATCTACTCACAGAAAAAGTGGGTGCAAATGGCCATGTGGAATATGTACCCATGGCAGCTGCATAGCAAAATCACATGTATAAAACGCCAGTATAAAAAGTCTGCATGATCTTTATTCCAATGTAGACAGAAAATCGCTCCTCCCTCTGTACATCCTTCCCTTATATGCTTGTACTGTATCATTTAAAGAGATCTGGCCACACACCCTGGTTAGAGTAAAATGAGTATGGACAGTGGTAGAATCACCACTAGGAAAATAAGCACCTATGGGAAATGAACAGAATTAACATGAGAAGGCCTTCCTCTATCTTGACTTCAAAATATTCTTCCAGACAGAGGTGTTCTAATCAATAGTAAGTATCTGGAAGACCAAGCTTTGCTCGGGAAAGTGAGGTGAGTGATTATCAATAAGCTACATAGGAGACAGGACCAATAGGTTATAAGATATCAACCTTAAGTCGCACTCTTCCCTGCAGCATATTACATTACATTATATTAGTGATTTCTATTCTGCCTTTACCTTGCAATTCAAGGCGGATTACATAAGAATTATTAAGATATTAAGAAGTACATATTGTTAAGATATTAAGAAGTACTTAGGGAATAGTTTGAACATTTTCTGGTTTGCTAAGGAGTAGTTGGTATTCCAAGAGGAGTTCGGAGTTTGTTTGGTTTCGTTATATTGGTTTTATGTATTTTTTGAAGAGTGGGGTTTTTGTTTCTTTTTTGAAGGTTTTGTAGTCTGTGGTTGAAGTCAGCAGATCGGTGAGTTGTTGGTCCAGTTTCGCTGCTCTGGTGGACAGTATGTTGTCATACATTTTTCTTTGTTTGACATTTTTGGTTGGTAGGTGTGTGAATATTGTGTGGGTTCTCCTGTGTCTGGTTGAGGTGGATTGAGTTAGTCTATTGTTCTAGTAGGTAGGGCTGTCTCCGTTTATAGCTTTGAATAGTAGGCAGTGGAATTTGAAGTGCTCTCTGGCTTGTATTGGGAGCCAGTGTGAGTCATGGTATGCCTCTGTGATGTGGTCGTATTTTTTTCAGTGAATAGATAAGTCGTAGGGCTGTGTTTTGTATTGTTTGAAGTTGTTTTATTGCAATTGCTGGGCAGGGGAGATATAGTATGTTGCAGTAGTCTATTAGGTCAAGGATCAGTGATTGAACCACGAATGGGATTGAGGCTATGGGTCTGTAGTTGGATGATTGGTCCGTTGCTCCTTTGGGGTATTTTAGGATCGGAGATATGATGATTTTGTTGAGGTCTTGTGGGAACTGGCCATCTGTGAGTAGAATTTGTATCCATTGTAGGAGTAGAGTGCGGAATAGCCAATGGAGGTTTTCTATTCCACACTCTACTCCTACAATGGATACAAATTCTACTCACAGATGGTTGACTAAATTTCCTTAAGAATGTCTGACCAGTGGGTTGCAGTTATCTTCGTATCACTGTCCATGCCTTCCCACACAGCTTGCATTCACTTCAGCTCTGTTCTCCCTTTTACATTTCATATCTCTTCCTTCAGCCTCTCTCCCCTGACAACCCCTTACCTACAGTTTTCTGATTTTGATGTTTTTAACGGTTTCCAGGGATGTAGACAGGTTTCTAGCCTCCAAAAACTCCTTCCCAGAATTTTTTACCCTTTAGGGGGATTCCTCTTTGCCATGGTGGCCATCTTGGATTTTCCTGATTTTGGATAAAAGCCTCCATCTGTCTCAAAAAACCCTCGATTTGGTTTTAAAATACTTGGGATGGACTCCTTCAGTGGATTTACCCCTATCATGCCAGATTTGTGATGGATGGCTGACTAAACAGCGGCCATGTGCTGTGTGCCACAGGGCACGTGAGGGAGGGGCAGGAGCCATGGGCTTAGCCCCATCTGGCACCCTTAAGGCTGAAGGATCATAGAAAGCCCCTTGTATAGGGAAAAGAACCCCTCCAAAGCCTTGGAATAGAGCATATGTGAAGCGCAGGTACTTGGATGCTGTAGAGCCCAGGAAATGTCAAAGTGAAGACTGGAATGGTCGCTAGTCAAGGATTTACCCCAAATTTTGTCAGTTTATTGTAGAAAGCTTACTTATACAGTTGAAGGTCTTTCACAGCAGTTGAGGGGGGCAATGCTGGTTGCGCAAGGGAACGTGTCATCTCTAAGGGTGCTTGCTTCAGCAAAAATTCCTGATCAGGAGCTAGAGAAACAGTTTGAAAATGACTAGGGGCACTGGAAGTCAGATTCTATGCCTTTACTGTCCCAGAGTGAATCTTCTGGAGGATTTGGGGTCACAAATGTAGACTGGAGGCCAGGAGACTGTAATCCCTCTTGAGCAAGGGAAAGACCCGCCTATTTAAAGTGATGGTGATGCTGGATCTTATCCTAGAGTCACTGCAAGAGTTAAACTTGGGGGTTCAAGGATCCAAGATGGCCACCGCTAGCTAACTGCTGCTAGGATGCCCTCAACTTTGCACCTTTACCTCGGATAAGAAATGCTGAAAAGAAGGGGGATAAGCACTGGTGCTGCCTCCCGACGCTCGGTACCCCCATCGGCTACAATCGACGGTTTCCTACGGTGACTGCAATGAGAACAAGAATCGCCAGGGACATGCCCGCTGGGAACGCCGCCAGAGAGTAGCACTGCAGCGAATACCTTAGGACTTGACATCTCTCTGAGCTCTGACGTACGGACGCCACCTCTCCAGCCGCAGCTGCAGGCAGCCAGCTCACCGCGAGATCAGAGTGCAGCCGGACAGGAAGTACTCTCTTCTCGAGAGGCTAGCATGTTGGAGGGCTCGCTGAATGGAACACCTCAGAGAGATTTACTCTCACTACATGATCCTGCGACCGGGACATCTAGTGTTGAAGAAAGACAAGGCTCCATTGAGGTAAACCAGCCCCAAGAACAGACTCTAACCACACAAGCACATTTATTCTCAGTGGTTAAACCTCCACAAGTCACATTAGAAGCTCTTTGGGACTTGGTGGTGAATTTGGGGAATACCCTAAATCCTCAAATAAAAAATTTGGATAGAGAAATAAAAGTACAGAAAGAAAAAATTAACTCTTTAAAACAAGATTTATCTTTGTTAAAGCAGGAAACCAATAAAAAGTTAATAACTGTTAAACAAAACCAAGACCAACCGGTTAAAGATAATTTAATTATGAGGAGGAAATTGGAAGCTCTGGAGAACAATACTCGGGCTAATAACTTGCGGATTGTAAACTTTCCTAAGATTCTATCAATTTCCTCTCGAGATATGATAAAACTATATTTTATGGAGATTCTTAAGATACCTGAAAATTCTCTACCTCCCCTTACAAGGGCTTATTACCTTCCTGTTAAATCTCAAACTCTTCAAAAAGAAAAAGTCGAGGAACCTCAGGAACCTCCATTGGATATTTCCACTATATTGGAACAATCGGACAGAGAAGTGGCTACACCAGTGGGGGTAGGGGGTCGCCGTGGCCAGGAGGGTTTGGGCTCCCTCCTGGCCCGAACAACTAGCGGGGTGGGGGTCGTCAGGGCCAGGAGGACTTGGGCTCCCTCCTGGCCCGAACAACTAGAGAGGGGGGTCACCAGAGCCAGTTGGGGAGTCGGCGGGGCAAGAGGGTTTGGGCTCCCTTTTGCCCCAATCGTGTCGGGGAATCGGGGGGGCAAGAGGGCTTCAGCTCCCTCTTGCCCCGATCGTGTCGGGGGTGCCGCGGTTGGCTGGGGCAAGAGGGCTTGAGCTCCCTCTTGCCCCGATCGTGTCGGGGGGGTCGGGGAGTCGGCGGGGCAAGAGGGCTTGACGTCAGAGAAAGGGTGGGACCACCGGAAGAGGAAGCAGCGCAGGCGCAGGGCTCACAGAAGGGCCGGGACCGCCAAGAGGAAGCAGCAGGACACTGGTAGGAGCTTCTACATGATGGGGGGGGGGGGTCCGGAGGCTGTGGGGGTGCGAGCGGTCCTTCAGGCTGGGGGTGCGGGTGCGGGTGGGAGTGCGTGCGAGCAGTCCTTCGGGGTGGGGGTGCGGAAGCGGGTGCGTGCGTGCGGTCCTTCAGGGTCCTGCGAGCGGTCCTGCGGGGGGGTGAATCGGACGTCGGGGGGAGAACTATGTAAAAAAAATTTTGTACAACGCGCTCACGCGTATAACGTGCAAGGTTATGCGCGGTTTGTAAAAACCACATATAACGCTTGCGTTATCTACGTGAAAATACGGTACAACTGGTACAAAATGCGGTGGTCAGGCTAAT
The DNA here is from genome assembly GCF_902459505.1 of Geotrypetes seraphini. Classification (NCBI taxonomy): domain Eukaryota; kingdom Metazoa; phylum Chordata; class Amphibia; order Gymnophiona; family Dermophiidae; genus Geotrypetes; species Geotrypetes seraphini. The sequence continues at coordinate 138,352,250 of NC_047089.1, forward strand.
TTTTTGGTTGAAGAAGTTCAATCATGTAACGCCTTCCTACCGACTTCTGCATTGGCTGCCGATGGAAGCACGTGTGAGGTTCAAATTTGGATGTTTTTGCTTTAAGGTACTATTCGGATTAGCCCCTAAATATATAACTGACCTTTTCTCTTTCACAACCAACAGACATAAGAGAAGCTCACACTTGAATTTTGTTTCTCCACTGGTTAGAGGATGTAAACAGGGCAGGATTAATTCATCGAGGCCCCCTAGGCACACAAGTACACTGGGCCCCCTGCCCCACCCCACCCCACCATGCGCCCAGGCATAAACAGGAAGCTGCATCAGAGGGAAGCTTTGGACAAGCTGCTTGCACAATTACAGTTGCCGTTGCCTTTCTTACCCGCGTTACTTGCTTGTCTTATTTTCTGTCGATGGGGAGGGGCAGCTTTGCCGATCAGGGTGGGGCTTGCTTTTGCTTTGCTGATCATGGGGGGGGGGCACATTGCTATTCGATGCTGGAGGGGCCCATCGCTGTTTGGAGAAAACAATGTAGATGCCTTCCTTCATCGGGCCCCCCTGACCATTTCGGGCCCTAGGCACAAGCCTACTTGGCCTATTGGTTAATCCTGCCCTGGATGTATATTTAAAAAACATCATCAACATCTTCTCGCCCATCAGGCAGCATTATGGGGTAAAGACCTGGAACAACTGCTTATGCCTACTACTTATGGGGAATTTAGGAAAAACCTAAAAACATATCTGTTCCTGAAGTATTTAGGTAACTGACCTGTACAATCTTAGTCCACAATATCTGATCTGTAGAGCTGTTTATCACTAGCTCAACTTTGTTAATTCTACTCAATCTGTAGCATCTTTTAATCATTGTAAACCGCATAGAACTTTACGGTCCTGCGATATATAAACTTACTAGCTGATGACCCGGCGTTGCACGGGTATTTAATTATAGCAATAACACTGTAAATGGATTCAAATAAAGATACTTTATAGTGGTGAATGAAATTATTGTTTTACAGCTTAATAAAAATTACAATATTCAAATTATAATGTGAAATATTTGACAAAATGAATACAATACAACTAACACAAAACGTGATTATAAACAAAATTTTTAGTTTCACCTCCAGGAGCAAGAACATATAAATTGTTGGGGGAACCCACCCTTGAGCAAGCAACATAGAGTGGTGGGCCGCGAGACCCCCAGAACATATCACCCCAGGTAGTGAGGGATCTGCATACCAAGTTTCGTTCAAATCGGTCAAGCCGTTTTTGAATTACTGTGAGAATGGCAGCTTTTTACATTTTTTCCATTGACATGAATGGGTGAAATCTGATTTTCTGTTTGTAGCTCCGCCCACGTGTGCAGGTGGGCCGCGAGACCCCCAGAACATATCACCCCAGGTAGTGAGGGATCTGCATACCAAGGTGCGTTCAAATCGGTCAAGCCGTTTTTGAATTACTGTGAGAATGGCAGCTTTTTACATTTTTTCCATCGACATGAATGGGTGAAATCTGATTTTCTGTTTGTAGCTCCGCCCACGTGTGCAGGTGGGCCGCGAGACCCCCAGAACATATCACCCCAGGTAGTGAGGGATCTGCATACCAAGTTTCGTTCAAATCGGTCAAGCCGTTTTTGAATTACTGTGAGAATGGCAGCTTTTTACATTTTTTCCATTGACATGAATGGGTGAAATCTGATTTTCTGTTTGTAGCTCCGCCCACGTGTGCAGGTGGGCCGCGAGACCCCCAGAACATATCACCCCAGGTAGTGAGGGATCTGCATACCAAGTTTCGTTCAAATCGGTCAAGCCGTTTTTGAATTACTGTGAGAATGGCAGCTTTTTACATTTTTTCCATTGACATGAATGGGTGAAATCTGATTTTCTGTTTGTAGCTCCGCCCACATGTGCAGGTGGGCCGCGAGACCCCCAGAACATATCACCCCAGGTAGTGAGGGATCTGCATACCAAGTTTCGTTAAAATCGGTCAAGCCGGTTTTGAATTACTGTGAGAATGGCAGCTTTTTACATTTTTTCCATTGACATGAATGGGTGAAATCTGATTTTCTGTTTGTAGCTCCGCCCACGTGTGCAGGTGGGCCGCGAGACCCCCAGAACATATCACCCCAGGTAGTGAGGGATCTGCATACCAAGGTGCGTTCAAATCGGTCAAGCCGTTTTTGAATTACTGTGAGAATGGCAGCTTTTTACATTTTTTCCATCGACATGAATGGGTGAAATCTGATTTTCTGTTTGTAGCTCCGCCCACGTGTGCAGGTGGGCCGCGAGACCCCCAGAACATATCACCCCAGGTAGTGAGGGATCTGCATACCAAGTTTCGTTCAAATCGGTCAAGCCGTTTTTGAATTACTGTGAGAATGGCAGCTTTTTACATTTTTTCCATTGACATGAATGGGTGAAATCTGATTTTCTGTTTGTAGCTCCGCCCACGTGTGCAGGTGGGCCGCGAGACCCCCAGAACATATCACCCCAGGTAGTGAGGGATCTGCATACCAAGTTTCGTTAAAATCGGTCAAGCCGGTTTTGAATTACTGTGAGAATGGCAGCTTTTTACATTTTTTTCCATTGACATGAATGGGTGAAATCTGATTTTCTGTTTGTAGCTCCGCCCACGTGTGCAGGTGGGCCGCGAGACCCCCAGAACATATCACCCCAGGTAGTGAGGGATCTGCATACCAAGGTGCGTTCAAATCGGTCAAGCCGTTTTTGCGTGATCGCGGCACATACACACACACACACACATACATACACACATACATACCTCCGATTTTATATATATAGATTATTATGCAAAATGGGGTTTCACAAATTTAAAAATGTGCACATGATTAGTGAAATCTGGTTGTTGAAATCTGTCAGATTTGTAAGGGAACAAGTAAGAATTCACGAAGAGCCAGGAGGAGACCAGTGGCATGTAGTCAGGGCCTTCAGGGGATTTTCTCCACTCCCTAAAAGCACTACAGTACTCTAAATCTTATTGGTTGAGCAGGCAACAGTCAGATGCTGCTCAGCCAATCAAATTCAGATCAGTACTGTCAGGGTCTTCAGTGGGGTTTGGAGAATCCTCAGCCCAAGAGCCCTGCCATTTTTTGTTTGATGCAGTTTAACTGGTTGAGCAGGCTACCTACTCAACAAAACAAACTGCATCAAGCAAAAGGTTTACACACACACAAAAAGCAGGGCTGTAGAACTGGGGATTCATTGAATCCCCAAAAGCCTTCAATACACGCCACTAGAGGAGACTATTGTAGTGCCTATTACTTCTGTTTTAGCTCACTTTCTTATTTGATTTTAATTGATTTTTGGTATCTTTGTTTTGCTGTAAGGTTTGGGAAAGCAGAACCAATTCCATTTATAGAAAACAAAGAAGCTTTGCTGCAGGCTCTGGACAGGCTTGGTTGGCCCGTTTCTTATGAAGACGTGACACTGTTGGAAGATGAGATCCAGGCAGGGGAAACATACTTTCAGCAGGCCTCTGATCTACAGCAAGCCACAAAAAGTGACCTTCAGAAACCAAAAGCACCAAATGACACTTTGGAGGGAGAGGTGAGCATTACTGCTACTTCATTCAATCATGGCATTTTATCTTTTTACTCATAGGTGCCCCTTATAAGAGGCTTAGGGAGGCTAAGCTTCCCTAGTACCAAGTAATGACTTCCCCTCCCTGCATGAGTTGGTGGCAGTAAAAGCAAATAGGAGGAGTGATCTTTCCTTCCCTTCCCTACCGCTCAGGGCAGGATTAATTCATCGAGGGCCCCTAGGCACACAAGTACACTGGGCCCCCAGCCCCACCCCACCCCACCATGCACCCAGGTGGAAACAGGAAGCTGCGTCAGAGGGAAGCTTTGGGCAAGCAGCACCGCTTGCACAATTACAGTTCCTGTTGCCTTTCTTATCCACGTTGCTTGCTGGTCGTACTTTCCATTGATGGGGGGGTCCACGTTGCTGATCGGGGTGGGAGCCGACATTGCCGCTCGGGGGGCCCGTGTTGCCAATCGATGCTGGAGGGGTTCATCGCCGTTTGGAAAAAACAATGTTGATGCCCTTATTCATCAGGCCCCCCTGAATGAGGGCTACCGCTGTCTCCCCAATTCCACAGGCTGCGCTGTATGCTTGGAACAAGCTGCCCAAATCCTTACAGTGGGCTCAGTCTCTGGCAGTGTTCAAGGCCCAGTTATAAGCGCACCTCTTTGAGAGTGCTTTTGACTCCTAACCCTTCTCACCTTGGGTTCTGCATCCCCAACTCTTTATGTCATGTCTGTCTGTCCAAGTTAGATTGTAAGTTCTTGTGAGCAGGGACTGTCTATAAATGTCAAAATTTACAGCGCTGCGTACGCCTTTCATCGCTATATAGGTGATAAGTAGTAGTAGTAATAGTAGTAGTAGTAGTAAAATGAACAGGAGGGGCAAAAGCTGGGGAAAAGGAAAAATATTCAAATGAGCTGGAAGGACAAAAGCTGTCAAAAGAGAACAAAATATTCTGGGGCGGGCCAGAGGGTGGGGTGAGGTGGAGCAGGAGGTGGGGTAGGGCAATGTAGGGGCACAAAAACAAAATTTGGCCTAGTGCACCAAAACCTCTTGATCCAGATCTAGGTATAAAGAAAGTTTAGAAGCTGGACCAATGGTGGGTGGGAGGATAGACCGAGAAAAGCTGGACCAATAGGTAGGGTGGAAGGGGAGAGGAAAATATTGGATTACTAGTAGTAGGAAGGAGCAATGCTGGACAGGTAGGAGAGGGTATAACAGAGACAAGGGGAGGTGAAGGAAAGCAATGGATGTCTGAGAACCATCTGAAAGAAGAGACAGTTGGTGCCATCACAAACCTTGGAGTATCTGGACCTTCTCTTCGACACCCGGCAGAGTTAGGTGTTTCTTCCCGAGCCACACAGATAGAAACTTCAGCAGCAGATCAGAGATCTCCTGGACCTTCCAGCTCCCATGGCTTGGCATTATCTGCAGGTGCTGGGGCCCATGGCAGCCTCCTTAGATGCAGTCACCTGTACCAGAACGCACTTGTACACTCTACAGGACTCCTTCCTCTCTCGGTGGTCTCCACACCGTCATCCCCTTTAGATGCTGCCACTCCCCTGGATGAAATTAGCTGGCAGCAGTCTGCGTTGGTGGCTTCAGAGGGAGGCTCTCCACCAGGGCAAGCCTCTTCAGATCTTAGAGTGGACAACTCTTATGATAGATGCCAGCCTGATAGCTTGGAATACTCACTGCATGGACTGCTCCATTCAAAGGCAGCAGACTCCATGTCAGAGGCGTTGGCTGATCAATCGTCTGGAGCTTTGGGCAGATTGGCTGATGTTACTCCAGCCCATTCTGGAAGGAAAACTGGTGTGAGAATTCTCAGACAATGCCATAGCGGTGGCATATGTCCATCATCAAGGGGGCACAAGAAGCACTCCCTTGGGCCAGGAAGCTCACCAGCTGTTTCACTGGATGGAGTTACATCTTTGGTCTCTCTCAGTGGCGCTAGTAAACAGGAGTCTACAACGTACAGGCAGACTTTCTCAGTTGTCAGGTCCTGGACCCGGAAGAATGGTTCCTCTCGCAGAAAGCGTTCCATCTGATCGTACAGTGCTGGGGTCAGCCCCAGATGGCCTTGATGGCTTCAGCAGAGAAATCGAAGGTCAGATGCTTCTTCAAAGAACAGAGTGCGGTGGCTTAGAGCTAGATGCCTTAGTTCAGACCTGGCTGTCTCACAAGCTCCTTTATGTGTTCCCTCCATGGCCTCCGGTTGGTCGGGTCATTCACGAATAGCGACGCATCCTCGTGAACTAGTTGCTCCAGACTGATTTCCTCATTTGTGGTATGCGGATCTCATCTGTCTTCAGTGGGACAGGAAGATCAAACTCTCTTCATCGCAACCTTCTCAGTTACAGTCCAGTACCTATAGTGAACCCACACCACTTTGATCTTAAAGCATGGTTCTTGAGCATTCAGTCTTGATGAGATGTTGTTATTCAGATGTGGTCATCTCGATGCCTTGAAGTCCAGGAAACCCTCTACTATGATGTATTATGCAAGGCCTGGAAGGCTTTCCAACAGTAATCTTCTTTCTGTTAGTCCCTGGAGGATCCAGTATGGTCTGCCCTCTCTATGTAAGCTCAGTTATTCTGAATCGCCTGCTTTCTTTGGCCTCGGTTATTCTCCTTATAGGCTTCAGGATCTTCCAGCCAGCAGATGGATGCTGTGGGGAGTTTGCTGTTCTATGAGTATGTATGTTACCGATGGCTGCTTCATGTGGGTGCTCCGTTGCACACAGCAGATTAGTTCTACATTGTTCCTCAATGTTTTTTCTATATCGCCTTTTATCTGTTTATTACTTGTTTTCATGTTTTGTAGAACAGAAATTGTTTGTTTATGTTCCTCCGTACCCCCTTATTTGTCATGGATTTGTTCCAATATGTTGCTTGGCTTTAGGACTGAACTGTAGGGGGCTTTAATTATCTCTCTAAAGTAGGAGGAGCACATGCTCAGAGAAGTGTTTGGATTTCTTCAACTCCTGGATTGCAGTAAGGGATTGAATACCTGGCATACTGAATCCTCCAGGGACTAACAGAAAATGATCAAAGGTGAAAGTCTAATCTTCCATTATGCCCTGCAATGGCAAAAGAATGCAAGTGTTTCAGTAAAAATAGACACTTGCTTCCTTTTGCCATTGCAGGACAATACTCTTTCATGTCACCTGGCTACCAAGATGAACATTATGGTATCAAATGTGTAAATATTGATAAAACCACTGATTAGTTCAAGATTTTGATGATGATATTGCAAATTTATACTGCTGTGGGTGATATTCCTTAATTAAATATATGAATTTTCTAAGAATATGTACATACCAGCTTCCTTTATATACACAAATGAAGTATTATGCGTGTAAGAGTAAGTTCACTTTTGCTCCTTACCCCGCCCCCAGTCCCACTTCCTTTTTGTCTATGAATTAAGCCCTGGATATTACCAATATGTGACATGGACATGGTTATATTTTGACTCCCAGATATGTGACTTCAAGAAAATAATCATTAGGTTAAAAAAATATTCATGAAAAGGATATCTCAGGAAATTTAGACACTGTCCCTCCCCCTCAGGTATTCCTCCGTTCTTTCCTTTTGCCCCAGGCACTCTTTGGTTTTCCTCCTCTCCCCTGGACACTGTCTTGGTCTCTCTCCCTCCCCCTTCTCTCTCCTTCTTTTCTATGACATTGAAGCTCTTCAGCCTCTACAGCACACCTGCTCCTGCTGTGCAGCAGCTCTTCAGCTCCTGTTGTACTGCTCTTTGGCTACAGGTGGTATATATGCATTAATGCATGCCAGGGCCGCCATCAGAAATTTCTGGGCCCCTTACTGAGCAACCCTATTGGGCCCCCCACGCACCTCTTCCCCCCTCCGATGCCCCCCCTTCTTCCATGGGCCGAATACACACATACTTTTCTGCTAATGCTCCACCTAAGCCAGTCCCGTAAAATCTTCTCACGTCCATTGGGTGATTTGGCATAGAGGAGATATTCATAAAAAGAACGTCCGTCAAGATCTATACTCATAGACTGTGCCATTTGCTTTAAATCATCTTTCATCGTTAATCCAAATTGCACAATTCTTTCTCTGTCTTTGTCCTGAATGGCATCTGGCCACATTGCTGGATCCTTCCAGTCAACAAATTTATGAGCAGGCGCGGAGAACGCATTTTTAAACAAATGTAGTTTATCCTTGTACTCCTTATGTAATTTTAATCATCTATGGATATGTTTGTATGTTTATTGTTCAAATGGTTTTATTTATTTCCCCAAATTTATTTTTGTTATAAGCATTGAAAATATTTGATATTGCGTTTAAATCAAAATCTCAATAAACTTGAAACTTGAAACGAGTGCCCGTGAGATTGTGGGAGGGTTAAATACTCAAAACTTAGAAGAATAACAATTTACTTAAAGTTTTTGCTACGCCAGCTTTCTGGTATCTTTACATACAGTGGCGTACGTAGCATATGTAACACCTGGGACCCATCATTTTTTGGCACCCCCCCCCCCATCTGTAAGAAAAACATGATTTTTAGTAACAAACGACACGTCACACATGAGTACCTAGGAAAAGGCAGCATCTTACATATTGCAGTGAGCAGTACATCAATACACCCATTGTAAAACTAAACAAGCCAGACCAATCAATCCTACACCGTCAATCCTAACAGAAAACCATGTCTTTCGAACAAACAGAACATAGAAAACACCTTCGCCTAGTATGGAATATGTCATCACGAACTAACCCCTCACTCTTTTAAAATATAGACAGCAGATATAAATTCAGAACTGTGCATAGTAAGTGAAGGGAAGTTTTTATCTCTGGGAATTTACCCAGTTAACTATTAAGTTATTTTGGCAAATTCCTTTGAAAACTGTGGTAATACTGCCTCCACTTTGCTAAATTTAAAATAAAATCATTTTTCTTACCTTGTCTGGTGATTTCATGAGTCTCTGGTTGCACTTTCTTCTTCTGACTGTGCATCCAATCTTTCTTCCCTTCTATCAGCCTGTATGCTTTCTCTCCTCCACACCTCATTCCCTCCCCCAACTTTTTCTTCCTCTCTCCCTGACCTATCTTTCTTTTTTTCTGTTTCTCTTCTTTCCTTCTGTCTCCCTGCCTGCCCCCTGTCTTTCTTTCTCCCTGCCGTTCCCCAAGCCACTGCCACTGCCGCTGCCATCGGGGAACAGGACCCACCAATGGATAACAGGCCCCAAAGCTGACGCTGACGCCGACGCATGCTCTCCCTGCTTCGGGCCGATCAGTCTTCCTCTCCCCGACATCAATTCTGCCATCGGAGAGGAAGTTCCGCCCAGCCAGGCAGCGATTGGCTGGCCCGAACTTCCTCTCCGACTGCAGAATTGACGTCGGGGAGAGGAAGACTGATCGGTCCGATAGATTAGATCGCCAAGACAAAGTGAGTCCTGGGTGATCGACTCACTTTGCCTTGGCGAGCTACTGGCGCCCCTGCCTTAGAACACTGCCTAGGACCCTGGGGGAGCCCGGGCCCCCTGTCAGCTCCGGGACCCTGAATGCAGGACTGGTAGTACTGCCCTGATGGCGGCCCTGATGCATGCAGAGATGCTGAGTCTCGTTTATTAATAGTATGTCACAGTCATTTCAAAGCTTTCTCATACTCTTTGAGCTCTATTTCTCACTCATCAGAGCTTCAGTACCAATACACTGATCTTGATCACTGCTTTCTGGAAAGGGAAGCCTTAGAGACATAAACCAAGTAGCCCAACCAGTAAGAAGAAATCTTAGTGCACCTTCCTGCCTACTGCCTCCCCTTGCCCTGTCCCTTGTCCCTTTACTGCATGTGCTCTGAAACTGAAGTATATACTTTTAACTACTGGGTGGAAGACGATTTCCAGCTCAAAAGTTTACCCACTTTGCTCCCCACCTAGTCTGTATTCTTCCAAAGTAAAGCCAGTATCATTTAATGCTGCCCCAAAAAACTGTGGATGCTGATGTTTTGAAAATGATTGATTATACGTCCTTTCACAATAAAACTATAACAACATAAAAATACATATGAAATAGTCCAACCGGATCCTATACGGTCCGTGTTTCGGTGAACACACCTTCCTCAGGGGTCCAATTGATGTTGAATGCACAAATAGAGAAATGGACTAAAACAGTGTACTTGTCTTTAAGCATGTAGTAAGAACTGACTGGAGCCAAGCACAAAAGGCACAAAAAAAATCACTTTGGGGGGCCTGTCGCCAGCTGCCAGTGTGCTGCTCCAGTGACTGTCTGGATTATAGCCCTGGCTCTCCAACTCCCCCATGCTTCCAATTATGGCCTCCCCACCACTGCAATTGAATCTTTGGGTAGCCAGAATCAGCAATGAGGTGAGCCTACTGTCATCAGCCTGCCCTGAAAGCCGCCTCTCTGCAGCAATTTCCTGTTCCACCATAGGCGGGACCAGCAGAGAGGCAGCTTTTGGGGCAGGCCAATAGTTGGCTCACCTCGTTGCTGCTGCTGGCTGTCCTAAAATTCAAATTGCAGCACCGGAGGAGGTAGGTGGGGGCATGGGGGAGTTGGGAAAGTTAGGGGTGTAAGCTGGACAGGATCGATCCTCTCATTTCCATCCCCCAGTTTTTCATCTTTCCCATGCCTCTTTGGCCTTTTGGTTATCTCTTCCTGGTGGCTCAATGGTGAATACAATGTGACTCTGCCTCTCCTGTTGTTTGGGCCTCTGCATTGTGAGATCTTCCTGCCTTGCTTAGCCAATGCAGCGATTTGGTACTAGCTCTCATGTGTATGTATTTGGCAGAAACAAAGATATGTGTGTGTGGGGGGGAGGGGGGGGAGTTGGAAGCAGCTTAGTAGTGGGAATATTGGTAACCCTGGGCTATTCTCTATAGTTTTGTATATAAGAAAAACAAATCTATTAAGGAAAATACCCAGCTCATTTTACATAAGAATATAAGAACATAAAAACTGCTGCTGCTGGGTCAGACCAGTGGTCCATCTTGCCCAGCAGTTCGCTCATGCAGCGGCCCTCTGGTCAAAGACCAGCGCCCTAACTGAGACTAGCCCTACCTGAGTACGTTCCGGTTCAGCAGGAACTTGCCTAACTTTGTCTTGAATCCATGGAGGGTGTTTTCCCCTATGACAGACTCCGGAAGAGCATTCCAGTTTTCTACCACTCTCTAGGTGAAGAAAAACTTCCTTACATTCGTACGGAATCTATCCCCTTTCAATTATAGAGAGTGCCCTCTCGTTCTCCCTACCTTGGAGAGGGTGAACAACCTGTCCTTATCTACGCATGAAGAGAGGCAGGGTGTGTCCAGTGAGTCCACTGTACTTGTATGCCCTGGCCTTCTGTGTATAAAGATTGCACACCCTTGCCTTATAAGCTACTAGAATCATTTTCATGTCTTAGCTGTTTGATAGTTTGCAACAGTTTTTAACTCAGTCCAAAATAAAAAAAAACAAAAGCATAGAAACTTTCCTCATGTAGGCAGGAAAATTACAATCTGTGTCAATGACACAGAATGTTTCCTCATTAAGATGTATGTATTCATTGCTTTTGATGCATTCCAGACACAGAATAACAATTAGTTTCCTCAGAAATCAGGTTAAATATAAAAGACGGATGTAGACAGTCTGATGTCTGATTTCTCTGAGTTTATTCATGATTTGTATTAAAATAAAAAATATTATTGGTCCTTCTTCAGGGAACTACACCTGCCATCATGATAAGGACCTCTGTCTGATGCTATCCATTGATTTTAAATAGCATTATCCAGTTAATTCCACTGAAGGCATTACAGACTACCCTTATGCTATTCAGAGAGTGCCAGGGTAGTAGGGGGTGGAGTGAGAGCAGAGCAGAAATTATCTGAATCATGTTGACACTTACATTTTCAAACTACCATTTTGTCCCATTTAGACTATTGCAATATCTTATATTTAGGACTTTCTAAAAATATTTTAACTTGACTTCAACTTCTTCAAAATACAGCAGCAAAACATATTCTATTTAAGGCAAGAACTGATAGAGATACTCCTTTATTGAAAGTTATATTGGCTACCAATTATAGCTAGAATGGAATTTAAGATGATCTGTATTTCTCATAAAATTGTATAAGGTTTAGTGCTGGATTACTTCTTATTTGCAGTTAAGTATTTCATATTTGATTCATTTTGTTTATGCTAATAATGTAGAATTACCTGCAAATTCTGATTTTAAATTGAAAACAATATGCAAAAAATCATTCATGGGAAAGGCACTGGAATATTGGAATGCTTTATCAGTAGTATTGTGCTCTGAAAACAATTAGTTTGAAATTTTGTAAGATTTTGAAAAATGTAGTTATTCTCTAAGGCATAAATTATTCAGCTGGTGGTGGTCAGTATTAATTTGGCCACTGATGATATTATGCTTAGATATTCAATGTTGGACCACGTCTGGGCACTGAATTGAATATCTATGTAACTAGCTATCCCTTAACTGGTTAAAAGTGTATATTGTGTGTATATGAAAAATGAATGGAAAAATTTGCATTACAATTAGTAAAGGGGATGGGATCTGGGGAAGAGCTTAGGTGGGCCTAGGGAGGTCTGTGGTTGGGGTACTCAGTTGATATTTGTTAAACTTACGGGGAGGAAATAGCAGAACTACTGCAGCAAATTTGCAATCTATCCCTGAAAACAGGCATGATCCCGGAGGATTGGAAGATAGCCAATGTTATGCCCATCTTTAAAAAGGGATCAAGAGGTGACTCAGGAAACTACAGATCGGTGAGTCTGACCTCGGTTCCGGGGAAAATGGTGGAAGCACTGATAAAAAACAACATCAATGAACATTTTGAAAGGAATAAACTTCTGATAACCAGCCAACATGGATTCTGCAAAGGGAGATCGTGCCTAACAAACTTATTGCACTTCTTCGAAGGAATTAACAAACGGATAGACAAAGGAGACCCCATAGATATCGTATATCTAGATTTCCAAAAAGCCTTTGATAAGGTACCCTATGAACGCTTACTTCGGAAACTGAAGAACCATGGGGTGGAAGGAGACGTACATAGATTGATCAGAAATTGGTTGGCGGGTAGGAAACAGAGGGTAGGAGTGAAGGGCCACTACTCGGACTGGAGAAGGGCCACGAGTGGTGTTCCGCAGGGCTCAGTGCTCAGACCACTGCTATTTAATATATTTATAAATGATCTAGAAACAGGGACGAAGTGCGAGATAATAAAATTCGCAGATGACACCAAACTATTTAGTGGAGCTTGGACTAAAGAGGACAGCAAAGAATTACAAAGGGACTTGAACAAACTAGGGGAATGGGCGACGAGATGGCAGATGAAGTTCAATGTTGAGAAATGTAAAGTATTACATGTAGGAAGCAGAAACCTGAGATAACATAGAAACATAGAACATGACAGCAGAAAAGGGCCACGGCCCATCTAGTCTGCCCACACTAATGGCCCACCTCCTAACTACCTCCATGAAGAGATCCCACATGCCAATCCCATCTTTTCTTAAAATCTGGCACGCTGCTGGCCTCAATTACCTGTTGTGGAAGATTATTCCAGCGATCAACCACTCTTTCGGTGAAGAAATATTTTCTGGTGTCGCCATGAAATTTCCCACCCCTGATTTTCAACGGATGCCCTCTTGTTGCCGTGGGTCCTTTAAGGAAAAAGAGATCCTCTTCCACCTCGATACAGCCTGTGACATATTTGAACGTCTCGATCATGTCTCCCCTCTCTCTGCGTTCCTCGAGTGAGTACAGCTGCAATTTACCCAGTCGTTCCTCATACGGGAGATCCTTGAGACCTGAGACCATCCTGGTGGCCATTCGCTGAACCAACTCAACTCTCTGCACATCTTTTAGATAATGCGGCCTCCAGAATTGTACACAGTATTCTAGATGGGGTCTCACCATGGATCTGTACAACGGCATTATGTCCTCCGGTTTACGGCTGACGAAACTTCTACGGATACAGCCCATGATTTGTCTAGCCCTGGATGAAGCTTTCTCCACTTGATTGGCAGTCTTCATTTCTTCGCTAATGATCACCCCCAAGTCACGTTCTGCTACAGTCCTTGCTAGGATCTCACCATTTAGGGTGTAAGTCCTGCATGGATTTTTGCCGCCAAGGTGCATGACCTTGCATTTTTTGGCATTGAAACTTAGTTGCCAAGTCTTTGACCAAAGGTCCTGCGTCATACTGTCGGGCATTGAGCTTTTGTCGGGCACTGTGCTTTCATCTGTTGTGCGATTGCCTACTATGTTGCATAGTTTGGCATCATCAGCGAATAATGTAATTTTACCTCGAAGCCCCTCAGCCAAGTCTCTTATGAAGATGTTAAATAGGATCTGGCCCAAGACCGAGCCCTGCGGCATTCCGCTGATCACCTCTGTTGTATCGGAGAGGGTACCGTTTACCACTACCCTCTGAAGTCTACCTCTAAGCCAATCCCTAACCCATGCGGTTAATGTTTCACCCAGTCCCATCGAACCCATCTTGCTCAATAACCTGCGGTGTGGGACGCTATCAAACACTTTGCTGAAGTCCAAGTACACGATGTCCAGGGACTCCCCTATATCCCCTATATCCTATATACGATGGGAGGGATGTTATTGAATGAGAGTACCCAAGAAAGGGACTTGGGGGAATGGTGGACATGACAATGAAGCCGACGGCACAGTGCACAGGGCTGCTAAGAGAGCAAATAGAATGCTAGGTATAATCAAGAAGAGTATTACAACCAGAACGAAAGAAGTTATCCTGCCGTTGTATCAGGCGATTGTGCGTCCGCATCTGGAGTACTGCATCCAATATTGGTCGCCGTACCTTAAGAAGGATATGGTGATATTCGAGAGGGTTCAGAGGAGAGCGACACATCTAATAAAAGATATGGAAAACCTTTCATACGCTGAGAGATTGGAGAAACTGGGGCTTTTTTCCCCTGGAGAAGAGGAGACTTAGAGGGGATTTGATAGAGACTTACAAGATCATGAAGGGCATAGAGAAAGTGGAGAGGGACAAATTCTTCAAACTTTCAACAAATAAAAGAACAAGAGGGCTTTCGGAAAAGTTGAAAGGGGATAGATTCAAAACAAATGCTAGGAAGTTTTTCTTCACCCAACGTGTGGTGGACACCTAGAATGCGCTTCCAGAGGGCATGATAGGACAGAGTACGGTATTGGGGTTCAAGAAAGGATTGAACAATTTTCTGTTGATAAAGGGGATAGAGGGGTATAGATAGAGGATTACTGCACAGGTCCTGGACTGTTGGGCCGCCATGTGAGCGGACTGCTGGGCACGATGGACCTCAGGTCTGACCCAGCGGAGGCACTGCTTATGTTCTTATGTGTCACAACCTTCAAGGAATCCACTTTTCTCCAGGACCAATATGCCTGCACAGCATTAGCCTAAGAAGTCTGCTTCTTGGAGAATATCCTTAGTTAACCTTCTCGTTCCAAATTGTGATCTGCTTTTGTTTTCAAACATTTAACCATCATAAGATTTTCATTTGAGCTAAGCCAAGTGCTTTTAAGAAAGTCTTCTACCCTTTCAGCCCATTTTGGTCCCATTTAAAGGCTCTGCTTTCCTGGAGCCCCAGAGTTCAGCTGTATTAACAAGCCCCCCACCCCCATTGTTTCCATCAGGAACCTCCATTTCCTCTTAATTTTCCAGCTGGTTTGTGATGTCCAAATGCTTTTTTTATGTTTTACTTTTTTTTCTATCTAAAAATAAACTTTGTAAAGAAAAAAAAAAGGTACAGGGAATATGATTAAAGGTATAAGTGTGTGTCTGTGTGGGGGGGGTATGATTCTTATTTCTGGGCAGTGGGCTGGGAACCATCCATCCTTGTTTTAATGGACTAAGATTCCCCTCCCAAAAGTTCCCACTATCAGGGATGTGAAATGTCAGGTCACTGAATCAACTCAGGGCTTTATTTCTCCTTCTAATGTTAGTTAGTTTTAACCCCTCCCCAACTCATCATGTTTTACTTACATACAGGGATTCTGGTTCAATTTCTGTTGCAAACCAATCCTCACATTCACACACCAAACACTCATTCATTAAGCGTCCCTCATGAGGACAGAAATGTTTCTTTTAAGTACTTTAAACCATTGTTATAGAACAAATGTTCATTCCCTTCCCCCACACAGTACCTTACTGACTCATGCTGCATTCAGCCATATAGTCTAGGGCAGGGATCTCAAAGTCCCTCCTTGAGAGCCGCAATCCAGTTGAGTTTTAAGGATTTCCCCAATGAATATGCATTGAAAGCAGTGCATGCACATAGATCTCATGCATATTCATTGGGAAAATCTGACTGGATTGCGGCCCTCAAGGAGGGACTTTGAGATTCCTGGTTTAGGGCTTCTGGGCTATAGTCCATTTCACCCCTCAGAGACATATCCCTCTACTTCCATAAGAGACTCCTCACTCTCTGAAGCTGGGCACAAGCTATCCTCTAGAACAGCATTTGGCCAGCCCTGCTCATGGAGCTTTTCCCTTTCAATTAGACTCTGCTTAGAAAGCAAAGTTTTGTCAGCAAGGCAGTGCAGGAGGTTTCTTAGCAGAAGGCAGTAAGACAGAGCTTCTAGCCTTCAGTTCCCTGTTCTATGAGGAACGTCCTTCACTCCAGGTTCCTGATTGTCTGTCTGTGTTCCCAGCTGGCTTGGATTTATTCTGCTTTAAAACTTTCACTTGTACTCTACACACTGTTCTGCCTGTTAGCTCCACCCCTTTCCTTAACCCTTGCTGTGTCAGATTGTCAGATCAGAGGTTTAACCTGAGAATGAACAGATGATTTATAAAAGGAATTATAGGGACTTGGAATAGGTATTCTGTTCCTCTCTGTCATCCATACTCAATTCTGCCCTGCCTGTCTGATCTTAGCACTGGGAACAGAATTAATGGGCAGGTTCCTTGGCTTAGGAATAGGCACATTTTCTTTAGTGGCAAGGTTTAAAGCAGATTTTGAACCTGCGACAAAAGCTTCCCTGTCACAATATGTAATCGCAAGCAATAACACCAACTTCAGGGCTGACCTAAATGTTAGCTTGTACTTTCTGAAAGTATGGTATAGAACAGGGGTGTCCAACCTTTTGGCTTCCCTGGGCCGCATTAGCCGAAAAAAAGTTTTCTGGGGCCGCACAAATGTGCAAACGCTGCAGCAAGACAGAGGAGGGACCTGGCAGGACGGTAAACACCTGGGGGCAGCAAAGGAAAACACTGCATCGCTCTCGACCGCAGGTTGGACACCCCTGGTCTAGAATCTATAAATTACGCCTAAAGTTAAGTGCCTAGATATGCACACCTAGCCAATCTAGGTGTCTAACTTAATTTTCTTAATTGGTTTAATTGATGCTAATAACTGAAAGTGCCATAAGAAACCCAATTTAAAAAATTATTTAGCTAATAGGCACCTAACTAGGTAGATGCCTAACACTTCAAGGTAGGCATCTACACAAAGGCAAGTAGGCATGGTTAGGAGCAGATTTGGGACAGAGTTTGGGTGTAGTTTGACTTAGGTACACTCATTTAAGCCAAGAAAACCCTCTCCTGAATGGCTTGGCTTCAGTTGAGCTAGAAACTAGAAGTATGCACGGGAATGGGGATTACGGGAATCCTGTGGGTCCTGCGGGACTCCTGCAGGGATCCTCCCTAGGTCCACATGACTCCCACAGGGATGGACGCTGGTTCTCCGGGGTTCCCACCGAAATGCCAGCCTACCTTTGCTCCAATGTTCCCTCTAAGCTTCTTCGATTCCTCAACGCTCCAGTTATTGATTGCCACTCACATGGGAGAGCTCTGTACATCCACCAATCAGGGAGATAGAGCTGGAGCTTGATGGCCAATCATGAGCACTTCCTTGCAGAAGTGCTCCTAGATTGGTGGATATGCAGAGTTCTTCCAGTAGTGATCCTTGGCGTGAGACCTCCCCTCAAGAATCTCGTTGGCTCAAACCTGCCACCATTTACTGTGGCTGTGCAGAGGAGCATGGGAGAGACTGGGCAGTATAACTGGGCAGCTCGAGAGCCAGACTACCCTGCATTAAACTGCTTCAGCCCAGCAGGTACCAACATTAAATATGTAACTTAAAAAGAAAAAAAAAGAGTGGAGGGGGAGAAAATTGCTGCACTGGGCAGCACATTCTGCCTTAAATCTACTTCTATGGGATAGCATTTTGTAGATATGCCAATCCCACCTGACTGGGGAGAGGGAGGAGAAGGGGTATTGGTTTTATGCCTGTTCTGGCAGATGTGTGTTTTGAATTTTCTGTAAAACTCAATTAAAACTAAAATCAAAACTGTCAGAAGTAATTGCTGCTTTTTATGGGGAGAGGTAATTTTTTGGGGAGGACAGAGAGGATTCCTTGCAGGGACAGGTGGGGACAGAGGAGATTTGGGTGGGAATGAGTGGGGAAGGGCAGAATTCTAGTGGGGACGGATGGGATGGGCAGGATTCTGGCGGGGATGGGTGGGATTTCTGTCCCTGTGTAACTCTCTACTAGAAACCCAAATTTCCAAGAGGAAATTGGCAAGTGCTCCATCAAAAAGATCCCCACATTCACCCGGATTAGAGCATCACATCCATCTTTTTGTTATTTCTGTCTGGTGGTTATTTCTCATTGCTTTTCTCCCTCTTATTACAGAATAGCCACAAAGAGAGTGGCAGAACTAAATCAAAACCAAGAAGAAAACTGGTTGATCCTCTCAAAGGTCAAAGAGCAATTGCTAGATCTGAGCTTGATGGCTTTTATTATCCAGGTATATTCTGATGTATGAGAAGCCCAATATTGTATGGATGTCAAGATCTAGAAAAGAATGTTCATGTCAGGATGTTCAATATTTGCACCGTATTTCAAAAAAGGTTTGCTGAACATGAATTGCTGCACTGGGCATCACAGTCACTTCTTATCTTTCTATCTTTTCATTTTTTATCTTTCTCTTTATCATTATTCATCATTACCTCTTCCTTTTAGGACCCCTGAGGAAGGCGTGTTCGCCAAAACACGGACCGTGTAGGGTCCGGTTGGATTTTTGTCACAGTATTTTTTATTATTGTACTTTTTTAATTGAATTTTTATGGTTTTATATGTCAGTGTTTAATAAATTATCTCCAGAACATCTGTATCCAGTTTCTGTTTTTGTTTTCATCGGTGGATTATTTTCACTGTGGATCATTGGGTCTCCCCATTTTTCTTTGTCATATCCTATGGGCCATAGGCTATGGCCTTATGGGGCACGTGACGTGTCAAGTTTAACTGCAAAAGATAACGGAATCACATGAATGACTTAAAATTTATATTATAGTGCTTCAATAAATGTGATAAATGGGAAATCGGAACAGCTGGTCTTCTGCAACATTTCATTTTAGCAGTGAAAATTATTTTAGGCAAAAATGTATTTTTTTGTGCACGCTATTTTAATTTGTGTACGCGGGTTCGGCAAGTTGTGTGCACGAGCACAAGCACACAGCTTAGAGGGAACATTGCTTGGGAGCACAAAATCAGCTTTAAGCTAGTAACATTGGAAAAATATAACAAAAAAACAAATTCTAAGACTGATTAATTTTCCCAAATCACCTACTATCTCAGCCTTGGATATATTTAAAAGGTATCTTCTGGAGATTTTGAAGGTCCCACAAAACTCTTTTCCATCTATTTCAAAGATTTACTATATTTCCATGGGGAAAAAAAGAAAACTTTAGAAGAACAGGAACCAGCAATTGATTTATTGAACTTAACAAATTTATTAGAGTTTTCAGGAATAGATCAACTTAGTGTAGCCACACTTTTTGTGCAATTAGCGCTTGACTCAGATGTACTCTTTCTGAATCAAAAAATTAGAATGTACCCAGATGTGTCTAGATTAGCACAAAAAAAGAGAAAACTGTTTTTGCTTTTGAGACCCCAGGTTTTAAAACTGGGAGCTACCTTTGTATTAAGATATCTATGTAAGAGTTTGGCTAATTACAAGGGAGCTAGATATATTTTCTTCAATTTGTCACAGTTATCTAGGTTTATTGTGTACAACGGTGTGGTGACAGAAAGTACCCCTACCAATAGACAAGAATAAGCTCGTAGTTAATATTTTAGGCTTACTTCAAGATGTCCGTCTGGTTTCCTATGGAATTATGTCAGTGTAATTTCTCCGATTTATTTGTAACACTCCTCCGATT
Organism: Geotrypetes seraphini; assembly: GCF_902459505.1. Lineage (NCBI taxonomy): Eukaryota > Metazoa > Chordata > Amphibia > Gymnophiona > Dermophiidae > Geotrypetes > Geotrypetes seraphini. Next base: position 138,371,963 of record NC_047089.1, read on the forward strand.
ATTGTGGACTGACAAACAGTTAAAATATGTTTAGATTTCCTTTTTTAATTTTATTTCCTTTTTTATTCATATTACCATGGAAACTGTTGATTTCAAGATGATTGTTATAAAAATTATTAAACTTAATAAAGAAAAAAAAAAGAGATCTACCACCCAACATCTTCTCCACGTGCCCTCATTAAAAATCAACACTCATCGAGCCACTTTCTCCCTAACAGCTCCCACGATCTGGAACGCACTGCCAACTAATATCAGGGCAGAGCATAATCTGGATAAATTCAAAGGTGGATTAAAATGCTTCCTCTATAAAGACGCTTATGAAAACTGATCCTGTCTTCTTTATGCTTTTTGTTTCAACAGTAAACTGATCTTGCATTTTCCTCCTTTTGTTTTTTCCTTCATTGTTTGCTTTACTTTTACATATTATAGTTCTCCCCTCTTACCTCTCGTTCAATTGTATATCAATATTATGTCCTGTTTTATTAGTCTCTTGTTTGTGGTCCTCTTTTTATTAATGTAAAAAGCTTAGAATTTATGATAAGTTTCCTTAGAAAACCAGGGATCAAATGTAATAAGGAGGAAGTCAGAAAAGAATGTGCTATATATTAAACAGACTGACTTCAATTAAAGATACTGTCTACATAGAGTGATCAGTGCTTGTATAGTACACTCAGAGATATGAAACTCCAAAAAGGAAGGCTAAAAAGCCACCTTTGCAATAAGAGTTCACCTTCCAGTCATATATGAATGATCACTCTTTGAGACTTGATGGAACAATGTATCTAATGCTGATCCAATAAATAGTTTCAAAAATGTTTCAACGGGCACTATTTCTTGTCTTCATATGTTTAAATACATCAAAGTCCATAGTATGCAGAGAAATGATGTCAAAGTTAATTGGATATAGTAAAAAATTTTTACTTAGCAGAACTTCAGATCGGCAACAGGTGCTCAGTCAAAAGCTTCCCCTGACTGAACTGCCTGGGCGGAAACAGGAAGCTGAGTCAGGGGAAGCTTTTGACTGAGCACCTGTTGCCGATCTGAAGTTCTGCTGATGCCGGGAGAAGGAGGCCGAACTTGAGTGCTGTCGCGGGGCAGGGGGGGCGCCGATGCCGCTGAGTGCCGTCACAGAGGGGGGGGGAGCAGCACCGATGCCGCTGAGTGCTGTCGCAGCCCAGGAATTTTCCGGAACTGTCCGGCTGTGCACCCCCCCTAAGGCTGCACCCGGGGCGGACCTCCCCCCCTTGGTATGCCACTGGTCATAATATCTGCAAAACATCTGCAAGCTAAGCTAGAGGGCTGAAAAATTGCCCTCATTGGGATCTATACAACTTATGTGTCATCATATCCTGTATCATGGTGTGATATTAGCTTTAATGACATTCTATTTTGATTTATTCCAGGAACTGTGGTTAAATGTATCAGTGCCACACACGCCCTTGTGAATTTCAGCCAAGGAGAAACAGAAATCATACCAATTAGATTCATTATTCCTACTGGCGGAGCAGTGCCTTGCCCAGATTTGAAGGTTGTCCAACTCTAATTTGTTTATTGAGATTTTGACTTTTCCCATTTTTAAAATGACTTGATTATAAGTTAGGGTTACCATTTGGAGGTGGGGTCACGTGTCTTCTTTTTTGGCTTCTCAAATATGGAAACCCTATTATGTTATTGTGAATGTGCTGGCAAGTTTAAAGTGGTTAGTAGAGAATGACACAGAGACAAATTTGTCCCTGTCCCCGCAGGAACTCAATTTCCCCGTCCTGTCCCTATGAGTTTTGCCGGTGTCCCTGCCTTTACCCCATTCCTCTAAGTTCTGCTTTAACCGCACAAGCTTCGAACAGTTATGATTTTAAAGTGCTTGAGGCTTGTGCAGATGAGGATGGAGCTGCAGGAATGGGGCAGGGACAGGAAAAGAATTCGCTAGGACGGGAAAATGAGTTTCTGCGGGGACAGGGAAAAATTTGTCCCCGTGTCATTCTCTAGTGACAGGGATGTCAAATCCTAGTGGCTAGGGCTCTTTAGCTTGGAGAAGTGAAGGCTCAGAGGAGATATGATAGAGGTCTTTAAAATACTCAGGTAGATATGAATCACTTGCTTATGCTTTCCAAAATTACTAGGACTAGGGAGCATGCAATAAAACTACTAAGTAGTAAATTTAAAACAAAACAGCAAAAATATATCTTCACTCAATGTATAATTAAACACTGGAATTTGTTGGCAGAGAATGTGGTGAAAGCTTAGCAGGGTTTAATAAAGGTTTGGGTAATTTCCTATAACAAAAGTACATAAGCCATTATTTAAAAAGGATTTGGGGAAATCTACCTCCGGTTCCTAGTATAAGAGCATAAAATCTGTCTCCTGTAGCTGGCCCAGAGGTTGGCTTTCTTTTCCAGTTTCACTTTCAGAGGAGGGGGAGAGGCAGCAAACACTGGGGGATTAGGGAGGGTATCTTGTCTCAGTTCCTCCTGTGGGCAGCTGCTCAATTAGAGCAACCTTTTGTAACTTGGACATGACTGAAACAGGTGTAGATAAAAATGTCCTTCTCTTTAGACATGAACCTTTCTTCCCATTTGAAAATCACTATTGGATGTCCTACTTTTGGGTCCTTTCCTAATATAGTCCAAATCATGTCCTCACCACGTCCCCTTGCTATTTGGATGAATTACAGTGTAAAATGTCCAGATTCCGACTTTCCAAAATCAGGATTTGGACTTTTTTTTTAATCAGATGGACTTTGTAAAAGGCATTTTCAGATGTACATCTGCTGTGAAACTAAGCACCATATCTCCCAGTCTTTTCTTGTTAGCATGAATTATCTGGTCAGCCCTTGGAATGACCTTGTTTCCTCATTAGTTTGTATCAGGGGTTCTCAATCCAGTCCTTAGGACACACTCAGCCAATCAAGTTTCCAGAATACCCACATTGAATATGCATGAGAGAGATTTGCATACAATGAGGCACTGCATGCAATATTATGCCATGAATATTCATTGTGGATATCTTAAAAACCAGACTGGCTTGGTGTGTTATGAGGACCAGATTGAGAGCCCCTTGTTTTTATGGATATATTTTGGCCATATATCAATATATGAACAAAATGCATCTCTTACTGGAAACAGATTTTTTAAAACAAAGCTCTTGTACTTATTTCATATCTTTTTGCAATAAAATAGGTTGATCAGAAACAACATTATAACCAGAGTTTTTAAATATTTACAGCCTTAGCTTTACATTTGATGCTACCAAACAAACTCATTCATTGTAGTACACTACCTTCTTAATTGTCTTGTGTGTCCTGTCTCCATCTGCAAGGAGTACTGATCCATTATGAGAGAAAGGGTGGTGGATGCCTGGAATACCTTCCTGGTGAAGGTGGTAGAGACAGAATTGAAAAAGGCATTGGTTAAACCCCTATATAGCAAGAGGATCGAATCAAAGTATTGAGGATTTGCACTCAAAGCAAAAGTTAAATGATTTCCTTACTTCAGAAAAAGGCATGGGGTAACATTCACAGAGAAGTAGTTACAACCCTAAACATCTTATTGGCAGACCAGATGGTCCATGATGGTCTTTTACTGCCATCATTTTACTATATTCATAGCTATAGAATTCAAAAATAACATTCATCTTTCTTAGTATGAATGGCGAACATTATAAATGCAGAACAAAGCAGGAGACATGTCACAAATATGCAACAGCAAGCAAAAGAAAGTAAGGTGTCCAGAGAATAAAGGTCCAATGGTGTGTTATATCAAACATATAAAATCCATAGTTTGGCACTAGATACGCTGAGTTTGGAGCCAAACAAATTTTGTTTTTCTGTTTGAAGGGCTATAAAGGCTTTACTGTTTCTGGCTATACATAAGAACATAAGAATTGCTGCTGCTGGGTCATACCAGTCCACTCACGCAGCGGCCCTCTGGTCAAAGATCAGTGTCCTAACTGAGACTAGCCCTACCTGCGTACGTTCCGGTTCAGCAGGAACTTGTCTAACTTTGTCTTGAATCCCTGGAGGGTGTTCTCCCCTATGACAGAAGAGCGTTCCAGTTTTCTACAACTCTCTGGGTAAAGAAGAACTTCCTTATGTTCATACGGAATCTATCCCCTTTCAATTTTAGAGAGTGCCCTCTCGCTCTTCCTACCTTGGAGAGGGTGAACAACCTGTCCTTATCTACCAAGTCTATTCCCTTCAGTACCTTGAATGTTTCGATCATGTTCCCTCTCAATCTCCTTTGTTCAAGGGAGAAGAGGCCCAGTTTCTCTAATCTTTCACTGTATGGCAACTCCTCCAACTCTTTAACCATCTTAGTTGCTCTTCTCTGGGCCCTTTCGAGTAGTACCGTGTTCTTCATGTACGGCGACTAGTGCTGGACGCAGTACTGCAGGTGAGGGCGCACCATAGCCCAGTACAGCAGCATGATAACCTTCTCCGATCTGTTCGTGATCCCCTTCTTTATCATTTCTAGCATTCTGTTCACCCTTTTCGCTGCTGCCGCACATTGCGTGGATGGCTTCATCGGCTTGTCGATCAGAACTCCCAAGTCTCTTTCCTGGGAGGTCTCTCTCCAAGTACTGCCCTGGACATCCTGTATTCTTTTATGAGATTTTTATTACCTATATGCATCACTTTACATTTATCCACGTTTAACCTCATCTGCCATGTCAATGCCCATTCCTCTAGCCTGATACTGTAAACATCTGTGATCCACTTGCAAGTTGTAAGACTTCTGACACAGGCATATATGGTAAAACATTACAAATGAAAGTTAGGAATGCACTTTATTTGACGCAGCCTAGTATATGGACACCATGAAATCTATTTTCTAAAAGAGAATATTTATATATTACATAAGAAGCAATGCCTTTATATATTCAGAGTCAATACTCTATCTGATTCTCAGTTCTATTTTTTAGATTTGTAATGTGTTAGTGCTTTCTGTTGGGATCCTTCCTGTTCCCCCCTCCGATATTGACCAGACACCCTCTGACACACAATTCAACTCCTCTCACAGACCTAATCCTCTTGATCATTCATACAAACACCCTGTCACAGACCTGGATCCTGGCACACAAACCTCACTCCTGATACAACCTCCCCCCCCCCCCCCCCCCCCCCCCCGTAGACACAAACTTTGAACTTCTAAAACCCCATATTTTCTTCCCCATGATAGCCCTAACACTCTCTCTCAGAAACTGGCACAACCAGCCCACACCCTTCCCTAAACTCCACCCCTCTGAGTAAAAACCCTGCCCTTCACACCCCAACCCTCCTTCATCTCTCCCACTCCTGGGTATTTACCCAGGAGCAGCACTGATTGCTCAATGAACCCAGGTGGCAACAATTCTCTCATAGGAACCAGCTCCATGGGTGCCAGTAGATGCTAAGCATCCCCAGTATTGAGCAAGTGCCTTCTCTGTGTCCATGGAAGGGTAATTTGTATTGTGGTTGGCACCCCCAATCATTTTGAAATATTGGCACTTAGGAATCCCTCTATGCTGCCTCCCAGGGTTGCACTTAATTCCAAAATGGAGTCAAAGACTCGTAGCAGTACTACCATTAGGGATCATCGGTAATATATATTTAACCCCAGATTTCATAAACAGCACCTGAAATTAGGTGCCTAGATTGACACACCTAGCCAAACTAGTGCCTAACTTAATTTTTTAATTATCTTAATCAGCGCCATTAATGAGCTCATATTTGGCAAAAATTAAAATTAATTGGGTGATAGGCGCGTATCTCAGTAGGCATCTATGATTTCCCTGTAGGCGCCTACTCCAAGGTGAAAAGACAAGCTGGAAATCTTTTCATAAATAACTGACCTCGCAACAATCCTATTACTGTTATAATTTAGGTTTATTAGCAGTAAACAAAAGGCAGCTCATATGAAACAACAAAGTACAGCACATTGGGCTAAAAGGATAACATACATACAAAGTGGCCAGCTTCTGTTCATAGATCTGTTCTCCCTCTCTCCTCCCCCCCACCTCTCTGGGCTATGCCATCCAGAATGCCACTTATATACTTTTAGTTCAGTAGCCTAGGGTACTACCTAGTTACAGATTACATATTCACTTTCACTGGTTTGTCATATACATCATTTCTATTGGCTATATGGTCTATACACTTATCATGGAGCCATATTGAAGCATGATATCACCTAGTGTCAAAACTGACCTTTCTATTTCCCTGATACTGCATTCGTAATACTAAGGCAATAATTGCTGAGGACAGACCTCTTCTGTCCTGAGCTTGATTGTAGTTCTGTCAATAGTTCTGATAATTCTTTGGTAGGACTTTTTATCCTGTACTGTTGCTTGAGTTTATCCAATGATGTCACAGTCAGCAGATCTCTGCCAGTGACTAGAGCAAAGGTGAATCTCTCATTGTCTCCTGCTGACAGGCAGAAATATGATTGTCCAGAGGCTTGAATTTATAAGCACAATGTCTCTCTTAGAAGTATAACTTTATTTTTGAGGGTCTCAGGGATCTTCGCCTACATTTTCATGCAGGTCTTATTCCTGATTCTTCCTCAAAGGTTAAGGATGGATTTTGGGCGTGTTTTGTGTCTAAGTGCCTAACTTGCTCTTAAGTGCCAGTATTTAGACTAAGAAAACCCTGGCACAAATAGAGGTTGCCTAAGATCAAATCAGAGGGGTTAGGAGGTTTTGAGCTTGGGGGAGTACATGATAAGGAGGTGTTGTGGATGGAGGATCTGGCTTTGGGGTGAGAAGGATATTGGGGGTGTGCCACTCTGGCTCTTCATTTGACAGTGTCTGCACCACTAAACTGCTTATAGCATCCCTACACTTTGGTCTAGATTCACTAACCTTACCGATCATGTCCCGACCAGTTTGCGACTCTGATCCCGATCCGCACATGCAAATGAGGGGAATGGCATGCAAAAATAGGAAGGCAGCGATTCACTAAACAATTTCAGAAACACCACCTGGCCTGGCCGATCAAAAAAGAAGCGACTGATGAGGACCAGTCGCTCACGTCCTTTCCCACTGTCCTGCTTTCTGCTGCCCTTCCCTCCAAATTAGAACAGAACAGAACACACTGTAATGCAGCCCCGCTTTGAACCCATGGGTTAAAACCACAGGCTTGCAACAATAAAGCTTTTATTTTAAATAAATAAATAAATAAACAATGAAAACTGAAAACCCCCCCTCCATATTCTACCTCTAGCTCCTCCGTCTTCTAGGTTTGTCATTGGTCAAGAGCGAGAGAAGTCAGGAAAATGTCGAACTCCAATTGGAGGAGTGTGCTGTAAGTCCTTTTATGGTCACACTTCTGCATTTCTCCTAATCCACAGATAGGGCGCGAGAGGGAAGTCAGGAGAGCAAGCGCATGCGCAGACCATCTACAGGCAAAGAAGATGGTCTGAGCATGCATCTGGATCGCTCAGCAGCAATCTGTGCAGTCGCTGTGGGGCGTGCCTCCGATTGAGTTAATTTGCATGCAGACTCGTGAGTCAGTCACCTAGCCACGGATCAGATCGCCCAAGAATTGTTAAGGTTAGTGAATTTAGGCCTTAATGCCTCCATTTCATAGTAAAACTAGTGTTAGCTTCTTCTTAACACAGCTTACATATTAAAGTTAAGCCAGTAATGTGTTATCAGCACAGCTTTTGAGTCTTTCACCAATTTTCACACCTTGGGTTTCTTAACCCAGTCCTGTTGCTCTGCATATACTATAGATTGAACAGGTATAGGGGAAGTATGCAGCTTTGTTGTACACCTTTGCCAAATAGGAACCATTCTGTTTCTGCTTTATTTATTTGGTTTTATATTCCGTCCTCCCAGAGGAGCTCAGAATGGGTTACAAGTTTACATAATATTAAAGTGTTTTTATACAAGGTGTTAGCAAACATGGCATGGCAGGACATTGTCTGACAGGGATGGCAAAACAGTCAACAAAGCATGGCAAGACATAACATAGCATAACATGGTATGGTGAGACATAGCATGACGAGCATTGTATGACAAAACATAGCATGGCAAACCTAGTATTATATATAGAAGCATAGCATGGCATACATAGCATAGCAGACCTAGTATTATATATATAAAACATAGCATGGCAAACATAGCATGGTAGATATAGTATACAAATGTGGCTAACCTAGAATGACATGACTTTCACCACATTCTCTGGCAACAAATTCCAGAGTTTAATTACATGTAAAGTGAAGAAATATTTTCTCAGGTTTGTTTTAAATCTACTACTTAGTAGCTTCATTGCATGCCCCCTAATCCTAATATTTCTGAAAAGAGTAAACAAATGATTCACATCTACCCATTCTGCTCCACTCATTATTTTACAAATCTTTATCATATCTCTTCTGAGCCATCCTCTTCTCCAAGCTGAAGAGTCCTAGCCACTTTAGCCTTTCCTCATAAAGTAATTATAACATGTAAATGGTGCCTAACCCTACTGAAATCACCTCCAATATGTGTACTTCAATTCACATGGCATATAATCTATTTCTGTCTCACAAGAGAGAGATAATTATTTACCAATTGAATTACATTATTATTCCAGATTCTTCAATTGTATGCATTATAAAGTTTGAAATGTCAATAAAGATTTACAAAATGAAAAAAAAAATGAAAATCAAACTACCCCCCCCCCCCCCCCACGTTTATAAAACCGTAGCACGGTTTTTAGCACCTGCCATGTCAATAACAGCTCCGATGCTCATAGGAATTCTTTGAGCGTCAGAGCTATTACTTCTACAGCCAGCGCTAAAAAAACACGCTACGGTTTTGTAAAAGGTGTGTGGGAGGGAGGGGTATGTTTCTGTAAACTGAATATATTCATTTCCTATAGCATTAAGACAGTTATGATCTAGAATAGCAACATTTTTAAAAATCATTTGTTGTGTGCAATTTAAGTTCTACTTTGTAAATTTAATTGCATGAAAAACTGATAGGCTACAGTTCTTCCTTGATGTATATGTTTTCAATATACAGGTTGGAGACTTTGTGTTTGCTAGAATTGGGTCACAAGCAGGAAATATTTGCTACGTACCAGCTGTTGTCATAGCAACACCCCGTCGAACCGAGGCAGCATGTAAATTCTACACAGTTTTGAAGTACAATAATAGGAAAGTAAGTAGATCTTCAAAAGGGCACGAATTTTCCAATCCATTAAAAGTGGTTTTTCCTTTGTAGAGAGAGAAAAAAACACATGATCTCTGTACAGAATGTACTCTGTGATGCATAAGAACCTACTGAATCATTTCTCATCTAATGTACAGAAACTAATAACAGTCCAGTTTATTTTACCCTGATTCTGAAAGGCCTTGTGAAGCTTAAACAGTCTGTGTAATATCTTAGACAGTACTCTATGGGAGGTTGTTTTTTTTTTTTGCCTGATTGTTTTATTGCATCTGCGAAATGACCTTTCCAATTTTAAGAAATCAAGGGAAAGCTTGCAGTGTGAGTGGCTTATAAAGGCATGGGAGAAGAAACCCGCATTACACGGTAGGTATAATCCCGACAGTTATAACCTTAAAAATAAAGACATGGAGAAAGCAACCTGCACTAGACAGCCAACAGTCCCTGGGAGTGAGTAACATAGATTGGGTCCACTGTGTTGGAAGTACAGAGAGCTTACTAGTAACTGTGTTGGCCACTTTTGAAGATGAGATGCTGACCTTGATAAACCTTTGGTCTGACCCAGCGTAGAACTTCTTATGTTCTTATATCATTTTCAGTTATTGAAGTAAATAGAACAGGATTAATACCTTTAGATTCTGAGAGTGTTTGGTCAATATACTGAAAAATGTTATCATCGTTCACTTATAGAACGTAAGAATGGCCGCTGCTGGGTCAGACCAGTGGTCCATCGTGCCCAGCAGTCTGCTCACGCGGTGGCCCCCAAGTCAAAGACCAGTGCTCTAAAATGAGTCAGCCTCACCTGTGTACGTCCCAGTTTAGCAGGAACTTGTCCAGCTTAGTCTTTTCATTATGCCCCAAATTGGCATGGTAACCTTAAAGCAGTCAGATTTTCAGGATAATACACAATCAGGGGAATTCTGTAAATGGGGCTTAAAATTATATATGCAAATGCCCAATGCATGCCCAAATTGAGAAACAAGTCTACTAGTGCCAATCCCAAATAGGGGAATGTCATAAATGCTTTAAATTTTCCTGAAAGCCTCAGCCCCCACCACTCCACTGCTGAATATGTCTTAGTAGCGGGAAGAATTATGGGGGTTCTCATCACCAGTTTTCAACTAATTTATTTACTGCTTTATTTTACTAATGTTTTAATTTACTTTTTCCATTAAAACTGTAATGTAGCCATTTAATATTTTAAGCCACTTATCTTAAAGCTGACATGACTTGGGAGAGACGACCCGACATGTTTCGCACTCCCGTACTTTATCAAGGGTCTCCCTAAAAATAGAAGGACAACGTTTAGACAATCATATAAAACATTAACCTTCTATATTATGTAACTCATTTCTGAAAACCACATAATTCTTCCCGCTACTAAGACATATTCAGTGGTGAAGTGGTGGGGCTGAGGCTTTCAGGAAAATTTAAAGCATTTATTACATTTCTCTATTTGGGATTTGGATATTCTGAGACTGTTATTGTTATTCTGAATTAAGTATTCTAAAAAATTCGACATCATTATTGAGGAACCAATCAATTATTGGCAACAATTTGGATTACGTATGCATCTTGCTAAATGCTTGTCTATAAAGTTGCACATGCAAAACCTTTAGCATGCAGTTGAAAAGGAGGTGTGGTCATGGGAGGGTTATGGGCGGATCAGGGACATTCACTAAAGATGTGTGCACTGTTATAAAATTTGAGTGATCTGTGTCTAATTTAGGCACGGGGATTTACACCATGGTTCAGTTGCTATTAATCCTCACACCTACAAGTTGGATGTGGATCCGGGCACTACATGCTATTCTATAAATGGCGGGCCTGTCAAACTTCCTAGGGTCTGGGGGCTACTTGCCCTCCGAGCTCACTATCATAAACACAACCTGGACTCTTTCCTTCCAGTCAGGGCTAAGGGATTCTAGAGGAGTAAATAAACTACATACAAGGTAATAAAACTCCAGACACACAATTTGTGGAGAGAGTTCCAGTTTGATGCTAAATGTGCACCTTAACCAGAGGACTGAGAAACAGTCCCGTGCATTGGCTTTTATTATTCTGTATAAAACTTTATCAATAACAAATGCGCATTACTTTAGTCACGTATAAAAAGGGTTACTAGATGTCCGGGGAAACCCGGATATGTCCTCTTTTTAGAGGACTGGCCAGGTGTCCGGATGGACTTTCCAAAAGCCGGCAGTTTGTCTGGATTTTGGAAAACCTGATGAGCTCCGGCCGCATCTGGAGGGCCTCTGAGCATGCGCGGATGACATCACACACATTTGTGAATGCTCCAGGCCCTCTAGATGCGGCCGGAGCTTTTCGGGGAAAACAAGAGGAGGCTTTGTGGGGGGCAGAACGGGATGAGGATGGGGATGGAGGTGGAATGGGACAGGGCTGGGGCGGGACTGGAGGTGGAACACGGCGGGGCTTTACTGCTCAAAATATGGTAACCCTATGTATAAAAACAGGAAAGATTCCCAAATAAGGAACATCACATGATTTACGGAAAATGCAATGGCATAAATTTTGTTTCTCCCTCTAACATAACTTCTCTGTGAAGGCTCATAAAACTAGCAGTGGAATTTATGACCTGTTTTAAAAGCATAGCTTGGGGCAGCCATGCACGAATTCTAACTTCACAGTGCGAATGCATATCATACCTTTGGCTAAAAACAGCTACATTTATAACTTAACTTCAAATCCCTAATAAACACAGACAATACCTAGGGTTACCAGACGTCAAGGAAGTCCAGATGGATTTTCAAAACCTGGCAGTTTGCCTGGGGTTTGGAAGGCCCCGAGCTCGGAACAGTGTTTGGAGGGCCTCTGAGGATGCACAGATGCAATATAATGACATCACATGCATGCGTGTGACATCATCGTGTTGCATCTCCATATACTCGGAGGTTCTCCAGATGCAGCCCAGACTCGGGGAAGGTGAAGAGATGAGGACTGTGTGGGGGCAGGGCTGGGATAGAACAGGACAGGGCTGAGGGAACGGGGCAAGGCCACATGTCCTCTTTTTTTTTTTTCTTGAATAAATCTGGCAGTTATCATAATACCTATCAACATGTAATAAATTGCCCCCTACCTCCAATAGTACCTTTCTGACAGCACCCAACTTGGAGTGCTGTTTATAGAATAGTGCTCAGCAGCCAAATTTGGGCCCATTTATTGAATTTAGTCCAATAAATATAGTTGAGGAAAATTGGCGTACATTGGAGACCTATTCATTCATATTTGTTGTGGATATCCTGCAAATTTAACTGGTGGTTTGATCACTGGGGTTGGCTAAGAAAGACTTTCATTATGTACAATAGTTAGACATTATTGTTTGGAGACAGAACATAATGATCACTTTACGGTTTTGTAAGTTCCCTTTTAAAATGAATTTTGTACTTATTTCTGTTTTAGGAACATTTGTTACGAAGTGAACTTATTAAAATTGGTCCAACCAAATTTACCTTTTCATGCCGTTACATTCAAAAGGCTCAGAGGGCAGACTGTACTATGTAAGTAAAATTTGGATACAGTGTAAAAAATGAATAGGTTACCATTCAGCCACCACCATTGGCATTACCCAGATAACCATGATATTTGGCCACTATCTAAATAGATTATCTGGATGACTTGGGGTAGCCTTTTTTTCTGTCCTAAGTTATCTGGATAGCGGTTTGAATATTGCCACCGTCTAGATCAGGGGTGTCCAACCTTTTGGCTTCACTAGGCCGCATTGGCTGAAAAAAATGTTTCTGGGGCCACACAAACATGCAAACACTGCAGCAAGACACAGGAGGGAGCCGGCAAGATAGTAAACACGCGGGGGCAGCAGAGGAAAACACTGCAATGCCCTCGACCGGGGCTGCACAAAATACTTCACGGGGCTGCATGCGGCCCTCGGGCCGCAAGTTGGACATCCCTGGTCTAGATCATATCCGGCCCATTTAGTTTTTTAATCCGGCCCACCAATCATCTGAACCCTGCCGACCGCGAGCCCTATATACCTCCCTCCAGAGCAGCGTCAGGCCGGCAGCACTCTAAACAAGCTGCTTCACGACCTTCTCTCATCGGGGAATTCTGTCTGCCGCATCACTGATTATGTCATCAGTAACGCGGCACACAGAAGGCTCCGACAAGAGAAGGCCTAGAAGCAGCCTGTTTAGAGTGCTGCTGGCCTGACGCTGCTCTGGAAGGAGGTATGTAGGGCTCACGTTCGGATGGGAGGGAAGGTTGGAGGGTCAGCGGGGGTTTGGCTGTGCAGCGGAGGCGGACACTCAAGGGTTCTGCTGCACAGGGAGGGAAGGATGGAAGCTGGGCAAGGGTTCTGCTGCATGAGAGATGGGAGGGATGGAAGGATAGAAGCTTGGCAAGGGTTCTGCTGCACAGGGGGATGGGATAGAAAGATGCTCTTGGTCCAGCCCCTGTCAAATTTAAGAACCCATTGTGGCCCACAGGTCAAAAAGTTTGCCCACCCCTGGTCTAGATAGTTCCTGGAACCATCCATGTTCTACTCTGACACTAAACGAATAGTGTGGATGATAGTAATGATTTAGCACTGTCTGGATAGCGTCACTGAAAATTGCTGGATAGACCTGAGTAGTGGCATTTAGGCATTGCTATCCAAATAAATGCTGTCTGAATAAGCACTTTTAAACATCAGACTGTATATTTATTAGAGTGGTTGATTTTTACTTTTTTTTTTTTACATTTTCAGTACATAAGATATATGAAGTTAGACATCTTAAAAAGGGACAGCTAAGAGTAAAAGAAATATAGGAAAATTAAAAATGCACTTAAAAAGCATTAACCATTGTCACTAAGTAAAAAACCAACAAAAGATTTAGTCACTTTTTTCTTTCCAAATTCACATTCAGAATGAGTTACGTATTTAGGTATAATTGATAGATCCTTCACCAATATGGTTTACAATGTAAGTTGTATCAAAGACAACTAAGGATGAAGGTCCAAGGTCACAAGAAATGCCAGAGAGAGAAGTAGAATTTGAATCATTTTCCTGATTATCATCGTGCTTCTTTAAAATGTTACATTTCTACTCACGCAAAGAAACAGAGGAGAATCCAAAGTTAAATGAGTTTCTTAAATGATATATCAAGAAAAAATATAGTCACAAAACTGAAAAAAATATTTTCTTAGAGTACACTAAATAAACATATAATCCAGGGAATGTTTCCTCCTTCAAATTAAACAACATTAATAGAATACAGTAAACCATTTATACCACAAAGAAAGAAACATACTAGAAGTTCTTGATGTTTGCTAAGCAGGAATCTACTTAACTGGTCATGGTTAAAAAAGGAGTGGTTCCTAAGCCTATTCTAGCCCACAGACAGGTGAATATGTCGTATTTATGTCATACATACTGAAAATTCAGTTGGCTGGGCTTCCTCCATGGAAGATCTGGGATTTAATAGTTAGTGGTTGGAGCAATAAACTGAAAACCAGGGTTCACAATCATCCCACTTCTACCACTGACATTGTTTGTGTAAGTCACTTTGAGGCTGACATACTAAAGTGCAAAGGAACTTCACAAAAGTGGGCTAAAATTATGGGCTAAAATGATTTGGGTTAAACTAGGAAGGGCCCAAAAGCAGGACATCCAACATGGATTTTCAAATGAGAAGAAAGGTTCATGTCTAAAGATAAGGACATTTTTATCTAGACCTGTTTCATTTACGCCCACTTTATAAAACGTTGCTCTAATTCAGCAGCTGACCACTGGAAGGATTGAGGCATGACCCCCTCCTTAATCCACAAAAAAAGGAAAATACAACCCCATGTATAATGGAACAAAACATAAGAAGAAGTGGGGAAGGGACTGTACACATCAGCCTTTGCAACAATTGTAAATTTATTAAAGGAATTTAAACCATTACCGTATTTTTTGTTCCATAAGACACACTTGACCATAAGACACACCCTAGATTTAGAGTAGGAAAACAAGAAAAAACATTCTGAACCAAATTGTGTACTAACATACACCAGGCTCTGCACCCAGCCCCCTCACTCCCTGCCAGGCTCTGCATCCAACCCCATACTCCATGCCAGGCTTTGCACCCTGTTCCCCCTCCCCTACTAATTATTATTATTATTATTTTTTTATATTTTTATTGTAGGAACAAATCACAAGAGACACAATAATTATAATGCAATTTTTTCCTTTCATTTTTCTTTTCTATTCTCAAAACTGACACATTTTGATCACTAAATTGAAAATAAAATAATTTTTCCTACCTTTGTTGTTTGGTGATTTAATTAGTTTCTGGTTGGACTTCCTTCTGACTATGCATCCAACATTTCTTTCACAATCCAGCCCCATCCCCTTTGGGTCCTAGTCTCTATCTCTCTCTGTCTTTCTTCTGCTTACAACCCCTATCCCATCCCCTTGTTCAGCATTTGTTCTCCTTTCTTCCAGGTCTTTCTCTGCTTCTCTTTCCTTCCTCCCTCCCTGGCCCAGAATCTTTCCACCTCTCTGCAGTCTCTTTCTCTCTCTCTTCCCTCTATACACCCCCAAATCCAACATCTGCCCCCCCTCTTCTGCCTCCATTTTGTTTCAGGTTTCTCTCTTTCTCTATCATCCTTCTGCTAACATTTTGAGTGTGTTTCCCCTCTCTACCCCCTCTAGTCCAGCATCTGCCTTGTCTTCAAGTCTGTTTTCCTGCCCCTTCTCAAGGTCCTTTGGAAGCCTCCTCACTCTCACTCCCTCCCCCCCCCAGTGTACAGATCCAGCGTCCCGCCAGGGCCCTCACAACGGGCGGGGCCTTACCTCCAAGCTGCTTCCTGACCTAGCGAGAGAGGTCATCTTCCATGCTGTGACCGCCGCTGACCTAATTACGGCAACCTGCAGAGTGAACTTAGCAGGCTGCCATTGGCCTCCGAAGCACGTTGCCTCTGCTGCAGTCCCACCTCTGACAATGTGCTTCAGAGGCCAATAGCAGCCTGCTAACTTCGCTCTGCAGGCTGCTGTCAGCAGCGGTCACAGCGTGAAAGACGACCTCTCTCACTGGGGCAGGAAGCAGCTTAGAGGTAAAGCCCTGCCCGTTGCGAGGGCGGGATGCTGGATCTGGACACCGCGGGTGAGAGTGCAAGGAGGCTTTAGGTGCTCACCGACGCTAGGGAGAGCTGATCTGGACACCGTGGGTGAGAGTGAGAGGAGTCTTATGGAGAGCCATATGGGGCCCGGGAATTTAAAAAAGTTTGTCGGGGTCAGGGGTTTAAATAAAAAGTGCCTTTGCTTCACTGACATTTCCACCCACTTTTGGGTGGAAAAAAAGGGCTTCTTATGGAGTGAAAAATACGGTAAATCATATACATAAAATGATTCAAGCCTAATAAAGAGTCTTTAGTCCTTTTTAGCTGGACCCTGGGGTAAGTGTTCTTCCCTTGAATCGAGATGCATTTCCAGCCACTTATACCGATATTTTGTTAAGAAAAATAGGCACCTACTTTTTGTTTTTATAAAATAGGCTTCAAATAGGTGCTTTCCCAAAATTCTCAGCCCAACCAAGAATGATATGGAGCCATGAAACTTAGAAGTTATTCCACACTTTTCTTGACACTTTTTTGTTTCAATGATATGAAGTGAAACCAAAAGTGTGGAATAACTTTTAAATTTCTTGGCTCCACATCATTCTCTTGGTTGGGCAGAGAACTTTTCATTAGCCGCTGATACCCTCTTAGTGATACCTGGGTCAAATTTATGTGTATATATGTGTGTTTAAGGCCCCAAGTAGAAGAGGAACTTGTTGAAGTGAGTTTTCATTCTGAATCGCTTTTAAGAACGTTGTGGACTTTTATGCAAATTGTATATTGAAATAAATGATCTACATTGGAAATATAATTGAGGAAGTGTCATTGCCACCTTGTTGAATCATAGTTTAGGCATCTGAATTTCCTGGTGATTAGAGATTGCTATGGTAATGTCCTGAGCACCCAACAATGAAATATATACTGACACTGGTTGTGAATTTATTGATACTGCAGCTTCTAAAATCTAATAACTAATTCATATATTTTAGTTTATGTATGAGCTGCAAGTCAAAGCATTGTAAGTGAATATAAGTAATTCCCGTTTTTAGATCCTATACATTCTAATGAATCTCGCATTCTGATTGTTAGACCACGTGTTCAGATTGTGCAAAGTCGTCGTAAATCATCTGCACCACAAGAGGAAGAATACAATACACAGGAGAAATGCAAACTGCAGAAAAGAAATGGGAGAACTGAACAAAGATCCTCGAAAGAGAGAGCACATTCTGCTCCTGAAGGTGAGGGTGACGTTTTCAGTGAGGAAAGTGGAACTTAGTGCCTTCTCATGGCATATATTGAAAGGAAGAAACTATAACATACAGTGGCAACATATGAAGCTCAGCTACAGTGTGCTGCTACCATGCAGGAAAATTTTCACTCTGCTCAGCATTGCTGCAAAGTACTTTTTGCTCAAGGATTTTTAAAAATCAGTTTTGAAAGTGAAAGTGCATGCATATGTTCACTTTGAAAATTGGCTAAGGAAAAAGTACCCTCCGATGATACATCCAGCTTTTCTACAGATAGTTTTGTCAATGATTGTTTTCTAGTTTGTCTTTATTTTTGTAAATCTTGGTTACCTGTTAAAGGACTGCCGTTCACAAAAGAAAAATAGAATGTTGTATTACTTTGTGGAAAAATAAATGCTTTGACTTCCTGACTTGGCTGAAAGTGAGAAAGGATTGAATAGAGCATTAAAGCAGGGTTTTATAGCATGTACCAATTCATACAGTGTTTAAATTTTATAACAATCAGACTGCATTCTTAAACTCTATTTCTACCAAAAGGAGCAAGATATTAAATACCAATGGCATTAATGTTTAAGTGTAAACAACACCACTAAGGGATTGGCTAATATACCTAGTCCCTTGGATAAGAAGTCTGTAAAGGAAATCAACCAATGAAATAGAAAGAACTTTTAAATAATGGACATCAGTATGAGCCCTTAATGAATAAACGTAAACCTCTGGCTCAGGCGATATCTCAAAGGTGACCAGCACCAGACCGTAGTCTAAGTGAGAATTGCCTCATACATCATATAGTCCATAAAGAAATTAATAAGCATGTGAATAAAATCACACTCCCAATGAAAAATCAGACTTGTACACCAGGGGAAAAGGGGTAATAAAGGTACAATAAATACATACACTCCCTAAAGACCAACCTAATAAATAAAATGATACAATGATACAATGGATCATGTAGGTTGGTCTTTAGGGAGTGTATGTATTTATTGTACCTTTATTACCCCTTTTCCCCTGGTGTACAAGTCTGATTTTTCATTGGGAGTGTGATTTTATTCACATGCTTATTAATTTCTTTATGGACTATATTTGATGTATGAGGCAATTCTCACTTAGACTACGGTCTGGTGCTGGTCACCTTTGAGATATCGCCTGAGCCAGAGGTTTACGTTTATTCATTAAGGGCTCATATTGATGTCCATTATTTAAAAGTTCTTTCTATTTCATTGGTTGATTTCCTTTACAGACTTCTTATCCAAGGGACTAGGTGTATTAGCCAATCCCTTAGTGGTGTTATTTTTAGGATAGTATTGGCTATTATCCAAAGGGTTATATTATTGTGCTGTTAAGTGTAAACAAACACTGCAAAACAAACTCTCCAGGTTAGCACATGATAGCTCAAATTTAATACTGTGTAAGGTATACGTTACCTTGTTTTTTGTCTTTTGGATTAGATATCACTTTCTGTTGCTTTAATCCAGTCTTTTTTTATTTTTAGGGCTTTAAAAAAAAAAAAAAAGGGTTAAAGTGCAAATGAAAGGGAACACTAGAGCAGAGATGTCCAACCTTGGCCCTCACTAGGTTGGGTTTTCAGGATTTCCGAAATGAATATGCATAGGATCCTTCTTGCATACAATAGAAGCAGTACATGCAAATAGATCTCATGCAAATTCATTGGGGAAATCCTGAAAACCCAACTGGATTGCAGCCCTCGAGGACCGACGTTAGACAACCCCGCACTAGAGGATTCCAGTTATTGTTGAATGAATCAGAGGACTAGACATACCGAAACAGATTAAATATAGGCCACTTAAAGTTAGGCACTTACATCAGTGTGCCTAGCCAATGCAGGCGTGTAACTTAATTGATTGATAGGCTTAATCAGTTCTGATAATTGGCACTTAACACCTCATAATTGAAGTTAATTGGACTTAATTGAAAGTTAGGTGCCTAACTTGAAAAATATGATTCTATAAAATGTAGGCGTGTAGTTCAAAGGGGGCATGGTTAGGGGTGGATTCTTGGTGTGTTTTTGAGTTAGGTGTCTGTTTTTGACTTAGATGCATTTGCTCCGTTTAGTGTGCTGGAGCTAAAAATGTTTCAGAGACACTGCCTTAGAGT
Source organism: Geotrypetes seraphini (assembly GCF_902459505.1). NCBI lineage: Eukaryota > Metazoa > Chordata > Amphibia > Gymnophiona > Dermophiidae > Geotrypetes > Geotrypetes seraphini. The sequence goes on from NC_047089.1 coordinate 138,391,507, forward strand.
ACCTCTCTGCTCTATGCTGCTGTGCGTGGTTGTGTGTGTGGCCATCTGAAGCTGTAATATAGGCTGGAATGCACTTTTTTCTTCACATCTTTGGGTGGTGGGAGGCGATCGATGACCACTGGGGGAGTAAGGAGGTGTGTGTCATGCCTTAATCCCTCCAGGTCATCTGTTCAGTGTGGGCACTGTGTGATCCTTGTTCGTTTTTAAAACAGGTCTAGCCCCAAATGTCTAAATGGTGCCCTGGACATTTTGAGAAAAGTTTGATCATCCCTGCAGAACATCTAAGTCCTAGAAAGCCAGTTTCAAAAATGGCCACTTCAATGTTTTGACTAGTATGACATCCAAGTGCCAGTTTATCTGTCATTTGTGTGGAATGTTCGATTTTTTATTTTTTTTTAATTGCTTAGGACTAAGCTATTCATTGATGCTTATTTATGATACGGTATGACAATTATTCCTCTGAAATTGAGCTTTTTTCCCTTTACTGTAGTTGATGAGTAATTACTGAAAGTATTTTTAAGGGTACTTTTGTGAAGATTTTGGATTACTATGTACCAGTTTGTGTGCATTTTTATGTCTCTATGTATGTTACTTTGGAAACCGCTGAGATTTTTAGCGGTATAAAATTTTTTTTAAATAAATATCTTTTTTGAAAATTAGCCCTTTCAGTTTGCCCTGTATATCTCAACTGCAACTTGACCTCTCATCTACCTATTAAGAAGTTTCATTGTTTTATATTGTATGAACTGTGTCAGCAGGATGTCTGTTATATGAATGTTTCATTTGCTGACATCATGTGATATCTATGTTGTATGAATGTTCTATGCTGCCTATTAATGTATCATTCAAATTGATTAAATATGATCATATTCCTGTTACATGATTGTTTTGTAATGCTGTTAAATATGTATATTTCAGATATTGTTTCACATTCAACCTATTTCTAGGATTCAATTTACCATTTCTAAGTTTACCTTATTAATTGTCTTTATGATTTTATTTGGTCATTTTATTATTGTTTATGCTGTTAACAAAATTGTAAATTTTTTTGTCAAGCTGACTGCTGTATACCACCTTGGATGAATTTTGCGATAAAGTCAGTTAAATAAATAAATAAAACAAACGTTATACAGTTCTGAATTAACTTTCCACCATAAGTCTGGAATACCTTCTCTTTTTTTTGTTCTTAATTCATCTCAAGTAAAACATAAATGATATCAATGTATTACTAGTACGAGGTGGTGCTGAAAAGAATGACATGGACATGGTTCAATCAATAATCTGAAACAATGTCAAAACATAGAATTTTGTTTCAGCAGATTGCCACTTAATGAAATAAGATAACACTCTTTTCGGCTACAGTGGCAAAATAACGCTCAGAATTTAGGAAGTTGGTTGGTTGGGCTGAGAACCTTTCAGCACCCCTTCGCAATGTCATAATTTCCTTAACAGGATGATCAGTTTTTAATCAATAACATCCACTGCACATAGTTGCTTGTAGATTTGCTCAGTGGAAGTTTTGCAGAAGTGCTGAAAATCTTACACATAAGCATAAGAACTTAAGAATAGCTTTACTGGGTCAGACCAAAGATCCAACAAGCCCAGTAGTCCATGCTCATGGTGGTCAATCCAGGTCCCTAGTACCTGGCCTAAAACCAGAGTAACAACATTCCATGCTACCGATCCAGGCAACCTCTGGCAATGCATTCCAGAGCTTAATTATTCATCCTTGAAACAATGCTCCCAGTTATGTAAAAAATTGCATTGATGACTGAACTGCTCTTCCCAGAATCCTCTAGTTTCTCTGGTGAAATTGAAACAGACACATTTGTATTATTTGGCTACCGAGTCCTTCCAGAAGGCAGCTGGAGATATGGTTGAATGCTACAGTTGTTGCTACAATATATAACTACACTGAATATAAGCGTTGCTATATTAGGACTGACCAAAGGTCTATCAAGCACAGTATCCTGTTTTCGACAATGACCAATCCAGGTCACAAGTACCTGGCAAGATCCCAAAGATTAAAATAGATTTTATATGGCTTATTCTAGAAATAAGCAGTGGATTTTCCCAAGTTCATCTTAATAGCTTATGGACTTTTCTTTCAGGAAATTATCCAAACTAAGTTCACTGTATGGAGCAGGAGAAGCTAGCAGTTATAAGGGCCTTCATGTGAAATCTCAGTTTCCCAGTTTGGTTGACTGATGTAGTAGCCAAAATTCCTAGATCCTGCTATGATGGGTATATATGAAAATAAACCACTCTCTTTCCAAGAATAAATGTATAGTGGTGATCCCCTAGATAGAATGGGGTGTACATTCAAAGCAATTTAAGTTGGCAGGAGAGGTTAAATGGTACTCTCAGGGCCAAACCTGGAAATCTAAGGGCATGTATTGAAACAGTGCTACTGAATATTTGGGCAGAGTGCCCTGGCAGTATTTGGTTTCTAATGGGGTAGTCAGGCCAAATTAAGGTGGAACCAGGAATCACCTAGGTGCCGCCAGTTTTCAGCAGTGGTACCTGAATGAGTATCCGATTAACTTAAAGACAGCAAAAAGATTGTCCTAAGTTATAAGAATAGCAGCACCCAAGTAACTTCCATAAGCCACCCCAATCAGAGATATTCAGTGATGGTACCTGTATAGGGGCCAGCATGGAATATCCAGATCTAATTTAGCTGTGGGTGGCCAGCATTTAAAAAAACAAACAAACACTGCTGCTGGATTAAAATTTCTGCCAACATTGCTAACCCTAACCCTTTTACTAAGCCGCAGTAAAGGTTTCTACCACGACCTGGAGCGCTAAATGCTACAATGCCACTCTGATGCTCATAGAATTCCTATGAACGTTGGAGCAGCATCAGAACATTTCACAAGGCCGCGGTAGCCGGCCACGGTAGAAACCTCTACTGCAGCTTAGTAAAAGAGGGCCTAAGTGTGATAGAGATGGGGACTTGTGTAAGACAGAGGAATCTCCATTTTCACTGTTCCTAACCTTCCTCTGCTTGTTTTTATTCTGTATAGGAAAACCCAAAAAAAACTGCAGACAATGTACAAGATGCAGGCAAAATTTATTGTACCAAAATTAAGATGCAGTAATATGAAAACCTTTTTACCAACCAAGGGACCCGACACGGTCCGTGTTTCGGACAACACACCTTCGTCAGGGGTCCTAAGGAATATAAATACCCTCATTCACATTTTCACTTGTTCTGCATGTTTCTTTCCTGGTTTCAGTATATATACTTTTTTATTATATATTTTTTATAACTGGTTTGGTTTCATACATATTATTTATCTTTTGAAGTCACATCATCACATTCTCTTTTGGCATGGCATGACAACACCATTTTGTTATTTCACACAGAAATTTTAAATATTATGTATATAATTTTAGTATTGTATTTATATTTATTAGGACCCCTGACAAAGGTGTGTTGTCTGAAACACGGATCGTGTCGGGTCCCTTGGTTGGTAAAAAGGTTTTCATATTACTGCATCTTAATTTTGGTACAATAAATTTTGCATGCATCTTGTACATTGTCTGCAGTTTTTTTTTTGGTTTTCCTGGTTTGGTGATTTTACTGCAGATTTGGTTGGATTTCCTTTAGTTGCTCTTTAGTCTGTATAGTCCATTATAAACTGCTGAATTGTCTTCTATTACTACTACTTATCTATAATGCAGCTAGACACACGTATTGGAGGGATAATTATGCTGAGTAATATTCCTTCTGAACAGTCAGCATTGTTCTGAGAGATGAGGAATTAGTGGAGTGGAAACATGGGAATGCTTGTCTTTTTGCTTGACGCATTTAGGCCTCCATTCCTACAAATTATCATGCTGCTCACCTTCCCCAATCAAACAAATAAAACCCAAAATGCAGAACACCTACAGTATTCATCAACAGTATTTTAAACGTAGAAAATGTTTAACAAATTGGGTCGCGCATCACCCACTTAACCCAAAATTATATAATCATCTAAAGTAATTATTATAAATTTAGTGAGAAGACCTCAGTGTAGATTAAAAAGTCAGACAAACGTAAAACATTCAATACTTCAACCTGCTGCTTGGCTTGGCGTTTCACACAGTTTAACGCTGCTGTGTTCCAGCTTGGGAATAAATCATACCATAGTATAAGGAGGTTCCTGGTGAAGGATTTTTGTCCAATACTGATGCACAATTGAACCAACATTACCTATTACAGATGGATAGCAATATGAACTGAAAACTGCCAATTTGTGTTTTTTGGAAACTTCATGGCTTGGTTCTAGTGCTTCACGTTGAGATAAGTCCTTTTCCTTTAATTTTGGGAGGGCTGTGCAGCGTTTGTTTTTCATATTTGGATCGCACATTAATTTACTTAATGTTATTTTTGTGTGTTTTGCACTATTCACATTATATGCACAATAGAAGACGCTATGATGGTGTAGTGTTTGGACTGTGTCCCATACACAGGTTGAAGTATTGAACGTTTCACGTTTGTCTGACTTTTCAGTCTAGATCAGGGGTCTCAAAGTCCCTCCTTGAGGGCCGCAATCCAGTCGGGTTTTCAGGATTTCCCCAATGAATATGCATGAGATCTATGTGCATGCACTGCTTCCAATGCATATTCATTGGGGAAATCCTGAAAACCCAACTGGATTGCGGCCCTCAAGGAAGGACTTTGAGATCCCTAATCTAGACTGAGGTCTTCTCACTAAATTTATAATAATTACTTTAGATGATTATATAATTTTGGATTAAGTGGGTGATGCGCGACCCAATTTGTTAAACATTTACTACATTTGAACTATTGTTGATGCGCATAGGCATTCTTCTGATGTTTTCTCCTTTTGTCTTCTATCTGTGCATAATTGCAGCATTTTTAAATGAGGCAGATTGCTCTTTGTGCATACTGTTGTGCCTTGAGTGTCTTCTCACCCTTCCTTCACTATGGTCCAGATGTTGGTGACATCAGTAGAGCTACTTTGCATGTCCAAAAAGCATGATGATGCTCTTACATATTCTAATCAGCTTGATAAAAATTTTACATACCAGAGACTGGTACCCAGTGTAAAAACCAGGATAGAGGGCATTTGCTCAGTTTCTCTGAAATGTGCAGGGCCTCTCAGTTGTCTTTCTTTAATGTAGGTTTTGTTCATTTTTGCCTGATGCAGTGTTTTGCCACTAATTTCTGTAAGTAACTAAAATACAGTACCGATCTCTAGCTAGGTACCAATTCTATAAAGAGATATCTACGTGTAGGTGCCCCATGCAGTATAAGGAGCATCTATTCTATAATGACATCTGGGCACCTAGATACCATTATAGAATATTAACATAAATCCTCATTGTGCCCAGTTACACCTGATCAAGCATAAATGGATATGGTTAAATATGTCAAGCAACATGTGAAATATACAGTATTAGGAGTTACAATTTATAAAATGTTAACAGGTAATGTTCCTGATTATCTGACAAATCTAATGTCCTTATTGTTGTATATCACTCTTTCTTAATATCAAATGAGAAATTCTTTTCAACTGAAATTTTCTGCAGTTAAGAATGTAAAGTCTATTAGACAATTTTCTTTTTCAATTCACTATCAACTGGTTAGTTTTTGGAACCAACTTCCTTTGGGATTACGCATCTGTGGGCATGATCTTTGGCACAGAAAACTTTTAAAATCTTTTCTGTTTCCATCATGATTGATTTAAATTGGGCTTAATTATACTAACCCCCTCTTCTACGAAACTACGCTAACAGTTTCTAGCGCGGGCCATTCAGAGCGGCTCTCTACGCTAAAAACCACTAGCGCGTTTTTGTAGAAGAGGGGGTAAGTTTTATGTTTCAAGTCTGTATTTCCCAAATTGGTCTGGCTCTTTTATTTCTGTTATTTGTCCTTGAACTATTTAGATAAAGGTGAAATAGAAAAAACTTGTTAAGGTAAGAGAAGAGAACTTGAATTTTATTCTAGCTTCCAAAGGTAACCAATGAAGTCTACTGTAATAGGATTGTTAAATGTTCAAATTTCCATAAATTTTAATCTTACTAACAAATTTTGAACCAACTGTAATTGATTAATAAGAGATTTAGGGCAGATGACCAATACTAGGTTGCAGTAATCAATTCTGGACAAAATCAAGGACTGCATGACTTTTGCCTATTTATCTATTGTGAAAAGGGGTGAATGTACTTCCTGCTCTATGTTACAGTGGAGGTTTTTTTTTAGCTTACTATGACACAGCATTTTGCTGGAATGTAATGCTCCTTTCTTTTGGTGAAGCCTTTTTTTCTCCACTATTTGAAGTGTGGGAGTTTGGATGCTCCTTCTTCAACAGAAGAGAGTGGAATAGTTTTGTGTCTGTATTTCGAATGAGAATAACTAATGGGCAGACTGGATGGACCGTTCAGGTCTTTATCTGCCGTCATTTACTATGTTACTATGTCTGTGTTGTTTCAATTACTCCCATATTGACTGGATAAATGTCTCGTCAGGAAATGCTAGGGAGGAAAAGGTCATAGATTAAATAAATTACTACTTCATGGAGCTGCTGGTTCCAGAAGTGACAAGAAAGGGGTTATTTTAAATACTGTCATTAGTGGAATGCAGTACTTAATACAAGAGGTAACGGTGTTGGGGCCATATTATAATGCAGATCATAATATGATCAAATTTAAATTAATGACGAGAAAAAAAGACACTAAGGGAGAATTTATCAATGGACGCTACCACGTTAGAATGCATTAATGATTAGCGCTTGTCAAATGCTAAAGACACTCATAGGAAAATAGGTGTCTTTATCATTTAGCACTCATTGATAAAGTCCACACTAAGGCCTAAATTCTCTATTACTGCGTTTAACTTAGGCGTGCTTTGGACATCGGATATAAGTGAATAATCATGGAGTTAAGGGTCTTAATTAATGTTAATTGGGTAATGGACGACACATAGACGTCCCTAGGTAGTACATAACGAACTAACGTCTATCGAAAGCATAGTCCCGTCTGCAGCTCTGGACGTGGGCGTTCCGTGGGCGGTCTATGGGCGTGCCAAGTGGGGACGCAAGATAGGCGCTACCTGGGCGAACGCGTGCGTCTAACTCTCGTGAATTATGTAGACGTAAGAAACCCTGGTCTAACTTGGATTTCAATGCCGTTTCAACTATCGTAATTGCGGCTCTTTGTTACACGCGAGGCAGACGTCTGCTGTATTTTTTATCAATAATTCCAATAGTGAATTTCAATAGGTATTTTTCATCTTTTCTTTGTCCTAATAAATATAATGACACCATAACAATGGAACACATTATATTGCATGGATAACAAACCACATTTCAGCCCAAACCATAATATAATATTCCCATGGCTTTTACAACCCCCTTTTTTGTCTCAACAAACAGCACTGCAATCGGCTCTCTTTTGAAAGCAAAGAAAAACCAGCACACATTATCAGCACTTAAAAAGAGAATAAACAGATACACACCTTAACATTCCAGCTTCCCTCATTGCAAAATGGAGGTGTTCAGTTGCACAAAACTGACCTCATTGTGACCTCATCAATCTGCATCTTCCAAAGTAATATGCCACAATTAAAAGACGTGGTGGGTGTTGAACCCACAACCTCTGGATGTTAGCAGCATAGGCTGGGCTCCTAACTGATAGAGCTACAGCTGTTTGACTGAGCTGTCTGTGCTTCATTAGGTATCATATCAGGATGAACTCAAATAAGTTTAAGCAAAGGAATGCCTAAAGATTTGGAACGTTTTCAAGTAGAAAACAAATATGAAATATGTATTAAAGAATTGCAGCACAAATAACGCCTAAACGGAACAGATTATTTACAGTCCTATATGCATTAGTACAGTGCTCAGAATGAAGATTAGCGTGTAAGAAAAACAGAGCTCCACCTCACATGCATTCAAGCACACTTGGGAATATGGGTTTGGGGCTCAGTGAAAGCAGCGCTTTTAGCCATTGAGCTAACACTCTTTTGTCTCAGCCTACTATGACATTATAGCTAAACTCCTTTTCCCTTAGCACTTCACTAAGATATGATATGACAAGGGAGCGAGAGGAATTGGAGGTGTGGGTCAGTGAGGAAAGGCACTCTCTACCAATCGTGCGGCCTTTGAGGGTTCAAATCCCAGCCTGTATTTTACTTGTGGCGTATCAGCCTTCCAGGTGCACTTTGATGATGGTTTCCACTTCTTATAGGAGTTGAATATAACATTTCTCCATTTAAACATGGCATACGTTGTTAGTTTTGATCGTGGTAAAGTATACATTTCTGAAATGGTGAAGAAACAATAATATACAACGTCAGTAAGCGGTATAAGCAAATCCAAACTGCTATAAGCGCAAGAAAGCATTTGTAGCTCAACACGCTAATGCTCCTTTTCTGAGCTTTGCCATCTAAAACTCCCCGGTTTGACTCCCACCTTTGCTCATTTTAATAAGGTCCTAGTTTTTTCCTATTAGATCTTATAACATTTCCCTTTGCAGGCAAACCTATTTTCAACTTACCATGGCTCGGACATCCTAAGCAGTGATAAGCAGCAAGATGACATTTGTGGATCGCCTGGTTAATGTGCTCTCATCACTGCTTAGGATGTCCAAGCCATGGTAAGTTGAAAATAGGTTTGCCTGCAAAGGGAAATGTTATAAGATCTAATAGGAAAAAACTAGGACCTTATTAAAATGAGCAAAGGTGGGAGTCAAACCGGGGAGTTTTAGATGGCAAAGCTCAGAAAAGGAGCATTAGCGTGTTGAGCTACAAATGCTTTCTTGCGCTTATAGCAGTTTGGATTTGCTTATACCGCTTACTGACGTTGTATATTATTGTTTCTTCACCATTTCAGAAATGTATACTTTACCACGATCAAAACTAACAACGTATGCCATGTTTAAATGGAGAAATGTTATATTCAACTCCTATAAGAAGTGGAAACCATCATCAAAGTGCACCTGGAAGGCTGATACGCCACAAGTAAAATACAGGCTGGGATTTGAACCCTCAAAGGCCGCACGATTGGTAGAGAGTGCCTTTCCTCACTGACCCACACCTCCAATTCCTCTCGTTCCCTTGTCATATCATATCTTAGTGAAGTGCTAAGGGAAAAGGAGTTTAGCTATAATGTCATAGTAGGCTGAGACAAAAGAGTGTTAGCTCAATGGCTAAAAGCGCTGCTTTCACTGAGCCCCAAACCCATATTCCCAAGTGTGCTTGAATGCATGTGAGGTGGAGCTCTGTTTTTCTTACACGCTAATCTTCATTCTGAGCACTGTACTAATGCATATAGGACTGTAAATAATCTGTTCCGTTTAGGCGTTATTTGTGCTGCAATTCTTTAATACATATTTCATATTTGTTTTCTATGAGTTAAATCAAACTTCAGAGGGCTTGGACAGGTGTTGAAGAATGATCCAGTTAGGGGGGGATGTTTTTGGTGGGGGGAGGGTGTTCAGCATGAGAGAGAACAGGTTGCATTAACTATTAGACAATGGGCTGCACATAATAAAAGCTGAAGCAAAATATTGATATGTAAAGGCAAGGCTAAAGAGTTACCAGGTGTCCTGGCTGAGAAATGAATATAACCTATTTGCTAACCTTACTCAAGACTTGAACCCCCTGATGTATGGACGATGAAAAAGCAATGCCTTAAGGCATAGAGCTATAGAGGTAACTTTGTTTAGAACATAGAGCTTAGAGATGTGAAGGAAATGACTACAACGTCACTACAGCTGTATATTGCAAAACCACATCCAATGCACATCCAATTAGATTTGAATCCTAACGGTTTCTATGACGTCCGCCGCTAATTAGGCGTGCTTAGTATATAGAAAGCTTTGGCACAGCCATTTTGCCTATGTAAGACCCCCTCATGTGAGTTGGTGTTTGTGGTGTTCTGTTTCCTCAATGATGAAACTTTGTGCTATGACTTGCTTGTTCTCCTTTATACTCCCTTCTGCCTTTGACACTCCTCCCCACCCCCATTATCTGTATTTCCTTAGTTTATGGATTTTTCTGGGTGTTGGTGTGAGGGATTGTTGGGGACTTAAATTTTGTGTTAAGTGTGGAGGGGAATAAATTGTTAGGGAAAAGAAGGGGCCAGGTCAGGTTACACACAGATGCCCACACCCACCACTCTCCCTGCTTTCATAATGTCATTGTCTGCCCCACCTCCATTTTCCATAGTAGCAGAGTACACCAAAAAGAAAGAGCAGAGGGGGCCTACAACATTCAATTAACTCCATGTGGAATGGATGGGAACCTTTGTTTAAATATGGGAAATATGTCATCAACCAAGGCAGCTACTGCACCAGATGGGATACATATTAATGAGATTCTTAAGTTGAATGCAGGAGAGGTGTCTAGATATGGCCAGACTTGGGGGAGGGGGGAGCAGAGATATGCTGGATAGTAGTCTTGAATGAGAAAAGATAAAAGCAAGAGGTGGAGGATGTCATGGAGGCAAGGAGAGATTAGGGATGCAAGGGTATTTGCTAACAGAAAGGGTGAAAGGTTGCCACTGGGGATGGAAGGAGATTAGGGAGTAACACTAGGTTTTGAGGTGGAATGGAGAGATGGCATGTAGGTTCCAGCCCTCTCCTCCCCTCCCCTGGTATGCATCAAGGAAAATAACAAAAGAGAGGGACAGATGTTGATGCATAGGGAGCTAGGTTGTGAAAGGTGGGATAAGAGGATTGTAAGGGATAGCGCTAATGAGCATGCATGAGAGACCTGCATCTAATGGAGGTGTCAGCCATCAAATCTACCACGATGCATATCCATTAGGGGTATCCTCAAACCCTTAACTGGCCTAGTGGTCGTTCATGACACTGTTGGGACATACCTCTGTAAACCACATGATACAGCAATGTAGCTCTGGGAAGCACCTAACGAATACAATATAAGCTGAAACACAAACACACTGTCAGCTATATATGTTTCATTTATTTGATGGATTTTATTGTAAAACATAAATCCATTGACTTGCTGTTGTACATAATAGATGGAAATATGCATAATATAGGATGCAACCACAAAAAACAAAAGGGAACAAGCCTGAAGAAGTATTTAATACCTTATTTAACTCAGATGGTGCTCAGAATCCACGGATGGAATACAAAAAACTCAGGATGGGGAACAAACCCCTAAAGAGATTGGTCATTGAAAGTGCTTCATTCTGTTTAGCATGTCCATAACATAGGTGAGTATTCAATGATTCCAAAAAATATAGTTTCAAAACGTGCAAGCAAACTTAACTTAAAAGTCCATACAGCGATGGTCCGGCAGGGTTCAGACGCGTTTTGCCAAGGAGGCTTCTTCAGAGAACCCGCTGTGCTGTGTGCAATTAATAATTAAATGCTTCCTGGTTCAAAGAAAAAAGTTTTTCATTTCCTGTGACAAGGATGAAGTCAGGCAAATGTCCAGGCTGCCAACAGATGGCAACGGGTTGCACCTTAAGATGAAGTCAGGCAAATGTCCAGGCTGCCAACAGATGGCAACGGGTTGCACCTTAAGATGAAGTCAGGCAAATGTCCAGGCTGCCAACAGATGGCAACGGGTTGCACCTTAAGATGAAGTCAGGCAAATGTCCAGGCTGCCAACAGATGGCAACGGGTTGCACCTTAAGATGAAGTCAGGCAAATGTCCAGGCTGCCAACAGATGGCAACGGGTTGCACCTTAAGATGAAGTCAGGCAAATGTCCAGGCTGCCAACAGATGGCAACGGGTTGCACCTTAAGATGAAGTCAGGCAAATGTCCAGGCTGCCAACAGATGGCAACGGGTTGCACCTTAAGATGAAGTCGGCAACATGGCTCCTGGAGAGCTACAGATCCTTGGAAGGGTGTAATAGTTATTATCCAACTATGATGCCCTCGATGGGAGTTGAAGCTGATGAAGATTGGCACTCAGGCCAGGATGCTATCTGGATGAAAGATCTGCAGTGACTGAACCGTGATATAGAGGCTGTGGCGTGTACATGCAGAGGAGGTCCAGCGGAGCCCCAGGGTCCATGCGGCATGACTGGCCTGGGAGTGTTCAGAGGACATAGTGGGTCCTAATGGGGGTCCTTTCCTTTTCCCTTTCCCCGGCCACGGCCTCGACTCCGGCCACGGGTGGCCGGGGGGGAACCTTGCCTGGTGGGAGCCTGGCTGGAGGAGGTCTGGGAGGTGGATTGAGGTCCAGGATCCCCATGGGAGGCAGTCTGGGTGATGAGCTGGGGGAGAAGTTGTGAAAGAATGCCACACATGTTCTCCAGCGCCCGGCGAGTCCCTGCCTGCTCTTCCAGGATTGCAGTCTGCACAGCACGTGTTGCAGACTGCTCGGCCACCAGGGAGGCCAGGTGCTGGTTCATTACATGTGTGGCTTCTTTTATCTCAGCCACCTCCCTGATGAGCAAAGTTTGTCTTTGGTGGAGGTGGTCACCCACCTCCACCAATTGACGGTGGAGCTCATCAGGGGGGGCCTCCAGCTCATCACCCTGATGGAAATCTTCCTCCCCCAGGGCTCCAACCTCATCCACCTCTTCTTCCCCCTCCAACTCTTCCCCCTCCTCTACTGCCCTGTTGTCATCGTGGGGATGAAGGGGGGGCGCCGGTGCAGCTTGTGTATCAGTGTTCTGAGGAGGAGGGGTGGCGTATGATGTTCCAGCCACTGCTTCCTCCTCCTCCTCCTCCTCATCCCCTTCATCCCTATCAGCAGCAGAAGGAGGATGGGACGCCTCTGCAAAAAGACAAGAAAATACACATTGGTATTAGTTGAAAGCGGTAACATCTGAGAACATCATTTGAATTGCATCACAGGTCACAATACTGTACATCTGGTCATTTACAAGGTATTATGCAGGCTAACATATGGAACATTAGCAACGTATTCCACATGTTAGGCTTCCAAGAGTATCAAAACAGGCAATGGCTTTTATTATATTACTATGAATTGCATTGGTTGTATAGTACTGTTGTAGTTTAGAAAGATATAAAATATGAGTAAAAACACCAACAAGTCAATGGCTTCTATGTAAAGTGATCTTACCTTGGTGCCCCAGGGAAGTATCAATGGCTCCCACAACAGGACCTATTCCAGGACCCACTATGTCCATCACCTCACTCTCCAGGACAGTCAGCTGGAGGTTGCCGCAAGGACCCTGCGCATTAATTCGTTCCTGCTTCCGCCGGACCTCTCTCCGCAGGGCACGCCACCGTTTTTTCAGAGCCTCTATATCACGGCCCTGATGGTGTACAGCATCTATGTCACTGCAGATTCTTCTCCAGATAGCATGCTGGCCTTCTATCCCAATCCTATCAGCTTCCCTCCCAAAGAGGGAATCATAGTTGGCCCCAACTTGGGCCACAAGGATCTGCAACTCTCCATGCAAGAAATTCGATTTTCGCTTTGAAGCCATGTTGCAAGGTGTAGCCATCTTTTCAGGCTACTTATAGAACACGTTCAAAAAACACCCCCTGTACAACACCCAATGAGGTGTGATGGGCGTGGTTAGGAAGCGGGCTAAGGAACCGCACCCGAACGGCGCCCAATGGGCATAGAGAAAGTTTTCCCACCATGATGACGTCTCACGCTACATAGGCGTGCATGAGTATAAGAAGGTCCAGGTGAGCAGCGTTTCCTTTCTATACTATCCTATCGCTTATGCAGATGTTTCAGACTTTACTCTGTCTTAGTCTTTTACATTTCTTTCCCTATCTCTGCCTCCCATTTCCCTCTATTCCACAGAGCCATTAATACTGGCCATTCTAATATGTGGTTTTATCTTTTCTAGAAGCAGCTCAGATAGTAAGTCCAGGTGAGAATGATATTTTGTAAGCTACTTTGAACTATCATAGAACTAAAGAAACTAACCAACCAAAAGTGACTTCTCTTTATGGCCTTTCATTGTGTGCTATTGTTTATACTAGTTATTTTATTTCTGATATCTCCTACTCTCCATTCCACAGGGCTGATAAAAATGACTCAGAAGACTGATAAAGACCATGCTGGTATATATTTTGCTGGTACACAAATGGATATGTAAGTAAAATGGATGTGTTCATACATCTGAGAGGGTTTACTCAGAGTTAAAGTTAATTCTTTGTAGAATCTAATTACAGGCAAATTAAAATCAGGTGAGGAATGGTTCTGTGTACTAACTCATTGATAAGAATAGGTCGGGTATGTTGGGGGGGGGGGAACACTGCCATTCAATGGATATCCAATCAACATGGTTCAGGTGGAAAACTCCTAATGAGTGCCTAATGGCTGCCATATTTAATAAGGATTCTAAAGGTATGTTAGCAGCTCTGTTACTTCTAGGTGTGTGTTCTGCCACAACTTCAGTGTTTAATTTAGGAGACATAGGTCTTTGTTAACAGTTTCTCTCTATTCTTCATTTCAGACCAGAGCAGCAGCTCAGCACACCAGTTTGCACCTAGCCAAACAGTTGTAGGTGAGAATGATATATGGTAACCTTTATTTGCTTACTCTTGAGTCACTCTTCACACAGGTATCCTTAATGACTTTCAGGAACAATAGTAAATTGATAATGTTGGCCTCATAGAACACCATGGCACGCATTCCTGCTGTTATATGCACACAAACTTTTTGTTTTCAGTTAGTCTATTCCCTCACATGAGTTCTAAACAGTAGCAGTGGAGGATTACAGGTGATACTAACCCACACCATCAGCAAGTTAAGGTTATTGCCTTAACACCTATACCACGGTGACATCTAAGCAGCTCAACATATATGAGGTTAACACATTGCTTCAGGGAAGGGAGGACCTTGGGGGTTGAACCCCCCTGTTTGTGAACGTTGTGTAAACCAGCTTCTCCTCTTTTCTGTTTTCAGGTGTCTTAGACAGGCAAGTGCAGTATTGTCAGATGGAGTTTTTATAGTACTGAGAGCAGTGCAGCTGTGAGCATCTTTGTGGTTTCCACACCTGCTTTACCAAAATAGTGCAGCTCAAGAACCAGGAGGATAGATTGAGGTATCTGGCCTTTACTTCCATCACCTTCCGTGAAAGGAAGTAAAACCCACATGTCTCATTTGGATTCTCCTGGTGTGGAGCCAACTCATACTAGCAGTAACCCTATTCGTTAACAACATATCTACCACAGTGACTTATATTCTCTTCCTTATGTAGCCATTTACTTTGGAACAGGGACTGGTTTACTTTGCACATCATAGCTGAGATGTTGTCATCTACCTACAGTTGCATATACCCTTGCATTCACTTACTTTTTTCCTAGATTCTGCAATGATTTGACATCAAAGTGGCTAGCAGGTAATAGAATGAATGACAGACCCCAATAAAGATTGTCAAACTTTCTATATGTCACCTTGTTGTTATATTGAAAAGGGCCCATTCAGCAGTCCCTCCTGAACCCCTATCTACCTTGGACTCTGTCCACTAAACTTCTGATGCTACAAGGTTAAAACCACACAGGAAAGTTTAAACCATAACCAACTTTTTTATTAAAATATAAACTTTTTAAAACTTGGAAAACTTTTTTTTAAATAACTATTTACATACACATAACACAGGGAAAGAGGGTGGGTGCCCCCCAAGAGCAGCTTGAGCTACCTCAGGCGAGGGGGGCGGAAGAGGTGCAGTCATTGAGAGGGTGTATGGCTGCTGGCACCATGCCCTCTTTCGGCTATCAGCCGCAAGAGGGCATGTTCCATCCTCTCCACACACCCTCTCAATACCTGCACCTCCTCCAAGATGGCAGAGTAGGCCGCCATCTCCCTGGCCACCCCCTCCTGAGGCTGGTCGGGCTGCTCCTGGGGGGGAACAGCAAGGAAAGGGGGTGGGATGGGAACAGGAAGGGCAGGAGAGTGAGGGGAAGGGCTATGGGTGGGGGAAGGGGAAGGTCCAACAGGGGATGGTGGTGGTGGTCCTGGAGGTAGTGGTGGGGCAGGCGGTGGGGGTCCAGGGGGCAGTGGTGGGGCAGGCAGTCCAGGGGGCAGTGGTGGGGGCAGTGGTGGAGGTCCAGGGGGCAGTGGTGGTGTGGGCGGTCCTGAGGGCTGCCAGGCCTCCTCCTCCTCCTCTATCTCCTCCTCTATCTCCTCCTCTTCCTCCTCCATCTCCTCTTCCTCCTCTGCCGAGGACCAGGGTGGGGCTCCCTCCATCACCTGCGGGGCCTCCTGAGGGGGTGCCTGCGCTGCTGCTTGACAAGAGAGAAATAGGATACAGTCAGATATGTCCACAACACTTTTGAACATGACATTATTTACTACGTTATTTTCTTCAAATGCTAATAACAGGATGCAAAGCACCTACTCCACTGTAAACATCAAAATGTAGCGTAAGTAAGTGAGGCAAGTAGAACACCATAAAGCCATTGTGACATGATATCACAATAGCAGCTTTACTGCAGATTTTATGATTAAGAATGGTTTACAGCTACTCAAGCATTTTCATCTATTTATTCTGGTAAGCTGATCACAAAGAAACACACACTGGACTCATTACTCACCGGCTTGTGCACGCAATTCCTCCCTCACCCCCTCAAGGAAGGCCCGCTCCTGGCGCCTCAGCAGTCGCCCCCTTTTCCTGAGATCCTCAACCTGGATAATAGAGAGAAAGAAAGAACAGAGAGGGAGGGATATGATGAGTGCCATCTAGCACTATGGCATAACATGTTTACTTAAGTATTGACCTCTATAAGCACAAAAAATGGAGTACACTGCCCTCCAAGAGCCCCTATCCGCTTTGGTGTCTGCCTCCACCCCCTTCTGCCACATGTTTTACATGAATTTATTCACGTACACCAGCATTTCCCCTTTCTGTGCTGGAGGCATCGCTATCTCTCTACTGTACCTGGGACAGTGGGGGGGGGGGGGGGGGGGGGGTGTGTGAGGTGACATGGACAGCATCACAAGGAGGAGGTGGGATTGAACTCACAACCCCAGGGTGCTGAGGCTGTAGCCTATCAGCACTGCCCCACATTACAGCATGTCCTGGTGAGCTTACAATCATGCAGCAGGGGCAATAAAATAGTTTGGTCAGAAGGAGCAGCGTGGCTTGAAACCCCTGACGTCAGGGTACTGACGCTGTCACTTTAAACGTCATGCCACTATCTCCCTAGACCAGCAGATTGATACAGGAGTGTTTAAGGTATTTGAAATGACATAGCAGCACTTTGGGAAAGTTGATGTCAAGATGTTTCGATTACAAATGTGAAGCTTGTGACCCAAAAATTAGTTGTGTGCATGTTGTGAATGGAATAGATGCCTTCTAGGAGCTGAATTTGTCATTTGAAATCCTACTACTGCTCCTTTGGGATGTGCTTTAATTTCAGTATTCAATGTAAAAGATTTATTATGCACAATTGTAGTTTTTAAAAGGAATCAAAATTTACCCACAAAAACATGAACAATTTGATTGAGACAGGTTTCCATCATTACATTTTACATGATTATTTGTGAGGGCCTGACTTGGAATACTTACTTCCCTGGGACAGGAGGCTCTACGATTGTAGCGCCGGGTCAGGCGGGTCCAGGAGTCCCTGAACTGCAGGTATGACCTGCGATGGCCTGCCACTCTGAAATAGTGGTGCTCATGCACTAAAAAGAGCCTGGCCAGCAGCCTGGAGTCTTCAGTGGTGAAGTTTGGCTGTCTCCTGGCAGCCATTTTAGGAGAAATAACTGCGTATGAAGAACGGGCGATTCTATGACGTCACAACGCATAAAAACGCGATGACGTGTTTGTGCCGCTTGGGCGTGCTTGCAGCAGCCGCTCCGCGCTACATCAACACTATAGATTACATCCTAAACCACGCCGATATAGCTGTTATACAAAAAAGTACAGCAGAACGCTTAGAAGCTTACCATGTAAACCTAATGAAACACAATGACAATTTGTAAATTAAATAAATGAAGATTGGGAAGTGAGGTTCACATATTTTAGCTTAGCTATGCATGGGTGGGTGGAAAAACAAAATCATATTCTGTCTTTGGTAACCTTAGTCAGGACTTGAACCCCTGACCTTTGGGGAAGATACAAGCAGTGCTTTTAAGCACTGAGCTATGTTGGGGACTTGGGAATGGGAGTCTCCAGAAATGGCTATAGGTACAAGCTTTGAGAAGGGGTAATCATTGCAAGTATTTACAGGTGTATTTGATCTATGCACACCCAATGACTGTGCAAACAGATTTCAAAATTGTAACGGTTATGACGTCAGACGCTACATCGGCGTCGAGAGTATATAAGGATCTTTAAAAAATCATTATTTTGTCTCCTTTAGACTCCCGTGCGTTCGTGCTTCTGGTGGTTGATTTGTGATAGTGTGACTTTGTACTGTGATTGTATTGTTTCTCCTTTCCCCCATCTTCTCCCTTTTGTTGTGTACTTGTCAGTTGTGTCTTTGGTCTGGTATTGGTTTGAGAGATGATTGATGAGTTTGAGTTTGTCTTACATGTGGTGGCCCATGATAGATTGCTGCGCAGAGGAAGGGGTCTGGTGGCGGCCCCGGCCCCAGCCCTGGCCCTGGCCCCGGGGCGTGGGCAGGTTAGAGGTAGAGGAAGAGGTCCGGCTGTGGCCCTGGGGCGTGGCCAGGTTGGAGGCAGAGGCCCAGGCCGACGCCGACGCCAGGCCCCCAGGGTATATAGGCCCAGGGCAAACTTCCTTGATATGACAGATGAGCGGTGTATTGGTCTCTTTAGATTTAATCGGGAGACCATAGTTCATCTCTGTGAGCAACTGCAGGTGGATTTGGAGCGCACCACTCTTAGGGGACATTCCCTTCCAGTTTATGTACAAGTAACTACAGCCCTGGGGTTTTTGGCTACAGGAACCTTCCAAAGGCCCCTGGGAGCTGGGGCTGGCATCAGTCAACCGTCTGTATCCAGGATAATCAATAAGTTTTTGGAAGTCTTTTTAAGGCGTATTGCTATGTATATCCAGTTTCCGATGAGTGAGGCAGAGCGGCGACGCACAATGAGGGGTTTTGCTCAACTGGCACGTTTCCCCTCTGTCCTGGGAGCTATAGACTGCACACACGTAGCACTCAGACCACCTGCTGAAACTGAAAGGCAATTTAGGAACCGGAGGGCATATCATTCCATGAACATGCAGGTGGTCTGTAGTGCTACCATGGAGGTGACAGATGTGTGTGCCAGCTTTCCAGGGTCCTGCCACGACGCTTATATCCTGGCCCACTCCGGCCTAGGTGGCAGGTTCCAGAGGGGTGAAATCCAAGGTGGATGGCTGGTTGGTGAGTTAACGTACTACTGCAGATAAAGCTTTGCTACATTAACCGCCTTTCTCTCATTTTACCACAGGGTCATGGCTAACTTTGGAGGTGATGCAGAACAATGGACAACAGATATGTGCCCCTTTTCTAATATTGTTTCTCCTTGCAGGTGATCGTGCCTATCCCCTGAGGACATGGTTGATGACCCCAATTGTGCGTCCCCAACAGCCAGAGGAGGAGCGATATAACCGGGCCCTGAACACCACAAGGACCATCGTGGAACGTGCGTTTGGGTTGCTCAAGTCCCGCTTTAGATGTCTACACCGCTCAGGAGGGCAACTGCTGTACAGGCCCGACAAGGTGTCCAGGATGTTTGTTGCCTGCTGCATGCTACATAACCTAGCGCTGAGAAGACGGATGCCAGACCCTCCTGAGCCGGTCCAAGACAGTGACGATGATGAGGACATCCAAGCTAGACGCAGGCCTCTACCTGAGCAAGAAGAGCGTAGGAGAGGGCAGGTGGTCAGGGACAACCTAATAAGAGCCCATTTCTTGGGATAATGGTGAGTATATTTATGTGAACCCCAAACAGCTTCTCTCTCTCTGTCTGTCTCTGTCTCATGTGAGTGAATGTGATGATGCCTCTTTCTCTAGGCTGAAGTTAAAGTTCAGATGTCCCTGACCAGCAAAGCAAGAAGTTATTGGTAGCAGCTCAAGTATTAAAGGTAGAATAATAGGTAAGCTATCTTTGTTTTTGGCCTCATTCACTATGTTGCTCCTGTATATCATTCCATTAGCAGGCTTTATGATGAATTGCCCACATGTCAAATAGCTAACAGCTTTCATACTCTTGTTGCAGGTTGGATGTCCAAGACTTTCATCGTCACCATACAAGGGCATCGTAATGTGCTTCTCGATGGCCTGGTATGAGCTAGCAGTTTAGGACCTCTTGGTTTTTTGTTGTTTTACCAACAACAAATTGTATATCGACACATGCTGGTGTTAGGTTAGCATGTGTGTTGATTGAACACCCCCTTAGTTTTAGGTATAAATGACATCTATATTGGGAGCTCAGAGAAAGCAGATTGGATGAGTTATACTGCTAAAATGTTAAAACTATGGCTATCAGAAGCCTATATGCTGCTCAGCTTTCCACACCTTGTAGGAGTTAATGATGGTATGGGTCTACAAGTTTCTGTGTAGAATAAGACTAGCACCCCCCCCCCTCCCTTCTCCATGCTGGTACTTCAAGTTCAACTGAAGCTATAGGATAACTGTAGGTATTGTAACAGTTTGAGGTGGGGGACTTTTCCAATGTATTAACATGCTTCCCCTCTTTGCAGGTGTTCGGGCCCAGCTGATCTCCTCCTCCTCCTCATGTGGCTAGCATCTCATCGTGAAGCTGTTCCTGTGATACGGGCGGATCCTGTGACGTATTCCTGATACTTGTGCATAGGTAGGTATGAGACATTTGTGCTCACTTCTACTAACCTTCAACATTCCAACCAGTGTGTGTAGGTTATTAGCTCACATATGGACTCTGTAACAAGGAGGATGGCTTTTATTTCCCTTGCTTCTCTGGCATAAACCTCTGGTCTTTATTCTCTGACCTCCTTACTTTCCTGTCTTTTTCCTACATCCTGCCTTACCCTACCATGAGGAAATCTTAATATTTCACAGGCACTGACATTGTACCCTTTCCTCCTGTAGGCTGGGAGTTGATTTGGACCTAGGAGTGGCTTACTCTGTATACCGGTGTAGCTGTGATCCATCTCAGCAAACTGCAGTTGCATGTGTTACAATTTCACACCGCTTTTCTGGACTTTTGAGTGTCAATGAAATGACATAATATTCTACAATAAAAATCTTAAACCACTTAAGGATGTTGTGATTACTTACCAAAGGAATGCCATTATTGTAGCATATAGGACGGCGAATGTTAAGCGCCTAAACGGAATAGATTCATTCAGTAGTACAGTTCGGTTTTAACACCCTCAACTCCTTCAGCTGACACAATACTCATTTGAATAAAATTACAAGATACAGACCAATCACATCTCATTTTCATCTGAAACAGCACATTAGCAATACCAGATACAAAACATTTGAAAAGTTGAATTTGTGTGTGATCAAGACAGCACTTTTGAACTATGTATTCAACCATACTTGAGAATATGGATTTCGAGTCAGTGAAAGCAGTGCTTTAAACCATTGACCTACCACTTTTTTGTGTCAGCTAATTGTGATATGATAGCTAAGCTGATTATACCTTGGCACATCACTAAGGTATGCTATGACAGGGGAACCAGAGACACAGGTGTAGGTCAGTGAGTAAAAGCACTATATCGATCATCTGTAGGTTGTGAGTTCAAGTCCCGGCTTGTCTTTTACTTGTGGCATATCTACCTTCCAGGTGCACCTTGATGATGTCACAATGAGATCAGCATTGTGCTGCTTGCTACTTCCTCTTCCTGTGAACTGGAAGCCACATTCAGGTTGAATCAGTGTTTTGATTCTGTTTCTTGTTGTGAAGAATGAGCTGATTGTTGCAATGTTTTAAGACCAGGAGAGTCTTCTTTCAAGCAACCTCTCTGAAATAATGTCTCTGGCAAATCGAAAGAAAGCTTATTGCATGACTTAGGTGCCTTTTCTACCAGTCTTTGTGGAACTTAAACGAAGTTTATATGAGGTCTATATGGTGTTCAAAGTCCTATCCTTTCCACTTCCCTGGGACATGAGGCTCTTCTGTTATACCACCAGGTCAGGCAAATCCAGGAGTTTCTCAATTGCAGATATGACCTGTGATGGCCAGGCACTACAAAGTAGTGATGCTCGTTTGGTAGGAAGAGCCTGGTTTGGCTGTGTCCTGGCTACCATTTTATAGGAAATAACTGCATATGAAGAACAAGTATAGAAAAAAACATCGATGACGTATATATGCCTCATGGGCGTACTTGAAGCAGCTACTATACTCTACATCAATACAGTTCATTACATGCGCAACGACGCCGATATCGCTGTTATACAAAAATGTACAGCAGAACGCTTAGAAGCTTACCATGTAAACCTATTGAAACTTCTCCTGCCCCAAACACAATGACGTTATAAATTAAATAATGCATGTTTGGGTGGGTGGAAAAAAAAAATATTCTGTCTTTGGTAACCTTAGTCAGGACTTGAACCCCTGACCTTTGGAACATACATGCAGTGCTTTTAAGCACTGAGCTATGTTGGGGACTTGGGAATGGGAGTCTCCAGAAATGGCTTTAGGTACAAGCTTAGAAGCTTACCATGTAAACCTAATGAAACTTCACCTCCCCCCCAAACACAGTGACGTTATAAATTAAATAAATGAAGAGGTTCACATGCTTAGCTATGCATGTTTGGGTGGGTGGGTGGAAAAAAAAATATTCTGTCTTTGGTAACCTTAGTCAGGACTTGAACCCCTGACCTTTGGAACATACATGCAGTGCTTTTAAGCACTGAGCTATGTTGGGGACTTGGGAATGGGAGTCTCCAGAAATGGCTTTAGGTACAAGCTTTGACAAGGGGTAATCATTGCAAGTATCTACAGGTATATTTGATCTAAGAACACCCAATGAACGTCCAAAACGATTTCAAAATTCTAACGGCTTCTATAATGTCAGATGCTACTTTATGGTTAGGGTTAGGGCTACAGTTAAGTAGCTCGGTAGCTCAGTTAGTAAACAAGCTGTACCAGTTATCCATAGGTTATGAGTTCAACTCGCAGCTTGTCTTTTACTTGATTATAACATGAGGGGTTTATGCTGCAGGAGTGTGTTGTTGGGGTGTTGCAGGGGTGTCTAGGATGACACAGAATAGTCACTTGCATTTTCTACAATGCATTTGAATTTCTTAAGATGAAACCTTAGTGAGCCGGGGAGCAAGGTCACCGCAGCCTCACACCTCAGATGAAAAGGTTAATTTATGAGCGATCTGGGACAGTCTTCAGCGACTCGGAGCCCTCCTCCCGGCTGGCCAGAAGGAGGAAGCTTTGGCGGTGGTGATTTTGGTGGTGAGGGAGGGAGGGAGGGAGGGAGGGGGGGAGTCACCTGGCTGCTGCATCTGCACTCCTGCTGGCCACAGACCTACTGATCACAGAGCAGAGATCACAGAAGCACGCAGGTATGTGCGCATGCGTGGCTAGGGTTTATATATATACACGTATCACATCTAATTTTCATCACAAACACATTAGCGAGACTATACACAATACATTAAAAAGTTGAGCTTGGGTTTGATAAAATAAACAGCATAATTTTGACTCTGTATTACATTTATTGAACCATACTTAAGAATATGGGTGTTGCATCCGTGACAACAGTGCTTTACACCATTGAGCTACCAGTCTTTTGCCTCAACTGACTGTGATATGATAGCTAAGTAGAGTATACTTTAGCACATTACTAAGGTATGCTATGACAGAGGAATTAGAGACACAGGTGTAGGTCAGTGAGTAAAAGCACTATCTCGATCATCTGTAGGTTGTGAGTTCAAGTCCCGGCTTGTCTTTTACTTGTGGCATATCTACCTTCCAGGTGCACCTTGATGATGTCACAATGAGATCAGCATTGTGCTGCTTGCTATTTCCTCTTCCTGTGAACTGGAAGCCACATTCAGGTTGAATCTGTGTTTTGATTGTGTTTCTTGTTGTGAAGAATGAGCTGATAGTAGGAATGTTTTAAGACCAGGAGAGTGTTCTTTGGAGCAAGATATCACTTCTAAACTATCCTCTCTGAAATAATGTCTCTGGCAAATCGAGAGAAAGCTTATTGGATGACTTAGGGTGCCTTTCCTGCCAGTCTTTGTGGAAGTTAAACGAAGTTTATAAAAAGTCTATATGGTGTTCAAAGTCCTATCCTTTCCACTTCTAATAGGAGGTGAGTATGACATTCCTGTATAGCTTTCTGTGTAGCACACATCTACTGGTTCCCACCTTCCATTACTGATAATGTAAGTTCAACACCCACTCGGTACGTTTCATTTTCTAGTTTTCCTTTGAAACATAACATATTTCTTTTCCTTGTATTAATGGTAAATTGTACAATTCTGATACAGTGTTTTAGTTATGTTTTCATCATCCTATACTTATCAATGCTGAATGTGTGATAATAAAGAGTATATATAAAGTATAATTTTTTAAAAAAACAAATAACAAAAAACAAACCCGTACTCACGTCTATCACGGGTCCATTAGAGACGGTTCAGAAACCTGCGTCTATTTTGCGCACGTCTATTTTGAGGGACGTCTATTTTGCGCGACGAGGGACGTCTATTTTGCGCACGTCTATTTTGCGGGACGTCTATCTCACGCCTAAATATAGTTAATTGTTATTTACGTTTACCGGACGTCCAAAGCACGCCTAAGTTAAACGTACTAATAGAGAATTTACTCCTAAGGGGGTAATTATCATGGTGTGGTAAAAATCAAACTTTTACAGCACCTTAAGTTACTGTGGGAGTCACCAGTTGGCAGTAGCTTGGTATTGCACATTGCTGATTCAAACAGTTGGTTGAAAATCTCTTCAAATCCTGTAAATGCAATAATTTCAATCTTGCCCACTTGATACAAACAATCTCTTAAGTGTGTTACTCAGGTATCTCATTTATGGAATCTGCTACTGTTGACAATCCAAAATGAAGTGAGTTTTTAAAACATGAGTATCCTTGAAATGTTGCAGAATCAATATTAGTATTAATTTTTAATGTTTAACACCCAGTCTGAACAAACAGATCAAGGAGGTTTACAAAATTAGTAGTATGTTTAAGCTTGGAATCTTTAGATGACCCACAGTCTCAGAGTTTTCTTGTATTCATACTGTGGGCCTTTATTTGAAAAAGGTTGGAGACCCCTGCCCTAATCCAAGCAAGGTTATAAGTCCCTACATGCAATAAAGTAAACCTAGGATTGGATCAACCCTATCAGATGTATTGTGAGCCAATTGGAATCCTCAATTCATCGGCATCTCATGGATTAGTGTAACATCTCTGATGGCAGAGCAGTTGCCATTATACCTAAAAGCCAATCAGCAAAGTGATAACATGTTTCCAGAAGGGTTAAGCTGCAGCTGCACCATGTCATGTTTCTTGTGCTGGGGTTTGCATGACTGTAACTATAAGAGATTTAGTACTTTATAGGAAGACATATAATTAATTAATTTTTTTTACATATGACAACTTTATTTTGTCGTTCCAGGTAGTACCTCTGCTGCCCTGGCCTCTCTGTTGTCTGCACCTGTTCACCCTGTTTCGGTGGATCAGCATTTTTCAGATTCAGGAATTATTTCGTCTCCCAAGAGTTTCTGTGGAAAGATATCAAAATCTCATCCTAAGCCTCAGTCTGCTGGTCCTGGCAATCACAGTGCTCTTAGAACTTCCTGTAGCCAAAAACTGGAAGAATGGGCAGGGCAACTCCTTCAATTCCTAACAGATCAAAGGGAACAACAGCGGGTGTGTACGATATATAATCATTCACATAAACATAAAGACAAAAATAACTAAATCAATGCATACTTTAACATATCGGCGGTGGCATAGCGAGGGTAGGAGGTGATTGATGGGGCAGTGATGACCCCGCCCTCTTCTCCAACCCCTGCTCCTTCCCTGCCCCCTGCCTTGCACATACCTTCCCTCACCCCTTACCTGAAAATGATCTATGGCTTTTTCAATGGGTAGCTAATGCAGTTTTAAGTATAAGGGTGTAATATGCTCATTCTTTGAGACTTTGAAAATCAATCTCGCTGCTATATTTAACAAGGCCTGGAACCTCTTTAGTACTGACTTTTTCCAGCCTAGATGAATGATTGCAATAATTAGTAAGGCTGATTACAATAGTTTGTACAATTAGCCTGATCAAAATTAGATCTAATACGCCTGAAGACCTTTAAAACCACCATTTTACGTGAGGTCCAAACAGAAAACAATTATCAAACAGAATGCCCAGAATTTTGAGTCTTGTTTCTAATGGATATACCCCTAAAATTTTGGGCATCGATCCAAAAAGTACTCCCAACTAAATTGGCTAATGAGCCATTCAGTGCCAATTATTAAGTGCAAATTGGCACTAATTGAAATCAATTTGGATTTGAGCGCACATCTTCTGGGGGAAGCCACTGGTTGCCCTGGATCGGTAGCAAGGAATATTGCTACTTTTTGGGGTTTTGCCAGGTACTAATGACCTGTACTGGCCACCATGAGGATGGGTTACTGGGCTAGATGGACCATTGTCTGACCTAGTAAGGCTATTCTTATATTCTTATTTTATGTGATATTCTATAACAATGTGCGCCTAAATCCTTTAACCCCCCCCCCCCCCCCCCCCCCCCCTTATACTAAGCCATGGTAGAGGTTTCTACCACAGCCTATGAGCACTAAATGCTATGAGTGTCAAAGCAGCATCAGGGCATTTAGCGGTCTTGGCTTTACCTGCGCTTCCTGCCTGGTTGCGCCGCTCTGTGATTGGCCGCAGTCAGTTACCAGGCAGGAAGCGCAAAGGTCGCACTCCTGCATTGTGCGTTGCTCTTGTAAGACATAGGCAGCCATCCATGAGACCACGTTGAACTACCACCACTAAAAAAGGTACCAGGAAGCTGTGGGCGGCTTTGGGCATTGGGTGACTTCGAGCGGCTGCGGGCAGCTTCGGGCTTTGGGTAGCTGCGGGCGGCTTCAGGCGGCTTCGGGTTGTGGGCGGCTTCAGGTTTTGGGCGGCTGCGGGCTTCCCAGCACCAGACGCCTCAGACCACCAGGCACACCTACAAGTAGAGGAGGAAAAACCAAGTAGAAAAAAATTCTGAACCCAATTTTTTTTTTTCTTGGTTTTTCCTCGTCTTTTTTTTTTTTTAATATAATTTTTATTGAAAAAGCAGTCAAAGACACACAACAGTGGTCCGGCATAGGACCACAGAACAGGTATAGCAACGAAGCAAAACAATAAGAAATACAAATACCTCAAAGCAGAGGAGGTGCTATCGTAACAGCCAACATGTAGGCACACCCAAGCGATGGTATGAAAAATAAGAGTCTCGCCAAAACGAGTCGCAAGAGGTGCCCCATAAAGCACCCTCCTCAAGATAAGAAAGACCGCAAAAACAATTTTGTCAATAGTGGAAACCCCACACCCTACAATCACCCACCCATCCTACATACAGAACTATCCCACACAATCAGTCCACACCATCCCCAACATCCACCCACCTAACACTCCACAGACATACCATAATCAACCGAGCTCGAGAGTCACCGGTCAGGGTGCATAGTAGAAGTCTCAGTCAAGGGGCCGCTCATATCCCAAAAGGGGATCGAATTAAGGCAAGGCTATGGGGGCTGTGAGTCAGCCTCAACTTGAAATGCTCTCCACAGGGAAACGTATACGACCCTATCACGTCCAGTAGAGGCCGCATGGGTTTGAATTTCAAAAGCAGCTAGTTCCCGCATTTTGTGAAGCCATTGAGTGAAGGATGCGGGCTCAGGCTCCACCCAATGGAAAAGCAACAGCTTTTTCACCGCTAAGAGTGCAGTGTACAAAAACTTCTGATATGGTGCGGTAAAGCCTGCAGCGGATATTTCCCCCATGTCACCCAACAATAAGAGGCCATAAGACCGGGGAATGGTCCTGCCAAAGAGACCCTCAAGAAACGGGATCACCTGGAGCCATAAAGCCGCATGGGGACACTCCAAAAACATGTGCAGTAGTGTGCCCCTCGCTCTCTGACAATGAGAGCAAGTGTCATCATCCCATAAACCCATGGCATGTCCCCGAGCCCTAGAGATGTAAGTCCGATGCAAGATCTTATATTGCATTTCCCTAAGGTCCATTGATCCCGTGAATTGAGTAAGGTTAGTAAAAAGGTCCAAAAATTGGGCCTCAGGAATGTCAAGAGCCAAATCTCGCGACCACTGGGCCGCAAGCCTAGGCAGATAGGAGGGAGGGAGAGCATTTTTAAGGAGCCTATACCAGGTGGACAATGTGTTTGTCTGAGAAGGTAAGAGGGCCAAGTATGAGTCCAATTTCCCCATTGTCCAATGCTCTCCCCACCGCCGAGTCAGGGAAAAAAAGTAATGTCTGGCTTGCAAATAGGCCCAAAAATGCGTGTTCGGGAGGTCCCAACATGTCTGAAGTTGTGGAAAGGTGGGGAAAGTCCCTGTTCCCTCGTCGGAGAGATGTCGCAAGCTGACACAGCCCCGGGAGTCCCACAGTTGAAACCCTGAGGTACCCATCCCCGGGAGAAAGTCTACATTACCCACCAGAGGCAAGAAAGGAGATGCCTGTGGGGCTCGCCCCTGTGCCTTCCGCCACCACCACCAGGCCTGTCTTAGCGGTTTCAGAAAGAGGAATCGGTGATCCCCCCCAGGAAAAGACCGGGGGGACAAATGCAATAAAGAGACAAAGGAATGAGGAGCACACCATTCACGGATCCAACCTGGAGGAGAGTACCTATAGTGGCCAGAGATGCCCTCATGAACAAAGCGCAGCAGGGAAGCAACGTTGTACCTGCGAATATCAGGGAGATTCAAACCACCTTGCCTAGAGTCCAGGGACAAGGTATCAAAACTGATTCGAGCCCGCTTGTGTCACCATAAAAATGAAAGAAGAATAGACCGAAAGACTTGGACATCTCTGTTCAGAATCCAAAGCGGAATCGTTTGAAGCGGATATAAAAGTTTTGGGAGAAGCACCATTTTGAATAACGCCGCACGGCCCCAAAGGGAAAGAGGCAAGTCCTTCCATTTCTCACAAAGATTACGGATAGTCTCAATATGGTGGAGAACATTGTACTGGTAAAGGAGATGAGATTGGGTGCTCAAATAAACGCCAAGGTAGCGCATAGGCTTCCGAACCGGTGGAATCAGTAATGTATTATGCCAGGGCTCATGTCTATGAGAAGCCAGAGGCAGGAGTTCCGATTTGGCGCAATTAACCCGAAGGCCTGAGACTGTGCCAAAGTCTTGAACCAGCGAGAGAGCCTCCGGTAAGTGTAAGGGCGCGTGGTCTAAATATAACAAAATATCGTCTGCGAAAAGATTAATGCGGCTCTCCTTAGCTCCAACTTTAATACCAAGAATGAAAGGATGAGATCGAATTTTAATCGCCAGTGGTTCAATAGCCAGA
Source organism: Geotrypetes seraphini (assembly GCF_902459505.1). Lineage (NCBI taxonomy): Eukaryota > Metazoa > Chordata > Amphibia > Gymnophiona > Dermophiidae > Geotrypetes > Geotrypetes seraphini. The sequence continues at coordinate 138,420,820 of NC_047089.1, forward strand.
AGAAATAGTAGCGGGGACAGGGGGCATCCTTGGCGAGTACCTCGTTCAAGCGGGAAGGGTGAAGTAAGTTGTCCATTAATAAGAAGCTTAGCCGTGGGCAAAAAATAAAGACTGCGCACCCAGTCCAAAAACATGCCCTCCAGCCCATATTGCCCCATGACCCAAAAAAGGTAAGACCAAGAGATGCTATCAAACGCCTTCTCCATATCTAGGCCTACAATAGCTGCCTGGTTATCCCCTCCTCTGCGAGAGTAAATGGCCATCAAAGCTCTCGTGAGATTCATGGAGGCATATCTGCCAGGCACGAATCCCACCTGATCTTCATGGATAAGGAGGTGAAGGTATGCATTCAGACGTTTGGCAAGTAACGCTGCGAGCAATTTTGCATCTTGGTTAAGAAGTGATATGGGCCTATAAGAGCCCACCTGAGACGGGTCCTTGCCCGGCTTGGGCAGCAGAGCAACATGTGCCAGATTATAGCGGTCCACCCCCTTGTGGGAGTGCAAAGAATTAAAAGCCTCCGCCAGAGGGTGAGATATAACGTCAGACAAAATTTTATAGTATTCCGGCCCATAACCATCTGGCCCAGGTGATTTAGTCAATTTAAGCTCTTTTATACCCAATTCCACTTCAAGACTAGTAATGGGAGCATTCAGAGCTTGAATCTGAGTCGGGAGGAGTTTCGGAAGGATGACATCACTGAAAAAACGGTCCCTATCCGTATCCATCGAGGGCCGCTCTGCATACAGGTCCTTATAATACATCATGAATTGTTGATGTATGTGTGTTTCCGTTGTATGAGTGTGACCCTGCATATCAGTAATAGCAGTGATGACTTGTCGCTTACGATGAGGGCGGACCAGGCGGGCTAACAACCGTCCAGCTCTCCCCCCCCCCACCTGTGGAGATTATAGCGACGAAAGTACAAATCCCTCTCCGCTCGCTGTGTTAGGATCGCATCTATCTGCTGTCGGAGTGTACGTAAGCGTATACGATCGGCCTCCTGCAAGGTCCCCTGATGGCGCCTTCGCAACTGCTGGAACTTGCCCGACAGCAGTAGCAATTCCGCTTCCAGTTTCTTTTTCTTCCCCGCGACATAAGCGATAACAAAGCCCCGTAGTACTGCCTTGGATGCCTCCCAGAAGAGCCCCGGATCAAGATCAGGATCAGAATTGGTGCTACAGTAATCCAGCCATTTTTCCCTAAGGTATCTACGAAAGGCAAGATCTTTAAAGAGGTATCCCGGGAAACGCCATGTCCGTGTGGAAGAGTCAGCAGTAATTTGGAGGGATAGTGTCACGGGAGAATGATCAGAAAGAGGAACCTCCACTATCTCTACAGCACTAACCATGGGCAGCAGCGCAGGAGAGAGCAGAAAGTAGTCAAGACGTGTATAAAGATTATGGGGATTGAAGTAAAACGTATAAGTACGTTCCGTAGGATGGAATAGGCGCCAAATAACTAAGAGCCCCAACTGCGTGGTCAGAAAATTAACTCCTTTACCCATGTTATCCTTAGGGAAGCGCTTGGCGGGGGCACAATCTTGAGAGGGATCCGCCGTGATGTTAAAGTCGCCCCCCACAAGGACAAGGTAACCCGGGTACTGCGCCAGCCGCGACATCAACCCCGAAAAATAGCTGTGATTATAGATGTTAGGGGCGTAAACATTACAAAGACGATAAAGCCGTCCCCAAAGCTCTCCCAGCACTAGGACATATCGGCCCTCTTTGTCCTGTATAACCTTATGCAATTGAAACGGGAGTTGCTTTTGGACCAAGACTGCTACCCCCCTTTGACGAGTGTTATAAGAAGAATAGTAAACCTCCCCCACCCAATCCCTCCTAAGTTTCTCATGTTCTACAGGTGTGAGATGGGTCTCTTGTAGGAATGCAATATCAATACGTTCCCTGCGAAACCAGGAGAGTATTTTCTTTCGTTTGACTGGGGAATGGATCCCATCCACATTAAGGGAGGAAAGTTTTAAATTAACCATGGTCCCCCCACCAAAGAACAATAGGAGCAGAAATGTCAATCAAATAAGAGAAGAGGAAGAGCCCCCCAGCAAGGACCCCCCCCCGTCAAATCACCAAAGATGGCATGTACCAGCAAATGAGAAAAAACCGGTGCTCTCGAGACTCCATTCATACATCCCCATACATACCCCCCCGACACCCCCCCCCTACCCCTCCTCTTCCCATCCACCCCCCCTCAACATACTCCAACCTTCCAGTAACCAACCCAACCAGAAAACCATGATGTAACCAGAACCCCGTACCCCCTCCCCCCCCAGAAACAAAGTGCAGCATGATGTCTGTACAGTCAGCACAAAAGTAATAAATGTAAACAAACTCGCTCTGGCAAGTATTAAGAAAACATAATGCCCAACAAGGACTCCCCAGCAGGCTGCAGAACAAGAGATTCAGACCCCCCGCAATGTGGAAACAAATCCATAGTCTACATAGAGGACTCCCCATGTACAGGCAGCAGGGAGATAGCCCCTGGTACAGATCTGTCCAGAAGCCAGGAGCCAAGAGCGGAAAGAAACCTCCATCAGCCAGCACTCCTCATGCACAGGTCCAAGAAATCCATCTCTCTCTGTCCCAGCAGCTGGTATAAAGTACGCTGCCTCCCAAAAAGTTCGGGACAACAAATCAATCAAGCTTTCAGCAACCCCAGTCCTCTCATGGGCTGGCAGTCCTTCCAAGTAAGAGCGAAGCGCTGCTGGAGGATCCATCAGGACTACAACAGTGTTGGTTTGAATGCGCACTTTAGCAGGATATTGGAGAGTGAATTTAATCCCTCTGGCATGAAGCTGTGTACAGTAGGGCGCCAAAGCCCGTCTCTTCTCCGAGAGCCTGATGGAGAAATCCTGAAAAAGCAAGATCTTGGTGCCATTGTAATCCAGGGAGCTCGCTCGCCTGTATGCCTCCAGAATGCGAGCCTTAACAGCATAGTTGAGGAAGCGAGCTATGACTGGACGTGGTCGGGCTCCTTCAGCGCGTGGCACCCCTATCCGATGTACCCTTTCCACATGCACTGGGCCCATGGAGGATGGAAGTCCGAGGGTTTGAGGCAGCCACGTGGCCACCAGGTCTGCCAACTCAGCATCACGGACTGACTCCGGCACCCCAATAAGCCGCAGGTTATTTCGGCGGCTGCAATTCTCTGCCTCTTCAGCCCGATCGTCCAGCTGCTGAATTTTTGTTTCCAAGGCCGCCAGACGTCCGTCCGCTGTTTCTGCCCGGTCTTCCTGCGCCAAGATCCGTTCTTCTGCTTGCTGGAGGGGCGCAGCGTGACCCGCAATGCTGTCTTTCACTTCCTCCAGCACTGCATGCAGTTTGGACAATTTTTCATCCAAAAGTTTTGAGAGGTGGCAGACCGAAACCTGCATGTCTGCATCGTGCTGGGCTGTACCTGCTGCGATCAGGCTGGGGGGGCCGCCATTTTCAAGGGCTTAGCAGACCTCTCTTTGCCAGGCCTCGGGGTCCTTATCGGCATACCGGACGGCCGCAGCGAATCCGCTCTCCTCCGAGACGCCCCAGAGAAGCAGGAGAAAACCCGATGCCGGATGGAGCAAATTAAAGGCGATTTGTGCTGACTGTGAGCTATTTCGGGGCTGTTTTCTTAGGCTTAGAACGGAGCTCGGCTCACCGGCGTCTGATCAGCACGCGAGCATCACGTGACCCCCGGTTTTTCCTCGTCTTATGGTCTGAAAAATGCGGTACTTTACAAAAGGATCTGCCAGTGTAGTCTTTTATAAACTACATGTAGAAATGCATGTGTATGTGACATATGCAGGAGGAACATCCATTTTTACAATTCGAAACATGGAAAAATCAACAAAAAAAATGTGTGAGCTACACATATAAGAGCCAATACTTAAAAATATAATGTCACACGTCAGAACTTATACATGTAAGTATCGGCACTCACACCTGTATATTAGCCATTTCTAAATCCTACACATTACTACAAATTAAGTACAGAGACTGCATTCATTCTGTTTTTCTAATTAGGAGGGGAATACATCATAGGCTGGCCAAATCAAGCACTTTAGAAAAACATATCTATGCAAGAAAGCAGTAGTAAAACTCAGTGTTGAAATACTGTGACATATACTGCACATGCATTTCCTTTTTGAAATGCTTAATACCTGTCCAAACCACACCCCTTGAAATCTACTGGTAGTGCAGACTTTCGTGTATAAATAGTGGCTTTCTGAAATCAGTACTTACACGAGTAAGGAAATCACAAATAGAGCTTCTAAAATAAGGGCCATATTCTCATGCACAAATTCACATCTGCTCTGAAAAAGGTTTAAATGTGTGCATGTACGCATTTAAGGCCATGTTCTATATGTGGCCCCTAAAAAATCAGTACCAATCAGAATAACACAGTGTAATTCTATATAAGGCATGCGCTATATTGTTGCCCACCCGTCCTCCGCTGGGTAGCTGTAATGCCGGGATGGGTGACTATGCCGACATCTGCGCGCCACTCTAAAGAGAGAATGGCCTTTCAGGGTGAAAGTGTCAAAACTGTACCAACACAAAATCAAACAGTAAAAGAACTCTCCAAAACAGTTCAGGGTTTTAAAGGATGAGTTCAGGTTTATTCTATCCCCTTTACACAGGGGTGACCAGCTCAGGCTTTCAGTTAAGTCTGCTAAGCAGGCCTCATAATCCTGCCAGCAGAAAGCAAAAAGAAACCCCCCCCAAAATAATCTTGGCTTTTCAACATACAGCCAAGCTTTTTGCAAGTTTTACAAAGTTCAGAACTCTCTCTGGGCTGCTTCCACAATCCATGCAGGCCCAGGAGTAAATTGTCAGTAAAGCAAAAAAAAAAAACAACAACAACACAAAAACTAATAATTCTCAACAGAAAAGTCCAAACACTAGCACTGTGTTTTTAGGGCTAGCAAAAAGGTCACAGCCCAGTAAGGTACCTGGACTTCAGTAGTCCAACTTCAGTCCTCTTCACCAGGTCCTTGCATACATTCTCAAACAAACAAATTCTCAATAAAGTCAAACAGTTCCTAATCTCAATGCCTGCCTCCTACTAGCTTTGGCAGGTATTTTGCTCCCCAGAGCTAATGGTGGGGCCTAAAGTTGCTGTGCGGCTTATATCACTTTTTCTTCAGGAAACATATAAGAAAAAGAGTCCCTCCAAAAAATATCCCACCCCGATGTTACAGCATACACATCTCCAAACTTTATGCAATCCCCAGCATACCAAAACACTGCAGGGCTTTTGGTTAACAAAGAAAAACCCCCTCAAGAGACAGATCCTTGCTACCAGTAAAAATGCAACCCTGTTAGCAGCACTAGTCCTTTCAACAGTATCAAAAAGGTTTTAGCCAATACCACAAAACCAAACCACATAGGACTCAGTCTTTCTTTTTAAGGCAAAAGAAACCCCCCCCTCAAAAATGGCTACTTGCCCACTGTGCATAAGTTTATCTCCATTTCTTCAGGTGGAGCAGGAATTGGCTCTTACTCACCGATGTCCATTCCTTCAACTCCTGTGCATGGCTCTGGTGTCTGAGAATCTTCAGGCCCCTGCCATTCCATGCCTGGACCCGCTGCTTTGGCTGGAAAGCTCTTCTCAGCCACTGCTCTGGCTAGCTTCTGCAGGCTAGGCTGAGGTGGAAGCAGGCTTTAGCTCCCTCTGGCTCTCCTGGTGGTTGCTCAGGAGATTTTCTTCCTCTCTGCTAAAAGGGCTCTGCCTAGGCTGAAATGGTGGAGAGGCAGCTCTGAGTGGCTTATATTGATTCCTACTACAAGCTTGCTTCTTCCTATGGCATGGAAGCACTGTTTCTCTCCTTTCTTGTGTGTCAGGGCTGACTAAAAGGTCTGAACTGTCACAATATGCACCTTTGCGCTTAATGGCTGTACACATCACTACCATTTAAGCACACCCATTTAGGCCAAGAAAAATTAGGCCTAAATAACTGCACCTAAGTTATGAGCAGATCACATATATTCTATAACTACACTTAACTTTTAGGAAGACCCATGATCTGCCCAGGCTCCTCCCTTAGCCACACCCCATTTTGAGAGTTGCACACCAAGTTGTGGATGTAACTTCTAATTAGTGTCAATTATGAGATGTTACTTGCCAATTATCGCTGCTGATCGAACATAAGAACATAAGAATTGCCGCTGCTGGGTCAGACCAGTGGTCCACTGTGCCCAGCAGTCTGCTCGCGTGGTGGCTCTTAGGTCAAAGACCAGTGCCCTTTTTAAGTCTAGCCTTACCTGTGTGCATTCTGGTTCAGCAGGAACTTATGTAACCTTTTCTTGAATCCCTGGAGGGTGTTTTCCCCTATAGCAGCTTCTGGAAGAGCATTCCAGATTTCTACCACTCTCTGGGTGAAGAAGAACTTCCTTATGTTTGTACGGAATCTATCCCCTTTTAACTTTAGAGAGTGCCCTCTCATTCTTTCTACCTCGGAGAGGGTGAACAATCTCTCTTTTTCTACTAAGTCAATTCCCTTCAATATCTTAAATGTTTTGATCATTTCCCCTCTCAGTCTCCTCTTTTCAAGAGAGAAGAGGCCCAGTTTCTCTAGCCTCTCATTGTACGGCAACTCCTCCAGTCCCTTAACCATTTTTGTCGCTTTCTGGACCCTTTCGAGTAGTACTATGCCCTTTTTCATGTACAGTGACCAGTGTTGGACACAGTATTCCAGGTGGGGGCGCACCATGGCCCGGTACAGCGGCATGATAACCTTCTCAGATCTGTTTGTGATCCCCTTCTTGATCATTCCTAGCATTCTGTTCGCCCTTTTCACTGCTGCTGCATAGTGCGCGGATGGCTTCATTGACTTGTCTACAAGAACTCTCAAGTCTCTTTCCTGGGGGCTTTCTCCGAGTACAGCACCAGACATCCTGTATTCGTGCATATGATTTTTGTTACCGACATGCATCACCTTGCACTTATCCATGTTGAACATCATTTGCTGTTTCATGGCCCATTCCTCGAGTGTGTTTATGTCTTGTTGTAGGTCTTCGCAATTCTTCTGTGTCCTCACTACTCTGAATAACTTTGCATCGTCCGCAAATTTAATCATGACACTCGTCGTACCAATTTCCAGGTCATTTATAAATATGTTGAAGAGCACGGGCCCAAGCACCGAACCCTGCAGCACTCCACTAGTGACGCTTTTCCAGTCCGAGTATTGGCCATTTACCCCCACTCTCTGTTTCCTATCTGCCAACCAGTTTATAATCCATGTGCGTATATCACCCTTAATTCAATGGCTTGCAATTTTTTGAAGTAGATGTTCATGTGGGACCTTGTCGAATGCCTTCTGAAAATCTAGATATACAATGTCAACCAGGTCACCCTTGTCTGCCTGTTTACTCCCTCGAAGACGTGCAGTAAGTTTGTCAAGCAAGATCTTCCTTTGCTGAAGCCATGCTGGCTGGTCCTCATCAGACTGTGTCCGTCAAGGTGATCAATGATGCAGTCCTTTATCAGCGCCTCTACCATCTTTCCCGGTACCAAAGTCAGACTCACTGGTCTGTAGTTTCCCGGATCTCCCCTCAAACCTTTCTTGAAGATTGGTGTAACATTCGCCACTTTCCAGTCTTCCAGAATCCTTCCTAAGTTGATCGACAGATTGACTATTGGTTGAAGCAGTTCAGCTATAACCCCTTTCAGTTCCTTGATTACCCTCGGGTAGATGCCGTCCGGTCCCAGGGATTTATCATTTTTAAGCCTATCAATCTGCCTGCATACCTCTTCTAGACTGACCAATGACCCTGTCAGTTTCCCATCTTCATTTCCTGTGTATAGCCTGTCGGCTTCTGGTATATTAAATATATCCTCTTCGGTAAATACAGATGCAAAATATGTGTTCAGTTTGTCGTCGATGGCTTTGTCCTCCTTTAGTACTCCCTTTATTCCATGGTCATCTAACGGCCCCACTGCTTCCTTCGTGGGTCGTTTCCCCTTAATATATTGAAAGAATAGCTTAAAATTTTTTGCCTCCTTGGCTATTTTTTCCTCATAGTCTCTATTGGCCCCTCAGTTGTGCACACTATATACATGTGCAACTTAGGACACCTTATATAGATTTGGGCCTTAATTTGTAAAATATATGAGAACACTGCAATTTCAGCCCTGCTTTATATAAATAATAATTTACATAAAGCAATAACACCGGAAATGTCTTACACCCAACCTGTTGAAAAGTATGAATTCTCTTATCACCCTTATTCATTTATATAACCACTAGTCTTTAAGCTGGTTACATTAACGGGTGCTAGAATAGATGTGTGTGTGTCTTTCTTTTTTTTCTTTCTTTCTCCTTGGCCGCTTTCTGTCTTTCTTTCTTTCATTCTGTCTCTCTCTCTCCTTGGCTGCTGTCTGTCTTTCTCTCCTCCTGTCTCTCTCTTTCCTCAGCTGTCCACCAGCACCCCTTGCCTGCTCCCCCTGTCCAGCAGTAGCCCTTCTCCCTTCCTTTAACCTCTCCCGTGTCCAGCAGCAACCCTTCCCTGCTCCCCCTGTCCAGCAGTAGCCCTCCTACCTTCCTTTTACCTCCCCCCTGTCCAGCAGCACCCCTTCCCTGCTCCCCCTGTCCAGCAGCAGCCCTTCTCCCTTTGTTTTACCTTCCACCTGTCCAGCAGCACCTCTTCCCTGCTCCCCCTGTCCATCAATACCTGTCCAGCAGCACCCCTTCAGTGCTCCCCCTGTCCAGCAGCATCCCTTCGTTTTATCTCCCCCCTGTCCAGCAGCACCTCTTCACTGCTCCCAAACCGCCGTTCCTACTCTCCCTCCATCCCAGCTTCCTGATCTCTTCTGGCCCACTGGCACAAACCGCTGCCGCCGCTGCTATTTGTCAATGTCCCTGCCCACTGCCTGTCTGTTTATCGTGCCCCTTCTCCCATCTACCTTTTTTTTTAATCACATGTTATCACACAGTAACCCCTGCTGGAGTAGAAAAAGCAACTGGCACACAGTAACTCCTGCTGGATATAGTAAACTGCTACCACTCGTAGCAAACTGTCATGTGCGCTCACTTCGAACATGTGCACGTGCTGCACACGCACGCGCTGAACCCTTTAACATTTCTCTGCTGGCCACGGAATTACGGATCACGGAGGCAGGGATCACGCAGGTAGGAGTGCGCATGCGCGCTTAGGGTTTTAATATTAGTGATTACCCTTGGGTAAAAAAAACCATGATCAAATTGTCCTCATTAAGCTGTAGATGATGCATTTTAACTGCATTTCTTCAATGACAAATTCATTCTTTTTTTTTTTTCCAATTTGACTGTTTATATGAGCAGAAAATTCAGGAGCATCTGAAGGAACTGTCATACCTGAAGGCTCTCCAGAATGACTGTGAGTTGGAAGAGGAGCAGAAACAACTTACCAAACAGCAAATAGACCTTTGGCAAAAACTTAAAATATTGATCCAAGTTAGCGGTGACCAGTCTAAGACAAATGAAGATGCTAAGACATGTAAGTCTCTTATCTGAGCTCTTTATGTAGAATTATTATTTATTTATTTCAGGTATTTATATACTGCTCCTATACCTCCAAGGGAATCCTAAGTAGTATACATTGTATGGTGGTCAGGTACTCTAGGTGTTTTCCCAATCTGTCCGCTGGGCTCACAAGCTAACTATGATACCTTGAACAGCTTCAGGGTATTCCCAGTGAATCCAGTGAGCAATATTTACCAAGGAATCTATGTCAGCAATCCAAGATGCTGCAGAAAGAACACTTCTGGGGCAGGCAGACGGCAGGAGGCTGGCTTTGTTGTGCCACCGGCTGCTCAAAGAGTTTAAATTACAGCAGCGGAGGAGGTGGTAGGTGGGGGAGTCAGGAACTGGGGAGATGTACCATAGGATCCAGCAGGGGAGAAGGGGATGCTGGGGTTGGGAATGAGGGAAGGACAGATGCTACACAGGCTGAGTGTGTGTGTGTGTGGGGGGGGGGGGGGTGAGAAAGCAAGAAGAACAGATACTGTATGGACTAGGAGGGGTTTGGGAAGGCAGGGAAGAGCAGATGCTGCAAAAGTTGGGGGGTTGGGAAGGGAGGTAAAGAGAGATGCATGAGTGAGTGGGGTGGTGGAAAGGGAGGGAAAGAGGTGCTGCTGGTGGGTGAGGGAAGAGAAAAAGAGAATTGTTGGACTTAGGTGTGTGGAGTGGGAGGGAAAGAGAGATGGTATAAACAGGGAAAGGAAGAAAGAAGAAGAATTGTTGTACATAAAAGTGGTGGAGAGGAGGGATGGAGAAATGTTACACTGGGAGGGAAGAGAGATGACTCAAAGAAAGGAGAGATGTCAGATTCCAGAGAAGGGTGGTGGAAGGAGGGAAGAGAGAGATGTCAGACTACTGGAATGGAAGGGAAGGAGGGGAGAGAGATGCCAGACTACAGAGAGGAGAGGAGAGAGATGCCAGACAGCAGAAAGGAGAGGAGAGAAGGAGAGAGATGTTAGACCATGGGAAGAGGGAAGGAAGGAGAGAGAAAGCCAGACCATAGGAGAGGAGAGAAATTCCATGCTATAGTAAGGAGAGGAGAAAGATGCCAGACTATAGGAGGGGGGAAGGAGGAAGACAGAGATGTCTGACCATGGAAGGGGAAGGGGAAGGGATAAAATGGAGCACGGGGATGGAGGGGAAGGGGAGGAGATGGTGCACAGCAATGGGTATGGCAGGGAAGAGATAAGAAAAAATGTTTTTTATGGATAGATGGGAATAGGGAGAAAAAAGAGGAAGGAGATGATACACATGAATACATGGGAAAGGAAGGGAAGACATGGGAAAGTAGATAGATTTTGAGATAAAAGCAGAAAATAGAAGAAAGTTAAATGTTAAAAGTTAATGCTAAAAATTGATGTAGGGCAGAAAGTGAAGAAGGAGAGAAAAACAGCAAACGGATAAGAAGACCCTGGAAACAGTAAAGAGCACAGACAGTAAGATGTGTAACCAGAGCCCGGGAAAAGATGGTTAGAAAATTAATATCGGCTGACAACAATGGTAGGGGAAATGAATTTATTTTCAATATAGTAATTGAAATGTGTCAGTTTGAGAATCTACATCTGCTGTCTATATTTTGTACTGTTCAGGAAGAAATGCATTTGTTTCTATTTCTCTGGGGTTGTACTGCATGCAGAGTCTTGCATCTTAGGGTTTCGTTTGAATATATATTAGTACTTTTAGTTTGTGGTCCTGTATTTGCATAGGGGTTATCTGTGTTCTACATGTGTGACCAAGGCCAGGTGTTCTGGTAGGAATGAATGTTGAGAAGCATACAGTGTGCTTTGTATAATTTAATTTTGTGGTTAACCATTATATGTTGTTAATAAGATTATATTATGTATATATGAAAAATGAATGGAAAAAAGTATTATAATTAGTACTATTATGGGGATGGGGTCTGGGGTGGGGCTTAGGCGGGGTATGGGGTGGAGATTGGGTGAGATCTGGGGCAGAGCTTTCAGGCCCCCCAAAACAAAAAAGTGTTCTTCTGCCTATGCTACAGCCTATATCCAGAAATTTGAAGACAACCTGACCCAGGATGTCCAGGTTGATAGCAGTATCCCAAAAAATGAACAGAAAAAAAAAGACTTGGAAAAGTATTTAGTTTTAATGGATTAAACATGGAATTTTGAGCTTTTGAACAAAGAACAACAACTAGAGATAGAGGAAAGTACTTTAGGTCACATTATGTGCTGTCCTATCCAGGGTGAGCAGACTAAGACCCAATGTCCTTACCCCCAAATTCTATATATGGTGTATAAAGTTGGATGTGTTATGTAAGGAGGGAAGCCATGTTGGAAACTTTGTGAATCTGTAGAGAAAGCATGTCACTCCAACTTTATGTTAGTGTATCACATTAGGTGGATTCTCTGTTATATCAGATTTTTAATTATAGATGTAGAGTTTTTGGTTTGGTGACTGTTGCATATTTTGTTTGTTTATGTGACAATGAATGAAGGGTTTTTTTTTAATGACACTGGCTTTTTTTTTTTCTCCAGTTTTGAAAGAGCTCAGACCTACAGTATGACTAAATAAGATATAGTCCCTGTGTTTGGAACTTGTTTCCAGTTTGGGGCATTTATCAGTGAAGTCAACTCCTAGATTACTTGTAAACTGTTAGTATTGTTATTGCAGCTATAACCAGCATTAAATGCATCAAAGAAGAGTATTAATAGTGTAATTTCAATTACCCCAATATTGACTAGATAAAGGTCATATCAGGAAATGTTCCAAGATGAAATGAATAACTGCTTCATGGAGCAGCCGGTTCAGGAACCAACAAGAAGGGAATATATTTTATATCTGATACTTAGGGCTAGATTCACTAACCTTTCGATCCGTGGGCGATTGGAGGTAGGCTGACTGATTCACCAACCATCTTCATGCAATGGGGGCGATCGGAGGCATGCCCCCAACCGACTGCATGGATTGCTAGAGCCCTGACAGTAGTGACAGGAGAAGCAGCCACTGTCACTGCTGTCAGGGCTTATGCTGGCTTTTTAAATTTTTTTTTAATCAGGCAGATATTTTGCGTGTTTTATACATGCAAAATATCTGTCCAATTAAAAAAAAATAAAAATTAAACCCCCTCTTCCAACAAGTGCCCCGTCCCCCCCCCCTCCATTCCCGAACCCCCGAAAAAATGTGTCCCACCGCCACCACAGCCCTTTAAAATTATGGCAGGAGGGTTCCCACTCCCTCCTGCCATCGGTCCCACCCCCGACTTCCCCACCCACCAACAAAAAAACAAATGTCAGGAGGGATGCCAACTCCCTCCTGCCACCCACTGGATGCCCCTCCCTGTACCTTTAACAGAGCTGGAGGGGTGCTCAATCCCTCCTGCTCCAATGCCTCCCACGACAAGTCTACGGCCGTAGGCTCCGCCCCGGTGCATGATGGGCTCAGGCACCTCGGGATCCTCCCTTGGGAGGGGCCTGGGGTGCCTCAGCCAGTCAGGGACTTCCTTAAGGAGGAGTCTAAGGAAGTCCCTGATTGGCCATTGGCCACAAACGCTTTATTACATTTCCCTTCAGACTAGAACTGGTAAGTTGTTGAAAATTTCCCTCTTATCTGTGGTGATTATCCAGATGAAGTCAGCAGTTGATGGCATATCTGGATATTCAGTGAATATATATGGATAAGCAATGTTCTGAATATCCAGGTATATGTTTAATTACCACTAACCATGGAGTTTAAATATTGACCCATTAGTCTTTATAGAAGTTGTTCCCTCTCATGTATTCCTAAAATGAAGCAGTTTATTCAGCAAGATCTTCAGGAACAAGCCTAATCCATAATAGCACACACTTTACAACACATGATTTGGACAAGATATACCCTTAGTATCCCTCAGTCTAATGATGTTCAGCTGCATTTAGCTCTCAGATTTGTTTACTGTTCAAATACTTCATGAAAAGAGGCTACTTACTATGTAAGGCTCAGCACAGCGTTTCTGAGAAATCTCTGTTCCCAGTGGCAGCTGCACTGCCACTTCTCATTTAGTTTTCCAAAGGCATCAGAAGATTACAGGAATCTTATTGCAGCTGCTAATCCCCAGCTGATGCGCAGCTCAAATTGAAGAAGCTTACTCTCTCACCATGTGGAGTCTGTCATTCCGCTAAATAAACAATGAATACGTTACAAGGGTTTACTTTCTTGGAAATAATCCAGTTAGCAGAACTGCAAGGGCAACTGACTGAAAGTTATTGGGCTCGAGCCATGATCATTTCATTTAAAATCTTAAATTGTTTTATTAGATTTTGATAATACATGAAGTTGCCAAATGAAACAAAACCTTAGGGAAATTAAATAGATAGAAAAGAAAGCAGGAAATATAAGTCATATACTTTCACATTATGATTTTATGATGTTTGTAATGCATTGATTCCGGCCCTCCAATTTAATATCTAAAATATGAAAATTTGCATGCTTATGTATAGGGATGTACCACTAGGGATCAAGTTGCCATGAAAGGCCCCATGTGGCAGCTTGACCCCTAGTGGTAGTACTGTAAGACAACCCTGGGGGGGTCATCTGTGCGATTTTGAACCGGGCACCAGCAGGAGTGGGAGCAACTGGGGAATGTTTGTGCATCATACCTACTAGACCCCCAGGAATTTATAAAGGTAGACCCGGTGGGGTTGTGGACCTCAAGGACCGACATTGAACACCCCTGGTCTATGGGAAGACTTTATCCATATTTTGCATATGTGACCAAGCTGCCACTATACAGTTTTTTGTGACTCTTTGTTTTTCCCTCTATTTTTACCATGGACCCCTGACGAAGGTTTGTCCGAAACACGGACCGTGTCGGGTCCCCTGATTGGTAAAAGGGTTTGCATATATATCTTTTTGTCACAAATAAATCTTGCCTACGTCTTGTACAGATCTGCAGTTTTGTCTTGTTTGCTATATGTAATTTGATTACATTTATGTTTATTTCACTTGTACCACTTTTCTTGGGGTCAAAACAAAGCAGTTTACAATTTAAATTATGAAATAGAAAAAAACACCAAATATTCAAATAGGAAAGCATAAAAAATTAAGAAATAGCAGCAGGTATAGAGAGCTGCAGAGGGAAATGTAGAGGCTGAATATGGGCCCATATAACTTAGGAACCTAAACTCCACTAAATGCTTTGCTAAAAAGATGAATTTTCAGGTCCACTTTAAATTTAGTAAGAATGCTTCAAACTGAATGATTGGTTAAAGAAGATTCCACAAGATAGATGTCAAGAAGAAAAAAGCTGAGTGCCTATTGGTATTGAGATGTGCCAAAGAAGGTGGTAGCAGAAAATGTTATAGTGATTTGATAAATGAAGAAGGTGAGAAGACATGTAAGACGTGATAAATAAAGCCAAGTAAGGAAGGCTACCTCTAAAAATGGCTTTGTGAGGGGGCTTTGGGAGATATGGGCATCAAGAAAAGGAGGAATACTAGTGACTGACCCTTTTAAGAGGTGGTCCAGGAGCATTAGGCCATGGCTTAACGGCTCAATGTTCCCATTCAGGAAGAATAATATCAGCTTGCAGCGTTATTCAATTTATATAGTAATGAGATGTTTTGAATACTTTGTATCTTATTAGTATGCCTCCTGACATGTTAGGGTAATATATAGTGTGACCATATGGCTCCAGAAAAAAGGGGACGGATTGAGACATCCGGGTTTTACTTCCATTGAAAGCAACCAAGATGTCTCAATCTGTTCTCCTTACTTCCATTGCTTTCAATGGAAGTAAAACCCGGATGTCTCGATCCATCCCCTTTTTTCTGGAGCCATATGGTCACACTAGTAATATAATATTAATAATCCCCGGAGGGATACTGAACTGTAAAGCACAAAAATCAAACGTGTCTATGAATGGTTATACCCAGTGTTCAGTCAAGTTTCAAAACTTTTATACCACTAAACAGGTGGAGGGGCATAATCAAAAAAAGCGTCTAAGTCCCCTTTTGGCCTAAATCCCTAAACGTTCAACCCAGAAGCACATGGTCGGGTTGGGCCCATGTGCCTCAGGCCCCACCCCCAGGAGGGGCCTAAGGCTCCCGGGCCTATTCTGATTGGCCCAGGTGCCTTAGGCCCCACCAGTAGGCGGGGCTTTGGGACGGATGGGCCAATCCAGCCTCATTCCGTCATTAGCTGCCTGCCGGACAGGCGGGTTTGGCTCCCGTCTGTCCGGCCAATTAAACCAAAGGTACGGGGAAGGGGGGTAGGGGTGTCGTGGGGGGTCGGCCAGGGGGGTCGCGGGTCGGCTGGGGGGGTGGTCGGAGGTTCTTGGGGGGGCGGTCGTTGGGGGGAGGGGGGTTTGCATCGAGGGCAGGAGGACCTGGGATCCCTCCTGCCCGTAATGTAGTGCGGGGTGGGGGTAGGAGGTCACCGTGGCCAGAAGGGTTTGGGCTCCCTCCTGGCCCGAACAACTAGCGGGGGGGGGGGGGTCGCCAAGGCCAGGAGGGCTTGTGCTCCCTCCTGGCCCGATATTGTTGGGGAGTCGGCGGGGCAAGAGGGCTTGGGCTCCCTCTTGCCCCGATGTTGTGTGTGGGGGGGGGAGTGATGCATCGCGGCAGGAGAGATGCCTCATCTCCCCTACCGTGATGCCATCACTCCTCTACCCGAACTGCCGCGGGTCGCAGCAGTTCGGGTAGAAGAGTGATGGCATCGCGGTAGGGGAGATGAGGCATCTCTCCTGCCGCGATGGTTAGGTTGCCGGGCCGCTGAACTGATGGCACCAGCGGCCATCAGCTCAGCGGCCCGTTTTTCGGCACTTAGACCTGGTTTTCTTTCGTCTAAGTGAAAAAGGTCTAAGTGCCGACTAAACTGTATTGGTTATACCTGTTGTACAGCTAGGTGTAGGTCGGCCCACCTTTCACCCACTGCCCGCTCTTTCCCCTCCTCTAAACACACCTCTTTTCTCTCTGTGCGTCTAGAGGCAGGGGAAAGGCCTAAGTTGGTTTTACATACGTCTAAAAAGCAGCTTTGGTTATGGGTACTTGGACGATCAGGCTTTTTGATCGTCCAAGTAGCCATTTAGGACACTTTTTAGACTTTTTTTTTTTTTAATTATTACCCCCTTTGGCCTCAAAATCCAAAGTTTAGATACTCAAAAGAGCAAAAGCTCTGAAAGAGTTAGTCTTTATGTCATTGGCTCAATTCCGGAAAAACTCCATAGAGAAAAAAAACCTCCCATCCATTCTCGGGAGAAAAAATTCTCTGGTAAAAAACCGGATTAGATTTAATACTCATAAAAAGCATGAGGCACAAACATTAATCTCAAAAGGCTATCAAAGTTAGTAGCAGCTTCAGAGCAGTCAAAAAGCCTGCTTTTTCCATAGTCCTTCAATGATAGTATTTCCATATCCCTTCAAACGATGGTTGTAATCCACTGTTTACGAGACTTCCTGTAATTCTCTCTGCAATAATTTTCAAATTCAACAAGAGTCCTTGCAAGCCTTGTTTCGCAGGTCGCTGCATCAGGAAAATAAACTCTGCCAGCTGGAGCAGTTTTGTCATAGTAAAACATGACTCGTTACTCAAAAAGATGCTCAGAGTGATGCCACTACTGGCACGAAATTGAGAAAGAAAAAAAAGGAAAATATAATGCACATTTTTGCACTTTAACTAATCTTAAATGGCAAACAACACATTTTATGGCCATAATGCACCTTTAATTAGCTCCCATTAGTGTTTCAAATTAGTTCTCTAGCTCAGTGTTTCTCAACTTGGTCCTGGAGTACCCCCTTGCCAGTGAGGTTTTTAAGATATCCACAGTGAATATGCATGAAAGAAATTTGCATATAATGGAGGCAGTGTATGCAAATCATGTTTATGCATATTCATTGTGGATATACTGAAAACCTGACTGTCAAGAGGGTACTCCAGGATCGAGTTGAGAAACACTGGTCTAGCTTACTGGTAAGAAGTATAAAGGCTGAAAGAAGCCTTGTTACATCTTATCAAGGATTAACTGACCAGCTTGTCAATAAGGTAGTGCCTGAGGGCCCACAGCAGTTGTGGGCCCACTCTCTCCTAAACATTAAGAGCCAGTAATATATGAGGGGTTGCTAAAAAGTTCTCAGCCCAATCAAGAAATCTGGGCGAGTCTCCATCAGGGGCTATACACGTAGACCAGTGATTTTCCACTTTTTTCGTTTTGTATTTTTCTGATGGAATGAAAAAAGTGGAAAATCACTGGACTGAGTGTATAGCCCTCGATGAGGACTGTCCAAACTTTGTTGGTTGGGCTGAAAACTTTTCAGTGACCCCCTCATATATTGAATGGGATCATAGTTGATGTACTCCTGAATTTTATATATATATATATTTATATAAATCCACTCTAGGCACATAGAATATGAATGAACACATTGCTTTGGAAACATAAGAACATAAGAAATGCCTTCACCGGATCAGACCGAGGTCCATCAAGTCCGGCGATCCGCTTACGCGGCGGCCCATTCAGGTTCTCTGTTATGAAAACCTGAAATTACCGTATCCCTCAATATGATTTGCAAGAAGGTGTATATCCAACTTGTGCTTGAAACCCCGAAGAGTAGTCTCCGCCACAACACCCTCAGGAAGAGAATTCCAAGCGCCCACCACTCGTTGTGAGAAACAGAACTTCCTGGCATTCGTTCTGAACCTGCTGCCACCCAGTTTCAGGCTTTGACCTCTTGTCCGTGTCACATCTGAAAATCTTAGTAATGCTGCTTCTTGGTCTATTTCATCAAATCCTTTTAATATTTTAAAAGTCTCTATCAAATTGCCTCTCAGTCTTCTCCTCTTGAGTGTGAACAATCCCAGTTTCCTTAGGCGTTCTTCATAGCTCAAATTTTTCATTCCTTTGACTAGTTTTGTGGCTCGCCTTTGCACCTTCTCCAACAGAGTTATGTCCTTCTTAAGATAAGGAGACCAGTGTTGGACACAGTACTCCAAGTGTGGTCTGACCATTGCTCTATAAAGCGGCATTATGACTTCTTCCGATCTACTCGTGATCCCGTTCCTAATTAAGCCCAACATCCTGTTTGCTCTCTTTGCTGCCGCAGCACATTGTGCCGATGGCTTCAGGGTTCTGTCAATCAGTACCCCCAAATCCCTTTCGTGTTCGCATTTTGCTAATGTTACCCCAAACATTCTATACTCGTGTTCTTTATTCTTTTTTCCTAGATGCATCACCTTGCATTTATTAATGTTAAAATTCATCTGCCACTTTGTTGCCCATGTTTCCAGCTGTCTCAGATCCTTCTGAAGCTCCTCGCAGTCCCTTTGAGAGCCAACTGCCCGACATAATTTTGTATCATCGGCGAACATAAGACATTTATACATGCAACAAGGCTCACCAAAGACAATTCAGGAGTGGCCGCCTTCTCCCCTCTCTTCCACCTCTGGATCTGTCATTTGTCCCCACTCACCGGCCCACAGCCAGCAACTCTCCCCTCTCTCTAAACCTCCCCCTTTCTGAACCTCATCAACTTTTCAGGGAGGAGCAACAATGCATATTTGCTTTCTGCGCCGACCCCGCAGACTTCCCTCTGCTGCACCGCACCCTTGCTGATGCCACTCCCTTTTTTCTCTCTGGTGGGACGTGGCAGAGGGAAGCCTGTGGCGTTGGCACAAGTAGCGGATGCATGTCACTGCCGCTGCCACACAGGGGGATGAGTTGCTAAAAGCTCCAATGTACATAGGAATTCTATGAACGTTGGAGCTTTTACTGCAGTGGTCGATAAAAGGGATACTAAATACATAAAAGGTAAACATATATATATACAGTTTACAAATCTTTCCAGAAATGGAAAAGCAGTAGAACAAGATGAAATGAATTGAGATTAAAGAGGGTAGATTTAGAGTAACATCAGGGAGTACTTTTTCATAGAGAGGGTGTTGGAAACCTGGATGCTACAGTGATAGAATTCAAAAATGCATAAGATAAACACAAAGGGCCCTTAAATCTAAAAAGGGTGGAATCAAAACAAAACTTGTCAGTGCTTAGATGACAATTCTATCTGTAGGGAAGTAAGGTCAATACTAGGCGGACTTTTATGGTCCCTGTCTTGATTAAGGAAAGACAGATTTGAATGAGATGGAGTGGGCATTGATGGCAATAAAGCGATTGGACAGTAAGCCTAGTGTTGAGCAGACTTCTACAGTCTGTGACCTGAGAATAGCAAGGACAGATAAAGAACAAATGTGCATTTCTTTGTCACAACCATAATTATAAAACTACTCTTCCGTGTTTGCGTGTCTGCCCTAGATGTGATGCCAGTATTTGATCACAATGAAGTGTAACCTGCAGGAAGTGACAGGTTCAGCTCTGATTGCCATACTGGGCAGACTAAATGGGCAATTTTAGTTGTCATTATATACTGTACTATGAACCCAATATTCAGCCGGCAGTGAACAGTGCTTTGACTGCCCGCCAGCAGCATTAAACCTAGATATTCAATGTTGGGCTGTTTCCGGCAACTATATCCATTGTTTTTTTTAGCCACTAAACACCTACATTATTCTCCTGCAGATGGCCAAATTTAGGATGCTTATTATTATTTATTTAAAACCTTTCTAGCCCGCATATCAAATGTGGCTAACACCATTAAACGCATAATAAAATTAGACAGACTTAAACAAATCAAAATAAAACATCACCATACAGTATACAATTCAAAAACATATACATATAAATAATTACATTACATTACATTAGGGATTTCTATTCCGCCATTACCTTGCGGTTCAAGGCGGATAACAAAAGATTAATTTAAAAAAAACAAAAAAAAACCACAGTTTTACAATGGGAGAACTATTGAATAGCTAGAGAGGTAGATAGATCTTTTAAACATTTCACGGGTTGTTAAAGGTAAAGTGGTTTGCAAAAGAATTAAGAAGGAGGTCATAATCTAAATCAGTGGTTCCTAAACCTGTCCTGGGGGACTCCCAGCCAATCAGGTTTTCAAGATATCCCTAATGAATATGCATGAGAGAGATTTGCATATAATGGAAGTGACAGGTATGCAAATCTCTCTCATGCATATTCATTAGGGATATCTTGAAAACCTGATTGGCTGGGGGTCCCCCAGGACAGGTTTGGGAACCACTGATCTAAATAATAACAAAAGTATAAAATACCCAAATCTGAAAATGCCAGTCGAAAAAAGTGAGCTTTCAAACTTTTTCGAAAGGCCAAAAAAATCAGAGATCAAACGAATACAGTCTAGGACTGAGTTCTACGATGATGGTCCCACTACTTGAAACATGTGAGCACGATACACAATCTTTTTTTTTTTCTTTATTTATAAGTTTTCAAATATACATAGTCAAGATTAACTTGTACAGAAAGCAAAATTGAAGACATGAAAAAATAAAATTGTGAGGGGGCGGGGAGGGTAAATTTATTGTTACATATTGTATAAGGTATTGATTATATGATAAGAAAGGGTTGGAAGGGTGGGAGATAATTGCATATTATTTGTACCATTGATGATTATTAAGTGTTATATTTATTGTTAATTTGTTTGGATATATTGTTACACTTATTGCAAATTTGAGAATGAATAAAGAATTAAAAAAAAAAAAAGAAAAAATTTTTACACTATTATAATCAAAGAAAAACCATAGCTTAAATCCAGGTCAAGTCCTCAAATAGGATCCAAAATATATATAGCAGCGGAAACAAGAAAATTATTTAATGAAAAAAAGCAGTAATAGGTTAGCAAAGATAAGGGCATCTATCTGTCTTTCACTGAGCACTCTCCAGCCTCGACAGTGACAGAAATATTGTCAGTTGTGAGGGTTCAAAGAAAGCAAATTTATGCGATTTATAATGTATTATACATTTACATGGATAACAAAGAAAAAATGTAGCCCCCATAGCTAAGATACCAGGTTTCAACAGAAGAAATTATTTTCTACGCCTCTGCATGTCCCGTGCCAAATCTTGAAACATTTGAACTTTAAGTCCCAATTTTGATCGCAGAGTGAGTTGAAGGAATAACCAAATAGTGATCTTTGATTTAGGTGCTCAGCGTTGGCTAACAATAACCACCCAGTATTGCCAGTCTCCCAGCCTCCCTTCTTGCTCCCTCCATTTTAAACTGCAGTGTTGATGAAGGAAGGGGGGGGGGAGGAAAGGAATTTTCTAGGTCTCTGACTTCCCTCCTATCACTTAAAAATAGTGTGACTGCAGAAATGCCAGTCCCTTTATCTCTGCCGTGGGGAGTCACAAATGTTCTAGCTTCTTCTTTTATGTAAGGTGCTGCTACAAGCGTCCCAGTTCTTATGAAATGTAACAGATACCAGTCATGTCTGTTGATAGTGATTTATATCTTGTCATTTCAATATTTATTACAAATGTTGGATACCAGGATAGGAAAATGAGGTCTCATGTAAGAGATGAGTTTAAACTGTGATTTTCAATAGATGAGTACAGATTGCACAGGGTATGTCTCAAGACTGATTAGCTAGGATTGACACTGCTGGCTCCGATGGCCTGCCTTAAACCCAAGGGATCAAAGAACCATCTATAACGAGCTGTCTGTGATCCTGGCTAAACTGATACAGTGTTTTCAAAGGAGACGCTCTCCTTTAGTATGTTTGCTACTGAAATATATGGACCCAATTTTCCAAAGGATTTATGCTCCTAACGTTGAGAGTTTTGCTTCTAAATTGGCATCTGGAAATTTGCTAGGACTGGGTGCCTAAATTTATACTTATACTTACAATTTAGGAGCATAAACGGGGAGGTGTGGCTACAGGAGCAGATTAAGGGTGGGGCAAATAGTTGGGAGCTTCGCGGTGATTTTCAGCACTAGGTTCATGGATCTAGGCAAATGCAAAGCAGTCCCTAAATTTATGAACATACCCCCATCTTTTACCAAGCCCAATAATAATAATAATAATAACAGTGGGTGGGAAGGATGGGAGATAAGAGCACATTATTTGTACCATTGATGATTATTAAGTGATATATTTATTATTAATTTGTTTGAATATATTGTTACACTTATTGTAAGTTTGAAAATGAATAAAGATTTAAAATAATAATAATAATAACAGTTTATATACCGCAGGACCGTGATCTGCACTATTTCCTATTTGTACAGCATCTTGTAGCTCTTGAAATATACAGCTCCATTATTCTTGTAACTTCTCCTGGAAATGACCAGAATTCTCTCTGTAATTATCCTGGAAATGTCCAGTTATCTCTTTTGTAATCCGCCCAGAACTGCAAGGTTGAGGCGAAATAGAAATCAGTAATGTAATGTAATGTAAAGTTCTATGTGGTTTACAAAGATTAAAAGAAGGTACAAATAGATTGAACAACAGGGTGGAGGCTAGTGATTAACAGCTCAAGGGATCAGTTATTGAGGAGAAAGAGTTGTATGGGTCAGCTGCCTAGATATTTCAGGAACAGATATGTTTTTAGGCGTTTCCTGAATTCCCCATAAGTAATAGGCATAAGCAATTGTTCTAGATCGTTACCCCATAATGCTGCTTGATGTGAGAAACGGTGTTGATGGTGTCTTTTGAGTTTACATCCTCTAACTGGAGGGGAAACGAAGTTCAAATGTGAACTTCTCTTATGTCTGTTGGCTGAGAAGGAGAAAAGGTCAGTTATGTATTTAGGGGCCAGACCATATAGTACTTTAAAGCAGAAACAGGCGAACTTAAACTTTACGCATGCCTGCATCGGTAGCCAATGCAGCTGTCGGTAGTAAGGTGTCACATGATCAAACTTCTTCAGCCCAAAAATCAGTTTGACCGCTGCATTTTGCACTAATTGTAATCGTCGCATATTCTTTTGGGAAATTGCTAAATAGGCGATGTTACAGTAATCAAGTTGACTCAGTACGAGGGATTGTACCAGGATTCTAAATGCTGGCATATCAAAATATGCTCTAATGCAGGGGTAGGGAACTCCAGTCCTCGAGAGCCATATTCCAGTCGGGTTTTCAGGATTTCCCCAATGAATATGCATTGAAAGCAGTGCATGCAAATAGATCTCATGCATATTCATTGAGGAAATCCTGAAAACCCGACTGGAATATGGCTCTCAAGGACCGGAGTTCCCTACCCCTGCTTTAATGGATCGAAGTTTCCAGAGAGTGGAAAAACCCTTTCTGATTAAGGAGTCTACCTGGTCCTTCATGGTTAAGCATTGGTCTAGTGCAGGGGTCAGCAACCTTTTTAAAGCAAAGAGCCATTTTTTCCTAAATGTTTGACCCAAGATTTACAAAGAGCCGCAATGGGTAGACAAGGGGGTTTGAGATATGATGATGTCAGCGGATGTTGCCCAATCCGGTCCCAAGCTCAGGCAGAGCTGGGGCCTTTCTTCTCTGCTCTTCCCAATCCAGAAGAAGCCTCCAATGGCTCAGGAAACCTCCGTTTTGCTCTTCCCAGCCCTTCTTTCTCCTCAAGCGGCCGATGCACAAAACTATCACTGGTTTCTTAGTTGCAACACTCTGAACCATATCTCCCACTGTTCAAGATCCCTCTTATTTTTCACATCTTCCAGTAAGACGTGCTGCTTTCAGAGCGATACCGCGCTGCTAAGACGTGCACTGTTGGCTGTGCTGGTCCTCTGCCCCGGAACAGGAATTGACTTAAGAGGGGGGCAGAGGACCGGCACAGCCAACAGCGCGCGCCTCAGCCGAGCGTACCACGTCGGAAGCAGCAGCATCATTCTGGAAGATGTGAAAAAATAAGAGGAATTTTGAACAGTGTGAGATTATCAGAAGCACTGTTCTGAGCCGCATCCACGTGGCGAAAGAGCCGCATGTGGCTCGCGAGCCGCAGGTTGCCAACCCCTGGTCTAGTGTTACACCCAATACCTTCATAGTAGACTAAAGTTTCAAGTTTCAAGTTTTATTTTAATTTGATGAATCGCTTAATTTAATTTTTACTAAGCAGGTTACAACAAAAAATAACATTTAATTTAACATAGGATAGGATAACGAAGGTTATTGATGCATAGCGGTGTTTTGGTGTCAAGCGGGTGTGGCGAAGCTACAAAAATTTTTGTTTTTTCGGAATTAATTTTCAGTTTGAATTCAGTCATCCATTGCTCCATCAAATTTAGTGCTTCTGATGCCTTGGGAGTAATTTCCGAGAGAAAGTTAGTAAATGGAATGATGATCATAAAGTCATCTGCGTAACTGAATAATTTTATCCCCAGCTGGGTCAATTGCGCACCTAGTGAGGACATGTAGACATTGAAAAGCAATGGGGATAGTGGTGATCCTTGCGGTACGCCAGATGGATTGCTCCAGGTATCGAAGAGATCGTAATTGAGAAGTACTTGATAGGTACAGGACATAAGGAAGCCTCGAAACCAGTCCAATACCTCTTCCCTAATACCAATTGCATCTAGGCATTGTAGCACTTTCCCATGGTCAACTAGGTCAAAGGCAGAGCTCATATCAAATTGCATGATCAGGGTATTAAGGCCCTTACTGAACAAGAGACGCAGATTATCTAAGATAGCCGCAATTACTGTCTCAGTACTGAACAAAGGTCTAAAGCCAGATTGAGTTTCTTGCAAGAGAGAGAACTGATCAAGATATTCCATCAGTTGGGTATGTACCAATCCTTCCATGATTTTTACAATACATGGAATGGATGCTACTGGTCTATAGTTGGTTACCAGTGCTGATGATTCTTTACTATTTTTTGGAAATGGGGTTATTATTATGTGACCATTATTAGTGAGGAACTTTCCATTTTTTAGGTTATGGCCCAAGTAATTCAGCAAAGATAGTTTAAATTCTAATGGAGCTGCTTTCATAATTTCCGGGGGACATGAGTCCAGACTGAAGTATGATTTAGAGTATTTGTTATATAGTTTGATATAATTATTCCATTCAAAATCTTGAAAGGAACTTCAGATCATGTCTGCTGGTATTTCATTTCCTTGTATGTTAGCTATTTGATGACCATTAGTGTCATTTGTCGAACAGTTGTTTCTTAGGTTTTTAATTTTTGAATCGAAATGCTGTGCTAAATCATTTGCTGAAGGTAGTTTAATATTGTGCACGAGTTGAGTGTGGCGTGTGGTGTCAAATAAATTTGTAACCAAGTTGAACAGCTCAGGCCAATGCGGTAAATGCTCCGATGCCCATTAGGATTGAATGGGCATCAGGGCATTTGCCGTGCGGCACTTACGTGGCTTTGTAAAAGAGGCTCATAATTTTTAAGCTCCTAAATTAAAATGAATTTTCAGCTAAAAACGAAGGAAATAAATCCCAAAGAGGCATATGTACTAAAAATGTGTTAAGCAGCAAATGTGGGTTTTACCATATGCTAGATATTGGTGCAAAACCTGGATCTTCCCATAGAATGTGTATGGCTTCTTTTGATGTAACCACACCAATGATATTCATACACACATACGCTTTCAAAAGACCAGTGCTACATTCATTCTATAAGAACAATAATTCATTCAAAATATGAAAACGGTAAGACCTTTAATCTTTTTACAGGAAAAGCCTGTAAAACTACTATGCCAGTAGTAACATTGACATAGTCTACGGTGAAACCTCCAATGATTTGCTGAAAGGAAATCATTGAAGCAGTGGCTCGTTTTTTTGAAAATAAATCCCCTGATGCAGCCGTAGGGCGAAACAGGGCCTGTTGGGATATGTTTGATTTGGAAAAAACTGATACTGTTCGATAGCGGGAGTTGGACACCGCTAAAACTGCAGCTGCAGTGATTTTGAGCCTTCAGAAGGCAATCAGATAAGTGCTCTTTCTGTCCATTAAATTCAGTTAGATAAAATAGAAAAATATAATAAAATAGAAAAATCGATAAAATATGTATTGTTGTAACGGTAATTGAAAAGACTGTGTCAATGTTATTACTGACATAGGTCTTCCTGATAAACATCTAGGATTGTTATCTGGGATGTTCCTTTAAACTATGTCAATGTTATTACTGGCATAGTGGATTTACAGGCTTTTCCTGTAAATCATTGGAGGTTTCACCGTAGACTATGTCAATGTTACTACTGGCATAGTAGTTTTACAGGCTTTTCCTGTAAAAAGATTAAAGGTCTTACCGTTTTCATATTTTGAATGAATTATTGTTCTTATAGAATGAATGTAGCACTGGTCTTTTGAAAGCGTATGTGTGTATGAATATCATTGGTGTGGCTATAGAATTTAAGATATTCAGCTTGTGTTTTGTGTAGTAATATAAATTATTCTTTTGATGTAAATCATCTTGAACTAGTTGGTATTAGTGCAATTCATAAATCTTGTATTAGATTAGATTAGATTAAATTAGATGTTAATGCCTATTATATATATGTTTAAAGCAGTTAAAATGAGCAGGGACTGTCTCTTCTGTGTTTTGATGTACAGTGCTGTATATGTCTAGTTAAGGTTACATATGACTCCATAAAAAGGAGGATAGATTGAGACATCCGGGTTTTACTTCCATTTTACATCTGGGGGTGGATCGGAGCGGACTTAGGGGCAGAACGGGGTGGGGCCCTGTGTCCTCTTTTACTAGATGCAAAATCTGGTAACCATATATATATCACCCAACACCCGCTTGATCTGATCCCCTACTAGAAGGAAAATCCCCATTCTTTGGATGACCCACTTTGATTAGATCCTCCTCATGAAAGTGCCAATGCCAAAGTCCTTCCCCCCCTCTGCATCAGATGCCCTCCTCCCCCCCCCCAAGTGCCAAAGCTGAAGTCCTGCTCTCTGATCAGATCCCCCTCACCTGAAATGCCAGACCTCACTCTCAACATAAAATTCCCACCACCTGGGCATTAGGACCTCCCCCAGAAACCAACTTCCCCCCACCCTCCAATATCCTCGGGACTTACCTGGGAGTTGCCTTTGGTGGATTAGTGGGGCGAGTGAAATGAGACTACTGCTAGAAGTCATCTGAGCCCTACTACTATTCATTATTTCTATAGCGCTGAAAGGTGTACGCAGTGCTGTACATTTTAACATACAATAGACAGTCCCTGCTCAGAAGAGCTTACAATCTAAATTTAGACAGGACATTTCAGGGTTGGGGAGGTTATAGCGGGTATAGGTAACTGACAGCGGTGAGGGGGAGTTAAGAGTTGAAAGCAGTTTCCAAAAAGTGGGCCCAGGTGAGAACGGAGGAAGGTATCATGTAGTGTGGTAGCATTGTGCTCTCTGATACGTACATAAATGCAGGGCTCTTGCAGGGAATGCCCCTTGTACAGTATTTATCGCACTTACCACAGATTGTTTTCCTGTTAATGAGCAATAAGTGCAAAATCTTACTGCACTTTAGTAAACAGGCCTGAAATTTAGAAGCATAAGTTTAAGCAGTCAGGCCTATGTTTTAAGGCTTCTTAGAATGCTCATTTATTTTTAATACATTTGTAAAGTTTTCCTCAAAACAGATATTTCTGCAATCTGTAGCATGGCTACAGAATTATTATTTTACGAATTGCAGTCTTAACTGAGCTAGCATTTTACAGCTTTCTAGCGCTCTCTTCTCCAGGAATACTTTATCTCAGCTTTACATTTATTGTCATTTTATGTTGATAAATGAGGTCTATGTACTACAAATGTGTTGAAATTAACATATGCTTAGACCTCTGATAGTGCAGACATTAATTAATGTGATATGTACCAATCCCTACTTTTTCAACTTTGTTTTTCGTTGGGGTTTTGTTTCCTTGTTCTTTGGTGGATCCTGTGCTTTAAATTTTAACACATTTGCATATACAAAACATTTGAATAGAATAGTTATGACCTTACAAGTCAGTCATATGTTGTATACCACAATGTTTACACATGGGCATCCCCATCATTGGTCACCAGTTATGCCCCACTTAGATTACCCTGGTCTCCCAATGAATGACAGATAAGTATAGCATCTGTATTTAAGGCCAGACTAGACAATATGGTCCTGATTCTATTAAGTCTACCTAAAGGAAGGTGCCACTATCGGCACCAATTCTCTAAAACTTAGGCACCCATTATAGAATCACACTAAGTTTCGCTTAAGTGTCCGTGGGTGCTTCTCAGTGTCAAGTTTCAAGTTTATTAAAAAAAATTTTATACCACTTATTCAAATTTCTAGGTGGTGTACAACAATAATAAAAAGAAATATCTTTAAAGGAACACAACAATTAGAGTTAAAATATTATACAAAACCATGTTGGGTTAGTAGACACATACAAAAACATATACAAACTGCACACATTTAGGCATCCCCAATTTTTGCCAGGGTTTTCTTTGCCTAAAATTAGGCACCAATATCAGAGCCTAACTGCACCTAATTCACAACTCGAAAACACGGTCATGATCTACCCCTAACCATGCCCACTTTTAGTGTAGGCATCTACTTTTTATAGAATCGAGTTTTTCAATTTAGGTGCCTAAATTTCAATTAATTCCAAATAAAGCTGATTGTGAGGTGCTGAATGCCAATATTTGCATGATTAAGCTTACAGATAAATTATGTTAGGTGCTGATATTGATGCCTAACTTTATGCAGACTTTATAGAGTCAGGGCCTATAAGACAATGTGGCCCGGATTCTATAAATGGCGTTGGCAACGGTGGCTGCCGTTCACGTGCCAATCATGCATCAGCGCCATTTATAGAATCGTGGCTGCATTTTACAGGCCTGCATTTAAGGCACCTGTCGTGCACTTAGAGAAGCACCTAGGGTCGCCTAAGGACGCCTAAGGCCATTCCTAGTGTAAACCATGCCCACACCAGCCTCAGGCATCCTTAGGTGTGACTAGATGCTTCTGTAGGCACATGAATAGCACCTTCAACATCGGCGCTATTTGCTACATTGATTTTTTTTTTTTTTTTTTAAACCATGCATCCTGATTGGTTAGTTAGACAGTGGTAGGACACCTACCGCTGTCAAATCTCAGGACGCCATTCCATCTCTGTGGAATGCATTACCCACCTTTCTACAACTCAAATCTTTCCCTAAATTTAAGCCAGTCTTAAAAACATTTTTATTCCAATTTGCCTTCAATGTCTCAGGGTTGCTGAAGGGCAACTGATCCTGAGTTTATTAGTTAACTTTAGTAAATGGTTGTTTGGTTCTTTTTTCTTTTTGTGTGTATCTACTTTCAGGATGACTGTGCATTCCCTATTTCCTTTTCTATCCTATCAAATAATGGCTTTCCTTTCCTTTGTATTTCATTTGCCTGGCACTGTCTTGCTATGTCCTCATGAAAGAAATAAAACCATAAACCATAATACGTATATATTTGTATCTATTTATTTATTAGGAAAATCTGCCTTTTCAAGAAATTTAACAAAGGCAGTGTACTGCAGGAACAACAATTTCAGCCGAAAAAAATATTCAATTAACAGTACACATTTTATGTGGTTGACTTTTACCTAGTTGTCACCTTTTAGCTGGAGCCCTGCTTTTTTCTCTGCAAGACATAAAACTAATTTAATCTACTTTGATCCTGGTAAGTGTGAAAACACAGTGGGAAGGATAGAAAACAGTTGAAAAGATTCATTATTCAATGGAAGCAAACCAGAATTACTGTGATAGCAATTTAATTCATTGATTTATAAACTGCTTTTTCCACCTTTAGAGGCTGTTGAAGGTGAGACACAATAACATTTACAAAGCTTCAAACAGCAGGTTATATAAAACTGATTCGCTATAAGTTTATTTATTTATTAAAGATTTATTTGCCATCTTTTTGAAGCAATTTATCCAATGAGGTAGACAGAGGCATATCAGCATCTTCCACTCGCTGCTTCTGCAGTCCTCGGCTCCTTTCTGACATTACATCCTGGTTGCAGGACCAGGACATGATGTCAGACGGGAGCTGTGGCCGGCACAAGCAGCAGTGGAAGATGATCGCACCGGCGAACATTTCAAGAGGTACGCAGGGTGTGTGTGTGTGTGCTCGAACAGCGGAGAGTCGAGGGCACTCAAGTGGTGGGGAAGAGTGGGGAGGTGCACAGCATGGTGATGCAGAGTGTCACCACTCCAAGCGCAAACCTCCCTCGCTATGTTACTAGGCCCTGGGAAGCACTAGCTGGTTAACCAGTTCGTGTCAGAGAGGTCTGTGAACATAAGAACATAAGAATTGCCGCTGCTGGGTCAGACCAGTGGTCCATCATGCCTAGCAGTCCGCTCACATGGCGGCCCTCTGGTCAAAGACCAGCGCCCTGACCGAGACCAGCCCTATCAGCATATGTCCTTGTTCAGCAGGAACTTGTCTACCTTTGTCTTGAATCCCTGGAGGGTGTTTTCCCCTATGACAGACTCTGGAAGAGCGTTCCAGTTCTCTACCACTCTCTGGGTGAAGAACTTCCTTATGTTCGTATGGAATCTATCCCCTTTCAAATTTAGAGAGTGCCCTCTTGTTCTCCCTACCTTGGAGAGGTTGAACAACCTGTCCTTATCTACTAAATCTATCCCCTTCAGTACCTTGAATGTTTTGATCATGTCCCCTCTCAATCTCCTCTGTTCGAGGGAGAAGAGGCCCAGTTTCTCTAACCTTTTGCTGTACGACAGTTCCTCCAACCCCTTAACCATCTTAGTCGCTCTTCTCGGGACCCTTTCGAGTAGTACCGTGTCCTTCTTCATGTACAGCGACCAGTGCTGTACGCAGTACTCCAGGTGAGGGCGCACTATAGCCCGGTACAGCGGCATGATAACCTTCTCCGATCTGTTTGTGATCCCCTTCTTTATCATTTCTAGCATTCTGTTCACCCTTTTCACCGCTGCCGCTTCATCGGCTTCTCAATCAGAATGGAGTCAGGTTGGAGCTGGGTGTTACCTGGATAGCAACAATTTTTAATCTATTAACAATTTTTAATCTACTAACTTCCCAGATTAAGGGCTAGATTCCCTAAGCAAACCGATTGTGTACCGATCGGTTTGCAACCCAATTTTCCTCCGACCCGATTCACTATCCTCTGTGCCGATCATCCTCCGATCCGATTCCAATATGTGCATGTAAATGAGGGGAAACGGCATGCAAAGTAGGAAGGATGCGATTCACTAACAAAATTCAGGCACACCGACTGGGCTGGCTGATCCAAAAACAAGTGACTGCTGAGGACCAGTCGCTTGTGCAAAAACCCTGCTCTCAGCCCCGATTCTCCTGCCTTTTTGCCGCCCTGCTCAGCCTTAATTCTCCTACTCATGCTGCCCTGCTCAGCCCTGATTCTCCTGCTCATGCCGCCCTGCTCAGCCACGATTCTCCTACCTTTGCAGCCTTTATACTCTCCTGCTCTGCCTACCTTCCCTGCAGCATGAGCCCATGGTTTTAACATGCTTTAAACCCGTGGGTTAAAACCACAGGCTCACGAGTAATAGTAAAATAAAAAAATAAAAAAGTGCGGAGAGCAAACGCATGCGCAGACAATCTACAGGCAAAGAAGATGTTCAGCGCATGCGTCAGGATCACTCAGTAGCGATCCATGCGGTCGTTGGGGGGCGTTCCTCTGATTGCCCCCATTTGAATATTGTCCCATCGTGAATTGGTTGGCCTGCCACGGATCGGTCACGATCGGGCAAGTTAGTGAATTGAGCCCTTAGTTAGGACAGTGAACCTCAGCACTAGTATCTGGAGACAGCCTGGTTTGGGTAAAATGTGTCTGTGTTAGAGAATGACATGGAGACAAATTTGTCCTTGTCCCCGCAGGATTTATCTCCATCCCATGCCGTCCCCACAAGCTCTGTCCCTGTCCCTGCCCCAACCCTACAAGCTCTGTCTCAACTGTGTGCTCAACTGTGTTCTCTAGACCAGTGTTCTTCAACCTTTTTACACCCGTGGACCGGCAGAAAAAAAATAATTATTTTGTGGACCGGCAAACTACTAGGACTAAAATGTAAAAATCCCGTTTCCGCCCCATCTCCGCGAGCTCGGTCCCCACAAATCATCTGATCCCATCCACACAAGCCTCAGTTATGATTTTATATTGAATGTATTTTATTAAAGTATAAAAAGAAACAATATTCTGTAGAATTGTCATTTTATAAATACAAATAATTCAGAGCAAGGATCAACAAAACCCCTGTCTCCCCTCCCCTTCACATATATCCCCTCTACTATCAAGAAAACTGAACAAGCCAAATTATTACAGAATGCTACACAGAAATATGCTAACAGAATACTGAAGTAACACATGACAGGAATAGTTTTAGGGGAGTGCAACTAGGGCAACTGCCCCCTGGTCAGAGAGCGCCCTAAGCCAGCTGAAAGCTAAAGAAGCACTGCCTGGGTTTTGAAGTCCCCAGTTATGTCTAACACCAGCTCTAGCAGGATATATATTTCAAATCTGATATATTCTAATCACAAAATAGAAATAAAATTATTTTTTTCTACCTTTTGTCGTCTCTGGTTTCTGCTTTCAATCTTTTTTTCACTCTCTTCCTTCCAGCGTATGCCCTCTCTGTCTCTTCAATCCAGCATCTGCCCCTTCCATCCACTATCTGTCCTCTCCCCCTTCCATATGGTATCTGTCTTCTTTCTATGTCCCTCTCCCCTTTCCATCCAGCTTGTGCCCCTCTCTCCTATTTACATGATTCATTCCAGCTTCACTGCTCTCTTCATTTTTATCTCTCCTACACCAGATCTATCATCGTTGTCCCTCTGCTTATTTTTCTGCTGACCCCTTCCTATCATCAATCTCTCTACTTTCTCATGCCTGTGTCTCCCCTTCCCCTCCTCTAATCTTTCTGCCAGCTGTTTCCTTCCTTTTTTCATTCTCCCTTCCCTCCTCCTCCTGTCCAGCAGTAACTCTCTTCCCTTCCTCCCCTCCCAGCAGCATCTCTCCGTCTCCCTCTCCAGTAGCAGCTGTCCCTTTTTTTTCCTTGCCCAGCAGCTTCCCAGATTCCTTTCCCTCCTCCCCTCCCAGAAGCATCTATCCTTCTTCTCCCTCTCCAGTAGCAGCTGTCCTTTTTTTTTTCCTGGCCCAGCAGCTTCCCAGATTCCTTTCCCTCCTCCCCTCCCAGATGCATCTCTCCTTCTCCTTCTCCCTCTCCAGTAGCAGCTGTCCTTTTTTTTCCTGGCCCAGCAGCTTCCCAGATTCCTTTCCCTCCTCCCCTCCCAGATGCATCTCTCCTTTTCCTTCTCCCTCTCCAGTAGCAGCTGTCCCTTTTTTTTTCCTGGCCCAGCAGCTTCCCAGATTCCTTTCCCTCCTCCCCTCCCAGAAGCATCTCTCCTTCTCCCTTTCCAGTAGCAGCTGTCCCTTTTTTCCCCTGCCCAGCAGCTTCCCAGACTGATAGTGGTTTTCTCCCCTCCCAGCAGCTCTTCTTACTTCCCAGCGCAGCGATTCACGAAGGCAGCCTCGGGTCCTTTGTTGTGTCGCGCCGCCTCTGAGGAAAGAGGAAGTTGCATCATCAGAGGCAGCCGCGACTCAGCAAAAGCCCCGAGGCTGCCTTCGTGAATCGCTGCGCTGGGAAGTAAAGGAGAGCTGCAGAGAGGGGAGAAAGCCACTGTCGGAGGCTCCCCAAGATCTCTCCGGCCCAGCGCACGCTTCCGATGCTGATCTTGCCGGTCCTGCGCGGACCGGCAGGAAGTTCAAATGAGTCAATCTTGCCGGTCCTGCGCGGACCGGCAAAAATTTCCTGCGGACCGGTACCGGTCCGCGGACCGGCGGTTGAAGAACTGTGCTCTAGACTGTGTTTAAAAAAAAGTGCTGACTGCTGAAGGTTGACTATCACCCAGAATAGAAAATAAGCATAAAAGAGTTAATTACCCAACAAATCTGGCTCTCAAAATTATCATTGTAATGTTAAATCTCTATCTTTGCTTGCATATGAAAGTTTACGCCAGCAACTCTTAACATGAGAGAATCACAAGAGTGGTGTGTTCTGATTAATTACTATCCTAACTCAGATTCATAGCTCCTGTATAAAAGGCTTGATCAACACTGGTTTGACTATTGTGTTAATTATTCTAGCAGTGATGGAATAAACAAGTAGACGAGAGGGGGTTGCTAAGAAAATTCACTTCACCTGGGAGTGGAGGCAGAAGATGTATTTGACTAATTAAAATGTCTCGTGTGTTTGTGAATTCTCATTGCTAACATATGCATTTTAAAGTGTAATGATTCTAGGCTTTATTTTTCTTTTAGTGGTTTGAAAACATATTGCAATGTGGTAAACATGGAGTACGGGTCCCTAGTGCACTTTAGAATCAATTCACACCATGTTTAGAGGGGAAAAGAAAGAAAGATCTGGAGATATTTTGTCCAAACAGAATAATACCTGCTGTAAAAGTTCACATTCAAAGGTGTTCAGTGCAATTTTGAAAAAATAAAAAAATGGCATAGTGAATTTCATTTCACCAGCAACGTAGGCACAGAGCTTATCCTGGTCCTTGCCAAGGCAGTGACAGCACATTTTGATGGTCAGCAACTTTTAATCGCATGTAGGGCAATATTTGAAATCACATATATGCTTTTCTCCCATGGTAAAAATAAAATTAATGCTGCAAAATCAACCATGGAAGAAGCTGCTGAAAATGTGGAAGCCTGACTAGAAAATTAATGTGGCTATTCATCAAAATATGGTAATCCGCTTTGGTTATTTTAGTTAATCGGTATATTAAGTTTTTAATAAACATAAACTAATGTTAATACAAGTCTGTTAAATAACTAACACAGGCCGATTCATGTGTCAATTGTCATAACTGTTATTTTATTGGGACCAGTTCACCAACTCAACATGGATTAACCCATATTAAAGTTAATGCAGTCCACATTAATATTAGCATATGAGTTGCCACATTTCAGTGATTAGCTCTATAAGGGAGGAAAGCAATAAAGATGTTATGTTATATTATGTTAATCAGGTTTTCTGTTCCACCTTTACCTATTCAATTCAAGGACAGATTATATTACAAGAGTTTGGGTCAGTTACCCAGGAGGTTACAACAGACAGTTTGACATGGCCATTCAATAGAGTTGCTAGTACAGGAAGATCAGTACAGTTACTAATGCAGTTAGATCATAGTTACAAATACATACTACAAGTTCAAGTAGGTCATTGTTGGCTCATCGTTATGTCCCAGGAATTGCATCAGACAGTCTAGAAATATGCTTTTACAATGACCATTTCAGTTGCTTCAGGGTTGGCTTCCTGTATTGGTAAATAAATGTTTTTAAAATGCAGAGACTGTGGTCACAAGATCATACTGTAAGTGGTAGTTGGTTCCGGCATTCAGGCTTCTTGGGAGGTTTGGAGTGACAGTGCACTTTTGGCGCTCCATGGATGATGTCGCCCACTATACAAGTTCATTCACTGTTGTTATTCACACACAGTATGTTCCTATTATGGTGTGGAGCTAGGTTGTGAGTTTATCTCACCTTGGAAAAAGCCCATCATGTTCAAGCGTGGTGGCTGTAGTTCTTTTTGAACTTTGTGCTGCCTCAAGCTTGTAACCTCACGCTGAGGACATACTTCATCATTATAATATTATTGTTATATTATTTTGGTGTTAGTTTTGTAGTTGGGTTCCTCCCCTTCACCTTTTGGTAAATACTGCTCAGTTTGTGACTATTTGAAAAAGTAGGCATGAGTAGAGGTGGAGAATAGGCGTGATTAAGTTGGCATCATTAGGCGTCCAACATAGGTGCTGCCAAATTAGGCAAGGGAACAGCTGGCTTAGTGGAACGGTGCATGTGTCTAGGATGCCTAGCGATCCCTAAGTCCACTTAGGTGCCGCTAAGTATATTCTATAAATGGCACCCAGCAGTTGACTGACAACAGCACCAAAATGTAGGCGCTGTTTATAGAATCTGGCTCTTTATGTCCAGATATTCAGTGCCAAGCTGTTATAATGTGGCTACTGGTGCTTATCTGGGTATTGGCTATATTCGGACCGGTACCTGGAGAAAATTAAGGCACCCATATTTGCTCTCCTTAACTAACTTTCTCTGGAGAATTAGAGGACTGGATTGATGGCTGGTAACAAGTTAACTCCTGGCTTTCCATAGACTCCACTCCTGGATCATAAGAATTGCCATACTGGGTCAGACCAAAGGTCCATCTAGCCCAGTATCCTGTCTCCAACAGTGCCTAACCCAGGTCCCAAGTACCTAGCTAGATCTCAAGTAGTAAACAGATTTTATGCTGTTTATTCTAGAAATAAGCAATGGATTTTCCTTGGCCATCTCAATAATGACCTATGGACTTCTCTTTTAGGAAATTTTCCAAGCCTTTATTTAAACCCCGCTAAGCTAACTGATTTCACTACATTATCTTGCAACGAATTCCAGAGTTTAATTGCACATTGGGTGAAGAAATATTTTCTCCAGTTTGTTTTAAATCTACTACTTAGTAGCTTCACCGTAGGCACCCTAGTCCTTGTATTTTTGGAAAGAGTGATCAAGTGATTCACATCTACCCTTTCCACTCCACTCAGTATTTTATAGACCTCTATCATATCACCCTTGAGCTATCTCTTCTCCAAGCTGAAGAGCCCTTGGCTCCTCTTGCATAGTGCCAAGGCAGTCTGGCAGATTTTCAGTCTTTGTAAATGCCATTGAAAATCTGACCTGGTGAACGACCCTCTACTAACCAAATAAGTCCTCCTG
The DNA here is from genome assembly GCF_902459505.1 of Geotrypetes seraphini. Lineage (NCBI taxonomy): Eukaryota > Metazoa > Chordata > Amphibia > Gymnophiona > Dermophiidae > Geotrypetes > Geotrypetes seraphini. The sequence continues at coordinate 138,457,837 of NC_047089.1, forward strand.
AATATCAGGCCCATTATAGAATTTGTTCATATGATGGTTATTAAGGATATTATGGCTCTTCTAAAAAAAAAAAAAAAAATCTTGTCTCTCAGCATTTCTCTGCAAAATGCTAGGGGCAGGTCATGCAAATATATCTGATGCATATTCATTAGGGATGTCCTGAAAACATGTCTGACTACAGTCAGAAGGGGACAGCGTTTGAGGCTATTTAATTGTATCCTGGTTATACCCAGCTGCTTACATGAAATTAAAGTTTTTACTTCCTTACGAAAGCAGCACATCTCCTAATATATAAGAGGACATATCCTGTTCTGGCTTCACCTACATGAAATTATTGGCAAACCTAATGTTCTATTGTTTCTGGGGGGGGTTTCAACCCAGATATGCTTATTTTGTATAGTCCTATGAACAGTAGAAAGTATAAAAGGTGCTGTTGCTGGAGGTTAATTGTGAATTGCTTTAAATCTTAGGGTTTTTTTTTTCTCTCTTTTCTTGTTTGTGAAGCTTATACCAATAAATCTACAGTATCCATGAACAAAAGTAGTTGCGAGCTAAAGGAATCATCGTTAATCCCTGGACAGGTGGTTCTCTATCGTTGCCCGCAAAATGGCTGGTATCACAAAGGTAAACCTTATTTAGCACAGAAATAACTTTCTTTTATAGCAGACCTTACTTATGAATTCTACAGTATGTTTATATTTATGAGAATTCTTGCTATATCACTTCATGTGTAAACAACTTCTCCCTCTGGATTTGTGGTGGATGTGGGCGGAACATAGCCACAAATATGGAAAAACCATGAATAACTTTTTTAATGTTATTTGCGGTTTTTGGAAACAGCCAGAGTTTTTACTATTGAAGCTGCGAATAACTGTTCCTGAAGGAGAGGCAATATCCCAGATATTTTAGGGCTTTTGACAGGCAAGCAGCGATTCCCTAAGATCCCCAGTGATTATCAGGGTAATAGCAATTTTCTCCATGGATGCTAGGAAGCAGCGTTTCTCTCTATGGATGCTGGGAAGCAGCATTTTACTCTGTACACACCGGGAAGCTGGGAAACAGTGATTTTCAGGGTGAAAGATATGAATCATCGATTTTGTGGGAGAAAGCATGGAAACAGCGATTTTCAGAGTAAATGTTGGTAAGCTAAACTTTTTTTATCGGTACAGTAAAAAAAAAAAGGAACTTTAATCGTGATGTGATTGGGGGGGGGGGCGGAGTCAGCATGCGGAAAATTGCAAATAAGCGAAACCGCAAGTGCTGAAACCGCGAATACAGAGGGAGAAGGGTACAATTTGAAAAAGAACAAACATTCAAGGAAGAAAGCGATGCCTTCTAATAGGTGATAGGAGAGAGCGGGAAAAAGAGGCAAAAGAGACAACCATGCCTGACAACAGTGGTATAGTAAGGGGGAGGACGGTCCACCCTGGGTGCCATGTTGGTGGGGGTGCTGGCCTCCCTCCTCCTCTCCTCTCCTGCCTATTCCCACTCCTCCCCTTGCCATACACATGCCCCCCTTTCCTTCTCCTGTATCTCTAGTACACTGCTGTTAACAACAGCTTTAGGATTCTCCTCACGACTGTGTCGTCTCTACCGCTGATGTCACTTCCAGGTGCCGTACACAGGAAGTGACATCAGTGGGAGAGATGGAAGGTTCACGAGGAGCGTGTTGAAGTTCTTGTTGCTCGTGGCGGTGAGCAGCTAGAGATACAGGGGAAGGGAAGGGACACTTGTATGGCAGGAGGGATTGGGGAAGAAGCGGGGGAGGGGGGAGAGATGAGGGCGGGGGAGGGGCACCACCACCCTGGATGCCTCTCACCCTTGCTACACCACTAACTGGCATTCAGGAGCCACCGAAGGCCAAGCAAGATGGATTTTGAGACCAATTCTAAACTTTTGAGGGAGGGCCCTGATCAGAGGGAAAGAGTCAGAGCATTCCAAAGGAGACGTGCCATCTGCCTACTAGATTGAAGTCATGCATGAGAGCAGTGGTGTATCGAGGAGGGGGGGGCAGGTGGTTTGAACCACCCCGGGCACCATCTTGGCAGGAGAACCGACACCCCTCCTCTTCGCCCACCCACCTACCTCTTCAAATGATCACCGACAGCGAGCATTCTCTAATCCACTGCTCACACTGGCCTCAGCTTTCCCTTTGACATCACTTCCTAGTCATGGGAGCAGGAAGTGATGTCAAAGGGAAAGCTGAGGCTGGCGCAAGTAACTGGTTAGAGGACATGCTTGCAGCTGGTAATCATTTGAAGAGATATGCTGGGGGGGGCACACAGTGGGAAAGAAATGTGGGGGAGAAGGGTGCATGGTGCGATGATACTGGGTGCCACTGCCCCAGATGCTTTTTTTCTCTCAAAAGCAGAAAATGTTCATGCTGAGAGCATAGAGAATGAAGGTGGAATATAGGGAATGAACTGTAAGAATATTAGCGCTACAAATGCTTCCAGCAACAAATCTGGATCTAGTAAAACAAAATACAAGCTGTGACATCTTCCACCTACAACATCTTTTCTTACCCCACAGGATTAAATGTTTGTGCTCGTACTTAGGATGAGATTTAAGCCTTTGATTATGGTCTTAGAGGAGGTCTTGGTTTTCCATGGGGTGGCTGTTTCATGATATCCCTAATGAACATATCGGAGATATAGTTGCATGCACATCCCTCAGCTATATATAAACTGTATGTAAATTTCTTATGCATGTTCCCCTGGAATACCCTGACAACAAGACCAGTTCATAGCATACAAAGAACAGAGCTGGACACTCTGACCTTTGGATTCTATATACTTACAACCCAAGTTGCATACGCAAATCTGTGTGCATTGCAGATTTGTATGCGCAACTTAATTGATTAACAAACCATTCTATGCGCAGTGGTTGGAGCTACAGCCTCAGCACCCTGGGGTTGTGGGTTCAAACCCTGTGCTGCTCCTTGTGACCATGGGCAAGTCACTCAGTCCTCCATAGCCCCAGGTACATTAGATAGATTGTAAGCCCTCCGGGACAGATGGGGAAAATGCTTGAGTACCTGATTGTAAAACCGCTTAGATAACCTTGATAGGCGGTATATAAAAACCTAATAAACTTGAAACTTAATAAACTTAATTATCACTAATTAGAATTTATGCGCACAACTTTCCAAGCATATTCTATAAAGTGGAACGTATACATTCTAGTGTGGGCAGGGGAGGAGCATAGGAGATCTAGTGATCTCAAAGGGGGCGTGGCCAGGGGAGGAGCATAGGTGGTTGTGGGCATTCCTAAAAGTTAGGTACATTGTTGTGGAATATGCCTGATCAGCGCACAACTTAGGCACAGGCGTTTAGGCCTGGGTTTCAGTGGCATAAATGTCTATGCTTAAATGTTAGTCACGTGGATAGGTACTATGCATGATTCTATAAACCGCACTTAACTCCAGAGGCGGTTTGTAGTATAGCGCTGTGCCAAGTTTTTAGACGCATATATAGAATTTACTCCCTGGTCTACAGAGCTCATCTGTCTTAATTTAACTGAGCACTGTGTCAGAACTCTAGATCTTGATCAATTATGAGTGTTTCTTATATTTTTTGGAAATGGTTTTTATATTGCCATCTACTCATTCATTTATTGATTATTTGTTTTACTCATATCTTTATGGTCATGGGATCTCAGTTATGGAGCTCCCTTCCAAAGGAATTGAGAAAGATTGAGGGCTCCTTTTACAAAGGTGTGCTAGCGTTTTTAGCGCGCACACACAAGATTAGCGCGTGTTATAGCGCGAGCTAGCCGAAAAATTACCACCTGGTTAAAAGGAGGCGGTAGCGGCTAGCACGTGTGGCATTTTAGCGCACACTAAGCGCTTGCTAAAACCGCTAGCGCACCTTTGTAAAAGAACCCTGAGTCTTTGAGTTCATTTAGAAAACTTGTTAAAGCACATCTGTTTTCTGAGGCATTGTTATGAATTAAAACAGAAATTTTAGATATTGTTTAGGTTTTTGAATACTGTACGTCTTGAAGAGTAGTATGTTTTAATGTTATATCTGTTCTATGTATATTGTAAACCGCTTAAATTTGTATCTTTGTGGTGTATAAGAAATTTTTAAATAAATACATTTTGTAATCACTTGTTAGGTTCTGTGGTCCAAAATTGTCAGGATCACACATACTTTGTGCAGAGTAATGCTGATGAGGTAGAAAGAATTTGGAGAGAAGATATTATTACTGACATCAGTGATTCCAATAAGGACATCAAGGTACGGTGCTACCAAAATAGGAAACTCATAAAATTGAAAATGAGGAAATATATTGTGTGAAACAGAAACAAAAACACAATGGAGATGATGATGTCCAAGATGCAGGTCTTTATTGAAAATACAGTCAAATAATCCACATTACGAGATGTCAAGGACCCCAAAAATGGGGACTAAGGACCCAACACGGTTCGTGTTTCGGCAACCCTGTCTTCCTCAGGGGTCCCTGAAAGTCCTAATGCAAAAACGTGGATCAAAACCTAAACCTAAGGTGGTCAAATATCGGAATGGACTGGTCCAAGTAGAAAACTGCGTGATTGAATAAACATCAATAGCTCCAGACATCGTCATCTCCAAAGTGTTTTTTTTTCTGTCTTGGTTGACCTTCGGGTCTGTGGAGTATTAAAGGTCAATTTTTGTTTGCTGAAATGTGTTGTGTGCAATTTACTACAGTCATGTTGGTATGTTCACATTCTAATTCTTGAGCCTTTTAGATTTAGGCCCACTAGATGGCATAGTAAGGGGGGGAGGGCAGATCACCCCGGGTGCCATCTTCGTGGGGCTACCGGAACCTCTCCTCCTCTCTGCCCCCCCCCCCCCCCTGGCATACCTCTTGAAATATTTGCCGGTGTGAGCAGCATCTTCCACTTGCTGCTTGTGTCAGCCTCGGCTCCCTTCTGATGTCACTTCCTGGTCATGGGACCAGGATATGACATCAAAAGGGAACTGAGACCAGTGTGAGCAGCAGGTGGAAGATGCTGCTTGGGCCAGTGAACATTTGAAGAGGTACACGAGGGGCAGGGGGGCACTCAAGTGGCAGAGAAGAGAGGTGGGCACAGAGGGTGGTGAAACCAGACGTCAACCTCTCCAGCTATGCCATTGGGCCCACCATTAAGTGGGTAATTCTACAACAGGGCGCCTACAATATGGCACCTGGTAGGAATCTATTCTATAAAGGAAAGTAGGCGCTTATTTTCTTTTATAAAATACTAACATAACCAGGTATGCTGACACCTAACATTTAGGCAAGATCACTTACGCCAGTCAAAGAGCTGGTATAAGTTTGTGCATCTGAATATGATAAATACCCACAAAACTCACAGTTTTCTATAAATTACATGTGTATTTACTTAATTTTAAAAAACTTTACATTCCACTCTTTCCACTTTTCTCAGTGGATTACTCATACAATAAAACATACACAGTTAAGAACAACAACATATAATACCACAAAAAAAAAACATTATATAAAACAAGCTTATGTTGGAGTATTATCCAGACTCCACAACCAGAATCCTTCCAGGTTAACTGTTACGAGTATGTTTTTTGAAACAAATAGGTCTTAAGATGTTTCCTAAATTGCAAAAGAGAGTCAGTTATGCTTAAATCTAAAGGTAGCAAATTCCATCATTTTGGACCAATAATTTGACAATGGATGAGTGAGGGCCAAGAAGACTAATTGTTCGAAAGCTGGGAACTTCAAGTAACTATTTATCCATTGACTAGGGATTTCATATTGGCTTATGCAACCTGAGAAGGTGTTGTATACCGAAACACAGCTTGTGTTGGGTCCCTGTTCATTGAGGTCCTTAGTGCTTTGTTTTGTTTTGGGGGTTTTTTTTTGCTTTTGGGCCAGAAGTTATGCAGGCATCAGTGATATTTTGCTTAAACAGATGCTTAGCTATCTGGACATGGCATTGCATATTGGCTCTACCCACATAACTTCTGGGTATCACTGCAGAACCGATATTCAGTGTGGGTACCCAAACATAGAATTATGAAATGCCTTGCCTGTGGTTTTGTATGGGACGGATGAATTTTAAGAAAATGCTGAAAACTCAATTATTTGCCAATGCCTTCTTATGCTAAGGTATATTTTCAGTTGATAATCGCTTTTTAGAATTTTTTTGACACCAAGGTTTGAGTTAAAGCTTGCTTGTATTTCTGAATTGATTGAATGTGCGCTCTATCCCTGTTTATAACAGCGACGATTAATGATGTTGTTTAGACATGTCTATGTTATATGTGCTAATCGTAGGGAAACAAGATTTTATGTTTGTGATATGGAAACTGCATAGTTGTATGTGGTATATAAATTTTTAAATAAATAAATAAACTAGCTGGTAGTGGTCAGCTTATAAGAAAACACTGACCACTTCTGGTTTCTAAAATTGCTGGCTTACACATCTAGGTTTCAACACTTACACGTCTGTGATAAAAAACATGCTTTCTATCACAGCTTGATCTATTTCTCCCCTATATATTGCAGAGAGTATGCAAGTGAGGTGGCTCCATACATGCTAGTTCTACACATGCCGAATATGATTTTCCTACTTTTTCTATATAGAAATCAATTTCACCAGAATTTTGCATGTCCAGAAAGGGACATACGAGATAATGTACACTACACTAATTGTAATTATTCATTCCATGGCTCAGAATGATGTGGATCGCATTTACTTCATTATCCCCACCACCATCACCACCTTTTCACTAAGCTGCAGTCTAGGTTTGTACCATGGCCCGGAGTGCTAAATGCTCTGACGCTGCTCTGATGCTCATAGAATTCCTTTGAGTTTGGAGCAGCGTTGGAGCATTTAGCATCCCAGACAGTGGTAGAAAACTGTAGCACGGCTTAGTAAAAGAGGGCCTGCATTTATTTGCAATTATTTTATGCTCTTAATTAAGCAGTTTGCTGCTGTTTGGCTCCTACACCCACCTTTATGGACATAAGAACATAAAAATAGCCGTACTGGGTCAGACCAATGGTCCATCAAGCCCAGTAGCCCGTTCCCACAGTGGCCAATCCAGGTCACTAGTACCTGGCCAAAACCCAAGGTGTAGCAATATTCCATGCTACCGATCCAGAGCAAGCAGTGGTTTTCCCCGTGTCTTTCTCAATGACAAACTTTGGACCTTTCCTCCTGAACTTGTCCAAACCTTTCTTAAAACCAGCTACGCTATCCGCTCTTACCACATTCTCTGGCAACGCGTTCCAGAGCTTAACTATTCTCTGAATGAAAAAAACTGTCCTCCTATTATTTTAAAAGTATTTCCTTGTAACTTCATCGAGTGTCTCCTAGTCTTTGTAATTTTTGACGGACTGAAAAATTGATCCACTTGTACCTGTTCTACTCCAGTCAGCTGTCTCTTTTCCAAGCTGAAGAACCCTAACCGTTTTAATCTTTCCTCACACGAGAGGAGTTCCATCCCCTTTACCATCTTGGTCGCTCTTCTTTGAACCTTTCTAGTGCCACTATATCTTTCTTGAGATAAGGAGATCAGAATTGAATGCAATAGTCCAGATGAGGTCGCACCATGGAGCGATACAGGAGCATTATGACATTCTTAGTCTTGTGAACCATCCCTTTCTTTTAGCTTTACTTACCCCTCCCTCCCCCCCTTTTATAAAACTATAATGCGGTTTTTAACGCCAGCTGTGGCAGTAACAGCTCCAATGCTCATAGAATTCTATGAGTGTCAGAGATGTTACCACTGTGGCTGGCGTTAAAATGCTAGCGCGGTTTTGTAAAAGTGTGTGGGAGGGGTGATGCCAATCTTTCTGCATTGTTATTTGTCACTGCTTTCATTCCTGGCTAAAATGGGGTGAATCAAGTGCTAAAAATGTAACAGATGAAAGGCTTTTTATTAATTTGCATAAATAGCAAAAAGTTACTCTTTTTCAGGTGCACAAGGGTGTCGCACCTTATAAAGCAAGCTTATAAGATTCACTAGCAATGGAGGAGTATGTGGATAGGCTCTGATAGGGCACTTTGTTTTGAAAATAAGTAAAGCCGTCTTTTTTGGAAGCTTTATTGTTGGTACTCTAGAGCAGTGTTCTTCAACCTTTTTACACCTATGGACCGGCAAAAATAAAATAATTATTTTGTGGACCGGCAGACTACTAAAACTGAAATTTTAAAAACCATCTTCGCTCTGTCCCTGCGAGCTCAGTTCCCGCAAACCATCTGATCCCATCCGCACAAGCCTCAAATAGTTATGATTTTATATTGAACGTATTTTATTAAAGTATAAAAAGAAACAATATTCTGTATAATTGTCATTTTAGAAATACAAATAATACAGGACAAGGATCAACAAACCCCTCTCTCCCCTCCCCTTCACATATATCCCCTCTACTATCAAGAAAACTGAATAAGCCAAATCATTACAGAATGCTACACAGAAATATCATTCTAACAGAATACCGCAGTCGCACATGACAGGAATATTGTTGGGGGAGTGTAACTAGGGCAACTGCCCCCTGGTCAGAGAGAGTTCTAAGCCAGCTGGAAGCTAAATAAGCACTGCCTGGGCTTTGCAGTTCACAGTTATGTCTAACACCAGCTCTACCAGGATGCATATGTCAAATCTGATATATTCTAATCACAAAATAGAAATAAAATTGATTTTTCTACCTTTTGTTGTCTCTGGTTTCTGATTTCATCTTTTTTGCACTCTCTTCCTTCCAGCATCTGCCCTCTCTGTCTCTTCAATCCAGCATCTGCCCCTTCCATCCACTGTCTGTCCTCTCCCCTTCCATATGGTATCTGCCCTTTTTCTATGCCCCTCTCCCCTTTCCATCCAGCCTGTGCCCCCTCTCTCTCCTTTTGAAATGATTCATTCCAGCTTCACTGCTCTCTTCATTTTTATCTCTCCTACACCAGATCTGGCATCTTTGTCCCTTTCTCCTTATTTCTCTGCTGACCCCCTTTCCAGCATCAATCTCTCTCTACTTTCTCATTTATCAGTCTCTCCCCTTTCCCTCATCTGATCTCTCCATTCTACCCTGACCCCTTCCCCTCCTCTAATCTCCCTGCTAGCTGTTTCCTTCCCTTTTTCCTTCTCCCTTCCCTCCTCTCCCTATCCAACAGTAACTCCTTCCCTTCCCTTTCCCTCCTCCCCTCCTAGCAGCATCTCTCCTTCTCCCTCCCTCCAGGTCCAGTAGCAGCTCTCCCTTCATTTTCCCTTGTCCAGCAACTTCCCAGCCTCCAACAGTGGATTCCTCTGCTCCCCTCCCCTCCTGGCAGCTCTTAGTACTTGCCTGCAGCAGCGTAGCGATTCACTTAGACAGCCTTGGGTCTTTTGATGGGTCGCACCGCCTCTGAGGAAAGAGGAAGTTGCATCATCAGTGGCAGGCTTCGACTCAGCAAAAGCCCCAGGGCTGCCGAAGTGAATCGCTGTGCTTTTGCAGGCAAGTACTGAGTCGGGCCCCCCTGATTCACCGGCCCAGCATGGACCATCAGGAAATTTCTGCGGACCGGTGGTTAAAGAACACTGCTGTAGAGGGTTCTGTACCATCTCTAATTACATCAGTTTTAATGATACAGTCAATTAGCATGGTATTTATCACCAATTAAAACAATTACGTTAGGCAGCGGTAGGACGCCTACCACCGCCTAACTTAGAGTGCCATTACTAGTGCTAAGTACTAACAAGATAGCTGCTGAATATTTATGCGTAGTAGTTAGCCTGGTTATCAGCTATGTTACACAACATAGCCAGTTAGCGCCAGTATTTGTTGGCTGCCCAGCTAAGTTTAGCATAAATAGCAGCTCTATCTTTGGCCACTATAACTTAGCTGGTCAGCCGATGAATATCAGCATAACCAGCTATGTAAAATGAGACTAAAATTAATCCAGAAATTCAATGCTGGTCACCGGATAAAGCCTGGCATTGAATTTCCATGTTTGCCGCCAACCAAGAGAGAGAGCCAGCCTGTCCCCTGGTGTGATTATTGGGTCCCTTGTATTTGTGTGTACCATTTTTTCAAAGCAGTTGGTTTTCTCTAGGGGGGGTTGGATTGTACAGTCCCCCTCCTGTTCCTTTTTTCTGGTATTGCTGAAATTGATGATAGGTTTCTTATTTGATAAGTGTTTATTAGATATTAGTGGATGGTTCAGTACCCTCTAGGGATATTGTATATAGCAAACTTTCGTTTTTGATAGTTACTCTTCTATGAAGCCAGGTACACGTGAAGTATTAGATCTTTAGACTCTTAAAACTGGAGAGAGTTCTTATGAATTTCTGCAAAGAAACAATGAATTGATTTAAGTAGTAGGTTGAACAGCGAAAGATTGAAGACTTTGTGATGCATCTGTGCGCACTGCGCAGTTCTCAGAACATTATGTGACTATTACTGTTCTCTGAAAAGCAGTTCTGTCTCTTATTGATTGGTCTTTAGAAAATTGCTCAATCACCACAAACTACGGAAAAATGATTTTCATGTTCTAATCAGTGAATCTCCTAACACAGATTATTTTCAAGCATTGAAATCATAGCCATTAGCTAGAAATATATTTAAGGAAAGTAAAAGCATTAAAAAAACCAGTAAAAGCATTAAGAAAAAAATGAAAGTTTTGACTGTAGAACTAGAGCACATGCTTAAAGTTTCCAGGATGTAATTTGTGTTCAAATAGCTGCCTAACGATCAAACTTATGATAAAGGAATAATAGAACCAGTGTAGCCACTGTATTATTGAGCTGCAGTGGGAGATTGTGGATGTTAGGTTGTGGTTGAAAAGCCCTAGGGAGGAGCATTCATTTTAGGACATATGGAATTTCAGTTCATACATCTTAAAATGAACCTAATGGACATAGGTCTCAAATGACCTGCAAATCTTTTTTTTTTGCCACTGTTATCTGTGAGGTCAGGAAATCAGCACTTGTTTTTGTTGAGTACTATGTGGTTCACAGGATATCAAACTCATGACCCAAGAGAGGAGTACCTAGATCTGCAGGTCCCTAGTTATGGTAGACACCAATGAATAGTTATCTTATGGGCAACAGCAGGAGAGTTGTACCCTTAGAGGAGTCCATTGGACCCATATTTGGTATCTAAGTTTTATGAGTAGGTCGCCAAAATCTTCTTTATTTTAGTTTATATTCTGGTTATGTGATCCCACCATATGTGTTTTTCCCTAAATGTTTCCTTTTCTTTCCTTGGAAATTGTAGTTCACCCTCTTTGCCTTTTGTACCAGTTTGTAATAGAATGTGAATAATTTGTTTATAATATCTTGTTTTGTCCTCCCCAATTTTTTAATTTCTATTTTAAAAAATAATTGTTATACGCATTGAAATATATGATATTGCGTAGATAACAAATCCCAATAAACTTGAACTTGAACAAACCACATGGAAGAAAAAGAGATACAGGAATTCACAAGCTCTACCAGCCAAAGAACTCCTCTTGACAGAAGGAGCACTTACACGCTGTATAGCTGGTGGTAGTGTGTAACTCAAGCCACTGCCTCCCCACCCTTTGTGCATGCTCAATTGTGCACTTGTGTAGAGGTAACCATGTCAGCAGCTCTAGGACACTGCCGTCAACCACAAAGGGTGTAAGTGTTCCTTTTGCTGGGTGCAGGTCTTTGACTGGTGGGGTTTGTGAATCCCTGCCAGCTCAAGTATTTCTTTTGTTTGTCGGGTACGAGAGGGGTAAAGGCAGGAGGGAAAGATATGAGTTTTTGGGACCACCCTCTTTGGGCTTGAGCCTACCCTAAATCGGTCATCTGTCAACACCATCGATCCAAAGTACAAGTGTTGAAAAAAAACCTCTTTCATACTATTTGTAGCCAGTAGTCATGCTTAGCTCATTGAGTGAAGGCAAATCTTCTGTTTCTGCTCTGGACCTTTATTCTCTTCTAGAATCTTCTGACATTCCTAAACACTGCTAATATTTATTGATTATGAAACTGCAAATACCCTGGAGTAGAATTAGATTTTGCTGTTATATTGTCATGAAACAAATAATATTGGCTGTCTTAAAAACAGATTTCTTATAGTTACAACTCTTACAGAACAACGTTGGCAGGTGAATAAGACGATGATGTTCTAACATAGCTGCTCATTTCAATTCCATTTTATTTAGAAAGAAGATTCAGTGATTGGCCTGTATCCTTCACAGCCTGACACCTATTGTCCAGGAATAGTACTCAGAGTATTGCCTGACTTAAAACTAGAGGTGAGTAGCATAAGGTGTAAGCAGTTGATTCGCTGTACAGTGCAATATTATTCATTTACTGCATTTACACAATAATTGTCATGATTCCTGGCAGCGTATGCTTTAGGATACATGAATAACCCATTTAGCATATAGAATAGAGAATAAGATGCCAGAAAAAGGCTGTAGCCAATCAGTTACCCCAGTTACTCCCTTTACTTAATTCATCTTACCTCTTAGCTTTGATTTAAAAAATTACAGCGTTTTCTCTCACTGTCTGAGTTGGTTTTAAACTAATCCTCATTTTATATTTCCCAATAGGTTAGATACTATGATGCAGTTGAAGCTTTGGTTCCCAGAGACCTGGTCTATTTGATATCTCCTACGAATTTTGAGCAAGATGTAAACTATATTTTAGAGTGTGAAGAGAGATGGGTTGGACAACCAGTAGTTGCCAGAGATGATGAAACTGGGATGTTCCACTTAGGTAACAGCTACATGAAAAAATATCCCCCCCCCCCCAATATTCTCCCCAAGATTAACTGATAGCCACTATTGTTTTTATAACAAGATATTCAACATTGGTATCTTCATACCATCCATTGCTGAATATCTGAATATAACTTGGCTGCTGATGCCTACTTAGGCACTGGCAATGTTCAGACCAGTACCTTGATAACTAGCCAGTTAAACTTAGAACAGCCTTTATGATGTTCTAACTTTATCTAGGTAGTTATATTAAATGAAATATAATATATTGTATAGATAAATAGATTGATAGTACCATATGTTTTGCTCCATAAGACGCACTTGACCATAAGACGCACCCACCTGTAGTGGAGGAAAAACCAAAAAATAAAATTCTGAACCTCAGGTGGTCTAGTGATAGGCTGGGACAGGGTACAGGGCACATCCAATGGTAGGCACATGTAGTGGCAGCCAGCCAGCCCCAAAGCAGTCAGCCAGCCAACCAACCCTGAGCCAACTCCCCCGCCCCGTACCTTTTTTTTCCATCCTGGCGGTCCAGCGCGCTTTCCATGCTCCTGCCTCAGTTCCCCTGCTCTCTTCTGGCAGCAGCACACAAGGCAGGCGCATGCTTTTTGTGTTCCTGCTTGGTCCCACGCTGTACTCCAAATGAGTGCCGTCAGTTCTCGCGGGACCTCAAACAGGATATGTTTGTCCTGGCCCGAAGCCAATTTTGCAGTTATATCATTAAGTTCAGCTACTCTGCCCTTCGACTGCTCTGCCCAAGAACTCCTCATAAGTTAGAAAGCCGCTGTCATGAACCAAAGAGACATGCTTTGCCACCTTCTCTGGAAGCCTGTTTATTACAATTTGTGTCTGGTTTGAAATCTGTTGTCCCATGGTTTAAAGCAATGGTCCAGATCAGTATTCACTGAGCAATTTGATTTTGTTCATTTGTGCAGTTTCTTCAATAATGCTCTCTGCAAGTAATCAGTTTTTCATCATAGGCACTCAAGAATAGAAAACTCTTCAGGATACTCTGTGTTTTTGTAAGTTCAGAAAACAGAAAAACTGACAGCAAGAGGAGGAGGAGGGCAGGATTCAGTTCAGCAGGCTGTGGCCCTACAGCTATTGCTTCAGAAGAAACGAGGTGCTCCCTCACCACTGGGCTTGGGTCAGCTTTAGACAACCCTCACCAGCACCCGCAGGGCTTTCTCCATCCCATTAAGCAGAAATAGATACCCCTGCCCGCACACAGGATAGACATCTGCTTCAGCAGACCCGGTCCGAGATGGAAAGCGAGCGAGTACTGGCCGTCGCTCCGCACACTACTTCCAATCCTGTGCTTTACCACTTACGGCCAGCCACACCAACGGGTCCCCGCCTATGGCACCACCAGTCCCTACGTTCCACTGGCAGGGAAGAGAGCAGGGGAGCCAAGGCAGGAGCACAGAAAGCACGCTGGGAGCCGGGATGATAAAAAAGGTAAGGGTTGTTTTGGGTTTCAAAAATATTTGCTCCATAAGACGCACCCTTTTTGGTGGTGGAAAAAGTGCGTCTTATGGAGCGAAAAATATGGTAATTTGGGAAATAACACTGTATAATGCTTAAGGAAATATAATTAGAACATTAAGGAAAGATTAGATTCTTTTTCTACAGAACAGAGCCAAGTTTATTTACAATACCATACAGGTAATGCAGTAATTTTAGCTCTCAATTTAGGGATCTTATAGAAGGGGAACATGTCACAAGATAAATATTGTTAGAGAATCTGAATGATTAATTATGCTGGATGGGTAGGAACTCACTCTGAATAATGCCCAGGTGTGTTATTTCCTCTTATTGCTGCTTCTGGTTGGAGCGATGAAGGAGGTCGTGTATCTGCAGAGGGTAGCTTGAGATGATGGTCCTTGCTGGAAGAGAAGTTTATTTACAGAGTGGCTGGGAGTGGAACATGGAGTTTTCAGTGCAGATGAGAAGGCCAGCAATGGGTTCAGTGAGTGAGTCCAGCAAGTGTTTATATGAAGTCTGCTTTTTATAATTCTTATGGGCTATAGAGGCTGAGGTCACCTGGTATATACTGTAAGTAGCCCAATCACAATTCAGGGATGGTTCAAATGGTTCTTTCTGGGTCTGGAGATGGATGCTTGGAAAAGATGGTTTGAGCTGGTTTGGTTGGTCACATATTTCCTGGCTGACCAGATATTGAGATACACATCCCAGAATGTACCTGACAATATTAAGAGGGTTGTTGTCTGAAAATTTCAGACCCCAGCTTCTTTGGTTGCTGTGAACATACAGATACTGTTCTTGGAGAATAGAGATAGTTAACTCTGCTGTATCAATCCAGCCTCTTTTATTAGCCACTGATTGGGCACTTACCTTCTTTTATTTCAGGCTTTCAATGGTTTGAAGGCAAAGGGGGCTAGATTCTTTTAGAGTGGAGTTTAAAAATACTTTTAATAATTCATAAATCTAGCAAAATCAATGATATCATGCTACAGTTACCTGGTTATCAGACTGAATATTGCCACTAACTGGATAAGAAAATAATGACAGAGTGCATGTCACTTAATTCTCCACTGTCTCAGGTAGACTGTGAGCCTGCTGGGACAGATAGGGAAAAATGGTTGAGTACCTGATTTGTAACCCATTCTGATCTCCTTTGGGAGGATGGGCTAAAAATATTGAATAAATAAATAAATACTGTCACTGAAAATGCAGGTATGGACACTTGGAGTATTGTGTTCAGTTTTGGATACCCCCATCTTGCTAAGGATGTAGAAAGACTTGAAGCAGTTCAGAGAAAAGTGATAAAAATGATATGGGATTTGTGACATAAGATGTATGAGGAGAGATTTGATGACCTGAAGATGTATACCCTGAAGGAAAAGAGAAACAGGGGTGATATGATACAGACATTCAAATTTTTAAAAGGTATTAATATGCAAGCAAACCTTTTTCAAAAATGGGCAGGTCATGAGTTTAAGTTGAAGGGGAGACCGACTCAGGTGGGTGGATACCTGGAATGCCCTCCAATGGGAGGTGGTAGAGATGAAAAGGGTAATGGAATTCAAAAAATGCATGAGACAAACGGAATAAAAGGATTCAATATAGGTAACTACGAGTATCTTACCTGGTATTCTCTAGGTAGACAACTCTGCTCAAGTCGGAGTTCTTATTAGAAGTGCTAACTTGTCATGAAGTTCAGCAAGGGGTGTACAAGAGTACATGCATTTTCTGGAGCAATTCTAAAGTTGTGAAATTCCCTCTAAAGATTTGACAAGAAATTAATCACATGGAGGGGCATAATCGAAAGGGATGTCTAAGTCCGTTTACGTCCATCTCGCAAGTCGTCCAAAGTTAAAAAGAGCTTAAGACACATTTTCGAAAGATACGTGCAACTTTTTTTTCGTTTCGAAAATCGTCTAATTATACATCTTGCCGATCTGATCGTCCAAGCCACTAAGTCGTCCATCTTTATACCACATTTTCGTCCAACTTTCCGTCTAAGTCCAAAACACCTAGAACAAGCCCTGTTGGACGTGGGAGGGGTCTGCAAAGTGATGGACTGCACACCCAGACATGCCACCTAAACAGTGGGGTACCTTACAGGGCACTGCTGTGAACTTCACAAAAAGGGTGCCATGTCATCATCTCACTACAGCTCCCTTATAGGTCATGGTGAGCCCCTCAAACCACCTCCAGAATCCCCTAGACCCACTTATCTACCACCCCAATAGCCCATATGGCTTCAGGAGCCACTTATATGCAAGTACAAAAAGGTTTTGAGGGTGTATAGGGGAGTGCACATGTTTCAATATCAATGCAGTGATTACAGGGGCTTATGGGCATGGGTCCTTCTCTCCATGGGTCCCTATCCCACCCCCTAGACGGTTTAAGACGCCTCTGTGCAGCACGACTAGGCTTTCCTATGGCAGGCGGCCAGGTGATGATGGTCTGGAGGCTAAATTTTAAAGTTGTGATTAAAATTTTTATGGGGTGGGGGGGTCGGTGATCACTGGGGTAGTGTGTGGGGGTCTGTTTTATGTGTTGCAGTGCTTATCTGGTGAGTTTAGGTGGGTTTTTGTGACTTAGACCATGTTTTACATGGTCTAAGTCACAATGTCCAAGTTCCGTCAATCGTGGGCTGTATAACTTTCGGTTATACATGCTGTACGACTAAGTCTAAGTCGGCCCACATCCCGCCCAACTCCCGCCCTTGACACGCCTCCCGAAACGCCCCATTTGGCTTTGGTCGTTCAGCGGCACTATGAAGGCCTAGGTCATTTAGAAATACGTCTAAAACCCGTTTTTATTATCGGCACTTGGATGTTTTGAGAAATGTTCGTCCAGTGCCGACTTAGGCCGGTTTTTGGACGTTTTTCTCTTTCGATTATGAGCTCTTTAACATTTAGAAAGAGGTTTAGAGAAAATTGATATACATGCACTGTGTCCTGTAACATATATATATATCAAAGCTATTCACAACAAAATTAGGTTCTGATTTATGTTCTAAAATGATGCTTAATATGTTGATACTAACTCAGTGGCATATCCCTGTCTGTTTTGTTTCATTATTATACATAACACACTTTTCTAAAAAAAAAAAAGTGGCTCAAAGCGGTTTAAAAGTCTAGCATAAACATTACAGTCTAAAACAATTATATAACCAAATGCTATACATACGATACAATCAATATTAATTACTGCCACAAATGAAATAAACATCAATAAATAACTCCAAAATCTGACCCAACTACTATAACTAAGAACAGCAATCTATAAAGAGAAGTACAATTCCTGCCCAATTATTAATCTGAGTTAAAAAAAATTACAGATCACTGTGGGGCTCAGTTTCAAAAAACATAGATGTCCAAAAGACAGCATAAACTGGCACTTGGAAGTCTTGCTAGTCAAAATGTCCAAGTGGGCATTTTCAAAACTGACTTTCTAGACGTCTTTTGGTCATTTTGTCTTTAGTGTGTCTAAATCTTAACGGGCGTGCTAGAGGTATATCCTGGGTGGGATTAGGACAGAATCAGCACTTGGGCATTTTACAGCAATAATCAAACATTTTATAAAATGCCCATGGCAGAATTTGGATGTTTTGGGCTAGACCTCTTTTTAAAACAAATAAGGGCCAGAATTGTACCCAAACTGACCAGGTGACCATTGAAGGGATGAAAATATGGCCCCCACACACTTCCCTATTGGTCACTGACCCCTCCTACCCCCCAAATATCTATATGAAACAGTACAAATCTGTCTTTATGACAGCTGTAGATACTATGGCCAGACCTAGTAGAACTGCAAGCATGTCTCTGGAATAGCCTGGTGGGCAGGGCAGTGGACCTAAAGGGACCCAGGCCCATATGCCACCCTATCTAGTAAACTTGTGGAAAGTGTGAGCCCACAAAACCCATCAAAAAACCACTGTACTTCTATATAGGTGACACCTGCAGGCATAAGGGATAGTAAACAGGTGGGTATATAGGTTTTGGGGAAGTTTGGGAGGGCTTACCATATGATGTACAGGGTTATAGTGAGATCTATACCTGGCACCCTTAATGTGATGTTCAAAGCAGTGCCCCCTGCTCTGCTGGCATGTCTGTGTGGCCAATTAAAAATGCTGGCCACTCCTACATACAAATGATTTGTTATGGATGTTTTTAATTTGGATGGGTTTTTTTTGAAAATGGCAAAAAATTAGACATCTAGCTGGGCCATATTTTAAAAAAACATTAGACATCTAGCTGGACAAAACATCTAGCTGGGCCATTCTAAAAAAAAAAAAAAAAAAAGATAGACATCTTGTGGGTTCGAAAATGGACATTTTCTTCTTCTGATTTTTGAACATTTTTCTTAAAACAGCCAAAGTCAGACTTAGATGTCCTGTTGAAAAAGCCCCCCTCTGTGAGCACATCTCAGTTCACAAAAGTTTTGTTGTGGCCTTCTTTTAGCTTACAGTGGTGGATGTGTACTATAATGAAAGTTACTTTCAGTTTTAGGCAATACAATTTACTTTGTATTAAAGAGAGAAAGATTTCTTCAGAAAATAAATATCCATATGCAATCTTTTAGGAACATGTCTCTCTGGAAGTGTGGGGGGGGAGGGGGGATGCCAGGTTCTCAATTCTTTTCCAGGTACATGGCAGCCCAGCTCCAAAACACTCAGTGGGGAATACTTATGAAAAAACCAAAACCAAACTGCAGGAAAAAGTACAGGGTCCAGGAATTTATTTAAAATGCAAAAATCTTAAAAACATATACAACATATATAAAACAAGTACATGAACTACAGTAAGTATATCCAAAAAACTGGTCCTAATATTCATGTGGCCGGTCCTGACATGGTCTGTGTTTCAAAGAAACACTCCTTCCTTAGGGGTCCTGAGAAGAATGGTATTGTAAAGAAATATAAATAACACAATGCGAAAAAAACTGAATACATCTTGAATTTATAAATACATGATGAAGTTCACGTATTGAAGCATGGTAAAAGAAGAGTAAAGTTGCATGGTAGAATTGAAATTTATGAAGTAAGACAAGTGTTGCATTATTTGCTGAACAAAATTATTTTCACTGCCAGGCTTTGTTGTTTTTTCTTGTTTTGCTTTTGGAATACTTATGAAACCCAATATGGGTTTTTTAAAAAATGTTTTATTTAAAAGCTTCATATACCTTATGAGCTATCTCTTATCTCAGTGGTAGACAGCAAGCAGGCTTAGTTTAAAGATAGGATGTGATACCTGCCAGCAAGCTCTCTCAGAAGTAGCTCCCGTACCCTGGAACTCATTCCCAGAGGGGCTACACAAAATGCAAATGACCTCTACTCCAGGAAGCAGATGAAAGCTTGGCTTTTCTCCCAAACCTTTAAATGTGCTGATTTTCTATTCACTCCACACCTAAACTAGCTCACTCAGTGGAGTAGTGAGGGTGAGAGGCGCCCCTCTCCCACCCTCTTCTCTGCCCTCCTGGTCCTTCCCCACCCCACCCCTGTGCCACACGCCCTTTCCCTTTCCCCCGTACCTCTTTAACCATCCTGACGCAAGCAGCATCACTAACTTGCCGCCTGCTAGATACGGGACCCAGAAGTGATGTCAGAGGGCGAACTGATGCTGGCACGAGCAACAGGTTGAAGTTGCTGCTCGCACCGGTGAAGAGCTAGAGATACAGTGGGAGGTAAGTGAATGTGCACACAGCGGGGAAAGGAGCAGAAAGGCAGAGAGCAGGACAGGTGCCCCCACCGAGACGACGCCCAGGGCGGACTGCCACCCACCCTTAGTACGGCACTGAGCTTACTGTACACCCTGTAACTTAGACTAATTCCTTATATCTTATTCAACTGCACATATAATTTGCTTTCAGTTTAGCTACCCAGCTATTTATCCCAATGACATTTATCCCATTTTGTTCCAGCTATGTATCTCAACTGCACTTGCACCCCTAGTTATCTAATAAGATGCTTCATTGGCCTGTGTGAACAGTGATTGCATCATAGTTATGCTATTATAATGTTCTAACGCATACCTATTAAGGTGTTTCATTTGTATTGTGATAGCATCATGAGTACTATATCTACACTTCTCCATCCATATTCGCTGTGATAGGGGATTAACAGAACCACAAATACAGAAAAACCACAAATAACTTTTTCATATGTTATTCGCTGTTTTCTATTAAAAACCATCGTGAATATGGTGAAACCGCAAATAACATGATGGGAGACCTGGCCTTTTCCTGAAGGAGAGGCAAAACACGGTGAAGAAAGTGCTGTGAATCAGCAATGTTCTCTGTAAGTGCTTGAAATCAGCAATTTCTCTATGCAAGCTGACGTAATTTGGGGGAGGAGCCATCAAGCTAAAAATCGTGAATAATTGAAACTGCGATTGATGAAACTGCGAATACGGAGGGAGAAGTGTATGTTACGTAAATGTTCTTCCATCCCATCCACTGTGGTAATATATATTCTGCTGATATTTTTTGTATTTCTATTCTATGCCTAGGCCCTATTATAGCTTGATAACTTCCCTCCCACCACCACCACCTTAGTGTTCAAACTAGGCTTCTCCAAAATAGGCAAAATTATAGCCCATTTTAGAGAGACAGGTAACAAGTCCTCTGCCAAACTTAAGTTAATAGTATCTGCCAAATTCTTGTGGCATGTTCTTCATTCTGTTAAGAAACATTTTTTTTTTTTAAATGTCTGCCAACCAGGTATACAGTAGCTTTTGTCTAGCCTCTCTTAATAATCTCAAATAATATGGTCCAGTTTGCATATAGATAACTTATCCTTCAAAGAAGACATTCTAGTCCAAGAATATTAACTAAAGAAAGCAAGGTGAAAGTTAAGGATGATTGTGCAGATGCTGCTATAAGGCTGATTACCTTGTGATTATGAGCTCATTACAGAAAGTGTTTATTATAGAGTCCTTTGAGATAGTGCATGGTAGAAAGAGATTTGGGCAGCGGCATCGGATAGGACCATATTTTGAAGAAAGGTCTATTGAAGACATTTGGAATGATTAGAAAAGAGAACAAGGCAAAACTCTAAGTAAAATAAGAATTACCCTGAGAGTTTATTAAATAGGAATAAATTAGATCTTCAAGGTACTTTTTCTTTCTCATTAACCCAGCTGACACCTGAATCTTGATTGAAATGTTGAATTTGTTTACTACAGCCAAGGTGATGGAGAGATGTGGTGATGGAAAACAGTATGTGATTCGTTGGGCAGATGACCGATTGGTGGTACAGAAAGCCTCTGGGATCTTTGGGAAATATAGCCCACGTCATGCTCTTAATGTTGGGGCTCATGTACTGGCACTTGCACATCCTTCTTCACTGGTATTCCTACCTGGAATTATTGTAGGGTATAATGGGACTCAACTTGTTGTAAGATTCTGCAATGGAGAAAGGTTAGTATTTCCTGTTGGCACAGCTAGTTAGAACTGTAAAATACAGGCTAAACTAGGCATTACAAGGATAAAATATTTGTGCAGTTTTTATAAATGGGTAATCGTATGTCCAGTTTCCATCCAATGAGAAACTATAGATAGATAAGTTTCTGAATTACCATGAACAAAAATGGATCTATGATTTTTATAAATGGAGCAACAAAAAAAACAATCCAACCAAACCTGCAGGAAAATCACCAAACAGGAAAACCAAACAAAAAGTGCAGACAATGTACACGATGCAGGCAGAGATTTATTGTACCAAGATTAAAATACAGTGATATAAAAAAAACCTTTTTACCAACCAAGAGACCCAACACGGTCCGTGTTTCGGACAACACGCCTTCGTCAGGGGTCCATGGTAAATAAGGTATAAAATATACTGCAAAAAATGAAGATAACAACAAGTGCCTGTGTGTTAATTACGCCGAAGAACGCTGCCAAAAAGTAAAGCCAATCAGGGAACCCCTTCTGAATGACTTGCTTCAACTGCAACTATTTATAAACTTGAAATTTTGCTATGCCAAATTATTATTGCAGTCGTGAAAAATTAAGCATTTTCCCATCTGATAAAACATCATCTAGTGTATGTTTATCTGCCTGCATCCAATGCTTCCAAAAGATCTTAGACTCGCCAATTTGAATCTTGGAGTTTAGCCTTAAGGACTGACATGTAGACTTCTCTACTGGAACATCTGTTAAGTTGTTAATAAATTTCAAAGTTTTCCAGGTGTCAAATAAAATACTATTGTCCTTAACATATCTGGGTAACTTGATACTTAAAACATGACACAATCGCATTGGAGACATGAGTTGCCATTCTAAATAAAGCCAATCAGGGAGATGTTCCATGAGTTCAGGAAGGATCCAATACATACCCTGACACAGTATATAGGCCTGATGGTACCTAAAAAAATTGGGAAAATTTACCCCACCCGCCGCAATTAGTTTTTGTAAAGATACTAAAGCAATTCGAGCAGTTTTACCTAACCAAATAAATTTAGGGCTCCTTTTACTAAGCCGCATTATGGCTTTAATGTGCAGAATAGCGCGTGCTACATTGCCACGCACGCTAGACCTTAATGCCAGCATTGAGCTGGCGTTAGTTCTAGAAGCGTAGCGCGTGATAATTTCCTGCATGCGCTAATAACAAATTTGAATTTTTCCTTACTTCAATTGTTTTATTAAAGAAATGACAATTTTGCATGAGGCAAAACTCTATAGTTTATAAATCTTTCCTTTTGGCTAAGTCTTAATAATAATATTGGAATTTATAGCTAAAGAGACAGATGATCAAGATACTGTTTTATTTTACTTTTGTGATTATGATAAACATACCGAGGGCCTCAAAATAGTACCTGGCGGGCCGCAAGTGGCCCCCCCGGCCACGAGTTTGAGACCGCTGCTCTAACCCAAACAGTAACAATGGTGCAGCACAAAGGGGATTATTGACATTATAAAACCGTAATGTTAATCAGTGTCATTCATACCTAAATCCTTCATTTTATCTAATTTAAAAAATGATGCTTATGACCATATGCCTTTTTGTGCAAATATTATTACCAACTAAACACTAGCTAATGTTTAACCACCTTCGTGGCTCTGTGAGCATAGGAGCAAATTTGCAGCTGCAGCTGACTGTCTATACATCAAATTTTGGCAGGTTGAGTTCAGAATCATTTTCTAATGAATATGACCAGTTAAGTTTGCAGCTAAAAAATTTGCATAAATTAACCTAGCTGGCTGTCAATTAAGTATAGATGTGCTGTGTTATCTATATCCATACACAGACATTAATTTATCCTTGGAGGGTTTGCCCTTCACTAGGCATCTAAATATCTGATTTCCCCAAATATTTTCCAGCATAAGAAGGGATATTTGGTCATTATTCATGGTATTTTGTGAGAGGTGTACAGTTATTCAGAAGAAAACAGTTATTCAGAAGAAAAAAAAAACATTTTATGTGTGCTTTGCATTTTATGCTTCAAGGTTGACATACAAAATGATTTATTCAGATAAATTTAGAGATGATGTCATAAATTGTTGGCGATGAAATTTTGGCCCTGCTGACCACCTGATTTTTCACCAGACTTATCAGCTTCTCAACAAAATTTATGCTGTTGAATTTGAGAAGGATCAGAGGTGTTCTGAGGGCCAAAAAGTTAGTACTATATACTGTAGTTAACTTTCTCACTTAAATAGCTGTTCTAACTTAGGGCCTCTTTTATCAAACAAATTAGTATGGCCTTGCACGATAAATGCACCGAAACGCATAGGGATTTAAAGGGCTTTGGTGCATTTACTGTGTGGCATTCACTAGCACGGCTTCATAGGGGTACTTGTAGGGTTGCCAGACATCCAGATTTACCCAGACATGTCTTCTTTGTGGGAGGAAGGCTTTTCGAAACCCAGCATTTTGTCCAGATTTTGAAAAGCTGTTGAGATTGGGGACATCACATGCATGCGTGCAATGTAAATTTATATTATAAGCTTCTCAGAGCATGGACTTATTACAGTACCAATAATACTGTAAGTTACCTTATTCATTAATAGTAAAGAATACTAAACATCAAATTTACAATTTTAAATCTCAATACAATACAATATAATATAGATCATATGTATGAACAAAAGGTAAAATCAACCAAAACAAATAAATTAAACATCAAATTTACATACAAAAATTTACCTAGGCAAATTATAGTGGTGGTGGTAGGGGGAGGGGGTGGAAGAAGTCAAAGGCTTTCCTTTGATGCTAAAGTCATGTAGTGATCCCTTCCTCACTCTAACCCAACAGTTTTTCTGGGTTTTGGAAAGCCCCATTGAACTCCAGCTATGTCTGGAGGGCATATGAACATGAATGAATGATGTCACATACATCTGCACATGCTCCAGGCCCTCCAGACGTGTCCAGAGCTTGTCGGGGAAGAAGAGAGGAGGTTTGTGGGGGAGGGGATGGGGTGGAATGGGGCAGGGCCATGTGTCCAGATTTCTGCAGCCTGAAAAATTGTAACCCTATCCCTGCCACATTTAAGTGACTACAATTTCACTTGGTCCATGGCTAGTGTAGCTGCAGGCATGTTGATACCAAGTCAAGGCATCTAAATGGAGGCAATCACTTATAGAATTTCCCCAAAAAGTCCCATTTGCAACGTGGTGGTTTGCTTGATTGTACTCAACTTTATGCATATAGAATTTGATTTGCAAAAGTGCACATAAGATCTATTAAATCTGAGCTAATTCACAAACATTTTTTTCAGTAGCATATTTTACAGACTGATAATTTTGGGTCGGAGAGTAAACTGTGCTTTGTTTGATACTGCATGATCAGATAATTGTTTGGATTGGATTTTGTAGATGAAAAAAGTAGAACTATCAAGCTAGGGGTGGAGACAGGAGAAGGGGTGGAGACAGGGGAAGGAGTAACAGGAGAAGAGAGGTTGGTTTAAGAAGCATAATGACTCTTCTCTGCTGAGCTTCAGGCTGAAAACCTCCTCTCCTCTTCCCTGTGTGCTGCTTGGAAGGGAGGGGCTGGGACAGACCATCCCCTGCAACTTTGGAGTTTGAAAAGCAGTGGTAGAACAGCTTCTAAGCTCTTCCTCCAGAAAGTGAGCCCTGATAACTCTGTTGTCTATTTATGTCTTGCAGTTGTCTGCATACAGAGCCTTGCCTCTGCTTTGGGCTCTCAGATGAACAGTTTAGTAGGAATGTTCAAATGTACTACCAACGAAAAAAGCCAGCACAAGAAGATAACACTTCAGACTGTGAAGATTCCCTCTCGGATATCTCAAGCATTTCCATTACTTCCAGTGAATCTGGAAAAGAAGACTAAAAATCCGATATGGAACTGCACTTTTAAATTTATTTCATGTTGGGGGGGAAGGAACATGATGAGAGCATAATTGGCAACAAAACTGCAATTAATTAAAGAGCAGCACCATCTGCAAGATCAAGGTTACAGCAAAGAATCCATAGAAACTTCAATTTCTGTGTTAAAGAGTATTTTCCCTTTGATGTACACTGATTCTGAAAATATGAGGAGTAATTTCATAACAGGTCACTGAGATTGGAAGGCCAAGTAGGTGCTAGTTTGAGGCTATGTTATAACAACATGGTGCTATTTTATTAAGCTGCGTTAGTCACTAATACATGCCTACCACTGCTTAAAATGATGTTCTGCGGGATATGCTCAGGTGTCCTGTAGTAAGTGCCAAATGTGCTCATACTAATTGTGTTAAAAAATATTAAACACTTTTTGTCTGAGGGGGCATGTACGCAGGGTGGAGAGTATAGTGCTCATAATCGAAATGAAAATACATCTAAAAATCTGCCTAAATCGGCACTTGGACAACTTAAAAGATAGGTCGTCTAAGTGCCCTTAATCAAAATGGTTTTAGACATATCTTTTGACTGTGTGTACAGAGCGAAAAGGGGCATTTTTGGAGGAGCGGTTAGGGCGGGAGGTGGGCGGGATGTGGGCTGACCGAACTTAGTTGTTCTGCGGTGATAATCAAAAGTTTGATGAGACTGCCTAGATGGAACTTATACGTTGTCTCCAGAACATCAGCACCTGGCATAGGAAAGCCTAGTAGAGCTTCGAGGAGGTGGCTTAAGTAGTCTGGGGGGAGGACTAGTGAACTATAGAGAGGAGGACCCAGGCCCATAAGCCACTCTAACCACTGCATTTATGATGGAACATGTGCCCCCACCAAAACCACCCAAAAGCCTACTGTACTACCATATAGGTGCCACCTGCAGCCATAAGAGGTAGACAGGTGAGTGTAGTAGGTTTTGGGGGTGTTTGGGAGGGCTAATCATGACATGCAAGGGAGTTGTAATGAGATATTTATGTGGCACCCTTTTTGTGAAGTTCACAGCAGTGCCCTGTAAGGTGCCCCACTACTCTGTTGCCATATCTGGGTGGCCAGTCCATCACTTTGCTGGCCCCTCCCACATCTAAAAGATCTTGTTCTAGGCATTTTGGACTTGGACAGATTTTTGGATGAGAATGCGGTGTAAAGATTGACGACCTGGCAGTTTGGACGATCAAACAGTTGGACGTATAAGCAGACGATATCTTGGAAAAAATATTTTGGACTTATTTTTCGAGAATGGACTTTGGACACTGCTGACTTAGGGTGACTAGCATTCTAGGCCCAAAACGGACTTAGACTTTTTTTTTTATTTTGCCCCTCCATGTGTTCCTGTGCTAATCAGGTAGTACATCTACATTACTGCACAATAATTTGGTTTTCACAGGATTCCCATGTGAGAGTTACTATCTACATAATAGTTAGTGATAAGTTTTCATATGATAATTTCCTTTAATGGCCGCATACTAATAGATTGTGAGCCCGCTGGCACAGTCTGTAATGTATTTCAATCGTATTAGTATTGTAAACCGCTTAATACTTATATGCAAGCAGTATATCAAATTTAATTAATCAAATGACTATTAATACAAAAAAAAATTGGAAAATCCTGTCATTTTACTGCTGTGGTAAAAACAGGATGTCTAAGTCCAATTTGGACATTTCCCAGTAAATATCCAAAGGGAAGCACAGAAACGTCCATTTTCAAATACCGAACTGCTAGTCCAAAAAAATATACTACTTGGATTTCTAGCCCAACAGGATGTCCAACGATGCCTAACTTTATACCCCATTTTTGACCAAATGTCCAAGTTGAAAATATCCAAATTCAGACCATCATTGTGATGGACTGGCCACACAGATATGCCAACAGAGCAGTGGGACACCATAGAGGACACTGCTGTGAACATCACATAAAGGGTGCCAGAAGTGCTTCTCACCATATACTCCATATAATTAATGCTGAGTCCTCCAAAACTCCCCCCAAAACCTACTAGACCCATCTGTCTACCACCCCAGTAGCCCTTATGGCTGCATGTGGCAACTATATAGCAGTAGAGTTTTGGTGGCTTCACAGTTTCCACCATAAAAGTAGTGTTTAAGGCTTAAGGGCTTATGGACCTGGGTCCTCCTCTTTCTGGTTCACTAGCCCACCCACTAGGTTAATTAAGACACTTTTGTGATGCTCTTTTAAGCTTTCTCATACCAAGTGCTGCTGTTCTAGATTTTTTTAGGGGGGTGTCGTACCTTAATGTATCCAGTGGTCATCTAGTCAGTTTGGGTCTAGCTCCGAATGTCTAAGTTCCATCCATATTCTTCAACAAGTTTCAGTTTAGACCTCATTTAAGTTCCATCCAACACATCTTGGAAAATGTTTGATTATCACTGCAAGACATCCAAGTTAAACCTACCCAAATCCCACCCATAATGCACCTCCCAGCATGTCCCTTGGAACTCTGGGTGCATAGTGTGAGAATTGTCTCATTAGACATCCAGGAAAAGGGTTTTGGTTATTAAAAAACAAAAATGTACATCCAAGTGCCAACTTAGGCAGTTTTTTGAACATTTTAGTTTTTGATTATGAGCCTAGTGCACAGGAAAAATCCACATGAGGGCACACTAAAGCCAGTTTTCTCCACAGCTTAGTAAAAAGACCCCTAAGTGCCTTTAGAAGATAGCAAGACAAAAGCAGCCAAAATTTCAGCTAAAATGAAGCCATGTACTTTTACACTAGCTTGTGAGCTGATATGAATGTGTGCAGTTTAAACATGCACGTAGAGTTCCTATGAGCATCAGAGCAACGCAGAACATTCAGCGCACCGGCTGGTGCTAAAAACCTCTTCTGCACTTTTGTAAAAGGGGGATGGGGGGGGACGAGCTGAAAATACTTTATGTGTGTTTTTTTCTAGGGAGTTCATGTTAGCTGCAGTTCCGCCCTCAAAGAACATAAGCCTTGCCATATTGGGACAGACAAATGTCCATCAATCCTAGTATCCTATTTCTAACAGTGGCACATCTAGGTTACAAGTACCTGGCAATATACCAAGAAAGTAAAAACACAAAATCAAATTATTAATATCCCTTTTTAAACCACAATAAAGCAAGGAGTGAGTATATAGGACAAGGAGACCAAATAAGGAAAATTAATACAGCATAACAAATTAACCGCCCCCCCCCCCCTTTTGCAAAACTGTAGTGCGTTAGGGTTTTTTTGTACCGGCTGTGGCGGTAACAGCTCCGACACTCATAGAATTCCTATGAGTGTTGGAGCTGTTGCCGCCACGACCAGTGCTAAAAATTGCGCTATGGTTTTGTAAAAGGGGGTGTAAGGCCCTAGCACAAACTCCAGCAGCCAACCTAATTTCCCGACCAGATACACTCAACGTTAAACTATCTTCTTAAGATCTTTAAAGGCTTTCAATTGTTCGGGAATAATAATATATCTCAAGCCTACCAAACATTTGCAAGAATAAAGCAACCTAACCCCACCTTTTACAAAGCTGTGCGGCAAAAGTCTCAATGCCCTTTAAATCCCTAAGAACATAAGCAATGCCTCTGCTGGGTCAGACCTGAGGTCCATCGTGCCCAGCAGTCCGCTCACGCGGCGGCCCAACAGAACCTGTGCAGTAATCCTCTATCTATACCCCTCTATTCCCTTTTCCAGAAGGAAATTGTTCAATCCTTTCTTGAACCCCAGTACCGTACTCTGCCCTATTACGCTCTCTGGAAGCGCATTCCAGGTGTCCACCACACATTGGGTAAAGAAGAACTTCCTAGCATTCGTTTTGAATCTGTCTCCTTTCAACTTTTCTGAATGCCCTCTGCCTTCTCTCTGCTCCCTCGTGCCTTCTTCGGTGGATTTTCTCCTCTCTCCCTCCTCTGCTTGACTTCACCTGTCTGCCCTGAACTCAGGCAAGCTGGCAAGCTGGATCTTCAGAAGCTGTGCAGCGTTGGCTCCTCCCCTTTTAAGGGGGAGCTTCAAGTCTGCTTCAGGTGATGTCAGGAAGTGGGCGGAGCTACCTCTTGCCTCAGCACTATGAGCTATGGGGGCAGTTACCACAGTGGCAGCCGTTAGCGTGGCTTTGTATAGGGGGTGTTAAATGAAGCTCTAAGATTCAAAGACTCCTGTCTATAAACAAGAAAAGCCATCCTCATGTTACTTTGGTAACATCTGGAAAAATCTAAAGTTTTTGTCCATAAAAAACATTCTGAGAATTATGGAAATACATTTTCATAATTTTCATAACATTCAAATCTTATTCAAAAACAGAACATAAGAATTGCCGCTGCTGGGTCAGACCAGTGGTCCATCGTGCCCAGCCGTCCGCTCACGAGGCAGCCCCCAGGTCAAAGACCAGTGCCCTAACTGAGACTAGCCCTACCTGTGTACATTCTGGTTCAGCAGGAACTTGTCCAACTTTGTCTTGAATCCCTGGAGGGTGTTTTCCCCTATGACAGACTCCGGAAGAGCGTTCCAGTTCCAGAAGAGAGTTCCAGTTCTTCACTCTCTGAGTGAAGAAGAACTTCCTTACGTTCATACGGAATCTACGTTATAGATTGTTCTAATATAGCAGCCAAATGTTTTAAGTCTAATTTCTATTGTTCTGAAGATTGAGAAGATTGTAGTACTATATTTTCATCTTGAGGAGTCTTTCTATACACCTTCACATAAAATACTCTATTTAGTGGGGGAATCATATCTGAGGAAAAATGAGTGGGCACCTCCTTTTAAGCACTCTGATGCCACGCAAAGAGACCCCATTCTATAGCAACATCTGAGTGCCCAAATTCTACGTGCTGTTACACTAGCCATAGACCTTGTGTAAATGTGAGTGCCTAAGTGTGACAACAGTGTGTGTATCATATAGTAGTCTCCAAGTTACAGAGTTATTATAGGATAGAGTTACCATATAGCTCCAGAGAAAGAGAGGACAAATTGAGATATCCAGGTTTTACTTCCACTGAAGGCAATGGAAGTAAGGAGGATGAATAGCGACATCTGGGTTTTACTTCCATAGAAAGCAATAGAAGTAAAACCCAGATGTCTTAATACATCCTCTATTTTTCTGGAGCCATATGGTAACCCTAGGAACACAATTCTTGTTTTGGCCATCTGAAAACTCCATGTTGCATGGACATCTACAGTACATCCAAATTTTAAAAAAGTAGGATACGCCATATGGCAAGGGGTTATAATCTGGGCATGCTTTGGGCAGGATTAGAGAGGGCCCAAAATAGGAATTTATGCACCAAGAAACATCCAGGTTAGAGACAATCAGGAGCTGACATGGGCCATGTTCTGGCAAAAAAACACCTGCTTCAGGGGTCAAAAACGTCAAGAGATGGATATTGAAGATAAATAGTCACTTAGATTCCAGTAATCCAAAACATCCAACATCCAATGCTAGGCCAAGTGGTTAATGCTTTCATGGCAAAGTGGATTATTGTTTTTTCTGAAGGTCCCATGTAAATGCTTGATTAAATATCTGATTTTGCTTGCAATAATTTCTGTGGCTATAAGGCAGTGATTCCCAACCCTGTCCTGGAGGAACACCAGGCCAATCGGGTTTTCAGGCTAGCCCTAATGAATATGCATGAGAGAGATTTGCATATGATGGAAGTGATAGGCATGCAAATTTGCTTCATGCATATTCATTAGGGCTAGCCTGAAAACCCAATTGGCCTGGTGTTCCTCCAGGACAGGGTTGGGAACCACTGGGGTAAAGAGTTTATACAGTTGTACTTTTATTTCATTTAAATGGTACTGATTGGTTTCACTCTACCATCAATTCAAGTATAAAGTCTAAGATATTCTTTAAATAGCTCTGTACCTGTAGACAACCACAATTAGTAAATGAATCACGTATTTGGGTGCATGTAATCATGTGTTTAATTCTAAAGAATGATTGTAGATTGCATATTCTGAGAGTGGTACAGAAGGAATTGTGGGGACCTTTGTCTATATTTGTAAAATGTGATATTTAAGATCTACTTACCGTAAATGCAGATATAAAAAAATTATAATTTAAAATAAATTCAGTTTTGTTTTTTTTTTAAGTTCAAAAAGTTTTATTTATTTTCAAGTATAAAATAAATTCAGTTTGATATATTTGACATCCCATCCTTTTCTCTCTATCTGTCATGTCCTGTAGATCAAGCTTTCTGATAAATTTTCAAAAGCATGATTGGGACCCTATGAGGCTCATAATCGAAAGAGAAAAATGTCCAAAAACCGGCCTAAGTCGGCACTTGGACGAACATTGTCAAAATACGCCGATAATAAAACCGGGTTTTGGACGTATTTCTAAACAACCTAGGCCTTCATAGTGCCGCTGAACGACCATAGTTAAACAGGGCATTTCAGGAGGAGTGTCAAGGGCGGGACGTGGGCAGGCTTAGACTTAGACCATGTTTTAAATGGTCTAAGTCACAACGTCCAAGTTCCGTTGATCCTGTGCGGTATAACTTTCGGTTATACATGCAGTACGACTAATTCACAAAAACCCACCTAAAGTGACCAGATAAGCACTGCAAACACATAATACAGACCCACACACATTACTCCAGTGATCACTGACCCCCCCCCACCCCCATAAAAATATTAATCACAACTTGAAAATTGTGCCTCCAGAACACCATCACCTGGTAGCCTGGCATAGGAAAGCCTAGCCGTGCTGCACAGTGGCGTCATAAGTCATATTGGGGGTGGGTTAGGGACCCATGGAGAGGAGGACCCATGTTCTTAAGCCCCTGTAATCACTGCATTAATATTGAAACATGTATACCCCCTATACACCCCAAAACCTTTTTTACTGGCATATAAGTGGTTCCTTCAGCCATAAGAGCTATTGGGGTGGTAGATAAGTGGGTCTAGGAGATTCTGGAGGTGGTTTGGGGGAGCTCACCATGACCTATAAGGGAGCTGTAGTGAGATGATGACATGGCACCCTTTTTGTGAAGTTCACAGCAGTGCCTTGTAAGGTACCCCACTATTTAGGTGCCATGTCTGGGTGCTCAGTCCATCACTTTGCAGACCTCTCCCACATCCAACAGGACTTGTTCTAGGCATTTTTTGACTTGGATGAAAAGTTGGACGAAAAGGTGGTATAAAGATGGACGATTTAGTGGCTTGGACGATCAGATCAGCAGGATGTATAGTTAGACGATTTTTGAAACAAAAAAAAAATTTGGACGTATTTTTCGAAAATGTGTCCTAAGCTATTTTTTATTTTGGATGACTTAATACTCCCTTTCCTCCTTCTGTCACCCAAGGCCTGGTGTCATGAACTTCTTTGGGCAGCAGCAGCATTCACAATTCGCTGCTGTTGCCGGCTTCAGGCCTTCTTCTCTGTCGGGTCCTGCCTTAATGGAAACAGGAAGTAGGCAGGACCCGGCAGAGAGGAAGGCCTGAAGCCGGCAACAGCAGTGAATTGTAAACACTGTTGCTGCCCAAAGAAGTTAATGGAGCACCCGGGGCAGACCACTTCCCCCTACCAACCCTCCCACCATGAGATAACCGACAAACCTCCCTCCAGCAGCGTCGACAGCTGCAGCACTCTAAACAGGCTGTTTCGCAGCCTTCTCCTACCATGGATTCCCTTTCATCAATGACGTGGCAGAGGGAATCACTGGCAGGAGAAAGCCAATGAAGCAGCCTGTTTAGAGTGATGCCACTGCCTTCGCTGCTAGAGAGAGGTTTGTCAGTCAATTGTCTTGTGGTGGGAGGGAGTTCGCATGGGAGGGAGAAATAGGAGGGTCAGCGGGGCGGGGTCCATGTTATCAATTGATTTTTTAGTGGTCTCCTTGCCCTCCTTCAGCGGGCCCCCCTAACCACTTTGGGCCTTAGGCACGTGCCTACCGGGCCTACCCTTTAATCTGGCCCTGGTTGGGATCAGTGTGTGGTTATTGTCTGGAAAGTGAATGGGATGGATCAGTGGTATAGCCATGGGAGGGCTCAAGTGGGCCTGGGGGCTATCCGCTGCTTTCCCACCACACCAATAATGAGCAATGCAGTACTTGTTAGAGTTCATAGGTCATTAAAGAAATATTGATGAAAAAATATTTTGAGCATGGTCATGAAATGTATACTTGGTCATGAAATGTATATGAAGAAAACATTTTAGGGTAAATTCTATATACTATATAAGGCACCCAAAAAAATCAGTAGGGAAAATAAACCCACTTAGCACTATTTTATAAATTGCACCTAAAGTTAGATGCAGTTTATAGAATAGCTCTTAGTACATAGACCCACAATTACAATTTAGGAACAACCATTTACACCAACTAAAACCTGGTATAAATCCCCACATCTAGCTTAGGTGCAGATCGACATATTCTATAAAAGTGCTTGTAAATTTTTGAACACCCATGAACTGCCCATGTCCCTACCATGGTCTCACCCCCTTTTCCATTCCATGCACTAGAATTTATGTGCACCTTTTTATCAAATATGCATGCATACATTCTAATTAGGGCCAATTAATACCAATAATTGCTCATTAGTGGCCAATTAGCAGCACTGATTAGCTCATTAACTAAATTTTGT
The DNA here is from genome assembly GCF_902459505.1 of Geotrypetes seraphini. Classification (NCBI taxonomy): domain Eukaryota; kingdom Metazoa; phylum Chordata; class Amphibia; order Gymnophiona; family Dermophiidae; genus Geotrypetes; species Geotrypetes seraphini. The sequence goes on from NC_047089.1 coordinate 138,491,861, forward strand.
GCGCAAATTGGGTGCATGTCCAAATCTGCATATACAACTCAAAGTACCAGATATGGAATCCATAGGTTTGTAAGAAATCTGTAATGTATCATAGTGGTATCGGTGTAGGTGGTAGTATTAGATAATGTACTGTGGATACAGATATCCCCAATATGCATTAGTAAAATCTGAGTTTGCAATGTGTAGGAAATGTGAAGGCTGCACTTGTGATGTGGATATGTGACTGAGTGTGAAAGGAAGAGGGATTTAAATGAATCCAAGGAAAAGAAGATGTTGATTAGAGTGAGATGAAGTGCATGCTGTAGATAAGATTATAGCCAGAGTGGGTTTGCTGAGCAAGGAAGTGTGAATTCCTGAAACAACATTCAAGAAATGTGTTAAGCTAGTGCAATAAAAATATCAACACATATTTTATGTTTCTCTTTATTAACCTGTATTGCTTTGTATTCAATTAGACTAACCCATTAGTCTGTTCTAGCAGAAAAAAATCTGGCGATTTTTTATGATGTCTTGCGTTTTTCTGTTATCTGTTTTAAAAGCCCACACAAATCGTTTCTTTTGTGTATTTAACCATCCCAAAATAATCAATTATTATCTAACGGCTCAGCTTGTCTTTGCAGCATCGCTTTTGTTTTGTTGCATGCACAGGAATAAATTCCATCTCTGTTGTTTTGACTGTCATAGTTAATTTCTATATGAAAAAAGCATCTGCCTGAATGATCCATGTTATGTAATTATAACATTTTCTTCTTTATATTCATTCTTTAAAGACTTTTTTCCTCTGTTTTACAGTATCTTCTTGTTTCTGTACAGCAAGGAAGGAAGCATGTTAAAGTTTTCATTCATTAGCCTATTTGGAATTCGGAATTATTTGTATAATATACAGTTTACGGAATAAAAGGGGATATGAGAAAGAGCTCTGAAGTAACTTTATAACAGTAGGAGAAATTTGGAGTTGAAATAAGCCACTTGCTATGGTGCAGCTGAAATGATAAAGATGGCATAGAGAAAACATGCTTTGATTTGGCTTAAAGAGCCAATGAGAGAGAGAGAGAGAGAGAGAGAGAGAGAGAGAGAGAGAGAAAATGTGTGCGGCGTGATTTCTAAGTGTGTGACGGCTGGCACTGGTGGAGAAAGGGAGGTTAACAGAGCAGAAATGCCCGTCTATGCTTTAATAGTCCATCCCACTACATAGGGGAGCTGTCCGTCGTCCGAGGTGCTGAAAGGGAGCCACGGTTAATAAACTCTCGGCAATAGATTACTGCCATGCCGTTCTTTCTAGCTATAAGCAACAGAATTGGAGGAAATCAAAACCAGTGAATTTGCCTAGACTTTTTCCTCATTCTTGAGTCTAGGACAGTTAAAAAGCCGAACTGCCTGCTATTCTTTTAACCATGGGATAAGAAGAAGCTGCCAGTCACTCAGCCTCACGGATCTTGCTTCTGCTTTAGCCAACCTCTAATGCTATCAAATGCAGCAGATGAGCTGAACGGAGTCCCAGAATCTTAGAAGAGTGAATGAAAAGGTTTGTTTCTCCGAGAGCTGACCAGAACAGAGCTGTTCGATCTCACCTGCTATATAGGGGCAGAAGCCCGACAACATCCTCTTATCTTCTAGATTCATTATACAATCGAAAACTCACAAAATGAGATTATTTTAGCTTGTTTTAGACAGCTCCTGGCATCACAAAACTGAGCAGATGTGAACTTTGAGAAACTGTGGGACATGTATCTTGTACAAACAGAATGGAAGAATAAGGTTTTCTTGGGAATACAAAAGGATCTGAAAAATACTACCCAAATAATTCAGGTCTGTAAGTATTAATTTGTATTTTTTTTATCTTCCTTTTCATATTATTCGTGCAGAATAATGTGAGTCAGCAGTTTTGACTAATTCTGGGAGATAAGGAAAAGGAAGGAAAGTTTAGCGTAGGGGTCTGAGGGTTCAAGTTATCATGAAACCAGAGTAGACCGGTTGATATTTTGATTCATCTAAAGCAGGGGTGTCCAATGTCAGTCCTCGAGGGCCGCAATCCAGTCGGGTTTTTAGGATTTCCCCAATAAATATACATGAGTTCTATATACATGCACTGCTTTCAATGCATATTCATTGGGGAAATCCTAAAAACCCGACTGGATTGCGGCCCTCAAGGACCGACATTGGACACCCATGATCTAAAGCTAACGCAGCTTCAGTTATCCCTTTTGTATGTTTACTTTCAGGCTTCAGTTTGGGATCTAATGCTCACCTCACAGTCAGAGCTTGCTCCATTTCCTAGTATTTAGTGAATCGAGTAAGTAGATTGCTCGAGAGGAATGTACTCTCACAGCTATTTAAAATACAACTTGAGTGAATCTTTTCATAGAGGCGATTAATAAATCCCAACAAACTGATTAATTTTAAATAAGAGGAGATTCTTGTTAAGTTGCCTTCCTGGTCTTTCCAACTTTCCACTTGCTATATTTTTCCAATGAGGAAAACCATATCACTTAGAAGGAAACCAAACCAATTGAGGAAAGAAAGAAAAAGATAAATGTGGAAATAAGACACCTGCACTGAAAGGCAAACTGTTCAAATACCGTACTGCTGAACTGAAGAAAGGGAAGAAAATAATGGCTCTCAGTCAGTCATCTGTTTTTTCTTCCTGGTGCTTTTCAGTCATTTCCTAATGTTTTTGTCAGCAGAAACTCTCAGTGAGGAACTGACAGGAAATGAGGAAGTACATGCCAGCTGACAACTGTACCCCTCATAGGTGCTAAAATTATGAGTGAACTTTAGAAAAGCATAAGGTTTTAGTTATATTAAAAAGAGTTATTTGAGTATCCATGTTTATACATGAAGAGAACATGATGCCTAGATTTGAGTTTCAAAACTATCCAGGTAAGACAACGGTTCTCAGCTCAGTCCTTGGGACACACCTAAGCAGTTGGGTTTTCACAGTACTCATGATGAATATGTGTGAGAGAAATTTGCATGCAGTCTTCACTGTATGCATTGTGAGTATGTAATGAATCAAAAATCTATCTTTTTCTGCAGGTTTTTATGAGTAGGTAATGCAGCTTTATGTTTTTATTATTTTATGTTAAGATGATAATGCAATTAAAATATTTTATCTAGTTTATTTTGTATAAATTTAATATACGATGTATGCTTTCTTTTGTGAAGTTTTTTTTAGGTGGAGTATAAGTTTTAAAAATAAAATAAGAAAATCTTGAAAACCTTACTGACCAGATGTGTCCTAAGGACTGGGTTAAGAACCCCTGAGATAGGAGTCATTATATAATATAGTACCTGTGTAGAAAGTCCAAAAAGGCACTTATTTTTGTCCTTTTAATAAAAGCAGCCACCATACCACACAATGATGCAAATAAAAAGAAAAATGACTTGCTTCAAATACTTGATTCAATCATTCAATTAATATGGATGCTGTGGTTTTTTTGTCTTTCAGTTTTAGATCAAAATATGTATATAGAAGTCGCAAGATTATGGCGGTATAGAAAAATAAAGTTATTATTATTATTATTATATATGGACTATCATACCTGTATTTGGGGATTGATGTTTTGCATGTACCACCCTGATTCCTTAAAGTCTTCTTATCTCCAGTGTCCCAAGATCAAACACAGTACAGGCTTTGATTCTTTGATTGGATCTTTGATTGATTTTTTTAAAGGCAACTGAAATGCCTAGGTGCCTTTATAAAATAACCAACCAAATCTGTCCCTAATAGCACATACAGTACATTGACTTGTACCTACTCTGAAAAAGGTGTACAGATGTATTTTATAAAATACACACACACTTTGCAACCTCGTCACTGTTCTGTGAAAACTATTGCCCAGGAATGCCTAAAGTTAGGTGTTAATTAGGCCCCCAACTTTCAGCACAAGAAAAGCATTCTAATGGTTGCAAGCTGCTAAAATGGGATTGAAATGGTAGATGTCTTGCAAATGCACATGTACCCAGTTAAAGGAGAGTGCCGAAGTGTTTTTGTATGTAATTGCAAAGAGCATTGGAGGGTCAGGGCGTTCTATAAAATTGCACACTGTTTTATAGAATGTCACAGATTTGTGCTCAACTTGCAAACTGGAGAAAATATTTCTTCACACAACGGATAATTAAACTCTGGAATTCATTGTCGGAGAATGTGGTGAAATCAGTTAGCTTAGCGGAGAATAAAAAAGGCTTGGATAATTTCCTAAACGAGAAGTCCATAGGCCATTATTGAGATGGTTTGGGGAAATTCACTGCTTATTCCTAGGAAAAGCAGCATAAAATCTGTTTTACTACTTGGGATCTAGCTAGGTACTTGGGACATGGGTTGGCCACTGTTGGAAACAGGATGCTGGGCAATTCTTACATTCTTATGTTCAACTGGTGTAAGTCTTCACATCCAAAGTTGGGTACAGAATTCTGCACCCAATGCTATTCTACATAGAGCACTTATTCTAGCACACCCTTTATAGAATAGCACTGGGTGCTAATTTTTTCGGTGCCCAAATCTGGGCAGCATTTGCTGAATGCAACCCAGTGTACATAGGGATACTCACCCATACAATTTAGAAGAGCAAAGATTTTACACGTGAAAAAAAAGTTTTATAAAATAATCTTCTTGCTGTTTTACCTTCATTCACCTGCAGTTTTCAAAGGGGAAATTGCCCAGATGAATGTGCAGGTTTGTAACAACATGAGCCATTAAAAATTGTCCCCCTGAATGGACTGAATTCTATATATTGCACCTAAAAAAATTGGCACCAAAACCTCCCGCCTAAACACTATTCTATAAATTGCACCTAAAGCTTAGGCCCGGGAGCTGCGCCTAACTATAGGTGCAAGCATTTGCACTAACAGAAACGTGGTGGCCCTTATTCTATAATTATGCATGGAACTGTGAGGAATATCCCCGATCCACCCATGACCCTCCCATTTCTGCAGCCCTTTTTGGCACCATGCATAAATTTAGGTGCAGGTCCTATGCCTAAATTTACATAATTTTACATTAAAACTAATTAATGCTAAGAACTGCATTTAAGACAATTATCAGGGCTAATTGGCTCATTACTCAATTAACTTGCACATGCAGATTGGGCGCACGCACAACTCAAAGCACCATTTGGAGGAATATGTGAATTTCAAATGATGAAGCCTGTCCAAAAATTGCTCTAAACTACTTCAAATACTATTGAAGCCTCTAAATTAATTAAACTTATAGATAGAGTATAATGCCCATTTTGTTTGGTGTGTTTATTTCCTCGGTGTAGAAGAGAATACATAATTTAACATAATAACTCTTATCACCATTCACAATCTTATGGGTTGAAATGGGCAAAAGATTTGCCTTTGATCTTGTTCTGCCACTGTCATGGTGACAAATCTGGTATTGTAACCATGATAAGTGAACAACATCAGATAGAAAGGATCCACTATCTTTGCCAATCTCCTTAGGACACAACTACTTCTGCCTCTCAAATAACTTTTATGCTCTGCCTGTGCTGCCTTGTGCTGCCAGATTTCATTTAACTCCACAAAGATGTCATCTAATCTTTACTTTTTTTTTTTTTAATCTTTATTCATTTTTAAACTTATAATAAGTGTGATAACATATCCATACAAATAACCATAAATATATCATTTAATAATCAACAATGATACATATAATATTCTCTTATCTCCCCCCCACCCTTATCTATCATATAATCAATACTTATACAACATGTAACAATAAAAATACCCTCCCTCCCACCCCATAATTGAACTTGTAAATTTAAGGGAAACAAGATTTTTCTAATCATTACAATACTCTTTACTTTTTAATTCCAACTTTATGATGGAAATGTTATCAGGTAATTACAGATTTTCTTTCTTTGTAAACAAATCTTACAAAATCTGTTTTCTTCCCTAACAAATTAGTATTTGTGGATGGAATTTGGGGACTGTATAGAGAGGATACAAAAAAGCAGAAAGATGAAAATCAACTGTCTCTTCCTTAGATTGCAAGAAATTGAATACATCATCTAAATATGCATTCTGCTAATATAAATATATTAATTAAGTCCTACTTCTACTAGTTTGGAATGCAGCAGCTCTAGTACCAGATGACAAATCTGGCTTCATAACACAAAGACTTAACATGTCATGGAAATAACCAGAGCTGATTAAGGCACAGGCAAACTAGGCATGTGCCTGGTCCCAAATGTTTAGGGGAGCCCTATCAGGTGTGCTCAGTGGTGCTGCCCAATTCAGGGAAAATATTTTTGATTCGATTGGGCCTATTGAATCATTTTTCAATTTGATTTGATTCACATGTCCTGGTGGGTTTATTTTGTAGCCTCTTCACCCACCCCATCCCCCTTTGCCCTCTCCAGCCACATGCCGTTGCTGTAGTATAAACAAAATAAACAAAAAAGACTAGGAGGTCACCTGACGCCATGAGCGAGTGAGGACGTGTTCCTGCTCAGCTCCGGGACCCCGCTCCTCCTCTTGAACTTTTTGCCAGTTTTCAGCTCACATGCCGCCGCGGATCACTTTGTAGCGGACCCGGGATCTTATGGACAGGTATTTAACCCGGTCCCAGGAGGCGGCGCGCATGAAACCAGCGCGCAAAGATAAGGAGCGTGCGAGCCCGGGGGTGGGCAAGATGGCGGCCGCTTCCGGAACGGCGGTCACGGAGTTTTCGGCCGCGGCACTGCTAGAACTGAAAGCGGCGGTAGCACAGGTCCTGGGCCCACAGATGGATGCTTTGGCGACCCAGATGACCCGGTTGGAGCAGCTTATGTCCGACACAACGGCCCGAACCACCGAACTGGAGCAACGCATTTCTGCAGCAGAGGACTCCCTAAATTCACATGAATTAGACCTCTCGGCCTTACAGGAATCGGTTCAACTCCAAGCTGCTAAACTGGATGATTTGGAGAACCGTTCTCGCCGAGGGAATCTTCGTTTTATGGGAGTGCCTGAAAACATACCGGATACTCACCTGATTGCTGAGATGGAGGGCTGGCTGGAGCTAGAATTTCCAGATACAGCGTCCTTGGGCCCGCTCTGCTTGGAACGAGCGCATCGTCTTGGGCCACGCCCGGCCAGAGATTCCAGGCCCCGGGTGGTGATTGTAAAATTCCTCAACTATAGACACAAAATGGAGATCTTGCGGCAGTATCGTGCTAAACACGATACCTTGAAGTTTCGAGGCTCTGCTGTCCGGATAAGCCAGGACTATTCAGCAGCTCTCACAGAACGCAGGAAAGCCTTTTATCCATTGTGTTCTAAATTGGAGGAGAATAAACATCGTTTTCAATTCATTTACCCAGCGGTCTTGAAGATCCACCATGGGGGCTCCTGGCATGTGTTCACCGAGGCCTCTGCAGCTGCTGATTACATAAATAAAACTCTGCAACCATCATCAGATCCTCCATGAGAATAGTCAGAGGGGCAGCGCTGTTTCTACCTGTCAGTGGATCCTGCAACCATTTAGTTGGAAACCACAGAAGTGTTTTTATAGTTTTATGCGGGAGATGCACTGTTGATTTACTGTTTATAGTGGGAGGGGTGGGGTCCTGTGAGGCGCCATTTTTGGACCTCTTGCATATTCCTTCCGGGATATGATTTTTGGGTTTTCTTGGGGTGTGGGTGGGGGGTGAGATGAGTAGGGAACAGCTTACTGACATGATATTTGGGATATTGTTTACTCATCTTTGCCTGTTTATTATTTGCTATAGGAGACAGTATAAAGGTGTTTGGTTTTCTACTGTTAACTCGGGTGGGGCTGGGCGCCCGGGTGTCAGTTACTTGCGGCATGATACTTCATGTTGTTGGTGTTTTGACCCTGGGTGATCACTCCCTCCGTATCCTGTCATGGAATGTGTCGGGGATCTCATCTCCAGTGAAACGCACTAAACTCTTGAGACAGATAAAACATCATAGGGCAGATTTGGCATGCCTACAGGAGACTAAATTGTCCCGGGAAGAACACCAAAAGTTGCAGAGGGGCTGGGTGGGCTCAGTTTATTCGGCTTCCTCTTCCGGGAAAAGAGCCGGGGTATGTATATTGATACGCAAAGGGCTACAATGTTCTGTAACGTTACTTTCTGAAGACCCTTTAGGCAGATATTTGCTTTTAAAAATTTCCTTGCAGGGCACAGACTTCCGGCTGCTGATTGTATATGGGCCGAACACCTATTCCCAGGATTTCTTTGATACTTTGGTGTCATTAGGTCTTCGGGACACCTCACTGCCCTTGGTTATAGCGGGCGATCTTAACCAAGTGATGGACAATTCTCTAGATCGCTCTGGCTCTTCAGTATTGTCCACGCAAAATTCGAACAAAGGTATCCCCTTTCTCTGTCAATCGTTGGGATTGGTAGATCTATGGAGCCTTCTCCACCCAATGGAACTTCTCCACCCAATACACACCAATCGCGTGCCCACGGGTCCTTCTCTCGTTTAGATTATTTGCTGATTTCGGAATCTCTGTTTGTCCGAGTCTCTGAGGCTACCATCGGTCCCCTGGAGGTGTCAGATCACTGTCCTATTTGGGTGGACCTGGCCTGGGGGTTGCCTCCTCTGGGAGCTCGTCGGTGGAGATTTCCATCTTATCTTCACGAGGACCCTGGATTTGGGGATTACCTCCAGGCTTGTTGGGAGGATTTTCTGACGAATAATGCACAACACCGTAACGACCCGTGCTTGTTCTGGGAAACTGCTAAATCTGTCCTTAGGGGGGCGATCATCGCCTTTATTGCGGCGCGGAATAAACGCATATCGGCGGGCATTGTTAGCTTGGAGAGAAAATGTTCTTCCTTGAAGGCGGACTATTTACGTACCCCTAATGCCGTATTGTGGGAAGAACTTCACTCAGCTCAGGAATCTCTTAATACATTAATACACGATCGTACCAAACGCTCTCTTATTTACCGTAAATACAAATTCCACCGGTACGGAAATAAACCGGGCCGGATGCTAGCTTCTTTAACCAAGAATTGGCATGACTCTAGATATATTTTGAAAATTAGGCATGGCCCCTCTACTTTTCATACCACACCGAAGGACATCGCGGACGCGTTCTACCGACATTTCTCTACCTTTTATTCGGATCCTGGACCATATTCTGGCCCGGACGTTTTAGATTATTTGGCAGATGCTGGCCTGCCTAGTTTCACTGAACAACAGCGGGAGACTTTGAACAGACCCCTACAGGGCTTAGAGATACAAAAAGCCATTAAGACTTTGCGTTCATGTACAGCCCCGGGCCCGGATGGGTTTTCGGCGGAATTCTATAAGATGATGTCGCCCCAGCTCTGTGAGTCCTTGATGTCCTACTATGAGGAGGTGATGGAGACTGGTGCTTTTCCAGATTATGCGAACTCTGCCACTATCACATTGCTTCCTAAACCGAACAAACCTAGGGAGGAGGTCGACTCCTATAGACCCATATCTTTGCTCAATGTAGATATAAAGATCCTATCTCGTTTGTTGGCCAATCGGTTGACACCTCTTTTACCGCACATTATTTCTCCAGCGCAGGTTGGCTTTGTTCAGGGCTGCCACTCTGTTCTTAACGTTCGTCGGGCACTTCTGGCTATGGCCAGAGCGCAAACATCTGACACTAAGGGCATATTGGTGAGCCTGGATGCGGCCAAGGCATTCGATCAGGTTCTCTGGCCCTATTTGTTATCGGTTCTTGATTATGTGGGTATTGGAGGGCACTTTTTGGCCGCATTGCGAGCATTATATTCTTCCCCTAAGGCATCAATCTTGGTAAATGGGATTTTTACATCGTCCTTTGAGGTTGGCAGGGGGACACGCCAGGGTTGCCCGCTGTCGCCTTTACTGTTCTTGGTATACTTGGAACCCCTCCTTCGAACATTTCAGAGGGATGACATCTTAGTTGGATTATCGGAGGGATCATCTCAACTACGGGTATTAGCTTTTGCTGATGACATTTTGTTGTGCTGAGCACAGCGGGAACTAGACTACTGGCAGCCAACGTGAGGAAGGAGATCGAGAGGGCTTTAAACTGAGGAGAGGGGGAAAGCCGACAGCTGATCTGATGTTGACGCTTCGGACAACAGTATCCAAAACAGATGCTGAACAGGCTGACTGCAGAGAAGAAGTAGAGGGACCGGTGGATCTTATGATCAGACAGCGAGAGAAACATCAGGTAAAGGGAGCTTGCTGGGAGGAGACTAAGGGGCATGGAGACACAGGGGGACTGGGTGGCACGAGGGTGAAAGCTGAGGGCAATGTAGAGGCGCCACAAGGCGAGGGGGATCAAACAGAGGCTCAATGGATGATAGCCCAAGAGGGGGCCGGTAGGGCTAGAAAACCCAGAGGAAAAGCGGGGAAGTGGGGTGGCGGGAATGTGGGGAAGATGAAAGTTACGAGGGTAAAGGCTGAGGGAAAAACAGAAACACAGGGAACGGGAGAACTGCCCAAAAATCAAGAGGAGGCGGCCCAGGTAAATGCAGAGGTGGAGGAAAAATGGCAGGACCTGCGGTGCTTATACGCAAATGCAAGAAGCCTCATGGCCAAGATGGGTGAACTAGAAGTCGTGGCCAAAGAGGAGGACCTGGATATAATTGGAATTACAGAAACCTGGTGGACAGAGGAAAATCAATGGGATGTGGCGCTGCCGGGATACAAGCTCTACAGGAGGGACAGGACCCACAAGAAGGAGGGAGGCATAGCACTATATATAAAGGACTCTATCTGCTCGGTTGGGATGGATATGGCAACGAAGGCAGAGGGGCTGGAATCACTATGGGTCAAATTGCCGGGAAACAAGGGTGCAGGCATAAAACTGGGGCTGTACTATCGCCCACCTGGTACGCCAGAAGGAGTCGGACACGACTTGGAAGCTGAACTGAGTCAGGAATGCAGGACTGGAAGTGTAACAGTGATGGGGGACTTCAACTACCCGGGGATAGACTGGAGTACGGGTCACTCCAACTGCACTAGGGAAACAGGATTTGTAGAGGCTGTGAGGGACTGCTTCATGGAGCAACTAGTCAAGGAACCGACGCGAGGGGGTGCAACTCTTGACCTCATCCTAAACGGATTAGGGGGGCCTGCAAGAGGGGTAGAAGGGGGAGGACCACTAGGCAACAGTGATCACAACACGATCAGATTCACATTAGAACGGGGGACACCCACAGCAAGGAGGACCGCAACAACTGCGCTCAACTTCAGGAAAGGGAACTATGTTGCTATGAGGGAAATGGTGGGGAGGAAGCTCAGAAACATCTTTAAGAAGGAGACTGTAGGAAGCGCCTGGACCCTATTCAGGGACACCCTGCAGGAAACACAAAGAATGTACATCCCCAGTTTCAGAAAAGGCTGCAAGAACAAGCGGTCAAAGGACCCAGTTTGGATGTCAACTGAAGTAAAGAGGGCAATAAATGACAAAAAAGTATCCTTCCGGAGATGGAAAAAGGACCCAACGGAGGAAAATCACCAGGCGCACAGGAAAAGCCAAAAGGAATGCCACCGAGAGGTTAGAAAAGCAAAAGGGGTATACGAAGAGGGGCTGGCCAGGGAGGCAAAAAACTTCAAGGCATTCTTCAGTTACGTAAAGGGGAAGCGACCGGCAAGAGAGGAGGTGGGGCCGTTGGACGATGGGGACAGGAAAGGAGTGATTAAAGAGGATAAAGAGGTAGCTGAGAGGTTGAACACGTTCTTCTCGTCGGTTTTCACGAGCGAAGACACATCTAATATACCGGACTCAGAGGAGCTCATGAGTGGGGAACAGGCAGAAAAATTGGAGCACATAGAGGTAAGTAAGGAGGATGTCCTGAAACAGATAGACAGGTTAAAATGCGGCAAATCACTGGGCCCGGACGGGATCCACCCAAGGGTTCTGAAGGAACTAAGACAAGAAATAGCGGGCGCAATCCAGCATGTTTGCAACCTATCCTTGAAAACTGGAGAGGTACCAGAGGACTGGAAATTGGCGAATGTCACGCCTATCTTCAAGAAGGGATCGAGGGGTGACCCCGGGAACTACAGGCCGGTGAGCCTGACTTCAATTATAGGGAAGATGGTGGAAGCTATGATCAAGGACGGCATTTGCGAGCACATCGAGAGAAATGGCCTACTGAGAACAAGCCAGCACGGATTCTGTAAGGGAAGGTCGTGCCTAACGAACCTTCTGTATTTCTTTGAGGGAATAAGCAGTCGGGTGGACAATGGTGAACCCATAGACATCATTTACCTCGATTTTCAAAAGGCTTTCGACAAGGTACCACATGAAAGGCTGCTTAGGAAGCTGTGGAACCACGGGGTGGGTGGGGATGTGCACAGATGGATCAAGCACTGGTTGTCGGGTAGACTGCAGAGGGTCGGAGTAAAGGGCCAATATTCTGACTGGTGGGGAGTCACGAGCGGTGTGCCACAGGGATCGGTGCTGGGGCCGTTACTCTTCAACATATTTATCAATGACCTGGAAAAGGAGGCAAAGTGCGAGGTTATAAAATTTGCAGACGATACCAAAATGTGCGGCAGAGTTAGGTCCAGGGAGCAGTGTGAGGACCTGCAAAGGGACCTGGACAAGCTGGAAGACTGGGCAAACAAATGGCAAATGCGCTTTAACGTTGAAAAATGCAAGGTCATGCATATAGGGAAAAAGAACCCGTTGTTCAACTACAAATTGGGGGGGGCATTGTTGGGAGACAGCAGACTTGAGAGAGACTTGGGTATACTGGTGGATGCATCACTGAAGCCATCTGCACAGTGCGCAGCAGCCTCAAAAAAAGCCAACAGGATGCTGGGCATCATAAAGAGGGGCATAACAACCAGGACACGGGAAGTCATCATGCCATTATATCGAGCGATGGTGCGTCAACATCTGGAATACTGCGTTGAGTATTGGTCACCGCACCTCAAGAAGGACATGGCGGTACTTGAGAGAGTCCAAAGGAGAGCAACGAAACTGGTAAGAGGGCTGGAACACTGCCCATACGCTGAGAGGTTGGATAGGCTGGGGCTCTTCTCTCTGGAAAAAAGGAGGCTCAGGGGAGATATGATAGAGACCTTCAAGATCATGAGGGGCATAGAGAGGGTGGATAGGGACAGATTCTTCAGACTGAAGGGGACAACAAGTACAAGGGGGCATTCGGAGAAACTGAAGGGAGATAGGTTCAAAACAAATGCAAGGAAGTTTTTCTTCACCCAAAGGGTCATTGACACTTGGAATGCGCTACCGGAGGAAGTGATCAGGCAGAGTACGGTACAGGGATTCAAACAGAGTTTGGACGGATTCCTGAGGGATAAAGGGATCGTGGGATACTGAGAGAGGTGCTGGGATGTAATACAAGTATAGAAGGCTAACCAGGTAATAAGTATAGAAAGCCAACCAGGTCGTGCATGTGCAAGACCGGGGGGATTGGACTTCGATGGGACAATAGGACTTCAAATGAGAAACCAAGGTGGCAAGGGGGCCCCTTCTGGTGATTCAGACAGGTCGTGACCTGTTGGGCCGCCGCGGGAGCGGACTGCTGGGCAGGATGGACCTGTGGTCTGATCCGGCGGAGGCACTGCTTATGTTCTTATGTTCTTATGTTGACTCTGGCTCATCCTCAGCAGTCCTTGGCTAGAGCCCTTGAGATACTGGACGAGTTCCATCTTTTCTCTGGTCTTATCTTAAACAAGCAGAAATCCTTAGTCCTACCCCTACAGGAGGAGATTCGGACCTCTTGGCAGGGTCCCTTCCCATTGGAATGGGCTTCTACGTCCTTACGTTATCTGGGGATTTGGATTCCGCAGGATTTAACTCAACTGTACACGATTAATGTTCTTCCCCTACTTCAGCAAACGGGACAGAGGCTTCGAGCTTGGCGCTCTTATTCTTTAACCCTCTTAGGCAGGATAGCCCTATACAACATGATGGTCATTCCCCAATGGTTATATCTATTGCAGACATTGCCCTTGTTGCTACAATATCATCATCTTTGTGTTCTTCATAAATCATTATCTGGGTATTTGTGGGGTGGTAAACGCTCTCGGATTCCTCTTCGTACACTTTCCTTACCCGTGTCTCAGGGAGGCCTAGGACTGTTACATTTGGGGAGACTGAATATAGCATGCCAACTTAGACATATGAATGACTGGTTCTGTGGGACCTCCCATTTCTCGGCGGCCAGGGTCGAGTGCCTTGCATTTGCTCCCTTTCACTTTAGCTATTTGCTACACATTTCGACATTGCCTTTGCGTACTCAACATTATGGGGATTTCTTACTAGTCCCTGTACGAAAAATTTGGAAAAGATTATGCAAGCAACTACATATTAGGTCGGATGTGACACCATGTTTGCCTATTCATGGTAATGTTGACTTTGCTCCCGGTTTTGACCTGGGGGCCCCTTCTCAGTGGGCTCAGGGAGCGGTGTTTTACCTGTCTCAAGTACTTCAAACTGATGGCACACTCCAATCATTTCGGATGTTGTTAGATGCTCATATATTAACTGCTAATGATTGGTTGAGTTATGGTCAATTACTGCATTATGTTCAATCTCTCCCCCGACAGGCCTTATTAGAAACTGTACAAGAAACATTATCAGAAGCTTTCTGTTTAACAGCGCAAGTTCCCACACCGCTTCGTATTTACCATCGTTTTCTGCAAGAGTTGGCTGGGGAATTGGACTATACAACTTTGGCTGGTTCCTGGTCCTTGGATCTACAAATAACAGTATCAGAATCCATGTTAAAGCGGAGTTTTAAATTGGGATCGACTATCCCGGTGGCAGCGATTGAAAGGGAGCGATACTATAAATTCTTGGTTCGCGCTTATTTTGCACCTGCACGAGCCTATAAAGCCCATATTAGTCCTTCTGCAGGTTGCCCTAGATGTGCTGCAACCAGGGCAACCCTCGGACACATGTTTTGGTTATGTCCTGGTATTCAAGCCTACTGGCGGCGCATAGGACTTCTAATTCAGTCCCTGTGGAAATGCTCCTGGACACAGACATCGACTTTTCTCTTCACTTTGAAATTTTCACTGGATCCAGTTAAGCCAGGGATGAATGCTTTTGTTCAAAGGGCTATCTTGGTGGGTATAAAGACTATTTTACAATGTTGGTTGTCTCCGCAGACACCTACTGTCTCACACTGGCGGACTCAAATGATTTATTGGGCTGGTTATGAACGACAGGCTATTCTCGATTTGCATTCCAAAAAAGGTATTTTATTTCTCCGTTGTTGGAGACCTTTTTGTTCTACTCTGTCTCCTGTAGCGAAAGCTCGTTTGCTTGATTGATTATTTACTGGCATGTTTAACAGTGGCTGATCCAGGGGGGGGGGTTGGAAGGGGAGGGGGGCTTTCTTGTGTATTGTACATTGTTTGGTTGGTATTTTTGCATATTGCCATTTATTGACCTTTAATAAAAAACAAATTTAAACAAAAAAAAAAAAAAGACTTTTCCTCTCTCTGTTAGGTCCTAGCTCACACTCGCTAATACCAGCTCTGGCAGGACACACATTTCAAATTTGGCATATTGTAGTCACAAAATAGAAAATAAAATTATTTTTCTACCTTTTGTTGTCTAGACATTTTATTATTCATATCATGTTGGTCCCAGGCTCTGGTTTCTGTTTGCCTTCTGTTAACTTGCTCGCCAGAGTCTCCTGCCAATTTGACATTTTCTTCTTCTCTATGCTCACCATCCATCTTCCATCTCTGTACCTTCCCTTCCACTGTCAAATCCAACATTTCTATTTCTTTCCCACTGTCTACCATATCTCTCTTTCTCTCTCTCCCTGTCTTGTGCCCTGGGTCAAACTTCTCTATTCTCTTCCATGTATCTCTCCCTTCCTCCCCTCCATTATCATGTGCACCATTTCTTTCTCCCCATGCCTGATCTCTCCCTGCCCTCTACCTTGTGTCCCAATATTTCTCCCTCTCTCTTCTCCATGCATGTCTCCCTTCCCTCCACTATATGGAGGATATCTCCCTCTCACCCCTTTCTCCATCCCATTTCCAATTCTTTCTCTCTTCCCTCCTCTATCTCCCCATGTGTATCCCCTTTCTATCCCTCCTATTACCCTGTATAGCACCTCCCAACCAACCCCCCACCTCCCTTTGGGCTTCCTAAAGTAGCAGCAGCGGTAGTGGTGACCGGTTTGACAGAAGCAGCACAGTGAACAGGCTTCTCGCAGCCAGCCAAGTGACATTATCAGTGATGCAGCAGAGAGAAGGCCCTGGCAGGGCAGACCAGGAGAAGCCTATTCACTGCGCTGTCTGCCAAGCCAGTTATTGCCACCACTGTTGCTACTTTAGAATTCCTATGAGCATTGGCGCTGTTACTGCCATGGCTGGTGCTAAAAACCATGCTACGGTTTTGTAAAAGGGAGGAGGGGTTAGACTATCAGCCAGGTCCACACATGAAAAACTCAAAATACTATCTTCTGGAGCTCACTCTTCGTCTTCATTACTTCAACAGTCTCTAGTCCAAGTGCTTAATAAGTGACCTCCACCAGTTCACTGGTGTGACTTTCTTTAATACATCATTGGCAAACATATTTCTTGAATTGTTCTCCTTAGCTCTGAAGCTTCTTATAGTTGGCATTATAGATAGATGATTCCTGTATACCCATATCATAGCTAACTTCTCTTCTTCAGCACTTTGGACCAGATTCTTCAAATGGTGCTATTATCAGTGGCCACCTACAAAAATGGCCCCTTTCTCATGTCAATCACGCTACAGTGCCATTTGCAGAATCATGACCACGTCAAAATTAGGCACCAGAAATGTATTTTACAGGCCTACATTTATGGTGCCTACCTGTGACAAGAATCGTGTATACAGAGGTGCCTACCAGTTCCTACATCCATTTCCAGTGCAAATCATGCCTACTTTTGATGTAGAACACCCCTATGGATGGTGTTCTTTATAGGCACCTATAGCCACCTAAGTTTTTTAAACATTTTTAAACTTTCTCTAATATTTTTATTTATTTATTTAAAAATATTTAGAGCCCACATCATCTAAAATTCTAAGCAGGGTACAAAAAAATGAAAATAATTGGATACAAACAGATGACAAAAACATGATAATAAAATTAACCACAAATAAGGTATAGTTGCATCTGCAATTTACTGATCAATCTTTGCATCCTTCAAAAGCCTGTTGAAAGAAAAAAGATTTTAACCCCCAACGCCCCACCCCCCTTTTATCAAGCCTTGCTGCCAAGCAGCGCAAGCTAAATGCCGAGCCGCCCATTCTGTTCCTATGGGCGATTTGGCATTTAGCTCCCACTGCTCAAAGGCAGAGGGGGGGGAGGTTAATGACTTCTTGGATACTGCCAAATTTTTCCACAATTCTACAGTTTTGGTCCTGCAATATTTCTAAAAGTCAATATTACTGTAGCTACACACTAGGCTCTCAAGGTCACTTCATATGTCTCATGATTCCCTCCTTATGGTCTCTGCAGATAATATAATCAGTTCTCACAAACAATCACCAAGGATTTACTATCAGATACCAAAACATTCTCATTCATTTCCAGTGTACATAGACAAAGCAGCAAAAATATAGCCCTGTCTTTGACAAACTCCCTCCCCTTCTTCAAATCTCATAACACTGAAGCCATTTTCCAGCACACAAAGGTTTTGCACAGTACAAAAGAAAGGACAATTTCTACCCTCTCACAATCCAGCAGTTCCTGAACTCTATAAGGAGATAACCCCAGTTCTGGATTGACAGGTGTGTATGTGTGTGTGGGGAGGGGGTGGGGGGGATGGGGAGGGGTTGAATGAACTATCAGTTTGAGAAAGATCTTCAGCCTTCTACCTCAACTCTGAAAAGGAAGGCATTCATAGAATATTAGTTTGGACTTTCACTATTCCCTCAAAAGAAAGAATATGGCTTAAAGTGCACAATTCACACCTAAATTATTAAGCTTGGTGATCGGGTAAAGTGACCTGTCTATTGTCACACTAGCTGATTATTTTCCTTTGTTGAGTTGGCCCTTGAGACTAGACAACTTACTCTCAAAAGCTTGTTCACAGGAAACTGTGTGATGTAAATACACAAGGACAGTTGGCTGTATCTTATGTGTACATTTAGCCTAGTTAACATGTAGAAAAAAAAGCACGACGAACCTTCAAATCTAGGTTGACATCAAACTGAAATTTATTAAGAGACCCATGTTTTAACAGAACACCTGTGTCAGGAGTATTATGAACTAAATGTCCTAATAAAATAAAATATATATTAATTCAAAGAAATCTGTTAAAAAACAAACAGAGGGCCAAGTCACTCTCAACTGCCAAAACATACAGTATGTCCGTATTCCTTTAAATGAATATATTTTATAATATTATGGCTGCATTTAGGAGTAAATTCTATATATGTGGTCTATATAATTGGCATTTAGCATCATTCTATAAACCACCTCCTAAGTCAGGCACAGTTGATAGAATCACGAGTAGTGCCTGTCTACATAACTAACATTTAGGTCCACTCTCAATATGGCTATATCTAAACAGAATAGTAAAGCTAAATATCAAATATATCTCTGGTAGGCTTCACATTTACATCGACATTCTTCTCTTCATAGTGTATTTAGCAAACACTTCTTCATGTAACATTTCACATTATGGATTCATGTTGGAGCCCCGAATACAGTTTAAAGATGAGTACTGGTTACAATTTGCTATGATAGTATGTTTAAAAAGTTGATTTGAGACTAAGGAGCCTAAGGAACAAAATGGGGGAACTAGAAGTCATGGTCAAAGCAGAGGACATAGACATCATTGGGGTCTCTGAAACATGGTGGAATGAAGATAACAAATGAGATACAGTACTGCCGGGGTACAAGCTCTATTGCCAGGACAGGTCAGGACAGAAAGGAGGTGGAATAGCCCTTTACATACATAAAAGAAAGCATACACTCGACCAAAGTTGACACAGCAGAGACGACCAACAAACTGGAATCACTATGGATTAAAATACCTGGAAGGAAAGGGCCTGAGATAAAGATGGGCCTATACTATCGTCCACCTGGAGAAACCGAAGATGTCGATGAAGAAATTAAAGCCGAGATGAAGAAAGAATGCAAAAGCAGTAACACGGTTATTATGGGAGACTTCAACTATCCCAGGATAGACTAGAGTCTTGGAAGCTCAAAATGTGCTAGGGAGACAGGATTCCTGGAGACTACACAGGATTGCTTCAAGAAAGGAAACTACGAAGCGATGAGGAGAATGGTAAGGAAGAAACTTAGGAACACTTCCAAGAAATGGCAGACGGTAGAACAAGCCTGGTCTTTTTTCAAGGACATGGTGAGTGAGGCGCAAAACCTGTATTTCCCCAGATTCAGAAAGGGGTGCAAAAAGAGTCGAGCAAAAGACCCGGCCTGGATAACTAAAGAAGTGAAGGAAGCAATAGGCGATAAGAAGACTTCATTCTGGAAATGGAAAAAGGACAAAACTGAGGAGAACTGGAAAGACCACAGGAAGTATCAAAAAGAATGTCATCATGTGGTAAGAAAAGCCAAAAGAGAGTATGAAGAGAGACTAGCCAGGGAAGCACGAAATTTCAAACCGTTCTTCAAATATGTTAAAGGGAAGCAGCCGACTAGGGAGGAGGTGGGACCGCTGGACGACGGAGACAGGAAGGGAGTGGTGAAGGAGGAGAAAGAAGTGGTAGAAAGACTTCTTTTTGTCTGTATTTACAAAAGAGGACACATCCAACACACCGGAACCTGAGCAAATCTTCAAAGGAGACCAAGCAGAAAAATTAACATCCATGGAAGTAAGCCTTGAAGATGTACGCAGGCAGATAGAAAAATAAAAAACTGACAAATCCTCGGGTCTGGATGGAATTCACCCAAGGGTTCTGAAAGAACTAAAGGAGGAAATAGCGGAAATACTGCATGAAATTTACAATCTATCCCTGAAAACAGGAATGATCCCGGAGGATTGGAAGATAGCCAACGTTACGCCCATCTTTAAAAAGGATCAAGAGGGGACCCGGGAAACTACAGACTGTGAGTCTGACCTCGGTTCCGAGGAAGATGGCGGAAGCACTGATAAAAGACAACATCGATGAGCATTTTGAAAGAAATAAACTTCTGATAACCAGCCAACATGGATTCTGCAAGGGGAAATCGTGCCTAGTGAACTTATTGCACTTCTTCGAAGGAATTAACAAATGGATGGACAAAGGAGACCCCATAGACATCGTATATCTAGATTTCCAAAAAGCCTTTGACAAGGTACCCCATGAACGCCTACTTCGGAAACTGAAGAACCATGGGTTGGAAGGAGACGTACACAGAGGGATCAAAAATCGGTTGGCAGGTAGGAAACAGAAGGTAGGAGTGAAGGGCCACTACTCGGACTGGAGGAAGGTCACGAGTGGTGTTCCGCAGGAGTCGGTGCTCGGACCGCTGCTATTTAATATATTTATAAATGATCTAGAGACAGAGATGAAGTGCAAAATAATAAAATTCGCAGACGACACCAAACTATTTAGTGGTGCTCAGACTAAAGAGGACTACGAAGAATTGCAAAGGGACTTGAACAAACTAGAGGAATGGACGATGAGATGGCAGATGAAGTTTAACGTAGAGAAATGTAAAGTATTACATATAGGAAGCAGAAACCCGAGGTACAGCTATACGATGGGAGGGAAGTTATTGAATGAGAGTACCCAAGAAAGGGGGGTAATGGTGGACAAGTCAATGAAGCCAGCGGCACAGTGCGCAGCGGCCGCTATGAAAGCAAATAGAATGTTAGGTATAATCAAGAAGGGTATTACAACCAGAACAAAAGAAGTTATCTTGCCGTTGTATCAGGCGATGGTGCATCCGCATCTGGAGTACTGCATACAATATTGGTCGCTGTACCTTAAGAAAGATATGGTGATACTCGAGAGGGTGCAAAGGAGAGCAACATGTCTGATAAAAGGTATGGAAAAACTTTCATACGCTGAGAGATTAGAGAAACTCGGGCTCTTTTCCCTGGAAAAGAGGAGACTGAGAGGCGATATGATAGAGACCTACAAGATCATGAAGGGCATAGAGAAAGTGGAGAGGGACAGATTTTTCAAATTTTTGAAAAATACAAGAACGAGAGGGCATTCGGAAAAGTTGAAAGGGGACAGCTTCAAAACAAATGCTAGGAAGTTTTTCTTCACCCAACGTGTGGTGGACACCTGGAATGCGCTTCCAGAGGGCGTGATAGGACAGAGTACGGTATTGGGGTTCAAGAAGGGATTTGACAAGTTTCTGTTGGAAACAGGGATAGAGGGGTATAGATAGAGGATTACTGCACAGTTCTTGGACCTGTTGGGCCACCGCGTGAGTGGACTGCTGGGCAAGATGGACCTCAGGTCTGACCCAGCGGAGGCACTTTTTATGTTCTTATGGTCTTGAGACCGATGAGGATGCTGGTTACGTTTATCTCAAAACTGAAGTAAATAGAGTTTTGAGGTCTTTGTTAAATTTATATGAAAAAGAGTTTGCTAAATGCAGTATAGTGAGACCTCATTTAGAATATTGTTTGCAATTCTGGAGACCGCACCTTCAAAAAGATATAACAGGATAGAGTCGGTCCAGAGGAAGGCTACTAAAATGGTGCGTGGTCTTCATTAAAAGGTTTATGTGGACAGACTTAAAGATCTCAATCTGTATATTTTGGAGGAAAGGCGGGAGAGGGGAGATATGATAGAAATGTTTAAATACCTGTAATGTAAATGTACATGAGTCGAGTCTCTTTCATTTGAAAGGAAGCTCTGGAATGAGAGGGCATAGGATGAAGTTAACAGGTGATAGGCTCAGGAATAATCTAAGGAAATACTTTTTTACAGAAAGGGTGGTAGATGCGTGGAATAGTCTCCTGAAAGAGGTGGTTGAGACAGAGATTGTGTTTGAATTCAGGAAAGCCTGGGATAGGCATGTGGGATCTCTTACAGAGGAAGAGATAATGGTTACTGTGGATGGGCAGACTGAATGGGCCATTTGGCCTTTATCTGCCATCATGTTTCTATGTTTCTATGCCAGGGGTGGGCAAACTTTTTGACTCATGAGCCACAATGGGTTCTTAAATTTGACCTTGTTAAATCCCCCAGTACCTTTTTAAAACACACACCCCGCCCCTACCCCATTGTACCTTTTTAAATCCCCCTTATAGCCTGGTGGTCCAGTGTGTATCGGAAGGAGTGAGCTTTCTGCACTCCTGCCTGGCCCCACTCCGATCCCTGAATGGCTGCCGTCAGTTCTCGAGAGTCCCTAAGTTTTGCATAGATTGGGTGTATTCTATAATAGTGCGCCTAATTTTTAGGTGTACTCATAACCCGCTCATGCTTCTCCCCTAGCTATGCCCCCATTTGAGATCCACACACTAGAATGTACATGCACCACTTTATAGAATACACTTAGAAAATTGTGTGCATAAATTCTTATTACTGACAATAATTGCTTGATAATTGGTCATTATCTTTGCTGATTAGTTTGTTAAACAATTAAGTCGAAATCTGCAATGTGCACAGAAATGAGAAGTTAGTTTGTAAGACCCCTGATGCAGGAGTTCTGCCAAAACATTGACCGTGTCAGCTCTCTAAATAAATTTCACTTTGATGCCAACCTAGATTTAAGGCTCATCGTGCTTTTTTCTACAGATGGCTTGGCTTAGTTAATGTGAACATCTTATATACTTTGCCTAGTAATAATGGTAATTCCTTGCTAATGTATTTTGGATAACAGGCATTAAACAGACCAAAGGTTCACTTAATAATAGCTAAAGTAACAGGATGAGCTTTATCTTGGCTTTCTTTAAAAGGACTCTAAGGATGAGGGAATAGTGCTAGGATTGCTGATAGAAGAAACTGCTTCTGCTGGTGGATGAGCAGAACCTGTGAGTATTAATTTGATGTACACTAAATTAGTGTGTTTTATGTTTAAGAGCAAAAAGGAGAAGAAATTTGCTCCTTTCATGTAAATTGCCAGAGTTGCTGTCAATATTCATGTTAAGGTAACCAGTTGCCTATTACATGGCACCGTTCCCTCTGTCTGGAAGCAGGCCATTATTCGTCTGAAGCTCAAAGACAGCAAACTTCCAGACAAAGAATGCCAACTACCATCCACTGAACTTGCATTTTTTGGTCCTTAATGTAGAAAAGTCCAAACTAATGATCTTCCCCACTAAAGAGGGCCAATCAATCCAGGCTTCTCTTAAATTCAAGAACTCGCCCATTAAAATTGTCGACTCCTTAAAACTTCTAGGGGTCACATTCGATAGCAAATTCACCTATTATAAACACATTAGTACCATAGTTCAGCACTGTTTTTATCGACTAAGAATCAGATCACTCGCCAAATTGCTTGATCCTTCTTCCTTAAACACACTGATTCATTCACTACTTAGATGCCTCCAAATTGTGCAAAATACCGCAATAAAAATAATATTTAATGCTAAAAAATATGAACATGTTTCCCCCCTCTTATGTAATGCAAATTGGCTACCAGTTGAACACAGGATTAGTTATAAAATCCTTCTACTTATTTTCAAAACATGCATTAGTTCTGTATTAAGTTAAGAATGAATCTCATCAAAAATTTCCCTGCAATTCAATATATATTCTATTATAATAGATACCAAAAACATCTAAGTCAAAATTGTCATTTCAGCAATAGGCACTATCTCTAATGAATTTCCTAACACATCTCATCTGATTTCCAGAGCTGCTGCAGTTACTCTTTCACCTGCAGTTTCAGGAATGTCATTTTCTCCTCACATACTGATGGTTATCCAGAGAGGTGAAAGAGGCAGTGAGAGAGAAGAGAAACTCATTTAAAAAATGGAAAAGGGAAAAAACAACGGAGGCCTGGAACTGTCACAAAATTGACCAGAAAAAGTGTCACAGAGTGGTAAGAAACGCCAAAAAAGTCTATGAAGAAAAGATAGCACAAGAAACCAAAAACTTCAAGCCCTTTTTTAGATATATAAAAGGAAAGAAACCAGCAAGAGAGACAGTGGGGCCTCTAGACCACCAAGAAAAGAAGGGGTCAATCAAAGAGGACAAACAGATTGCCGATAGGTTAAATTCATTCTTTGCCTCGGTCTTCACAAATGAGGACATTTCATCAGTGCCAGACACAGGGAGGATATTAGCCGGAGGCATAGAGGACAACCTCGAAACAGTAAATGTGACGTTGGACATGATATACGTTCAGATTGACAAACTAAAAAAACGACAAATCCCCCGGACCAGACGGAATTCACCCGAGAGTATTAAAGGAACTTAAGGTGGAAATTGGTGAACTATTACAAACCGTAGCTAACATGTCAATTAGAACAGGGCAAATACCAGAAGACTGGAGGACAGCAAATGTCATCCCGATTTTCAAAAAAGGATCAAGAGGTGATCCAGGAAACTACCGACCTGTGAGCCTCACATCGGTTCCTGGGAAGATAATTGAAACACTTATTAAAGACAGCATTGTGCAACACTTGGAGGATCACAACCTAATAAGGGCTAGTCAACACGGCTTCAGGAAAGGGAAGTCTTGTTTGACAAATTTACTACAATTCTTTGAGAAAGTGAACAAACATATGGATACTGGAGATCCAGTAGACATAATTTACTTGGACTTCCAGAAAGCGTTTGACAAGGTCCCGCATGCAAGGCTAATGAAGAAATTACTAAGCCACAGAATAGGGGGAGAAGTGCATAGATGGATCGGTAAATGGTTAGAGAACAGAATGCAGAGGGTTAACATAAAAGGGAAATTCTCAGACTGGGTGAAAGTGACTAGTGGAGTGCCCCAGGGCTCGGTTCTTGGGCCTATTTTGTTCAATATTTTTATAAACGATCTTGAGGAGGAAACAACAAGTAATATAATAAGGTTCGCCAATGATACAAAATTATGTCGGGCAGTTGGCTCTCAAAGGGACTGCGAGGAGCTTCAGAAGGATCTGAGACAGCTGGAAACATGGGCGACAAAGTGGCAGATGAATTTTAACATTAATAAATGCAAGGTGATGCATCTAGGAAAAAAGAATAAAGAACACGAGTATAGAATGTTTGGGGTAACACTAGCAAAATGCGAACACGAAAGGGATTTGGGGGTACTGATTGACAGAACCCTGAAGCCATCGGCACAATGTGCGGCGGCAGCAAAGAGAGCAAACAGGATGTTGGGCATAATTAGGAACGGGATCACGAGTAGATCTGAAGAAGTCATAATGCCGCTTTATAGAGCAATGGTCAGACCACACTTGGAGTACTGTGTCCAACACTGGTCTCCTTATCTTAAGAAGGACATAACTCTGTTGGAGAAGGTGCAAAGGCGAGCCACGAAACTAGTCAAAGGAATGAAAAAGTTGAGCTATGAAGAACGCCTCAGGAAACTGGGACTGTTCACACTCGAGAGGAGAAGACTGAGAGGCGATTTGATAGAGACTTTTAAAATATTAAAAGGATTTGATGAAATAGACCAAGAAGCAGCATTACTAAGATTTTCAGATGTGACACGGACAAGAGGTCATAGCCTGAAACTGGGTGGCAGCAGGTTCAGGACGAATGCCAGGAAGTTCTGTTTCTCACAACGAGTGGTGGGTGCTTGGAATTCTCTTCCTGAGGGTGTTGTGGCGGAGACTACTCTTCGGGGTTTCAAGCACAAGTTGGATATACACCTTCTTGCAAATCATATTGAGGGATACGGTAATTTCAGGTTTTCATAATAGAGAACTAAATGGGCCGCCGCGTGAGCGGATCGCCGGACTTGATGGACCTCGGTCTGATCCGGTGAAGGCATTTCTTATGTTCTTATTTCATACTTGGTGTGGCTTTTTAAGTATATTCTATTATTGTTGTCTGTCATCTTCTTCAGTCTAAATAACTTTTTCACTGGCATTAAAGACAGAGATTTCCTAGACTGCCATACCGGGTCAAACAGATCCCGCCCCCAAACCTTTCCAATTTTTTCCTGCTCTGATTCATTCTTCTCTTAACTGTTTGTGAGCTCTTCTTCTGTTAAACAGGTTTTGCCTATATTATGCTTCAGGGTATGTACTACATCCTCCTTGAGCTCATGGAAAATCTTCCAGACTGATTATGGTTGGAATGGCAACTCTTGTCTCCACTGCGATTATGTCATGTTCTAAGTATCAAGTTTCCTAGATTGTATAAGGACAATAGAATTTTATTAGACACGTGGCAAATTTTAAAATTTATCAATAATTTAACACCTATTCCAATCCATAAATCCACGTTAGTCCCTCTGGCTGAACTCCAAGATTCAAATTGGCAGGTTTAAGGTCATCTGTAAACACTGGATGAAGGCAGGTATACGGTACATACTTTGGATGATATTATATCAGATGGTAAGCTGCTTGACTTTTCACGATTGCAACAAAAATTTGGTCTTAACAAATCACAAAATTATAGATGGTTGCAGTTGAAGCAGGCCATTAAGGAGGGGTTCCTTGAATGGAAAAATCTAACTAATCAGCATAGTTTGCCGGTCTTATGTTTTCAGGTAGACTTCCTGGGACACCAGGCCGCTCAGTGGTTTAAATTAATATCTGGATTTTTGAATAAGAAACCAAAGACTGGTCTGTGTGACATTTGGAGCATTGAGATAAAGCATCAAATTACTGCGTCTCAATGGCCACAAATTTGGGCTTGGAGGATAAGATGTACGGCATCGGCTTCTATGAGACAAACTTGGTTTTTTTTGTTACATAGAGCAGTTTGGACCCCAGTTCGTTTACAGAAATTAGATTGCTCTAAGTCTAATAGATGCTGGCACTGTCATCTCGAAGCTGGGACATTAGATCATTTACTATTCTATTGTCCATTGATACTTAGTTTTTGGAAATCCATTTGGGGTCAAGTGAATAATCTACTGGAAAATCCGGTGGCATTGTCATATGACACTGTGTTATTTGGTACTTCCATGAGAGCCAAGAGTCAAATCTCTTCTAATAATAATAAACTTTTGCTCATCATGACAGGGGGTTGCCATACAGCAAATTATGAAAAATTGGAAAAATTGGGATCGGCTGGTGGAATTTGTTATGCCAAATCTTTAAAATGGAACGGGTAATAGCAATACAGCAGGAGCATTTTAAGAAATTTAGGGATGTTTGAGAGCCATTAACAAAATATTGAACAGAATGAATATTATTTTCTCTCTTTGCTCATACACGTCCAGGGTGGGGAGGGGGGAAGGGAATATTTTATGATTTATTATACTTAAGTACAATTGTTGGATATAAGGGGGGAGGGATATTTGATGTGAGTTAAACTTTTATGGTATTTTAAGAGATGTTAAAGTATAAAATGATTGTATCTTATGTTACTCTTGTTGAAAGCTTTAAAAATGAATAAAGACTTAAAAAAAAGAAAAGAAAACCTATGGAATATAAATTATAATTAACATTAAAAAAAATGCATTAGTAATTAACCTGAATTTATCAATAGCCTCCTAATCCCCTAATGTCCAGCTAAAGCCCTTCGTTCTATGAATCAAAACCTCCTTGTAGTCCCATCATTAAAGCAGATTAACACATAAAGGTTGAACAATTTCGCAGTGACTGCACCATCTCTTTGGAATTTCATTCCCAATTACATCCACGAAGAAACATCTCTGCCCCATTTCAAAACAAAGCTGAAAACATTCCTGTTCCAAGATGCTTTTGAAACTTAACTGCCCTTATAAGGGCTAAATACTTATTGATATTTTTATGAAATCCTCTCCCTACTGTTAATCCTTTGACTGTTCTCTTTTCTCAAAAATATTGTACTTCTTCCCCTTTTTCCCTCTGTTTGTCTTTAGTCAGAATAATTTTTTTTCCCCCTGTTCGTTTATTGTCAAATTTTACATCAGTTTTATCATTGTAATGCTATTTTATTGTGCACCACTCAGAAATCTGATTGAGCAGTATAAAAATTTTTTAATAAACTTGAAACTTGTAATGTGAGAGGGAAGATTTCTTGGTCAGCACTTTGCAAAGAGAAGTGCAACTGGGAGGAGGGAGCCTCAGCCAGCCAGAGGAGGTAAACACCCATGGGAGGGAGGCATGAATTTGGGATACAGAACGAAGGGAAAGACGATGAGGGGCGCATTGGGACATGGAAGGGAGGAGGAGGGTCGCATTGAGACACAGAAGGAAGGGAGGGAGCACAAACTTCGGACAAATGATGAAAGGAAGGAAGAAAAGAGGGAGGGAGCATGAACTTTGGATACAGAATGGAAGGAGGGAGGGAAGCATGAGCTTGGGACATAGGATGGAACAATGAAGGGAGTGAGGGAAAGAGATGCTGAGGTGGGAAGGGAATAGGAAAAATTGTTGGGCATGGGTCTGAGTGAGGGGGAAAGAGATGGTGCATATGGGGAAATGAAGAAAGCGGTGAACTGTAGAGAGAGAAAGAAAGATTGGACATGGTGGTGGGAGAGATGTGAGGTACAGATGCATGGGATACAGAGAGATGAGGGAGAAATGCTGGATATGGTGATGGAGAGGGAATAGTGGGATGGATGAAGAACCAAAGTAAGTGTAAACTTCCTATCTTTTCTTTCTATTTAAACTACAGTACTTTATTTTGAGGACTATTTCTTTAATGTTTAATGTTCTTATGTTTAATGTTTTTATAGACTGTACTGTATAGGATCTGAGTTACATACAAATTCAACTTAAGAACGGTTTAAAAAACGAAACTTGTTCTGAATCCTGGGACTGCCTGTACATGGAATATATCAAGTCTGGTCTTCCAGGCAGTGGCGTACCTAGGGTATGTGGCACCCGGGGCCCATCATTTTTTGACACCCCCCCCCTATGTAAAAAAATATTTTTGTAATGACCATGAAACAGAATAAATGGTCAGAATAGAAACAGGCAGTGAAAATTTTCTTATATTCCAAACATAACATAACATAAATTATGTCTGAATTGTCATGACATCAGAAGTACATATGGAGTAGTTGCAGGTGATGCTTGGGACAGTTCTGATTGTGTTAGTTCGGTTTTATGTGTTTTTTGAATAGAAGGGTTTTTATTTCTTTTTGAAGGTTTTGCAGTCTGTGGTCGATGTCAATTGGTTGTAGAGTTGGGGGTCGAGTGTTGCAGCTCGAATGGTTAGGAGGTTGTCGAACAGTTTTTTTCTTTTGACGTTTTTGGTTGGAGGGTGTGTGAATGGTGCGTGAGTTCTCCTATGTCTGTTTGAAGTGGATTGAATTATTTAGCTGAAGAAATTAGTTACCCCCTCATCCCACACACATTAATTCTCTTCCATTTTTGTTCCCATTATAAAAAACACTGATAAGTTCTCAGAAAAAAAATACATTAAAATAAGAAGTGAAAACAAAGGCCCCTACAGATGAGAACATAACATAAGAATAGCCTAACTGGGTCAGACCAATGGTCCATCATGCCCAGTAGCCCATTCTCATGGTAGCCAATCCAGGACACTAATACCTGGTCAAAACCCAAAGAGTAGCAACATTCCATGCTACCGATCCAGGGCAAGCAGACACTTCCCCCATGTCTTAATAACAGATTATGGACTTTTCCTCCAGGAATTTGTCCAAATCTTTCTTAAAACCAGCTACACTATCTGCTTTTACCATAACTTCTGGCCACTTCATTTTTAAGTTTAGATCTTTCCTTTCAAACAGAGACCTTGCTAGATGTCAAATACAGCACAAGGTAACTTCACATGGACTTAGCTGTGCAGGAAATGTGAATCTCCTCATACACCCACCATATAGTGCAAAAATGTGCAAAGGTCTGTTTTTTTCTTTCGATCACTACATAGCCTAATGCCACACAAGCAGCGCTGTTACAAACATATTCTGTAGGTCAATGCTAAGGATAACAAAGTTTCCTTCCTTGGACCAGAAGGAGATAAACCACTAGAAGAGATCCCAAAACAACACCCAAAGACCCACTCAGTGTGTGAACCAGTTGAGTAGAGTGGACTAACTGGGGGGTGGAAATGGGCCCGGAGTTTGCTCAGCAGAATTTCCCAGACCACCTCTTCCTCTCAACACATTGACACGC
The DNA here is from genome assembly GCF_902459505.1 of Geotrypetes seraphini. Classification (NCBI taxonomy): domain Eukaryota; kingdom Metazoa; phylum Chordata; class Amphibia; order Gymnophiona; family Dermophiidae; genus Geotrypetes; species Geotrypetes seraphini. The sequence continues at coordinate 138,521,858 of NC_047089.1, forward strand.
TGCCACCATCACCACTAGGAACACCTCACTGGGTAGGCCAGCTATGCTATAAACTTTATAAAACACATTATTATATTTTCTTATAAAGCACATATTTTAACTGAACTCTCTGACATCCTCAGCCTTTCCATTCACAAAAATAGAAGGAAGAAAAGTTCCCATTTCCTGCTGTCTCATGTCCCCGGCCTATACAATATTTTTTTTCTGCAGACCCTTCAAAAGTCTGACCAAATCCTCGTTTCACTTGCATTATAAAGTACTGAGGATGCCATCTCTCCCCAATCCCAGGTCCTAAAGTCTAAGACAGTAGTGCAAACTAATGCTGCCAGATTCAGGAAAAAAATTTTTGATTTGATTCAGCCCTATTGAATTGGTTTTTCAATTCGATTTTCCTGCCCAGTTGGGTGATTTTTTTCAAAACTCCTGGTGGGTTTTATAGCTTTTTCACCCCCTTTGGCTTCTCCTAACCACACTGGCGCTGTGGTGTAAATAAAATAAAGAAACAAAAAGGACTTTTCCTCTCTCTGTTAAATCCTAGCTCACGTTTGCAGTTCAACACCAGCTCTGGCAGGATACACATTTCAAATCTGACATATTATAATCACAAAACAGAAAATAAAATTAATTTTTCTACCTTTTGTTGTCTGGTTATATTTCAAATCTTGTTGGTCCAAGGCTCTGGTTTTCTTCTGATAACTTGCTTGCCAGGGTCTCCTTCTTTCTGCATGCTAACCATCCATCTGCCAACTCTGTCCTCCCTTTCCATTTCCCTTCCCTTCCCAGGAAGTCTGGTATCTTTCCTTTTTTTTCATCTCCCTCCACAGATCCACCTTTTCTTAAATACCCTTTCATCCGGCATCTCTTCCTTCTTCCCCACCACCCCAGAGTCCACCATCTCTCCCTTTCTTTTCCTAATTACCCTCCTTTCCAGTATCTCTATCCCTCCTCCACACCATCCCTTGTGTCCAATTTCTCTCCCTTTCTGTTCCTTCCCTCCCTAAATCCCATGGTCCATCATCTCTCTCCCTCTCCTCTATTTTCAGACCCATTATTTCTTCCCCCCCCCAAAGTTTGGCATATGCACGTCTCTTTAAACACCCCCTTACCTCCGTGTACTTCTAAATCATGGTCCCCCCCCAAAGGCCTGTCCCCCCTTAAAGGTCTGCCTGTCCCCCCTTGAAGGCCTGCACCCCCCTTGAAGGCCTGTCCCATCCCCTTGTAGGCCTGTCCCCCCCCCCTTGAAGGCCTGCCTGCCTGTCCCCCCCTTGAAGGTCTGCACCCCCCGAAGGCCTGCACCCCCCCGAAGGCCTGTCCCACCCCCTTGTAGCTTCTCCCCCCCCTTGTAGGCCTGTCCCCCCTTGAAGGCCTGCCTGCCTTTCCCCCCCTTGAAGGCCTGTCCCCCCTTGAAGGCCTGCACCCCCCCCCCGAAGGCCTGCACTCCCTTGAAGGTCTGCACCCCCCCGAAGGCCTGTCCCCCCCTTGAAGGCCTGTCCCACCTCCTTGTAGACCTGTCCCCCCCTTGTAGGCCTGTCCCCCCTTGAAGGCCTGCCTGCCTTTTCCCCCCTTGAAGGCCTGTCTCCCCCTTGAAGGCCTGCACCCCCCCTTGACGGCCTGCACTCCCTTGAAGGTCTGCACCCCCCCGAAGGCCTGTCCCCACTTGAAGGCCTGTCCCACCCCCTTGTAGGCCTGTCCCCCCCTTGTAGGCATGTCCCCCCCTTGAAGGCCTGCCTGCCTTTCCCCCCTTGAAGGCCTGTCTGCACCCCCCCCGAAGGCCTGTCCCCCCTTGAAGGCCTGCCTGCCTGCCTGTCACCCCCTCCCCCTTGAAAGCCTGCCTGCCTTCCCGCCTGCCCCACCCTGAAGGCCTGATGCCCCGACCCACCCCGAAGGACCGCTCGCCCCCCTGGCCTCCCCGCACCACCTATGAAGCAGCCGCAGCAGGATCGTGAAGTCAGCGTCAGCGATCCCTGTGTTGCTTCCTGCGCCACGGTCCCGCCCCTCCTCTGATGTCAGAGGAGGGGCGGGATCGCGGCGCAGGAAGCAGCACCTAAGCAGCGCAGGGATCGCTGACGCTGACTTCGCGATCCTGCTGCGGGCTGCTTCACAGGTGGTGCAGGAAGGTCAGTGGGGCGAGCGGTCCTTCGGGGGTGGAGGGGGACTGAACGGCAAGGCCGGGAGCACCCCCTTAGGGCTGGCACCCGGGGCGCACCGCCCCCCCCCCCTTGGTACGCCACTGCTTCCAGGATGGTACTTTTGAATATCTTCCACGCAAGGTGTGAATTTTTTAGCTTACGAATCTGCTCCTCTAAGTTTCTTTTTTACCATACTCCTCATGTTATCATAACCTCATTTTTTAAAGTTAAATGCTTTTGTAGTAGATGTCTTACAAACAACAAAAGGAATTCCAACATGTTATGATCACTGTTATCAAGCAGTTCCAGCACCATTACCTCCCACATCAATTTATGCCCTCCACTAAGAACTAGGACTAGAATTGCTTCACCTCTAGTTGGTTCCTGAACCAGCTGCTCCATAAAGCAGTCCTTGATTTGATCAAGGAATCTTACCTCCCTAACATGCCCTGATGTTACATTTACCTAGTCAATATCGGAACAATTGAAATCACCCATTATTATTGTATTACCCAATTTGTTAGCTTCCCTAATTTCTGATAACATTTCCACATCTGTCTGTTCATCCTGGCCAGGCAGATGATAGTACACTCCTATCACTATCTTTGTCCCCTTTACGCATGGAATTTCTACCCATATAGATTCCAAGATATGTTTTGGTTCTTGAAGAATTTTTGGTCTATTTGATTCAAGACCCTCCTTAACATGTAATGCTATGCGTCCACCAATTCGATTCACCCTATTACTGCAATATCATTTGTACCCTAGTATCGCAGCATCCCATTGGTTATCTTCCTTGTACCAGGCCTAGGAGATGCCTATTATCTCTGTCTTTTCATTTAGTATAATATTGTCTAACCCCCTCTTTTATGAAACTGCGATAGTAGTTTCTAGAGCAGGGAGCTGCGCTGAATGGCCTGTGCTGCTCCCAATGCTCATAGGAACTCAATGAGCATCGGGAGCAGCGCGGGCCATTCAGCATGGCTCCCTGCATTAGAAACTACTATCACAGTTTCGTAAAAGGAGGCCTAACTCTCCCAACTTGTTTCTTAGGCTTCTGGCATTTGCATACAGACATTTCAAACACCGATTGTCATTCCTATTTACAACTTGCTCAGCAGTTGACATAGATGATTTGCAATCTTTAAAATCTGTCTGGTCTACTTTGGTCTCTATTGCAACCTCACTGCTTCCAAGTAATGGATTTATCTTCGGCTATACTCTTTCTAAATTTGTTGTCACAGCTGAGCCAAGCAAAGTGTCACGGTATCTAATTAAAGAAATACTTATTTTGGGCTCTTTTTCAATCACCACACTCATAAAGATATGGAATACAAATACCCAACTATTGATTGACTTAAATATTGATGGGTTTTTAATCTTTATCATTGCTGGTTGTTCCCTTATCTCTAGCATAAAAATCCCTCCCTTTGCTGGTCATAAATTAAGAAAGCGCAGCGTGGTTTTTAGCAGCGGCTGCAACAGTAACAGCTTGTATGCTCATAGGAATTCTATGAGCGTCTGAGCTGTTACCACCACAGCTGGCACTAAAAAACATGCTAAGCTTTTGTAAAAGGGGCCTAAGTCAATAAACTCCTTTTAAATAAAACTTTTGTCTTTTCATGTACCCATTTTCTCAGGGAGGAGCTATTGCAAATGATATCATCTATGGAGTCTGCTGCTATGTCCCTTTGCAATGCAGGCTATTAGCCTTACTGCTCTTTTTCTTTTTAAAGGTCTTCAGAGCACTTTTTATCACATTGACTAAGGCCGGCTCTTCGCCATTGGTGGCCAAAGCAGAGCTCTCAGTTTCTGAAGATGAAGTTTCCAGGGAAGGCATATTATGCTGGTCGATCTAGTGATGAAGATCCTGCACAAGTTCATCCATCTGGTCATGCTAAAATGCTTCCTTCATGTTTTGGGATTGTTGTATGTACAGGGGGGCAGCCACAGTAGTTCGGGTTTTTCTGTTGGCATTCTACTTAGGTGCTGACATTCAGCCCCCACTTTTTGATTGAGATAGCATGGTTCTATGGCAGTACTAGTGAAGAGCAACAGATAATCATTACTGGGAATACTATAATTGCAATGTTCAAACCATTCAGTTCAAAGTATTCAAAAGTTCATCATTGCTCATATTGTCTATGCCACTTCCAAATATCTCCTTGCTCTTTAGCTGATCAATCTCCATATAGTACAAGTTATCACACTGATGTTTATGTTTGAAACAAAGATGAACCAAGAGTGTCCTCAATCTAATGGTTGGAATATCGCAGTTGAATGGAATGCATTTTATTACGCTATTTTTGTTTTTATATGCTAATGCTTGTTAGAGGTGAAGGGATCATGCTTGACTCTGATATGTGGAGTAATGCCTTGGCATCCTATTTATAACCAGCTGCCATCTTGTGCTTCAGAAAGTTAGTCTGCACCTGAAGCAGCCAACAGCAAAACAAGTGGCCTTTATTGGGATTATATTTTGCTGTATCTGCAGATTTTTGTTTCTTTTAGATGCCTACTTCTTGGGATGCTAATTGTTGGAACGCCAGCAAGTTTAAATGTGGTTGAAGAGACACTGGACTTAGCTTCCAATCAGTGATTTGTCAATTCATCCATAATCTTAAGTCCTTGGGGGTTTTTTTGTTTAGCTCTTTTGTGATTTGATTATACCCTATATTCAGCAATTTTTGGACTTTGGACTTCAATTAGTGACTTGTTGTTTAACCAACTTTGATGGAGGTTTTTTACTTTGGAGAGTCTTTTGGCCAGGGAGTTTTTTCTAGAATGCACTTACCTCTCTCCCCCCACCCCCTCTTATTAAACCACAAAAGCAGTTTTTAGCACAGACCGGTGCGCTGAATGCTCTGCGCTGCTCCTGATGCTCATGAGCGTTGGAAGCAGCACAGAGCATTCAGTGCACCAGCTGGTGCTAAAAACTGCTTTCGTGGTTTTGTAAAAAGGGGGGTTAAAAATTAGTTTGACACTAATTGTGGGATTTATTAAAACCAATGGTAAGTATTGGATCCCTTTAAAGATTTTTAAATACACTTATATTCAAGTATCTGGGGCTCTGAGGTTTTTACCCTTTAGCTATTCTGATAATAGATTAGGAACAGAAATTTTATTTATTTATTAAAAAAAATTTTTTATACCGTTTGCAAAAACTATTAGGCTTATAAAATGCCACAACTTGCTGAAAGCACCATGGTATTTGATGGTAAAAAGTCTGATAGACCACAGAAACAACGTTATGTTGCATCCGAAACTGGTAACCAATGCAATTGCTTCAAAATTGGCTTAATATGTGCCATCCTGTTAACTTCTGTCACTAACCTAGCTGTGGCATTTTGTACCAATTTTAATGCTCTCCCTCTTGTTTTTGAAATTCCAAGATAGAGAACATTAGAGGGCGTTACAATAGTCTAACCTGGACAGAACCATCCCCTGCACAACAGTCCAAAAACCAGAAGGCAAGATCAACGATTTCAAACGTTGAAGCATATGAAGTTGGTTAAAACATGTCTTAACAGTCTTAACTATTTGCAGCTTCATAGTCAGGCCTGAATCCAAAACCACCCCCAGAAGAGCCATTTCTGTCCTCACACCCAAAACACTTAAGGAATCAGGCCACAGTTCTTCCCCACTCTTTCCAACAAACATTACCTGTTTTCCCCACATTTAAACATAAACCATGCTTTCTCATCCAGTCTTTTATCTTTAACATGTAATGATTTAGGGACTGTTGCAGATCCATCCTCTGCTTATGTACTGGGAAGAAGAATAACATGTCATCGGCTTATTGTTGGTATGGAACCTGCTATTGTTCAAATACTTTTCCCAATGATGCTACATGCTGAATAAAGTGCTGCAGTATCAGTCACTTGGCAAACATTTTTGGGTAATATGTGGTTTGGAGGTTGCCACCTTCTATTTGTTCTGCTCTGATTATTATTGAAATCACCCATTATTATAGAGTTTCCTAATTTGCCAGCTTTCCTAATTAGGAAATGAATTGAGTTTGCATCTGCCTATTTGGTTCATCATATATTGCAGGCTGATTCATCTGACTATCTCATTCTGTCTTTTGCTCAGTTGCTTTTGTCTTCTAGGATAAGTAGTACATTTTTACTGTGATACCCTTCATTTAAGGGTATGCAAGTTAAGTATCAGTTTAATTCTCTGCTTACTTATGTTGCTACTTCTATTTGGAAGAATTTACCTTGGTAGATTAGGACAGAACTTACCCCCTTTTCACAGAGCCTCGTAAGTGTTTTTAGCACTGGCTACAGAGGTAAAAGTTCCGATGATTATATTTTTCATCATTTTGGGCTTTTGCTGTTCGGGATCTTACAGATTTTGCAGAAAGTTTGTATGTTTGTTTTTTTGGGACCCTAAATGGGTCAATGCCTACCTGTGCCTAGGAGTTCTTAGGTGCTGCTGGGTGTGATTCTATAGATCAGTGGTTCACAAACTTTCCTGCCGGCAGCACACTAAATCCAGTGCCCTACCCAGAAGGCATGCAGAAGTGCATGGACATCGACGTGATGATGTCATGTTCATGCATGACATCATCGCATCGACGTCGGCTCGTGCGTGGAGGCCCATCTGGCCCTGACCCACCTCGGTGGAGGGATCTGGGAGGTGCAGGGAGAGGAGGAGAGATGCCGGCCAGGAGGAGAGTCACTTGCGCCGACTTCCTACAGGATGTGCCTCTCGCCGCAAGAGGTACATCCTGTAGGCAGTCAGCCAGTGTGGATGATTCTTCTCCTCACCAATATGTTATGGCACACCTGAAATCTCAGGAGGCACACAGTTTGCGATACACTGCTATAGACGATTTATAAAATCAGGGCCTAAGTGTTCCTGTGTTAATTCCTCAGCTGCTTACATCTAGCAGCGCTATAGAAATAATAATGTAACCAAGGCTATAAATAAAATTTTTTAAAAAGGTATTCCTGTAGGTTAAAGAATTTTGAGCTGTATGTGTCACTTTTAGAATTCTGGACAGCACAGCTTTCTCCAGGAAGTGTGCAGTGTTCGGGAGTTCTAAAACTGCCAAGGTGGGCAGTTGGGTTGGTTTTGTTGGCAGAGACAGGTGTAGGTTAATTGATGTCTCAGTAGAATTTGTTTGTAAAGATAAATTTTCATTTTAATAATTGATTTGGTTTAGGAAATTGGTATTGGAGCTGAGGTTAGCTCAAATATGGTGATTTGGCATTTTTGTTAGTGGAGTAAATTTATATGTAGTAAAATAAATTTTATTGGAGATATCAGCAAAGTTTTATTATGAAGAATTTATCTTATGCTGATTTAAGTGAGTTTCAGTGATTTTGAAGTCTGTATACTTAAAACCAAACTTGTTTTAAACCCTTAAGCTGAAAATTCCAAATAGAATTGAATACTTATGCTGGCAGGGCTGCGTACTGCTTTTGGATATTTATAGATCCAGTAAAGAAATTTTATTAAATTTTAATTAATCCTTGGTTTTAAAAAAAGTGGGTGGGATTAGTTTTAGGGAAATTTCAATTATTCTTTGATTTATTTAGGTAGCTAGTGGCCACAGTGTTTATTGGGGGGGGGGGGGGTTGTCACCATATAGGGATGTGGGGTTTTGCTTCCTTTGTTTTTTTAGCTAGGGAGTAGGCATTGTGGAAGAAGCTGTTCTGGGCCAGAAAAGGAAGAAAGGTACCCAACAGATCCCAACGGAGAAATAAAAGGACTGGATATGCATCTGTTTTGCTGTGGAAGAAATCCTGTCCGGTGCTATACTCACAGAGAGATCCCAGGAAAGAGACTTGGGAGTACTTATAGACAAGTCAAGGAAACCATCCACCCAATGCTAGGAATGATTAAGAAGGGGATCACAAACAGATCTGAAAAAGTTATCATGCCATTATACCGGGCCATTGTATGCCCCCACCTGGAATACTGAATCCAACACTGGTCGCCGTACATGAAAAAGGACATAGTACTACTTCAAAGGGTCCAGAGAAGAACAACAAAAATGGTTAAGTGACTGGGGGAGTTGCCATACAACGGAAGGCTAGATAATCTGGGCCTCTTCTCTCTTGTAAAGAGAAGACTGAGAGGGGACATGATCGAAACATTCAAGATATTAAAGAGAATTGACTTAGTAGAGAGAGATTATTTACCCTCTCCAAGGTGAAGAGAACACGAGGGCACTCGCTAAAGTTAGTAGGAAAAAGATTCCGTACAAACGTAAGGAAGTTCTTCTTCACCCAGAGAGTGGTACAAATCTGGAATGCTCTTCCAGAGGCTATTATAGGGGAAGCACCCTTCAGAGATTCAAGACAAGATTGAATAAATTCCTACTTGAACAGAATATACGCAAGTAAGGCTAGACTCAAATAGGGCAATGGTCTTTGACCTAAAGGCCGCCGCGTGAGCGGACTGCTGGGCACAATGGACCACTAGTCTGACCCAGCAGCGGCAAATCATATGTTCTTATGTTCTAAATCAGTGAGGAAAATTTGGGGATAAATATTGATAACAAATAAACAACTATCTTGGGACAAATATTGATAACAAATAAACTGTTCTTTTAATATTTATTTTATTTCACCTGTGTTTGTCTATTTGGGTGAAGTTTATTTTAAAATGTAAATGTTACTTCCTTAAAGAAAACATAATTGAACCTTTGACCAAAACAACTACATTGTTGAGAATTATATTTTGAGGATGTAGCAGGTTACAAAAAGTAATGGTATAGAAATAGTAGTACTAGTTAATAGTGCACAAGCTGCAATAGAAAGTGGGAAAGTATTCCTGCATACTAACTGCTTAGCACATTAATAGTGCATGAGCCCCTGCCGCCTACAAAATGGGTGGCAGTAAGTGCATACGCACTCATTTTATTTAATGGACATGCTCTAATTTTTCAAAGCTGGAAGTAATCCATGAAATAAACCTGTGTAGATACTGTTCAGTTGTTATATTCACAGGCTGTAGCCTACTATAATCAAATGTTAACGCCAAAATTAAATAATGTGATGTGAAGTGAAGTGCTCAGCCCATCTACCTAAGTGCTTATAAGTTCAAAGCATAGGTTGCCACAGGGACCATCACAGCACTCCCACGATCCCAATGTGTAAGCACTTGGGTTGATGGGCTGAGCACTTCACATCATATTATTTAATTTTGGTGTTAAAATTTGATTATAGTAGGCTGGGAACTGATAATGTCTCTCCGGCACATGGAATCTCCTGTGATCTGGAAATATGGGAATGTGCAGGTAGGCTTCCGTCAAGTCTAGGGAAGCTAGAAATTCTTCCAGAGCTACTGCTGCAATAACTGACTGCATGGTTTCCATGCGAAAGTTTGGAACTTTCAGGGCCTTGATGGGTCTCCAATCTTCTGAGCCTTTCTTGGGCACTATGAAGTATATGGAGTATCTGCCCAAGCATGATACTTTGGGCAGTACTGGCTCTAAGGCCTGTATTTTTACAAGTCTCTGTACCATTGCTAAGATATTGCATGACTTTTCTGGACACCCCACCTGAAGGTCCACAAACCAGTCTGTTAAGGCAGTGTTTCTCAACACGCAGTACATGCACCTCTGGGGGTATGCAGGCCGCTTGTTGGGGGTATCCTCCCTGCCCGCCTGCCCGCCTGCTGCTGAAGCCACTGCAGGGGATCCCTCCCTGCCTCCCTGCCTGCCTATCTGCCCACCCACTACACCACCCTCATCTCTGAAGCCGACCCTGTTACTTCGTTGGAGCTGGACTGGCTCCCTTCTCCCTAGCAGCACTCCGTGCAGGGGCGCAGGCAGTGACTCACACCATGGCCAGCGTTAGGGGTTAGCAAACAGAGCAGCTTCCCTGGGCCCCACAGCTCAAGGGGGCCCTGCGGTCTGGACATCTGTTCCCCTTGTTGCCGCATCTCCACACCCCCCCCCCCCCCATCCCCTTACCTTCACAGTCGCCTTTCCGAATCACAGTTTCCTTTTTCAGTGGGGCCTCAGTGCAGCTGCCGTTTTCATAACTTGCAGGCAGCTGCCCGACCTGAAGCTTTCCCTCTGATGCAATCCACCCAGGCAGAAACAGGAAGTTGCTTCAGAGGGGAAGATTCGGGCCGGGCAGCTGCTCACAACTTATGAAAATGGCAGCTGTGCTGAGGCCCAACTGAAAAAGGAAACTGTGATTTGGAAAGGTGGCCTCGAAGGTGAGGGAAAGGGGTGGGGGAATGTGCCATCAAGGGGAAGAGGTTGAGTGGCATCCACTATTCAGGCAAACTGGGAAAATCCCTTCTCTTCAAAATCACAGGTCTTTGGAACGACCTCACCACCCCGCTGCGGAACCTGAGCTCCCTTCAGTTATTCCGCAAACAACTGAAAACCTGGCTTTTCAGCAAATTGTAGCTCTATCCTTCCCCCCTTTCTCTCCCCCCTTCTACACATAAGTTCATGTAATCCTTTTTCTTCTTCTCTACCCACTATTTTAAGTTCTTGTAAACCATGTCGAGCTCCATTCTCATGGAGATGATGCGGTATATAAACTTAAGGTTTAGATTAGATTAGATTGAGCTTTATTATGTTCCATCAGGTGCATGTGGGAAAGCAGCAGCAGTGGTGAGGGGGCAGGCTACTCAATAGAATTGGGGTGGAGGGAGAAAGAGAGGCAGGATACTCGATGGAATTGGGGTGAAGGAAGAGAGAGAGGGGCAGGATACTCGATGGAATTGAGGTGGAAGGAGAGGGGGCAGAGGGTGGAAGTGGAGAGAGAAGAGAGCAGACATTGGATGTCAGTGGGGAGGGGAGAGCAGATGCTGAATGGAAGTGGAGAAAGAGGGCATTTACTGGATGGCAGGATTGGATAAAGAAAAAAGGCAACAGGCTGGATGGGGGTGAGGGGGAAGAGGATAGGGCTAGTGAAATACTGGAGGAGGTGAAGGAAAGGGGTGGCAAGCTGTAGGTATACACAGTGAAAAGAGGGAAATTGAGGACTGGATAGTAAGAAAGAGTTTAATCTAGACAGAGGCAGAAAATAAATTGAGAAGGAAGACCAGGGAAGAAAAGGAAAGGAAAGAGAGACAGGGGGGGTCGGAGACAGAGATACCAGATCTGAGGGGAGGAAATGAGAAGAGAGAGACACTAAAAACCACAGGTGGGGGAGGAGATAGAGATGCCAGACCATGGGAGGCACAGAGAGAAGAAGATGGATGCCAGACCAGTGGGAGGGGGAGGGAGGAAAAGAGACAGAGGTTCCATGGGGGGGGGGAGCAAAGGAAAGAAGTTGAATGCCAGACCAATGTTGTGGGGGATGGGAGGGGGAGGCAGACAGTTTCTGGAAGGGGCATAGAAAGAGAGCAGATGCCATACAGAAGGGGAAGAGAGAGGGCAGATAGTGGATGAAAGAAAGAGAATGAAGAGATGAGGAAAGCAGAAACTAAACAACAAAAGGTAGAAAAAAAATTTCTATTTATGTATTTTTTTGCTTTAGGATAAAGTACTAGTGTAGCTGTGTTGATAAATGTTTATAAACAGAAACGGAAATAAGGTTTATGTTTATTTAAGATTTGATATCCCGCTCCTGCATTTTATTGACCTAACGGGTTTACAAAGTATCAAACTAAAATGAAATTAGGTACAGTAAAACCTTGGATTGCAAGTAACTTGGTTTGCAAGTGTTTTGCAAGACAAGCAAAACATTTTATTAAATTTTAACTTGATATACAAGCAAAGTCTTGCAATACGAGTACATACAGTATACATGCGTCACATCACCACAACTGAGCCGATGGTTCTTCTCTCTCTGACGCTGCAGGAGCATAGTGACTGTTCTAAACAAGCGAAGTCTTGCAATACAAGCACGTATAGCATTTTGTATTAAAGTTTTGGGGTTGTGGAACGAATTGTCTGAGTTTCCATTATTTCCTATGGGGAAATTCACTTTGATATACGAGTGCTTTGGATTACGAGCATGCTTCTGGAACAAATTATGCTCGCAAACCAAGGTTTGACTGTACTTGAGAAAAACTACCCTATCTGTCCTGAAGGCTCACAATCTAGCTAAAGTGCCTGATAAACTAAAAATATGTAATAACAACATATAATACATTTCCAAGATCAAAAATCAAAGAAATAGAAATAATGAAAAAAGATACAAAATAAAAGTATCTGAAGCAGCAGTCATATTTTAGTGCAGGTCTTAATACAACTCCCGGCACAGCACTCTTCACAGATCCGCCACTAGCAGAGCTTGAGAGCATCAAAGAAATTAAAATTTCTAAAACATATCCACTAAAACTGTTATAATAATAATAATTATTTATTTTTTTGTATACCGCCATACCCAGGGAGTTCTAGGCGGTTCACAACAAATAGATGAATTACATACAGTGCGATTGAAAAAAGAAGAACATAGCAAGGCAATCGAAAGGTCAAGACTAGTTTACATTGACAATTTAGGTGAGGGAGGGCTAATACAGAGCATATACAGTATGAACTGAAGAGAGTACAATTGGATTTATGAGAAGGGGGAACAAAGCACATTAGATGAGAGGGGGGAGCAACAATCTTGGAAGGGTGGGGAAAAAGTAAAGGAAGAGGTGGGAAGCATTGAGGAGGGGGAGGGGAGGGTTAAGGATTTGATCTGTTGCAAAGAAGAGATTTTGATCTGTTTTCTAATGTGGAGAAGGGGAACGTTAAGGCGGAAGTGGGGAGCATTAAGGATTTGGTCCATTGAAAAGTAGAGTTTTGAGCTTTTTTCTAAAGTGGAGGTATGAAGAGGCGTCAAGTATAATTTGGGCGAGCCATGAATTTAGTTTGGCCGCTTGAAAAGAGAAGGTTCGTTCGAGGAATCTTTTAAGATGACACGATTTCAGTGAGGGAAAAGCGAACATAGTTATTCTGCGGGAGCTCTTATTATTATAGTTTAGGTTGAAGTGAGGGTAAAGATAGTCTGGTGACATACCAGATACGGTTTTGTAGCAGATGCAAGAGAACTTAAATAGGACTCTGGATTCGAATGGCAGCCAGTGCAACTTGTGGTAGAAAGGGGATATGTGTTCCCATTTCTTCAGGCCAAAGATAAGGCGGATGGCGGTATTTTGGACCAATCTCAGCTTCTTGATGATTTTCTTGAAGGCGCCCAGATAAATGATGTTACAGTAGTCCAGGACACTGAGAATAGAAGCTTGGACCAGCAGACGAAAGGAGGTGTCGTCAAAGTATTTTTTAATGGTGCGGAGTTTCCAGAGCATCGAGATACTTTTCTTAAACACTAGGTCAGTGTGTTTCTCCAGTGTGAAATGCTTGTCTAAGGTGACTCCTAGTATTTTTAAGGATTGCTCAATACAGTAGTCTAGACCATTGACATGTAGCGCAGTTTCCTTGATTTTGTCATTTGGGGTTACTAAGAAGAATTTAGTTTTTTCTGGGTTTAGCTGTAGTCTAAACGCTGTCATCCAGAGTTCGATCTGATTTAGGGTGAAAGATAGTGAGTTTAGAAGCTCTGAGGTAAGGTAAGAGAGCGGAATGATTATGGTGATGTCGTCTGCGTAGATGAAGAATTTGAGCTTTAAATTCTGCAGGAGGTTTCCTAGGGAGGCAAGGTAGATGTTAAATAGGGTGGGGGACAAGGGGGAGCCTTGTGGGACCTCACAAGGGTTGTCCCAGCTGTAAGAGGTAGTGTCGTCCTTGAACACCTTGTAGGTTCTTGTTGTCAAGAATTCGTGGAACCAATTGAGAACATGACCTGAGATTCCAATAGATGTTAGACAGTCTAGTAGAGTGGCATGGTCAATCAAGTCAAATGCGCTACTCAGATCAAGTTGCAATATTAGAGCGCTTGAGCCTTGGCTGAATAGTTGATGAAGGTAATCAAGCAGAGAAGCTAAATCTATCCAAATCAACATGAATCAGTACAAATTAATACAAATTAATACTATCTCCGACTGGGAGATAGTGACTAGTGGTGTACCCCAGGGCTCAGTACTTGGACCGATCCTTTTTAATATTTATATCAATGACTTGGAAAACGGAACATCCAGTGAGATCATCAAGTTTGCAGATGACACAAAACTCTGCCGGGCAATCAGATCGCAGGAGGATAGTGAGGAACTCCAGAGCGATTTGTGTCGGTTAGAAAAATGGGCGGAGAAATGGCAGATGAAGTTCAACGTGGAGAAATGCAAGGTAATGCATTTAGGCAGTAAGAATAAGGAATACGAGTACAGAATGTCAGGTGCAAGTCTGGGAAAAAGTGTACAAGAAAGAGATCTGGGTGTACTGATAGATAGGACCCTGAAGCCGTCAGCACAATGCGCGGCAGCGGCAAAGAAGGCAAATAGAATGTTGGGCATGATAAAGAAAGGAATCTCGAGTAGATCGGAGAAAGTTATAATGCCGCTTTATAGGGCAATGGTCAGACCCCACTTGGAATACTGCGTCCAACATTGGTCTCCCTACCTAAAGAAGGATATAAAACTGCTGGAGAGGGTGCAGAGACGAGCAACCAAACTAGTGAAGGGTATGGAGAAACTGGTATATGAGGATCGATTTAAAACACTGGGATTGTTCTCCCTTGAGAAAGGGAGACTGCGTGGGGATATGATCGAGACCTTCAAAATACTGAAAGGAATCGACAAAATAGAGCAGAGAAGATTATTTACATTGTCCAATTTGACACGGACAAGAGGACATGAAATGAAGCTAAGGGGGGACAAGTTCAGGACTAATGTCAGAAAGTTCTGCTTCACACAGAGAGTGGTTGGCATCTGGAATACTCTCCCAGGGGAGATTATTGCAGAATCGACAGTCCTAGGCTTCAAAAGCAAACTAGATGCATATCTCCTTGAGAGAGGCATATAAAGTATGGTTGGCTATAAAATAAACCAGGTGTATACCTGGCAGGGCCTCCGCGTGTGCGGATCGCCGGACTTGATGGACCGAAGGTCTGATCCGGAGATGGCGCTTCTTATGTTCTTATGTTCTAAATTAAGGCAGATTGCAGTCCCCACTCCATTATTCAATTCGGGGGAAAGCCATTTGAAAAAAAATGTGCTTTTAGATGTCTCTTAAAATTTTGAAATAATTCTTCCTTCCTTAACTCTACTGGTACATTGTTCCATAATATTGGAACTAAGTAGAAAAATGCACCATTTCTGCTTGAGGCAAGGTGAGCCTTTGAGATATGGGGAACAACTACTTTATTGTCATTTAAAGATCTCAACGAGTGACTAGGTATGTAAAATAACACTAGATTAGAGAGATATAATGGTTGTAACTCAAATAATCCCCTATGTGTCAGTATCAGGATTTTAAATTTAATTCTAAATTCCATTGGTAACCAATGGAATTTCAAATATAAAGGAGTTACATGATCATAGATGAGTGCGACCTAACAGCCAAATTGCCGCATTTTGTACTGTTTGTAAACGTTTCAGTTGCCCAACTGTTATTCCCGCATATACCAAGTTGCCATAATCCAACTTAGATAGAATAAAAGCATGGATTAAAGTATGTATCAATTTCTCATCCAGGAAATCTCGAATAGCTCTAAGTTGTCTTAATGCCCCAAATCCTTTTGCAACTGTAGATAACACCTGCTTCTCAAAATTCAAATGACAGTCAATTATAATTCCCAAATACGTAAAACTATATACTATCTCTATATGCTGACGGTGTAGTGAGAAATCTAGTTCTGGTGTTACCTTGTCCCTGGAAATACAACATGCTACTGTTTTTGACAAATTCAATACTAGTCCATGTTCCCCCAATCATTCTTCTATGCTATCCAAACCATCCAAAAGAGAGCTCAGATCCAATGTTGCAGGGGATAAATCATATACCAACAAAATATCATCTGCATAGATATATGTACTGATTCCTAATTCCTGAATTCGTCTTGCAAGAGGACTCAAAAATATA
The DNA here is from genome assembly GCF_902459505.1 of Geotrypetes seraphini. Taxonomy (NCBI): domain Eukaryota; kingdom Metazoa; phylum Chordata; class Amphibia; order Gymnophiona; family Dermophiidae; genus Geotrypetes; species Geotrypetes seraphini. The sequence goes on from NC_047089.1 coordinate 138,537,875, forward strand.
TTAAACAGAATAAGTGAAAGGGATGAGCCTGTATTGTGGTACCCCACAGTCTATCACTGGATGTTGACCCATCTGTAAGTACTCCCGGAGAAAGGCTGCAAACCAATCCCAAACTACTCCTATTAAACCTATCTCAAGGAGCAATCTCAATAGAAGTTCATGGTCAACTAGATCAAATGCTGAGCTCAGATTTAAAGATATTACTATAGCGAAGTTTCCGTGATCCAAGATAGAGTGAACTTCACTAAGGAAACCTGCTAAAACTGTCTCAGTACTGTGTATAGTTCAAAATCATAAGAATTGCCGCTGCTGGGTCAGACCAGTGGTCCATCATGCCCAGCAGTCCGCTCCCGCGGTGGCCCCTAGGTCAAAGAGCAGTGCCCTAACTGAGACCAGCAGGAACTTGTCTAACTTTGTCTTGAATCTTGCCCGTCTTGGATTTAGAACCTTTGTTGACTCGATATAAGAGACCAATTGCTCTAAAACTATCTGCTCTGTCAGTTTTGCTAAAAAGCAAAGATTTGAAACTGGCCTATAACTAGCTGGATTAAATATATCTAGATCTTTGTTCTTCAAAATACGGTAGGTTTAATAACTGCCTTTTGCCAGCATACTGGGACCTCACCCTTATTTAAACTGTTATGTATCATATTTAAAGCCAAAGCCCATGTCTAGAGCACGATAGCCACTGTGACCGGATGGCATCTAACTCACAAAAAGTAACATGCATTTTACTCAAAAGTTTCTCTAGTTTTGTCAACGTAGGCAGTTGAAAAGTTGACCAGTTTGATTTTCCTAGTTTTATACTATCCTCTTTTGATTCATTCCTATCTAACTCAACATTATTTAAGTTCCATTTTTTCCCCTTGACCGTAAAAGTAAAATTTTTGAGAGAAAAAAGTCAGCTAATGCCTCTGGCATTATTCTAGATCTATTATTAGACTTCTACTTTTTAAAAGCTGATACTATAGAAAATAGTTGTTTAGTTGGAATTCTTGCATCTTTTTTTGCTTTCTTTATCTCCCTATTAAAAATGCTTTGGATATTCTTACACCGACCTAAAGCTGAACTAGTTCTTCTCTTTTTCCAAATTCTTTCTGCCCTTCTTAACTGTTTCCAGTAACCACAATCCCTTATGAAACCATTTATTTTGAGTCTTTGGTTTTCTCTCTCTCAGTGGTGCTAGTTCATCTAATACTTCCTGTAAAACCTTATTCCAAATATCTACCTGATCCTCTAATATAGCTTTCAGAAAATCTGAGGGAAACTTAAGGAAAAAAGGGGATATCTCATTTAATTGAATAGAATGTAATGACCTACAATATCATATCTTTGTTGACCCACTATTCTTATCAACTTGATTACCCAACATTATATTCCAACTGACTACATAATGATCACTCCACGAAAGAGGTTCAGTCTATATCCTCACCAAATTATCATTACCAATATTATCAGAAGTTAACACTAAGGACTCCTTTTACAAAGCCGCGTTAGCGGTTTAACGCATGTAATATCACGTGCTAATTTTACGGCTGCGCTAGCCGCTACTGCCTCCTCTTGAGCAGGCGGTAGTTTTTCGGCTAGCGCAGAGGTTAGCGCACACTAAAAATATGCATGCGATAAAGCCACTAATGCAGCTTCGTAAAAGGAGCCCTAAATCTAATGTATGACCCTTTTGATGAGTTGCCACATTAACACATTGTTTCAATTTTAAATCGGCTAATAAAGATAAGAACAATGTAGTTCTATATTCATTTATCATGTCAATCTGAACATTAAAGTCTCCTACTATTAATAACCTAGAATATCAAACCATTAAATCTGCTATAGTCTGATATATATTATTCCAAGTTATCACTGGTAATCCTGGGGGGCAGTAAAACACAGCCAAATAGGTTGGGCACTTCCTCCCAATCTGAACCAATAATAGTTCCTTATATAGGAAAGACACTGATTTAAGTTCAAACAACTGTAAAGATCTTAAATGAGAAAAAAGTTCAAAGTCTGAAGGAAGTGCCTGAAATAAATAGGCTTCTCCCTCAGTTTATAACCATGTCTCTGTAAGGCAGTGGTTCTTAACCTGGGTTCGACCGAACCCCAGGGGTTCGGTGAGTCAGTCTCGCGGGTTCGGCAGAGGTCAAAACACACCTCCGACTCATATAGCGCTTCGGTCACGTTCAATCATCTATCAGTTATTCAGTGATTTTGATCAAGACTGATCGTGTACTCGGTTTCTTGATCTATCAATCTGTAACTAACGCCTTATATACATCAATCAATTCCTGATCAAAATTTGTGATTGAACGTGACCAAAGCGCTTCTGATTCGTGATGATACGCCCCGCTTGTCCATAATTGGCTGCAGGTGATCACGCAACATCGCTTGGCCTATCTGTGCTGCAGGGGATTTGATGCGCACAGTAGTCAAATTGTAACTGTTGTGATGGTACGTCGTGTGATACCTATCTTAATATTTTAATCCATTACTAACTATGTCGAGCAAAATACGAAAGTGGTCGGACGAATATGTACAATATGGATTCACATGTATAACGGAACGTGATGGGAGTCAGCGTCCTAATTGCATGATTTGCAATGCCAAGTTGAGTAATTCTAGTCTAACTCCGGCAAAACTAAGGGAACACTTCCTTAAGCTGCATGGAGATGGAAAATACAAGAACACAATGCTCGCTGAATTCAAGGTGAAAAGAGCAAGATTCGATGAAAAAGCTACTCTGCCTGTTCTCGGCTTTGTACCCATCAACAAACTGATCCTCACAGCATCGTACGAAGTTGCTCCTGATTGCAAAGCAGGGCAAACCACACACCATTGGTGAAACACTCATAAAACCAGCTGTGTTGAAGATGGCGAATATCATGCTGGGAAAAGCGGCTGAAGTTCAGTTATCTGAAATTCCTCTTTCAAATGACATCATCAGCAACAGAATAGAGGACATGAGCAAAGTCATCTTGGCTCAAGTAGTTGCAGATCTGATGTCAAGCCCGGCAAAATTCAGCCTTCAACTCAACGAGACCACAATCTAAGACGTTTCCAATCTAAGCAAGCTTGCAGTATTCGTGCGCTATGTGAAAGACGACGTGATAAAGGAAGATTTTTTATTTTGTAAGCCTCTTACAACAACAACTAAGGCAACTGATGTGAAGAAACTTGTGGATGACTTCTTCAAAGACAACAATCTTTCGTGGGATATGGTTTCTGCAGTTCGTTCGGACGGAGCTCCAGCCATGCTCGGAAGAAAGTCCGGTTTTGGTGCGCTAGTGAATGCCGATGCACCACACATCATTGTTACGCATTGCATTCTGCACAGGCATGCGTTGGCAACAAAAACCTTGCCTCCAAAACTGGCAGAAGTTTTAAAAATTGTTGTGGAATGCGTGAACTATGTGCGAAATAATGCTCTGAAAAACCGCATCTTCAAGGAGCTGTGTAAAGAAATGGGATCTGAATTCGAGGTACTTCTGTACCATTCTAACGTTCGGTGGTTATCCCGGGGACAGGTGCTGAATCGTGATTTTGCCATGCGTGTGGAATTAGCTCTGTTTTTGCAAGAGCAGCAAATGTCATGCAGATTGCTTCAAAAATTCTGAGTTCATTCTCATTTTAGCATACATGGCTGATATCTTTGCAGCTCTCAATCATCTCAATAAGCAGATGCAGGGTGGTGGAGTCAACATCATCGAAGCGGAAGAAAACCTGAAAGCTTTTCTAAAAAAGCTACCATTATGGAAACGACGAACAGAAAACGATAACTTCGCAAACTTTCCCCTGCTAGACAACTGTGTAAATAAGATCAAAGATGTATCTGGAATCGGAGACATTTCTGTACCCGCGGAACTGAAGCAAACTATTGCCACGCTCTTAGATGAACTTGCAAAGTCTCTCGACGGATACTTCCCTACAAGAGAGTCATATCCAGCATGTTCACGTTTAGTTTTGAGACAACAGATGTCAATGATGAATACCTCGATGAAATCATTGAAATTCAGCAGAGCCAGGTTCAACAGCAACTCTTCAGAACAACAACGCTCTCAACGTTTTGGTGTCAACAATTGGTAACGTACCCTGTTATTGCTAAGAAAGCTCTGGAAATTTTCATACCGTTTGTTACAACATATCTTTGCGAGCAATCCTTTTCGAGGATGCTGGACATAAAAACGAAGAAAAGGAACAGACTTTGTTGCGAAAATGACATGAGAGTGGCACTTGCCAAGGTAAAGCCGCGCATTTCTGAACTGGTCTCTGAGAGGCAACAGCAGAAGTCACACTGATTTGCAGTAAATTTCATTATTATGTTATTATTATTCGAAATATAGGAGAACTTTTTTGTTTTCAAAATTGATATTATTTTTTCCCTCACTGTATACCTATGTTTTGAATTTGTAAAAATCATATTTTATTTTTCCAAAAAAAGAAGGGTTCGGTGAACACGCATATGAAACTGGTGGGGTTCAGTACCTCCAACAAGGTTAAGAACCACTGCTGTAAGGCATACAATCTCCACATCCTTATTCTCTACTAACTCCAGAATAGCAGCCGTTTTAGGGCTAGATTCACTAACCTGACTCTCCGTGGCCTATCCATGGCTGATCCGTGCAGGTCCGACCAATTCAAGAAACAAAAAATTAAAATTAGTGCGATCGGAGGAACGACCCTCCTCTGACTGCATGGATCGCTAGTGTGCGATCCTGACGCATGCATAGACCATGTACACGATCGGTTTGCTTAGTGCAGTGATTCCCAACCCTGTCCTGGAGGAACACCAGGCCAATCGGGTTTTCAGGCTAGCCCTAATGAATATGCATGAGAGAGATTTGCATATGATGGAAGTGATAGGCATGCAAATTTGCTTCATGCATATTCATTAGGGCTAGCCTGAAAACCCAATTGGCCTGGTGTTCCTCCAGGACAGGGTTGGGAACCACTGGCTTAGTGAATCTAGCCCTTAGTCTGTACTGACCTACCGTTTACTATAATACAAATTTTACCTTCCTATCTGTTGCCTTTCTAATCCTTTGGCCATTGAGCTTTCGATTAACATTTATTGAGATTACACCCTGCTTCCGGCTAATTTTTACATCCACCTTACATCCTCCCCGGCCTATTCCCTATTATTATTTGTATTGAACACATCACACCAACAGCACCCAATAATCAAATAAGATTGTTCAATGAATTACACATATCTTTTTCTTTTTTCCTATAACAATGATCAAAATCTGAAGTCAATCCCCCATTGCTCACCCTAAGGAGCATTACCTCCTATTAAATGCTCCCAATCAGAGGCTTACGTTAAGCGGCCACGTGACCACTTTTGAAATTCGCAGCTGTGTTGAACCAACTGATAGAATCCTCAAGAAGAGCAGCAGTTAGGAAAGATGAAAGAAAACACAGTTCCCTCAGAACCTGGTATGCTTTTTCTCCTTTTATTGGACTAATTTTAATGCAATTTTGACTAGCTCTCAGAGACCAAATCCCCCTTGTTCAGGTCAGGACAGGATACTGTAACAGCAGTATACTTTACTCACCTGAGGAAAGAGATTTTGACCTCTGAAAGCTAATTGAAAAATGTATTACATCAAATAAAATGGTATTATCTTATTTTCCATTTTTTGTTTTATTTTTATTTGTGAATTTGTAGTGTGATTTGTTTTTTCTCTGTTCTCAAATAAACATCTGCTGTCTTTATATTTTGTAAAATATTAGGGGATATGCATCACTGTTTTTGTGGTGTTGCCTTGTATGCAGAGTCTGGGTTCTTAGTGGTTCAGTTTAACCTTTGTCTATATATTTCTATTTTTAGTTGTGATTACTTATTCTATATTGGGCGAGGGTGTTTCTGTGTTCTGGGTGTACGAAAGACATGTTTTTTTTGTTATCATTGATTGTGCAGGTTTGATCTGTTCTAATCTGTCTTGGGTTTTACATTGGGTGTATTGATGTTCTAGTGTTCGCTGCAGTATGTAAGATTCTGCCTTGTCCTAGATACACTCATATGCGACTTGTGGATTATTACCAAAAATCATGTTCTTTATAGAGAGGAGGGGATGTTAAAAAATGATCGTCCCTGGGTGTCATATGTGCTAGGTATGCAACTGGTGGAATATGGTAGCTTTGGGATATGTGCATCACAGATTTTTGTAGTATTTCCAATGGTTACCACACAACTGATGGGAGAGTGAGGATGGGCAGTGCCCTGAACCCAAAGTGGGTGGGCACTAAATTTTCTTCCTACCATGCCTCTTTCCCCAAATGTAAAATATAAATACAGGCAGTCCTTGGGTTAAGAATGAGTTACATTTTTAAAACTGTTCTTAAGTCGAATTTGTATGTAACTCAGAACTTGTAGATTTTAAATTTCTTGCTGCTTACCTCTGCTCCCAGCTGACCAAAGGGCCAATTATCCCTACCGGTGTTCCTTCTAAGGTACAGCATGTACAACCACACACAGTTCCTAATGTGGCCATGCATCATTCCCAAATCTGCTAAAGTGTAAGAGTCTATGCCACTGGAAATCCTGCTCAGTGAAATCAAATGAAGCCGCAATCACGTTCTTAGTACGAGTCATAAAAGTCAGGCATCTATAACTCGGGGACTGCCTGTATCTAAGTTGGTGGGTTTCCCAAAGCCCTGCCAGCTGAAAATGTTCCTCCAGTTCAGCAGCCAGAACTCTTCAAGCTCTGCAGCTGGTGGCAGCTCAGAGACACTGCTGCTAGCTACAGAGCTTGGGAGATTTCTGGCTACCAGACTGGAGAAGGTGTTCTTCAACTGGCAGGGTTTGGGATCTCCACCATCCAGAGCAAGGGAGGTGGCTAAATTTTGGTGGACCTGGGTCTTGTGTGTTCAGTACAGAAAGAAAGTGCATATCTGATTTTATTTCTCCAGTATTGCAATACTTGCTGAGTTTAATTTCTTGGGGTTCCCAGTTCAATTTCTATTTGTGGTCTCTTGTTCTATATTTGGTAAAGGTCAATCTGTGTTTTGTGAGTGAAGAAGTCATTTATAGTTGTTTTATGTGTGGTATTAATGGTAGGTAGGGATATCAGGGGGAGGGTGCAGAAAGGAGAAGGGATCAGGGGGCCCTCCTTAATTTCTGCTCTGGGCTCCAGCATGTCTAAAACCGGCCCTGACTCACACGCTTCGTAGCTGACCTAGAACCTTCTCTCCGGCATCAGAATTGACGTCAGAGGGAAGGCTTGTGGGCTAGCCATGTACAGCATGTTAATCGCTGCACACACTGTCTCTGCACAGAGTTCTACTAGGGGAGAATGGAGCAAGTCCAGCTCCAACAAAATAAAAGGGTCGGCTTCGGTGGTGGGGATGGTGTGGCAGGAGGGCAGACAGGCAGGCAGGGAGGGATCTCTGGCAGCAGCTTTAGCAGGGATTCCCGGCAGCGCCTGCAGCTTCTGTGGATAGGTTGGCTTCATGGGAGGGAGGTATGGGCGGGTGGGACAGGCAGTGATTCCCAGCGTGCAACTTAATTTTGGAACAAAGCTGGGAGGCAGGGAGTGGAAGGGGCACAAACTCGACACAGAAGGAAAGGAAGGGCATGAGCATGGGACACAGATGGGAGGGAATAGAAAGGGAGAATTGATGGGCATGAGTGTGTGAGTGAGAGATGGTGCACATAGAGAAAGGAACAAAGGAAATTTGGGCAGAGAGAGAGAGAGGAGTGAGATAGAGATGCATGGGAAATAGAAGGATGAGAGGGAGAAATGTTAGATATGGTGGTGGAGAGGGCAGATTGAAGGGGATGCAAGGGGGGAATGCTGGAAATAGTGATGGAGGGAGAAATGTGGCATTGTGCTGGAGAGGGGTGATAGAAGGAGAAATGGGCATGGGGCTGGTGGGCAATGATGAAAAATGCTGCACATGAGATGAGAGAGGAGAAATGTTGGATGTGGCAGTAGAGGGGGTGGGAGAGATGCCTGGATCACTCAAGACATATGGACAGTGAGAGAGAGAAAGGGAGACATATTGCCAATAGGGTGGAGGAGAGAGGAAGAAAAGTTGGACTCGTGGAGGGACAGAGAGAGAGATGTTGGTTGAGGAAGGGAATGGGGTCCGGAGGAGAGGAGGCAGAAAGAAGGAAATATTGGATGCACAGTCAGAAGGAAGTGCAACCAGAGACTCATGAAATCACCAAACAACAAAGGTAGGAAAAATGATTTTATTTTCAATTTAGTGATCAAAATGTGTCAGTTTTGAGATTTTATATCTGTTGTCTATATTTTGCACTATATTTGTCTATTTTTCTATAGTTGTTATTGATTGCATATTTTAAAGTCATTTGCCTTGACCTCTTTGAAAAAAAACCCTGAATATAAATTATAATTAACATTTTCTCTGCGTACAGTGTGCTTTGTGTTTTTTTTAAAATTTTGTGGTTACCATTATGTATTAATAAGATAATATTGTGTGTTTATGAAAAATGGATGGAAGAAATTGCATTACAATTAGTAGTTATTATGGGGGTGGGTCAGGGGCAGAGCTTGGGCGGGGGTACTCGGTTGGTATTTGTTAGGCTTAGGGGGTACATGGCTTGAAGAAGTTGAGAAACACTGTGTTAAGGGATGGGCAAATTCTAGCTTGTACCCTCCCTGAATGGTCTCCAGCACCCAGCAGTCTGAAGAGATCTGTACTCAGACCTCTGCATACTCCGAGAGCCTTCCTCCTATCCTCAGGAGGATGACTTCAGCTCTGGCATCATTGCGATTTCTTGGATGTTGATGTGGGATGAGAACTGGAGGCTTGGGTTCACCTAAATCTTGTAAATCTCTGTCTTAACCCCTGATAGGATCTTTGAGATGTGGCTTCTTCTGAGTACTGTTGAAAGTGCCTGGAATTACAAAAATTAGACTATCCAGAACCTCTAGAGTTTCTTGGTCTGCTATCAGGTAGAGATTTTGGCAGGCAATCTGCCATGTTGGCCAACAGATCCTTCAGACCCTTTCTGAACAACATCTGTCCTTTGAAAGGTAGTATCCTGAGAATAGCCTTGGAGATGGAATCTCCCACCAATTGCCTGATCCAGAGCATTCTGTGGGTTGAAACTGAATAAGCCACAGCATTGCTCATGACTCTGATGATATCGTAGAGAACAATTCAATATAATCCACCCCTGCTAGCATCATAAAAATTGCCATACTGTGACAGACCGAAAGTCCATCAAGCCTAGTATCCTGTTTCTAACAGTGGCCAACCCAGGTCCTAATTACCTAGCTAGATCTCAAGTAGTAACTTGGAAACTTGGTAAAATAGATTTTATGCTACTTATCATAGGAATAAGCAGTGGATTTCCTCAAGCCATCTCAATAATGGCCAATGGACTTCTCTTTTAGGAAAGTATCCAAACATTTTTAAACCCTGGTAAGCTAACTGATTTTACCACATTCTCTGGCAATGAATTCCAGGGTTTAATTACATGTTGTTTGATTAAATATTTTCTCCAGTTTGCCCTCTGACAGGGTGAGCCCACGCATCATGGTATGATAAGCGCGTGCCACAAAAGAGACTGCTGCAGCTGATTTGATCCCTAAGGCCAAAACTTCAAACTGCCTTTTTAGGACCACATCTACTCTGCAATCCTGCATATCCTTTAATACTATGCTTCCCTCACTTGCCAAGCACGTGCGCTTGGTTACCTGAGCTACCAAAGAATCTACTTAGTCTGATTGAATATCTGTTGCCACTCCTGTGCAATAGGATACAGCCTAGTCATTGTTTTGGCTACCTTTAAAGAGGCCTCAGGAACATCACAGTGCTCCGTGACTAAAATACTCATATCAGGATGTCACAGAAAAGACATGGGCTGCGCTCTCACTCTGTTGAAGGTAAAACACTAAGTGGAAGGGGCTTGCTGGGAGTCTAACTGTAACTCCCACAGGGATTCAGTAATGAGCTCTAATAGCACCAAAGGCTTGAACAGCCGGCATACTTTGGGATCTTCCCCTTGGTTAAGGGCCCTCACTGCTTCCTGCAAACTTGTTCCAGACTACCCAATTAATCCTACAACCAAAATCCTTGGCATCACCCTGGACCGAAGCCTGACGTTTGTAGATCACACCAATGCTCAAGCCAAAAAATGTAAGGCTTAAGAGGGTGGGTGGGGGCTTAAAATAGCCCAAAAAATGAAAATATATTTTTTTTATTTAAAACCGCGAATAAACGAATCTGTAAATACGGAATTCACGAATACGGAGGGGGAAGTGTAGACTTAGTAGACAGAGACAGGTTGTTCACCCTCTCCAAGGTAGAGAGAACGAGAGGGCACTCTCTAAAGCTAAAAGGGGATAGATTCCATACAAACGTAAGGAAGTTCTTCACCCAGATAGTGGTGGAAAACTGGAACGCTCTTCCGGAGGATGTTATAGGGGGAAACGCCCTACAGGGTTTCAAGATAAAGTTAGACAAGTTCCCGCTGAACCATAACGTACGCAGATAAGGCTAGTCTCAGTTAGGGCACTGGTCTTTGACCTAAAGGCTGCCGCGTGAAAGGACTGCTGGGCATGATGGACCACTGGTCTGACCCAGCAGCGGAAATTCTTATGTTTTTATCCCGGTTATCCAAATAAGCTAACAGCCTGTGCTCAAGCCCCTGCGATTCAGTAGGCAAGCTAAGCTACTAGGGTTACGGACCCTGAGCTCCACAAGTTTTCTGCAGGCTAGCCAAAAAGGTCCCCAAGGACCCCAGAGCAGATCAGAAAGACACCTTGCGGCTCACGTGCAAAAGGAAAAACTGAAGGAGGCAGCAGAGCCCTCGGGTGAAGGAGGAGTGGAAAACCTGGAATGGATTCCTTCTGCACAGCTCGTGAGCTTGGGGAGAATATCCTGCTGTCCAGACTGACACACCTATTGCACTAGAAAAAAAAATATAATCATATCAAAAGATATGGATAAAAGGAACACACAAATTAACAAAACTTAGGGTTACCAGATTTTCCAAATGGGAAATCCGGACCCCTAGGCCCCCAGGCCTGCTCAGTTCCACCCATCCCTGACCCGTTACGTCCCAGTCCCGCCCCCAATCCCATCTTGCCCTCTGTTGCCTGCTTTTGAAAGGCAGGAGGGCATCTGCACATGTGCGGATGCCCTCCTGCCAGACGGCGATTTTTTGGAAGCTTTTCAAAACCCAAAGTGCTGGGTTTTGAAAAGCCGACCAGACCCCCGGACATGTTCTCAAAAGGACATCTGATAACCCTAGCAAAACACTTCAATGAATGTGAAAGTATTTTACAAATAATTTACTTAAGACTGTGGTTTTCACCAGTTTATTCATACATGTCACTATCACATGTCACTTTCTTACAGTGTTTTTTAATTCATTTATCTGTAAATACTGTCATATTTATTTATTTAAATATGTGTTTTGTGTAACTCAACCACATTTTAGTCCACCTATCAAATTGTAATAATGTATTTTTTCACTGTTTTTATTCAGATTATCATGTCATTCTCCCACTATATCTTTTAAGTAAATTATTTGTCAGCACGTTCATATTCATTGATGTGTTTTGTTCATTTTTGTGTTCCTTTTATCCATATCTTTTTATATCATATCTGTCAACTGATTTGATTATGTATATGTTTTTTATGTAGACTCCTGACACAGGCAGACACGCCAAAACACAGACTATGTTGGGTCCTTCAATAAAATGATTTTTGATTGCTCGGAATTTGAAGGCCCCTTGTGCATCTTTTTTTGTGTTTCCTGATAATATTGACATCAAAATAAAATTTAAACAATGATACAAGGGCATGGGATCCTTGCTAGTGGGTAAAGTGAGATTGAAGGCAGAGATCTAGTAGGATTTGTGCTATTGCAATAGAAAGGAGAAATATACAGTTACAGTTGGTTTATTTGATATACTGCATTTTTTTTTTTAACAAATGTAGTGAAATCAAAGCAGTTAACAAAATTAGAAACAGTGGGTTAGATGGACTTTGCTTTCATCTGCTCTCACATTCTTCATGCTCTCATTTGCACTATAGATGCCATCTGAAAGCTCAATGAACGGATAACAAGATGGCTAAAATCAACACCCAGCAATCTCACAACGCTTTGAACAGGCTTTCTATCAGGACCACAGAGGAAGACATTGAACAAGCTGAAAATGGAGCCAGCAGGTAACATTCCCCTGATCATGAAAAAGAAATGCATTTTTAGATTAAAGTAGAAGTTTCAAACAATTATCAGACTAGAAAAAGAAGCTTAGTCCGATATAAAAGATATAGGAGCTAATTTTTTTTTTTTTTTAAGTTCCAGTAATTTTTATTGGTTTTATAAACAATAGAGTTACAGAAAAGTAAGATAAGCTTCCGAAAACTACGGAAGAAATCGAAAGAGAAGGACACCAGCAAATATATCACATTGCATAACAATGGAGAGTGGGTTACAAAAAATAATCAATAATACGATACAACAGGTATACAGGAATACATCAGCTATCAATAATGAGCGTGAATATAAAAGAGATAAGAAATATGAAATGATGTGTGACGTGTGTACAATGTCAGAAATAAACATGTCTGATTATAGTCATACGAAATCAATCATATAGTTATCAAATCGGTAAATACGGCAACCAAATTAGTGCTCATAATAAACATATTGAAGATCACTATGAGTAAGACAAAAAGATCAAGTAAGTGTACAGTCAAAGGTCCATACCACAAAAGTCTAGCATAATCGACCAAGTTTTAGTATAGGAAAGCGAAGCGTTACAATGATCCGCCATGTGGCGTTCGTATTTATTATGAAGACATACAGAATTCCACCATTGGTTGAAGTCAATTTTTGTAAAGTCTTTCCAATTTTGTAATATTATTTGAAAAGCAAGAAATAACAAAAGGGTTAGAAGGCGGTCATGATACATATAGAGAGGTGTGGAAAGAGCTAGGGATCCCTAAATTATGATATCAAAAGATAAGGGGTCATTAAGAGCAAAAATTTTGGTAATCATCTGCCAGATAGATGTCCAGAAGATTTGCAAATGGGGGCAATCATATAGCATATGATGTAAGGATCCTTCAAAGGATTTGCAGGTCCAGCATAGATTGTCCGAGGATCTCATGACTTTAGCTGTTTTGGTGGGAGTCTTTTATATCCATGATTGGAGTTCTCTACTCCCACCCAACGACTCGGATCATTATCAATGGAAATCTTTCTAAACCCTTCTTTCCATCCCGTGGTACGAGACAGGGATGTCCTCTTTCCCCATTACTTTTTAATCTTGCCCTAGAACCACTCTTAGCTGCCTTTAGATTTGATTCTAGGATTGAAGGGTTTCAATCAGGTCCCTTCTCAGTAAAACTTTCGGCCTATGCCGACGATATTCTTCTATATGTCACGCCTGAATCCCTAATATATGTACTTGAACAAATTAATCACTATTCTACCATCTCTGGATATAAATTAAACGTCACTAAATCTGAAATTCTTCCGCTTAACTGTATTGACGTTCAATCTGAATCTTCTAAATACGGGTTTATATGGTCCCCTACTAAGATTAAATATCTAGGCTTATATTTTGGATCCTCGTTTGACTCCACCTTAAGACTCAATTCTGACTTTATCTTTTCTATTATTCGTTCTTGCACTTCCAGATGGTCCCCTTTGAATTTATCCTGGTGGGGCAGACTTTCTACCATAAAAATGATGATCACGCCCAAGATCAACTACATACTAAGCATGCTCCCTTGCCTCTTCCCCAATTCTATATACTCAAGAATTGAACACCTTCTCTCGTCATTCCTTTGGCAAAACAAACAACCTCGCATAGCATTGTGCAAATTGAAGTGTTCTAAACTAGAAGGCGGAGTCAACTTTCCCAGTTTTCGGGAATATCACTATGCTTTCTTGTTATCTCAAGGTTCCATTTGGCTGACTCATTGCTCCTCAAACACAATACCCGTATGGCTGTCATTAGAACACTCGACTGTAGACCCCTAAATCCTCCAGCATGCTCCTGCCATTCCTCTTCCTCCACTAGCCAAACAAAATCCAATTTTGCTTAACACATGGCAGGCGCTTCATCGCATAGACTCCCTTTCAGAGAAAAAACTGGGCAAATCGATACTAGCACCGATTTGGCACAATCCCAAACTAAAGATTGATAATGCAGTTGTGGCCTGGAAAACCTGGCATCATCAGAGAATTTGGAATTTATCACATCTTATTATAAACGACAATTGGATTACCTTTTCCGATATTATGGCAAAATTTAATATTCCCACTTCTCAATACTTTAGATGGGTACAATTACACCATTGTCTTGCTGCGAAACTTTCTTCTCCTTCTTCTCTTCATACTAACTCTGACTTACACTCCAAGATTTTTGCCTTTTCAGCCTCCAGGGGTCAATCTTCCAATTGGTATAAACTTATTCAATCTAAATGTTTTCCTGCACTCCCAATTTCCAAAACCAAATGGACTCAGATGTTGAAGTCGCCTATCACTGATGGAGACTGGACTACTATGTGGACCAAACTCTTTAAATCCCTTCATTCTGCCTCTCATAGACAAACAGCAATCTTCCTTTACCATCGAGCCTTCTGGACTCCCACCAAAACAGCTAAAGGAGCTCATTTTTAAAAGAGAAAAATGTCCAAAAAGTGGCACCAAGTGGCAGATGGGACATTTTTGTCAGCAAAATGTCCAAATTGCTAGTTCTGAAACCTATTTTAGACAGAATTCTATGCAGTTTGTATGCAGTGCATCTTAATCTCACAGGAGAGAGTTTTAGGTGGGACTAGAGTAGGTTTATGATTTGGGCATTTTTCTGCAATAATAGAACATTGTAGAAAACATCCAGGGCAAAAATTGGACATTTGAGGCTAGACCTGTTTCAGTAACAAATAAGTGCCAAAAAAGGTACCCAAACTGACCAGTATTCACTGACCCTCTCCAATCCCCCAAAGATATAGAAAGAAGAGTACATACCAGCCTGTATGACAACTTCAGATATTTTGGCCAGTCCTATTAGAACAGCAAGCAGGTTCCTGGTGTAGCCTAGTGGTTGGTGCAGTGGACTATAGAGATGGAGACCCAAGTCCATATCCTACTCTAGTGCTGCCCGATTCAGGAAAAAAAAATTCGATCCGATTCGATTCAGTCTATTGAATCGATTTTTCAATTCAATTCGATTTTCCTGCCCAAGTGGATGTGTTTTTTCAAATATCCTGGTGGGTTTATTCTATAGTCTCTTCACCCCTTTTGTAGCCTCTTCACCCACTTTACCCTCTCCTACCCACACTGGCACTGTGGTGTAAAGAAAATAAACAAACAGAAAAGACTTTTCCTCTCTCTCTTAAATCCTAGCTCACGTTTATGGTCTAACACCACAAAATAGAAAATAAAATTATTTTTTCTACCTTTTGTTGTCTGATCATTATTCAGATCTTATCGGTCCCTGTCTGCAGTTGTCTTCTGATAACTTGCTTGCCAGGGTCTCCTTTCTTCTTTCTCCATGCTAACCATCCATCTGCCATCTCTGTCCTCCCCTTCCATTTCCTTTCCCTCCTCCAGAGGTCTGGTATCATTCCTTTTTTTTTTTTTTGTCTCCATCCACAGATCCATCTTTTCTGAATTACCCTTTCATCCTTCATCTCTCTCTCCTTCTCCATCACTCCAGAGTCCACCATGTCTCCCTTTCTCTTCCCAACTACCCTCTTATCCAGTATCTCTATCCCCCCTCCACACCATCCCTTGTGTCCAACTTCTCTCCCTTTCTGTTCCTTCCCTTCCTAAATCCCATTGTCCACCATCTCTCTCCCACTCCTGTTTTTAGATCCTTATTTCTTCTATCCTTCCCCCATCTCCCCTCTCCATGATCTCCCCCCTCCACCAAGTTCATTTATCCCATCTATCTTCTCCCCATCTCTCCTCCAGTCCACCAACTCCCCATCTCCCCTCTCCCTCCATCTACCTTTTTTTATTTTTTTTGTGGCACTCCTAAGCCCCCACCACCACCATACCCCCACACTTTTCCCATAGAGAGTCTGGAAGAGGTCTGCCGGTGGCAGTAGCGATCCTCTCCTGCCAGCACTCCTTGCGTCTTCTTTCCACTGCAGCCTGCCCTCAGTGAAAACTTCCTGTTTCCGCTTGGGTGGCCAAATGGAGAGAAGACGTCCAGAGTAGCGGCAGGGTAGTGAATTGCATTCGCTACCACTGCTTTTGCCTGGCCAGGGAGGAGAGAGCCTTGTTGCCGGGAAGGAGAGAGCCTTGCTGCCGCAGATCTGCACCAGAGATCCGTTCAGAATTTCCCTCTGCCACCGGCGTCCTTGCTTCGATGTAACTTCCGGTTTTGCAAAACCAGAAGTTACATCAGAAGCAAGGACTCCGGTGGCAGAAAGAAAGCCCGAACGGGTCTCTAGTGCAGATCAGGGCAGCAAGGCTCTCTCCTTCCCAGCAGCAAGGCTCTCTCCTCTCCTCCCTGGACAGGCAAAAGCGGCAGTAGCAAGGGGGCCAACGAATCGGTAAGTCCGATTTTCTTCAATAGCAAATCGATTCAAATCGATTCATCCAAAGTGAATCAGAGAATTGATTCGAATCACAAATCGGGCACCACTATCCCACTCTAGCTAGTACACTTGTGGTGGAACATGTAAGCCCTCCAAAACCTACCCAGAAACTAATGTAGCTACATATAGGAGACACCTGTAGACATAAGGGCTATTGTTGTGATGTACAGTTGGGTATAGTAGGTTTTTGGTGGGTAAGGGGTAATGGTGAGATGTATACCAGGGACATTTTTTGTGAATTCCACTGCAGTGCCCCCTAGAGTGCCCCACTGCTCTTCTGAGATGTCTGCGTGGCCAGTCTGCCAAGAATGCTGGTTCCCTATATATCTTAATGGTTTACTTTTATGCATTTTTCCCTTGGACTCCCCCCTCAAAAAAAAGGACTTAAAATATAGACACACTGAGCTCAAAAACATCTAGCAAATGGCCATTTGTGAAGCAAAATGTTGAAACATTTTTCTGCTTTGAAAATGGCCTTTTTTTCTACTGGATTTTTGGACATTTTGCCCAAAATGTCCAAAATTGGATTTAGACGTCATATTGAAAATGCCTATGCCCACCTACAGTGTTGTGTTGAGCTTTATTTTTTAGCTAAATATCCAGAAAAATTGTTTAATATTTCTGAACGCTCAGTTTGCTGTGAGATACTCACATGTGAACAGTTTCATTAACTTTTTGCAGTTGATCTACAGTACATGATACAATTTCCTTTATGCCATGAGACAAATGAAAACTTCAGAACCATAGTGAGGTGGTAAAATTGCCATTATAAACCAAAAAAGAAGTGGGGAAGGGACACAGTCAATAGATTTCAAAGACAATCAATTTATTTGAACAATATAAATCAATGATACATATAAAACAAAGCAGGCATAACAAAGAATCTTTCAATCCTTTTTCAAACTTGACCCCAACATGGTCCATGATTCAGCTAAAGTAGCCTTCTTCAGGGGTGTATGAAAGAAACCCAGTAGAAGGCGCCAGAATGCAAATAATGAAGCCAAAAGGAATACTGTACCCTCGATGTCCAGTTAGGAGCCTGCTGCCTGGCACGGTGCCTTAAAAATGCAATTTTGAAAAACACTGTGAACTGAAAGACATCTTTCAGTACACAGCGTTCTTCAAAATTGCATTTTTAAGGCACCGTGCCAGGCAGCAGGCTCCTAACTGGACATCGAGAGTATTCCTTTTGGTTTCATTATTCTTATAGTCTCCCTTATTAGGAAGCAGTGCCTTATTGGCTGGCTGTCCTCTGGCAGTGTGTTCCAATCCTCCACTAGGATTTGGTCACTATCATTTTCAAAGATGGCAGTAAAATGAGATGCCTCATGTCCAGGAGGAAGTGGTTCTATCAGCACAGAGGTTCTCTGGTCGAAGGCTTCCCTGTGCTCTGGGGTACACAACCTTCACATCGGGAGCAATTGCCAATTTGGCAGGTTGACATGTTGTCCATGCTATTCTTTAGTATGATGATTTTATTAAGGACTTATCTGTGATAAAATTCTTACTGCATCAGGAGGAAGGTTGGTGCAGGAAAACTGAAAGTAAACCAAAGTGCTAAAGGATAACACAGCTTATTACATTGACCCCTATATAATATTTTAAAAAAAGCACCACCTCCTTCTACAGATGTGTGCTGGAAGGCATGCCTGTCTACGTTTTTTCTGTTTGTTTGGTGTAGCTGTGCAGTATGGATTAATATTCAAACTCTGTGGTTAAATGCTAACGGCAGCATTTAAATCTCATCCTTGTATTTAGTGCCATGATCTATGGATAGCAGTTAGTATATTTGGCCACTAATCATATACAAATAGCTACTGCATGAATTAAGGCCCCCTTTTATGAAGCTGCATTACACTTTTTTATTACCAGCTGTGGTGGTATTAGCTCTGAAGCTCATAGAATTCCTATGAGCATCGGAGCTAATACCGCCACAGCCGGTGATAGAAAAGCCTAATGCGGCTTCGTAAAAAGGGGGGCAAGTTAGGATAGCTTCTGTTGGACTAAATTAAACTGCAAAAGAAAATAAATACCCCACAAGTCTATTAAAAAGGGATAAGACCCAAAATCAACAGAGAAAAATGTTGGCTTTTGTTTTGTTTCCCCAAAATATCTTTTTGTTTTGGGATACTCATTTTCTATTTTATATATATATAGTTTTGGGGGTTTTTGGTTGTTTTTATTTATTTATTTTTTTTAATGTGAAAAGATCACAACAGGGAAAATCCAGGTAAATGGGCCACCAACAGGAGGTTGCTGGGCTGTACTCCTTAGTAACAGGTCTTGAAGAATGGCGAGTCCAAAAATAAAATCCTGATAGGCTCTATCTAGACTAGGCTTGTCTAAGTTCAGTTCTCAGAGGCCCAAACCAGTCAAAAATTTCAAAATCTCTCTAATGAATATGCATGACAGAGATTTGTATACAATGGACTTGGACATGCCTGATCTAGACAATAATGAGATGGACTGAACCCCACATCAAAGTTTGGAAATTTCCCATTCGAGGTAGGCCTTAAACTGGCTACCAATGCCACGATGACCCTTTTTGAACTTTGTACAAATGATGGTGTATGTGTATTTTTGAGAGAACCTTGCCCTTATCAGAAGGAGGAGTAGCAGTAGCGACAACTGCAAAATTCATGACCAGATAGCTTATGTGCGGTGTGACATAGTTTGATAAACAGCTGCGCCAATGTAAATTGAACCAAATGGCTGTTTTCTGCTTTGTGAAACTGGTTTTGCAGGACCCGCTCAGTGTGTGAGGACACTTCTTCAGAGCTACAGCAAGTAGTTTCCATGGAAACGAAAGGTTTGACAGAATCGCGCAGGAGTTCTTTCACAGGCAGGGGAGCACTGGCCAGGTAACAGATGCATGCAGCTTCATTTCACATATTAAGGTCAATGGCCTTGCACGAGGCAGTCCACTTGTTAGGATGGGAGAGGACATCTGTTTTTATAACATATGACTTAACATGTTAGGTCCTATGAACTCAAGAAATCATCTCATTAAGGTAAGTAGATCCTTAGTCTGAGCTGACCTTTGTAATGAGACAGCTAATTATCATGCAACTATATCCTTTTTACTAGACATGAGGCATGGGAAGTTGGGGAAGGGAAGGAGAAAATAGCAAATCCATAGCACAGTGCTGGGAATCTATGGAAAACCAAATCTATGTATTGTGATTGATAACCAGACAAAGATGCACCCTACTCTTCTGTTTTCTTAACATTCTGTGATTGGATTTCTGCTTGTAACAAGAATGCCCTAAATAATTAAAGCAAACTCAGCTAGTTCTAATTTTCTTACATTAGACTATAAAAATTTATATTAAATATAGCAAAAATGTTTTTGAGAATATAGATTTCTATTTGCATATTTAAAATCTTGTTTTGCATTTTGTGTCTTTGGAAAAGTATTTTTTAAAATAAGGCTCTAGATTTATTATCTAATGTGCTATTATGTTCGGTTTGATTTTCAAAATGTAATCAGCATGATATCCACATGTTAAGTTGTGGACTGATCCAATGAACAAATGGCAGTGTATGAAGACCTCATTAATATTGTAATCCACTTACCAGTAGTTTATAAGTGGAATTGAAATTTTTTAAATAAACAAATAAATAAATATTCCAACTCTCAGGTTGTTTGGGGTTGATAGAGAGGGAGTAGTCATGGCTCATGAGGATAAACCTAGTAACTGTATATGTCTTAGATAAATCTTTGTTCTTTGTATCAAGTATTAAAATATATGCTTGTGAAGATGAGGTCTTTATGATCTTAAAAATCTCTTGGATTTTCTTCTCTTTGTTGGTCCAATGAAAGACTTAGAACAGGTATAAAGAATTTGAGAACCACTACTAGAAGAACCTTCAAATGTTGCCCTCCAGTGACCTCTACTGGCTAAAATAAAGAACTCCATTCTGAAGTTTATATGGGCCTTATGTTTATGTTAACCAGACAACTCAGGGTTGCCTTGCTGACTTCAAGGTGGGAGAAATAATAATAAATTGTGAGTGGGAACAATTCTATAACCAAGCACATGTGCCATTTGAATGCCCATACTTTTTCCTTGTGCGGTATGGATGAATTTTCAAAATGAAAGCAATCACGCACTTCCATTGTGAAAATTATTCCGGGGAATGTATGCTCATATTTTAACATAGTGTCCTTTGATACTTAACTTTTGGAGGTCAATATGGGGTACGATTAACAACATATTGGAATCATCAGTTCCACTGACGTATGAGGCGGTCATATGTGGAATGTTATTACATGTTAAACCCCCTATGGATCGTTATAAATGCCGCCTTTTTCTTATCATGACCGGGATAGCCATGCAGATGGTAACCCGAAATTGGAAGAACTATGACCGCCTAAATTTTCCTTTCTGGTGGGCAAATTTGTGCTCCAGCTATAGATATGAAAAAATGAATGCCGATAGTTTCAGGCACAGTAATTTATTTAAGCTGGTTTGGGCCGTTGACATCATATATTACCTCATTATAGTAGGTCTTTGATTATGAGCCAGTTTTGGTTTATTTTCATACACATCCAGGAAAGGGTGTGGGGTATTTTGATTTTTGAGTATGTCCACCTGGGGTGGGAGGAGGGTGGGAGGATATTTTTAATCTGAATAGGGTAAAGTTATTGGGATAGTCTATGTTTCTGTGTTTTATTGAATAATCATTGGGTGGGGGGGGGGGAGAAAATGGTTGGTTATGCATATTTGTAAGTTAAATATGCTTTTATTAACTTATTATATGATATATATTTGTGTTTTGCACTTTTGAAGTTTAGAAAATTAATAAAGAATTTTAAAAAACCCAAAAACCATAGTGTATACGTTCAATAGTGCAATATACTGATTTCTGGAAGTTGGGTACCAAATACCAAATCAGTCATGGGCAAAGGAAAAAAAGAGATGTTTGTCAATCTATGCCAATGGTCTCCATCCTTTTTATGTAAACATAGAAACATAGAAGATGACGACAGAAAAGGGCTACAGCCCATCAAGTCTGCCCACTCTGCTTACCCACCCCCTGTCTATGCCCTAATGACCCAATTTCCTTATCTTGACCCTCGTAGGGATCCCACATGGGTATCCCATTTATTCTTAAAGTCTGGCACGCTGTCTGCCTCGATCACCTGCACTGGAAGCTTGTTCCAATGATCAACCACTCTCTCTGTGAAAAAATACTTTCTGGTGTCGCCATGAAATTTTCCACCCCCGAGTTTGAGCGGATGCCCTCTTGTGGCCGAGGGTCCCTTGAGAAAGAAAATCATCATCTTCCACTTCGACACGTCCCGTGAGGTACTTAAATGTTTCGATCATGTCTCCCCTCTCCCTACGTTCCTCAAGAGTGTAGAGCTGCAATTTGTTCAGTCTCTCTTTGTACGAGAGACCCTTGAGCTCCGAGATCATCCTGGTGGCCGTCCGCTGAACTGATTTAATTCTGCGCACATCTTTACTGTAATGTGGCCTCCAGAATTGCACATAGTACTCCAGATGAGGTCTCACCATGGCCCTGTACAACGGCATTATGACTTCAGGCTTTCGGCTGACGAAACTTCTATTGATACAACCCAATATCTGCCTTGCCTTAGATGAAGCCTTCTCCACTTGATTGGCAGTTTTCATGTCTGCACTGATGATTACTCCTAAATCTCGTTCTGCTGAAGTCCTAGTTAAAGTTTCTCCGTTCAAGAAGTATGTCCTGCATGGATTTCCGCTTCCGAGGTGCATGACCTTACATTTCTTAGCATTGGAGCCTAGCTGCCAGGTTGAGGACCAACTTTCCAATGTAAGCAGGTCCTGCGCCATATAATTCTGTAAACTGCATTCACTTACTATATTACATAGTTTGGCGTCATCGGCGAATAGTGTTATTTTACCTTGAAGCCCTTGAGTCAGATCCCCTATGAATATGTTGAAAAGGAGTGGACCCAGGACCGAGCCCTGCGGCACTCCACTGGTCACCTCCGATGTTTTAGAGAGGGTACCATTAACCACCACCCTCTGAAGTCTGCCACTCAGCCAATCATTGACCCATGCAGTTAGTGTCTCTCCTAACCCCATCGATTCCATCTTGCTTAGCTCTCAAAAGCTTTACTGAAGTCCAGGTACACGACATCCAAAGACTCTCCCAAGTCCAACTTTCTTGTTACCCAGTCAAAGAAGCTGTTGAGATTGGATTGGCAGGTCCTACCCTTGGTGAATCCATGCTGACTGGGATCCCGAAGATTCTCTTCATTCAAGATCGTGTCCAATTTGCTTTTAATTAGTGTTTCCATGAGTTTGCACACTATTGATGTGAGACTCACCAGTCTATAATTCACAGCCTCTGCCCTGCAACCCTTTTTATGCAGAGGAACGACATTAGCTAATTTCCAGTCCAGGGGAACTTTCCCCTTACTTAGGGAGAGATTGAATAGCTCAGCCAATGGTTTCGCCAGGACATCGCTCAATTCTCTGAGCACTCTTGGGTGCAAATTGTCTGGTCCCATGGCTTTGTTCACCTTGAGTCTTGCCAGCTCACTGTAAACTTCACCTGGTGTGAACTCAAAATTCTGAAACGGGTCTTCTGTGCTTTGTGTTGCCTTCAACTGCGGACCGTGTCCCGGTGCCTCACAGGTGAAAACTGAGCAGAAGCATTCATTCAGTAGTTCGGCTTTATCGGAATCTGTTTCCACGTAACTTCCGTCCGGTCTTCTAAGGCGTACTATCCCGCCTGTGTTCCTTTTTCTGTCACTAATATACCTGAAGAAGGATTTGTCCCCCTTTTTAATGTTTTTTGCCAGAATTTCTTCCACTCGAAGTTTTGCCTCCCTAGCTGCCTTATTGACCGCTGTAGACCTGGTCCTATATTCTACCTTTGCCTCTCTTTTCTCCGTGCGCTTGTAGGAGAGAAACGCTTTTTTCTTCTCCTTAATGAGGTGCGAGATCTCCGCGGTGAACCATTGGGGTTTATTGTTTATGTAAAGAACTGAAATATGAACGCAAGAAAGCTCTGAGGGCCACCAAAAAATTTCAGAACAGAACAAGTCATTTCTATACCACATAACCGATAAGTTTGATGCGATTTACAAAATTTAACAAATAATATAATCTAAAGAAAATTGATTAATTTGCAAACAAATGTGTCTTCAGTTGCTTTCAAAAATGATTGAAAGACATGGAACTCTATAAAAAAGGTTTCAGTTCCTTGTCCCATTTTGTAAACTGCCTTGACTTGTTTTATCAGATTAGGTATTACACATTTAAAAAAAACTAATATTAATATTGATTATACAACACTTCAAGGATATATTTTAAAAACTCTTCATTTTGGATTGTCAACAGTGGCAAATACCATAAATGACTGAATTAATATATTTACATGATTTGAAATGTTTCAGCCAACTGTTTGAGGGCCACAGTGGAGGACTTCAGGGGCCTCATGTGGTCCTTGGGCCACACATTTGAGACCATTGCTCTATGTCCTTCAATGAGAGCAACTAGAGTTTGTGGAGTGAATGCTGGACTCTTAGGAGTGTGGTCCTAGGGCCAGGAGGTACAAGGTTCAGATAAATGATGGCCATAGAGATTTTGAGGAAGTTTTCCTATCTCTGTGCTGCATCAAGGCTCAGAAGAGTAACTAAATTTCCAGGTGCAGTTCTTGAGAGCCAAGATTGACCATTAGATGGAAGAAGCAGGGGCATTGCCATGGGTGAGCCTGAAAGCAATGGAAGTAAAACCCAGAGGTCTCAATCCATCCTCTTTTTTCTGGAGCCATATGGTAACCCTAGCCTGGGCCCACCCAGTCTGTCACACCTGACAGCCGGCAAGGGGGGAAGATTCTTAGCTTTGCATCTCCCTCTCTCCCTCCTTTAACAAGTTTATTTTCAAAAGGGCAGCAGCAGTGATTCCTATTCGCTGCCCATGGCTGACCCTAAAGCCTTCCATCTGCTGCATTCCACCGAGGCTGAAATAGAAAGTTGTGTCAGAGAGGGGCAGGATGTGACAGACCAAAGGCTTTGGGATCAGTTGTGAAAGGCAAATAGGAATCACTGTTACTGCTGCCCTTATGAAGAAAAACTTTTATATGGCAAGAAGAGAGGGAGATGCAAGGCAACAGACCTTCTCCCCTTGCCAGCAGGCAGGGGTAGTGGATCTAGACCAGGGGTGTTAAGGAACAGCTGGAATGAAAGAGAGGAAGGGAAAAGAGGGAATATTGTTGGGCTTGGGGAGGAAAAGAAAGGCAACACAGAGGGCAAGAGAGGAAGAGAGAGATGCTACATGGGGGAGGGAGAGGTGAGAAAGAGAGAGAAATGCTGCATGGGGGGAGAGAGGCAAGAGAAAGAGATGCTGCACGGGGAAGAGAGGCAAGGGAAAGAGAGATGCTGCACGGGGGAGAGGTGAGAAAGAGAGAGAAATGCTACATGGGGAGAAAGGCAAGAGAAAGAGATACTACATGGGGAAGAAAGGTGCTGCATGGGGGGAAGGGGAAAGAAAGATAGATGGGTAAACTGGATGCAGGGTAGGATTAATTCTTCGAGGACCCCTAGGCACACAAGTACACTGGGACCCCTGGTCCTGCCACGCCCCTACACTGCCCATGCCACGTCCCTACCCCACCCATGTCCCACCCCATCTATCTGTTTTCTTATTTACTTCTTTATTTCCACTTGTATTTCTTTTTTTTCTTTTTTTTAATTCAAAACAAACAAAGATTAGCATACCAGTGCACAGTTTTTCTTCTATGCAACCCCCAAACATCTCTGAACAAATCCCCCTTCCTTCGCTTCCCACCTACTTACCCAGAACTTTAACTCTGAACCCTTTCCAATATTCAATGTTTAAATATTTGTAAAGCAGTAATACTATCCAAAATATACGTCTATATTAATAACCAAGTTTACGATGCCTCTCAACTGCCACACTCTACATCAACCAACTGTAACCCATATGTATGTATAAACAACCAAATCTGTAACTCCTCTAGTACGTTCCACTCCATGTAAGTTAACTTGCAACGAAACAACAAGGCAAGCAGTCCACCAAAGAATCCAACATGAAACAAAAGAAGATTGGCAGAAAATAAGGAGATTCAAATCAGATTAATTCAAGGTGCTCCCAAGAACCATGCCTGATGCATTTCGCCAAACAAGGCTAGTCAACGCTAACAAAAAACCATGTCTTTTATACAAACAGATCACAGAAAACACCTTCACCTAGTATGGAATATGTAATCACAAACTAACCTCTCCCCTTTTTACAAAACTGTAGTATGGTTTTTAGCCACGGCCCGTGCTAAAAAAATGCTCTACAGTTTTGTAAAAGGGGGGATAAAATACAAATACGTAGATAAAGGTTAAATAAAACCACCAAGAAGCTGGAATCTGTATACAATGCAACACCACAGAAACAGCGATGCATGTCCCCTAAAGCAAAAAAATAAAATAAAATAGAAATTTTTTTCTACCTTTGTCTTGTCTGGTTCCTGCTCTCCTCATCTTCTTGTCAATATCTTCCTTTCATCTTCTGTCCTTTTGTGCCATTTCCAGAAATTGTATACCTCCCCCTTCCATCTTTCCCTTCACCCTCACTGGTCTGGCATTCATCTTATTCCTTTCCCTCCTACAATGGTCTGGCATCTCTCTCCTCTCTTCTTCCCTTCCCTCTCCCACACCCCCATGGTCTAGCATTTCACTCTCTCCTCACCCTTCCCCCCACTTCCATCAGCATCAGCCCCCTTTCTTTCCCTCCAACCCAATTCCATGCAGTATCCTTCCCTATCCCTGCACACAATTCCATCAGCATCTGCCCCCTTTCTCTCCCTCCACCACCACCCTTCCATTTCACGCTGCCCCACCATCCTTCCCACCACCCTTCCATACCACCCTGCTCCCTTTCTCTTCTTCCACCACCCTTCCATGCTCCTTTCTCCCCCTACAAATATTGCTGCCGGCTCTGCTCTCTGAGCTCCTTTGCCCGAAAGCAGCATTATAACAGCTGAGGGCAATGCCCCCCCCCCCCCCCACGGCAACGGCATCGGGCTCCCCTCCCAGCATCAACCATAGTGCAGCCGGATCTGTTACTGGAAGGTCCCGCGATGACTGCTTCTGCTGGTCCATCCCCCTCCGGCATCACTTACTTGCTCCGGAAGAAGTGACGTCGGAGGGGGATGGACCGGCAAACGCAGTCAGCACAGGACCTTCCAGTAACAGATCTGGCTGTATTGCGGTTAATGCCGGGAGGGGGGCCCGTTGCATGTGATGCCGGGAGGGGAGGCCCGTTGCCATTGATGCCGGGAGGGGGGCCCATTGCCGTTGATGGCAAGGTGAGTCATCCTCCTTCAGCGGCCCCCCCCCTCACAGTTTTGGGCCCTAGGCACGTGCCTACTGGGCCTATTGATTAATCCAGCCCTGACTGGATAGGCTATTTGGCCTTTATCTACAGGCATGTTTTAAGTTTCTATTCTTAGAGAGATGAGGAGATAATGGATGCTGCAGATGGGCAGAATTGATGGGCCATTTGGCCTTTATCTGCTGTCATGTTTTTATGTTTCTAGAGATACTGCACAGGGGAAAGGGCAAAAGAGAAAGATACTGCAGGGGGGAGGGGCAACAAAGAAAGATACTGCACAGAGAGAGAGGCAAGAGATAAAGATTCTGTATGGGGGAGTGAGTGAGAGAAATGCTGCACAGGGAAGAGGGACAAGAAAGAATAATGCTGCATGGGGGGAGGGGCAAGAGAGAAAGATGCTACATGGGGAGAGGAGCAAGAGAGAGAGAAAGATGCTGCATTGGGAGAGAGGCAAGAGAGAGAGAAAGATGTTGTGTGGGGGAAGAGGGGCATGAGAGAGATGCTGCACGGGGAGAGGGGCAAGAGAGAGGGATGCTGCATGGGGATGAAGGGGGCGAGAGAGAGAAATGTTGGACATAGCAGTTGAGGGGACAGGAGAAATGTTGCATGGGAGAGGAGAGATTTTGAGCCTAGGGTGGAAGGGAGAAGGAAAGAGAGAGAAAGGGAAGAGGAAGAGATGTTTGATATGCCAGTGGAGGGAACAGATAGGGAGATGTTACCCAGGGTGAGAGATGATAATCAATGGGAGAGATGAACAGGAGAGGAGAAGGGAGAAAAAAAAGGAAATGTTAGATCCAGGGGTAG
This sequence comes from Geotrypetes seraphini, assembly GCF_902459505.1. Classification (NCBI taxonomy): domain Eukaryota; kingdom Metazoa; phylum Chordata; class Amphibia; order Gymnophiona; family Dermophiidae; genus Geotrypetes; species Geotrypetes seraphini. Next base: position 138,565,567 of record NC_047089.1, read on the forward strand.
AAGAGATTGAAGGAGAGATGCTGGATAATGGAAGGGAGGGAAAGGCAAGGGAGAAATGCTGGAACATGGGGAAAAGGGACAGGAGGGAAGAGAAAAGGGACAGGAAGTTGCTGGGGAGAATGAGTGAAAGGAACAGGGAGATAAGCCGTCAGGGAGGGAAGAAAGAGGGAACAGATGCTGGGAATGATGAAACTATTTAGGAGAGGTGCAACACAAAAAAAAAAACTCAAAAAGGAGACCCAATGATTCACAGAAAAACAATCCAAAGATAAAAACAACAGACTGTGGATGTGGATGTCCTGAAAGATGATTTTATTTGCTCTTCACAATAAAAATACAAATAAAAGTCTGAATTAGTAATACACGTATGATTGTCCTGACGGACCCTACACGGTCCATGTTTCGGCGAGACTGCCTTCCTCAGTAGTCCGGATGATGTAGGGTACAAAGATAAAAATATGAGCATAACAATGTATGTGTCTTTGAGCATAAAACCTGAAAATGGCTTGAAACAAGCAGAGTGGCACGTAATATCGCAGTGAGATAGAATTTGATAAGGAGCTGAAAAGTATAAAGAAGAAGGATGAGAATGGGAAACATATGAACGAACAGGGTGGTTATAAAGAAAAAAAAGGGAGGAAAGACCTATAAAGCAAAAAAATATGATCACGTTACCCCACTTCTTCGAGAGTCACATTGGCTACCTGTCTTTCACAAAACAACTTATAAGATCCTCCTTCTAGTCTTCAAAATTAAGTCCTCCCACCTGCCTGCCTTCTTAGACAAATATCTCATTCCACACACCTCTGCTAGGGCCCTTAGATCCACTAATCAGAATTTACTGATAGTCCCCTCAATCAAGAACCTATATTATACTAGAAACACCATTGTTTCAGCAATTGCGCCTTCGCTTTGGAATGCAATGCCACCACATCTCTGCAGTGAAAATTCTCTAAACAAGTTTAAAACAAACCTTAAAACATTTCTATTCAAAACCGCATATCAAAATTGCAATTAATAACCAGATAAAGGAAAAATAAAAACTAATAAATAGAGAAACGCTTTCAGGAATCGACATCCCATTTTTCCTCCTGTTTTATCCTCTCCCTCTTCCCTTCCTTTTATTTTTATTTACACAATGTAATTAAAATCTCCCTCCTACCCCTGCGCCTCTCGTCTCTAACCTGTCTTAATTTTGTCCTTGCCCTGGCCTCAATTCCCCCCCTTATTTTTTTCAATTTATTTTTTAAGCTATTTTAAATATTTTAATTTTTATTATTGTAAACCGACCAGATACTTGTGACGGTCGGTATATCAAGCTATAAATAAACCTGAAACTTGAGGTGTAGTGAGGGAATAGAACACGACAGGAAAGAGGAGAAAAGACAAATGGACAGCAGCCACTTAAAAAAGAATTAGCAGAAGAAAGACAGGAAAGCAGAAAAGAGAAATTGGAACCAACATGATGGAAAAATAGCATGTCTAGACAACAAACAGAAAAAAGCATTTTATTTTTAATTTATTGACTGAAATATGTTAGCTTTGGGAAATGTATTAAAAGATGTGTTGGGAAATGCTGGTTTTAGGATGAATTGTACTGTGAGGATCTATTTAATTAAAGCTTCTTAAGATGTAATTTTTCATTTGTAATTTAAGATGTTTGTATAAGTCTTGTTTATTTTATTCTGTGTATGCTATTTTTGTAATGTCGCCTAGGAATAGGTGGGTGATAAATGTTTTAAATAAATAAATAAAAACATTGTGTTCACTAGACAAGGAAATGTATTTCCCTGTTTATTTCTCCACTGCTGCATTACATGCTGTTTAATTTCTTGGGATTCCAAATTCAATTTTTGTCTATGTATTTTTATTTCTAATTTATGGTCCCTTGTTCTGAATCTGGTGAGGGTATGTCACTGTGATTATAACGGCAAATAGAGAGACCAGAGGGTAGGCAGGGGGCCCACTTCATTGTTTTCTAACCTGGGCCCTAGCATATCTACCACTGGCCCTGACCCTTGCTGTAGCTGATGGGGATTCCAGGCTCTGCAGTTGGCAGCAGTGTACTTGAGCAACTGACAGCTAAGTATGCATGTTGTCATCAGTGGCTCATGGATATGTCTGCAGTCTGCCAAACTTGGTAAAAGGGAGTTCTGGCTGCCTTTGGAGGAAGTCTTCAGGAGTGTGGAGGCTGAGACAAAATGAGCTCAGGCCTACCCAAAATTGGAGGGGCCTAGGGGATCTGGCCAATTGGAATCTTAGGCCACTCCCAGTGCATCCCAGAATGCACTCAGAGATGGGCCTAAAATTCCAGTTGGCCCAGATGCCTAAGGCTTTTCCTATAAGGAGGGGCCTTAAGCACCTGGGCCAATCAGACCTTTAGGCCCCTCCCCAGTGCATCACAAGATGCACTGGGAAGAGGCAGGCCTGCCATTCCTTCAAAGGCGGGCCTGCTATCTGGACGCAGGCAGGAGTCATCCAGCAGGCCAACTAAACCAGGTTGGGGAGGTCCGGATGGGGTCCTGGTGGGGGTGGGGGGCAAACTTTCGGGTGGGGGTGTGAGGGGGCATCCCTCCTGCCACGATGCTTGGGGGGAAATTCACAGGGGATCGCAGCAGGAGAGATTGGGTATCCTTCCTGCCGGGGAACATTTCAGGAAGGTTTGGGGGATCGTAACAGGAGGGCATCCTTCCTGCTAGGGAACATTGAAGGAAGGTTCGGGGGATCACAACAGGAGGGATTGGACATCCCTCCTGCTGGGGAATATTGTGGGAGGGTTCGAGGGATCGTGGCAGGAGAGATTGTGCATCTCTCCTGCCAGTGATCATTCAGGGGTGAGAGGGGTTGTGGCAGCTTTGGGCAGGAGTAACTAGGCATCCTTCATGCCGTGATCGTTATGGGGGCAGGGGGACGGGTAGGTAACCTGTTAAAGTTTTCGATTATGGTTGCCAGACGACTAAGTCTAGGTCAGTCCACATCTTGCCCATCTCCCACTTTACCCACTCTTCCAAAAATGCCCTTTTCACTCTGGGTGCACAGAGGCAGAGAAAAGGCTTAAGCTGGTTTTAGATATATCTAAAACCATGTTCGATTATTGGCACTTGAACGACCTGTCTTTATGATCGTCCAAGTGCCAATTTAGGTGGGTTTTTAGATTTTTTTTTTTTAATTCTGAACCCCATATTGTAAGGCAAATCAGGCAGGCAGTGCCAATGTGCCCACAGTAAGAATGATTAGGGATTCCGAGTTCATACTGTCTCGGTATGGAAAATTATAAATAGTGGAGTACGGATTGCAATGCTTAATGCTTCAAGAGAAGCCAGTTATCATTAATCTTTACTAGTAGTATCAATCTTCTCCTTCAATTCTCATTCCTCCAGATTATCACAGTTAGTTGTTACGTTGAGAACCTGGGCCACAAGCCAATTGAATCATGAAGACCAAAGTCCAGATTCCTTCTTAGAACGATTCCGAGGACCAGAGCTCAAGGAGATGTCCAGTAGGGACAGCAACACCCAGTCCATGTTGGCCAACTCAGAAACACGGGGCAGAGTGAAAAAGTAAGCTATTATCAACAGGCTCTTGGGGCCAAGTTCCAAATTAGATATCTGTACATATGGGACATTATCTTAGACATTATTACATATATTTTTTATGCAAATAGAAGTGTACAAATACAAAAGAACATCTCCACGATGAAAATGAGAATCCAAATACAAGAGTCTTGAGGAAGAGATGTCACCAACCAGGATATGCTCATTAAATGAGTTCTTTATTGGATTTTTGTCTGGACTCAACACAGCCTGTGTTTCGGCACAGCTTTTCAAGAGTCAGCCAATCGTCTTTGACATGCTTGATGATTGTACAATAATATCTAATATGCAATAATATGTTACAACCTCTGAACCCTACCAGTCCCAGCTCCCCAAGTGCACTGAAGCAGTCTTGAGCAGAGAAGTCAGAGATTGTAACATAATATTGCATGTTAGATATTGTACAATCATCAAGGGTGTCAAAGACAACTGACTGACTCTTGAACAAGGCATTTTGTGCTGAAACATAGGCTGTGTTGAATCCAGACAAAAAAACAACAACAATAAAGAACTCATTTGATGAACATATCCTGGTTGATGTCATACAACACAAAAATCAAAATATATGTGGTTCTCAAATTCACTGAATAGTTAATACACAAAAACTACTGCTGAGTGTCCATAGAAATGAGACTGGAAAAACTTTCCTACTTGGGTTATATGCCTCAGAATTTGGAGCTTTTTTTTTTTTTTTTACCCAAATAGGATTATCTTGTGGAGACACTCCATTTGCTCCTGCTCACTTCATTGGCTATTAACCCACCCTTTCACTAAAGGTATTTTATTTTATTTATGAACTTCTTTTCATCGTTAAAAATTAATTATGAGCAATCTAACTAAACTTTAATTTATTTTTTCATGGAGTATCAACTCCACTATTTAAAACATCCCAGCTCAGTTCAAGGCACAGAATCGGCAAACTAATGCAAGCATAAAATGTAAAACCAATTTATATATTTTATAGTTTTTTCTTAGTACTTATCTTTTTGGCGTTATGTTTCTTGCTAAGTGAGTAAAGTTCAGACCACTGTTTATATGAATAGCCTCTCTTCATTCATCCCGTTCAGACCACTGTTTATATGAATAGCCTCTCTTCATTCATCCGATGCAGCCTGTGTTTCACAGGGCTAAACAGTACCCCCACTGCGTCAGGGAAATTAATAACAGCAAGGTCCTTCCCAAGCAGTGCAACAGCTCCTGCCAATTCTGGTTGATGGCATCTCTTCCTTACAACTCTTGTATTTGGATTCCCATTTTCGTCATGGAAATGTTCTTTTGGTATTCATTTGATGTATTTTTATGACCTCTTCAATTACATTTTTTTCTTGAAGATAGAGGTGTTACTATTGCTGAAATATTGAATCCCTCATCATTTTGAGAACAGACCCTCGTAAATTAAGGACAAAGCCAACCTACCATTCTTTTTTATTGCTTAATTTCTTTAAATTAACCAAATTCCTTCCTTCCTTCCGCTTGATTTTGCCCTCCCCGCTGTAATGTTGTTTAATATATTGACTTATAACTCCAAAATAATGGTGTCAATTTTTAACCAAACTGATTCCAGAACTGGTTTAACTCCTCGTAATTCCACCAAAGTGTTCCGAATAGATTATTGTTTTACAATTATCTCTTGGCCTCAGCCTTACCACTCCACTGCTATTTATAAGTTTACAGTGTGAAGAATTACATGGACCATCATCACTGACCTATGGATAATCTTATTAAAGAGTTTAAACTTTTTTTCTTTTTCACTTTTTGATTAATATATCTTATAATACTCTATTCACTTCAAAGCTATAAACTACTTAACTTAATAGCTGATATGACCCAGGAGAGGATGACCCGACATGTTTTGCACCATGGTGCTGGGGCTGAGGCCAAGAGATATTTGCAAAACAATAATTTATTTTATTTATTTGGTGAAGATATGATGGGTTTACTATATTGAGGCATTGTTCTTTTTTACTTTGTTATTATTTCTTGTGATATTATCATGATGTTCTCAATTTCCTGTTCAAAGCTGTATCTTTGATATTTCATTTTCTAAAATTCAGTTAAAGAAAAAGTTGAAATAGAGCAGTTCAAGCTCCAGTGGCAAAATGAAATTTTTCAAATAGTCACAGGTAACCATGGAGAGAAGTTGATTTTGTCATTGATCAACTTCCTTGGATAAGAGCCGAGTCAGATCTCACAGATGAGGACAACAATGAAAATAGAGGAGTTGTGAGACAAAAGATGTGTACTCAGCGATGGGCGATCCAAGGCATTCTTTATTGGTAGACATTATGGTCCATCTGTTTACACCATATTGTCTACCAATAAAGAATACCTCTATTTGCATTGATCATCTTCCACCACTTGCAATTACTGTATATAATTCTATTTAAAACAGCAGTGGTAGAAGAGGGCTGCAACAACAGAGGCTTCATTTCAGTAGCAAGAAGTGATAGAATGCCATTTATATGGAGGACCAAATGCTAAATCATCCCTGCTTGAGGGAGAGGTACCAAAAGCAGAGATATATAAGATAAGGATATTCATCATGACCGTTTCAGGGCTGAAATGACCACACTGAGTCATCCTAGACCCCTATTCTCAGGGATTGAACTGAGGAAGAATGGAAAGTAGTAATGTTCTCATTACTCACAAAAATTAAAAATATTGTTCCCCCATTACATGCCACAGGAGGTGGAAATGGTGGGTGCACTGGGAAATGTGAGCCTAAAGAAGTTGCAGAGCAGAGTGGAAGACCATTGATAGTATTGAGGATGGGGGAGAAGGGACATGCTGTCTCACAAACTGTGTTTCTCGCTTGTCTCCCTGGCTTTCTTCTTGCTTAATTGCTGAATCATTGCTCTCCCTCTGTACTCTTGGTAAAACTCTGCAACCACCTCCCAGAACTCAACTCAGCAACTTAAACTTGATGTTTATTCCATGGCTACTGTAACAATATCCTGCAGGCAGCCCAGAACACAGTGGCTTAGTATGAGTGCATGCTCCTATGCCCTGGGCTACTAGAACATGTTCTCCACTCAGCATGTAATCTTTGAGGTTTCAAACTACAGTATGATCCTTGCTGGGCTTCCAAAGCTTAGGGTGAGCATGTGAATTCTGCAGGCAGAAAGGTGGCCAGCCATTGGTCTAGATCGGGGGTCGGCAACCCGCGGCTCCAGAGCCGCATGCGGCTCTTTTCCACCTTTGCTGCGGCTCCGGTAGTGTGTCACGCAGGCATGCAGCTTACAAGTCCGGCGTCGCGGCGGGAAATAGCCATGCTGAGCAGTGAGCTCAGCACATACACAGATGAAAGCCTTGCTTGCTGATTGGTCCGGCGGCCCCGCCCCACCGCCGGACCAATCAGCAAGCAAGGCTTTCATCTGTGTAGTGCTGAGCTCACTGCTCAGCATGGCTATTTCCCGCTGCGACGCTGGACTTGTAAGGTGCACGCCTGAAAAAGAAATCATCCTGGCCGGGGTCGGTGTCATGCTCCGGAGATCTACAGCCTTCCTATCTCCCTCTCCCTTCTACCTGCTTCCGGCCACATCCCCTGCTCCGCGGCTCTCTTCGGCAACTCAGCAGCAGCGATCGACACAAGCTTCTGACCTCGGGGCCTACCCTCTGCGAGTCCCGCTTGTTTCAACTTCCTTTTTCCACAAAGGCGGGACTCGTAGAGGGAAGGCCTCGATGTCGGCAGCTTGTCTTGATCACTGCTGCTGACGAGTTGCTGAAGAGAGCCGCGGAGCAGGGGGGTGTTGCCAGGTGCAGGTAGAAGGGAGAGGGCCAGATGCAGGACTCGTGGGTGAGGGAAGAGAAGAGAGAGAGAAAGAGAGAGGGGAGGGAAACAAAAGGAAATATTTCATACTGGGCTGGGCCGGAGTGGAGGGAGGGTGGAAAGATTCTAGCTACAGGGTGCAGTAACAAAGGAAAAGGGGGGAAAGCTGAAAATGGAGATAGTGACACAAAGAAGAGAAAGGGTAAGCAGGACCTACTGAATAAGGATAGAGATACAGAGGGGACATGAAGAGGAGGTGAAATAGAGACATAGAAGTAATGCTGAAAAAGTGTGTGGGGGGAGATAAAGACATTGAAAGGGCAAATGGTGAACATGGCGTAAAGATAAGGACAGAGACAAATGAAGATTGTGAAAAAGTGGTGAGATAGGGATATAGGTGAGATGGACACAAAGAAGGTGTGATGGACACAAAGATGCTGGAAAATAGGTGGAATGGTAATTCTGACAGACACAGAAGGGAAATGCTGGATCAAGGAGAGATGGGGCTCAGGCTGGATGGAATGAGGAGAAATGCCTTGTTGGCCCGGAACTTCCTCTCCTACGTCAGAATTGACGTCAGGGAGCGGAATGCTGGTCAGCGCAACACTTCTGCAGGGAAAGCTTGGGACGGCGGTGGCTTGGGGGCTGTTCCCCGATTGCGGTGGCAGCAAACCGAGTGACTTGGGGGACGGCACGGAGACAGAAAGAAGGGGGAACAGGGAGACAGAAAGAAAAAGTTGGGGGAGAGAATGAGGTCTGGGAGGAGAGGAAACATACAGGAGGTTGAAAGAAAGGAAGAAAGATTGGATGCACAGTCAGAAGAAGAAAGTGCAACCAGAGACTCATGAAATCACCAAATAGCAAAGGTAGGAAAAATGATTTTATTTTCAATTTAGTGATCCTGTATATAGCATTAAGATAAGAAACAATATATGCAGTGTTAGATTTGTTTTATAATGGTTTTGCGGCTCCAAGTTTTTTTTTCTTTTCGAAAATGGGTCCAAGTGGCTCTTTATGTCTTAAAGGTTGCAGACCCCTGGTCTAGATTAATCTGTGAGTGCCAGGGTAAGTAAGTGCTGCAGTGCAAAAGGGGATGAGGAACCAGTTCCAGAAAATAGGAATGTGCCTGGAGCCAGGGAGAGCAGAGCAAGGAAATGATCCAAGCATGTGGTCAATGGGAAGTCACAAATTGAACATTACATTACATTAGTGATTTTTATTCCGCCATTACCTTGCGGTTCAAGGCAGATTACAGAAGATGATTTCTGGACATGTCCAGAGGTGTTACAGAGTAGAGCAGGTTGCTTCAGAGGATTGAAATGTTTCATATGGTGTTAGTTAGTCTTCATGGATTTCTTGAATAGAAGGGTTTTTATTTCTTTTGTGAAAGTTTTGTAGTCTGGGGTCGCGATTAGTAGATTGGAGAGTTGGTGGTCTAGTTTTGCTGCCTGTGTGGCTAGAAGGCCATCGTACAGTTTTTTCCGTTTGATAATAATAATAACTTTATTCTTTTATACCGCCATAACCAAAAGTTCTAGGCGATTTACACTAAAAAGAGCTGGACAATCAGTGAAATACAATAATATAGTATAAAATACAAATATTTGTAAAATAGAATTTCAATAATAAAACTCACTAAGTAATAAACTTATCAAACAAAGTGGTCTTAATTGATTTCCAAAAACAGCAATAGGATAACATAGCTTGCTGAATACATTTACCTAACCAAGATTGTTGCCTACCAGCTTGAAATGCTGGGGTCCTATCTACACCCATTAATTTTTGGATAAGCAAATATGTCTCTGATTGGAGGGTATTGTGGGACCGTGATCCTGGCGAGGCCTAGTAACTTCCCAGAATCCCAGTCTTGGCGCGAGCGTAACCGGGGTGGACCACAGCGGCCTGGTGCCTCCCATAAACTGCACACCACACTGGCCGGGTTTTGTCCAAATATATTACTTTTATTTATCCACAAGGAAAGTTTCAAACAAAAAAAGGTCAAAAATTTGGCATTCAAAGTAAAAACCCAAAACATTCCAATTTTCTCTTGTTCTGCTTTCTTTCTCTTATGTGCCAGTTCTTTTCACTGCACCCTCAGTGCTGGCCAATTCAAGTTCACAAATTAAGAACATAAAATACAGTTCAGGTTAGGTGTTATTTCCCCAAGCAGTGCTAGAACCGTACCTGCCTTGGTAATAGTTAGGCTACCTGGTTCTAGGCACTAATTAGGCTTCTGGTAGATTTGAGTGGCAGTTCCCTTTTTCTAGGAGCAGAGGGCCTTGGGCTCCCACAGGTGTGGCCACTGTTCCACTCATCTAACACAAAAGTAAATTCAGCAGCTTCCAGCCCAGCTTGAAACACGGATACAAAATCCTTCACAAAACATAAAACTCAAAAAGGAAGAAACAAAAAAACCCTTTCACCAAGGAAAAAGGACATTCAGGCTTTCCTAAACCTATTCCCATTCCATAGGGTGTTCTTCCCCAGAAGACATAGCATTACTCTCTAACCAGTCCATGTCACAAACCTCAGATTGTGTTTCAGGGTTTTGCATTTCCCTATCCTGGTGAGAACTTCTGAAGGCTGGCCAAAAGTTAGCTGCTGTAGCTGGTTTCCTTCTCAGCTTCCCCTGAGCTTCCAGTCCCAGCTGTCCCTCCTCTCTCACTGACGAGGGAGCTTCAGAAAAAGGGAGACTCGGCACATAACCACGCCCCCTCACAGCAGCTTTAGCTAATTCCTTAAAGAGCCCTGTCCTTCCCGTTCCAGCCTGAGCTCTGTGAGCTTTTAAAGGGACAGGCTCCCTCTTAACCTTGTGCTCAGGATTTTCCCTATACTCAGGATATTTCTTCCCCTTAGTCCCTGGCACATTATTAATGCTTCCCTGCTCCTTTCCCTGGGCTTTTCCCCGGGCTTTATTAGGACTAGCCAGATCCCTGTCACAGTATGTGAATGGTGTCTGGGTTCTCCTGTGTCTGGTTGTGGTAGTTTGGATTAGGTGGTTGTTCAAGTAGGCTGGGCTGTCTGTAAATCTACAAACAAGTAGGCTGGGCTGTCTACAAATCTACAAACAAAACGAAATCTTACCCATAGAGTGAGAAGTGGGAATTAGAAATGGGATGGGTGAACCAAACCTGCATGAAATGACAACTAACTAGGGAAAAGTGCATTGGATCTTGCTGAGAAGGGGAGGGAAATAGAAGGCTGAGAAAATGGAAAATGAGAAGCAAAACAGGGTAAAAAGATTTAGAGAGTTGAGCAGGCCAAGAACAATTAAATTCCCTGTCAGACAGGAAGATGACTGAAAGGGAGCAGTACAGACCTAAGAGCATGCTCTGGGGCAGGAGACCTCATGATCCAAGTTAGATCATCATAGTATCATATAAGCAAAATATTAATGACATTTTGTACCTGAAAAAATGTTAGATAGATAGATAGAGGGGCATAATTGAAAGGGACATCTAAGTCTTTTTACGTCCATCTCGCAAGTCGTCCAAAGTTAAAAAGAGCCTAAGGCACATTTTCGAAAGATATGTCCAACTTTTTTTTACTTTCGAAAATCGTCTAATTATACGTCTTGCCGATCTGATCGTCCAAGCCACTAAATCGTCCATCTTTATACCACATTTCCGTCCAACTTTCCGTCCAAGTCCAAAATGTCTAGAACAAGCCCTGTTGGACGTGGGAGGGGTCTGTAAAGTTATGGACTGCACGCCCAAACATGCCACCTAAATAATGGGGTACCTTACAGGGCACTGCTGTGAACTTCACAAAAAGGGTGCCATGGCTTCTCCTCACTACAGCCCCTTATAGGTGATGGTGAGCCCACCAAACCACCTCCAGAATCCCCTAGACCCACTTATCTACCACCCCAATAGCCCAGGAGCCACTTATATGCCAGTAAAAAAGGGTTTTGGGGGTGTATAGGGGAGTGCACATGTTTAAGTATTAATGCAGTGATTACAGGGGCTTATGGGCATGGGTCCTCCTCTCCATGGCTCCCTAACCCACCCCCAAAATGACTTAAGCTGCCTCTGGGCTGGACGACTAGGCTTTCCTATGCCAGGCGGCCAGGTGATGATAGTTTGGAGGCTGAAATTTAAAGTGGTGAATAAAATTTTTATGGGGGGGGGTTGGTGATCACTGGGGTAGTGTGTGTGGGTCTGTGTTATGTGTTGCAGTGCTTATCTGGTGAGTTTAGGTGGGTTTTTGTGACTTAGATCATGTTTTACATGGTCTAAGTCACAACGTCCAAGTTCCGTCTAGACTCTGTTGTTAAACTTTCGGTTATACATGCTGTACGACTAAGTCTAAGCCAGCCCACGTCCCGCCCAACTCCCGCCCTCAACACGCCTCCCGAAACGACCTGTTTAGCTTTGGACATTGAGCGGCACTATGAAGGCCTAGGTCATTTAGAAATATGTCCAAAACCCGGTTTTATTATCGGTGCTTGGACGTTTTTGAGAAATGTTCGTCCAAGTGCCGACTTAGGCCAGTTTTTGGACATTTTTCTCTTTCGATTATGAGCCCCATAGATCTCAGATAAGAGTAGAAATGAAATTCCCTAAATGGGTCAAATATAATTTTAGACCACCTCTATCAGGGTTTCATTAATCTGCTCTAGAGGTACCACAATTACTCAGATTTCCAGGTTATCCACAAAGAATATGCATTGGATAGTTTATACATTGGAAACTCAGTATATCCTAATTTATCTTATATATGTTAATTTTGGATTTCCTGAAAGCCCTATAGACTAAGTCCCCAAGAAAGGTCTAGGTGTCCTAGCCAAAGTGGTCTTGAAAACTACTGAAATATTTAAATATATATATATTGGCAGCTGCCTACAAAGCGGCTGCTGATCGCATATCAATCATGTAATGGCACCAGATACAAAATCACGCCTTCGGGCAAGATAGGTGCCGGACATATAGTGCAGGGTTTTCCAGGCCTACATTACTGGCGCCTAACGCCACTTCCAGCATTAACCGTGCCCATTGTGGCATCAGGCGCCTAAAAGCACCTACATAGGCACGATTCTGGTGCCTTTTGTATAGGCACCGGTAGGCGCTTGAATATCAGGGTTTCTTGCCATTTCTAACAGCATTTGTCAATTAACTTAGGTGCTGGCAGGGCAGCTATCAGCATCTAAGTTTCAGCACCAGTTATAGAATTTCCCCATATGAGTACATCATCATCTATGAATAATTGTTATATTGATCCAGAACCAATGCAGCCCTAGAGCTCTGTTGTACTGAAAAAAAGAAATATAGTTAACATTTTGGAATGATTGTCCTTACAGCTGACTTGGCACTTAATTTTTGATGCACTGTATAGAAAGAGGAAGATTGTGTTAAGCATTCCTTGACTGATGCTATTGAACTAGATTATTCATGAATAACATGACCATTTATTTTTTGCCTCAAAATGGGACATCTACCTCCATCCCCAGCCTTCCCTCCCCCCCTGATTCTCTGCTTCCCCAAAGAAAGAGCCTCAGCTTCCCCCTCCCCCAATTCCAGCAGAGATCCTTTAATTACACTGTAGATGTGGGGAGGAGAGGAGAAATGCTTCCGGGAACGAGCAAGCCAACAAATATAAAAATCAAATTGCTTGCGCCTTGCTGCCTCCGCTGATCCACACAGACGCACACACAGAGGTCCACTCCGCTCGGCACTCCCTTTGCCAAAGTCCTTTCTTCTGATGTAACTTGCGGTTTCGCAAAACTGGAAGTTACATTAGATGGAAGGACTCTGGCGATGCAGCAGAGGGAAAGCCCTAACGGGTCTCTACAACGGGTCTGACGAATCGGTGAGTTTGGTTTTTTCTAAAAACAAATCTATTTGAATTGATTCACCCAAAGTGAATTGGTGAATCGATTTGAATTGGAAATCGGGCAGCACTACTGAAAACGGGACATTTCGGCATCCAGAAGCTGTGCTTGGGGACAACGGAACAGGCTACCTAAAAATGGGATGGTCCCATTCAAAACGGGTTGTATGGTCACGTTATTCATGAACCATACAGGAAATGCTTACATTTTTGAGTCTTCAGTTTTCCAGTCATTTCTCTCAAACTTGAATTAACTTTTTCAGAAAAAAGAAAGAAGTCTTTGTGATTGACCCAGCGAGTAACCTGTATTATAGATGGCTGTCAATTGTTTCTGTACCTGTACTGTATAACTGGTGCTTGATCGTGTGCAGGTATGTGATTTATTCTAATTCTAGTATTTTTAATGGGACTTCCCACAAGGAAAGTACGCTCCTAATCTTAAGTAGGTGGTATCTACAGCTGAGCGCAGCCTATGTACAGAGATGCCAAGTTCCCCAGTTTCAAGCTGGAGATTTGGGGACAATCCTGGTTTTGAACTTCCAACCCAGAGCAGTGTAGGATTTGTAATGTCTGATCCTCTCCATTGCATTCAGCGCTGCAAGTTCCATAATGTACCAGGATAGGATAATAAGAAATCCAGGACTGTTCCAAAATTTCCAGCCTGGAACTGGGTAGCTTGGCATTTCTGTATGTATGACCTAACAATGTTTTTAATGTCGGTTCTGGAATACCCTCTTGCAAGCTTGGATATGCATAAACTTGATTTGCATACTCTGCCTCCATTATTTGCAAATTTATTTCATGCATATTCATAGTGGATATCCTGAAAACCTGTGGCAAGAGGGTACTCCAGGACCAACTTGAGAAACACTGGCCTAAAACTGCTGATATGTGCCACTCAGTGTTGAGATAGTGAACCCAACAGGCCAAGGAGAAGGATGTGCGGTAACTCACTGCAGAGCCTCAGCTACACAAGTTAGTAGTGACTGAAAACCAGAGCATAAAAGTAGAGCCATGTTTAAGGCTGCTAACTAGATCCAGATTCACAGGACACCCCTCCAACTGCTGACACATACCCCATACACACCACCCCAACACCCCCTAAACCCCAAACTGTTCAGTCTTTCCCTTGCAAAATACCAAACAGCCAACTATAGCCTCCCTTCTGTTAGGCTATAAGCCAGCGCTCAGGGTGCTGCTGGAAAGTTGTTGAGTCTGTGCGATAGTATTCAGAGACAAATAAACCCACAGATCCACCCTAATGACAAAAGCATCCATCGGATAAAGTTTTGTTATGGCCCTAGCCACACAAAGGGGCCCTTTCAGGACCTCCCAATAGTTTATGAACATCTTAGTAATGTCCAGATATATGAGAAAGCATGTGGTCTGAGCGTTGGTGCTGCTCATAAGCAAGCACTGGGCAGTAGAAGTTTGTAAAGGCTGTCTTTAACTCTTGGAGAGACTCAGGGTTTTCTAGAATAATCTCCAAAAGGGCTGATGGCTTGAACAGCTGGCGTACAGTCGGGTCCTCTCTGAGATCTAGAGCTGCCACCTGTTTGGAACCAGACTCTCCAAAGCACGAAGCCAAGTCTCCCAATACTGAAGACCCAGACTGGGACAATAAAGGCATATATACTGAATTCACTTCATCCCAGTCTTCTTCTGACTGCACCCCCACCCCTTGCGCATGTCTCTACTGCAGGGAAAATGTGCCCTTAGAAGGAATAACCCCTGGCATTACCACCATCACGTCTACTATAATTTAAATACATTTCATACATAATACTTATAAATTCTGAATCAAAAGCCAGACCACGTCACCAGAGGGCTCTGGTAGGCGATCCTGTGTGGACCACTCTCGAGTTATATGACGCGCATCTTCGCTGGGGACACTCTTTTCTCCAGTTCCCAGTTCCAGCTGGAATTTCTAACCTGGAACTCAATCCAATAGGGATCCCATACCTCCAGAGGGACTAGAGGAGTCTAAGCTAGTGCTTCCCTCCCCCCATCCCCCACGGCACATAGAACATGGATGGTTCCTATCCAGCTATCCCGTGCAATACTGGCATGAAACCTTCATATCTTGGCCTGTGGTAGTCCATCTAGACTGATTTGGGGCCAAACTGAGGTATTTTGAGGCAGATAGATGCTTTTTTTTGAAAATCAGGAAATCCAAGATGGCCACCGCGGCTGCGAATTTAGCACCAAAAATGGCAATTGGGAGCTAAATAAGGGGTCAAAAAATTGAAGGAATAGGATTTTACTTAGCCCTAGAAACCTTTAAAATTTAATTTTAACCCCCCCCCCCCTCACACACACACACAATTTTTCTCATAGGCTGTCAACCTTACTGGGTCATGCTAGTGCTGGGAGATGCAAAAGGGTTGAACTACAGCCAGAGAACTTCTGCCTCAGACAATCCTGGACACTCAGATAGCTTGCTTCTTCAGACTGCCCGCAGACCAACCGACTGGACTGAGACCTCAAGCCCCACCAGAACATGTGCACGAAGTCTGGGGGAGGAACCACAGTTGGCACACAATCCTGGTGAGAAACCACTATGGGGCCACTCAGCCTGCACTCAAGCTCTCTTGGGACAAAACCTGGAGTAAGCCTTGCTCCAAAGGGAACGGTCCCTGAGCTCCTGAACTGTTAACACAGGTTGGCAAAGCAGGTTGCCTCTTGGCTACAGACTACTGCCCTCAGGGTATGTTTTCTCTGAAGCCAGAGATGTCCTGAAATTGGGAGCCTCAGCACTGAAAAGCCTCAGAACCAGATAACAAAAACCCTGAAATTAAATATAAAATAAACACGAGCAGAACAAACATGCTCCTACCATCTCACACGAGGCCAGCCCAGAGTGATGGGAGTCAGAGAAGAAAAATGTAAATTAGGCTCTCTACATAGGATCTCGTGATCAAAGGTTCACAATCCACCTGCTTCAGAATGATATGCCTATTGCACTAGAATGAATATTATTGTCAATTAATTTATATTAATTGGCACATACAGTAGAGTGGGAGAGTGTGGCACAGTGGTTAAAGCTACAGTCTCAGCACCCTGAGGTTGTGGATTCAAATCCAAGCTACTCCTTGTGGCCCTGGGTAAGTCACTTAATCCCCCCCCATTGCCCAAGGTACATTAGATAAGATTGTGAGCCCACAAGGACAGACAGAGAAAAATGCTTAAGTACCTGAATAAATTCATGTAACCCATTCTGAGCTCCCTTGGGAGAACAGTATAGAAAATTGAATAAATAAATAAATGCAGCTTAATAAATAGGGCCAAAGGTTGAAAGCATATTACAAGAAACACCAGAAATAAAAATCTTCAGTTTCAATCTTTCTTGAAAAGGGGGATCAGTCAATCAAGACTTTCTCCTTTCCGAACAGAAATTCCTTGAAGACTCTAGTCTAAAAGAATGATCACAAGAAACTTCAAAATAATAATAATAATAATAATTTATTTCTTATATACCGCCAAAGCCGTATTAGTTCAAGGCAGTTTACAATAAAGAAGGGCTGGACAAACAGCGAAAGTTGGTACAATCAGAGAAAGAAGATACAATTAAGAGGGCTGGACAATCAGCGCATGTTGAGACAGGATGCTGGTACAGTGTAATATAAGGACTGGACAGTCAGCGAATATTGGTACAATCAGCGAATGAAGATACAATTAAAGGGAAGATACAATCAGCGCATATTGGGACAGGATACAGGTACAATATAATATGAGAAGGACTGGGCAATCAGCTAATATTGGTACAATCAGCGAAGAAGATAAAGGGAAGCAGGATACAGGTACAATATAATAAAAGGGGCCATATGTGAGGGGACCAGGGAGCGGGGGGAGGCTAAGAGAACTAGGGTACAAGAGGAGGGCATAGGGGAATTAGGTTATGAATCGGTTAAATAGGTTGGTTTTCTGAAGTCAAGATAGGATGAGGAGTGCGAGACAATATTGCCCAGCCAATCGTTTAGTTGACCTGCTTGGAAGGCAAAAGAGATGTCCTTCTATATCTGAGCAATAAACCTTCAGCATCTTAAGCTGTGACCATAGATACAAATAACGCACTGTGCACTTTCCACTCCTGCATTGCTAACAGGTTCTGTGGTTTTTCTGTTTCTATAGAGCTTGTTTTGATGAACTTCAAACCAAACATACCATCCTGTGGCTAGTTCTGGATTATAATGCAGATCTTATTTACATTATAGACGTACTGGTCAGAGTTAGGACAGGTGAGTCTCCTGGGGCTTCCTTATTTTGAATTTTAAAAGTTAAATAATGATTTTGGAAAACATAGGGGCCCTTTCACTATGGTGCATCCTAATGCAGAACTTTCCTGCATGCTAATCTCAGATTTACCATGACATTAAAGTTGGAGCTAAAGCTTCCATTAGAGCATGACACCTGCAAAAAATAATGCAGGAGCACTAAGTGCTCCCATGTTAACCCTGTGTTATCCAGTTAGGGCCAGATTCTATATATCACGCCTAAAAAATTGGAGCTGACTATTGCGGCACTAAGGGTGATTCTATAAAAGTTATTGTAACTTTCAAGGGCACCCAATTAGGTCAAGGAAAGCCTAGCCTAAATGCCTGCATCTAAGTCAGGGGTGTCAAATGTCGGTCCTCGAGGGCCGCAATCCAGTCGGGTTTTCAGGATTTCCCAATGAATATGCATGAGCTCTATTAGCATACAATGAAAGCAGTGCATGCAAATAGATCTCATGCATATTCATTGGGGAAATCCTTTAAAACCAGACTGGATTGCGGACCTCAAGGACTGCCATTTGACACCCCTGATCTAAGTTGTGTGCATATCAATGTATAAACTTAAAAAAAAAAAAATCTGCACATAACTTAAAAAGAATGCCCTCGATCCACCCCCCAATCACACCCTCTTTCAGATTCGTACACTCGAGCCGAAGCACAACATTTTGGGCAGTGCACATACTAAGTTGCGCACATAACTTCCAATCAATGCCAATTAACATCAATTATGAGTTGTCAATTATCAGCACTGATTAGGCTCATTAAACAATTATGTTATGCATGCAAATTGGCTATGTGCACGTTACATAATTAAAGTCGCCATATACAGAATTTGGGGGTTAGTACACACTAATTCGAATGCACCAGCTGGATAAAATGGAAATGTTCATTCTCTACCCATGACATGCCCCTCTAAAAGAACATTTTTACAAAACAGTTAACATGCACTTGGCACACATATACAGGCAAAATACTGCCAAAAGCTTTAACACATTTTCGGTAGCCAAATTTCCTGTGCTAAGCATGTGTTAGGGCTTAATGTCCTTTAGTAAAAGGACCCTTTAGTTTACTCTTAAAACCTGCAGATCTCCCTTTCTTTTGAACATCAGATTGGTTTCACTAAAGAATGATTATAGTTTATGTGGATAGGAGGGTTATTGTTCTTAATGATTATTTGATGTCCTCGATCCAATTGCTGATATTTGTTGCATTGTGTTATCTAATAATTTGCCAAAAAATGTATTGATGATAACTTTATTTATGAAACAAATTATATTACTACATCATATAAACAAAACATATGTAAGGATCCAAAACAATTTTATATGATTTAGCAACACACCATCAAATGCATTTATAGACTTTATGGAACTATTTTAAAATGTTTCTCCATGTGGCCCTTTACAAGATCATATATACATCTACCCACACCTCACATAGGTGTTCCTAGCATTGAAGCTTGAGTGGAACAGAGGCAGAGTTGTGATGTGTACTTTATTTTAAAAAATGCAGGAATATGAGTATTCCGCATTATTCACTAGGCAAAGGACAGCAATACATAAGCATAGGACATCAGGAAAAAAAAACCCTGTAAAAATAGCATAACAAATGAGGGAATTCAATAAATGGAACTGAAACATAGGCACTAAAAAAATTCCTCACTAAGCGCTACTCTGTAAACATCATGAGCCTTATATAAAATAGTGTTTAGCATAGATTCCACACCTAACTTTTGGGTGCTGGACTTAACACCGGCTAAACCCTGGTGTAAATGCTAGCACTCAAGTTAGATGTGGTTAGGCAGCATTCTGTAATTCAACGCACGAGTTTTCAGAAGAACTCCCCCATCATGCCCATGGCCACATCCCTTTTTGAGATACAGTACATGCCATGGGAGTTGGATGCTGTGCCTTATAGAATCAAACTGTAATATGCACTTAGGCCCTGATTCTGTATAGGACACCCAGGAGAGGTGTCCTATACAGAATCGGGCCTACACTAACCCCGATTCTGTAACTGGCGCCCATGTTACAGACGCCGGTTAGAGTAGATGCGGCCGCTACACTTATTGCGGCAAGCGATAAGTATAGCGGCTGCCTTTCTGTTCGCCGGCAGGAGAGTGCCCAACCCCTCCTGCTGGAATGCCGTCCCCTCCCCCCGAAACTCTTGATTGCCGGCAGGAGAGTGCCGAACCCCTACTGCCGGAAAACCGCCCCTGCCCCCCAAAACTCTTGATTGCCGGCAGGAGGTGCCCAACCCCTCCTGTCAGAAAGCCGGACCCCCTCCGGACCCCCCATGCTAACAAACACCCCCCCCGATAACTCCCCTAACCTTCCCCCCAACTAACCTCTAAATTGTTGGCCGGACGGACGGGTCTTGCTGCCATCCAGCCGACATGCCCGCCTCGTCAAAATGAGATGGGCCCGCCCCTTCCCCGCTAAGTCTAAGGCCTAATTGGCCCAGGCTTCTAGAGCCTGGGCCAATCAGGCCTTAGACTTAGCGGGGATGGGCCGGGAAGGGGCAGACCCGTCTCATTTCGACGAGGTGGGCATGTCAGCTGGACGGCAGCAAGACCCGTCCGTCCGGCCAACAATTTAGAGGTTAGTTGGGGGGGAGGTTAGGGGAGTCATTGGGGGGGGGTCGTTAGCATGGAGAGTCCGGAGGGGGTCCGGCTTTCTGGCAGGAGGGGTAGGGCACCCTCCTGCCGGCGATTGGGAGTTTGGGGGGTGTTCCATAAGGAGGGGTTTGGCACCCTCCTGCCGGCGATCAAGAGTTTCGGGGGGGGGGCGGCTTTCCGGCAGGAGGGGTTCGGCACCCTCTTGCCGGTGATCAAGAGTTTTGGGGGGAGGGGGCGGCGTTCCAGCAGGAGGGGTTGGGCACTCTACTATCGGTGATCAGATAGACAGCCGCAGCCGCTATACTTATTGTGACGGGGAGATCCCTTGCCGCGATAAGTATAGCGGCTGCGTCTACTTACAATGTAGGCCAGCATTTTGCTGGCCTACATTTTAAGCGTCTCTTCCTAAGGCGAGCTTAGGTGTCTTGCGGGCCTCTCTAGGCTCCCGGAGGTGCCTTCAATATAGGTGGCCTGCCTGGGGAGCATTTTTTTAAAAAACGTGCATCTCGATTGTCTGATTAGACAGCTGTAGGATGCCTACAGCTGCCTAAAATCGGGACGGCACTTTGCAGAATCAGGGCCTTAAAGCCTTTATCCTAAGATCCAATAAATACACAATATCAATACTCAGGATATAATAAGGGCTTTCTAGAATTTCTTTTCAGCTTTTACATTTTTTGAGGCTTCAGGCTTCAGTGGTGTCACTGCTCAACTCCATTTCATTGCAATGAAATTCACACACCCACCTCGTCATCAACCTTTCATTTTTCTCATTCAAACTTTAAAATTTTTAGTTTAACCACTAAGGCCCAAATTCTGTAACCGGCTTCTGATGTTAGGCACCTATTTTGGAAACGCCCAACTAGATAGGCACCTATCTAAATTGAATAACAAGCTCAATTAAGCTTTTAAAATCAGCAATAATTGAAACTTTGGCGCCTATCAAGAAAGAGCGATTCTGTAACAAGGTGCCTTGATAAATTTAGGTGGCTTTCAAAAAATAGGCACTATGCATGTTAGGCGTGGGTGTGGCTTCATGTTAGCCACCTTGTTACAAGATCGCTGCTCTTAAGCATGCTTAAGTGCTCGCATGGTCGCCTAACTTTTAGTTGTGCCTGAAGCTGGCCTATTTATTGGGCGCCTCCATAATAGGCACCTCTCAGCGCGATTCACTAAACAGCACCCAATTTTACTTGAATCGCGCTGAATGGTGCCTAATTTGGTGCCTAACCTTTGGGCGCTTCTTATAGAATTTGCCCTTAAATGTCTCCACTATCATCTCACAGTTTTACAATAAATAGAGACTAATAAACTTATCTTTAAAGCATTTTATCCGTTAGTCAGGGGGAATGTGTCCATCTAATATAATAAAATGATAGGCTGCGCATGCGCACTAAAAAAAACGTGTTCCCTGGTCCCGTCGTGAAAATACGAGTGCGCATGCGCGCCTACAACGTCAACACAGCCTGCTCTCTGTCTCCACCTCGCGCTGCTGCAGGCCCCACACTCGCAACTCACACATCCGCTGCAGCCTAGCAACTCCAACCACAACCTTCCCCCCTCAACCGCCTATGCCGACTCTGAGGAGTCGGAATGCAGACCCGGAAGAGCGAAGGAAGCCTCACACTGAGCAACTGTATTTACACTGTGCAACGAGCCTCTGCCACGGTCCCGGGTTCCTCTCAGCCCACCCTTCTCGCGGTCTGGCCGGCTACCTTAGTCCTTTGCCGCCGCCACCACCCCCTTCCCTTCCCGCGGTCGACAAAACTCTTGCCTCCAGCAGCCGCCGCAGCACTGTAAACACGCTGCTTCGCGGCCTCTACTGCCTTCATTTGCTCTTCTGTTTCTCTGATGTTTCTGTTGCTCTTCTGTTTCTCTGATGTGACATTTTGAACGTCTCGATCATGTCTCCCCTCTCTCTGCGTTCCTCGAGTGAGTACAGCTGCAACTTACCCAGTTGTTTCTCATATGGGAGATCCTTAAGACCTGAGGCCATCCTGGTGGCCATTCGCTGAACCGACTCAACTCTCCGCAAACCTTTTTGATAATGCGGCCTCCAGAATTGTACACAGTATTCCAGATGGGGTCTCACCATGGATCTGTACAACGGCATTATGACCTCGGGCTTACGGCTGATGAAATTTCTACGGATACAGCCCATGATTTGTCTAGCCCTGGATGAAGCTTTCTCCACTTGATTGGCAGTCTTCATGTCTTCGCTAATGATCACCCCCAAGTCACGTTCTGCTACAGTCCTTGCTAGGATCTCACCATTTAGGGTGTATGTCCCGCATGGATTTTTGCCGCCAAGGTGCATGACCTTGCATTTTTTGGCATTGAAACTTAGTTGCCAAGTCTTTGACCAATGCTCCAGCATGAGTAGGTCCTGCGTCATACTGTCGGGCATTGAGCTTTTGTCGGGCACTGTGCTTTCATCTGTTGTGTGGTTGCCTACTATGCTGCATAGTTTGGTGTCATCGGCGAATAATGTAATTTTACCTCGAAGCCCCTCAGCCAAGTCTCTTACGAAGATGTTAAATAGGATCGGGCCCAAGACCGAGCCCTGCGGCACTCCGCTGATCACCTCCGTAGTATCGGAGAGGGTACCGTTTACTACTACCCTCTGAAGTCTACCTCTAAGCCAGTCCCTAACCCATGCAGTTAATATTTCACCCAGTCCCATCGTACCCATCTTGCTCAATAACCTGTGGTGTAGGATGCTATCAAACGCTTTGCTGAAGTCCAAGTACACGACGTCCAGATTTGATTGGCAGGACCTTCCCTTCGTAAAACCATGTTGATGGGGATCTCGTAGATTCTCCTCTTTCATGATCATATCAAATTGGCGTTTGATTAGTGTTTCCATAAGTTTACTCACTATCGATGTGAGACTCACCGGTCTATAATTTTCAGCCTCCGTCCTGCATCCCTTTTTGTGGAGTGGAATGACGTTAGCCATTTTCCAATCCAACGGGACTCTTCCTGTACTTAGGGAAAGATTGAAGAGCACGGATAACGGTTCTGCCAGGACGTCACTCAACTCCCAGAGCACCCTGGGATGTAGTTTGTCCAGTCCCATAGCTTTGTTCACCTTGAGTCTTGATAGCTCCTTATAGACACTGCTGGGCGTAAACTCGAAATTTCGAAACGGGTCTTCCGAGTTTTCCCTCATCAGCAGCTGAGGGCCGGATCCCGGCGCCTCGCAAGTGAAGACCGAGCAGAAGTATTTATTTAAAAGTTTGGCTTTGTCGGAGTACGATTCTACATAGTTCCCGTCAGGTTTCCTAAGGCGTACTATCCCATCTGTGTTTCTTTTTCTGTCACTAATATACTGGAAGAAGGATTTATCGCCCTTCTTGATGTTCTTCGCAAGGTTCTCCTCCATTCGGAGTTTGGCCTTCCTGACTGCCGTTTTGACCGCTTTTGACTTTGCCAGATAGTCTTCTTTGGATTCTCACTTCCCTGATTGTTTGTAGAGGATGAACGCTCTTTTCTTCTTTTTTATGAGGTCTGAGATCTCCGCAGAGAACCACTGTGGTCTATTGTTTCTTCGCCGTTTACTTACTGATTTGACGTAGCGGTTGGTTGCTTTGTGTAAAGTTGATTTCAAAGTTGACCACATTACCTCTACATTATCTGTTTTGGCATGGTTTTGCAGTGCCCGATGGACGAAATCTCCCATGCTTTCGAAGTTTGTGCCCTTAAAGTTGAGGACCTTGGTTGATGTGCTTGACTTAGTGAAACCTTTCCTGAGGTTGAACCATATCATGTGGTCACTGGAGGCCAACGTATCGCCTACCGAGACCTCTATGACACTTTCTCCGTTGGTGAGTATTAGGTCTTAGTATCGCCCAATCCCTAGTGGGCTCTAATACCATTTGTCTGAGTCTCGCTCCCTTTATAGAGGTTAATAGCTTCCTGCTGCTGCTGGTCGTAGTGGAAAGATTGTTCCAATCCACATCAGGCATATTGAAGTCTCCTAACAATACTGTGTCTCCACGCAAAGTGATATTCTCAATGTCTTCGACTAATTCTATATCCATGTCCTCCTGTTGTCTTGGAGGTCTGTATACTACACCAAGATACAGGCATTTGTCCTTCCCCCTAGCCAAATTCACCCAGAGGGATTTCCCAGTGTACTTGATATGCGATTTTGGTAACTTTGATGTCCTCTTTAGTGTATAGTGCTACCCCTCCTCCCATTTTGCCCTCTCTGTCCCGCCGAAGTAAGTTGTATCCCGGTATAGCCATATCCCACCCAAGTCTCGGATATCGCCACCACATCTAGGTCAGCGTTCCTCATTTCCGTCTCTAATTTCAGAATCTTATTGCCCAAACTGTGGGCATTAACGTACATAGCCCTCCATACCTTATGTTTGCTATGTCTCTTTGTAGATATTCCTGCTTGAGCTAATTGGACTCCTATAATACTGTTTGCAATGTGTGTACTTACCTCTGACTCGGAAATGCAGTGTGTACTTACCTCGGACTCAGAAATGGATTGGCAACTTACCTCACCAAGTTGGTTACTTGCGCCAGCATGTGAGTAGGTACCCTTCCCCAACTTACCTAGTTTAAAGCTCTACGAAGTAGGCGGGTTAGTCGATGTCCAAAGACGTTCTTTCCCCTTCTGGTCAGGTGAAGTCCGTCAGGTCCCTGTAGTCCTTGTAGTCAGTGGTAGGTGTCCTACCGCTGTCTAACCAGCCAATTGGGATGCATGTTTAAAAAAATAAACACCCCAAGGCAGACTGCCAAAATTGTAAGCATTTTCATGAGCCTAGGGAGATGTATAGGGCCGCTTAAGCTTGCCGATGGATAGGCATGGGCATGGTTTTGCCTGGAAGTGCCTTTAGGCAAGCTTAGGTGACCCTACATGTCTTCCTAGTAGTGCTGCCCGATTCAGGAAAAAAAAAATTTCGATTCGATTCAGCCTATTTTTTTATTTGATTCGATTTGATTTCCCTGCCCAATTGGTTGTTTTTTTTCAAACATCCTGGTGGGTTTATTTTATAGGCTCTTCACTCCTTTTATAGCCTCTTCACCCCCTTTGCCCTCTCCTACCCCCACTGGTGTAAACAAACAAACAAAAAAGACTTTTCCTCTCTTTTAAATCCTAGCTCACGTTCACAGTCTAACACCAGCTCTGGCAGGATAGACATTTCAAATATGACATAATGTAATCACAAAACAGAAAATTACATTATTTTTCTACCTTTTGTTGTCTGGTCATTATTCAAATCATTTTGGACCCAGGCTCTGGTTGTTTTCTGATAACTCGCTTGCCAGGGTCTCCTACCCATTTGTCGTTTCCTTATTTCTCTGTGATAACCATCCATCTTCCATCTCTGCCCTCACCTTCCATTCCCTTCCCTCCCCTGGAGGTCTGGCATCGTTCCTTTTTTTCATCTCCATCCCCGCAGCTGCAGCGATGAACCCCTACCATCCCCAGATCCACCATCTCTCCTTTTCTCAACTACCCTTTCATCTAGCATCTCTCTCTCCTTTCCCACCACGCCAGGGTCCACCAGCTCTCCCTTTCTTTTCCCAACTACCCTCCTATCCAGTATCTCTATACCCACCCCCCTCCACACTATCCCTGGTTTCCAACTTCTTTCCCTTTCTGTACCTTCCCTTCTTAAATCCCATTGTCCATCATCTATCTTCCTCTCCTGTTTTTAGACCTATTATTTCAAACCACCTCCCTCCCCCAGTCCGGTATATGCACAACTTTTTTAACCCTCCATCCTCTGTGTACTTCTACACCAGGGCCCCCCTACCCCTGAAGGCATGCTCTCCCCACCCATGTCCAGCATTTGTTCTCTTTTCCTCCAGGTCTTTCTATGTCTCTCTCTCCTTCCTTCGTTCCTCCCTCAAGTGACTCACATGTGAAAACAGGAAGCCAATGGCATGACTTGAGAAGAGGGGTGATGTGGACAGCTGTATTTTGGACCAAATGCAATCCTTTCATGCCTAAAGTAATACCTGGAAACAGCGAATTGCAATAATCAAGTCTTCTTGTAATCATGGACTATATTGATGAGATTGTATTGGTCCAAAAATGATCTTAATTGACGGACCATGCTACTGATAAAAAAAAAAAATCATTTGTCCAAGGAGTGTAATTCGTACTGGGTTTAACACGCCTAACCATTCTGAAATGTTACTTCCATATGGTGAAAGGGAAGCAGCATATTTTCCCAAAGTATAGCACCTATCTGAAAGTTGCACTGATTACGAAAACCGCACAAATCACTTTGCGCACTTGTCCATTTTCCCATGTGAACCTCAGGAGCCAACTACTGCAAGAGCAGAGACTTATTAGTAAATAGAGTTGTTGGGTTAAAATTAAATTTGAGCGAGAAAGAGAACTGCCACACGAAAAAGTCAAAAAACAGGTCACCAGCGCACGACCCCCCGCCCTGGGCAACCAGACTCGCGCACTGCAAAGCATCTGTCTAGGTCGCCCTCTCTTGCCATGGCAATTCTCTGCCTGCCTCCTCCTGCACCCGATTGGCAGTCAGGTCTCACTTCCTTCCCCCGGCATGCCTTCTGAGTCAATACTTGGCAAGAAGCTTTCACCTCCATTTATATCTTTCCCTTTTAATCTCACTGAGACAACCAGCCACTCCAGTTCCACCATCTGCAGCTGCAGGAGAGGAGCGGTGGGAGGCATAAGGTCATCACTCTCTCCACAGCGGCCGTTGGTGCGTGAAGGAGCCGGGGCAAGGGCAGGATGACAGGAAGGGAGTGACACCAAGCTCAGCCCCCCTCCCCCCCATTGCTGCACATCATGATCTACGTCATCCAACTTCGTCGGCCTTCTCCTTCACTTTGGCCTGGAGGGTCGCTGTAGGAATGTTTTGCTTTGGTATCGGTCATGTTATCCTTGGCTGATGACTGAGTCACCGAATCAGAACAATTTTTTTTAAAAAAAGGAATCGATTCGAATCGATTCACCCAAAGTGAATCGGTGAATTGATTCGAATCGTGAATTGGGCAGCACTACTCCCTAGGGCCATGATAGGTACCTGAAATGTAGGACAGTGAAATGTTGGTCTACATTTCAAATAGATGCAGCTGCTGAGCCAATTGCAGCAAGGGAATCTCCCTGCTGCGATCGGTTTAGCGGCTGCAGCAGGGAACCCATACCCCGCACAAAGTCAACTGGCAGGAGGAGTGCCCACTGGGTATTGCTAGAGTTTGCAGTTGGCAGCCCTCTGCTTAATCCAGATCAAGGTCTGCTGTAACTGCAGACACCTAAATATTAGGTATGCCAATACCATGTTATACTAGCATTCTATAAAACACCATAGGCGTAGGTTTCATTATAGAATAAGCTTAAACCACACAACCTCAGTGCACTTAAATGGAGGTACATCTCATAGACTTGCTTCCATAGTGTCAACATTGAAGCTACAGATATTACAGTACACCTGCTCAGGAGCAGGCATAAATGTTAGAGCATAAAGTATACGCATGAATCGTGACTGTACCTGCATTCACCCAAACTCTTCCCATAAATGCACCCATTCTAAAATCAGTTACAAGTAATACCTAGAATGTACCATGTATAATTTTTTATTTTTTTTAAATTCTTTATTCCTTTTATAATTCACAAGTGTACAGTAAATATCAAACAATTAGAATATAATACCACTTGAAAATCTACCATATCATACAACAAAAAGATATAACCCCCACCCCCTCCAACTTCCATATACAACAAAAAAAAATTAATATAACATCTTATCATTCATATATATACCATGTGTAATTTTAAGCATGAGGTAACTTTATAAAAGCCCTTTTATACATATAACACATTTGAAGTTCAAGAAATGGTTTATAGCATTTCCTCCTAAATATATTAAGAAAAAGAGTAAATTTATAGCCATACATTTATATATTTAACCAAGATGAATACTCATATCACTGGTCTGCATGAGCTTATTTGGAGACTATGCCACTGAATTTTTTTTAACTATCATGGGATTAATGCTTATGATTAGAACCAAAAGCTATAGATTCCATTTACAAAACTGATAACAACTTAAATGTTCCGCCCACATTAAAAACTTCTAAAATAGGTTTTGTTCTATGTATTGTATTCTAATTATACATTTGTCTGTTTTGCTACTAGGTTTTCTTGACCAAGGCTTATTGGTTAAAGATGCAAAGAAACTGAAAGAACATTATTCAAAGACTTTGCAGTTTAAACTAGATATTCTATCACTAATACCAACTGATTTGATATATTTTAAAGTAGGGATCAACTATCCAGAGCTACGTTTTAATCGGCTATTAAGGTTTGCCAGAATGTTTGAGTTTTTCGATCGGACAGAGACCAGGACAAATTATCCTAATATATTTCGGATTGGAAACCTTGTCTTGTACATTCTTATCATCATCCATTGGAATGCATGTATTTACTTTGCAATTTCTAAAGCCATAGGATTTGGAACAGATACCTGGGTCTACCCCAATATTTCCAACCCTGAATATGGACGCCTGGCCAGAAAATACATTTACAGTCTATATTGGTCTACACTGATACTAACAACCATTGGAGAAACACCTGCCCCAGTAAAGGATGAAGAATTTCTTTTTGTGGTATTTGACTTCTTGGTTGGTGTGCTGATCTTTGCCACCATTGTCGGTAATGTAGGTGCCATGATCTCAAATATGAATGCCTCCAGAGCAGAATTTCAAGCCAAGATTGATTCTATCAAACAATATATGCAGTTCAGAAAAGTGACAAAAGATCTTGAGGCTAGAGTTATCAAGTGGTTTGACTACCTTTGGACAAACAAAAAAACAGTTGATGAGAAGGAGGTACTGAAAAATTTACCCGATAAACTTAAGGCTGAAATTGCTATAAATGTCCACTTGGACACATTAAAGAAGGTGAGGATCTTTCAAGACTGTGAAGCAGGATTACTTGTGGAACTAGTGCTAAAACTTAGGCCCCAGGTCTTTAGTCCTGGGGATTACATCTGCCGAAAGGGGGATATTGGACGAGAAATGTACATCATAAAAGAGGGGAAGCTGGCTGTAGTGGCCGATGATGGTGTAACCCAGTTTGTGGTCCTCAGTGATGGCAGCTGTTTTGGGGAAATTAGTATCCTACATATTAAAGGAAGCAAGACTGGCAACAGGAGAACAGCTAATATTCGGAGCATTGGATATTCTGACCTTTTCTGCCTGTCTAAGGATGACTTAATGGAAGCTCTCACTGAGTATCCAGATGCCAAAAGCGCCTTGGAAGAGAAAGGCAGGCAAATTCTGATGAAAGATGGTTTAATTGAGGAAGAGGCAGCAAACTCAGGATCAGATTCCAAGGATGTGGAAGAAAAGGTAGAAAGACTTGAATCTGCACTGGAAAATCTACAAACTAGGTTTGCTAGACTTCTGGCTGAATATAACTCATCCCAATTAAAGCTAAAGCAGCGAATCACCATGTTGGAAAATAAGGTGAAGAAGTAAGGAAGTAGCTACTTATTAGAAGATGCGACAGACAACAATGCTACAAAGACTTAGAGACTAAAATAACTTTAACATTTTCTTATTTAAATGTGTTATATAGTATAGAAACATAATGAGGGTAATTCTATAAAAGGGAACCTATTAGAGGCCTAACCCCCCCAACTCCCCCCTCCAAAAAGAGAGACATCTTCTTTTCTTTATAGAATACTAGCCCAAAAGGTCAGATATATGCCTATATTTTAGGTAGGAGTATATTCCCTAACCACAGAGCTGATGAATGTAGCTATTGAAAGTTCATTTGTAGATTATAGCATGTAATAAGCACATATCTGTACAACCTACTCAAGCTCCACCCAAACTCTGAACCTGTGACCGCCTACCTGCAAAGTACATGCCATAGAATGCACATGCCCACAGAATAATGCATAGCTAGAAAATGGTCATTGATGTATGTATTCATATGTGCAAGTGATTAATTAGAAAACTAGCATTTACAGATGCACCTGCCACTTAAATCTAGATAGCAACTTATAGAATTACCCTCAATATGCATTGACATATGACGAGTCCACCTATGTGAAGGTCTTTTGCAAAATAAGTATTTTTTCAAGAACAAATTTTCCACTTGTAATATGTTCCTTCCTATGGAAGAAATTCCTGTTTAAGGAACACTAGATTCTATGCTGTGCAAGTTGTTACACCCATCATTTGATTCATATGAAAATTATCCAAAGATGCTATATGAACATATTGACCAATATTCAGTCCATGGTGGTAAGCATTATTTTTAACACTGACCACTATGGACAAAATTAGCCCGATATTAAACATTGGGCCTGGATATCCAGTGTTCTGGGGTGGGAAGGGTGAAAGGCACATTTAAGCTGAGATCTGGAAGTTGTACGGGTGCAGGCCAATATTCAGTGCCAGCACCCGCATAGCTAGGTGGATAAATGTAGGACTGATTAAAAACAATCCTAAATTTGCCCAGTTAGCTATGTGGGTATAGGCACTGAATATTACCTGCATCCACATAACTGCCAACTTTTCCCTGATTCCAGCCTCCTAAAACCCCTGCGTGATCTGGCTCACAAATGGCCATTTTGTGCCGATGTTCAGCAGTTAGGCAGCTTCAAGTGATTTACGTGGGCAGGAATCTCTTCTGTCTGTTTAAATTGTTTTGAATATTGGGTATCTGATCTCAAGGATATACTTGTTAGAGGATTCCACAGGCTTGGGTTCAATCAGATAAGTCAGGTCATGTACAGTTCAGAATCCTTGACCGATAACTCTGTGCTCTTTTGTTTTATCAAAATACTGTAACCCCCTACAAAAGTGAATAAAAATACATTTGTATAAAGGATTACTGTTCCTCCCAACGTTGATATTTCCCATAATAAGCTGTCTTCTCCCCAGTTCTACAACTTGCTTGGTTTCTGACACCACTTCTACCACTAAGACTTCATCTTTCATCCTACACCTAATTTGCCTCCTACAGTCACATGTATTACACTAAGATATGCACCACAGTGCATGGTTAGAGCTGCAGCTTCAGCACCCTGAGGTTGTGGGTTCAAACCCTGGGCAAGTCACTTAATCCTCCACTGCCCCAGATAGATTGTGAGCCCACCAGGACAGATAGGGAAAATGCTTGAAGTACTTGTATGTAAACTGCTTTGAGTGTGGTTGTATAACTACAAGAAGACGTATTACAAGTCCCCATCCCTTTCCCTTTTCAATGACTCCCGTACCCTTTCCCTCAAGGACCATATCTTCCTCTTTATCTCTCACCCCATTCCCTCCTACTACCAAGTTTTTCTTTCATAGTTTATTTCTCAAAATTCTCTCTCCATTACCATCTTTCCTCTTACACCATCCCTCTTACCTTAATTCATCCTCATCAGTTAAAACCACATGCACAGGAACTCTATTGCCACTGCCTTACAAGCAACAGCTCATTTACTCCAGTTGATACTTCATTTCTTGTTCAACTGACAGCTGCATTAGTAGGTAATATTTATTTATTTTTTTTAGCCAGAGTCGAGTCCCATTTGCACTGCTTCAGTTGTCAGCCATTACAAAGCCACATGAACCTTGCTTCTTGGCTGGCAGGTGGTGGGAGACCATATTGATTGTGCACTGACTGGGGTTGAGGAGTATGGGAGTGAGAATTCCTTCACCAGATGCCTTTACCAGTATAGAAGAGGGCCATGCTTGTCAACCTAAGCAGATCTGCTCCAGGATTTTCTTATATTGTTGACTGATGGAGAAGACGACCAAACTTTTATCTTCTTGGTAGATGTATTTTAGTAAGTCATTTTGGACCTGCAATGACCTCTTGTATAATCAATTTTAAAAGGCTACACTCTGAAATTAGCTACTCAACTTCTATATCATTTTATAAGGCAGTATTATATTATACTTTTCCTTTTGCTTCATTTTAGTGTGTCTTCATGATTTCAAAGAAAATACTATTTTTCTGCAAAACTGCTTGTTTTGTCTTTAAACACCTCATATATAAGTCTAACACAAGTCAGAACATTTGCTATTAGTATATAGACAAGTGACACGTCCATAAAAATCAAAATCACAAATGTGATCCTGAGGTCTGCAACACTCTGCCCTTCTTTTCTATTCCCAGATCCAGAGGGTGGGGTCACTGGGCCCAAATTGATTTGCCTTTTTTACTTGGGGCCAAGGAAGAAATTTTCCAGGTATTCAGTGAGGTCTGTATTCTCCTAGGCCCAGCAGTGTGGTTGCTGTGTTAGTCCACTTTAAAGGTAATAAATAAAAATAAAACACATTAATTTCTTTGTTTTGTTTCATTTCTATTTGTTATCTTCTGGATCCAGAGAGAAGCACCTCCAGTCCTGTGAGCATCTGTGCTTTAATTGCTTATATAGAAGTACATGTTTCTCTCTCCCCTGCCCCCCCCCCCAAGTGGTACATTTTTAATAAATGCTAGCAAGAAATACTATATGACATTTACTCTTTCCTAAAGACATATTGACAATGTCTAGAACAATAGGAAATACACGATCTTATCTTCAAACAATTTCTTATTAGCATATAGGGTCAATTATATGATATGAAATTTATAGGGTTAGAATTTTTAAACAAATGGATATCCTGTATGAGACAATCTCACAACCCTGGTCTTAAGAAATGCCCTGGTTTAAAATATTGTCTTTGTCTAAAATAGTTGTGCTTTTTATAAAATTTAAGATTTCATAAATTACAGTGTGAAACAACATATTCATTGACATCAAGAAAAGTACTAACAAAGAAAATAAATTAAACTGAAAACAGAAAAAACTTTTTATGCAAGAAATAGGCTGCAAAAATACTAGCGCAAGATGAATCACACAATCCAAAACAGGAACTGAATGTGCTGCGTTGCATTTGCCATGACAGGACTCACTACTGCGGCTTTGTAAAGGGGGCCTTTTTACTAAGCTGCACTAGTAAATGGGCTTAGCATGTCCTAATCTTAGACCTTCCTGCACACTAAGCCCATTTCTAGCATGGTCTCAAAATAGCTATTTTTCTATTTGTTCCATTTCTGGCCATGCACTGTTTGCCTCAGCAAGCCCTTGGTGCCTTCCATGTTAAGTCCGTGTTAACCAGTTAGCATGTAGTAATGTTGGCAGGCTAGCTAGTTAATGCTTCCATTCCCTCTCTCAACACATTCCCAGCTCATATCACACTCCCTCCTAAAAATAAATAGAAAATAACATGCAAACAGGTATATTACTAGCATTTTTTAGTGTTCTAAGCCCAAGCTGGAGCTTAGCACACTTTAATAAGGGGCCTTAAGAAAGAATAAAAAATCCTACATACACTAACTGCTATCATTCCTTATCTGACCACTCCACATCCACTTATCTCTTATGAAGAAAACAGAAAAACAATCATACAGGTACTTTATCCTTAAGAAAAACTTCCAGCTCTCTCTCAGGGACACTACCTTGTTGTGGTGGAAGAGCTTGTGTGTGTTAATGGCTCAGAGGGCTATGCTGCAAGGTCACCCATATCCGACAGGCCTCTGAGGAGATGCCAAAGTGTGAGAAACCAAAGTGTCCCACTAGGGCAAAATGGCTGACTGAGCAGACGTGTGGCAGGGAGCTGAGTTAAGTCTGTGGGAATAACATAGTGAAATGCAAAGAGAAAATATGCTCATGTCTGCCTGTGAAAGCATTACTTGGTCCAGCAGATCCTAGAAAACCTGTTTGCACTGGTAAGCAAGGAAGAAGCCAGAGATGAGCTAGGTGAGGAAGGTTCCTTTCCAGCAGCGTTGGAAAACTCACTGAGCCTTGGCCCATGTAAGATTCCTCTTCCCCCCAGACCCAGAAGTGAGGTTGGGCTACAGTGGCAGAGAACTTCAATGAATACAAAAGAGTTTGCCTTGGAGTTTCTTGAAAGAGGTGCCACTCAATCTGGTGTTTTGCTCCCAATGAGATTTCCCTTTGATGGAGGGTATGGATGAACCAGTTGATGTTTGGGCTGAGTCTATTCCCGATGCAAATAGAGCTGGAGGGGACAAATTCAGCAGGTGATATTAGTCTGAAGGAGATATGGTTGGTATTTGGATCCCTTAAGTAGACTGTGGTGGAAAAATTTCATAACTTATTGGAAGGTCCACAGTATCTTCAAGCCCAGGTATTTATTTGATTTTAGTTATTTATATACTGCCTAAGCAGTTTACATTCAGGTATTCAGTCACTAGTCTCTACCTGTCCCAATAGGCTCACAATCTATTTAATGTACCCAGGGAAATGGAGGAGGATCGAGTTAGAGAATGACTGGGAGGACAAATGTGTCCCCATCCCTGCAGGAACTCGATTTCCCCGTTCCCATGAATTTTGTCACTATCCCATTCCTGTAAGTTCAAACTTAACCGCACAAGTCTCGAACACACGATTTTAAAGTATCTGAGGCTTGTGCAGATGAGGATGGAGTTGCAGAAATGGGGCAGGGACAGGAAAAGAACTTGTGAGGACGGGATGGGAAAATGAGTTCCCACGGGGATGGGGAAAAATTTGTCTCCATGTCATTCTCGAGATTGAGTCACTTGCCCAGGGTCACAAGGAGCAGCATGGGTTTGAACCTACAACCTCAGGATGTTGAGGTTATAGCTCTAACCAGTAGACAGAAAAATGGAGAGAAGAACCTCCAGAGGCCACAATTGTTCAAGAGCATCAATTCTCTTACTTCCAAGCTGGATCTGCGACTGAAGAAGCGTGGAACCATCTTGTTTGGTGCTGCGGCCACAAGGTCAAAGAAGAGCTGCCCCCAGTGCCTCACGAGTGCCCAAAATGCCTACTGCACTAGGGACCACTTGCCCAGAATTTTAGACTGACGGATGAGGAAGTCTGCTGGAACATTGGCCACCACGGCCACATGCACTGCAGTCAGCGCCAGGAGAAGACTTTCCACCTAAAGGAAAAGAAGTCAAGCTTAAGAACATAACATAAGACGTTGCCTCCGCTGGGTCAGACCAGAGGTCCATTGCGCCCAGCAGCCCGCTCCCGCGGCGATCCATCAGGTCCATGACCTGTAAGATGATCCTTTGCCTAAAACCCTTCAGTCCCCTTTATCCTTCTATCTATACCCTTTCATAATCCTATCTCTACCTCTATCTGTATCCCTCAATCCCCATATCCTTCAGGAATTTATCCAATCCTTCTTTGAAACCCCATAATGTACTCTGTCCTATCACAACCTCCAGAAGCGCATTCCAGGTGCCCACCACCCTCTGAGTGAAAAAAGAATTTCCTAGCATTGGTTCTAAACCTGTCCCCTTTCAATTTCTCCGAGTGCCCCCTTGTTCTTGTGGTTCCCAATAGGTTGAAGAATCTGTCCCTCTCCACCTTCTCTATGCCCTTCATGATCTTGTAAGTCTCTATCATGTCTCCTCTGAGTCTCCGCTTCTCCAGGGAGAAGAGCCCCAGCCTTTCTAACCTGTCTGCGTATGAAAGGTTTTCCATACCTTTTATCATTCTTGTTGCTCTTCTCTGAACCCTCTCAAGTATCGCCATGTCCTTCTTAAGGTACGGTGACCAATATTGGACACAGTACTCCAGATGCAGGCGCACCATCACACGATACAGGGGCATGATGACTTCCTTCGTTCTGGTTGTAATACCCTTCTTAATAATACCCAACATTCTGTTTGCTTTCTTTGAGGCTGCTGCGCATTGTGCCGTTGGCTTCAATGTTGTATCCACCAGCACACCCAAGTCTTTTTCAAAGCTGCTTTCCCCTAGTACTAATCCCCCCATTTTGTAGCTGAACATCAGGTTCTTTTTCCCTATATGCATGACCTTGCATTTCTCTACATTGAAGTTTATCTGCCATTTATTCGCCCACTCCTCCAGTTTGTTCAGGTCTCTTTGTAGGTCTTCACATTCCTCCGCGGTTCTAACCGTGTTACAGAGTTTAGTGTCATCCGCAAATTTTATAACTTCACACTTCGTCCCTGTTTCTAGGTCATTAATAAATACATTGAACAGCAGCGGTCCGAGTACCGACCCCTGCGGAACACTGCTCGTGACTCTCCTCCAGTCCGAGTAGTGGCCCTCCACTCCAACTGTTTGCTTTCTGCCTGCCAACCAGTGTTTAACCTATCTGTATATGTCCCCTTCCACCCCGTGGTTCCACAGCTTCTTAAGTAGCCGCTCATGGGGTACCTTGTCAAAGGCTCTTTGGAAGTCGAGATAAATGATGTCTATGGGTTCCCCTTTGTCCATTTGGCTGTTTATCCCTTCAAAGAAGTGCAGTAAGTTCGTTTGGCACGATCTTCCTTTGCAGAAGCTATGTTGGCTCGCTTTCATTAGCCTATTTTTTTTAATGTGCTCACAGATGCTGTCTTTTATCAGTGCTTCTACCATCTTGCACGGAACTGAAGTCAAGCTTACCGGCCTGTAGTTCCCCGGGTCACCTTTCGATCCCTTTTTAAAGATAGGTGTAACATTTGCTATTTTCCAGTCCTCCGGGATCTCCACAGTGGCGTACCAAAGGGGGGGGGGGCGGCCAACCACGGGTGCAACCTTAGAGGGGGTGCACAGCTGGACAGGTCCGGAAAATTCCTGGGCTGCGACAGCACTCAGTGGCATCAGCGCCCCCCCCCCCTCCGTGACGGCACTCAGCGGCATCGGCGCCCCCCCTGCCCTGCAACAGCACTCAAGTTTGGCCTCCTTCTCCCGGCATCAGCAGAACTTCAGATCAGCAACAGGTGCTCAGTCAAAAGCTTCCTCTGACTCAGCTTCCTATTTCCGCCCAGGCAGTTCAGCCAGGGGAAGCTTTTGACTGAGCACCTGTTGCCGATCTGAAGTTCTGCTGATGCTGGGAGAAGGAGGCCGAACTTGAGTGCTGTCGCGGGGCAGGGGGGGAGGGCGCTGATGCCGCTGAGTGCCGTCGCAGCCCAGGAATTTTCCAGACCTGTCCAGCTGTGCACCTCCCCTAAGGCTGCACCTGGGGCGGACCTCCCCCCCTTGGTACGCCACTGGATCTCCCCAATTTTCAAAGATAGGTTGCAAACTCGGAGTATTTCCGCTATTTCATTTCTTAGTTCTTTTAATACCCTTGGGTGGATTCCGTCCGGGCCCGGCGATTTGTCGCTTTTCAATCTATGTTGGAGGACATCCTCATAGCTTACCTCTATTGTTGACAGTTTTTCTTCTTGGCCTCCATTTAAGATCTCTTCGGGTTTTGGTACATTGGATGTGTCCTCGCTTGTGAAGACTGACGAGAAGAACTTGTTTAGCCTATCAGCTACCTCTTTTTCCTCCTTTACCACACCCTTTCTGTCTCCATCATCCAATGGTCCTACTTCCTCCCTCGCCGGTTGCTTCCCTTTAACGTATCTGAAGAATGATTTGAAATTTCTTGCTTCCCAGGCTAGTCTCTCTTCGTATTCTCTTTTTGCTCTCCTAACCACTCGGTGACATTCTTTTTGGTGTTTGCTGTGTTCCTTCCAGTTTTCCCCGGTTTGGTCCTTTTTCCATTTTTGGAATGATTTTTTCTTGTCTCCTATCGCTTTCTTCACTTCATTGGTTATCCATACTGGGTCTTTTGTTCTATTTTTTCTGCACCCTTTTCTAAACCTGGGGATGCATAGATTTTGTGCTTCTTACACCGTGTCCTTGAATAGGGACCAGACTTCCTCTATGGTCTGTTTTTCTCGAGTTGTTTCTGAGTTTCTTTCTCACCATTGCTCTCATAGCATCGTAGTTCCCTTTCTTGAAGTTGAGCGCTATCGCTGTGGTTCTCTTCACTTTTGATGTTCCTACTTCTAATTTGTACTGGATCATGTTGTGATCGCTGTTTCCTAGTGGTCCTACTACTTCCACTTCCTTTGCAGGTCCCCCTATCCCTTTGAGGATTAGGTCGAGAGTGGCATTCCCTCTCATTGGTTCCTTGACGAGCTGTTCCATGAAGCTGTCCCTCACAGCCTCTAGGAATTCTGTTTCCCTCACGCAGTTGGAGTTTCCAATACTCCAGTCTATCCCGGGTTAGTTAAAGTCCCCCATTACCATCACATTTCCGTTTTTGCATTCCCACCTCAATTCTGCTTCCAGTTCTTTGTCGTTTGCTTCCGTTTGTCCAGGTGGACGATAGTACAGTCCCAATTTTCTGTGAAATCCATTTCTTCCTGGTAATTTAACTCATAATGATTCCAATCCTTCCGCCTTTGTTGCCGTATCCACTCTGGTTGAGTGAATGGTGTCCTTTATATATAGTGCTATTCCTCCTCCCTTCTTGTGAGTCCTGTCTCTTCTATAGAGTTTGTACCCTGGCAGTACTATGTCCCATTTGTTTTCCTCATTCCACCATGTTTCCTTGATTCCAATGATGTCTAGGTCCTCTTTGTTGGCTATGACTTCCAGTTCCCCCATTTTGGTCTTTAGGCTCCTCGCATTTGCGTACAAGCAATCTAAGTCCTGTTTTTTTCTTTTCCTGCTGTTTTTCCTTGTGATTTGCTCCTCTTGCTGTCCCCCTCATGAGCTGCCAGCCCCTGAATTCTGTTTCTTTCTTCCTCTTTGTTTGGCGCGTCTTTTTCTTCTGCAACCTTGAGCCAAGAGAGAGTTCTTGGGTCCTCTCTGATGATCAACAGAAACTATTGCCATCAATGATCGACCACTTCTGTGGCGACGGCATCCAACAGTCCTGAAAAGGACAACGACTGTAGTGAGCCTTTCCCAGCCATGAAGGCTGGCATCTGTAGTTACTACAATCCAGGAGGCAAGGCTTAATGGAACGCTCTGGCAGAGTGAATGAGGATGAAGCCACCAGGTCATGCACACTGTGGCCTTCAAAGTCCACCACAGACTCAGCTCTAAGACATCTCAGTAGGACGACCAGAGAGAGAGGAAAGCAGTCTGAAGAGAACTCATGTATGTGTTCATCCAGGGAACCACGTCCAGCTCGGTAATCCTGGAACCAACAAACTGTAGGACGTCCCATGCCGAAGGGGCCTTCATCTTCAATATCTCTGAAACCTGTGCCCATAGCTTCTATTTTCAAGCCTTGGGCAGGTAAACAAGGCCCGATGCCGTATCGACTATTCCAGTGATTGTGTTCGTGGTGGGGATTTTTTGTAAGTTGACAATTCAGCCCAGGTATTCCAGTACATGAAGTACTGTCGCTACCATAGTGCACCCCTTTTTCTGGAAGCACTCTGAGCCACCTGACAGCCAGATAAGGGTGAGCCTGCAACTCCACCCACCTCAGAGATGCCACTACTAGCACCGTCACTGTGATCAAGGTCCAGGGTGCGGTCGCCAGCCCAAAGGACAGGGCTGAAAACTGACAAAGCTGATCCAGCACATGAAACCGCAGAAATTTACGGTGATCTGGAAAAATGGGAATGTGCAAATTCACTTCCGTAAGATCCAGGGAGGCCAGAAATTCCCCTGGAGCCATTGCTGGAAGGACCCACCACAGGGTCTTCATCCAGAAGCGAGGAAGCTTAAGAGCTGGATGGAAGTGCTACAAAGTCAGAATCGGTCTGCAAACTTTTTATCCTGTCTTAGGAACGATAAAATAAATATAGTATCTGTAAACCCAAAGGTTAGCTTGGCACAGGCCGTACTGCTTGAAAATCCAACAAGCGCTGAAAAGCAGCCTGGAGAAAGCTCAGAGTGTCTGGACTCCCGATAGGAGAAGACACAAATTAGTCTGACAGAGGCTGGGAAAACCAACTTGCAGCTCAATTGAATAAATTCCATGACTCACTGGACTTTAATAATGTGCAGCCAGGCAGGCCGAAACTGCAAGGACCAAACCTCCTAACTGCAGAGGGACCCTTGGCACCCTGGCATCATTGGGTCGCACAGGCATGTCAGGCAGGAAGAGCAGCGGTAGACAGAGCGCATCTGCAGCCTGGAACCCTGAGAAAATCTCTGCGAAGAGGATGAAAAATCTTGCCTATAGTTACAAAAATATAGTCAGGAACCACTCAAGTGAGGATGCCCAGCACCCTTGGGCCATGCTCTACTATCCTGCCAGGTGTTCGGGTGAAGGTCCCTTACCGAATTCAAGAGGTCAACCAAACCCTTGCTACACAACAACTGCCCCTGAAAAGGTAGCCATGCCAGAGTTACCTCAGAGGAGAAATCACCAGCCCACTGCCGAACCCAGAGCATTCAGCAGGCCGGAACAGAATTCAATGACACCCTTGCTAGCACCTTCAAAAGGTCATAGAAGCCATATGCCACGTAGGCCATCCCAGCCCACCAAGCTGAGAAAAAGGCATTTGTAGCTGAGATAGACAGGCGCGTGCCACAAAGGACATAGGTCTGCAGCTCCATGGTTAAATAGCTGGTTCAAAACTTTCCGGAGAACTATATCCACCTTACTGTCTTGCATAGCTTTCAATACAACTGTCTCATCACTGGGAAGAGAGTTGAGCTGGGTCAGCTGAGCCATCAGGGAAACTCCCTTAGACTGACACAAAGCCGTGGACACTCCTGTGCCCAAGGATGCAAGCTCCTTGGGACCCTCCAGAGAGCCAACTGCTTGAGAACTATGAACTCATATCCAGAAGCCAGGAAAAGTCGCAGATTGCAAACAAATGCTGCACAGCTAGGGAGAAAAATTTGAAGAAATGAGAGGAGCGAACTGAAATTCACGTTCAACTCTGGTAAGGATGCAGCGATGAGATCCACACAAGCGATTGACAGTCGGATCTTCTCTAGGATCCAGAGCCCCACAGGGCCCCGCGGATCCAGCACTCAAGTCCAGATTTCCAAATCAGGGAAGTGCAGCACTGTCCAAAAAAGGATCAGCTAGGTCTGCAGCAGCCACTGGGACCCAGGATACAGTCTGAGGAGGAGGAACAGATGGCGCAGATGGAGGTACAGAACCCCCCCCCCCCCCCAAGGCCATTCAGCCACCGAGATACGTATCAAGGGAAACAGAAAAGCACCCAGCAACTGGACCCCTGGAGTAAAATACGGACCCGCAAAATCTCGTAAATTATGAGAAGGTATCTGAACCCTGGGGCATAGAGGCACCCTTAGATGACTCATACTTGTGCTTCATATGCTGCAGAGAATCTGTCTCACGGCGGACAGACAAAGCTGCAGAACCAAGCCCCATAAATAAATGCAGTCGCCCCAATGGGCTAGTTGAGCATGTAAGCATCTGCTTCTATGAAAGGGAGGCTGAATCAGTAGTTACCGCCCCCCTCCCACCCCGACCGTGCCATGTGGTGCTAAACATTCTAAATGCAGCAATTTTTTTCTCAAATTTGGTATGAATTGACACAAGGAGACCCTAAGGACTCCATTCCAGCAATTTTACTGGCAAAAATTTGGATTTTAAAGATGCAAGGAAAAATTGTAAAAAGAGCGTTAAAAATTTAAAATGGCTGACGGACCTGAATTTGCTTCAAACACACACCAAAAATGACATTTATCAAACTTTAAAAATTACAAAAAATTTATTTCAGGTGGGGGAACATAGAAGAACACAAGGAAACCTTCAAAACCCCTCAAAATTAACTTAAAAGATCGATTTTGGAGCTTGTCAGCTCTTTACTCAGTTACTGGACACAGTCTTTTCAATGGCTGGTTTAGAATTTATTGCCACACTGCTGGAAATTCATCCTTCAAGCTGATCTTTGGCCTGCTAGTGAAACTCCCCTGTCTGACTATGCCTCCACCCCTGCAGACCACCAGATGTGCACCTGGACGAGTGGAGGCGTGAAAACGCAGCCAGTGTGCTGTAGAACACCGCTGAGCCCCCTAAGCATGCTACAGTCTGCGCTTGACTCCCCGCTTAACAGGGAGTGAGACTAGGTCAGGGACGGCCCTAAACTCCAAGGAAGACTAAGCAGACTGGCTAACAGGTACCCCGAACGGCTCGGCCTATCAGCTACAGACCGAAGTCTGTGAATTCTCAAGCAGGCAGAGCTTCAAATCCATTTCAAATGTGAAAATACCCACAAAAGGAACACACTTACGTCAAATTAAAATAATAACATGGGGAGAGCAGAGTCTACACAGCTGTAGCCATGCGTGCAGATGAAAAGACTGCTAGAGGGCGCTAAACTAGCCTGTGAAGTACACTAGAGGCAGAGTGAAAAACCTGTAATGGATTTCTTCTGCAGAAAATGCGAGTAGTGGGAAATAACCCTATAATCTAAAATGTCTCACCTATTGCACTGGAATAATCTTTATGGATGCTCTGCCACATATTATGTGAGCTAATTATACTCACATAATATGTGGCCCAAATAAAAATGGGAAAAGAGAAGTTGCTTGTCTAAATTTGACAGACTTTTTAGAGAATTCCCAGGCTGTATTATCTAAAGCAGGGGGTCTCAAAGACCCTCCTTGAGGGCCGCAATCCAGTCAGGTTTTCCCCAATGAATATGCATGAGATCTATGTGCATGCACTGCTTTCAACGCATATTCGTTTTGGGAAATGCTGAAAACCCGACTGGATTGTGGCCCTCAAGGAGGGACTTTGAGATCCCTGATCTAAAGCTACCCTCATTGTTACCTTTTCTTTAGGTCCTGACCACGTTTGGATTCTTGTACATTTACATTTCCCACTATAAAGATTTACCCCCTCTTCTATTAAACTGTTTTTCTATTAAACAGTTTTTAGCGCAGAGAGCCACGCTGAATGGCCCACACAGCTCCCGATACTCATAGGAACTCTATGAGCATCAGGAGCAGCGCGGGCCATTCAGCGCGGCTCCCTGTACTAGAAACTGCTAGCGCAGTTTAATAGCAGAGGCCCATAATATTTTTAGGTCGAAATGTTTCTGTATTTCCTGATTTCTCTAAGGAAACACAACTTAGGAGGAAGGCTGTTTGGGTCCTTAGACATCAGTTGGTACCCTAGGAAGAACTTTTTTTCCTACAATATTTGTGTAAATTTACTGTTAAGTTTGTGGGTAAAGCTTAAGTGTTTATGGATTCAATTCATTTGAAGAATATTGTTGAAACCAAGACTCAACAGGCCCCCATCACACTCTCATCTCTTATAGTGAATACACCTCCTAATTAAAGTGAAATTTATAGAAACATGACTACAGATAAAGGCCAAATGGCCCATTCAGTCTGCCCATCCGCAACATCCACTATCTCCTCTCCTATGTGCCTGACCCACGCTTTCTTGAATTCAGACATAGTCTTTGTCTCTACCACCTCTACTGGGAGTCTATTCCACACATCTAACACCCTTTCTGTAAAAATGCATTTCCTTAGATTACTCCTGAGCCTATCACCTCTTACCCTCATTCTATGCCTTATCACTCTGGAGTTTCCTTTTATTGACAGAAACTTGCTTCATGTGTATTTATGCCACATAGGTATTTAAACATCTCTCAAGATCAAAAAAGTAATGACAGTAAAACCAAAAAATGTCACTCACCAGCAGTGGGCTACCTATCTAAGATCCAACATTGGAATTCAAAAACAGGTGGAGAAAAAGCCTCAAAAACGTTTTTGACATGCAGCAATCATTGATGATTCACAGCTGGCATTCTTTTCTTATCAAAGGCAAAAAACTCACACCCGCAGCATAAT
The DNA here is from genome assembly GCF_902459505.1 of Geotrypetes seraphini. NCBI lineage: Eukaryota > Metazoa > Chordata > Amphibia > Gymnophiona > Dermophiidae > Geotrypetes > Geotrypetes seraphini. The sequence continues at coordinate 138,609,174 of NC_047089.1, forward strand.
GTAAAAAGATCTAAAAAGGAATACCCCACTACTGTGCACAGTATTTTTTTTTTTTTTTTCTGTAAAAAGTTCTAGATGCAACATCGCTGAACAAGGAAGCAAAATACTTAGCTCTGGCGCCAGAAGACGGAACTGGAGGAAATTAATTGCTGCTACTTCTTTTTTCAGCGACAGACAAAAAACTCTCACAATACACAGTCAAGTCCACGACAGAGCCAAAGCCTGATTTTGGATTTCAATGTTGGATCTTAGAGAGGTAGCCCATTGCTGGTGAGTGACATTTTTTGGAATTTTTTTATTTAAACGTCTATCATATCTCCCCTCTTCTGCCTTTCCTCCAAAGTATACAAATTGAGATCTTTAAGTCTGTCTCCTTATGACTTATGATGCAGACTACAACCATTTTAGTTGCCTTCCTTTGGACTGACTCCATCCTGTTTATATATTTTTGAAAGTGCGGGCTCCAGAATTGTACACAATATTCTAAATGAGATCTCACCAGAGTCTTATACAGGGGCATCAATACCTCCTTTTTCCTACTGGCCATTCCTCTCCCTATGCACCCAAGCATCCTTCTAGCTTTTGCTGTTGCCTTTTTAACCTGTTTGGCCACTTTAAGAATTATCACATACTATCACACCCAATTCCCACTCCTCTTTTTTTTTTTTTTTTTTAATCTTTATTGGTTTTCAAACTACAAATGTGCAATAAAATGATTCACATATTTGTACATTATATAATAAGCGCAACAAACCTTACAAATATTACTGCACAAAGAAATTTTCCCCCACCCTCCCAGTTAATATACAAATAAATCAAAACCTTCATGAAACTATTTATAAATTCCTATATCAATACCATTTCCATTTCCATTCCCCCCCCCCATACCACAGGATGTGTATGTTTACATGTCCACAAAATGAAAAATTATTCCTCTTTACAATATTTAGCCAATGGCTCCCAAACATCTATAAAATTCTTAAAGCTTCCCTGTTGTATGTCCATTACGTTACATTTTATAAGTATAACACAGGGTTTCCCACCAAAATGAGTAATTCAACCTTAAAATGAGCTGCATGACAACTCCTGTCATTACCAACAGAAGTTTGTTATTTCTCATTGATAATTGGCTTTTAGTTCTCATAAGTGTACCAAATAAAATAGTATCATAAGATAAAGCCACTGGATTCTCTAACATATTATTTACTTGGTCCCAGATAGACCTCCAAAACTGCAGTATCAAGGGACAATAGTAAAGTAAATGATCCAAAGTCCCAGCTTCAAGATGACAATGCCAGCATAAAAGTTCTTCACCTCTTAAATTGTACTGTTCACTCAGATTTCTGCAGCCCAAATACATGATCTTGCAATTCTTAGCATTAAATTTTAACTGCCAAATTTCAGACCATTCCTCAAGCTTCACTAGGTCCTTCCTTATGTTTTCCACACCATCCGGCATAACTACTCTATTGCAGATTTTGGTATCATCCCAGTGGCGTACCTAGGGTATGTGGCACCCGGGGCCCATCATTTTTTGACACCCCCCCCCCCCCCCCTCATGTAAATTTTTTTTTTTTTTTTTTTTTTGCAATAACCATGAAATGGAATAAATGGTCAGAATAGAAACAGGCAGTGAAAATTTTCTTTTATTGAACCTCATTTATGTAACCATTATTCCAAACATAACATAACATAAATTATGTCTGAATTGTCATGACATCAGAAGTACATATGGAGTAGTTGCAGGTGATGCTTGGGACAGTTCTGATTATGTTAGTTTGGTTTTATGTGTTTTTTGAATAGAAGGGTTTTTATTTCTTTTTTTAAGGTTTTGTAGTTTGTGGTCGAGGTCAATAGGTTGTAGAGTTGGGGGTCAAGTGTTGCAGCTCGAATGGCTAGGAGGTTGTCGAACAGTTTTTTTTCTTTTGACGTTTTTGGTTGGAGGGTGTGTGAATGGTGCGTGAGTTCTCCTATGTCTGTTTGAAGTGGATTGAATTATTTAGCTGAAGAAATTAGTTACCCCCCCATTCCACACACATTAATTCTCTTCCATTTTTGTTCCCATTATAAAAAAACACTGATAAGTTCCCAGGAAAAAAATACATTAAAATAAGAAGTGAAAACAAAGGCCCCTACAGATGAGAACATAACATAAGAATAGCCTAACTGGGTCACACCAATGGTCCATCATGCCCAGTAGCCCATTCTCATGGTAGCCAATAGTGCTGCCCGATTCAGAGAAAAATATTTCATTCGATTCGATTCACCCTGTTGAATCGATTTTTCGATTAGATTCACTGTTAATGACACCGCTTTTTAAGTTTAAACAAAGTACAGTGGTGCCTCACACAACGAACTTAATCCGTTCCAGGAGCAAGTTTGTTATGTGAAACGTTCGTTGTGTGAAACGCGTTTTCCCATAAGAATACCTGTAAAACAAAATAATTCGTTCTGCAGCCCTGTTGTCCCATAAGAATACCTGTAAAACAAAATAATTCGTTCTGCAGCCCTACATTTCCCTCCCTCCACCTCACCTCACATGCAGAGCCTGCCAGCCTTCTCCCTCACCCAGCCGCACGATCTCAAAAAGCTGTGCACGCGCAGCTGCTGGAGTTGATCAATGTTCTCTCTCCTGCAACTTCCGGTTTCCGGTTGCGTCAGAGGAGAAGATTGAACAACAGAGCATGCGCGCATGTGCTGCTCTTTGAAAGTGTGTGGCTGGCCGAAAAAGAAAGCCGGAAAACTCGGTTTTTAAGGTAAGGTGGAGGGTGCTGCTGTTCCCGGCTCACATTAGAAAGCGGCGAGAGTAGTTCCGCCCCCCCCCCCCCGGGCCCCTCGGGCGACTTCGTTGTGTGAAACGAAGTTCGTTATAGGGAGCAAGACAAAAAGTTCGTTATGCGCAGCGTTCGCTGTACGAGGCGTCCGTTATGCGAGGCACCACTGTATAACAATAAATTTCACAACAACAATAAATTTCACAAAGTACTTAAAAAAAAAAAATCACATTTTTCCATTAAAGCAGTTCTGGAGACATTTGCTTGAACAGTCTTTTTTCCCAGTCCATAAGCAAGCAATATGAAAAAGATTTCCTTAATTATCTACTCAAACATTTTTGCTATTTACTTTCATTGTACCTAGACTATTATTCAGTAGAAAAAATTTAGTTTGTTCAATCAAGCAGAACATTCACTCATAGAAGTCCAATGTCCACACAGGATTTGATTGAACAAACCAAATTTTTTCTACTGAATAATAGTTTAGGTATACTGAATAGCAAAAATGTTAAAGCCACACAGAAAAGCAGTAAAAGTCAATAGGTTCTCCAAGTGGGAACAACCTGATGTCTCAGCACTTGAGGAAAAGACCACATAATAATGTTTATAAGATAAATCATATAAATGATTATACTGAAGCAGGGTGTCCTCAGCGTGAGAGGTAAGCGAGAGGAGAGAATTCTCCAGTGCTTTACACAATAAGGCTCCTCTGCCTGCAGTGCACACCATCATAGGACACCTCAGGTGTGCTCAAATTAATCAATGTGATAAATTAAACAGTGATAAACAATTGGTCAATCACAAGAGTGCAAGATCAAACAGGTTGTTCCCACTCAGAGAACCTATTGACTTTACTGCTTTTCTGTGTGAGTAGATAATTAAGCAAATTTCTGATAGCCTACAGAACTGATTCTCACCTTCCATCCCCAGCCCCCAAGACTTACCAGACCCCCCCTGCCGATGCATTTACTTACTGCCTGAACTGGATATTAAATCGTGGGGAAGAGAGGAGAAATGCGGGGAAAGAGCCAGCCAAAACTAGTATTTGTTGCTGCTGAGTGCACCAATCCAGGGCAAGCAGACGCTTCCCCCATGTCTTAATAACAGACAATGGACTTTTCCTCCAGGAATTTGTCCAAACCTTTCTTAAAACCAGCTACGCTATCTACTTTTAACATAACTTCTGGCCACTTCATTTTTAAGCTTAGATCTTTCCTTCCAAACAGAGACCTTGCTAGATGTCAAATACAGCACAAGGTAACTTCACATGGACTTAACTGTGCAGGAAATGAATCTCCTCATACACCCACCATATAGTGCAAAAATGTGCAAAGGTCTGTTTTTTTCTTTCGATCACTACATAGCCTAATGCCACACAAGCAGCGCTGTTACAAACATATTCTGAAGGTCAATGCTAAGGTTGACAAAGTTTCCTTCCTTGGACCAGAAGGAGATACTGACAAACCACTGGAAGAGATTCTAAAACAACTACCCAGAAATAACACCCAAAGACCCACTCAGTGTGTGAACCAGTTGAGTGGAGTGGACTAACTGGGGGTGGAAATGGGCCCAGAGTTTGCTCAGCAGAATTTCCCAGACTACCTCTTCCTCTCAACACACTGACATGCTACCACCACCACCAACACTAGGAACACCTCACCGAGTATGCCAGCAATGCTTATAAACTTTATAAAACACATTATTATATTTTCTTATAAAGCATATATTTTAACTGAACTCAGCCTTGCCATTCACAAAAATAGAAAAGTTCCCATTTCAAGCTGTCTCATGTACACTTTTCAAATCTAACATATTGTAATCACAAAACAGAAAATAAAATTATTTTTTTCTACCTTTTGTTCTCTGATCAATATTCAAATCTTGTTGTTCCCAGGCTCTTGTTGTCTTGCTTGCCAGGGTCTCCTTTCTCCGTGCTAACCATCCGTCTGCCATCTCTGTTCTCCCCTTCCGTTTCCCTTCCCTCTCCCGGAGATCTGGCATCTTTCCTTTTTTTTGTCTCCATCCACAGATTCACCTTTTCTCAACTCCCCACCACCCCAGGATCCACCATCTCTCCCTTTCTGTTCCCAACTATCCTCCTATCCAGTATCTCTATACCCCCTCCATACCATCTCCTGTTTCCAAGTTCTCTCCCTTTCTGTTCTTTCCCTCCCTAAATCCCATTATGCACCATCTCTCTCCCACTCCTCTGTTTTTAGACCCATTATTTCTAACCCCCAAAGTCTGGCATATGCACGTATCTTTGAACCCCCCCTTCCCTCTCTCCCTCTGTGTACTTTTACACCAGGACCCCCCTCCCCCGAAGGTCTGTCCCCCCTCCGAAGGGCTACACCCCACCCCTGAAGACCTGCACCCCCCCGAAGGACTTTACCTCCCACCCGAAGGTCTGTCCCCCTCTGAAGGCCTAAACCCCACCCCTGAAGGCCTGCACCCTCCCCGAAGGATTGTACCCCCCACCCGAAGGTCTGTCCCCCCCTGAAGGCCTGCACCCATCCCGAAGGCCTGCACCCACCCCGAAGGCCTGCACCCACCCCGAAGGCCTGCACCCCCGAAGGCCTGTCCCCCCCCTTGAAGGCCTGACCCCCCCTTGAAGGCCTGCCTGCTTGTCCCCCCTTGAAGGCCTATCCCCCCTTAAAGGTCTGCCTGTCCCACCCCCTTGTAGGCCTGTCCCCCCTTAAAGGTCTGCCTGTCCCACCCCCTTGTAGGCCTGTCCCCCCCTTGAAGGCCTGACCCCCCCTTGAAGGCCTGCCTGCTTGTCCCCCCTTGAAGGCCTGTCCCCCCTTAAAGGTCTGCCTGTCCCACCCCCTTGTAGGCCTGTCCCCCCCTTGAAGGCCTGCCTGCCTGTCCCCCCCTTGAAGGCCTGCACCCCCTTGAAGGTCTGCACCCCCCCCCCCGAAGACCTGCACCCCCCCTTGAAGGCCTGCCTGCCTGCCTGTCACCCCCCTCCCCCTTGAAAGTCTGCCTGCCCGCCCGCCCACCCCACCCTGAAGGCCTGATGCCCCGACCCACCCCGAAGGACCATTCGCCCCCCTGGCCTCCCCGCACTACCTATGAAGCAGCCGCAGCCGGATCGCGACGTCAGCTATCTTTGCGCTGCTTAGGAGCTGCTTCCTGCGCCGCGGTCCCGCCCCCTCCTCTGACGTCAGAGGAGGGACGGGACCGCGGCGCAGGAAGCAGCGCCCAAGCAGCTGAGGGATTGCTGACGTCGCGATCCTGCTGCGGGCTGCTTCATAGGTGTGCTGGAAGGTCAGTGGGGCGAGCGGTCCTTCGGGCGTGGGGGGGGACTGAGCGGCAAGGCCGGGAACACCCCCTCAGGGCTGGTACCCGGGGCGGCCCGCCCCCCCCGCCCCCCCTCTAGGTACGCCACTGTATCATCCACAAAGAGACAAATCTTACCAGTCAGCCCTTCAACAGCGCTTACAAAAATGTTAGAAAGAACAGGCCCAAGAACCGAACCTTGAGGCACACCACTGGTAACATCCCTTTCTTCGGAGCGATCTCCATTGACCACTACTGTCTGCTGCCTTCCACTCAACCAGTTCCTGACCCAGTCCGTCACTTTTGGGCCCATACTAAGGGTATTCAGTTTATTGTGTGGAAAACTGTCAAAGGCTTTGCTAAAATCTAAATACATCACACCTAATGCAATTCCTCTAGCCAATTGTCTGGTCACCCAGTAAAAGAAATTGATCGATTTGTCTGAGAAGATCTACCTCTAGTCAGTGAATCCATTGCCTCTTTACAAACTTTTATTTTTCTGCTCTATTTAAAAATTACTTAGAATATTTATTTGAATTTTATTCAGATAGTGGCTTCTAATTTTCTCTGTTTTCTTTTCTTGCCCTTCCCCCTCCTTTTTCTTAATTAATGGGGTTAGTTTATAATACTTTCTGTCATATGTGAGTTTCTTGACTATTGCATTTGAATATATGATGTATTTTTTTTTTCTTATATTGATATATCTATACTGATGGAATGTACAATATTTTCTGTTTACAGGTTTTATACTTGTGGTAACATTATTAATTCAAATAAATAAATAATAAAAACAGGAAACACTTACATACCTACTGGAGAATTTTAGGAAAAAGAAGCCTCAAGAGCTATAACCTAACAATGCCACTGAAAGAATAATTTGATTCTTAGCTGAGTACTTTCAATGATGTGAGGGAAAATGCTAAATATTCTGTCCACAAAGGGAAATAAAATGCTATTTAAAGTACAATATAATCTCAAAATAGAGAATGACACAGGGACAGAGTTCGTCCTCATCCCCTCCAAGCTCTTTCCCTGTCAGCTCTGTCTGATCCCATCCGCATGTGCCTCGAATTGTTATGATTTTATATTTAAATCATTTTTTTATTTTAAAAAGAAACTACAAAACTACAGAATGCTACATAGAAATATAATTCTAACACAGAGGTAGGGAACTCTGGTCCTCGAGAGCCGTATTCCAGTCGGGTTTTCAGGATTTCAAGTTTTATTTTATTTTTCTTTCCAGCTTATGATTTATCTTTAATCTTATCTAATGTTTTGCCTTTTGTCTTTGTTTTGTTCTATTTCTATCATTTAAATTTCTCCAGAATTATACTGTTCAACGGCTCCCCCTTCTTCTTCTATTCCTTTCTCTCCTCTCTTCTACCTTCCAAAATATTTAGATCAATGCTGTCTTGTTAAAATGTTTATTTTATTTTTATTTTTCCTCTAACTCTACTTTTCACTTCTCTATTACCCTCCAGGTACTTTAGTTAGATTGTGAGCCTTCGGGACAGTAAGGGAATTTTTCAAGTACCTTTCTTATTTCTAATCTTAATGTATATTTTCTGTAAACCGCTTAGAACCTAACGGATGTAGCGGTATATAAGAAATAAATTACATTACATTACATTACATTTCCCCAATGAATATGCATTGAAAGCAGTGCATGCAAATAGATCTCATGCATATTCATTGGGGAAATCCTGAAAACCCGACTGGAATACGGCTCTCGAGGACTGGAGTTCCCTGCCCCTGTTCTAACAGAACACCTCGGTCACATGCATAGAACACAATTACCAAATACATAATAGCTGACCAAAAATGATAAACATAAATTAAATCAAAATCCCAAGCAGCCAAACTTTGCATGAAGTACAACACCAAACAAATGCAAATATGTATTTCTTCATATAGTGTGCAAAACAAAGATCACATATGGCAGGGATCATGTTAGAGGAGTGCAACTGCTCCCTAATCAAAGAAAACCCTAAGCCTGCTGGAAGCTGAAGAAGGCAAGGCCTGGTATTGGGATTTAAGGTCCCCTCCTATGTCTAACACCAGCTTTGGCAGGATACACATTTCAAATCTGATGTTTTCTATTCACAAAATAGAAAATAAAATTATTATTTCTTCCTTTTATTTTTCAAATCATGTTGGTCTCAGACTCTGATTTCTGTTTGCTTCTGTCTTCTCTTAACTCACTCACCAGGGTCTCCTGCCCATTTGACATTTCTTCTATCTCCATTCTCACCATCCATCTTCCAGCTCTGTGTATCTATTTTTCTCCATGTTCAGCATCTCCCTTCTCTGTCTCTCCAATACTTTCCTTTCCAGTATTACCCGTGTCCATCTCCCTGCCATCATCTTCATCACCATTCTATGACTCTTTTCCTTCCCCCTATGTCTACTATCATTCCCCTGAGTCCCTATATCCCCTAAGTCTAACATCTCCCTTCTGCTTTCCGATTCTTCCTCATGTCTAGCCTTCTTTCATGTGTCCATATACTCCACCCATGTGTAGCAATGCTCCTCTGTGTCCATTTACCACCCCTATACAGCATTCCCCTTTATGTCCCTATCCCTATGTTCCCATTAACTATTTTTTCTGCAGCCCTCCAAGTATTCTATTTTTTCTGCAGCCCTCAAATTTAAAGTTTAATATCTTTTCTTTCTCAAAATTGACACATTTCAATCACTATATTGAAAATAAAATCATTTTCCCTACCTTTGTTGTCTGGTGACTTTATTTTTCTGTGCTTTCAACTATGTCTCCAGGGCCTTCTTGTCCTTTGACTGTTTTTCTCTCCGTCTTCACTTTCTGCCTTGCATTCATCTTTGGCATTAACTTAATGTTCAATTTTTCTGCTTTCTTTTTAAAATCTACGTTTCCATGTCTTACCTTCCCTTCCTATCTCTCTCTTCTTCCGTCCTATTTCCATAGTCTGCCATCTCTTTCCTTCCTTTCTCTCCCTCCCAACTTCCTTCCTTCCTTTCTTCCTTCCCACTGGTCTGGCATCTGTTTCCTTCCCTTCCCCCATGCCCTGGCATCTCTCCCACCCCCCCCCTCCATGGTCTGATATCTCCTTTCCTTCCCTCCCTCCCATGAACTTGGCTTCTCTTGTTCCTCTCTTCTCCCTTGTCTTCCTTCTCCTTCCTTCCCTTTCTTTCCCCAATTGGGTGCAGCAGCAACAGAAGCAGCATTTTCCTTCCCCCTTTCCTGTGCAGCAGAAGCATTTCTCTTCCCCTTTCCCTCTCTCTCCCTTTCCCTGTACAGCAGCAGCAGCAGCATTTCCCTAGGGTCCCCCTTTCCTATGCAGCAGAAGCATTCCTCTTTCCCCTCCCCTTCCGTTCTCTTCCTTGTGGAGCAGCAGCGTGTCTGGCCAGCTCAGTTGATCGTTCGGTTCAAAGCCTTGTGAGATCTGCGCCTGCATCTGAAGCCTCTCTGATGTTGTGACATCAGAGAGGCTTCTGATGCAGGAGTGGATAGCGCGAGGAGCTGCCAACCCGCGGCTTTGAACGGAACGATCGACTGAGCTGGCCAGACATGCTGCTGCTCCAAAAGGAAGAGAAGGGGAAGAGAAATGCTGTTTTGATCGCATCCAGACCGCGGGCCGCAAAATAGCACCTGGAGAGCCGCATGCGGCCCATGGGCCGCGTGTTTGAGATCGCTGCTCTACACCAATCAAGGATCCAGCACCTGCCTCCCTTCCTTCTACACACCAACCAAGGCTCCAGCACCTGCCTCCCTTCCCTCTAGTCCCCATCCTATGGATCCAATACCTCTGTCCCTTCTTTCTGCATCAACCAAGGATCCAGCACCTACGTTCTTTCCCACAACACTCACCAAGGATGCAGCACCTCTCTCTTCCCTTCAGCCCCTCCCATAGATTCAGACCTCTGTTCTGTTCTCATAAATATGGGAACATAACAGACATATTACCTCTTTCTTGTAGTGTGGGGGATATCCTTAAATTTCTGGTCTTCTTCCAATTGCTGCAATTAGAATGGTTGCTGCGCGGAATGCAAGGCAGCTTTCTCTTCGTCGGTCATGCTGCTCAGGCTTATTGGGAACAAGATCACAGCCTTGTCTGAAAGTCAAGTGAAGGCAGTAAGCACAGTGACTCACTGTTATTTTCTGAATACATAGCTGCTGAGTAAGTTCTGTAAGTCTTTTCAAGGGATACAAGTTGTCTGGTTGGGTGTTAGTGTTGTTTCAGCACTGTAATGGACAAGCAGTCTGGGGACCTCATTTCAGAATGAAATAATTCATCATTGGGCAATGCCCCCCACATCCCCTCAAAATTCTTCCCTCTACCTCTCCTCCCTGTCTGCAATCTGGCACCTCTCCCTCAAATACTTCCACTGGAAGGGAATGATTCAGCATGACCATTTCATTGCAGCCACACTGAAGCATCCTGGGATGAAATGCTGCAATTAATCATCCCATTCCGGGAATAGGGTTTGGAACAAAGAAGAATCACTAATCTGCTGATACAATACCACCAGTGATACACCTGTAAATGCTGGGTGGCTTGTCTGCCTCTTCAGAGGTGGAAGGGGTAATAACTAATACCTAAGAAAGAGGAATATGTGTAACAATAAGTAATGCTGGTGCCAGTGGGGATTGGAAGAGTCCAAGGAGAATCAGATGATATTCTTAGGGGGGGGAGGGAGGGAGGGCAGCAGCTGCACTCATTTCTTAATTGGCCAAATTATCCTGAAATGAAAATGTATTAAAATAAATTTTTTTTTAACTTGCTAACACAGAAAACTAATCTTTTGCCTACTCATTCAATTAGTGGGTGCTAATTTCTGCTTTTAGTGGGGGAAAAAAGATATTAGGATTGGCAGATGTGTTAGGGAAGGAAAGTTGTATTGGTTATTTTATAGTATTTTGATTAGGGTTGTATAATAATTAAAATGTTTAATTGCATGATTAATCACATACATTTTTCCTCTCACATTTCTTCCTGTACAGTGCAAAATATAGACAGCAGATGTAAATTCTCAAAACACACATATTTTAGTTACTAAACTGAAAATAAAATCATTTTTCTTACCTTTGATTTTATGATCCCAACCATGTTGTTCCCTATCTCTGGTTCTGTTCCTCTGTTTGTGCTCTGAACTAAGGCATCCTCTCAACTCACTATTTCTTTTCTTTCCTCCTCTCTTCTGTACTTCTTGCCCTATATCCATCTTTCACATTCAACTTTCCTTCCTCCCCATATCTATCTGGTTACTACCTCTTCTCTTCATCCAAGGGCACCATTCTCCTCTCCTCTCCCCAGGCACCATCTTCTTTGTTCCTCTCCCCTCCATGGGCACCATATATTCTCTCTTCCTCCCCCCTCCTTTCTATGAACACCAACTCCTCTCTTCTCTTCCTCGCCATGGGCACCATCCCCATCTCCCTTACCCTCTCTCCCTGGGCACCATCTCCATCTTCCTTCCCTTCCTCTCTTCATCATGGACACCATCTCCTTCATCTCTCTTTCCTTCCCCTCCTCACCATCTCTCTCCCCTCCCCTTTATGGGGACCATCTCATCCCTTCCCCTCTCCTCCAAGGGACCATCCTATCCCTTTTCCCCTCACCTCTATGGACACCATGCTTTGGTCTGAGTCTCCTTCCCATTGCCCTTGACTGGCATATTTTTCTTGGTGTTGCACCCACCCACCCCCCAACCAGCATATTTTTCTTGGTGTCGCACCCACCCACCCCCCAACCAGCATATTTTTCTTTCTGGGTACTCCTGCAGCTTTTTCCCCTGCCTCTCACCTTGCGTTTTTTTTTGCCTCTGCTTCAGCAGCCTTTTGTCTCCTGCCAACTGCATTCTCCAGTATCTCATCCCCTTCCCCTTTGTGGCCCTCTGATCTTGCCTGTATACAGTGGGGAACAAAAGTTTGAGAACACCCAGTCAGAATTTATAGATCTCGCAAGTGTGCTAAGGAAACTAAGTGCTCCTTTTACTAAGCTGTGCTAGCGGTTTTAGCATGTGCTTAGCGTGCGCTGCATTGCCATGTGTGCTAGACGCTGATGCCACCATTGAGCTGGCATTAGTCCTTGGCGTGTAGCGTGGGGACAGCGCACTCTAAAAATGCTAACGCACCTTAGTAAAAGGAGCCCTAAGGCTATAATGGTCTATTTTATTTCCTAGTGTTCTTCAGTAAATGTTTGTTTACTTGAAAGCATGTTTTTGTATAAACATTGTGATAGTTCAGTGTTTTTTGAAGAAATTCAGACTAAATCTATCAGAACACAGGTGAATTGATTTAAATCTTACATCTACTGTATGTGTGTTGATAGCATTTCAGAAAAATTTATACTACAATAATTACTGTTCACATTTGTAGGTGTTTGCCTGTGATGCTTATATACATAACTCAGTGTTCTCCCCAGAAATTTTTTCCAGCCGGGTGGCATGAAAAAGTAGCTGGGTGGGGCGGGACAGGGAAATTTGGTGGTGGGGAAAATTAAGGGCTCCTTTTACTAAGCTGCAATAGCGTTTTTAGCGCGTGCAGAATTGCCACGCTACACGGCTAGAACTAACCGTCTAGCATGTGCGGCAATTCTACGCGAGCTAAGCGTGCGGTAAAATCGCTATCGCAGCTTAGTAAAAGGAGCCCTAAATGTGTACTATTTGTATTAGTTAATTATTATTAGTTATTTTCCAATGCTCAATATGACTGCCTTTCTTAAGGTTTGACACTTGTTCCATAATATATATATTAAATTTAAGAAGTATCCAATTCTAGAATAATTAGATATTTGCCCTCTTTCAAATGGTATAGAGCAGCGTCTCGCAAACTTTTTTAACTCCTTCACACTAAACGGAGCAAATGTTTTTTGTGGCACACTAAATGCAGCAAATGTTTTTTCATGGCTGGAAAAAATTTCTGGGGAGAACACTGATGCCCTAATTTTCAAGGTCCAATCACATCAAAGAGTGATGCTTATCTGGGCAGTTGTATAATAAAAAGAATGGATAAGATAACATGAGAAGTGAAATTGTCATGAATCAGAGGGATACATACCCTGTAGGTCCTAAAAGCAGGCTTGTGGATTAGATATAAACTATGAAGGCAGTAGCATAACTAGCATATGTGACACCTGAGGCCCATCATTTTATGACACCCCCCATCTGTATGAAAAACATGATTTTTAGTAACAATCCACACATCACACAAGAGTGTGCCTAGGAAAAGGCAGCATCTTACATATTGCAGTGAGCAGTACATCAATACACCCATTGTAAAACTAAACAAGCCAGACTAGTACAGATCAATCCTACACAGTCAATCCTAACTGAAAACCATGTCTTTCGAACACACCTTCGCCTAGTATGGAATATGTAATCACAAACTAACCCCTCTCCCTTTTACAAAACTGTAATGTGGTTTTTAGCTATGGTGGTAACAGTTCAGACTCTCATAGAATTCTGAGCAATTACCACCATGGCCAGTGCTAAAAAAAACGCTCTACAGTTTTGTAAAAGGGGAGATAAAATAGAAAAACGTAGACAAAGGTTAAATTGAACTACCAAGAAGCTGGACTCTGTATACAATGCAACACCACAGAAACAGCGATGCATCTCCCCTAAAGCAAAAAAATAAATAAATATAATTTTTTTCTACATTGTCTTCTCTGGTTTCTGCTTTCCTCATAGTCTTGACACTCTCTTCCTTTCATCCACTGTCTACCCTCTCTCGGCCCCTTCTATATGGCATCTTCTCTCCTTGTATTCCCCTTCCATCTCTCACTACACCCCTATTATTCTGGCATCCATCTTCTTCCCTTTCCTCCTTCAATGGTCTGGCATCTCTCTCTTCTTCCCTTCCCTCTCCCATACCCCCATGGTTTGGCATTTCACTCTCTCCTCTCCCTTCCCCCCACTTCCATCAGCATCTGCCCCCTTTCTTTCCCTCCAACCCAATTCCATCCAGTATCCTTCCCCCTTATGTCTCTCTCTCCTTTCCCTGCATACCAATTCCATCAGCATCTGCCCCCTTTCTCTCCCTCCACCACCCTTCCTTACCACCCTGACCTCCTTTTTCTCCCTCCACCACCCTTCTATTCTCCTTTCTCCCTCCAAACCAGCAAGGTCCCATGATGACTGCTTCTGTTGCCTCTGCCTCTGGAAGATGTAAGTGACGTTGGAGGGGGTGGACCGGAAGACACAGGGAATTGCAGCAAGGTTCCGCAATTCCGGAGGCAGAGGCAGCAAATGCAGTCATTGTGGGACCTTCCTGCACTTCAGTGCAGCTGCTGACTCTGCTTCAGAATAAGTACGGCAGCCGTGCTGAGGTGCAGGTGCCATTTAGAGCAGCTTGGAAGGTTCTGGATCCAGCCGGCTGTGTACCCCCCCTAGGGCTGGCACCCGGGGCGGTCTGCCACTGTATGAGGGGACAAAAAATAATAGAAAGAATGGATAACTTGACCAATTTAGACATGTCATACAATTATAACCACAAAAATACGTCATAAAATGTAATTCTAAACTCAAAAGACTCCAGACGAAAAGCATACTATAGAAAGGAAACCAGAAAAGACCAAACCCATAGTACTAAGATCCAAATGCTAAAATTGGACATGTCCATTACGAAGAGACATGTGAATCACCGCTAATTATAACGAGTGAGTCTTTAAAATATGAGACGGTAACGGATAGCCAGACCTGATGAACGGAAGTGACAAAAACTGGAGCCAAAACCAGAGCACCGTGATGAAACTTGAATATGTATACCTTGCATTTCTTGGCGTTGAAGCCCAGCTGTCAGGTAGATGACCAGCGTTCCAACAAAAACAGGTCCTGCATCATACTATCGTGTAAATCGGAGCCGCTCACTATGTTAAATAGTTTGGCGTCGTCGGCGAATAGTGTTATTTTACCTTGAAGCCCCTGAGTCAGGTCCCCTATGAATAAGTTGAAAAGGAGCGGTACTCCACTTGTCACTTCTGATGTTTTAGAGAGGGTACCTTTAACCACCACCCTCTGAAGTCTACCATAGAGAGTTGCGCGGGGACAGAAATCCCACCCGTCCCCACCCGTCCCCGCCAAAATCCCACCCATCCCCACCCGTCCCCGTGAGGAATCCCTCCGTCCCCACCCGTCCCCGTGAGGAATCCCTCCGTCCCCACCCGTCCCCGCAAGGAATCCCCTCCGTCCCCACCCGTCCCCGCGAGGAATCCCCTCCGTCCCCACCCGTCCCCGCGAGGAATCCCCTCCGTCACCATCCTTCCCTATAAACTTCAGAAATAGTTATTTTATTTAATTATGCTACTGAATTAAAGGCTCTGGTAGAGACCCATTTACAAATAAGCAAAGAGACTATTAATTGGGAAATATTAATTGGGAAGAATACATACTTTGTAAATGGGTTTCTACCAAAACCTCTAATGTAAATATAAAATATAAATACTCAGCTGATGAGAACCCACAAACTGTCAGCTGAGGACTTCCTTTGCAGTTGGCCTGGGGTCCCTTTTGCCAAGCTTGGCAGGCAGCAGTAGCGTCCCTGAGTCACAGATGCTGGCACCTCAGTGGCTCATGGATGCTGCCAGCGACTGCTGCGCTTGGTGGAGGGGAGTTCTGACCATCTCTAGAGGAGGTCCTCTGCTGGCGGTGCTTGGGGATCCCCACCAGTCACAGCAAGGGCCAACAAGTACTTCAACACTGTAGAAATAAAACCAGAAATGCATTTCCTTTTCTTTTGAACACAAAACAAAGATATCTGCCATATACATTTCCCAAGGCAGATGACTCTATGCAATGTCACCTCGGTAACAAAATACAAAAATAGACAAATACACCCCCTCCCTTTTTACTAAACCACAATAGTAGGTTTTAGCACAGGGAGTTACGCTGAATGCCTCGCGCTGCTCTCAATGCTCATAGGCTCCCTGCGCTAAAAAACAATATTGCGGTTTAGTAAAAGGGAGCCATAGTGCAAAATATAGACAGCAGATATAAATTCTCAAAACAGACACATTTTGATCACTAAATTGAAAATAAAATCATTTTTCCTACCTTTGCTGTTTGGTGATTTCATGAGTCTCTGGTTGCACTTTCTTCTTCTGACTGTGCATCCAATCTTTCTTCCTTTCTTTCAGCCTCCTGTATGTTTCCTCTCCTCCAGACCTCATTCTCTCCCCCAACTTTTTCTTTCTGTCTCCCTGTTCCCCCTTCTTTCTGTCTCTCTGTCTGCCCCCTTTCTTTCTTTCTCCGTGCCCTCCCCCAAGCCACTCGGTTTGCTGCCACCGCCATCGGGGAATAGTCCCCAAGCCACCGCTGTCCCAAGCTTTCCCTGCAGAAGCGTCGCGCTGACCAGCATTCCGCTCCCTGACGTCAATTCTGACGTAGGAGAGGAAGTTCCGGGCCAACAAGGCATTTCTCCTCATTCCATCCAGCCTGAGCCCCATCTCTCCTTGATCCAGCATTTCCCTTCTGTGTCTGTCAGAATTACCATTCCACCTATTTTCCAGCATCACCCTTCTTTGTGTCCATCTCACCTATATCCCTATCTCACCACTTTTTCAGAATCTTCATTTGTCTCTGTCCTTGTCTTTACCCCATATTCACCATTTGCCCTTTCAATGTCTTTATCTCCCCCCCCCCACACACACTTTTTCAGCATTACTTCTATGTCTCTATTTCACCTCCTCTTCATGTCCCCTCTGTATCTCTATCCTTATTCAGAAGGTCCTGCTTACCCTTTCTCTTCTTTGTGTCACTATCTCCATTTTCAGCTTTCCCCCCTTTTCCTTTGTTAATGCACCCTGTAGCCAGAATCTTTCCACCCTCCCTCCACTCCGGCCCAACCCAGTATGAAATATTTCCTTTTGTTTCTCTCCCCTCTCTCTTCTCCTCCCTCACCCACGAGTCCTGCATCTGGCCCTCTCCCTTCTACCTGCACCTGGCAACACCCCCCTGCTCCGCGGCTCTCTTAAGCAACTCGTCAGCAGCGGTGATCAAGACAAGCTGCCGACATCGAGGCCTTCCCTCTACGAGTCCCACCTTTGTGGAAAAAGGAAGTTGAAACAAGCGGGACTCGCAGAGGGTAGGCCCCGACGCCAGAAGCTTGTGTCGATCGTTGCTGCTAAGTTGCCGAAGAGAGCCGCAGGTAGAAGGGAGAGGGAGATAGGAAGGCTGTAGAAGCTCCGGAGCATGACACCGAACCCGGCCAGGATGATTTCTTTTTCAGGCTGCTGCTGCCGCTGCCATCCCCCACCCGAAATGACAAAAAACAGCCTAATGCCCGCGTCGGGAAATAGCCATGCTGAGCAGTGAGCTCAGCACGTACACAGATGAAAGCCTTGCTTGCTGATTGGTCCGGCGGCACGGTGGGGCGGGGCCGCCGGACCAATCAGCAAGCAAGGCTTTCATCTGTGTACGTGCTGAGCTCACTGCTCAACATGGCTATTTCCCGACGCGACGCCAGACTTGCATCGCCAGAATTTAGGTAGGTTGTTTTCATCCCCGTGGGAGTCCCGTGGGCAAGGGGGCGTCCCCGTGGGAGTCCCGTGGGTCAGGGGGGCATCCCCGTGGGAGTCCCGTGGGCCAGGGGGCGTCCCCGTGGGAGTCCCGTGGGCCAGGGGGGGAACCCGCGGGATCCCCGCGGGACCCGCGGGATCCCCGCGATCCCCGTTCCCGTGCAGACCTCTAGTCTACCATTGGCTATTTTTTGGGCTTGCGAACTACTTTTAAAATGACCAAGTCAAAATGATCTACTAACAATAAAAAATTTTTTAAAAAACCACAAAGCACACTGTACGCAGAGAAAATGTTAATAATCATTCCTATTCCGGGGTTTTCTCAAAGAGGTCAAAGCAGATGACTCTATGCACTGTCACCTCACTAACAACCATACAAAAATAGACAAATATACCCCCTCCCTTTTTACTAAACCACGATAGCAGTTTGCTGCGCTGAATGCCCAGGCTCCCTGCGCTAAAAACGCTATTGCGGTTTAGTAAAAGGGGACCATAGTGTAAAATATAGACAGCAGATATAAATTCAGACACATTTTGATCAGTAAATTTAAAATAAAACTCATTTTTCCTACCTTATTGTCTAGTGATTTCATGAGTCTCTGGTTGCACTTTCTTCTGACTGTGCATCCAATCTTTCTTCCCTTCTTTCAACCTGTATGCTTCCTCTCCTCCTGACCTCATTCCCCTCCCCCCAATTTTTTCTTCCTCTCTTCCTGCCCTTTCTTTCTTTATGCCCCCTTTCTTTTTTTCTGTTTCTCTTCTTGCCCTCTTACTTTCTTTCTCCTTGCCCTCCCCCAAGCCACTGCCAATGTCACTGCCATCGCTGGCTGCCGCCCCCACCAACCTCTCCCTACTTCGGGCCGACCAGCATTCCTCTCCCCGATGTCAATTCTGCCGTCGGAGAAGAAGGCTGATCGGCCCAAGATCACAATCGATTGGGGGAAATGCTGCCGGGTCCTGCCTTCACGGAAACTGAAAGTAGGCAGGACCCGGCAGCAAGAAGAGCAAATGGAAAACTTTACTGACCTGTCTCCCGCCTTAGCCCGTAGCGAATTTATGCTTCGGGGATCTAACATGTACGTGCTGGCTTCCCTTCTCTTCCCTCCCCCCCCCCTCCCGGACATAACTTCCGGTTTCGGAGGGAAGAGAAGGGAAGCCGGCACACACACATTAAAGCCCTGGAGCATAAGTTCGCTACGGACTAAGGTGAAATCTTCAAGCCGGCTTTTTTTTTTTATGTTGAGCAGCAGCGGAGGCAGCAGAATTTAGCTGGGCGGTCATCTAAATTACCCGGGTGGACCGCCCAGCTGAAAGGCCCTAGGGAGAACACTGATAACTAATAATATTTTGTGGTATTTACTAATTTCTCTAATAATTTTTATTTCTAATAATTAATTATTAAATAACTGTGAACTTAACCGAACACACAGTAATTGTATTTCCAGCCAATCTTAATTGAGATTTCTGATGTTTTTGGCTACAAATGTGTTTTCTTTTAAGACTTATTATATTTTAGTTGTGGGGTTTTGTTTTTTTGGGTTTTTTTTGCAGAAATATGCCAAAAAGAGGAGCAGAACTCAGTCCTGAAACCCAGGCACAGGTTACTGCTTTACAAAACGAAGGTCTCTCATATCGCAGAATTGCATCATCATTAAAAATATTACTTGGAGTGGTGCATGCTACGCTTGAACGTGTGAAAGATTCTGGATCCTTTCGTTCCAGGCAACAGAGTGGTTGTCCTCGTGCATCGGAAAATTGCAATGACTGCAAAGTTATCTTCTCGTATCAATACCACCCAACTCCGTTCTCGCTTACCATCTCACCTTCAGAACCTGAGCAGATGGACAATTTGTCACAGATTGTTTGATGGTGGTCTGAAGTCATGTCGTCCAGTAAAAAAAAACCTTCTTTGCCAAGAACATTGCCGATCATCTTCAGTTTTGCAACAAATACAGAAGCTGGAAGTCTGCAGATTGGGATAAAGTGATGTTTAGTGATGAAGCCACCTTCACTCAGTTTAAGAATTACACTGGGAGGGTTTGGAGACATGCAAAACAAAGGTACAATGCAAAATATGTGGTGCCTACAGTAAAGCAGTGTGAAAAAGTGATGGTTTGGGGTGCAATTTCAGCACATGGGCAAGCTGGAATCTGGATGATGGCTAGAAACACAACCATGACAGGACCAATTTACCTGCAGCTTCTGAAAGATAAGTTACCAGTATTTATGTCCATACATGGTACTAATCATTTTCAGCATGATGGAGCACCATGCCATTCAACTAAAACAGTTAAAGCATGGATAGCATCATCTGGATATCATTTACTGGCTCCATGGCCTGGAAACTCTCCCGATCTCAATCCAATCAAGAATGCATGGGTGATAATGAAGAGAGCTGTGGCTGGCATGCATCCAACATCACTAGAAAATCTGGAGAACAAAATAAAACAAGTGTGGACTACACAGCTCACACTGAAATACTGCCAGCAGTTATGCCATTCGATGCCTGCCCGAATCCAAGCAGTACTCGACAATAAAGGACAACACTCAAATACAAAAAAATAGGCTTTAACAGCCACAAACTTTGCTTATTTGTATTAATTTTGGACTAGTCAACTACAGTATTTTTGTGCATGTACTGTATTTTAAAAAAATGTTTCTTGGATTGTTTGTTTGTACCTCTGAGTGTTTCTTGCACTGAAATTTGCACATAATAGTGGCATTCACAACCTTTTGCTCCTCACGGTACAGCTACTCTTCTCTAGTCAGATTCCTCCCACTCTAGTGGCCTGCCCCAGGAAACAAGTATCGTCAGAGGAGGCAAGATGCTAGAGAGAATGGACTATGCCTAGAGTGGAGCAGCTTGTATATAAGGTCTGTTCAAAAAGTTCCAGGACAGTTTGAATTGTGCACCAACAGGAAGTTCTTTTGACACACGCTAGGCAGCATTAAGTAGCTTGAAACTTCACAAGTAACCTCCTTTTTTCTATTTGTTGATATCTGTTTTTGTCTCTGAACTACAGCACTTTTTGTGAAAAAGTGTTTCCAAGTTTTATTTAAAATTTGATAAAACGCTTATAAACATTTCTAAGCAATTTACAATTTAAAGAACCAGGGTAAAAAAAATATTTAAAGCAAAGCAAGACAGTCACTAATAGAAAAAAAAAAAAGGAAGGAGGGGAGAACTAGAAATGTGATAGAAAAGTAACATTAAATAGGTATACACATAAGGGAGAGATGAGTGGTAGCCTAAAAAAGGCTGGTTATAACTGTGGAAATATTAATTAATTTACAGATCTGATGTTTGTCTCTAACTTCAGCTCTCATAATCGGCTATTTTTCATCATGTGCAACCTCAACGAGCAGTGCTATAGTGTGAAATTCTGTTTTAAATTGGGTAAGACCGCTACAGAAATTTATGAAATGTTGAAAGTAACTTATGGAGAACATGTCATGAGTCGTGGAAGGTGTTTTGAATGGTATTCACGCTTCAAAAGTGGTCTTGAATCAGTGGAAGACAATTTGTGAACTGGAAGACCATCAACATCAACAGATGATGATGTTGATCAAGTTAGAGTTCTTGTGCATGCTAATCGGCGATTAACTATTAAGAGAAATGGCAGAGGAATGCAACATCTCTACTGGTTCATGCTACAACATTCTAACAGAGATGTTGGGGATATCTTGTGTTGCAGTAAAGTTTGTTCCATGGTTGATGACCGATGACCTGAACAACCGTATCATGGTCTGTCAGAAGCTTTTTGAGCAGGCAAATAAAGATGAAACATCGTGAAGACCGAAAAAAGCTCGGCAACTTTGGTCAAACATCAAAATGATGTTAACAAGTGTTTTTGTGGGTTTGTTTGTTTTTGTTTTTTTTTTACAGTTGCAGTGTTGTTCCGTGAGCCGTGGCTTTGCGAAGAGAATTGCGATGGGAAGAGGGAGCTAGCCAGAGGAGGCATACACCCTCGGGAGGCACGAAGGGTCAGGCTGCCATGTCAGCCATGAGAAAGAGAACTGCAATGGGAGGAGGGAACCGGCCCAAGGAAATAAACACCCATGAGAGGTGGCATGAATTTAAGACACAGAAAGGGAAAGACGACAGGGGCGCATTGGGACATGGAATGGAGAAGGGTCACAATTGGACTGGAAGGGAGGAAGAAAGGCTAAGTTGACACAGGAAGGGAGAGGCAGGACCCCGGTTCATAAGTACGAGTTTGACGTCAGTCAGGTGTTCTTATACCAGGGACTGCTTGTATATAGTTTTCTAAAGTTTTCTCAATCTGGTTTGCTAAATGAGCCTCAACCTAAGTCAGCATCTGTTAGGGGAGATGGAAGTTGATAGTCTGAAAATCTAATAGTCAAACCTTGGTTTGCGAATGTATTGCAAGACGAGCAAAACATTTGCAAAATCTGCACCTTTGGAAACCGAGCATGACTCTATTTAAGGGTGCCCCCCCCCCCCGTGATCCAGCATCCCCCCACTCGCATCACCCCCCCACCGTGATCTGGCATCCCCCACTTGTCCACCCACCCAAACACATTCTCTTACCCCTATCTCGGAGAGAGCGAGAACTAGAAGGCCTTGAGCATGTGCAAATGCTCAAGGCCCAGCACAAGGAAGAGGGAAGATCTTTGGCCACTGGCACCGGGATGTCCTGTGCGTTGGTGTTGGTGCCAGATAGGGGTAAGAGAATGTGTTTGGGTGGGTGGGTGAGTGGGGATGCCAGTTCACGGTGTTGGTGGGGGGGGTGATGTGAGTGGAGGGATGCCGGATCGCGGGGGGTGGGGGGGTGGAGCAGCGCTGGTGGCCTCAGGGGGGTAAGGTGGAGCAGCTCCGGTGGCCTCAGAGGGGGGGGGGGGAGTAAGGTAGAGCAGCGCCGGTGGCCACGGGAAGGGGGTAGGAGGTGGAACGAATCAAGTGAGTTTCCCTTACATCCTATGGGGAAACTCGCTTTGATATACGAGTAAATTGGTTTACGAGCATGCTTCTGGAACGAATTATGCTCAAAAACCAAGGTTCCACTGTATATATATTTGAAAGTGTGTGACATGTACTCCTTAATGTTGCCACTAGATGAGAGATGAGTGCAGAGGTTTCTGGTAGGAAAGAAGCAAAAAACATGACATTTGAAGTCATTATTTTATTATGGCATACAGCATACAGTAGTCTTCCAGGTTGTCTTGTATGTCATCCAGTTTGTGAGGGACGCACTGTAAATGCACAATATAAGTCATTTCTGTAGTACCACTTGCGTCATGCAATATGGGAGAATGTCCAGGACTGATGGATAACACCATAATCCTACATGACAATTCTTTGAAGGATATTAATAGTTTAAACCTGATCACAGTTACACCCCTCCCCCAATCCAGCAGGGGAGAACACTTTAAAAGAAGCGGTGCCAACGGCTCACCGAGACCAGCAGCAGTATCGGGAGCCCCTCTCCAGCAGGGCACCTGATCACAGTTACACCCCTCCCCCGATCCAGCAGGGGTGAACACTTTAAAAGAAGCGGTGCCAACGGCTCACCGAGACCTGCAGCAGTATCGGGAGCCCCTCTCCAGCAGGGCACCTGATCACAGTTACACCCCTCCCCCGATCCAGCAGGGGAGAACATTTTAAAAGAAGCGGTGCCAACGGCTCACCGAGACCAGCAGCAGTATCGGGAGCCCCTCTCCAGCAGGGCACCTGATCACAGTTACACCCCTCCCCCGATCCAGCAGGGGAGAATACTTTAAATATATATTTTTTATTTCTCTTGATACTTATTTTTTATCTCTATTTTTTATTTATTTTACTTATTTATTTTTAATTCTATCTTTAAATTTATTTATTCATTACTTGGTGGAATACTCATTTCTATCTCTATCTCTGTCTTTATATTTTATCTTTATTTTTTCATAAATTGTCTCTTCAGGTACTTTAGTTAGATTGTGAGCCTTTGGGACAGTTAGGGAATTTCCAAGTATCTATCTTATTTATTTTTATTTATTGTATCTTTTAATGCATTCATTTTTGTAAACCGCTTAGAAACCTCATGGTTATTAGCGGTATTTAAGAATTAAATTAAATTAAATTAAATTAAAATTAAACATACTCACTTTCTAGCTGATTGTTTGGTTTAGTGAAACAGCTAATATTTATTACTTGTTTGTTGATTTCAAATGATGTGTTTTTTGCTTCTCCCATTCCAGAGACTGCTGCATTCATCTCTCATCTAGTGGCAACATTAAGAAGTAAACGTTTATATAAGATTTTCAGTGTTGGCGCATTTTCAAGAGAAAGAAATTGTTACCATTACATTACATTCTGACTTATATTCTGCCAAAGCCCTTATGAATTCATGGTAGATAACAATATATTTCAATTACTGGAAACAAATCCCAATTAAATATAACATAATGAGAAATACATCAGTATAAAATATACGGTCAAGTCATGACCACCAGCTACCTCTGATGTCAAGGATGCCCTATCAAACAAACAAATGCACATGTCACGTGCAGACTTCATGGATATATAAGGTGGGATGTCAGCAAGTTGTCAATATAGCAATTGTGG
This sequence comes from Geotrypetes seraphini, assembly GCF_902459505.1. Classification (NCBI taxonomy): domain Eukaryota; kingdom Metazoa; phylum Chordata; class Amphibia; order Gymnophiona; family Dermophiidae; genus Geotrypetes; species Geotrypetes seraphini. Next base: position 138,633,284 of record NC_047089.1, read on the forward strand.
CTGTCATAGGAAAAAAAGAGCAATTTATCATACATTGAAAAAGACATGATCATCGGCTACCAGGCCAAAGGCAGCAGCATTTCGAAAATAGCAGTGTTTGTGAACTGTTTACAGGCTGCTATGACTAAAGTATACTGTAAGTGGACAAATGGAACCTTTTTGATGACCCAATGTGGTAACTATGGGGCAGCACGAGCCATCGAAGTGAGAGGTGAACGTCAGCCTCGCAGGTTGGTACTGGCCAATCGACATAATACCGTGGAGCAGCGTACCATCCATTATAACCTTAATCCTCTTATTTCTTTCTTCTTTTAAAAGATCATTAATATTAATCTGGGTCTTTTTACATTCTTCATGTTAAAACCCATTTACTTTTAAACTGATTAATCATTCTTAACATTACCTCTTTCCTTGAAACATTTTAAAATTATTAAAGCTTTTTCTATCAATTTATTTTCTATATATTTTTTCTTAATTGACCCTATCCTTGTGTACAAACCTTAAATGTTCTTTGTTCTTTTTTTTATTTAATTTAAAAATTGTATAAATTGTATTTCTCCCCTTTACCTACTTGTTCCAATTTGTATTAATAGAACATAATGATTAGTCTGTATAATTTTGTCTCATTTGTATTTGTCATCTCTGGCTTTTATTGTACATTACAATTATGTAATACGCATTGAAATATTGGATATTGCGTAAAATCAAAAATATAATAAACTTGAAATGAACCAGGGGGTTTCCAGATGTGTCTCCAAAATGACTGTGCAGCAAACCCTGTTGCGAATGGGGCTCCAGAGCAGATGGCTGGTGACCTCACCTATGCTCACAAGGGTTCATCGCAACAAACGGCTTCAATTTGTGGAGACCCAATATTGGACTTTCACCGACTGGCAGAGCCTTCTCCGATGATCATGTTTTGAGCTCCATCAAATAGATTGACATCGGTGTATCAGGCGTGAAACCACCAAGTACACCCAGCAATCACTGTCAGACATACACATATGGTGGCAGCAGCATTATGGTCTTGGGAATATTTTCTTGGTATGGTCTGGGTTCCTTGACACCTCTGGAAGGCACTCTCAACCGATATAGGTATCTCTCCATCGTTGCTGATCAAGTACACTTTATATGTTGATAGTCTTCCCTATGGTCAATGGGATCTTTCAACAGGATAATGCGATACGCCATAACACCAGAATTGTTCACGAGTGGTTTGCAGAGCACAACCAAGACTTCCAGCTACTTCCTTGGCCTCTTAATTCCCCAGACCTTAACTCAATCAAGCACATTTGGGACCACCTTGATCGACATGCTTGTTAACTGGATCCACCACCACACACCTGTCAGCAACTGTCAGACGCACTGCAGTATCTTACTTGAATCACTCCTATGGCATGCTGCCAGAGGTGGTTATTTATTCTGGATATTAGCAGGTGGTCTTGATAATGTGACTCGACCATGTATTAACAATAGAGGACAATACATGTCAATTTTTTGAACAGAAATGTCATTAAAAGTTTTTTAAAAACTGTATATTGATCTACAGATCTAATTAAAATAGGAAAATCATTACAAATTAATCCCCAATTTTATTAAACTGTGGTAGAGCTTTCTACTATGGCCCAAAGTGCTAAGTCCTCCAATGCTCATAGAATTTTTGGTTTAGCTTTCCCACCACCTGTATAATTCCTTGGGGAGTCTGCTCTGAGGCAACTATTTGACTATATATATATTTTATTGATTTTATTATTGAATTTTGAGTTGTTTTTGACTTTTAACCTTTTTACTTATTACAATGGCACTCATATATTTTTGTAAACTGCATTGATGTTGTAACAAAGTGCGGTCTACAAATACTATCAAACAAACATCCTATGGGCTTAACCAAAGACTTATTAATCAACCCTAGTAGTTGCAAACAAAGTGGAGTGCAGGAGTGGCCTAGTGAATAGAGCAGCAGACTAAAATCCAGGGTGAGACAGGGTTGAAATCCTACTTAACCCAGAGGTATTTCTTGTGACCTTGGATAAGTCATTGCACCTTCCGTTTCTCAGGTACAACCTAAAGTGCAACTGCAGGTTAGCTTGGACAGGGAACATCATGCACACCTGTTAAGTCATCTAGAGCTCAGATTCTGGAAAAGGTTAAGTAGTGTTCACATTTCATATAATAGGATTCTTTTTCATGTAAACACCATAGAAAAAGTGCATTCAAAAGTAAATTTACACAGCCTATGGTGATTATTCAAACAAGTAAGGCTTTATAACTTTGAAGTTTCAGTTCCACCCTTGCTCTTCCAAGTGGAAAAATAAAGGACAGCTTCCCTAACAACCCATAAAAGAAGCAATGGTTGGTCTCCACAACACTTAACTGGTGTTGAATTTCTTTACACATTATTTTAAACTCTTCCAATAGTACAGCACCAATTTTAAAGGCATGGTTTACAAAAGCACAGCAGTAAGTTATAGCATACTGGTTCCATATAACATCACCAATGACTTCTATCATGGCTGAAAAACTCAAATTTAGAGAAGCTGAGAAGTCTCAGTCAACACTTTCTTTCAACTGGAAAGAGGAGATCTTGCTAAAGAAGCAGTTGAGCACATTGGAATCAATGAAGAAACAGGCTGCAGACTTATTGACTCAGGATCAGAAAATTTTGTACAAGAGATTCACTGTGAAACTGAGAAGATCTGAGCTGGTTCATGCAAGGATGCTCAGTAACAAGGATCTCATCAAGCAATTGACATGCAGCATGTTCTCCAGCTTCCATACCATGCCAACTGATGACAGTGAAAAGGTTGTAAGAGCACTTTTACAGAGCAGAATAAATACCAAATCAGCATCTGCACCTTGCACATCTTGGCATCGCCAGGTACACAGCTCAGAGACTGTGAGCAAACATAAAAAGATTCTCAATGACGATGAGGAGACTAAACAAGGAAAAATCACAATTTGCCCCAAGGTTCCTGAAAATGAAATGAAGATGGGCATAAAAGAATTAATTAATGGTGAAAGAGCTTGTGTGTCTGAAACTAATCACCAAGTATTATGCAGAGTTCCAGAAGATGGGGGTAAGCACATCCAGTTCTGCTCTCTGAAACCCTACACCATCAAAGCTCAGAAATTTAAACAAACAGTATGCTTAGACTCTGGCTATCGACCACACACAACTTCTGTGATCATCGCCCCTAAAAACAGAAATATTATAACTGGAAGAGTTGAGCAGACTATATCAGGTCACAGAAAAAAACAAGAGGACGCTGCAACCAAACACCATGATAGTATGCAGGAAACTGGACTTGACCAGACTTTCCCAAAAATATTGACCAGTACAAGAAGACAAAGAGACAGACTGAGGTCAAGATCCAGGCAGCTTTTCCTAGCTAGTAGTGAAATCCAAGCAGAAATGCCCTTTTATTCACAATCTGAAGACCCCATAGTCAAAGAAAACAGCCTTAAGAACAAAATTGAGCTTTTTATTCAAAACATCACAGCCATGCAACAGCAGGACTCTATCTTGAAAGACTATTATTCTGACAGACTGCTAGAAAGGATAGAGAAGAAATATAGTGCTAACCTGGACATGAATACAGACATGGAGAAAGAGCAGAGCAAATGGAAACCAGTAGGAGTAGAGCCTAACTACAGAAGTGTCACCATCAAGAAACTGGACACTGATTTTGATCAAAAAGATATCCCAATGGAGATTTTATTTCTGGATAGCTATAACTCACTAATTACTGAAGAAAACAGAGTTATAAGAAACTGGCCCAACAATAACCCTTACATTACTGCATCAGTTGACTGTTCTAATTACATTGTTTGAACACCAAGGACATAAGCTACTACTGTGTTGCTCGGGAACACAATCCCGTCAATGTTTTAAAATGTAGCCAAATCTTAGCATTAATCAAATGACAAACATTTATAAATCTTATCTATCATATCGATGTTAAAAATGTAAGGGTAAGTAGCATAAGTGGATAGAAATGTTGGTTTGTAACATTTTGCATATTTTATGCTATTTTTAAACATCTTACCTGTATGCTTATTTTCTGCAGTGGTTGTCTTTGAGAATACCTGCTTGGCACAAAAGGTGAAGCTCTAAAGGTACTTTGATCTCAAGATAAAGGTGTCATGTAGCTTTTCCTGATTAGAATTTCCTTTGAACCCTATGCCAGTTGTATCAATAGACATTATGAACGCTATTAATGTTTTACAAAATGTATACATTTGTTGAAGACTTTCACAATGAATGTGAACTGCTTAGGCTTTTTTCTTATTTACATACCAATTAAAGCACCAGTTGTCCTATTCAGGGCAAAAGTCTTACACTTCTTGCTTAGGTGAAGAATGCAATAGTATGTTTTTTTCTGATATGGTTCTAAGTTCCTGTTAAAAGGGAACCAAGAATCTGGCAGCTAGCCTAACTACATTATGATTTTGAAACCATTTTAAATAGAAAAATGAAGGAGACATACGATGAGAAAAATATTCAGTGCTAGTGAGTGATAACATTAAGTAGATATTTTCATGTTGATAGTCAGTGGCCAAATTGTCTGGTTAGGTTTAGCCGGAGAATGCTGTCCAGCTAACTCAAACATCATCCTAGAATGCCTCAGACACTGCCTGTTTGTGATGACTAAAGCCCTCTTTTACTACCCATGGTAGAGGTTTCTACCATGGTGCTAAATGCTCTGACACTGCTCCAATGCTCATAGGAATTCTATGAACATTGGAGCACTGTTAGAGCATTTAGTGCTCTGGGCTGCAGGGGGGGGGAGGGTAAATTTTGTCTGCCAAAGTGACAGGATGTTTAAAAGTTAAGATTTATCTAGTTAACTTCCCAAAGTTACATGGGTAAATTTTTGAATATCAACCTCTAGGGATCCACTGGTTATGTTAATCTTAAGTCAGTTTAACTATATGATCTTTTAAACAGGAATGTGTTAGAAAAAATATCTATTTACTTTACCATTATTGTAATTTAAATGTTGTCGCTAGTGAGGTACTACTGGTTTAACAGATATGTTTTCATTTTTGCTTTTATCAGTCTACACCAGTGGTCTCAAACACGCGGCCCGCCAAGTACTATTTTGAGGCCCTCAGTATGTTTATCATAATCACAAAAGTAAAATAAAACAGTTTCTTGATTATATGTCTCTTTAGCTATAAATGACAATATTATTATTAAGACTTAGCCAAAAGGAAAGATTTATAAACTATAAAGAGTTTTACCTCATGCAAAATTGTCATTTCTTTAATAAGACATTAAATCTTTTTTTCTGAGGCTCTCCAAATACCTACAAATCCAAAATGTGGCCCTGCAAAGGGTTTGAGTTTGAGACCACTGGTCTACACTGTGTACTTTACAGTCCATGCTCTAGAAAGCTTACAGGCAACTGGAACTAATTTGACTTGTGTAAGGCCTCAATAGGTGGCAGTACAAATAGCTCTGAATTCTGGTTTGTTTGTTTTTTATAAATTTATTAATTGTTACAACATAACAAATTCAAGTAATATAAAAAACATAAAGAAAACACTTTAAATTAAAATATTGATATACAAGTCCACATTATTGAGGGCTGGCTAATCTTGTCACCGATTTTATATTCAAAGAAATAAAAAGCTAAACATCAATAGTCTAATAAGCTCTGAGGTCAGGCAAATAATAATCATTTCATTTCATTCCTTCTCAGCTTCTGCACTAGTAACAGGCAATATATCTAATTTAGGTTTATCTAATAGAAAATTTTCTAAATGAACTGGATCTAAAATATATATATCTAGTGCTCTGATAAGTCACCATTTTTGTAATTTAAATGTTGTCGCTAGTGAGGTACTACTGGTTTAACAGATATGTTTTCATTTTTGCTTTTATCAGTCTACATTGTGTACTTTACAGCATATACAGTCCATGCTCTAGAAAGCTTACAGGCAACTGGAACTAATTTGACTTGTGTAAGGCTTGAATAGGTGGCAGTACAAATAGCGCTGGGTTGTCGGCGCACCTTTGTCATCACGTGCTTTTGTCTATGAACCATAGAAAGGGATAATTGTGGGGCTAGAGTGCAGAAAGAAATGAAAGAAAGGATACACAGTCAATTAATAGATGTCCCCTTTTGATGAAAAAAATAAATGGTCACGTTACCTCTGACTTACTTTCTCTGCAGCAGAGTGCAGGAAGGTCCTGCGATGACTCTGCTGGCTCTGCTCCGGAAGAAGTAAGTTATATCGGAGGGGGTGGTCCCGGCAGACGCAGTCATTGAGGGACTTTGCCACAACTCCCTGCGTCTGCCGGGTCCACCCCCTCCGAAGTGACTTACTTCTTCTGGAGCAGAGCCAGCAGACGAGTCATCGTGGGACCTTCCAGCATGCAGCTGCTGAGTCCGCTTCAGAACAAGTACCTCGGAGTGGGGTGGACTGGCAGCCGGAAGCTACAGTAATCATGGGACCTTGCTGCATGAAGGGAAAGGAGCAGGATTGCTGGAATGGAAGAGTGGTGGAGGGAAAGAAAGGGGGCAGGGTAGTATGGAATAGTGGCGTACCAAGGGGGGGCGGGGGGGTGGTCCGCCCCAGGTGCAAGCCCTGAGGGGGTGCTCCCGGCCTTGAAGCCGTTGGTGTCCGGTTCAACCCCCCGACATCCGGATTCTCCCCCCCGGCCCCCCGGCACCGTTTGCGGTGGAGAAGCAGCCTGCAGCGGGATTGCGATGCCAGCGATCCCTGAGCTGCTTCGGCGCTGCTTCCTCCGCCGTGGTCCCACCCCTTCTCAGACATCAGAGGAGGGGCGGGACCGCGGCGGAGGAAGCAGCACCGAAGCAGCGCAGGGAACGCTGGCATCACGATCCTGCTGCGGGCTGCTTCTCTACCGTAGGTAGTGCAGGGAGGCCAGGGGAATAAGCGGTCCTTCAGGGATGGGGGTGATCAGTCCTTCGGGGTGGGTCGGGGCATCAGGCCTTTAGGGTGGGGCGGGCAGGCAAACCTTCAAGGGGGGTGGGCAGGCATGCAGGCAGGCCTTCAAGGGGAGGCATAGGCCTTCAAGAGAGGGGGACAGGCAGGTAGGCCTTCAAGGGGGGGACAGGCAGGCAGGCTTTCAAGGGGGGGGGGACAAGCCTTCAAGGGGGACAGACAGGCAGGCCTTCAAGGGGGGGACAGGCCTTCAAGGGAGGGATAGGTCTTCAAGGGGATCAGGCAGGCAGGCCTTCAAGGGGGGGGACAGGCCTTCGGGGGGTGCAGGCCTTCAAGGGGGGGTCAGGAAGTTAGGCCTTCAAGGGGGACAGGCAGGCAGGCCTTCAAGGGGAGGGACAGGCAGGCAGGCTTTCAAGGGGGGGGGGACAGACAGACAGGCCTTCAAGGGGGGGATAGGCCTTCAAGGGGATCAGGCAGGCAGGCCTTCAACGGGGGGGACAGGCCTTCGGGGGGGGGGGGTGCAGGCCTTCAGGGGTGGGATGCAGACCTTTAAGGGGGGGACAGGTCTTCACGGGAGGGGGGGCCCTGGTGTAGAAGTACAAGGAGGGAAGAGGGGGTTCAATGAGACGCGCATATGCCGGACTTTGGGTGGGAAGAAATAATGGGTCTGAAAATAGAGATGGAGAGAGATGATGGACCATGGTTTTTAGGGAGGGAAGGAACAGAAAGGGAGAGAAGTTGGACACAAGGGATGGTGTGGAGAGGGGATAGAGATACTGGATAGGAGGGTAGTTGGGAAAAGAAAGGGAGAGATGGTGGACCCTGGGGTGGTGGGGAAGGAGGGAGAGATGGTGGATGAAAGGGTAGTTAAGAAAAGATGGATCTGTGGAGGGAGACGAAAAAAGGAAAGGGGAGGGAAGGGAAACGGGGAGGACAGAGATGGCAGATGGATGGTTAGCATGCAGAAAGAAGGAAGAAGGAGACCTTGGCAAGCAAGTTATCAGAAGACAACCAGAGCCTTGGACCAAAAAGATTTGAAAAATAACCAGACAACAAAAGATAGAAAAACTAATTTTATTTTCTGTTTTGTGATTACAATATGTCAGATTTGAAATGTGTATCCAGCCAGAGCTGGTGTTAGACCGCAAACGTGAGCTAGGATTTAACAGAGAGAGGAAAAGTCCTTTTTGTTTCTTTATTTTATTTATACCACAGCGCCAGTGTGGTTAGGAGAAGCCAAAGGGGGGGTGTAAAAGCTATAAAATAAACCCACCAGGATGTTTGAAAAAAAAAACAAAAACACCCAATTGGGCAAGAAAGTCGAATCAAAAAACCAATTCAATAGGCTGAATCAAATCAAAAAAATTTTTTCCCCTGAATTGGGCAGCACTAGTTTGCGCTACTGTCTTAGACTTTAGGACCTGGGATTGTGGAGAGATGGCATCCTCAGTACTTTATAATGCAAGTGAAACGAGGATTTGGTCAGACTTTTGAAGGGTCTGCAGAAGAAAAATATTGTATAGGCCGGGGACATGAGACAGCAGGAAACAGGACTTTTCTTCCTTATATTTTTGTGAATAGCAAGGCTGAGGATGTCAGAGAGTTCAGTTAAAATATGTGCTTTGTAAGAAAATATAATAATGTGTTTTATAAAGTTTATAAGCATTGCTGGCCTACTCGGTGAGGTGTTCTTAATGGTGATGGTGGTGGCAGCGTGTCAATGTGTTGAGAGGAAGAGGTGGTTCGGGAAATTCAGCTGAGCAAACTCCGGGCCCATTTCCACCCCCAAGTTAGTCCACTCCACTCAACTGGTTCACACACTGAGTGGATCTTTGGGTGTTGTGCCTGGGTAGTTGTTTTGGGATCTCTTCCAGTGGTCTGTCAGTATCTCCTTGTGGTCCAAGGAAGGAAACTTTGTTAACCTTAGCATTGACCTTCAGAATATGTTTGTAACACCGCTGCTTGTGTGGCATTAGGCTATGTAGCAATCGAAAGAAAAAAACAGACCTTTGTAAATTTTTGCACTATATGGTGGGTGTATGAGGAGATTCACATTTCCTGCACAGCTAAGTCCTTGTGAAGTTACCTTGTTCTTTCTGTATTTGACATCTAGTAAGGTCTTTGTTTGGAAGGAAAGATCTAAGCTTAAAAATGAAGTGGCCAGAAGTTATGATAAAAGCAGATAGCATTGTTGGTTTTAAGAAAGGTTTGGACAAATTCCTGGAGGAAAAGTCTATAGTCTGTTATTAAGACATGGGGGAAGTATCTGCTTGCCCTGGATCAGTAGCATGGAATGTTGCTACTCTTTGGGTTTTGACCAGGTACTAGTGATCTGGATTGGATACCATGAGAATGGGCTACTGGGCATGATGGACCATTGGTCTGACCCAGTTAGGCTATTCTTATGTTATGTTCTCATCTGTAGGGGCTTTTGTTTTCACTTCTTATGGTTTAAAGTTGTCATTGTATCTGTGTATTCTTTGATCTTATCTGCAGTCTCTAATTTTTCTCCAAATAGGTTCTCTCCCTTACAAGACACATTGGAAAGGCTTTCTTGAAGTTTCCAGTTCACAAACTTGAAACCAGGCCAAATAGTGCATTGCAATTGATACTGCAGATGTTCTGGAAGAATCATCTTAGGCATTGCAAGCTGCTCTAGCCATGAATTTTCTATCAGTAAAAAAGTTCTTAGATAATTGTTAAAATTGTTTTAAGTTGTCTGGGGGAAAGGGTGGGGGGGGGGAATTCCTCAAATTATGACAATTGTTTTAGTAAAGACAAAATAAATGGACTTGTAAAATTGGTAGTCCATAATAGAGAATGATGTGGGGGAAAAATTTTGTCTGTCCCCATCCCTAATACGGTCCCTGTCCCATCCCTGCAAGCCTCGAATAGTTATGATAGATAAACTGAACTTATTTTATTAAAGTATAAATAAGAAACAATATTCTACACAACTGTCATTTTATAAACACAAATACAGAGCAAGGATCAACAAAACCCGTCTCCACTCCCCTTAACAAAATATCCTCTCCACTATCGAGAAAACTGAATAAGCCAAATTATCAAAGAACTAGTCTTTAAGTCCGTTACATTAACGAGTGCCAGAATAGATGTCTGTCTGTCTTTCTTTCTGTCTCTCTACCTCCTGCTGTATTTCTCTCTCCCTGGCCCCCTTTCTCTGTCGGTCTTTCTGTCCCTCTTCCTGCCCGTGTCTTTCTTCCTTTCTTTCTGTCTCCCTTCCTCCCGATGTGTCTTTTTCTATATGTCTCTCTCCCTGCTCCCTATGTAACATTCCCTCCCCCTCCATTTCCCTGTGCAGCAGCATTTTCCCCCACCCCACTTTCCTATGCAGCAGCAGCATTCCCTCCCCCTCCATTTCCCTGTGCAGTAGCATTTCCCTCCCCCAAACCACTTCCCTGTGCAGCAGCCGCAGCAGCATGCCCTCCCTCTCCATTTTCCTGTGCAGCAGCATTTCCCTCCCCCCACTCCACTTACCTGTGCAGCAACAGCATTTCCCTCCCCCCACTTACCCTGTGCAGCAGCCGCAGCAGCATTCACTCCCTCTCCATTTCCCTGTGCAGCAGCATTTCCCTACCCCCACTCCACTTCCCTGTGCAACAGCATTTCCCTCCCCCCACTTACCCTGTGCAGCAGCATTCCCTCCCCCTCCATTTCCCTGTGCAGCAGCATTTCCCTCCCCCAACCCCACTTCCCTGTGCAGCAATAGCTGCAGTATTTCCCTCCCCTCCACTTCTCTGAGCTTCAGCCTCAGCGGTATTTTCCTTCCCCTCCAGGTCTCTGTGCAGCAGCAGCAGCATTTCCCCCCAACCCCCCCCTTCCCTTCCGGTCTAGCCTACCATGCACTCACTGTGGTCAAGGAGATCTCCCTCCTCCAGATTAGACACACTGATTGGCTACTTCATCAAAACTGTTCATTACCGCAATGCTTCATTCACTGAAAGAGAGGGCACAGCAGGAAAAATGGCACTACCGGTAGAAGTTTATTTTTAAGTTTAAAGGTACCGCCGCGGCTCTTCTCAGGATTGCTGCCTGCGTCGGAAGCCTTCTCCGACGCAGGTGCGGCTCGTGAAAGGAGCCGCCGCAGCACCTTTAATCTTAAAAATAAACTTCTACCGGTAGTGCCGTTTTTCCTGGATGGAGGTCTGGAGCACCAATTCTGTGCACATGACTGCCTCCAGAACTCCCAATGACCTCCTCGCAGTCCAATGCGGGCAGCCATAGCAATGTTTTTCTGGTGGTGGGCGGGTGAGTGAGGGCGGGAGAGGGGAGTTGCGCGCGTTTGCTGCCTCTGTCAACCGGCCACTGCCACAGCCAAGTGCGCATGTGCACTCCTACCTGCGGGAACCTACAGCTCACGGAAAATGGAAGCACGCAGGTAAGAGTGCGCATGCGTGCTTAGAGTTTTATTATATTAGATGCTACATAGAAAAACATGCTAACAGAATACCGCAGTCACACATGACAGGAACAGTGTTAGGGAGTGCAACTAGGGCAACTGCCCCCAGGTCAGAGAGAGCCCTAAGCCAGCTGGAAGCTAAAGAAGCATAGCCTGGGCTTTGCGGTCCCTAATTATGTCTAATACCAGCTCTAGCAAGATACATATTTCAAATCTGATATATTCTAATCACAAAATAGAAAATAAAATTATTTTATTCTACCTTTTGTTGTCTCAATTTATTCTTCAAATCATGTTGGTGTTTTCTTTTGTCTTCTCTTAACTCACTTGGCCAAGGTCTCCTGACCATTTTAACATTTCTTCATGTTCACATCCATCTTCTATCTCTGTGTATTATTCCCCATGTTCAGCATCTCCCTTCTCTGTCTCCTATACATCCCTTTATAGTATTTTCCCTGTGCCCATCTCCCCACTTTCATCATCTCACCATTCTATGATCCCTACTCCCGTGTAAGAAACATAGAAACACAGAAACATAGAAAGATGACGGCAGAAAAGGGCTTTAGCCCATCAAGTCTGCCCACTCTACTGACCCACCCCCTTAAGTCTATACCCTAGTGACCCTATTCCTTATATTCATCCTCGTAGGGATCCCACGTAGGCATCCCATTTATTCTTAAAGTCTGGGATGCTGCTGGCCTCGATCACCTGCACTGGAAGCTTGTTCCAATGATCTATCACTCTTTCTGTGAAGAAGTACTTCCTGGCGTCACCATGAAATTTCCCTCCCCTGAGTTTGAGCGGATGCCCTCTTGTGGCTGAGGGTCCTTTGAGAAAGAAAATATCATCTTCTACCTCGACACGTCCCGTGATGTACTTAAATGTCTCAATCATGTCTCCCCTCTCCCTACATTCCTCGAGAGTGTAGAGCTGCAATTTGTTCAGTCTTTCTTCGTATGAGAGACCCCTGAGCCCCGAGACCATCCTGGTGGCCATCCGCTGAACCGATTCAATTCTGAGCACATCTTTACGGTAATGTGGCCTCCAGAATTGCACACAGTATTCCAGATGAGGTCTCACCATGGCTCTGTACAGCGGCATTATGACTTCAGGCTTCCGGCTGATGAAACTTCTCTTGATACAATCCATTATCTGCCTTGCCTTAGATGAAGCCTTCTCCACTTGAGTGGCAGTTTTCATGTCTGCACTAATGATTATTCCTAAATCTCGTTCTGCTGTAGTCCTAGTTAAAGTTTCTCCATTCAAGGTGTAAGCTCTGCATGGATTGTCTCTTCCAAGGTGCATGACCTTACATTTCTTGGCGTTGAAGCCTAGCTGCCAGGTCGAGGACCAACTTTCTAATGTAAGCAGGTCCTACGCCATAGTATCCTGTAGATTGCATTCACTTACTATATTACATAGTTTAGCGTTATCAGCGAATAATGTTATCTTACCTTGAAACCCTTGAGTCAGATCACCTATGAATATATTGAAAAGGAGTGGACCCAGGACTGAGCCCTGCGGCACTCCGCTGGTCACCTCCGATGTTTTAGAGAGGGTACCGTTAACCACCACCCTCTGAAGTCTGCCGCTTAGCCAATCATTGACCCATGCAGTTAGCGTGTCTCCTAAGCCCATCGATTTCATCTTGCTCAGCAGACTGCGGTGTGGGACGCTGTCAAAGGCTTTGCTGAAGTCCAGGTACACGACGTCCAAGGACTCTCCCAGATCCAACCTTCTTGTTACCCAATCGAAGAAGCAGATGAGATTGGATTGGCAGGATCTACCTTTGGTGAATCCATGTTGACTGGGATCCCGTAGACTCCCCTCATTCAAAACCATATCTAATCTACGTTTAATTAGTGTTTCCATGAGTTTACACACTATTGATGTGAGACTCACCGGTCTATAGTTCGCAGCCTCTGCCTTGCAACCCTTTTTATGCAGAGGAATGACGTTAGCTGTTTTCCAGTCCAAGGGAACTTTCCCCGTACTAGGTGAGAGATTGAAGAGCACAGCCAACGGTTCCGCCAGGACGTCGCTCAACTCTCTGAGCACTCTTGGGTGCAAATTGTCCGGTACCATGGCTTTGTTCACCTTGAGTTTTGTCAGTTCGCTGTATACGTCTCCTGATGTGAACTCAAAAATTCTGAAACGGGTCCTCCGCGATTTGCTTTGCCTTCAACTGTGGACCGTGTCCCGGTGCCTCGCAGATGAAGACTGAGCAGTATTCATTCAGTAGTTCGGCTTTATCGGAATCTGCTTTCGCGTAGTTTCCTTCCGGTCTCCTAAGGCGTACTATCCCGTCTGTGTTCCTTTTCCTATCACTAATATACCTGAAGAAGGATTTGTCCCCTTTCTTAATGTTTTTCGCCAGAGTTTCTTCCACTCGAAGTTTGGCCTCCCTAACTGCTGTTTTGACCGCTGCAGACCTGGCCTTATATTCCACATTAGCTTCTCTTTTCTTCATACGCTTGTAGGATAGAAATGCTTTTTTTTTCTTCTTAATGAGGTGCGAGATCTCCTTGAACCATTGGGGTTTATTGTTTCTTTGCCGTTTGTTTACTGATTTTATGTAGTGGCTAATCGCTTCGTGTAGAGTTGATTTCAGGGTTGACCACATAGTTTCCATATTACCGGTCTCTGCTTGGTCCCACAGCATCCGATGGATGAAGTTTCCCATGCGTGCGAAGTCGGTGCCCCGGAAATTTAGTACCCTTGTTTTAGTGTTTGACCTAGGGAAGCCTTTACTAAGGTTGAACCATACTATGTTGTGGTCGCTGGAGGCTAGCGTATCGCCTACCGAGACCTCTGAGACGCTTTCCCCATTGGTGAGTACCAGGTCGAAGATCGCCTGGGCCCTAGTGGGCTCCGTAACCATCTGTTTGAGACGTGCTCCCTTTATGGAGGTTAATAGCCTCCTGCTGCCGCTAGTTGTTGCTGAAAACGTGTTCCAGTTTACATCAGGCATGTTGAATTCCCCTAGCAGTACAGCGTCGCCCCGTAGAGTGATATTTTCTATGTCTTCAATTAATTCTACGTCCATGTCTTCCAGTTGTCTTGGGGGTCTGTATACCACACCAAGATACAGACATTTTTCACTGCCTCTTGCCAGGTTTACCCAGAGGGACTCCCCGGTGTACTTGACATCTGTGATCCTGGTGGTTTTGATGTCCTCTTTAATGTATAGTGCTACCCCTCCACCTAACCTGCCCTCTCTGTCCTGACGAAGTATATTGTAGCCCGGTATAGCCATATCCCATCCATGTGAGTCCTTATTTCAGACTCCAGTTCTCTATATCCCTATGCCCCCCATCCAGTATCTTCCTCCTGCATTCTTATTCTCACCAATGTCTAGCCATCTTCTATTCTTATACCTTCCCATGTCTAGCATTCCCTCCAGCTTTTCTCCACCCACGTGGGCCAAGCACCTTCCCCCCAATCCCAGACCAGATCCAGCAACTGTCTCCCCTCCCTTCAGCCTGACAAGCAGCCCAAGCAACTCCCTCCCCCCTTCGTGAATGCAGCAGCCCCCTCCCTATTGCGGGTCCAACAGCTCCCCACCCTTGCACCCTTTCTCATGATTGCGGGCGGCAAAAAAACAAAAGCAAAACCTGTGATGCACCTGGGTCAGCCGCACCTCCCAGGGCGGGTCTACCAGCCTCTTAAAAGCTTCCTGCATGCAGGGCTGTTTCGACCAGAACTTTCTTGCCACCAAGTCCCTCTTTCAAATGTAACTTCCGGCCGGAAATGGAAGGCAACTCATGTATGCAGAAATGGATAGTTTAGCAGAAGGCCAGTGAGAATCGGGTTACATAGAAAAATGATGGCAGATA
This sequence comes from Geotrypetes seraphini, assembly GCF_902459505.1. Lineage (NCBI taxonomy): Eukaryota > Metazoa > Chordata > Amphibia > Gymnophiona > Dermophiidae > Geotrypetes > Geotrypetes seraphini. Next base: position 138,648,455 of record NC_047089.1, read on the forward strand.
AAGACCCAAATGGCGCATCTAGTCTGCCCATCCTCAGAAACCATCATCTCTTCCTCTAAGAAATCTCACATGCCTATCCTATGCCTTCTTGGATTCAGTCTCTGTTCTCCACCACTTCCTCTGGGAGACTGTTCTACACATCTACCACCCTTTCTATAAAAAAGTATTTCCTTAGATTACTCCTGAGCCTTTCACCTTTTAACTTCATCCTATGCCCTCTCATTCCACAGCTTCGTTTCAAATGAGACTCGACTCATGCGCATTTATGTCACATAGGTATTTAAACTTCTCTTTCATATCTCTCTTCTCCTGCCTTTCCTCCAAAGTATACATATTGAGATCTTTAAGTCTGTCCCCCATATGCCTTATGACGAAGACACGCACCATTTTAGTAGCCTTCCTCTGGACCGACTCCATCCTTTTTATATATCTTTTTGAAGGTGTGGTCTCCAGAATTGTACACAATATTCTAAATGAGGTCTCACCAGAGTCTTATAAATCCTTTTTCCTACTGGCCATACCTCTTCCTATGCACCCTAGCATCCTTCTAGCTTTCACCATTAACTTTTCAACCTGTTTGGCCATCTTAAGATCATCACATACAATCACACCCAAGTCCTGTTCTTCTGTCGTGCACATAAGTGCTTCACCTTCTAAATTGTACCGTTCCTTCGGGTTTTTGCAACCCAAATGCATGACCTTGCATTTCTTAGCATTAAATTTTAGCTGCCAAATTTCTGCTTCGCTAGGTCTTTCTTCATATTATTCACACCATCCGGGCTATATACTCTATTGCAGATTTTGGTATCAGCTGCAAAAAGGCAAATCTTACCCGACAGTCCTTCAGCAATATTGCTTATAAAAATGTTAAAAAACAGGCTCAAGAACTGAACCTCGAGGCACACCACTGGTAACATTTCTTTCCTCAGAGCGATCTCCATTAACCACTACCCAGCCCGTCACTTTGGGGCCCATCCTGAGGGCACTCAGTTTATTTATTAGACGTCTGTGTGGAACAGTGTCAAAGGCCTTGCTAAAATCTAAGTACACCTCATCTAGTGCACTCCCTCTAGCCAATTCTCTGGTCACCCAGTCATAGAAATTGATCAGAGGTGTCTAACAAGACCTACCACCTCTAGTGAATCCATGTTGCCTCTGATCTTTTAATCTAGTAGTCTAAGCGAGAGGTGAAGACATTGATGAGGGTCTTAGCAATGTGCTCAGAAAGGAAGAGTCTGTAGTGATATGGTAGAGGAAAAAAAAAGTTTTGGCAATCAAGGACTTCTCAGCATAGAACAAACGCTTCCTTAGAAGCAGCCCCTTCCTTCTTATATTTTCCACCTCCCATTCATTTCCTTTCATTTTTTATCTTGATATATTCCCCCCATATTTTCTTTCCTTCTTGTCATATTAGTTTCTGTCAGTCCTGTAATCCCCCCTTATCGTTAATTTTACCTTCGTTGTTTTTATTTCATTTTAAACTGTACGTTTTGATATAATACCCTGTTTTCCTGAAAATAAGAGCTATCCCGAAAATAAGCCCTAACATGATTTTTAAAGATGCTCCTAATATAAGCCCTATCCCAAAAATAAGCCCTAGGTAAGATCGATCCTGAAGTCCCCCAAAATATACCCAACACTCCGACTCCATCCTTGACACTAGTGCTGCCTGATTTGCTTATAAAATTGAATTCACTGATTCAGCAACCCCCACTCCTGCTGCTTTAGGAGGCCTCAGAGCAGAGGTATGTCAGTCTCATGGTGGGAGGATCGGTGGGGTTCTGTTGCACAGGGGGATGGGAGGGAGGGATAGAAAGATGTTGCACAAGGGGATGGGTAAGAGAGGAGGAAAGATACTGCACATGGGGGAGGGGAAGAAAGCGGAAGAATTGGGGTGGAGGAGAGGAAGGGAGAGATCATTGTACATGAAAAAATAAGACATCCCTGAAAGTAAGTCCTAGTGCATTTTTTTAGACCTAAAATTAATATGACACTTTCTTATTTTCAGGGAAACATGGTACTTATTGTAAACCGTTTAGCTAATACTTGATAGACAGTATATCAAATAAACTTGGAAAATATGTAAAGGAGATAGATGAGTCAAAGATTACCCCGAGGTTGTGAGCTGACAAGACAGGGAGGATGAGGATGTTCACAGAAATAGAGAACGGGGGAAGAGGAGAGGCGGGCTTAGGTGGAAAGATAAGCAGCTCAGTTTTAGCCATGTTTAATTTTAGATGGTGGCGAGATATCCAGGTTGCAATGTCAGGCAAGCAGGTTGAAACCAGGGACTGAATGTCTGTTGAGATTTCAGGTGTAGAGAGATAAATCTGTAAGTCGTCGGAATAGAGATAATACTGAAAGCCATGGGAGGGGATTAGAGCACCAAAGGAAGAAGTGCAGATGGAAAAAAGAATTGGTCTTAGCACAGAGCCTAAGGTATACCGACTGACAGTGGGATGGCGGTGGAGGAGGATCCATCACAGTATATGTTAAAAGTGCAATGGGAAAGATAGGAAGAAACCCATGAGATAACAGAGCCCTGAAATCCAAGCAAGGACAGTGTATCAATGAATACCCATAAGATAACAGAGCCCTAAAATCCAAGCGAGGACAGTGTATCAATGAATAGGTGGTGATTTACAGCGTCAAAAGCTGCAGATAGATCAAGAAGGATGAAGATGGAGTAGAGGCCTTTGGATTTGGCCAGGAGTAGGTCACTGGAGAACTTCGTAAGGGCAGTTTCTGTAGCATGAAGAGGGCAAAATCCTGATTGAAGAGGGTAAAGGATAGCTTGAGATGAAAGAAATTCAAGACAATAGTGGTGAACAGAATGTTCAAATAGTTTGGATAAGAAGGAAAGGAGGGAGAGAGGATAATTGGAAGGGCAGGTAGGGTCCAGCGAGGGATTTTTGAAGAGTGGTGTAACAGCAGAATATTTCAAGGTGTCAGGCACAGTTATGGTAGAGAGTGATAGGTAGAGGATATGGCAGATAGAGGGGATGATAATAGGACAGATTGTAGATAGGGGGATGGGATCACAGGAACAGGTGGTAGGTTTGGAGGAAGGAAAACACGCAGTTTCCTCCTCAGTAATTACAGGAAAGGAAGAAGATGGCAAGGGATAAGGGGGGATTGGTAGAATGGGCTGGGGTAAGTGGCTTGGTTGAAAACTCAAGGTTGATTTTGTGAACCTTGTCATAGAAGGACTCAGGTGGGGGGATCTTGGCAAAGAGGCAGCAAGGGTTGGAGTCAAGTGTATGTCAGGTGGTTGTAATCTTGTTTGGCAAGTGAGAGTGTGGACTGAAGGTCAGGAGGAATTTGAAAAGAATGAAGTCAGCATGAGTATGGGATTTGAGCCAGGGCCATTAAGCAGACCTGGCACAGGAACATAAGTAGCGGATTTTAGAGTTTAGCCAGGGCTGGGGTTTAGGGCACTTTACAGAGCATGAGGTAGGGGAAAGCACTTATTTACCATGGACAGCAGGCAGATACTTACATGTGGGTGATGTCATCCAAGGAGCCCCGGTACAGACAGTATTAAAAGTGCACTATAACTTTAAGTTTTAAGAACACTGCGACTGCCCACACCGCACATGTGCGAATGCCTTCCCGCCCGACACAGGCTCGCGGTACTTTAGTTCCATAAGCAAGCTAAGAAACCATCCAAGGGAGATGGGTGGGTTGTGAGAATATCTGCCTGCTGTCCCTGGATAACACCTGTTACAGTAACTGTGCTTTATCCTAGGACAAGCAGGCGGCATATTCTCACATGTGGGACTCCCTAGCTTATTACAATGGGATAGAGGGAGTGTTGCTCATTAAGAGAATAAATTTAGAATACTGCTTGGCCAAAGTCAATATCCTGTCTGAAAAGGATTCCAGACAGTAGTGAGACATGAACTGAGGACCAATTAGCTGCTTTACAGATTTCATCTATGGGCGTGCAATGCAAGAAAGCAACTAAAGCTGCCACAGCTGGGACCATATGCTGTTACATGACCCCTGAGCTACAGCCCAGCCTGAGCACAGCAGAAGGCAGCAAAGGCTGTCAACCATGTGGAACAAAAAGGGCTTAGACATAATTGGAGTCACAGAAACGTGGTGGACTGATGACAATAAATGGGATGTGGCTTTACCAGGGTTCAAACTCTACAGGAGAGATAGGTCACACAAAAAGGGTAGAGGAATAGCGCTATATATAAAGGATTCCATATCTTCAACAAGGATGGAAACAGCAAGGGCGGATGACTTGGAATCACTATGGGTTAAGCTATCCGGAGGAACTGGAGCAGACATAAAATTGGGTCTGTACTATCGCCCACCAGGACAAACGGAAGAAATCGACCAGGATCTGGAGGCTGAACTGGGGCAGGTATGCAAAAGCGGAAGTGTGGTGGTGATGGAGGACTTCAAGTACCCGGGAATAGTCTGGAGTATAGGGCACTCAAACTGCATGAGGGAGACCAAATTCCTGGAGGTCACGAGGGACTGTTTCATGGAACAGCTGGTCATGGAACCAACACGGGGAGATGCCACTCTTGACCTAATCTTCACCGGACTAGGGGGACCCGCTAAAGAGGTGGCGGTACTAGCCCCACTAGGAAACAGCGATCACAACACGATCCAGTACAGGCTAGAAAGTGGATCATCAAAGGTGAAAAGAACTACAACGACAGCACTGAACTTCAAAAAAGGGAATTATGATGCCATGAGGAAAATGGTGGGAAAGATACTCAACGACACCGCAAGGAGGATGGAGTCCGTAGAAAAAGCCTGGACCTTACTCAAGGGCACGGTGCACGAAGCACAAAACCTGTGCGTCCCCAAGTTCAGGAAAGGGTGCAAAAAAATAGAACAAAAAACCCAGTATGGATAACAAATGCAGTGAAAAAGGTGATAAGTGACAAGAAGGCATCATTCAAAAAATGGAAAAAGGACCAATCAGAGGACAACCAAAAGGAGTGTCACCGAGTGGTTAGGAAAGCAAAAAGAGAATATGAAGAGAGACTGGCGGGGGGAAGCAACAAACTTCAAATCATTCTTCAGGTACGTCAAGGGGAAGCAACCAGCAAGGGATGAAGTGGGACCCTTGGATGATGGAGACACGAGCGGAGTTCCGCAGGGGTCGGTGCTGGGACCGCTCCTGTTCAATATATTTATTAATGACCTGGAGGCAGGAACAAAATGTGAGGTTATTAAATTTGCGGATGACACCAAACTATACAGCAGGGTTGAAAACACGGAGGACTGCAAAGATCTCCAAAAAGATCTGACAGCGCTGGAAGAGTGGGCCAAAAAGTGGCAAATGAGCTTCAACATAGGGAAATGCAAGGTCATGCATGTAGGAAAAAAGAACCCGATGTTCACTTACAAAATGGGGGGGATCACCGCTAGGGGTGAGTAACCTTGAAAGAGACCTGGGAGTGATGGTAGTCACATCATTGAAGGCGTCGGCGCAGTGCGCCACAGCCTCAAGGAAGGCAAACAAAATGTTGGGCATCATTAAGAAGGGTATCACGACCAGGACGAAGGAAGTCATCCTGCCACTGTATCATGCAATGGTGTGCCCGCACCTGGAGTACTGTGTCCAGTACTGGTCGCCGTACCTCAAGAAGGACATGGCGGTACTTGAGGGAGACCAGAGAAGAGCAACTAAGCTAATAAAGGGTATGGAGGACCTCTCATATACTGACAGACTGAAAAAGCTGGGGCTTTTCTCCCTGGAAAAGCGGAGACTTAGAGGAGACATGATAGAAACCTTCAAGATCATGAAGGGTATCGAAAGAGTAGACAGGGACAGATTTTTCCAATTATGGGGAGCCACAAGTACAAGGAAGGCACTCAGAGAAATTAAAAGGGGGAAGATTTAGAACAAACGCCAGGAAGTTCTTTTTCACCCAGAGGGTGGTGGATACATGGAACGCGCTACCGGAGGATGTGATAAGCAGGAGCACGATAGAGGGCTTCAAAGAAGGGTTGGATAAGTACCTGGAGGACAAAGGGATTGAGGGGTACAGATAGGAGTAGAGGTAGGTTATAGGGATAGGATTAGATGATTAGAGGCAGTTACAAAATTAGTCAGGGATACTGTTCAGGCAATTAGGCCTGATGGGCCGCCGCGGGAGCGGACCGCTGGGCAAGATGGACCTCTGGTCTGCCTCAGCGGAGGCAACTTCTTATGTTCTTAACAAGTTCTCTTGGTTACAGGCCAACCCAAACTGTGAGGATTAAAGAAGAGGAACAGTTGAGTTGTTGTATGTGACTTAGCCCATTGAAAGTGATAAGCCACGGTTCATTTATAGTGTAAGGTATGAAGAGTGTTTCTCCAGGGTGAGAATGAGGCTTGGGAAGAAACTGGAAGCACAAATGATTGATTGCAATGAAATGCCATGACTACATTCAGTAGGAATTCAGGATGGGAGCAGAGAACTACCGTATTCTGGTAGAAAGCTTAAAAAGTGGGTCCGACAGCAACGCTTGAAGCCCACTTACTCGACATGCACGGCTGATGAGGATTAAGAAATATCGCTGTGAAAGTGAGATAGGCAAGATGAGTAGAAGACATTAGATGAAATGGAGGTTTCATCAGTCTGGTGAAAACAATAGTAAGACCCCAAACCAGTGAAAACATTTGAGGTGGTTAGATATTGAAAATCCCTTCAGAACCCTGTGAACACAAGGATGAGCAGTCAGAGAATTTTCATTGACTGGCATGAAGAAAACACTGATGGCATTAAGGTGAACTGTGACTGGAATGGTTTTAAGACCTGAATTGGATAAATGGAGAAGGAAATTCAACACTGAATATAAAAATGATAAAGCATCCTGATGATGAAGACGATGAAAACCGTGTCCACTTCAGAGAGTAGCACTACTATGTAGACGGTTTCTGGAAGTATCCATAATGATTCTGACAGGATCTGAAGATCAGCAAATGCTGTGGCTATTCTAGGAGGTACCAAGCTGCAAAGTACAAAGACTGCAGATTGGGAAACAACCAGTAGAAAGGCATCTATGGAAACAATCAGTGGATGATGAAGAGAGGATCATCTGGAACTGAAGATAGGTAGTGTGTAATTGTGGAGGAACAAAAATAAGTTTCTCTGAGGAGTTCCCCAGAAGAGAAAATACTCGACATCAGGTTGTAAAAATAAAGTGTCCACTGATGTGGGTGAAAAAATCTGCTAAGAATATAGTCAGAGTATTCTACACTCCTTGGACTTACAGAACTTTTGAAATATGTTTGGAGCAACTGCTCAGTTGCAATTCTTTCGGTCTCTCACAAAGGAATCAGAGAACCCGTACTTTCTCCTTGGTATATATTAGGGGGATTTGAAGGGAAGATAATGCAGTGAAAAATCTGCAGAGTATTGAACATCGCCTTGAGTTCCAAGGGATGCAAGTGGAACTTCTGCATCTAAGTAGAACCTTGACCTTGTGTGCGAAGATTGGAAGGTGAGCATCACAAGTATATTTGATGAGTTCATGGTCAGAACTTTCAGATGTGAAGGAATTTGCAACAGCCGCCCTGTGGAAAAGTATGAAGAGTATAGCTTCTACTTAAAAGTTGACAAACTGAAGACTAGTGAGATGCCAGGAACCAATGAGGTGTTTGGTTCTACAAGATTTGTGAAGAGAAAAACATGGATTGGAGATGCCATGTTTAAAGTGGGACTTGAACCTGTGTCCCTTGATTCAATGTCCACTGCATTAACTGCTAAGCCATTCTTAAGGCTCGATTGAGGTAATAGTAATACCAGCAGCGCGACTTGGCTCCCCCTTAAAAGGGAGAGCCGCGGAGAACATCCGACACCATGCAGATTACCTCTGTAAGTTGCTGCCTTGTTAGTCACTCTGCGTTAGATTTTTCAGGAGGGGAAGGCTACAGGAGATTGTAGGCTGCGTGGGGAAGGCGAGAGTTAGCTCCGCCCACCCCCGCGCATCACCAGCAGCGCGACTTGGCTCCCCCTTAAAAGGGGGAGGGCCAACGGCACGCAGCTGTTCGGCGCGTGGCGAAGGCGAGCGGCTTTGCAAAGACGCCTTAAGAAAGCACCCGGAAGCAAGACCATCAAACTAGTAATTCCAAATCGTAAGTTGTGAACTGCTATACACACACGGACGGTTGGTTTGGAGCAGAAAGGAGGACAACTATTTGGCAGGTGGAAGTACATAACTTTCAGGTACAAGGGGTTCACATATAAAGAACAAGGATTGGAGGAGGAAACAGGTTATGAGCACCCACGGAAGTCATGTGATCAACTTTCCAGTCTTCTGCATCGACTGCAGTATGTATGACTACCTCCCCTCAGGGACCACGGCATACATTTGCAGTTGGTGCAGGGAGCTGGAAAGCCTGAAACAGCAAGTCTGGTTGCTGGAGGGAACCGTGAAGGAACTCGAAGAACTTCTCAGTCAAAAGGAGGAAAAGCACAAGCAAGAGAGGTTGACTGTGGAGTCCAGTACCAGTGAAGTGATTGAGGAATTAGAGGGATACATCGAAGATGCCCACCAGCAGATTGTGGAAATCCCAGGGCTTGAGATCAGAAACCAAACAACCCAGGAGGATGTAATAATTGATGAAGAAGGAGGCACCAATCCGATCAGAAGAGATGATAGACCATCTGGGGATGAGCCACAGGAGAAGGATGACAGGATTTACACCATGGATACGGACTTAAGACCCCTGAGGAACCTTCAACTAAAAAAGATTGGGATCATAGTTGGAGATTCCATCATAAGAAATGTGGACAGCCACACTGCGGGAGGAAGAGAGGATAGACTGGTTACCTGCCTGCCTGGTGCAAGAGAGAGGGATCACCAGGATCATAGACGGAGCAGGAGGAAAGGATACCGCAGTACTTATCCACGTGGGAACCAACGATGTCAGCGGATGGAAATATGATAGGGAAGTAATGAGGGACCAGCTCCGATCACTCAGAAGGAAATTAAAGGTCAGAGATGTGAAGGTGGCTTTTTCGGAAATCCTCCCGGTGCCGAGAGCGGACGCAATGCGACAGGATGAACTGAGAGAAGTTAACGCCTGGATGAGGCGATGGTGTGAAGAGGAGGGTTTCGACTTCGTGCGAAACTGGACAACATTCTGGGGAAGAAGCAGGTACTTTAGAAAGGACGGTCTACACCTCACCAAACAGGGAGCCAGAGTCCTAGCTGAGAACATGAAGAAGTTCATTGAGAAGGCTTTAAACTAATGATCAGGGGAGAGCCGACAGTCGACAACCAGTCGATGGCCCGGACACCAGGACTTCCTGAAGAGGTATCTTCAAACAACCACACAGACATAGGGGAAGAAAAAGATGAAACTACAGGAGGCAATGAAAACAAAAAAGATCAAATGAATACAAAAAGGGATGTGAGGACCACTAAATCCAGGAAATTATCACGAACAGATCTTAAATGTATGTACACAAATGCCAGAAGCTTAGGAAACAAAATGGGCGAACTGGAAGAACTAGCAAGCAGCAAACAACTGGATATCATAGGAATAACAGAAACATGGTGGAATGAAGAAAATGAATGGGACACGGCATTGCAAGGATATAAACTATACAGAAGAGATAGGATTGGGCAAAAAGGGGGAGGCATTGCCCTGTACGTCCAGGAGGAAATAGAGTCTGTTAGAGAGGGGGAGATGGAAGCAAATGGTAAACTAGAGTCCCTCTGGATAAAGATCCCTGGACAAAAAGAAGCAGATATACAAATTGTCCTCTATTATCGACCACCGGGACAGACTGAGGAAACAGACAAAGAAATGATGCATGAAATTAACAGTGGATGTAAATCAGGAAATGTAACAATCATGGGGGACTTCAACTTTCCGGGGATAGACTGGAAACTGGGAACGTCAGTCTGCGGCAGGGAGACAAAATTCCTGAAGATGATAGGAGATTGCTTCCTTGAACAAATGGTGGGAGAACCGACAAGAGGAAACGCAATCCTGGACTTGGTTATAAATGGCATTACTGGAAGGACAGCAGATGTAGAGGTTGCGGCCCCGCTGGGGACAAGTGATCACAACATGATCAATTTTACCATAGGAATCGGAAAGGGGAAACCAGTCAAGACTAAAGTCACACGACAGCATGAGAACCATGGTTAGACAACGGCTCAAGAAGGGCAAAGCAGAAATCCAAACAGTTGATCAAGCATGGTCCCTACTGAAAAGCACCATCATTGAAGCACAGAATCTTTACATACCGAAGATATCCAAAGGAAGGCAGAAAAAGAGCAAAGGTGAACCAGCTTGGCTATCCAAAGAGGTGAAGGTTGCCGTAAGGGAAAAGAGGAACTCGTTTAAACAATGGAAGAGGGAAAAAAAGACGGAGGCCTGGAACCGTCACAAAATCGACCAGAAAAAGTGTCATAAAGCAGTAAAAGAAGCCAAAAAAGTCTATGAAGAAAAGATAGCGCAAGAAAACAAAAACTTTAAGCCCTTTTTTAGATATATAAAAGGAAGGAAATCAGCAAGAGAAACAGTGGGCCCTCTCAACGACCAGGGAAGGATAGGGTCAATCAAAGAAGACAAACAGGTTGCCGATAAGTTAAATTCATTCTTTGCCTCTGTCTTCACAAACGAGGACACTACAACAATGCCAGACACCGGGAGGGTATTCACCGGGGGCATAGAGGAGAGCCTAACAACAATAAATGTGGAGTTGGACATGATTTACTCTCAGATTGACAGACTAAAAAGTGATAAATCCCCTGGACCGGATAGAATCCACCCGAGAGTATTAAAGGAACTTAAGACAGAAATTGGGGAACTATTACAATCCTTAGCTAACATGTGAATTAGAACCGGCAAATACCAGACGACTGGAGGATAGCAAATGTCATCCCAATTTTCAAAAAAGGATCAAGAGGTGAACCAGGAAACTACAGACCAGTGAGTCTCACATCGGTTCCTGGGAAGATAATCGAAGCACTAATTAAAGATCACATTGTACAACACTTGGATAAGCACAACCTAATAAGAGCTAGTCAACACGGCTTCAGGAAAGGGAGGTCATGTTTGACAAATTTACTACAATTCTTTGAGAAGGTGAACAAGCAAGTAGATAGTGGAGATCCAGTGGATATAATTTACTTGGACTTCCAGAAAGCGTTTGACAAGGTTCCGCATGCAAGGCTTATGAGTAAACTACTAAGTCATGGAATAGGAGAAGTGCAAGGATGGATCGGAAATTGGCTTGAGAACAGAACACAGAGGGTAACCATAAATGGGAAATTCTCGGACTGGGAAAAGGTGACCAGCGGCGTGCCCCAGGGCTCGGTTCTTGGGCCCATCTTGTTCAATATTTTTATAAATGACCTGGAAGAGGAAACATCATGCAATATAATCAAGTTTGCAGACGATACAAAACTATGTCGGGTAGTTGGCTCTCAAAGGGACTATGAGGATCTTCAGAAGGATCTAAACCAACTGGAAACGTGGGCGATAAAGTGGCAGATGAATTTTAACATAGACAAATGCAAGGTGATGCATCTGGGAAAGAAAAACAAAGAACATGATTACAAGATGTCGGGGTGACTTTAGCCAAATGCGAACAAGAAAGGGATTTGGGGGTACTGATAAACAGAACCCTAAAGCCATCGGCCCAATGTGCGGCGGCAGCGAAGAAAGCAAATAGGATGTTAGGCATAATCAAGAAGGGGATCACGAGTAGGTCAGAGGATGTTATAATGCCACTTTATAGAACAATGGTCAGACCACACTTGGAATACTGTGTCCAACACTGGTCTCCATATCTTAAGAAGGATAAAATTCTGTTGGAGAGGGTGCAGAGGCGAGCCATGAAACTGGTCAAAGGCATGGAGAATTTAAGCTACAAGGAACGCCTCGAGAGACTGGGACTGTTCACCCTCGAAAAGAGAAGATTGCGTGAAGATCTGATAGAGACTTTTAAAATATTAAAAGGATTTGACCAAATTAACCAGGAAGCAGCATTACTGACATTTTCAGATGTGACAAGGACAAGAGGTCATAGCCTGAAACTGAGTGGCAGCAGGTTCAGGACAAATGTTAGGAAGTTCTGTTTCACACAACGAGTTGTGGGCGCTTGGAATGCTCTCCCGGAGGAGGTGGTGGCAGAGGCTACTGTTCTGGGTTTCAAACGCAAGTTGGATGCACACCTTCTTGCAAAACATATTGAGGGATACGGGAAATCCGGGTCTTCAACAAGGAGCACCTAAATGGGCCTCCGCGTGTGCGGATCGCTGGACTAGATGGACCTTGGTCTGTTCCGGTGAAGGCGTTTCTTATGTTCTTATGTTCTTTCTAACTGGCTTATATGGATGGAAAGTAATAAACTTGATTGCAAAAAAAAAAAGCAACTTAACTCGTTGTTGAGTTAGGATTGCCTTGAGGTGAATCAATGCGAGCAGGGCCCCTATGAAGTTTAGAGCCAGAGAGGGTTGAAGTTAGGATTTTTGAAAAACCGACTTCGAACTCTCAGTGCTGAATAAAATAGCACTGGACTGTAGAACCCTTGGGCTCATAAAGTTGGTGCCAAAACTATCAGGCACTTGGTAAACAGTCTACGAGAAGATCCAGGCACAGCAGTCCAGGCACAGAAATAACGGATATATGGGTGTTTGTGCCATCTAGAGAATATAGCTAATCGTTTGATCTATGAGTAGCTTTAAAATCCAAGAGATATAAGTTGAACGTTTCTTAAACTAGAAATGATGCATATATTCCATCAACTTTGAAATGATAAATATCTTAAGTAGAATCCCTAATTTTTCTGAGAAGGGGGTACTAGCTCCTGTACATATAGTGGAAGCAGAGCCTCTATGTCCTGAAGAAGAAGGGAAGTCCTGAGAGCTAAAAATGGACTCTCTTGGATAATTTAGCGGTATGTTGACAACATGATAAAAACAATAAACATCCTTGATGACAGGGAGAACTCACAGGTTGGTTGTTATCAAGGCCAATGCTGTGGTAAAAGTGAAGATGACTTCCCATTGGTAAGGAAGTGGCTAAGGAGAAAACAGTAGGAATGCTTGACCCAATACACAGAAGAATTGAGGCCTGAGCTTTTTTTGAGTATTATTTTTGATTCTTGTGCAATGTCAGTCCAGAAGCAAAAGAATGTAGAAGTGTATCGCTGCTAATGTGAATAAGAATGCTTAGCAGAATGCTTCGAAGTATGAGGTGTAGATCTTGGTCTTTTCAAAGTTTATCCATTTTTGTGTGGCCGTCTCTATAAAATTGCCAAAAAGCTCTTCCCTTAAACATGGGATTTTGGCTAATGTATTTTTTTTAAAAAGTCTTTATTGATTTTCAAACTTTGATAGTGCAATACATTTGATTAATCATGAATACATGAAAAGCACTATTAACTATACAATTGATGCATTAAACAATCATTTTCTCCCATCCTCAACTTAATTACTAATACAATACATATAATGTACCTGCAATATTATAATTAAATAATTTAACTCTTCAAAGTATATTTCCCTCCCCCACCCTCCCTGGATGTGTAAAGAAATCTAATGTAAAGGGAAGAAACATGACCCTTACTGTAATGTAACAAAAGTAGTCAATGGACTCCATACATCATTAAAGGACTTACTAGTCCCCAAATCTTGTGCCATCATTCTTTCAAACTTATATGTGGTACACACATTTACCCACCAAAAAGTATAATTAATCCTGTCATGGTTCTTCCAATTATGTGCGATCAGTTGAACACCTATTCCTGTCATGATCAGGAAAAGGCGACTTTTATACTTGTCTAAAGTAGGCTTAATATGAAGTAACACAGCACAAATTACAGCCTCATAGGATAAGGAGATAGATGACCTAAGAATGAGATTTATTTTTCCCCAAATTGACTTCCAGAAACTAAGTATCAGTGGACAAAAATATAACAGATGATCCAAAGTCCCTATATTAATATGACAATGCCAGCATCTATAAGATTTAAAAAAGATAGATTTAGAATTATCTATTTTTTGTAATCGAACTGGAGTCCAAAAAATCCTATATAATAAAAATAACCATGTTTGTCTCAGATGCTGACTCTGTACATTTCAACCTCCCAATCCAGATTCATGGCCGAGACACAGAAATATACTGTTTTATCTCGATGCTCCAAATATCTCTAAGACTATTTTTTGGCTTCTTTTTCAAAATTCAGAAATCAATTTGTACTAGGAGGGAGTGGAAAACATCAAAAAAGATCTACAAAAGTTAGAGGAATGGTCTAATATCTGGCAACTAAAATTCAATGCAAAGAAATGCAGAGTAATGAATTTGGGGATTAATAATCGGAAGGAGCCGTATGAGCTGGGAAGTAAGAGGCTGGGGATGGGGAGAGGAACCTTGGGGTGATAGTGTTGAAAATCTAAAGGCAAAAAACTGACAAGGTGGTGGCTGTTGCCAGAAGGATGCTGGGTTGTATAAAGAGAGGTGTGACCAGTAGAAGAAAGGTGTTGATGCTCCTGTACAGGTCGTTGGTGAGGCCCCATTTGGATTATTGTGTTCAGTTTTGGAAACTGTATCTGGCGAAGGACATAAGACTTGAAGCGGTCCAGAGGAGGGTGACGAAAATGATAGGAAGTTTGTGCCAAAAGACGTACGAGGAGTGACTAGAAGCCCTGAATATGTATACCTTAGAGGAAAGAAGGGACAGGGGAGATATGATTCAGACGTTCAAATACTTAAAAGTTATTAATGTAGAACAAAATTTTTTCCATTAAAAGAAAAATGGTAAAACCAGAGGACATAATTTGAGGTTGAGGGGTAGTAGACTCAAGAACAATATAAGGAAATTCTTCTTTATGGAGAGGGTTATGGATGCCTGGAATACGCTCCTGAGGGAGGTGGTGGAGAGAAATATGGTGACAGAGTTCAAAAACGCATGGGATGAACACAGAGGGGCTCATAATCGAAAGAGAAAAACATCCAAAAACTGGCCTAAGTCGGCACTTGGATGAACATTTCCCAAATACGTCCAAGTGCCGATACTAAAAACTGGTTTTGGACGTATTTCTAACCGACCTAGGCCTTCATAGTGCCGCTGAACGACCAAAGCTAAACGGAGCGTTTCAGGAGGAGTGTCGAGGGCGGGAGTTGGGCGGGACATGGGCCGGCTTTGACTTAGTTGTACAGCATGTATAACCGAAAGTTATACAGCCGACGATCGACGGAACTTGCATTTTTTTTGCTATTTCAGCTTGTCTGTGGTGTTCTTTGCTCACAGGTTTAAAGACAATAGACTGTTTTCAGTCCAATTCTTTATATGTGAGTTTGCAAACCATTGAACCCCTGAGGAAGGCGTGTTCACCGAAACATGGACCGTATAGGGTCCGGTTGGATTTTTATCACTGTATTTTTTATCATTGTACTTTTTTAATTGAATTTTCGTGGTTTTATATGTCAGTGTTTAATTAATTATCTCCAGAACATCTGTATCCACAGTTTTTGTTTTCATTGGTGGATTGTTTTCACTGTGGATCATTGGGTCTCCCCATTTTTCTTTGTTGTAAAGTCTGTATGTCTCACTAAAATTTGTCCTACCCATACTGTGAATGTATTCCTGTAACCCGTTCTGAGCTGCTTTGGGAGGACAGGCTAAATAAATAAAAAATAAAATTTAATGCCTGTGAAGACTGCGACTGAAGTAGCCCCAAAAGATCTTGTCTGAGCATAGACCCGATTTCCTTTTGGAGAGAAGGTGCCAATGCTGGAAGAAACATTGGCAGGGAAGCAGTTTGCTGTACTGGTTGGTATGGCATGGGAGACCTCGATGGCAAGGCATGCCTATGAGAAGACATCATTTGGATGGAAGAATGGTTACCATTGCATCGAGGAAGTCGATGCCTGGGAGGACGCAGTTGCATACCTAGAAGGGGAAAAAAGTTTGTGCTTCTTAGCTTTCTTACATTCTGTATCTTTTGATACTGGAGGCATCAATAAAGATGATATGGAGTCCTGCCTCTTCAAGAAGTCCAACACTCTGGATGTGGTGTTGATTCACTCAGTGTCTATGCTAAGGTTACTGGAAGCTGAGTGTCTGGTCCAGAATCCCCCGTCATGCTGGATGTCAATGCTGATGTGGTGCCAAAAAGTTTTTTAAATTGAAGTTTCTGGGCTTTGAGTGACCTTTTTTGCATTGAGACAAAGGGAACAGTCAACACACCAACATTCTGGGAGTGATTTTGGATCAGAACTATGAAAAATCAGGTAGATGCTGTGGTGTGAAAGGGTTTCCACATGTTATGGAAACTGTGCACCATTAGAACCTACTTTGATGTTTCATTTATTAAATTATTGGTACAATCAGTTTTAAGTCACTTGGACTACTGCAATATTGTTTACTTTGCTGGTATTCAAAAATAAATTTGTATATTACATATCATCCAGAATGCGGATGTTCGTCAATTTGAAGAGGTCCGATCATATTACTCCATTTTTTTCGTGAACTACATTGGCTGCCTGTTGAGGCTCGAGTTAAATTCAAGTTTGGATGTATCTGTTTTAAGTTAGTATCAGGTCAAGTACCCAACTATCTTGTAGACTCATTCACTTTTGCAAAATTTTATGCACTCCTGAAGTAAACATGCGCTATTTATTTTTCCATCAATTAAAGGTTGCCAATATAAGAAATATAATCAACTTCTTTATTTGTACCAAGCAGCACTATGGGATAAGTATCTTAAAGCTACGATCTTGATCTCCAGTTCTTATCAACATTTTAGGAAATAATTGAAAACTTGTTTAATAGATTTTTGGGTAATTAATATACCGTTTATACTTGAATATAAACCAGGATTTTTGGGCCAAAATATTGGCCCAAAAATGGGGGTCCCGGTTTATATATGAGCCAACGCCCCTTCCCAGAATTTTTCAGGCCGCCGCAGCCAAGATCTGCCTCCCCTCCTCCCTGCCTATCCTCATACCTCTGCCGATTCCTGGTGGAGGTGCAGCGGGCCCTCTGCCAATCCTTGGTGGAGATGCAGCGGGCAGGAGAAAGCTTTCCTAACTCCTGCCCCGCTGCCACAGATTGAGTTTCTTCGGCCGCAGAGCGGCACGAGCAGGAGAGTGATTCTAGGAAGTAAAGAAGCCACTCCTGCTTGTGCCAGTCAGCCAACCAGTTAGCAGCAGGGCAGGAGTTTGGAAAGCTTGCTCCTGCCCACTGCACCTCCACCAGGGATCAGCAGAGGTATGAGGATAGGGCAGGGAGGGGGGATAGAGGGCAGAGCCTGGGAGGGAGGGTGCAGAGTCTGACAGGGGAAGAAAGGAAGGGTGCTGGGTGCAGAGCCTGAAAGGGGAGGGAGGGAAGGAAGGGTGCAGAGCCTGAAAGGGGAGGGAGGGAAGGGTGCAGTACCTGACAGGGGAGGGATGGAAGAAAGCGGAGCAGTATCTGACAGGGGAGGGAGGGTAGGAATGAAGTGTGCTGGGTGTAGTACCTGACAGGGGAGGGAGGGAGGGAAGGAAGGTAGGGTGCTGGGTGCAGTACCTGACAGCAGACGAGGGAAGGAAGGGTGCTAGGTGCAGAGCTTGACAGGGAATGGAGGGAGGGAAGGAAGGGTGCTAGGTGCAGTGCCTGACAGGGGAGGGAGGGAAGGGTGCTGGTGCAGTGCCTGACAGGGGAGGGAGGTAAGGGGGCTGGGTGCAGAGCTGGGCAGGGCACTTGAATATTAAGCCGCCCGACTTATATTCGAGTCAACCATTTTTTCCTCCTTTTGGGGGGGAAAGGGGGGTCTCGACTTATATTCGGATCGACCTATATTCGAGTATATACAGTATTTCATCTAATTGTACAATTATTCTTTTTTATAAACCGCATTGAACTTAACGGTATTGCGGTAGAGAAATGGATTTTTGTGTTTATGTGGGTCAGAGCCTAATATGGTCCAATTAAATCGAGAGCATTTCTTAAACCATCTCAGTACCACTTTTAACTGAAAGGGAAAATGACTGACGCTAAATCAAAGTGCTCAATGGCCTGGGGAGCTTGAGTGGAAAGTATTCTGAAAATGATCTATGCTCTGAGATAAAAGCTGCTTTGGTTACCTCTTTGGAATAACTACAAGACGGCATTGTATCTTCCAAAACAGACAATATTCGTTTATTGTTAGAATAAAAAGTTACAATATTTCAGCAGCCAAGGCATAGCAAAGCATAATGTATTGTCAGTTCAGAATATACAATGGAGAGAAGAATTTTCACTCATATGCGTAACAGGGGGCTAGCAGTTCCCCATAGTAAAAGCAAATTTGATCACGTCTCACCACTCCTGTCTAAGCTCCATTGGCTCCCAGTAATCCCCAGGATCCACTTCAAATGTGCGTGTCTGGCCTACAAGATCCTACATGGCATCCTTCCTGCCGTTATCCCTCTATCCTGGAACTCCCCAACCCCTACTTCCTCCAGATCCTCCCAAATTTTTAAACTATCCTTCCCTTCCATAAAAGGTATTTCCCATGTAGGCAAACTTGGGCCATCCCTCCCCTTTAGAATCACTGAGATCTGGAATAACCTCACCTCCCCTCTCCGAACCTCAAGCTCCCTCCAACTCTTCCGCAAACACCTAAAAACCTGGCTATTCTCAAAACTGTAACACTTCCCCCCTCTTAGGCCTCTCACCTTCCCCCTTTACACCTAACTCTTTAATCTCTCCACTGTAGTTCCTCTCTCATCCTTCTTCCTGTAAACCGTGCCGAGCTCCGCATTCGTGGAGATGGTGCGGTATATAAACCCAAGGTTTAGTTTAGTTTAAGTAAGTGAATCTTTCTCTGGCTCTACTTAGCAAGCACGTGTTTTTTATACAGAGAAATTCTTCCTTTGTTCCAAGAAAGGCCATCCCCTAGCTCTGGGTATGTACTTCCCTATTGGTACATAACATGATGTACAGCTAACTCCTCCCTATCGTCCACGTCTCTCTCTCACCTCCACACCCCCCCCCAGTAAAAGGGGGGCCTTACAGAAACAGAGAACTGTTGCTGAATTGTCTTCTTTCAGCACGGAGACCTGCAGCTGTTAATTAGAGGTATTCGAGTTGGTGTCCTTGTAAGATGAAAAGTTGGCAAAGAGATGGCCTTTCAACAATCCAGCTGTCTAGTTCCCATAGCTTGGTTCAGAGACAGAGAGTCCATGGTTTGGTACCAAGATCTTTCATCTTGTTACACCCACATGAGCAGAGCTCCTTGCTCATTATAAATGGTTTATGGCTTTTTAGGGTGTCTGGCATATGAAGTCATACAGCAGTGATAAGAGTCCAGCAGGGCCTTGAAGAGATAGACTCCCAGCAGGGAATGAAAACAAGAACATCATTGCTGGCATTGCAAAGACTGCAGCTGTAGCAAGGTACACAGGCTGGGCCTGGCTATGGGAAAATATGTCTGTAGTTTCCAGCATACACAAGTGAAAATCTAGGTCTGTAGAGTCCAGTAGAATCATCCAGATGTCCAGAATATACATGTCAGCTCCCAGCTAAGAAAAGAGGCTCGATGTAGCCCAAAGGCCCAAAACTGAAAAGTTGACAAAATTAAACCAAAACCAGGAAAAATACTGGAATACAACAACTAAGAATTATGATGAAAGCTCTGAAAAATAAGGACAGGAAGGCACAAAAAAGTTATAAAGTTTGACGTGCTGAAGAGAAAACTGAAGACATTGCTCCTCAGTTCAGACAGGAAGGCACCAGCATGCGTACTGTATGGGCACTGCCTAAAAAATTTAAATTGACAGTGCATTTGATAGTGCCCATACCAAGTTCTGTGGATGATGTCACTCACATGTGAGAATTTTTTGCCTGTTTGTCCTTGGAGAACCCAACCTTTTCCTATTGGCTGCATGTCTCTTAAGGCTCTTCTCTCAGAAATGATCCAGCTCCATGTTTTGACAATCTTCTGAAAGAAAGGAATTAATCTAGTAGAGTTTAGAGAGAACATGATCACCTGGTGCTGTTTGAATCAGGACAATTCTGTTGGACAAACATATGAGAACTCTTACAAATAGATGTGATATTCTCAGTTCCACTGTAGTTGTTTCAGATTTTTATTTTGAGACAAAGAAGTTCAGAAATCTCAAACTTTGTGGAGTTTGATGACCTAGGTGATATTTTTAAAAAGATACTACCCATAACATATGCAGAATTCATACCAATTGATAAAATATATCTTAAAACTGTTGAAGCTGCTAGTCTTTTTTTCAAGATAGAGAGAAAAACAGCTGATGCAAAAAATGATATTTTTCCCCACTAAAAATGTATTGAACATGGCCAATATATAAAGGCCACAGTGGAGGAGGAAATTCCTGGGGCCCCAATTCAATGATCATTAACTTAACAAAAGTTTATAAAACTAAGGGTATTGGGCACAGGAAGAGGAAGAAAAGATGAGGAAGCAAAAAACACCTAAAAAACACATGAGGAGGAGGCATGCAATTGCCACCAAGGACAAAAATGAAATGAAGAGGATACAGGGCGATGAGCAAGTCAGACATGTCATACATGCTCAAAAAACCTTAAAATGATTTTTTTCGCCAGAACTGTTTTGAAACCATAAGTGATGGTGCTGTTAGATGAATCATCATTTGGGTGGCTGATAAATTCTACTTATCCTTGCAAAAATACAACTTAACTTACAGATCTGCCTCAATAACATTTTGCCATTATAAAATAAATCAAGTTGTATGTAGTTCTGCATCACACTAAAATAACTTTATAAATGACATTTGAAGATGGTATTTGAACATTTTTGAATGGTCACCCAATCACTAATATTGTCATTTTATATCTAGGCTTACTGATACATTGGCAGATTCTTTACAGATGGTTTATAATGCAGCAGCACATATAATTTATGGAATGAAAAAGACTGAACACATTACACTGGATTGGCTCCCAGTTAAGGTATGTGTAAAATCTAAATGTCTTTGTTTAATATTTACATGGTAATATGAACACCAATCTGGCTTAATGGATAAAGCATTATGAAGCATCTTAGATTTTACAAGAGTCAAAAATAATTCATGAGATTATCTATGGCTTGTCAATCTCCTACACTGGGGTTGCTCATGGTCCTCAAGGGTTGCAACCCAGTCAGATTTTCAGGATTTCTACAATGAATATACATGAGATCTATTTGCAAGCACTGTCTATATTATATATAAATAGATTTCATATACGAGTATTCACTGAAGAAACCATGAAAACCTGACTTGTGATGTAATCCTCGAGGACAGCCATTAAGCAAGCACCCTGCCCTATGCGTTCCTGCATTTCCTTTCTAGTTGGTTTGTCATAAAAAGAACTACTGCCTATCCATAAAAATCTATAAACATGCTTATTTTGTCTAGCCTTTGATTACAATGTTTTTTGTGTTTTCATTTATGTTTATACATTTTTTTTTGCTTGTTTGTATGGTTGATAGGTGTGATATAAAACTATTAAATTAATGATCACAAAATGAATTGTGCACTAAATCTTAAAAAAAGCAATTTTGTAAAATTTATATTAAATATTTAAAACATACACTTGCATTTCAATACCAGTTCAGTTGTTTGGCTATGATGCGCTTTCAAAAGCTATGATTCTCAAAGATAACAAAAACAATAAAACCTTATGCAAATTAATTTGAAAAAGCTTTGTAGAAGGTGTCATTTACATTCGGTTTTCCTTAAAGGGAACGTTAGATCCTAACTGCAATTACTAATTTGTACACCAGGTTACAGGCCTGATTTACTACAGATTTTCTCCTATTCTGTGCCTATTGAACATAAGCTTAATAATCGGGCTCCAACTAAGCTGATGTTCCTTTGCTTCTGATAGCCTTTACATTCAGAAGAAATTGCACATGGAAATCTGCAAGCAAAATGAAAATTCTGTACATGGAATAGAACATTTAGTGGATATGAATTTGTCTTCATTTCTGGAAAATTCCCTTGAGGTTGTCACCCATAGAACTACCATGCTGTTGAATCTAGCTTTGGAGAGTGATAGGGAACTTATTCTTCGTATCTATTTTCGTCATATAAATGATAAGTTTTTGGGCTCTAATGTTTGAGTTTTTCCAGATTTAGCTCAGAGGACCCAGAGACGTAGGAAGGAGTTCTTGTCCTTGAGGCCAAGAACTCTTGCTTTGGGGGCTACATTTCTTGTTAAATTTCCTGCAAAGTGTTATGTAACTTTTCAAGATAAGAATTTTCTTTTCTTTGAGCCTAAACAACTTTTGGAATTTATTGGATCAAAAGAAAGGTTGATAACCATGTCTAGTAATGTATGACCTGCCAGCTGGCTGTAATTCGGGAATCTAATGCTGTGACTTAAACTAATTTTCTTATTTCCATTTGGGAGTTTATTTCTTTTCTTGATCTTTATTTTTGTGGACTAAATAAGATATAATTAATGTTTCTTTATAAGTTTTATTGAATATAATTTCTAGATCTGTAGCATTGTCTAAAAGCAATGCTTGTATTTAAAATTGAAAATCTTATAATAAATAATAAAAAAATAAATCATTTAAAAATTTTTCCTGCGTACCATGAAACTTTCATTCACATCGTTGCCAACATATTCTCTGCATCTATGCAAGGCCATGCTGCTTGCTTCACAGGTGTCATAACAGGGGGACCACAGGGGCTGTAGTATCCCCAAAAATTGCCACTTACTTTTATCCCTGGTGGTCCAGAGGTGCAGCGGGCAGGAGTGAGCTTTCCTTGCTCCTGTTGCTGCTAACCCGCTTGGTTGTGGCTGGTTTCTTCTGCTGCTGAGCTGCAATGAGCAGGGGCGCTCTTTGGCGCTCCTGCTTGGCTCTCAGCGGCTTCTTTGACTCCCGTGAATTCTTGTGATTTGCGAGAATTTGCAGGAGCCAGTCAAAGAAGCTGCTGA
This sequence comes from Geotrypetes seraphini, assembly GCF_902459505.1. NCBI lineage: Eukaryota > Metazoa > Chordata > Amphibia > Gymnophiona > Dermophiidae > Geotrypetes > Geotrypetes seraphini. Next base: position 138,671,323 of record NC_047089.1, read on the forward strand.
GCACTCAGCAGGAGTGCCAAAGCACGCCCCTGCTCATTGCAGCTCAGTGGCAGAAGAAACCAGCCACGATCGAGCAGGTTAGCAGCAGGGCAGGAGCAAAGAAAGCTCGCTCCTGTCTGCTGCATCTCTGGACCACCAGGCCAGAGGTAGGAGGACAGGGCATAGTGCAGAGCGAGGGAGGGAGGGAAGGGGGCTGGGTGCAGAGTCTGACAGAGGAGGGGGTGAGGCTGGGTGCAGAGTCTGATAAGGGAGGGAAAGAAGGGGGCTGGGTGCAGAATCTGGCAGGGGAGGGAGGGAAAGAAAGGGGTTGGGTGCAGAGCCTGAAAGGGGAGGGAAGAGGGCTAGGTATAGAGGCTGGCAGGGGGAGGGAGGGAGAGGGGACTGGGTGCACAGTGTGGCAGGGGTGGGTGGCTGGGTGCAGAGTCTGGCACAGGAGGGGGAGGGGGCTAGGTGCAGAGCCTGACGGAGTAGGGAAGGAAGGGGGCAGGGTGCTGAGCCTGGCAGGGAGAGACTAGGTGCAGGGGACAGGGAGTTGGGAAAGACAGATACTGCACGTACTGGGAGAGGGTTGGGAAGGACAAATGCATGGGCTGGGGGGGTAGGAAAGGAGGAAAAGAGATGTGCAGGTGGAGTAGTGGGAAGGGAGAGAAATGCTGCCGGTGGGGGAAGGAAAAGGAACAGAGAATTGTTGAACATAGGTGTGTGGCATGAGAGGGAAAGAGAGATTATGTTTATGGGGAAAGAACATAAGCAGTGCCTCTGCTGGGTCAGAAGAACAGAGGTCCATCATGTCCAGCAGTCCGCTCACGTGGCGGCCCATCAGGTCCAGGACCTGCATATTAATCCTCTATCTATACCCTTCAATCCCTTTTTCCTTCAGGAAAACATCTAATCCTTTCTTGAAACCCAATACCATACTCTGTCCTACCACGCCCTCTGGAAGCACATTCCAGGTGTCCACCACCCTCTGAGTGAAGAACTTCCTAGCATTGGTTCTGAATCTGTCTCCTCTTAATTTATCCGAATACCCTCTCATTCTTGTAGTGTTCGAAAGTTTGAAGAATCTGTCCCTCTCCACTTTCTCTATGCCCTTCATGATCTTGTAAGTCTCTATCATGTCACCTCTAAGCCTCCGCTTTTCAGGGAAAAAAGCCCCAGTTTCTCCAATCTTTCAGCATATGAAAGGTTTTCTATACCTTTTATCAATCTCGTCGCTCTTTTCTGAATCCTCTCGAGTTTCGCCATATCCTTCTTAAGGTACGGCGACCAATATTGGACACATACTCCAGATGCGGGCCACCATCGCCCGATACAACGGCAGGATAACTTCTTTCGTTCTAGTTGTAATACCTTTCTTGATAATACCTAGCATTCTGTTCGCCTTCTTAGAGGCCACTGCGCACTGTGCCGACAGTTTCATTGTCTTGTCTACCAGTACCCCCAAGTCCTTCTCTGGGCTACTTTCTCCCATTACCAGCCCTCCCATCGTGTAGTTGTACCTTGGATTTCTGTTTCCTACATGTAAGACTTTATATTTCTCTACATTGAACTTCTCGTCGCCCACTCCCCTAGTTTGTTCAGGTCCCTTTGTAAATCTTTTCAGTCCTCTTTAGTCCTAGCCTCATTAAATAGTTTGGTGTCGTCTGCAAATTTTATTACTTCGCACTTCGTCCCTGTTTCTAGATCATTTATAAATACATTGAATAGCAGCGGTCCAAGGAAGAAAGAGGGAGAATTGTTGGACATGATAGTGGTGGAGAGGAGGGATGGAGAAATGTTACACGCGGAAGGAGAGGAGATGACCCAAAGAAGGGAGAGATGCCAGACCACAGAATAGAAGGGAAAGAGGGGAGAGAGAGATGCCAGACCACAGAAAAGAGAGAGAGAGAGATGTTAGACCTCGGGAAGAGGGAGGGAAAGAGAGAGAAATGCCAGAAAATGGGAGAGGAGAGATTCCAGGCTATATGAGGGGGGAAGACAGAGATGTATGACCATGGGAGAGGGATGAGATGGTGCATAGAGATGGAGGGGAAGGGGAGACAGGAGGAGATGGTGCACAGCAATGGGTACAACAGGGAAGAGATAAGAAGAAATGCTTCTTATAGATAGATGGGAGTAGGGGAGAAGAAAGAAGGAGATGGTACATATGGATAGATGGGAAGGAAGACATGGAAAAGTAGATAGATTTTGAGAAGAAAGCAGAAAAATGGGAGGAGGGGAGAAGAAAGAAGGAGATGGTACATATGGATAGATGGGAAGGAAGACATGGAAAAGTAGATAGATTTCGAGAAGAAAGCAGAAAAATGGGAGTAGGGGAGAAGAAAGAAGGAGATGGTACATATGGATAGATGGGAAGGAAGACATGGAAAAGTAGATAGATTTTGAGAAGAAAGCAGAAAAATAGGAGTAGGGGAGAAGAAAGAATGAGATGGTACATATGGATAGATGGGAAGGAAGACATGGAAAAGTAGATAGATTTTGAGAAGAAAACAGAAAAATGGAAGAAAGTTGAATGTTGAAAGTTAATGCTAACGACGGATGTATGGCAGAAAGTGAAAGACAGAAAACCAGCAAATGGATAATTTGACCCTGGATACACAGTTAAGAGCACAGACAGAAGGAAGTGCAGCCAGATTGGGAAAGATGGTTTGAAAACCCAAATCACCAGGCAACAAAGGTAGGTATTTTCAAATTAGTGGTTGAATTGTGTCAGTTTTGAGAAATTACATCTGCTGTCTACATTTTGCACTGTTCAGGAAGAAATGCATTTGTTTCTATTTCTCTGAGGGGTGTACTGCATGCAGAGTCTTGCATCTTAAGGTTTTGTTTGTATATATTAGTACTTTTAGTTTGTGGCCCTGTATTTGCATGGGGGTTATCTGTGTTCAGGATGTGTGACCAAGGCCAGGTGTTCTAGTAGGAATGAATGTTGAGAAACATACATATAACTGACCTTTTCGTCTTCTCAGCCAACAGACACAAGAGAAGCTCACATTCCAACTTCGTTTCCCCCTCAGTAAACTGAAAAAACACCATGAACATCTTCTCTCGCACCAAGCAGCATCATGGGGTAAAGACCTAGAACAATTGCTTTCGCCCACTACTTATGAGGAATTTAGGAAACGTCTGAAAACACACCTGTTCCTAAAGTATCTAGACAACTGATCCTCTCTTCTCTCTCCCCTCTATAGCGATTAACTTGTTCTATTGATCACTCTCTCCTCAAAAATGGATTTCCTGTCCTATTAACCCTCTTTCTTCCTCCCCTCTTAAAGTCAATCAATTTGTCCCTTTGCTTAATCTTTGTAAACCACATAGAACTTCACGGTATTGCGGTATATAAGCTGTTATTATTATTATTATTACAGGGTGCTTTGCGTACTTTAATTTTGTGGTTAACCATTATGTATTGTTAATAAGATTATATTGTGTGTATATATGAAAAATGAATGGAAAAATGGTATTACAATTAGTACTATTATGGGGGCGGGGTCTGGGGTAGAGTTTGGCAGGGACTGAGATGGAGCTTGTGGGCCCCCCCAAACAAAAAAGTGTTCTGCTGCCTATGGCTTGCTTCACTCAGTAACCAACTTTTGTGCCTTATGTCCATCATGGATGATATAACTTGGGTTTAACAATTCCTGATACCAGATTCATAAAATACTATTTTACCCAAAGCCATAAACACACATTTGGGAAAAGTCAAACATTTTAGAAGTTCATCTACATGCCATTAACAAGAAATGTCAAGCACAAGTCCATGAATCAAAATTCTAAGATGAAATATGTTCAATAAAAGCACAATAATTTTTCATAGACTCATTTAATCATACTTGTCCAACACCACAAGTCAACTGAAGATTGCTGACAACTAAATTGCATGATAACCAGGTTATCAAAACAAGGAAATCATTGCTTTCTTTCACTAAACCATGGTGAAAAAGTCACTGTTTTTTATTCAGCATTAAATTACATAAGTTGTCTGTTGATCTATCACTTGAAAAAATTTAAGAATTTATTAAAAATTCTGTGAGATGGCTTCTCTCGCTCATATGATTCCAAAAGTATGCCTTTATGCCAATTTCAAAAAAAAAAAATTCACGCTGATCAGTTTTAGCAATTGTCAAGGCACAAGCTCAGTTCTGCATACTAGCTATCATTTTCAGTAAAAAGATAAATCAATTATGTCTGCAGATAAAAATACATAACCCCTTTATTTTATATTGCAACAGAATGTTCACATTACACACACAAAAGGGAAAGGTAAACACTTTACTTCTATGATTTCTCAATAGTAAAAATTTTAAACCCATTTGATTGTTATGGAATAAACAAAAGTGATTTCTGTATTTATTTTCTAAATGTAGATTTGGAATATAAAGCATAAATAGGCCTCAGTATTCAATTGTGTGTCTAATTTAGAACTAATAATATATTTATTTAAAAGTATAGATGCATCTGCTTCTGAATTATGCTGCAACACTGATCATGTGCCTTGATAAAAGAACGGTTCACTAAAGTATAACATGTAGGGAAGACTTCGGATTGTCTATTTAAAATGTCAATGTAATAAGCAATTTATATACTATATTTTAAGTGCACTTCCACTTGCTTCTCATTTAGAATACACAGACATCTTCCTATCTTTCTTGTAATACACTTCATTTTTTCCTAGAGCTGTTTGGCCGAAATGCACTTTCCCCAGTAAACTTTAAAAAATAAAGCAAACAACCTCCCCAATATATCTAATCTCTATTCTGTCACATACCAAGAAAATAAATTTGCTAATGAAACACAATATATTACAAGACATGTGAAGACAACATAGTGAAATGAGAATTTTGTTTAATTTGTTGTGCTGTGACTAATGTTCTCAAGGTTGCAGTTTAACATTCCAAGTTCTTACAACTTTATCAAGTCCAAAATTTTTGCACAGAATGCTCTGGGGCTAGAACAGCAGTAACTGCAAAACACTGTTTCCATGACTTCAAGTTTCATAAGCATACTGTTCAAAAGTACAGTTCCTGATTTGATTACATGTGGGGAAAATAGCACATACTTGAAGGTTACACTGTCTACACGTGATGGCAATTTTGTTGGAAGAGTACTACTTTTTAAATACTCTAAAACGGCTTAACTTCAAGCAGTAATAACACAAGCAAAGTGATTTTAACCCTTAAAATAAATATTCCAGAAAACCTCTCTGTACATACAAGTGAAAGAATATGCAATACTTTCACGCTAAAAAAAGGAAAAAAAATAAAGATTTTGTTCATTTAAGTGGCTGAAATCTGCTGTTTCAACCTAATGTCCCCAGTTAATAAGGGAGGCACAAACACAGGTGACAAGCTATAGCTTGCTATCTTAAGGGGGTTTTTGGGGGGAGAGATTGGGGATGGGACAGGGCTATAATTTACTTTTATCCCTTTTGTTATATCCAGATTTTTGTTTTATTTTCTATTTTTACAGCATGCCAAACCCTTTGGCATATGTAATGGCCTTTAACAGTCTTTCCTTCAGTTTCTCTTTGCTGGAGTACTCCGGAAGCAAAAGGACATTAAAGCATGTGTGAGATGTGGGAAGTCTGTAGAAAGAGAAAAGATAGTATTTTAATGACAGGAAAGGAAAACATGACCAACAGATTCTTACACATTCAAAACAACTCTGTCAGTAGATAAATCTAGCCAAGGCATCATATACCAGCAAAGGTATGAATAAAAAAAAGCATGTAAGTATATTCACATTTGAAAAGATACAGAAGTAATTTGATGATTATGTAACTTTCACCCAAATATAAGATGTTTTTACTTATATGCCTATAATACTGGTCAACAAACATTTTGCTACTGGAGTTCTGTCACCTTTAACAATAGCCACATGCTGACTCTAAATCTGAAAACAATTTTCGTCTATCACATCCTGTTTTTAAGTTATGCATCAGTTTGTGTTTACATCATTTTCTTCAATAATGCTACTGTGAAGCATCGGTATTTTACTGTTTCTGTAACAAAATATTGCATTTTAGGACAGCACATCGATCACATACACCAGTAATTTGAAAGTTTATACTAAAAAGTGATTGTGCTGCTTTTTCTACCTGTGAATTTTTATATTTTGTTTTTTCTAAGATATTATAATTATGAACAGACGAGGTTGTGTTAACTATCCTGATAATTTCTGTTATGTCTGCGGACAATTAACTGAACAAGATCCGTGAAAGAATCTGTCCAGTAGACTTCAAAGAGCATACAAGCTATGTAAAGTTGGTGACCAAGATAAAGAGTGAGTACCTCATGTGTGCTGCACTGTCTGCTATTCTGGATTAACACAGTGGCAATGGCCAGAATTGGTGATGCGTTTGGTTTTGAGAAAAGTGAAGCCAAAATCAAAGAAGGTGTTTTTGTTGGACACGAAATCCATGAACTGATCCTTGATGATGAGTTCAAACAGAAGCTGAACCCAGCAGTATGGCAATCATTCGTGTTGGTTGTTCACAATTTTCTTGGTAATCACAGATCAGAAAATTATGCTGAACTTGTGGAGAACATACTGACAGCATATCAGCTAATGGGTGCCAGAATGTCAAATGCACTTCTTACATTCTCACCTCGACTTCTTCCCACCCAATCCTAGTGATATCAGCAATGAGCATGGGGGAAAAAATTCATCAAGATATCAAGGTGATGGAGGAAAGCAGGTATCAGGGAAAGTTCAATCCCAGTATGATGGGAGACTATTGTTGGTTCTTGCAAAGAGAGACAAATGTACAGTACAAGTGTAAAAGCAAGTGTCTCAAACATTTCTGAACATAGTGTCATCACTTTTGTATGAGTTAAGAGAGGCGAAAATATATGCTGTAATATGTCTCCTTATTGTCTTCATGTTTGTTTTCAGAGTAAACTCCTTAATACAAGTTCATATTCGCAATATTGTGCCGATATGGCAAACTGTCTAAAAATCAGTAACATACATCTCAGAAACCTGACGTGCTAACTGAATTTCAATTACAGATCTGAAATCAGCGTCATTAAATTAACTAAGAACACTTCTTAAGTTCTCAGAAGCAAAGAAAACCTTTTTTTTGTTGTTGACCAGTGTAATCACATTACTCTAGAAGAATCCATATCTAACAATTTCAACAGTTGGATAAAGGAATGTTATTCCATCACATAAGTAGTAAGAGACTTGCATTAAACCACCAAACAGACCATCTTTGTCACCTGTTCCATGAAAAGATCTCTTGTATGGCTACTATGACCACCTGAATTGTCTGCAACTTTCCAGGACCAGTGCTGTCTGGATAATGCTGGAAAGATCTGGTGATATTTCAGAAAAAAAGTCCAAAGATTATTTGGGTGGCTATCCAGGTAACACTGCTAATATCACCCTTACCCAGATTTCTCATGGCTCTGCCCATTGTTTCCAGATATTCAGCAACAGCAAATAGCCAGATACTGAAAATGAACATCTGGGTATAACTTAAACCGCAGCCACAGTTTTTAAAGGAAATACTAATCATTACACCGGAACATAACGCTTTAGTTTTTAGATTCAAGCATATTATCAGCTCAATGTTTACCAGTGAAACCTGTTTAAGTTACCATATGTAGGGAATAAAAAAAAAAAAATATATATATATATATATAAAGCACCATAGCAGTTATTTATTTACCTGTCAGTATCTGGACCATTTTTGGCTATAATCATCTTTAATTTTCCTAGTCCTCCTACAGGTGCTCTGTCTGTGCCCGTTGTAAACTGCAGAAACAGTCTTTTCTGTTCATCTGCAAATGAGTGAACTATGTCCCAGAATTCTCTAATTTGATGGAGACACAACAAGAAAACATACTAGTGCTCGTCATATGCAATGTAAAAAAAAACAACTCCCAAACAAACCACAATGAAACAAAAAGGAAACTAGTTTACAAATGTCAGACCAGCAAAGAGAGCAAACCAGAACATAAACCAATCCAAAGTGAAACTTATAATAGTCCAGTGTATCGCAAACTGTGTACCGTGACACACTGGGGAAGAGGAGAGGCGCCTGATTCAGCAAGAGACATGTCCTGTGGGCAATCAGCCAGCACCAGTGCCTCTCCTTCTCTCCAGCCCTCTTCCCTGTTGGCACCCCCCACTTGCAACTCAGGGCCCTTCTGGAGGGCCTTTGTGCATGCGTGGATGTCGACGTGATGACATCACGGGTGCCTCGAGCTGCAGCCACTATGTTTATTGTGCTGCAGTTCAAGAATGTTTGCGGGACACTGTAATAGTCCAAGAAAAGATTTTTTAGTCATAACATGATAGGGATTACTTACAAATGCCCACTCTTCCACGGGCTGACTCAGAGGCAAAAGAAAGCAGACAAAGACTAAAATCAGGAGGCACTAATCTGATTCTAGTCTAGTCAACCTTCACTTTCATCATTGAGTTGTGTTGCAACATTACTCGATGCTGAGGGTGGAAGTTTGCCACGGAAGGGCAATTTGTATGTAATCCAGTACATTACGAAAAAAATGTTTTTGGACTATAAGTTTCTCTTCAGAGTGGTTTATGTTCTGATTTGCTCTCTCTTTGCAGGTAAAAACAATACAAGCCTCGTATTTTGTAGAATTAAGGCAAAGGTGTGTGTGTATGTGTATATACACAAACACACAAATGGTAACTCAAAAAGTAAAGGCAAAATACTTTTAACAGCTTTAATAGAAATAACTGTGAGCAACTGAACATATAACTTTTCCACATAGTCCCCATGCAAGGCATGGCTGAAACTAGCTTCTGCATTCCTGCAGAGAAGTTTTTCAGCTGCTCCCATAGCCAGGTGAGCACTGCTTCCTTTACTGTAATTAGGAAGGGCCTGAGCTCATTCCATCTGTGATAAGGGGGACACCTGTTGTTAGTGCAGAACCAGCAGTGTCTGTGTGTGTGAGAAATTCAGCACTTTCTGTGCTAAAAAAGACTGAGAGTCACAGACTGGATTTGGAATCCTGCTGCAGCATTGGGAGTACTACTGCTATGAGACTGGGTCCTTTCCCTTCATCAATCAGATTCCCGATCAGTATTGAAAGGGGGCGTGCCAGACATGGTGAAGTATTCTATTTGGTATATATAGAAATTCTATATCCTATCTATTTCTTGTATATTATCTGATGTCTATCTGCATTATTTGGTATTATCTGATGTTTATGCAATAAAGAATTATATTACTCTGAAGCTTTGTTGGAGGTGACTTCTACATACCCTTGTTAGATAAATACATGGGCAGAACAGGTACCCACAAAAACACGCCTTGATTTTAAATGGTTACAAAATCAAAACTTATTGGAATATGTTTATAAATAAGATGACAACAAATACAAGTCCCAAAAAGCACGGTTAGCAAGATCTTACACAATCACTTGCATTTTCACCTTTATAAGCTCCAATTGGTGCAGAAGTTACAACCTTCAGACAATGCAACGTGACAAAATGACCAGGTATTTCTCAAGTGACCTCAGAGATCACCAGACATTACTGTTTGTGACTTTTTCCTTTGGGGGTACGTGAAAGACAGAGTGCACGTACCTCCACTATTTGCAACTATGGATGATCTGCAGAATGCATCACTGAAGCTATAAACGCAATCACGCCGGATATGCTTTGGAGAATCTGGTCCAAGCTTGATTATCACATAGATGTTTGCCGAGTAACAGATGGGGCGCACATCGAGTGTATGTAGATACCATATGAAACTTTATGAGTTGATGAAACTGTAGCCTCAAAGGTGAAAGAATATACCAATACATTTTGGTTTTGTAACCATTTAAAATTAAGGGGTGTTTTTGCTTAGCTTGTTTCGTCTCCTATGAAGTGATCTAAAGTCTCCTATGTAGGCTTTCTAATAAAACTCAATAGGGATGTGCATTGGTTAGCATGCACTTACAAACTTACATTAATTACAAATTTTAGTCAAAAATGTCTGAAAATGGTTATTAAAAAAAAAGAAAAAGCTCAAATGAACCTTTGCCCTGTGAACTCCACAATATATAAGGACTACAAGTTAACCAAAAGGAGGTTAAGAAGAAATTATAATTTATCAGATACTTTTCTTTTCTTTAGACAGTGACACTGTTCTGCACAATTGGCTGATATCCCTTCCTACTAGCAGGTGGAGGTACAGAAAACTGAACCTGCCAGTGACATTAATGGTATAAGCTCTCCCTCCAACAATCCAGTATGCATCTGCCCAAGCAGTAGAAAGTCCCTCTTGTAATGAACTCAAACTACTGTTGCAATTTAGTTGATGGAACAAACCACCACAGAGTGGCACTCACTATTCCTGCATATACCAGGATACTGCCATATCACAGGAACTCTGTACGGCTGCCAATCACAAGGGATTTTTTTGAAGAACTTAAACAGAAGCACAGAGCACCTGATAACCCTAGGCCAAGGTCTTCCAAAGGCAGGATTGCAAAATGATGTCGCTGACTAAAGAAAATAAAAATTATCCAGTAAATCATAATTTCTCTTTTCTTAGCATCTGTTTCACCATTCTGCACAACTGGGATGTACTGAAGCATAAGAACATAAAACTAGCCTTACTGGGTTAAGACCCATGGTCCATCAAGCCTAGTAGCCTGTCACAGTGGCCAATTCAGGTCACTAGTACCTGGCCAAAACCCAAGGTGTAGCAATATTCCATGCTATCAATACAGGGCAAGCAATGGCTACCCCCATGTCATTCTTAATAACAGACTATGGACTTTTCCTAAAGGAACTTGTCCAAACCTTTCTTAAAACCAGCTACGCTATCCGCTTTTACCACATCCTCTTGCAACGCGTTCCAGAGCTTAACTATTCTGAGTGAAAAAAAATTTCCTCCTATTGGTTTTAAAAGTATTTCCCTGTAACTTCATCGAGTGTCCCCTAATTGATCCACTTGTATCCGTTCTACTCCACTCAGAATTTTTGTAGACTTTAATCATATCTTTCCTCATACGAGAGGAGTTCCATCCCCTTTACCATCTTGGTTGCTCTTTGAACCTTTTCTAGCGCCACTATATCTTTCTTGAGATAAGGAGACCAGAATTGAACACAATACTCAAGATGAGGTCGTACCATGGAGCAATAGAGGGGCATTATGACATTCTTAGTCTTTTAACCAACCATTTTAAAATAATTTCCAGCATCCTGTTTGCTTTTTTGGCCACTGCCGCACATTGGGAGGAAGGTTTCATCATATTGTCTACAATGATACCCAGATCCTTTTCTATGGTGCTAACCCCTATGGTGGACCCTAGCATCCGGTAACTGTGATTCAGGTTATTCTTCCCAATGTGCATCACTTTGCATTTCTCCACATTAAATTTCATCTGCCATTTGGACGCCCAGTCTTCCAATTTCCCAAGATCCACCTGCAATTTTTCACAATCCGCATGCGTTTTTAACAACTTTGAACAATTTAGTGTCATCTGCAAATTTAATCACCTCACTCGTCGTTCCAATTTCCAGATCATTTAAAAATAAGTTAAATAGCACCAGTCCCAGTACAGACTCTTGCAGTACTCCACTTTTTACTCTCCTCCATTGAGAAAAATGACCTATAACCCTACTCTCTGTTTTCTATCTGATAACCAATTCCTAATCCACAACTTAACTTTGCCATCTATCTCATGACATTTTAATTTTCTCAGGAGCCTCTCGTGAGGAACTTTATCAAAAGCTTTCTGAAAATCTAGATATATTATATCAACCGGCTCACCTTTTATCCACGTTTATTCACACCTTCAAAGAAATCATGCAAATTTGTGAGGCAAGATCTCCCTTGTCTGAACCCATGCTGACTCTGTCTCATTAAATCATGTTTGTCTACATGTTCCATAATTTTATTTTTTAGAATCGTTTCTACCATTTTGCCTGGCACCAAAGTGAGGCTTACCAGTCTGTAATTTCCCGGATCTCCCCTGGAGCCCTTTTTAAAAATCGGTGTAACATTGGCCACCCTCCAATCTTCAGGTACTACAGACAATTTTAGCGACAGGTTACAGATCACTAACAGCAAGTCAGCAATTTCATGTTTGAGTTCTTTTAGTACCCTGGGATGTACACCATCCGGTCCTGGCGATTTATCACTTTTTAACTTGTCAATTTGGCACAGTATATCTTCCAGATTCACTGAGATTTCTTTCAGTTCCACTTCATCATGACCCTTGAAAACCATTTCCAGTTCAGGTAGTTCTCTTACATCTTCTTCCGTAAAGACCGAAGCAAAGAATTCATTCAGTCTTTCCGCTATGACCTTATCCTCTCTGAGCCCCCCTTTCACTCCTCTATCATCCAACAGTTCCCTCACAGGTTTTCTGCTTCTCATATACCTAAAAAAATTGCTATGAGTTTTTGCCTCTCTTGCATGTTTCTCTTCATATTCTTTTTTAGCTGTGTTTATTAATGCTTTGCATCTAACTTGCTGGTGCTTGTGTCTCTTCTTATTTTCTTCATTGGGATCCTTTTTCCATTCTTTAAAGGATGTTTTTTTGACTCTAATAGCCTCTTTCACTTCACCTTTTAACCACGCCGGCTTTCGTGTCCTCTTCTTTCCACCTTTGCTGATACGTGGAATACATCTGGTCTGGGCTTCCACGATGGAATTTTTAAATAACATCCACGCCTGGTTTACTGTCCTAACTTTTGCAACCGATCCTTTTAGCTTCTTTATAACCATTTTCCTCATTTTATCATAGTCATAGTTCAAAAATTAAACGCCCCTACAGTAGATTTCTTTTGCGATGTTCCTCAGCTCAAATTTGATCACGTTATGATCACTATTTCCCAGCGGACCCAACACAGTTAACTCCCGTACTATGCCTTGCATTCCACTAAGACCAAATCTAAAATAGCACCACTTGTCAGTTCCCGGATCAGTTGCTCCAAGAAGCAGTCATTTATGACATCTAGGAATTTTACCTCCCTAGCACTCCCCGATGTAACATTTAACCAATGTTGGAGTAATTGAAATCATCCATTATTATAGTGTTGCACATTTCTCCAGCATCTCTAAAAACATTTCTTAATCTATCTGCTCATTTTGTCCCTGGGGACGGTAGTATAACCCAACCTTTATATTCCTTCCCTTCACAAATGGAATTTCTATCCATAAGGATTCCACACTATCTATGTCATGCAGAATGTTTATTTGATTTGATTCAATTCTCTAACATATAGTGCCCCAGAATGACAGATGTTGATACCCCTGTTCAAGTCATTGGTGAGGAAACTCTGCCAAAGTTTGAGCAGATTCTGACCACATCTCTAGTGCTTAACAAAGAAATGAAAGTAATGACCAAGTTACCATACTGCAAATTTCCAGACAATTCTTGCAGAGGTAAGCAGACTCAATAGCTCTCTTTATCCACCTCATGATGGGGGCCTTACAAGCTACCTAGATTTTCTGAAGCCATGAAGGTGATCAGAGAGATGAAACTCATTCATTTCCTGAAGATACATAAGAACATAAGAAGTTGCCTCCACTGAGGCAGACCAGAGGTCCATCTCGCCCAGCGGTCCACTCTCGCGGCGGCCCATCAGGCCCACTGCCTGAACAGTGGTCTCTGACTAATTTTACAAATTACCTCTAATCCTATCCTTCTACTCTTATCTGTACCCCTCAATCCCTTTGTCCTCCAGGTACCTGTCCAGACCTTGTTTGAAGCCCTGTAGCGTGCTTCTGCTTATCGCATCCTCCGGTAGCGCGTTCCATGTATCCACCACCCTCTGGGTGAAAAAGAACTTCCTGGCATTTGTTCTAAACCTTTCCCCTCTCAATTTCACTGAGTGCCCCCTCGTACTTGTGGTTCCCCATAGTTTGAAAAATCTGTCCCTGTCCACTTTTTCTATGCCCTTCATGATCTTGAAGGTTTCTATCATGTCTCCTCTAAGTTGTCTCTTTTCCAGCGAGAAAAGCCCCAGCTTTTTCAGTCTGTCAGTATATGAGAGGTCCCCCATACCCTTTATTAGCTTAGTTGCTCTTCTCTGGACTCTCTCAAGTACCGCCATGTCCTTCTTGAGGTACGGCGACCAGTACTGGACACAGTACTCCAGGTGTGGGCGCACCATTGCATGATACAGTGGCAGGATGACTTACTTCATCCTGGTCGTGATACCTTTCTTAATGATACCCAACATTCTGTTTGCTTTCCTTGAGGCTGTGGCGCACTGTGCCGACACCTTCAATGTTGTGTCTACCATCACTCCCAGGTTTCTTTCAAGGTTACTCACCCCTAGCGGTGATCCCCCCATCTTGTAAGTGAACATCGGGTTCTTTTTCCCAACATGCATGACCTTGCATTTCCCTATGTTGAAGCTCATTTGCCATTTTTTGGCCCACTCTTCCAGCGTTGTCAGATCTTTTTGGAGGTCTTCGCAGTCCTCCATGGTTTTGACCCTGCTGTATAGTTTAGTGTCATCCGCAAATTTAATAACCTCACATTTTGTTCCCACCTCCAGGTCGTTAATAAATATATTGAACAGAAGCGGTCCCAGCACCGACCCCTGTGGAACTCCGCTCGTGACCCATTTCCAATCTGAGTAATGGCCCTTTATTCCAACCCTCTGTTTCCTGTCCGCCAGCCAGTTTTTGATCCATTGGTGGACCACCCCTTGCACTCCGTGGTTCCATAGTTTCCATAGCAGTCTTTTGTGTGGTACCTTGTCGAAGGCTTTTTGGAAGTCAAGGTAAATGATGTCTATGGATTCCCCTTTATCCACCTGGCTGTTTACCCCCTCAAAGAAATATAATAAGTTCGTGAGGCATGCTGGCTCGACTTTAGCTGCCCATTGTTTTCGATGTGTTCCCAGATGCTGTCCTTAATCAGCGCTTCCACCATCTTTCCCGGGACCGAGGTCAAGCTCACCGGCCTGTAGTTTCCCGGGTCTCCCCTTGAGCCTTTCTTAAAGATGGGCGTGACATTTGCTATTTTCCAAATATTTCCTCCGGAATTTCTCCAGTTTTAAGGATAAGTTGCATATCTGTCAAAGTGGCTCAGCTATTTCGTTCCTTAGTTCCTTGAGTACCCTTGTGTGAATGCCGTCCGGACCTGGCGATTTGTCGCTCTTTAGCCTGTCCATCCACCTTGCTCACCTCTATTTGGACCAGATTTTCATCCTGATCTCCTTTTACGATCTCTTCGGGTTCCGGAATATTGGTTGTGTCCTCCCTTGTGAAAACTGACATGAAGAACTCATTTAACCTGTCCGCTATCTCCTTTTCCTCTTTTACCACTCCCTTTCTGTCTCCATCATCCAAGGGTCCCACTTCCTCCCTAGCTGGTTGCTTCCCCTTGACGTACCTGAAGAATGATTTGAAGTTTGTTGCTTCCCTGCCAGTTTCTCCTCATATTCTCTTTTTGCTTTCCTAACTACTCAGTAACACTCCTTTTGGTGTTTTTTATGCTCCTTTTGGTTGTCCTCTGTCTGGTCTTTTTTCCATTTTTTGAATGATGCCTTCTTATCACTTATCGCCTTTTTCACTGCATTTGTTATCCACACTAGGTTTTTTGTTCTATTTTTTTTGCACCCTTTCCTGAACTTGGGGACGCACAGGTTCTGTGCTTCGTGCACCGTGCCCTTGAGTAGGGTCCAGGCTTTTTCTACGGACTCCATCTTCCTTGCGGTATCGTTGAGTTTCTTTCCCACCATTTTCCTCATGGCATCATAATTCCCTTTTTTGAAGTTGAGTGCTATCGTTGTGGTTCTTTTCACCTTTGATGATCTAATTTCTAGCCTGTACTGGATCGTGTTGTGATCGCTGTTTCCTAATGGGGCTAGTACCGCCACCTCCTTAGCGGGTCCCCCTAGTCCGTTGAAGATTAGGTCAAGAGTGGCATCTCCCCGTGTTGGTTCCGTGACCAGTGACCCTCGTGACCTCCATGAATTTGGTCTCCCTCATGCAGTTCGAGTGCCCGATGCTCCAGTCTATTCCTGGATGGTTGAAGTCCCCCATCACCACCACACTTCCGCTTTTGCATAACTGCCTCAATTCAGCCTCCAGGTCCTGGTCGATTTCTTCCGATTGGCCAGGTGGGCGATAGTACAGACCCAATTTTATGTCCACTCCTGTTCCTCCTGGTAGCTTAATCCATAGTTATTCCAAGTCATCCGCCCTTATTGTTGTTTCCATCCTGGTTGAAGGTATGGAATCTTTTATATATAGCGCTATTGCTCCACCCTTTTTGTGTGACCTATCTCTCCTGTAGAGTTTGAACCCTGGTAAAGCCACATCCCATTCATTATCATCAGTCCACCACGTTTCTGTGACTCCAATTATGTCTAGGCCCTTTGTGCTGGCTAATGCTTCCAGCTCTCCCATTTTAGCTCTTAGGCTCCTAGCATTAGTGTACAGGCAGTGTAAGTCCCGGTTGTTCGCCTTTCTTGCTGGTTTTCCTCGTGGTTTGGTGCTCTTGGCGACCCCCTCGTGAGTTGCCAGTCCCCAAGCCTCGTCATTCCTCCTCCTGTGGTGCGTATGTTTCGCCCTCAGCCTGTTTCCTCATTTTTGGTTGTCCCTCTGGATTCCGTTGTTCTCTGTTAGTCCTGTTTGCCAGTTTTATTTGTGTCCTAGACCCCTGCAATTTGTCCTTAGGTCCTTCTTCAAAAAATTCCCACTCAGTTCTGAGCCTTCTTTTACAGTGTCCTCGTTCAAGGTCCTTGGCCCTGGGCATCTGCATTGCATCCTTAGGTCCTTTTCTCAAAAATTCCCACTCAGCCCCAATCCCTTTTTTACAATGTCCTTGCTCAATGTCCTTGGCCCTGGTCCTTTGTATTGCTTCCTTAGGTCCTTTTTCAAAAAATTCCCATTCAGTCCCGAGCCCTCTTTTACAACGTCCTTGCTCAATGTCCTTGGCCCTGGGCCCTTGTAATGTTTCCTTAGGTCCTTTTTCCAAAAATTCCCACTCAGTCCCGAGCCCTCTTTTACAATGTCCTTGTTCAGTATCCTTATTTGATACTTTTGTCCGATGTGTCAGATTGACTGTCAGCTTTCCCCTCTTCCTCAGTTTAAAGCCAAGTCTATGGCGCTCTGGACGTTGCGTGCCAGCATCCTCGTCCCAGTCGTGCTCAGGTGCAGTCCGTCTCTCCTGTAGAGCTTATTCTTTCCCAATAAAGTTATCCAGTTCCAAACAAAAAGGAAACCCTCCTCCTCGCACCATCTCCTGAGCCAACCGTTTATTGCTTGTAGTTCGTTCTGCCTCCGTGCGTCCGCTCTCGGTACTGGCAGGATCTCCGAGAAGGCTATCTTCCTTGTCCTCAGTTTCAGTTTCCTCCCCAGGATCCTGAACTGATCAGTTAGTGCAGTCCTGTTGTAGTCCCTCCTGCTGATGTCGTTGGTTCCAACATGGATTACTACAGCCGTCTCCTCCGTCTCGGCCCCTTCCAGGATCCTCTCAATTTTGTCGATGACATCCTTCGTTCTTGCCCCAGGGAGACATGTCACTATTCGGTCCTCTCTCCCTCCAGCTATGTGACTGTCCACTCCTCTCAGGATTGAGTCTCCTACTGCGGTAGCAGATCTCCCCTTCCTCAGCTGTCTCTCCGGTCTCAGGTCTGTGTCAGTGGCGCAGTCAGCTAGTCCTTCCTCTGGGTTCTGTTGGGTCTCCTCCTCATCTGCCTGTCCAGATTTTCCGCAAGGTCCTACTCCCATGGTGTCTGGTGGATTTTGTCGTCCGACCGGTAGTTCTCCCCTGATGTGCTGGTGGTCCTGTGCCTCCACCATCCTGCAGGCCTCCTCGATGAATTTCTCGAGCTCTCTAACTTGTTCCGTGATGTGGTCCTCTCTGGCGGTGTCCTCAGTTGCCCAGCACTGTTCATCTATGGTGCACAGTCCCTCCAGTTCCTGTACTCGAACCTGCAGTCTCCCGACCTCCTTCTTCAGGCTATTCAGCTCCTGACATCGACTGCATATGTATGCCTGCCTCCCGGAGGGGAGGTAGTCATACATATGACATTCGATGCAGTATACTGGGTAGCTCCACTGGGTTCCTGTAGCCTCCATTTCTTTCTCCTTGCTCCTATGGTCCCTCAGTGGTTGAGAGTGGTGCCCGGTGTGCAGCTAGCTGAAAGAGTAGAGAGAGAGAAAAGAATAAGAAGAGAAGAAAAGTACTTTTTCTTTTTTTTTATGTTAGTTTTTTTTTAGAAAATTAGGTTTGCTGCTGGGCTGCTTGGGCTCCTTCTCAAGGCTCCTTCGCAAAGGCGCTCTCGCCTTCGCCGTGCGCCGAACGGCTGGGCGCCGTTGGCTCCCTTCCTCTTAAAGGGGAGCCCGGGCCGATGCGACCTGTGACGCGGTGGGGGTGGGCGGAGCTAGCTCTCGCCGCGACCCCGATCTGCCTGCCTGCTGGTTAGTCCTCCTCCCCTCTGCTTCTCCTGCTTCCTCCCCTCTGCCTCACTGCTGGAACAAGACACAGCAAAAGTAAGCCCAAGATACAAGCAAAACGAAACGCCGCCGCAGACTGCCTCGTGCCCCGGCTCCCTTCCTCTTAAAGGGGAGCCCGGGCCGATGCGACCTGTGACGCGGTGGGGGTGGGCGGAGCTAGCTCTCGCCGCGACCCCGATCTGCCTGCCTGCTGGTTAGTCCTCCTCCCCTCTGTTTCTCCGGCTTCCTCCCCTCTGCCTCACTGCTGGAACAAGACACCTCGTCAAGGATAAGAAAAGAGCGTTTCTCTTGTACAAACGCACGGGGGAAAAAGAAGCAAACATTGAATACAGGACAAAGTCTGCAGCAGTCAAAACAGCAGCCAGGGAGGCCAAACTTCGAATGGAAGAAACTCTAGCGAAGAACATTAAAAAAGGGGACAAATCCTTCTTCAGGTACATTAGCGACAGGAAAAAGAACGCAGACGGGATAGTACGCCTTAGAACGCCAGACGGGAATTATGTGGAAACAGATTCTGAAAAAGCCAAACTACTGAACGATTACTTCTGTTCAGTCTTTACCTGCGAGGCGCCAGGGCACAGGCCACGGCTGGAAGCAAAGGAAAGCAAGGAAGACCCATTTCTGAATTTTGAGTTCACACCAGCTGATGTTTACAGAGAACTTTCAAAACTCAAGGTGAACAAAGCCATGGGACCGGACAATTTGCACCCAAGAGTGCTCAGAGAGCTGTGCGATGTTCTGGCGGAACCGTTAGCCATGCTCTTCAATCTCTCCCTAAATACGGGGAGAGTCCCCCTGGACTGGAAAACAGCTAACGTCGTTCCTCTGCACAAAAAGGGTTGCAGAGCAGAGGCTGCGAATTACAGACCGGTGAGTCTCACATCAATAGTGTGCAAACTCATGGAAACTCTACTTAAAGGTAAATTAGACACGATAATGGATGAAGGGAATCTAAGGGATCCCTGTCAACATGGATTCACCAGAGGCAGGTCATGCCAATCCAATCTTATAAGCTTCTTCGATTGGGTGACAGGAAAGCTAGACTTGGGAGAGTCTCTGGACATAGTGTACTTGGATTTCAGTAAAGCTTTCGACAGTGTCCCACACCGTAGACTACTAAACAAGATGAAATCAATGGGTTTGGGTGAGAAACTAACTGCATGGGTCAGTGATTGGCTGAGTGGAAGACTTCAGAGGGTGGTGGTCAACGGCACCCTCTCTGAGACATCGGAGGTGACTAGTGGAGTGCCGCAGGGCTCAGTCCTGGGACCATCCCTTTTCAACATATTCATAGGGGACTTGACCCGGGGGCTTCAGGGTAAAGTAGCACTGTTCGCCGATGATGCCAAACTGTGTAACATAGTAAGTGAAAGCAACCTACAGGATAGTATGACACAAGATCTGATCACGTTAGAAAACTGGTCCTCGACATGGCAGCTAGGCTTCAACGCTAAAAAATGTAAGGTCATGCATCTCGGCAGAGGAAATCCATGCAGAACATACTCCTTGAATGGAGAAACGCTAGCTAGGACCTCAGAGGAACGGGACTTGGGGGTAATCATCAGTGCAGACATGAAGGCTGCCAAACAAGTAGAGAAGGCCTCATCAAAGGCAAGGCAAATGATGGGATGTATCAATAGAAGCTTCGTCAGCCGTAAACCTGAAGTCATAATGCCACTCTATAGAACCATGGTGAGACCCCATCTGGAATACTGTGTGCAATTCTGGAGGCTACATTACCGGAAAGATGTGCTTCGAGCTGAGTCGGTCCAGAGGATGGCCACTAGGATGGTCTTGGGGCTCAAGGGTCTCTCATACGAAGAAAGACTGGGCAAACTGCAGCTCTATACCCTAGAGGAGCGCAGGGAAAGGGGTGACATGATTGAGACATTTAAGTACGTCACGGGTCGTGTCGAGGTGGAAAACGATATATTCTTTCCCAAGGGACCCTCGGTCACAAGGGGGCACCCGCTCAAACTCAGAGGAGGGAAATTTAGTGGTGACACCAGGAAGTATTTCTTCACAGAAAGGGTGGTAGATCACTGGAACAGACTTCCGGTGCAGGTGATCAAGGCCACCAGCGTGCTCGACTTTAAGAATAAATGGGACATCCACGTGGGATCCCTACGAGGGTCGAGTTAAGGAACTAGGTCATTAGCATTCAGACTTAATGGGGTGGGTCAATAGAGTGGGCAGACTTGATGGGCTATGGCCCCTTTCTGCCGTCATCTTTCTATGTTTCTACCTCCTTCAGAAATTGAGCTACTTCCCTATGCTATACCAGAGGTGCCCTGGACTCTCGTGGATCTCAGAGCAAACCCCTGAGCCAAGCTCTCTTGTAGAAACCTCCAAAATATTGGGAACCTGAGTCCTCCAAGGAGAAAAAAACCATATCATGCACAAGGATTCAACACCATGCCAGACCCTGACATAAGCCAACTTCCATTCTTCTGGATTCAGGAGAGAGCAGCTGAGAAAGTCTGCCTGCACATTGGACTGCTGAGAGGGCCTGCAGAAAGGTCTCTGTTCTCTGATACAGACTCACTGCCTCCAGGGTCACCACTTGACTCCTAGTCCTGCTCTGCCTGTTGAAGTAAGCTATTTTCATGACACTGTCTGACATCATTCTAACTGCTTTTCCTTTGAGGAGTGACCAAACTTCCTGCAAGGCTAGCAGAACTACTCAGACCTCCTCCAAGCTCAACCAGGATCATTGGGACACCCAACCAAGGATATTTGCATCAGTGATAACCACAACCCACTAAGGAGGAGGGGAGGGGGAGGTCCCAGTAGAACTCCTCTTATAAAGTGAACATCCTATCATGCCAGACTGGGTCTCACCTTGGATGGGAGAGGCAGAGGATAATTAAAATTCTGTAAGGCCAGAGGCCATCATGACAAGAGGGCTTTCTGCAAAGGGCAAATATTAAATTTTGCCCAGGGCACCATCCTCAAGGTTGCTCAGATGAAGCCCAGGAGCTGCAAATAATCCCAAATGATGGGCTCCAGGATCTCACACAATCTGCATTACTACATGCAGAGCTTCTCTGCCTACTCCTCTAGAACAAACACCATGCCCCTAGACCTCAAGATACCCCCAGGGATTGAGATGGTATCAAACAGCTCTTGGACTGGTTCATCACCCAGCTCAGAGATTCCAGAAAGGAAATAAACTAAATTGGCCTCTGCTGCTGAACTGACCTAAATGAGCCTGGACTCCCTGGCACCGGTGATATGCAGCAATCGCCATCACCGCTAACTTGGATAACATGTGGTGAGCCATAGTCAGGTCAAAGTGCAAGGTACACCTCAAATCACAGAATTGCAGATCTCTTCTAGTCAGCTGAGATAGAGATGTGGAGATAGAACTCTGTAAGGTCCAGGGAAATTAAAAACTCCCCCGGCTGCACCGACGTGATAACTGAGTAGACAGTAGTCATGCAAAACTGTGGGATCCTCACACAAGCTTTCATACTTTAGAGGTCCAGGATGTGGTGAAAGGAACCGCCCTTCTATGGGAGTATGAAATAGATGGAGTACTTTCCTAGCCATGTGTCTCCTGTGGAACAGGCACTACCATCTCCAGCCAGCCCATCACTTTAGGGCTGAGCCACAAGGAGAGATCATGAAGGCATCTGGAACCAGATGTGTGAACTCCAATGGGTACTCCTTTTTGACTACCTCCATAATGCATTGTTCCAAGGTGATGCAAGTCCACTCATGCAGTCTGCCTCATACCGAGATCAACAAGGGAGCCTGGCCCACTCTCACTGGAAGGCTGGGAGGTTGGGTTCCCATTGGAAGGACCTGAGGGCCAGGCTGTCTTGGGACCACAAAAGAAGCCTTGCTTGAAGGGCTGATTCCAGACTCCTGTCTGAGCTTAAGAGTGCCAAGCAGACCACCCCTCTGAAGTGCTTCCCTGGAAGCAAAGGATCTCTGTGCACACTTCTGCCTCAACTCTGGAAGGAGAATAGCTTTTGCCTTCACCATTTTCTTTACTATCATCTTCAAGTCCTCTCCAAAGAGTAAGTACCCCTTTAAAGGGCAATAACAGTGCATAGGACACAGAACGAGAAGCCAAGTGAACCAAATCATAGAGAACATCTACCAAAAAGTCTGTCCGGGATCCAGAAACTTCTGCAGGCAATGCAGCATAGCTCTAGCCATATAGCCACTGTAGATGGTGGCCTGAATGCTGGATGCCTTTATCGAGAATGCCAGGTGGAGCTGCTGCTTCACTTTCTTATTCTTGAAGTTCTTTGAAGGCTGAGTCCCCCTAGACGGGACTGGGAACTTTGGTAATCTTTCTTGTAGATGTGTCTATTGGTCCTGAACGCTAGGGTTCTGCATCCCAATTCACAAGTTGCTTGCAGAAAATTGTCAGTCATGTTTTCAACTCTTCCTCTTTCCCAGGAAATGCTCCTGTCCCCTCAGTTCGTACAAAAGCAATCAATTAGCACTGTAATAAAAGACATAACTGGAAGGAGGGAAAGAGGGAGAATCTACAATTTTATTCTGCTCTGTAACAAATGTTACCAATTTTAAACATTATAACATTAAAGTAACTGCTCAATCCAGATACAAAACATGTGCAGCCAACATTATTCCTTACAGAGTGCTCATAGCTACTCACATGACCTGCTATCAAGCAGAAACTTAAACCTGACTTTATGTTCTTGAGTGTTTTTCTTTCTTTTTTAAATATCCTCTCAGTTCATCTGAGAGACATAGAATTCTTCAAATCCAGACTGATCCTAAGGCAGAAGGCAAGTGGTACATTCATAGGGCAGGGCTTCAGGATCACTAGACACATCTACAAGATGATTACTGAGGTAAGAACCTAATCTTTCTTTCTAGTACAATGTGTTTAGAGGTCCTGAATGCTAGGGACATACCAAAGTAGTCCTCAGAGTCTAGGGCAGGCCCGCTGAGCTTGTCTTTAAGATGGAAAACCCTGAAAGCGGCATCCTTCCCAGCTGTTACACTCGCCCTATAGAAGGTATGATGGGAAGGTATGAAGGGTAGACCATGTAGCCACACCATAAATCTCCTTGGGCAAGACAACCCTAGCCTTCACCCACGAGGCAGCATCTCCTCTAGTAGAGTGCACTCTCAATGCGATTTGTGGCTGTTTGTGAGGAAGAAGGATTCCACTTCGTGCGCAACTGGACAACATTCTGAGGGAAGAGCAAGCTATTCAAGAAGGATGGACTCCACCTCAGCGGAGATAGAACGAAGCTACTTGCAAGCAACATCAAGAGAGAAATTGGGAAGTTTTTAAACTAAGAAGAAGGGGAAAGCCGGCAATCGACCAGGAGTTGATTGTTTGGGAACCGGTATACCCAGAGAATACCGTGCAGGAAGACAGCGGAGAAGACTCACCGGATCATAGGCAAAATAGAAATCCTGATGGATCGAAAAGGACACAAGAGGGAAGAATTTGCAAGAAAGTAACAGGTGGCAAACTCAAGTATATGTACACAAATGCAAGAAGCCTAAGAAACAAGATGGGTGAATTGGAAGCTATGGCACAAAAAGATAACCTTAACATTATCGGCATCATGGAAACATGGTGGAACGAGGAAAACGCCTGGGACACTGTGCTACCGAGATACAAGCTACACCACAGAGACAGAGTAGGCCAAAAAGGTGGGGGTATTGCCCTATACATCAAAGAAAGAATTGAGTCTACCGGAGAGAACATGCCGGAAATGAAAAATAAGAAAGTCCTTATGGGCCAAAATTCCGGGGACAAAAGGAATGGAAACGAAGACTGGCATCTACTACCGACCCTCGGGGCAGTCCGAAGAAATTGATGGAGAGATGATGGATGAGATTAAACGCAACTGCAAGGGAGACAACGCAGTTATCATGGGTGACTTCAATTATCTGGGGTTAAACTGGAACCTCCGGCTGCAGTAGACTATGAGGAAAAAATAGCCGAGTCGAAAAACTTCAAGCCGTTCTTTTGATATATTAAGGGGAAATAACATGTGAAAGAAGTGGTGGGGCCGTTGAATGACAATGGAATAAAGGGAGTAGGAAGGGAAACTGACAGAACTGACGGTCATCCTAGAAGAGGTATGCAAGCAGATTGATAGGCTTAAAAACGACAAATCCACGGGACCGGATGGCATCCATCCGAGGGTAATCAAGGAATTGAAAGGGGCTATATCTGAACTGCTTCAACTAACAGCCAATCTGTCGATCAAATCGGGAAGGATTCCGGAAGACTGGAAAGTGGCGAATGTCACGCCGATCTTCAAGGAAGGTTCAAGGGGAGCGCCGCTTTAGGGAATGCCTCTTCCGTCCGCTGGCCAGCCTTCCACGTCAGGTGCCTTCCGCATGTTGGAGAGCCTCTATCTGAGCCTACGCAGCCAAGTGCCATCCCACCTGCACGTTGCGTATGATCATTGACATTGTGCGTGTCATATGCAACGTGCAGGTGGGACGGCAATTGGCTGCGTAGGCTGATAGAGGCTCTCCAATATGCGGAAGGCACCCGACGTGGAAGGATGGCCGGCGGACGGAAGAGGCATCCCTTTGAAGCGGCACTGCGGGGTTCTCTGGACACTAGAAGCATCCCCCTGAAGTGGCACTGCGGGGTTCTTCAGCGGATGACTGATGGGGGAGACGGCGCTGCAGCACTCGACAGGTACAGACCCCTGGGCCACCTTTTGGGTTCTGGAATGAATTGTCTACATTGCCACTATTTTCTATGGGGCACTTTGCTTTGATATACAAGTACTTTGGATTACGAGCATGCTTCTGAAACGAACTATGCTCGTAAACCAAGGTACCACTGTATTTATAAACGACCTGGAAATTGGTACGACGAGCGCAGTGATTAAATTTGTGGATGATACGAAGTTATTCAGAGTGGTGAAGACGCATAAGGATTGCGACATAAACACCCTTGAGAAATGGGCTGTGACATGGCAAATGAGGTTTAACGTGGATAAATGTAAGGTGATGCATGTCGGTAACAAAAATCTTATATATGAATACACGATGTCTGGTGCGGTTTTCGGAGAGACCCCCCCAGGAAAGAGATCTGGGAGCACTTGACGACAAGTTGATGAAGCCAACCGTGCAATGCCCGGCAGCTGCAAAAAGGGCGAACAGAATGTTAGGAATGATTAAGGGGTGATCACAAGCAGATCAGAGGTGGTATTCATGCTGCTGTACCGGGCCATGGTACGCCCCCACCTGGAATACTGCATCCAGCACTGGTTGCTGTACATGAAGAAGGACACGGTACTACTCAAAAGGGTCCAGAGAAGAGCGACTAAAATGGTTAAGGGGCTGGAGGAGTTGCCATACAGTGAGAGATTAGAGAAACTGGGCCTCCTCTCCCTTGAAAAAAGGAGGCTGAGAGGAGACATGATCGAAACATTCAAGATAATGAAGGGAATAGACTTAGTAGATAGAGACAGGTTGTTCACCCTCTCCAAGGTAAAGAGAACGAGAGGGCACTCTCTAAAGTTAAAAGGGGATAGATTCCATACAAATGTAAGGAAGTTCTTCTTCACCCAGAAGTGGTGGAAAACTGGAACGCTCTTCCGGAGGCTTTTATAGGGGAAAACACCCTCCAGGGATTTCCTGATAAAGTTAGACAAGTTCCTGCTGAACCAGAATGTACGCAGGTAAAGCTAGTCTCAGTTAGGGCACTGGTCTTTGACCTAAGGGCCGCCACGTGAGCGGACTGCTGGGCACGATGGACCACTGGTCTGACCAAGCAGCGGCAATTCTTATATTCTTATGTTCCAGATATGCAGAGAAAACAGCCAATTTAATCCATCTGAAAATCGAGGCTTGAGACGCCAACCTACCTTTATTGACATGCCTGTTCAAAACAAAAAGGTGATCCAATAGGCAAAATGCATTGGTGATTGAGGAACCAGAGAAGCACTCACTTGATATCCAGCAAATTAACGCTCTTTATCCTTTTCCTTAAACCCCGCAGGGTGAAAGGTGGGTAAATGGACTTCCTGACTGATGTGAAAGGTTGGATGTAGTCGCCACCAGGAACACTGTCCTGACTGTAAGATCCAAAAGGAAAGGTCTCATACAGAGCTGTACTGAGAACTTGCAACATGATGTTAAGGATCCAGAAAGGGAAAGGGGAATGCACCGGAGGGTGTAACCACAGAGCCCTTTTAATGAACCTGGAAACAGGAAAGGCCTATCTGCATTTTCAGTGATCCTACCAACAGCCCCTTCTGAAGACCCTCCTGCATAAAGTCCAGGACTACTGAAAGCTCTATATCCTTCCCTGCACATCAGCACTGAAAGGACTTCCAGGCTTTAGCATAGGCTGCCACTATCTATGGTTGCTTAGCTCTGAGCAACATGGTGATGATCACATCTGAATAAACTTTGCTCATCAGGGCCGCCTGCT
Organism: Geotrypetes seraphini; assembly: GCF_902459505.1. Taxonomy (NCBI): domain Eukaryota; kingdom Metazoa; phylum Chordata; class Amphibia; order Gymnophiona; family Dermophiidae; genus Geotrypetes; species Geotrypetes seraphini. The sequence continues at coordinate 138,698,121 of NC_047089.1, forward strand.
CAAGAGCCATGCCGTAAGCCCGAAGTGTTCTGAATTCTCAATAGGGACTGGTCCCTGAGTGAAAAGATCCATTGGACAGATAGTCTGAGGCCTTTGTCTCTCTGGAGAAAGACCAGGCCTGCATACCATGGTCTGTGAGGCCAATTGGGCACAAATAGGACCACCAATCCTGAAGAGCTTTAATACCAAGAGCCAAAGCTTCAAATTGCTGCTTGAGGTGTAAGTCCACTTTGTGGTCCAGAGTATCCTTTATCACAGCTCCTTCACTAGGCAAGATTGATTTGGTGACCTGCGCCATCAGCAAATCCACCTTCAGCTGAACTAAGAACTGATGAAAATTTAGTGCCATCAGATGAAACTTGGTCATAGTCTAGTAGCCACTGGCATGGACCCTTCTGATGAATCCCAGTGGTCCGTGACCAGTTTGGTGATGTCTAGATGCGAGGAAAAGAACGTGGCTGGAGTTACATAGCTGCTCTTAACTGAGCACTGAGACAAGGAAGCTGGAGGGACTTCCAGCTTTAATTCTCGCAGCTTAGGCAGAAATAATGCGCAGAGGATGGTGCACTGTGGGGTCTTCCCCCAGATCTAGGGCTGTCACTGCCTTTTGACTGCTGGTCTAATGCAAGGAGAAGACTCTGCAAGAGAAACTTCATCCTGAGACAAAAGTAGCATGGAATTGGACTTTCTTCCCTCTCACTCTATAAAAGACTGTACCCTCCTGTTCCAGGTCTGTTTCCTCGTCTGGATGGGGTGCATGAGGGGAGTTCCCCTGTGCCACTGTCACTGGTTCATTGCAAAGAGACGCTATAGACCCTCGGCAGTTTAAATAGACATTCCACATAAGGCTCACAAAATGTGGAGTGAAGCCTTGTACTAAGAGTTCAGAAGACCCCGGCAGGAAACCCCTGCTGGTCATCCAGGGCTCCACCTCACCCACGCAACTGCATTTGGCCAAATCACCTTTGGAGGTGGGGCCTGGAAAGGGTCATTTCCTTTGGGAGTGCACCTCCTGCAGATCCTCAGTCCTGGAGGACTTGGATGAGGCTGAGCCCAAGGCTCCTGCCCCTTCCCCTCAACCTCCATTATGTGGGACATGGACACTCCCCAGCCAGCCAGCACAAACCTGGCATGATATAGTGGTGAGAAAGCCTGCAGAGTTAATCTCTGTTGATTTTAAGCAAAATCAAGGTTGTTTAAAATTGAAGATGGCCACTGCCAATAAATTCATGCCAAAAACGGCCCATGGGGACTTCTCTGAAAGTTTAAAAAAAAATGCAGGGAAAGGGGTTTTAGAAGTGGGGGGACCTAGACTCTGGCTGCAGAAACCTTCAAAAATTAGTTTTGGACTCCCCCCCCCCATTTTCCCCATAGTCTATAATAGCCTTACTCACTGTGCCATGTGGAGCCTGCTTGCCTGCCTAAGCATAGGATTTCAGTTGGAATTAACAGAGAAGAAGTCTGCCTCACAGATTCGCTGGATGAACCTAGTTTTCTGGCTGCCAGTTGAACCGAGATCAGACTGAGCCTCAATCCCTAGAAAACCTCACCGGCAAGGGGGGAGAACCACACAGCCTGCCCATTAGCCCTGGCTGAGTCGGGAGGGAGCCAAACAGCCTGCGCTCAAGCTCCTGAGTAAATAAAAAAAAATAAAAGCAGGCTGGCTAGCTAGGTGTCCCCAAGGGCTGATCCTGCTAGCAGCAGACCTCCACAGCACAGGTCTGCATCTTCTTCCATGGGGTCCAAGTGGGAATCTCTGGGCATCAAGCCTCCAAACAAACACTGAAAAAAAAATACCAGAAAATAATAAAACCGCAGAACATATCAAAAGTACATCTGAGCAACTTGCTTGCAGAAAACAAACTGAGGGGGCAGCAGCAGCTCTCTGGGAAGAAGGCAGAGTTGAAACCATCATTTGACAGTTTTCTGCAAGGAGCTTGTGAGTTGAGATACAGAATCCTAGCATTCAGGACCACTAGACACATTGCACTAGAACTGCCTTTCTGACCACTGTCACCAGTGCATCCAATACAAACAGATGATATGACAGTTGAAATTTGTTCGAAACTTCCTAATACCGCAGTAAGAGCCTGCATACATTCAACAATTTTAACACCTGATCACTCTATCTCAATCCCGAGGGAGTGAAGGCAGGCAAGCGTACTTCTTGGTTGATGTGGCAGCTGGAAACCACATTCGGTAAGAAAGATGGGACTATGTGTGAGACCACACCTGAATCTGAAATTCTGAGGTAATCGCCACCAAAAACACCGTTCTGATGGTAAGGTCCATCAGAGAAGCTTGTTTCAGAGGTTCATAGGATGCTCTAGCAAGCCCGGAGGACCAGAGTTAAGGCTCCATACAGGAAAAGACTGTTGCGTCAGAGGACGGAGGTACAAAGCACCCTTTAAAAACCTGTCCACATCTGGATGTGCGGCTATGGTGCTCTTAACCCTAGACCCAAAACACGAGAGCCCTACAATCTGAACTTTCAAAGAACCAACCGCTAGGCTTTTTTCCAGACCTTCCTGCAGGAAGGCGAGCACCACTGAGACTGGTGCAGGGCTCTGGTCCTCACTCATCTGAGTTCACCAAGTCTGGAAGCACTTCTAAGTTTTCGTACATGCGGCTATAGTTGCCTTCTTCCTACATCTAAGAAGGGTGGAAACCAGTCAGTCCAAATAACTTTTATACACTAGCGCCGTGCCTAAAGAACCATGCAATAAGACCAAAGTGTTATGGATTCTGCAGGCCAACTGGCCCTGTGTGAGCAGCCAGGAATGACATCGAAGTCTGAGACTTTGATCCCTTTGTAGATGTATACTATGGTTTCCTCGATCAAACTGGTGCTGCTAGATCAACCAGGTTTTGGTGTGCCATGATCCTGTGCAGAAGTATGCCTATCATGGGTCTTGGAAGGAAGGCTTAAAGAAGACCTGTCTTTGGATAGGGTTGCACCAAGGCAACCATGCCTTCACTGCCTGGCTCGTATCTTCGACTAGCCACGAGTGTGGCTAAGGGTGAACCTATCTTGTATGGCCAAGGGAACTGGCCTGTGGTGACCAGAGTGGCAGATAGTGACCAAAGGAGCTGGAAGTGGCCAGGAGCCAAATGACCGGGCAACTAGAAGGAGCTGAGTGACTGGAAGTTACCACGAGTTGAAAGTGACCGGAGAAGACCTGAACCAACCTGGGAGGTCTGGAAACTGATAGAACCAGAGAAAATTTATTCACAATGAGCTACTGCTTGAACTTTATGTGCAGTGACATGGCCTTCAAGCATAAGCCCAACCTGATCATAGCAAAAGGAGATACAATCTGCCAGCCATGTGCAGATGGTTCTCTTAGTGATAAGGAGCTCTTTTAGGATCAAATGACAGAAACAGCTGATTGGAAGTTCTGAAAGGTTTGGTCTGACCCAAGTAATAAGGAACAGCACGTTTACTGTCCAATGTGTGGAGTGCAGCTTCAACAGGGTGAGAATGTGGTCTTGGAATGAAGACAAGAAGCACTATAGATTGGCTAAGATGAAATTCTGAGACAACTTTCAGGAGGAACTTAGGATGTGTGAAGAACCACCCTATCATGGTAGAATGATGTATAAGGTGGATCTGACACAAGTGCTTGGAGTTCAAGACTTAGCATGCAGATGTGAGAGATATGAGAAATACTACTTGAGAGATGAAGACACAGTTGGTTCAAAGGGAGGCTTCACTAGAGTGGAACGATAACATCGAGAACCACAAGCAACTGGAGGAGGTTTGAATGGTGGTTTTGTATGATAAAGGCTTTTAATGAATCTGGAAACTAGAAGATGGACTGAAAAAAGCTTTTTGTCCAGCAGTGTATGGAAAGCATTTATAGCACTGTGATGAACTCTAATTGAAGTACCGTATTTTCTCGCATATAACGCGCGCGTTATACGTGCTTTTTACGTACCGCGCATACCCTTGCACGTTATATGCGTGAGAGTGTTGTACAAATTTTTTTTTACATAGTTCCCCCCCCCCCCCGACGTCCGATTCACCCCCCACCCCGAAGGACCGCTCGCACGCACCGGCACCCCCACCCCGAAGGACCGCTCGCACGCACTCCCACCCGCACCCCCACTCTGAAGGACCGCTCACACCCCCACAGCCTCCCGACCCCCCCCATCATGTAGAAGCTCCTACTGGTGTCCTGCTGCTTCCTCTTGGCGGTCCCGACACCCGACACGATCGGGGCAAGAGGGAGCTCAAGCCCTCTTGCCCCAGCCAACCGCGGAACCCCCGATACGATCGGGGCAAGAGGGAGCTCAAGCCCTCTTGCCCCCCCGACTCGATCGGGGCAAAAGGGAGCCCAAGCCCTCTTGCCCTGCCGACTCCCCAACTCCCCGACAATATCGGGCCAGGAGGGAGCCCAAGTCCTCCTGGCCCTGGCGACCCCCCCCGCTAGTTGTTTGGGCCAGGAGGGAGCCCAAACCCTCCTGGCCACGGCGACCCCCTACCCCCACCCCGCACTACATTACGGGCAGGAGGGATCCCAGGCCCTCCTGCCCTCGACGCAAACCCCACTCCCCCCAACGACCGCCCCAAGAACCTCCGACCGCCCCCCAAGCCGACCCGCGACCCCCCTGGCCGACCCCCACGACACCCCCACCCCCCTTCCCCGTACCTTTGTGTAGTTGACCGGACAGACGGGAGCCAAACCTGCCTATCCGGCAGGCAGCCAACGACGGAATGAGGCCGGATTGGCCCATCCGTCCCAAAGCTCCGCCTACTGGTGGGGCCTAAGGCCCTGGGCCAATCAAAATAGGCCCGGGAGCCTTAGGTCCCACCTGGGGGCGGGGCCTGAGGCACATGGGCCCAACCCAACCATGTGCCCAAGGACCCCCTAGGAGGACTTGGGCTCTCTCCTGGCCCGATATTGTCGGGGAGTTGGGGAGTCGGCGGGGCAAGAGGGCTTGGGCTCCCTTTTGCCCCGATGGTGTCGGGGAGTCGGGGGGGCAAGAGGGCTTGAGCTCCCTCTTGCCCCGATCGTGTCGGGGGTGCCGCGGTTGGCTGGGGCAAGAGGACTTGAGCTCCCTCTTGCCCCGATCGTGTCGGGGGTGCCGCGGTTGGCTGGGGCAAGAGGGCTTGAGCTCCCTCTTGCCCCGATCGTGTCGGGGAGTCGGGACCGCCAAGAGGAAGCAGCAGGACACCGGTAGGAGCTTCTACATGATGGGGGGGTCGGGAGGCTGTGGGGATGCGAGCGGTCCTTCAGGGTGGGGGTGCGGGTGGGAGTGCGTGCGAGCGGTCCTTCGGGGGGGGGGGGTGTGAGCGGTCCTGCGGGGGGGGGGTGAATCGGACGTCGGGGGGGGGGCATCAGGCTTTCAGGGTGGGGACAGGACTTCAAGGGGGAGAGGAGAGTCGGGGCGGGCGAAAGGAGAGTCGGGCAGCATGCGCGGTATACGGGTGTGCGCGGTATATAAAAATTTCTGTACATAAAATTGTGTTTTTCGCGTGCTATACCCGTGTGCGCATTTTACACGGGTGCGCGTTATCTACGTGAAAATACGGTAGTTTTGAGATCAGAGTTAGAGAAGTGCAGAAGATAGTTCAGAACCGATGGGAGAGGACAAGTGATCGGGGGTGCAGGTCACAGAAACTAAAGAGAAGAAGGCAATATATCTATGAAAAATCTTTAATTAGAATTTTTCCACCAGAACCTCTGGAACATTTTAAGTACAGTAAAGTAAAAGGCACCAAGTCAATGGTGATAATAGTAAAATTATTAGATATTACTGAGATCAGAAATAATATTACTCAAAACTATGTATACTTCTCACTCCAAATTCACGAGTTTCTAAACACTGACCTACCCCCTGTCTCCTGGACCTCTCCACACTGTACTTGGTGGCCTAGTGGTGAAGCGGGACAGGAGCAATCTTTCCATGCTCCTGCCCCGTGCAGAGCCATCAACAAAAATGGCTGCCGTGAGTTCCCGCTGTAGTTTCATGAGACCATGGAAACTCACGGCAGCCATTTTTGTTGATGGCTCTGCGTGGGGCAGGAGCATAAGAAGATCGCTCCTGCCCCACTTCACCGCTAGACCACCAGGTGTGGAAAAGTCTGAGAGGCAGGAGTGTGGCAGGGGTGGGTCAGAGTCGGCAAGTTATTTATGATTTTTCCATATTCGTGGGGCGGCTCTGTCCCTAACCCCCACAAATATGGAAGGAGAAGTGTACTTCAATCATAATGCCTAAACTACAGAAGTCTAGACATGCTGCATGAATATCAGCATACAAGAATGAAAATTTTCTATGACACTCTCAAGAACTTACCTTTGAGTTTACAAGTGGTGTTTAGAGTTTAATGAAGGCATCTTTAGATATCTGATCTAATATTAATGAACAGCACAAGGCTCGCTTTGTACTTCCAAGTTAATATGTAGTCTGCATCATTGAAGATCATGCTGTATTTTTGCTATCCCCAATAATCTGCTTGCCTTGGATCGGTGGCATGGAATGCTGCTACTATTTGGGTTTTTACCAGGTACTTGTGACTGGATTGGCCTCCGTGAAGAAGAGATACTAGACTAGATGGACTATTGGTCTGATTCAGTAAGGCTATTCTTATGTTCTTAATCTGCATTTATTTTCTGCCCTAACAATGAAGAGTCAAGGCCAAAAAAAGTCAACAAACAATATCACTTGATTTTTGGGTGGTTTCTGTGTGTAGTAAACACCACAGAGGTACATATTAAATGATGCACTGTGGTCCTCAAAGACTTTTTTTCCTTTTTGTTTGTTTTCTTAAGGACTATACTCAAATATCAATGTGATGATTCCCCCTGTTATCACGCAAAACAGGGGAATTATCACATTGATATCTGAGTAAATTTCTGATGGGTTCATTTAAGATAAATCAGACCTTCACAACAGTTTATAGGCATTTTGATTGTTGTTGTTTTTTTTTTTTAAACTCAGGTGGCAGCCAAAAGAGATTGTTGAATTCTGGTTGTTTTATGTGTTTTTACATCTTTGAGCATGATTGACTGGACACTGAGACCATCCCTCTCGTTTTACCCAACCTTACCATCCTTTTTAAACATTGTAGTTTTCCCCTCTTCTCTCACATTTATGTCATGTCTGACACATTCCTCTACCCCTAGACCTAAAATTGTAAGCTGCTTAGACATTTTTGTGATAAGCAGGATATCAAGTTCTTAATAAACTTGGAAACTTGGATTTCATCATTATTTTATCTGTTGTAATATGTGATCCATGGAGATCTACTGTAAGCAGGATTAGTGGAAAATAAGTTTGATTACATACATAAAATTGATTCTCTGAATTGAAGGAAGGATGAAAATGGAGCTTTTCTCTTGAGATTTGACTGTGCTTTATTTAAAGTTTTGATTTGAGATTCTGTGAAGCATTACTTTTGTGGTTCACATTTATAGGGGGCCACAGACTTTTGAATAATTTTTTCTGAAGTACAGTATAAGATTATATGCACTGAAAATGTAGCTTCCTTTCTTTTACTTATCACTTTATAATTGGACTCTGCAGGAATTAAAACTGGGACAGATGACTACGGGACAGATGACTATGGGACAGATGATTTACTTATCTGATGATCCCCTATTATGTAAGACCTAGAAACATGATGCCAGACAAAGGCCAAATGGTCCATCCAGTCTGCCCATCCACTATCTCCTTTCCCTAAGAGATCACCATAGGCCCAGTGTTCTCCCTAGAGCCTTTTAGCCGGGCACTCTGCCCGGCTAATTTAGGTGAACACCTGGCTGTCTTCCTCCAATTAGTAAGTAACATTTTAAGTAAGCAACAATTTGGGGGAAAAAAAGTTCCGTGTCAGCATTTTCTTATGCTACATCTCCTTCCCTCAGGGCGTCTCTCCCACACTGTCTTTGCAACTGCAACACAAACAAGTTCCCTGTTTTGGGGTCTGTACGGCTCTCGCCGGTTGGTCCTCAAGAAGCGGCCGGCACAGCTGGGGGTGGGAAGCAGTGGAGGTAAGGCTGCGATCAGCTCAGCCAATAGGAAGAGCAGCAGCAATGAGAGGCAAATTTTGACTGGAGGAATGTATCGCTCCCGCCATAATATTTTTTACCTTAGCGGAGCGCTGTGCATTCTCCCGCCTAGCCTCTATCATACCGCATCGCTTTCTGGGGAAGATGCCAGTGCCTCCGGTGTTGGCTGCCCTGGAGGAAAGCGTCGGGGATGTGGGGTAAGCTGTCTTCAATTTCTCTCCCAGTAGAATGTGCTTCCACAACAACCACAAGTTCTTTGAGGTACAGAAGGCTGTGTCCCGAGTCCCACTTATTAGTATCCTCATCAGGAGGCTTTAGTGTAGAAAATTAGTGGGTATGAGAGGCTGGGACTCAAATCTTGAATTTGTACTCAGATATCCTTCTTGTCTTGAGGCTCTGGACTCTAAATGTTGGTTCTTAAAGGTGGCTCGATATAGTATTTGGGTGGAGAGAGCTTAAAGGCCCAAAAGTTCCAGTATTTTTGTATTGTTTCAGCAGTAATCCTGAAAGCTTTTATCACTAGCCATTGCCTAGATGTACAAAAGTATATCATCTCTGCTCATCTACTTTGTTGACTTTCTTTTACCTAATTGTAATAGGTTAATATAGTTCTCCCTTTCTACTTGGACAACCTGTATTGTGAATCTGTGTATTTCTGGAGTCCCTCCTATGAGTCCAACTTTTCTTCCTTTCTCCTCCGCCCCCATTGGCAACATGTCTCTCCTCTCTCTCATTCCCTCCCCTGCTGCAAAGGTGGGAGGATTCAAAATGTTAGCAGGAGGAAGATAGAGAGAGGAAGAAACCTGAAACAAAGGGGGGTGGATGTTGGACTTGTGGGTGTATAGAGGGAAGAGAGAGAGAGACTGCAGAGAGATGGAAAGATTCTGGACCAAGGAGGGAGGGAGGAAGGAAAGAGAGAAAGAGAGGCAGAGAAAGACCTGGAAGAAAGGAGAACAAATGCTGGACACTGGGGGGAGGGGTTTGTAAGCAGAAGAAAGACTGAGAGAGATGAGAGAGAAGCCTGGACCAAAGTGGAAAGACAGGAGCAGATGCTGGATTATGGGAAGTGCAGACAGAAGAGACAGAGGGGGAGAGTCCCTGAGGAAGAACTGAGAGATGCAAGATCATAACAGAGGAAGGAGAGAGAGGGAGACATTTTGCCAATAGGGGTGGAGGAGAGAGGAAGAAAAGTTGGACTCATGGAGAGACAGAGATGTTGGTTGCGGAAGGGAATGAGGTCGGGAGGAGAGGAAGCATGCAGGAGGCAGAAAGAAAGAAATGTTGGATGCACAGTCAGAAGGAAGTCCAACCAGAAACTAATTAAATCACCAGACAACAAGGGTAGAAAAAATGAACTTATTTTCAATTTAGTGATCAAAATGTGTCAGTTTTGAGAATATATAATCTGCTGTCTTTATTTTGGCACTAAATTTGTCTATTTCTATAGTTGTTACTGACTGCATATCTGCCTTGACCTCTTTGAAAACCCCCTCAAATGTAAATGATAATTAACATTTTCTCAGCATATAGTGTGCTTTGCGGGTTTTTGTTTTTTTTAATTTTGTGGTTACCATTATGAATTAATAAGATTGCGTCTTATGGAGCGAATACACCTCCGCGGGGGGGGGCCCCCCTGGCGTTCTGTTGCTGCTAGTCGCGACCCGCCATCTCCTCGCCGCCCTCTTACTTGCTCGCCGTTGCAGGAAGGAAGAGAAGGACCGGCGGTGTGCAATCGGGCCCACAAGTCTTGCCCCGATGTCAGTTTCCATTGGAGAGAAGGTCCAGGCCAGCCAATCGCTGGGCCAGACCTTATTTCCAATGTCAGAATTGACGTCGGAAGAAGGCCTGTGGGCCTGATTGCAAGCTGCCAGCCCTTCTGTGGAGTTGCACACAGGAGTCGTCAGCCGCTTGCCCTGTTGGCAGCAGGAGTCGGCAGCAGAGTTGGCAGCAGGAGTCAGCCGCTGCTGTGTTGGCAGCGGCATTGGGTGTGCTCAGAGGTCCAGAATTGCAGGAGCCTCGTTTTGAGTGTGTTGCTGTCCAGGAGTGCAGGAGCCTTGTTTTGGTCAGAGGAGCCAGCTTTTGATCTGTGGAGGGATCTTCGGGCTCCTGAGAGGTGGGAATTGCTGCAGTTCCTGTGGTGGGGCCTTGAGGATCTTTCCTGTGGCAAGTTCAGGGGTGTGTGTGTGTGTTCAGGGAGGGGGGGATGTAGCTTGATGCAGGTGTGCTAGGTGCACTTGTATATGGCCTGGGAGGTGAGCCTCTGGTTATTTGGGATAGTGAGGTGTTGGTAGGTTGGGGGTTTACCAGGGGTTTTTTGTGCTCCTTATGGTGCCTGCTAAAAAGTCTGGTTCCAGGGGAGGGAGGGGTGGTGGAGCTCGGAGGGGTCTTTCTGCAGTGGTGGCAGTGTCTTTGGCGGACCAGGGAGGAAGAATTGGCGTGGCAGGGAGGAAGGCATGCAGGCTTCGGTGTGGGAGGGAGGAAGGTCAAAGGCTGGAGGGCAGTGAGGGGGAGGGGGCAAGAACTCAGGAAGGAAGGAAGGAGGAAGGGAGGGAGGGAGGGAGGGAATAGAAAGAGACAATTGCTGGGCCTGAGGAAGTAAGAAAGGAAAGAAAGTAAGAAAAAACTATCTAGTGCAACCAAAAATCACCAAAGGTAGGATTTCAATTTAATGATCAAACTCTGTCTGCTGCAGTATATTTGTCTATTTTTCTAGGTTGCTGGGTTCAGAGGCACAATTTGGTTCAGAATATTTTTTTCTTGGGCTTTCCTCCTCTAAATCTAAGGTACATCTTATGGAGCGAAAAATATGGTATATTGTGTGTACATGAAAAATGAATGGAAGAAATTGTATTACAATTAGTACTATTTTAATGGAGGTGGGGTCACAGGCGGAGCTTGGGCTGGGGTACTTGGTTGATATTTGTTAGACTTAGGGTGTACTTGGCTTGAAGAAGTTGAAAAACACTGGTCTAGGTGACTATGAAGTTCACTCAGTAAGGGCCCCTTTTACAAAGCCACAGTAGCGATTCTCCCATAGCAAATGCACTATAGTCCATTCAATTCCTATGGGCTTCAGTGCATTTGCTGTGGCAAAATTGTTATCAGAGGATGCAAAGCATTAACTGATTCAACATGAGTTTGAAGTTGGTTGAATAGCACTCTCTCAAGTATGGTAGTTTTGAAAGAATGGAAGGTTGATACTGGCCAATAGTTATTCGGTATAAGAGCATCTGCATTACTTTTTTCCAAGGGTGGCTTAAATGCTACTGGAACACTGCCTAAGTGTCAAACCTTAAAAAGGAAGTCCTATTGGAAAATAATTAATAATTAACTAATAAAAATAGTGCACATTTAATTTTCTCCACCACCAAATTTCCCCATTCCGCCCCACCCGGCTACTTTTTCATGCCACCCGGCTGGAAAAAAATTCTGGGAAGAACACTGCAGGCCTATCCCACGCTTTCTTGAATTCAGACACAATCTGTCCCCACCACCTCTACTGGGAGACTATTCCATACATCGACCACCCTTTCTGTAAAAAACATATTTCCTTAAATTACTCCTGAGCCTATCACCTCTTAACTTCATCTTATGCCCTCTCACTCTGGAGTTTTCTTTCAACTAAGAGAGACCTGCATCATGCGTATTTATACACACAAGAAAAAGTGGGAACGGACAATGAACACTCCACGTAGGTATTTAAACGTCTCTATCCTATCTCCCCTCTCTCGCATTTCCTTCAAAGTATGTGTACTGAGATCTTTAAGTCTGTCCCAATATGCCTTATGAAGTAGACATTTAGTTATCTTCATCTGAACTGACTCCATCCTGTTTATCTTTTGTACACCAAATGAAGTCTCACCAGAGTCTTATACAGGGGCATTAATATCTCCTTTTTTTCTTCTCCCTATGCACCAAAGCATCCTTCTAGCTTTCACCGTCACCTTGTCAACCTTTTTGGCCAGCTTATGATCTTCATATACTATCATACCGAAGTCCAGCTCCTCTTTCATGTGCAAAAGTTCTATTTTCTTCACCCTTAAAGTTCTCAAGAATGGTGACACACTTTTATAGCTACACTTAAGTTTACAAACCTATTATGTGGTTTTAGTATCATTGTTTTTAAGCATAACTAGAAAGCATACACTTCAGTGCAAAAAATTCTACAGATAAAACAGTGTAGAATTTCGCAGAATTTAGATTTTGTGCAGAATTTCCACAGAAGTAATATCCATTAGGGATATCCTGAAAACTGCTCTGTTTGCAGTCTTCAAAAAAGTGAACTTGGAAAAGTCTACTATAAACTGTATTTGTATCTTTAAGCTTCTTCTATACCAGTGTTTCTCAAGTCGGTCCTGGAGAACTCCCTTGCCAGTCAGGTTTTCAGGATACCCACAATGAATATGCATGAAAGAAATTTGTATCTAATGGAGGCAGTGTATGCAAATCAAGTTTACACATATTTATTGTGGATAGCCTGAAAACCTGTCTGGCAAGGGAGTACTCTAGGACTGACTTCAGAAACACTGTTCTATACTATGCAGAGCCTTTTTTAAAATAAAGATAGGTGAATTAGAAATAAACACACATTTCACATGATACAGCAGAAGTGTTTGTTTTTCTTAGACAAATAAACTCATCCTTACCTAATAATATGTGAATCTCTGGCATAGCCACCATCATATTCAGTTGTTTCTTCTAATGCTTGAAAGTCTAGATTCTTAAATAGAAATAAAATATTTTCACATCTCCCATAATAAATCCTTTGGCATCATACATTATTTTTATGATGACATCATCGTACATTATAGCAACAACATTTTCCAGTGAATCAATCTTACCCTACTTCCACAGATAAGCAGTTCAATTTCCTCTGGCCTAAATAAATACTTCAGAGGGGATTCATTGGTTACCATGTGGAAACCCCTTCGAAAGGCCTTAAACTGCTTTTCTACCGATTTGTTGAGAATGTACTCCGCATACAGACTGACAAATTCCTACAGAAAACAAATCCCCATAAAAACAAGAAAAATAAAGTAAGTGCAAAGAGGAATTTTTATGACACAAAAAAGAACATTAACACACTTCAACAGGTGATAGTTTATGAAATTCAGTATTCCAAAACAATGTGGTACTTTATTAAAATAAATATCATTCCTTCAACTTTCAAAGCAAAGTTGCTCAAGAAAAAAACCCTGATGCTTCTACTTTTGTCATTAAAAATTAAGTATAAACTAATACTTACTCTATTTAAAATAATTTTTAAACCTTTAATTTAAAATTCTGCTACTGCCTCCTATCTTTAAATGGCAGCTGGTTTACAAACTCAGAAAAGAACAGATGTATACAAAGCATTCTTTTACCATGCTTTCAAAAATAGCTATGTAGATAACTGTCTTAAAATGAGCATGGGTCAATCTATTTTGTATATAAACACTCAAATAACAATTTGCAGGGAAAGATGAAAACCCTATGTCTGTGCTCCTGAAGACCTTAAATGACTAGTTTTTAAAAGTAGGATAGAATATTTCAAGCACATAAATCTTTCAATGAATATCAGGACAAATTGCTAGTGCTAAGTAATGTGGGTGTGTAAGTATAACTTCAAATTTTTAAATTAAATACAAGGATCCAATTTTACTGTGTTTCTCTTCTAGCAACTTCTTTAAAAAATAACATGGACTTTTTTTTTTTTTTTGCATTTATTTACTTCATGAGGCTCACCATCACATGAAGTCCTTTCTTATCCATAATCTGGCACTGCAGTCTTTTCCCTCTTGACTCTCAGATTCATTCTGCTGCTGGAGGTATCATGTCATCCTTCCTTTACTCTCAGACACCAATCTACTGCTATGGTCACTTCCATCCACCCCTTTCCCACAAAGGGTCTGCAGAAATAGCCATTTATACCTTCTCAAACCCAGATATGAAATGGCAGCCAATAATTTTGCATTTTGCCAGCTAATGTTGTGTTCCCCTGAATATACAGATTTTTAAAAATTTATTTTGTAGCCGGCGTGGGGATGGAGAGGTTGTATCCCTATACTTCTACTAAGACTAATCCCCTCCTTTGCTGGCGTGCAGTGTGGGTTTTGGCAGCGGCGGTGAATGATCCGACGCTCAAAGAAGTCTTGTGAGCGTTGGAGCAGCCGCTGCCACTGGGGCCCACGCTGTGCGTCAGCAAAGAGGGGTAAGTATCTTAATAAAAAATCCGGCCTGGACTTAGCCTGTATTTTAGATTTTGGCCCCTTATGTGATTTGAGTTTGACACTCCTGGTGTAGGGTGTCATAATTTATTCCTCAGTTAGAATACACATTTTTGTGAATATCTTTTGTTTCATGAGTAAATCAAGGAAAATGTTTGTTGTTTACCTGTAATTACATCACTTTCTTTTCCAGAGATAAATAAAAAAAGATTTGACATTGATATGTGAACATTTCTTAAGAAAGAACTGAATATTTCATGGGGTGTCCTAATTTTTTCACGACTGTATATCCTCTGTTCTCCTGGGCTTTTTTCTTGTTGGGTTTGGGCAACTGTAAAGAGTTCATGTGCTGTGACTCGTCCTATGTGAATTTATGTCTTGACAGTGATCATGTGTGTGCATGTAAATATACTCTGCCATGAGAATATCTTGCAAATCTGTTGTCTGTGTGAGAGATGACTGGAGGAAGCAAATTTTGACATATTTTATGGGGATTCAGAGTATGGGAAGTTGTTTGGAAGATAGTGAGAAGAGCTGGTGGAAATGTTCTTTCTTTCCCACTTCCAAGTTTTTGCACCCTTTCTGTCCCCGTTAGTCTGTCATCTGCTCCCTCTCGCCTATCTTCTATTCCTTCCTATCTTGCACTTCATTCTCCCCCTTGCAGTCATTACTTTCCACCTCTGCCCTCCTTTGCATTTGCTCCCCTGCACTCACTCCCTTTTGTACTCACTTCTTCTTACCCTTCAATTTTATTCTTACTTATTAAGCCAGCTCTATTTCTTCAGTATGACTGTGGCAGCTAGATTTCTTTTCTGTGCTGCAGTCACTTCCTGCCCTCTTCTTCTGGCGGCACACAGCTCCATCTTCACCACAATTGCAGGCCACCCTCTTCATCTAGCCAATGCCATTTCAATATACAGCTCTCCCTCTGGATTCGCAATTTCCCTATTTGTGAATTCAATTATTCACAATTTTTTTTGTTCTATTTTTCTTTTGTTTGCAGGCTGCCCGAACGGGAACTCATGGCAGCCATTTTGATGACGGCTCTGCACAGGGCAGGAGCATAGGAAGATCGCTCCTGCCCCGCGTCACCACAGGAGGGAGGCGGGGTGGGTCAGAGCCAGCCCAAAAACTTATTTGCAATTTTTCCCTATTCATGGGTCAGCTCTGCACCTAACCCATGCAAATATGGAGGGAGGGCTGTAATCAGCTGCTGACATAGGAGTGAAGATGGGTCCTGCCCCCCACACTCCCTGGGGTGAACTGAAATGCCAGAGAGAGAGGAGTGGGTCAGTCTTTTAATTTGGAAGGGACAGAGCTTCGGGGAGGAAGGGGAGTAGTTAAAATGTTTTAGTCCCTTGCTCACTTAAGCAGCACGTATACTAAAATTGGAATGATAAAGAAAAGATTAGCATGGCTGCTGTGCAGGAGTGTCATGCAAATTCATGAAGTATTCCATTAAAAAAAAAAAAGTTTTAACCTCTATCCCTAACTCTGGCATGTGGCTATCGAGTCCACTAGTCCACCAGGCAAGAGGAATCAAAGAGGCTTACATTAATTTTTTCACACCAATGTGCAAATGATGCTTTTTTTGGAGGGGGGAGGAGGGATTTCTCACATGTCACTGCATCCAGGAATAAATTAGGCACCTGGCTATGGCAAACCCATGAGAAATATCCTACAAACTTTAAGGATGTAAAAATAAAAAGGAAAGGAGATTGGGCTTGATATACCATCTTTCTGTGGTTACAATCAAAGCGGTTTACATATTATATACAGATATTTCTAGGAAGGGCCTTAGGCCCCTCCCCTGCGCATCCAAGAATGCACCGGGAAGGGGCAAGCCCATTTTTTAAGAGGCAGGCCTGTCATCCGGAGCAGGTAGGTGTCCCTCCGGCTGAACTTTGTCAATAAGTTAGGTAAGGACGAAGGGGTCATCAGGGGCATCAGAGGCAAACCTCCCGCTGCAAAGGGGTAGAATTGTTAGCGACTGTGCGATGTTCTGGGAATCTCTCCTGCTGCCAGGGGTGGGTGTCAGGAGGTTGTATGATGGTGACAGAAGGGAGTGGGCATCCCTTCCGCTGCCGGGAGGGGGGGGGGGGGGGGGGTTGTACAACATGGCAGGAGGGAGCGGGCATCTCTCCTGCTTATCTTTGATTTATTTGTTTTAAATTTGCATGGGGGGGGTCTGAGTTGTCAAACCTTACTTTCTTGTCAGTGCCTGAGCCAATCAGCACTCAGGCACTGATCAAAAGTAAGGCTACAACAGCTCAGACTTGTCAGCAAATTTTGGTTGCAAATGTGGCATGAGGTTAGGGAATCACTCGGAGATGATAAGAGAATCACTTGCCCTGCTTATTTTAATATTAATGACCTCAATGTACTACATTTGCATAGCAGAATCGGAGACTGCTAGGAAACTTGGAAAAGACCATGGTAAGCAGTTTTGATAATTTGCCACTAAAATATATGCGCGCTAAACAGGCTGGAACCGGTTTAGCGAACACGTTAAAGGCATGTTTAAATTTTGAGAAGCTTCCACTTAGTCAGTCACATGTACTTTGCTGGCTAAGGGCTGATATAGTTGTTGGTTTATGATATCTTCTCAGGAAATGTAGCATAACAAATATATTTTGTAAATACTTAATGTTATTAGATATACTTACTATATATACATACACACATAGAGAAGATCAGGGATCTCAAAGTCCCTCCTTGAGGGTTGCAATTCAGTTGGGTTTTCAGGATTTCCCCAATTAATATGCATTGAAAGCAGTGCATGCACATAGATCTCATGCATATTCATTGGGGGAAATCCTGAAAACCCGACTGAATTGCGGCCCTCAAGGAGGGATTTTGAGACCCCTGAAGTAGATATACTTACTTTATATACTTGATCATAAGTCGAGACCCCCATTTCCCCCAAAAAGGAGGAAAAATGGTTGACTCGAATATAAGACGGGGGACTTAATATTCAAGTACCATACCCTGCCAGAATTTGCACCCAGTGTCCCCTCCCTCACGCCCTCCCCTGCCAGGCTCTGCATTCAGCCCCCCTCCCTGCCAAGTTCTGCACCCAGCCCCCTTCCCTATCAGGCTTGGCACCCAGCCCCATTCCCTCTCTGCCCTACCAGACTCTGTAGCCAGCCCCCCTCCCTACCAGGCTATGCAACCAGCCCCCCCCCTCACTACTTGCCAGGCGCTGCACCGCACTCAGTACCCCCTCCCTGCCAGGCTCTGCACTGCACCCTGTCCCCCCTCCCCTCCCTACCAGGCTATGCAACCAGCCCCCCCCTCACTACTTGCCAGGTGCTGCACCGCACCCAGTACCCCCTCCCTGCCAGGCTCTGCACTGCACCCTGTCCCCCCTCCCTGCTAGGTTCTGCACCCTGTCCTACCTTTTCTGCTACCCCCCGATAGCTTTTTAGTTATCTCTGGTGGTCCAGTAGTGTATGGGCAGGACCACGCTCCTGCCCTGCGCACTTCCTTTGACTCGCCGCTCGGGGTGTACAGCACGCAGGAGCTAGCTTCTCGAACTCCCTCGCAGCTAGCAGAATGGCTGCCGCCAGGTCCCATGAGAACTGGTGGCAGCCATTCTGCTAGCGACACAGTGCCATGAGCCCCAATCGGTGAGTCTAAGGAGGTACAAAGGGCAGGAGTGCAGTCCTGCCCATACACTGCTGGACCACCAGGGATAACTAAAAAGCTATCGGGGGGTAGCAAAAAAGGTAGGACAGGGTGCAGAACCTAGCAGGGAGGGGGGACAGGGTGCAGTGCAGAGCCTGGCAGGGAGGGGGTACTGGGTGCGGGGGGGATAGCAGTAAAGGTACATGGGGGTAAAAAAAATTATTTGCAGGGATCTCTCCTGTCCTGGCTTTTCAGAGGCCTGCACCAAGTTGGGGAGGGGGGAGGTCAGGTGATGATCCGAATATAGGACAAGACCCCAATTTTTGGGCCATTTTTTTGGTCCAAAAATCTCATCCTATATTCGAGTATATATGGTACTATATATACATACACACATAAAGTAGATATATCTGATAACACTATATATATATCTAATATAATAAAACCCTAAGCCACGCATGCGCACTCCCACCTGTGTGCGTCCGTTTTCCGTGAGATGTAGGGCCCCGCAGGTAGGAGTACGCATGTGCGTTTAGGGTTCTGTTTTTCCTCCTGTTTTTCGGTCTGGCCTGCTCCATGCTCGCCTTGCGGTATTGTATTTTTTAGTTGAAAGATGCGCTGGTGGCTCCTCTCACGATCCCCGCCTGCGTCGGACTTCCGACACAGGCGGGGATCATGAGAGGAGCCGCCGCCGCATCTTTCAACTAAAAAATACAATACTGCAAGGCGAGCAAGGAGCAGGCCAGACCGAAGCTCCGACTTCAACTGCCAGTTGGCCGGCTCCTGTCACGAGCCGCACCTGCTTCAGAGAAGACTTCTAATGCAGGTGGGGATCGTTAGAGGAGCCGCCGCGGCACCTTTAAACTGAAAAATAACTCCGGCAAGGGAGTCGGCCAGACCATTCCTACCCTGAGTACTGAGCTGTGCTTTTATTTAAGAATGCAATAATCGGATCTGCTCATAAATGAACTTATTCTATGAAAGAATCTCCAACTTGCGTAAACTAAGTGAGGCACAGATGTAGGATTTCTAGACTAAGCTTTTAGCCTGGGTGAGAAGGAGAGCTTTGAATCTTCTGCCCCCTTGATTTATGAGGTGAATACTGTACTCAGCTGAGTAGCCCCAGAGCTGCTAATTGAAGGAGCTGAAGGGAGAAATAAGTCACGGTTTGTTGTCAGCTCCTGGAAATGGTTTACACTATTTATCTCACTCATCTTGGAACTGTAGCTACTTTTAGCTTAATGTTTAATGTTCGAAGCATTAAACTAGAGAATGACACGGTGACAAAATTCATCACCGTTACCGTCCCCGCGGATAACCGCGGTAAACAATCTTCATGTCATTCTTTAAAGAGAGAGGGAAGAATCAGAGTATGAATGGCCATAACCACTGACCCTCAAGCTTTGCTTTGAAGAATGTTGGTGTAGAAGGACCGAGGCTGAAATAGATACTAAAAAATGACATGGGATTATTTCCCGCGGTTATCCGCGGGGACGGGAACGGTGATGAATTTTGTCATCGTATCATTCTCTACATTAAACTTAAGGTAAGAGTAGCCCAATAGAGCAAACAGGCTGAGAACCAGGACACAGGAAGGAGGCACTAGGGGCACTAATTACATAGAAAGGAGACACTGGGAGCACTAAGGACACAGTACGGAGGGACTGGGGCACTGTGGGCATTATGGATACAAGAAGGAGGTACTGGGGGGCACTAAGGAAGTAGGAAGGGGTACTAAGGACATGGGAAGGAGGCACTAGGGGCACTAAGGACATAGGGAGAGACACTGACAGAAAAAATGACAGACAGACAGGGTCCAAGGACAAAGAAAAAAAAAAGACAGACAGACATCTACTCTAGCACCCGTTAATGTAACGGGCTTAAAGACTAGTATGTGTGTGTGTGTATGTGTCCTGGCATTTCAAACTCTTGTGCAGGGAAGCTACATTCTTAGAAGTGATGATTCTGCCCAATAGATGGCATGGTGTGCTTAATCAATAGGGCACCATATAAAAAAATGGCAGCGCCCTTAGCTGTTTGCATGGTAGAGGAGCAGAGAGCAGTTATCAGATCTTTGTAGTTGGAGGGTGTGAAATCTGGTGAAATTCATAGAAGAATGGTGCAACAGTATGGAGATGCCTGCCTTGGCAAGAGAAGAGTATACGAGTGGGTAGATGCATTTAAAAATGGGCAATCATCAATGCCTGATGAGGAACACTCCAGTCATCCTAGCATGGCCCTCACTGATGAGAAGGTGGGTTGTGCCAACACCATTATTCGTAAAAACAGGTGCATTTCTTTAGAAGTTCTGGCCAGGGAATTGGATGTCAGTATTGTATTGGATCTGCATATACCACTATCATGAAGGTTCTCAAGCATCACAAGTTGTGTGATTAGTGTGCAGACTTCCACAACATTTTTGGCGTGGTATAATGATGAAGGAGAAAGCTTCCTGGCATGTATCATTACAGGAGACAAAACCTGGGTGCATCGCTATGAGCATCACACATCATCTCCAGTCAAGTTGTTGTTCAAGTTTCAACCCTCTGCTGGAAAGGTCCTGTTCACTCTCTTCTGGGATTTGAATAGACCAATTTTGGAAAAGGGTGAAAGTGAATAGTGCCCGATTCAGTGCAATGTTGGAGGGGGAGCTGAAGCCAAAAATACGGAGTCGTTGCAGAGGATTTTTGTCTGAAGGCATTCTTCTCCTTCATGAAAATGCTTGCCCTCATATGGCCACCTCAACTCTTAACACCATTTGGAGACTGAGATTTCAGATTTTACAGCATCCTGATTTTGCTCCCTCTGATTATATCATATCATAATGTTTATTATACCCTGCAATTATCAGCAAGGAATCAATGCAGTTTACATAAGATTAATAAGGATTTATAGCAGTAACATCAAGGATCAGTTAATGTAAAGTTCATGTCTTGATTACAGTGAGAATAGATGTCTTTAGTGTTCCCTGAATTGAAAGTAGGAAGGGATCTGTTGCAGTCTAAGAATTTATCTAATAAATATTATATAATCCCATACTGGCATTATTCTTCTAGTAAGGCAGCCATAGTAGAATCATGGGGTACAAAAGGTGCACTCATATTTCTAGCACATGAGTTCAGAATAATTACTGTCTGACTGGTTTTCTGTTTTCGATTTGCACCTACAAACTCAAATACATCTTTTACCTAAATTTCATAGAAATGGACAATACCCTGCATACATTTTTGTAGGTCAGTACAAAGAGCCCTTAGTTCGTACCTGAGGTAATAGAGGGTTAAATATCTTAACCAAAATCCCAAGGAGTATCAATGGGATTAGGAATCTAGCTTCCTAGGCTCTCAGTCCGCTGCTCTAGCCATAAGGTTACTTCTCCACTCTTATTTTCAATTATATAATGGATCAACATTGCACTGCATAATGGTTTGTTAAAAGCCAGGGAATGATACCCACTCATATTTATGACTTGGTTAACTAAGGCTTTCCCAGTCTATCAGATTCTTTATGGGCATAGTTAAAACAGTTATGATTTAGTCAGAGGAAATTAAGATGAAACCCCTATTTTTTTTAAAAACATGTATTTATATACATATATACCATATATATTGTTCATTACAAATGTTCTTATATTCCACAATTGATCAATAAATTCTATGTGGATTATACTCAAGAGACCAGACAATCCCTGGGAATAAATCTAATTTAAACAGCAATGCACCAATACTTTAAGCTAATTGCTCAGTCAAGTATTTCCTAAACAAATACTGTATTTTTCGGACCATAAGACGTACTTTTTCCACCTCGAAAAAGGGGGTGGAAAAGGGTGTGCGTCTTATGGACCGAATACACTGCGCCCCTCCTCCCCCTGTACCTTTTTTAGTGGCGGTGGTCCAGCGCAGTCTCCTGGACAGCTGCCTTTGTCTTAGAAGAGCAACGCACAACACAGGAGCGCAACCTTTGCACTTCCTGCCTGGTCGCGCCACTCTGTGATTGGCTGTACTGCCCTCTTCTCAGGCACCATCTCATCTCTCCCCTCCCTCCCTTCCCCTCTTTGGGCATCATCTCCCCAGGCTCCATCTCCTCCTGTCTCTCTACCTTTTTCCTTTCCTCCCCTCCCTAGGAATCCGTTCTCTGCCTCTTTGCTCCACCTCAGGATAAATTTCTCACTCATCCTCTTTTCCCCCTCCCTCCTTCGATGTATGTATTTTGCTCTCCCTCTCTTTCTTTCTACTAGCACCTCTTATTACCTCTCCCCTGCACTCTCCTTCTCCCTGCCCCTGTAACTTGCCTTGACCACTGCTGCTGAAATCTCTCTCTCTTAGTAGTGTTGGCAACAGGAAGTTTTGCCTAACAGAACTTCCTGTTCTGATGATACACAGAGAAAGAGAGAGAGAGAGAGAGAGAGAGGCTTTAGGTCTCCTTGTGAAGCAGGCTGCTTTTAGGGTAGCGATGGTCAAGGCAAGTTACAGGGAATGTATGGGACAGGGGAAAAGGAGAGTGCAGGGAAGAGGGAGCTGCCGGAGTGCAGGGAGATGGTAAGAGGTGGAGCTGGGAGGAAAAAGAAGAGAGATATAAACCAAAATGTAGGCCGCAAAGGAGGTGGGGGTTGGGGGGAGAGCAGTTAATTACATTAATTTTTTTTAACACGAGTTAAATTATTAACACAACTAATCTTTAAGCCCTGTACATTAACGGGTGCTAGAATAGATATGTCTGTCTGTCTTTCTGTCTCTCTCTCTCCTTGACAGCTGTCTGTCTTTCATTCTATCTCTATCTCTCTTTAGCCGCTGTCTGTCTTTCTTTCTTTCTGTGTCTCTCCTTGACCACTGTCTGTGTCTTTCTGTCTCTCTCTCTCTCTCCTTGGCCGCTGTCTATCTGTCTCCTTCTGTCGCTCTGTGTGTGTGTCTTTCTATCTCTTTCTCTCTCTCTTCTTGGCTGCTGTTTGTCTTTCTGTCTCTCCCTCTCTCCTTGGCCGCCGTCTGTGTGTCTATCTTTCTGTCTCTTTCGCTCCTTGGCCGCCGTCTGTGTCTCTGTCTTTCTGTCTCTTTTTCTCTCTCTCTCCTTGGCCGCCGTCTGTGTCTGTCTGTCTTTCTGTCTCTTATTCTCTCTCTCTCCTTGGCCGCCGTCTGTGTCTGTCTGCCTGTCTTTCTGTCTCTTTTTCTCTCTCTCTCCTTGGCCGCTGTCTGTGTCTGTCTGTCTTTCTGTCTCTTTCTCTCTCTCTCTCCTTGGCCGCCGTCTGTTTCTGTCTGTCTTTCTGTCTCTTTCCCTCCCTCCCATTCCCCACCTGTGCCCCGCTCCACTTCCTTTGGCCGCCCCCCACCCCACCCCCTGTACAGCAGCGCCACAAGCCTCCAACAAATCCTCATCCTCGACCCACCCAACGAACTGAAATTCACCCAGAGGGGAGAGTGGAGGCAGAGGAGAAGGCCGTGCGACCAGGGAGCGGCAGTGGTTGTGGCCTTCCTTCCCCAAGCTCTGTAGCTCGGTCGCCACCGCCTCCTTCTCTCTCCAATGTCAGCTCAGAACATGTGCACATGCCACACACGCTCCCAACGTGCCGAACGCACATATGCCACACTCTCCAACATTTCTCTGCTGGCCACAGAGCTACGGACGTACGGAGCCACGAAGATTGAAGTGCGCATGCGCACTAAGGGTATTATTATATAGGATAATAACATGTAGAAAAGGTACAAATTTATATGAAATCAATTTCTCTTAACAGTGTTTATTTTGCCAATCTTAATCATACAAACTGGAGAAGACTCAGTATGAGCTAAAGTACAAAATATTTTCATCAGTGCAAGATATTAAAGTTGTATATGATACAAAATCCTGTGAGCTTACCAAAAAGGCAATTTTAAGTTTCACTGGTATATCACAATTAATATTTAAGAAATTTATTTTAGTAGCCAAATATGACAACAAACTGGGAATATCCAGGATCCACCAATATTGCTCATGAAATTTACAAATTTTAGCACTTTTAAAAATTAAACTTTATAAAAGCACCAAAACTGTTTGGAGAAATAAGTGCTATTTAGTATTACCTTTCTATTTTCATTTGTGATGGGTATCTTATCTCCGTTTTCCTTTAGATCATACATCATAGGATTGCCAAATAAATCCGTATGAGATATTTGGAAAGTCATCATCATATCATCTTCCACACTACCTTCATACTCAAGCAGCTCTTTTAAACTCTGGTATAAAACCTAACAAAAGAAAGGATCCACTTAAACGAGTAACGATAGATTAGGTTCTTACCTTGATAATCTTCATTCTAGTAGAGAGGCACATCAGTCTTGAACACTTGGGTTCTGCTTCCAAACCTGACATAAGAACCTAACATAAGAACAGCCTTATTGGGTCAGACCACTAGTCCATCTAGCCCAGTAGCCCAACATCATGGTGGCCAAATCAGGTCATTAGTACCTGGCAAATCCCCAAATAGTGTCAACATTTCATGCTACTAATCCAGGGCAAGCAATGGCTTCACCCATGTCTGTTTCAATAACAGACTATGGACTTTTTCTCCAGGAAATTGTCCAAACTGTTCTTAAAACCAGTTATGTTAACTGCTCTTACCCACAACCTCTGGCAACACGTTCCAGAGCTTAACTATTCTCTGAGTGAAAAAATATTTCCTCTTATTGGTTTTAAAAGTAGTTTCCTGTAACTTCATAGAGTGTCCTCTTAGTCTTTGTCATTTTTGATGAAGTAAAAAAAAAAAAAAAATCAATCCACTTGTACCTATTCTACACCACTTTGGATTTTTAGACTTCAATTATATCTCCTCTTAACCGTTTCTTTTCCAAGCTGAAGAGCTCTAACTTTTTAGTCTTTCCTCATATGAGAGGAGTTCCATCCCCTTTATCATCTTGGTCATTCTTCTTTGAACCTTTTCTAGTTCCATTATATCTTTCTTGAGATAAAGTGAGAAGAATTTTAATGCAATACTCAAGGTGAGGCCTCACCATGGAGCGATACAAAGGCAGTATATACCTATTTCTGCTCTGCCTCTCAACCCTGTTTTAGAGAAAAATGCAAAAGTAATAGGTTCTTTGTATGCTGATAGCATTTTAATAGAGAGACGCATCAGTCTTGAAGCCCTTCCCATCATACATTCAGTCTAGCCTGCTTTCTAGCTCAGTCAAGTATGCATTGCCAGATGTCTGGGTTCTTCGTATCTGTCAAACAGGTATTAGAAGGGGGAGGATCTCTCTTCAAGAAGAAATATGAGAGTTCCAAGTTCCAAAACTGTTGCTGAGAATGAGGGAGAATAAGTGTCATACTCCCATTCTCCCTACAATGATTATATCGCATTAACAACCATTCCCTATTAGTGTTATTTGCCCACTTGAACTCTAGAAGAGTGTTCAAAAGAGCAAACAACACTAACAGGGAATGGTTGTTAATGCGATCTAATCATCGTAGGAAGGATGATGTGTTTTCTCCCTCATTCTCAGCAAGCAGAACAGATTAGGCAGGTGATACGTCAGGATTGGCATATTTGCATCTACATTCCGAATTGAGAGAAATGCCCTGGTTTGGATTTACATGCAGTAGAAATTTACAGGAGTATATGTCTGAGGATACATTTTTAGAATAGACTTCTGGTAATCAGAAGGGACATTTTCAGTGTAATCAATGCATGTATTGCAAACATGTTTGGGAAATTAATGTGGTAATTAATTTGGGTAATGGGAAAGAGTTTTGGTTGAGATCTTACTCCAATTGTGACACTAGTCAGGTGGTCTATGAATTCAATCCTCCTGCCTAAAATGGTATATAGGTCACACAAAAAAAGAAAATAAAGTATCATATAGCTCAACAATTGAGCAATTTAAGATTAGTAAAATCAGAAGCACTGTTAATGGCCTATTGTGAAGAAAATAATCACACTGTAGAGCAGTGGTTCCCAACCCTGTCCTGGAGGAACACCAGGCCAATTGGGTTTTCAGGCTAGCCCTAATGAATATGCATGAAGCAAATTTGCATGCCTATCACTTCCATCATATGCAAATCTCTCTCATGCATATTCATTAGGGCTAGCCTGAAAACCAGATTGGCCTGGTGTTCCTCCAGGACAGGGTTGGGAATCACTGCTGTAGAGGACCTGAAGTTTGTTGTTTTAATTATGGTGAGACTGAAATATGGAGGGGGTGTTTCCAATGTGCTGTTATGGAAGGAACAGCGTCTGAATTATCAATAGAATACAATAGAAACAACAGGATTAAACAGGGAAGTGGAGTGGAATTTGCTGTAATTGGATTGCAGGAACTACAGCTGGGAAACACTAGCGTAGATCAGTTAAAAAGAGAAGGAAGTAGGCTACTTCACGTAGTCGGTTCCCGCAGAGAGTGAAGGATTTGATATGAGAGTGTATGAAAGAGTAATATCTCGCTCTGAGTAGCTGTATATTATTATAACAGCTGTATTATAAGGTACTTTTTGAGGCAATGAGAAGTATTTAGTTGTCATATATGTATGTTTAGGTTTGATTGATGTGGTTATAATGGGTTTATATTTATTTATGTATGTTTAGATGAGAAAGGGAGCCCCCATCAGTCATAGCTCCTGAAGACGCTTCACAGCGAAACACAGCTCTGTGTCGGGTTAGACTATATCCAGAGGAACTGAACTGAGAAGGAATTCAGTGGTTAATTAGACCATTTTGAAGTTTGTTTGTTTTTTTTTAAATTTAAAGTTTTTTATTAATTGAAAATAATGCAAAACACTATAGCAGAAAAAATAGCACAACAAAGCAGCAAGCCAACAACAACCGAAACATGTCCCCCCCCCCAGCCCACATTCCCCCAAAGCAGAATGATGTACAGGAACTATTCAGTCCATTGCTCAGAAATACAACCAATAGGAATAGGAATGTTCCTAATCCAAACCTCCCCCCCCACCCCCTGGGTCAATAGTACACGCAAACAAAGTACAGAAGGTATGCAATTTTTTTTTTTAAAAAAAAAAAAGCAAAACACAATACTGTTCAGGGAGGATTCTCCAGTCATCGTATATAAGGATCCCACACCTTAAGGAAGGGTGTAATACGATTATGCAATAAAGCCGTCGATTTAGACATACGATAAATAAAAATCAATTTATTCAACAATTGACTCCGTCCCAGGGGATGAAGTTGCTTCCAATGGGCATCTACCAAAAGTCTGCCAGCAGTAAAAATATAACTAGCCATTTTATGGGTTTTATTGGTCAGCTTGGCCATTGGAAGGTGAAGGAGGGCACTACCCATGGACCGGAAAGCTTAAGGCATAAAACCTCAGATAAGACATCAAAAACCATTTCCCAAAAGGGAATTACCACCGGGCAATCCCACCAAATATGAAGAAAAGAACCCCATTGTCCACAATTGCACCAACACTGATCAGGGACATAAGAATAAATTTTATGGAGACGTACTGGAGTAAGATACCACTGATAATGCATTTTGTATCCATTTTCCACCAAAGAGCTAGCTATAGAAAGATGCAGCAAGTACCGTATTTTCACGCATATAACGCGCGCGTTATACGCGTTTTTACCTACCGCGCATACCCCTCGCGCGTTATATGCGTGAGCGCGGTATACAAAAGTTTTAAAACATAGTTCCCACCCCCGCCCGATTCACCCCCCCAGCAGGACCGCTCGCACCCCCATCCCGAACGACCGCTCGCACGCGCTCCCACCCGCACCCGCATCCACGATCGGAGCAAGAGGGAGCCCAAGCCCTCTTGCCCGGCCGACTCCCCGACGTCCGATACATCCCCCCCCCCCCGGCAGGACCACTCGCACCCCCACCCCGAAGGACCGCCGACTTCCCGACAATATCGGGCCAGAAGGGAGCCCAAACCCTCCTGGCCACGGCGACCCCCTAACCCCACCCCGCACTACATTACGGGCAGGAGGGATCCCAGGCCCTCCTGCCCTCGACGCAAACCCCCCTCCCTCCAACGATCGCCCCCCCCCAAGAACCTCCGACCGCCCCCCCCAGCCGACCCGCGACCCCCCTGGTGACCCCCACGACCCCCCACCCCCCTTCCCCGTACCTTTGGTAGTTGGGCCAGAAGGGAGCCCAAACCCTCCTGGCCACGGCGACCCCCTAACCCCACCCCGCACTACATTACGGGCAGGAGGGATCCCAGGCCCTCCTGCCCTCGACGCAAACCCCCCTCCCCCCCAACGACCGCCCCCCCCAAGAACCTCCGACCGCCTCCCAGCCGACCCGCGATCCCCCTGGCGACCCCCACGACCCCCCCACCCCCCTTCCCCGTACCTTTGGTAGTTGGCCGGACAGACGGGAGCCAAACCCGCCTGTCCGGCAGGCAGCCAACGAAGGAATGAGGCCGGATTGGCCCATCCATCCTAAAGCTCCGCCTACTGGTGGGACCTAAGGCGCGTGGGCCAATCAGAATAGGCCCTGGAGCCTTAGGTCCCACCTGGGGGCGCGGCCTGAGGCACATGGGCCCAACCCGACCATGTGCCTCAGGCCGCGCCCCCAGGTGGGACCTAAGGCTCCAGGGCCTATTCTGATTGGCCCACGCGCCTTAGGTCCCACCAGTAGGCGGAGCTTTAGGATGGATGGGCCAATCCGGCCTCATTCCTTCGTTGGCAGCCTGCCGGACAGGCGGGTTTGGCTCCCGTCTGTCCGGCCAACTACCAAAGGTACGGGGAAGGGGGGTGGGGGGGTCGTCAGGGGGATCGCGGGTCGGCTGGGAGGCGGTCGGAGGTTCTTGGGGGGGGGGGCGGTCGTTGGGGGGGGGGGGGGTTTGCGTCGAGGGCAGGAGGGCCTGGGATCCCTCCTGCCCGTAATGTAGTGCGGGGTGGGGTTAGGGGGTCGCCGTGGCCAGGAGGGTTTGGGCTCCCTTCTGGCCCAACTACCAAAGGTACGGGGAAGGGGGGTGGGGGGGTCGTGGGGGTCGTCAGGGGGATCGCGGGTCGGCTGGGGGGCGGTCGGAGGTTCTTGGGGGGGGGCGGTCGTTGGGGGGGGGGGGGGTTGCGTCGAGGGCAGGAGGGCCTGGGATCCCTCCTGCCCGTAATGTAGTGCGGGGTGGGGTTAGGGGGTCGCCGTGGCCAGGAGGATTTGGGCTCCCTCCTGGCCCGATATTGTTGGGGAGTCGGCGGTCTTTCGGGGGGAGGGATGTATCGGACGTCGGGGGGGGGGCATCAGGCTTTCAGGATGGGGACAGACCTTCAAGGGGGGACAGTGCACGGAAGTCAGGGGGGGTGAACGGAGGGTCGGGACAGCGCACGGAAAGTCAGGGCAGTGCACGGAAGTCAGGGGGGGGTGAACGGAGAGTCGGGACAGCGCACGGAAAGTCAGGGCAGTGCACGGAAGTCAGGGGGGGGTGAACGGAGAGTCGGGACAGCGCACGGAGAGGCGGGGCAGTGCACGGAAGTCAGGGGGGGTGAACGGAGAGTCGGGCAGCATGCGCGGTATAATCGTGAGCGCGTTATACCAAAGTTTTTGTGCTTATCATCGTGGTTTCTGCGCGCTATACACGTGTGCGCGTTTTATACGGGTGCGTGTTATTTGCGTGAAAATACGGTAATTAAAAACTCACTCCCAGTTTATAACCGGTTCCACAGGACACAAGAGACCCTTCCAGAGTGGAATAAATTTAATAGTAGGGGTATTTTGTTGAATAAGAGCCTTATAAAATCTAGAAATTCAGCCCCGTACACAACTCCACATAAGTGCCCACTGTAAGGGGGTCTCCAGCAAGTGAAGTTCCTCTAAAGCCCTATGCCCTACAAAATCCACCACTTGGCGATAGCGGAAATGATCTGAAGCATCCAAATCATAGGCCTCTGAGAGATCAGAAAATGACAACAAACTACCATCCTCCACAAAATCCCCTAAATCCCCAAGGCCTCATTGAGCCCAAACTTGAAAACGAATATTATGCCGTCTGGGTAAAAAACCCTCAGCTACCCACAGGGCATATCCCTGAAATAAAGCTGGAAGTGAAAAAGACAGGTCTAGTCCAGATAGTGAAGATATGAGTTAGATATGGATTAGCCCCCCTTAAGCAACTTTCTAGCCTCCCCCACCTGCAACCAAGGAAGCGCCCAACACAACTCCTCCGAGCCTGGAACTTGTTCCAATTGAATCTAACTCTTGGAATGATCTTTACACCACGTCAAAAAAGACTTCAAACTGGGCCGCAATATCATAGCGGCGTAAACATGGCGCTGCCATATCCCCTTGGACTCGAAAATGCTACAAGATACTCCGCTGCACCCACGGAGGCCAACTTTTCCATATGTATTGAAAGTGGGATGGGCAACGCTTGAAAAAGATATAGTGACCATTTTGAAGTTTTAAAGAATTGGTCACTGTAGAAGAGACATCTACTACTTAAATGGCTGTTCTGAGGAACTGGTGATTTGAAACAGTCAGTGACTAACTGCACATTTTGAATTTATAGTGATTATTATATAGTAGATGAGAGAGTTTCTATTGTATATGTTCACAAATGTGGGGTTTTCCACATGATGTTTAATGAAGAATGGTATAATTTATGAAGTAGAGAGAGTATAATTAAGTAATAGGAAGAGAACTGAAGCTATTAATTAGTGACACATAGTCCCATTTGATTTGAAGAGTCTCTATTAGAATGAAGATTATCAATCTATCATTCTAGGGTGAGAAGCCCATCAGTCTTGAAGACTTGGGACATACAACAGCCTTCTCCGGTATATAGGGTGGGGCAGACAGGCCTGCTGAAAATACTAAGGATCCAAATAGGGCATCCCTATGTGCTGCTACGTCCACCCTGTAGAATCTTGTGAAGGTATGGAGGGTGGCCCATGTAACCGCCCAACAAATTTCTTTGGGCAGAACTGCTCTAGACTCCACCCAAGAAGCCTCACTTATAATGGAATGTGCTCTTAGTGAAATGGGAGACTGTTTCTCACTGGCAATATAAGCTCACAAAATGGCCATGCAAATCCATCTGGAAATAGATACCTTAGAAGCCGATCTTCCCCATCGGCTCTTGTTTGTTAAGACAAACAGATAATCTGAAAGTCAAAAGTCATTCGTCACCTCTAGATATCAAAGAAGCACTCTCCTTACGTCCAGAAGTTTCAATTGTCTGTCACATTTCAATGGCCATGTGGGGCTAAACACCGGAAGCCATACCTTTTAGTTGACAAGAAAACTCCGCTGACTGACCTTTTCAATGAGTCTCTAAAGTCAGGAGTGGTACCGGAGGACTGGAAATGGGCAGATGTGATTTCTTTTCACAAAAGTGGAAGGAAAAAAGAAGTAGGGAATTACAGGACAGTAAGTTTTACTTCTGTGGTAAGCAAATTAATGGAAATGCTTTTAAAACAAGAGAATGGTGAAGTTTCTGGAATCCTGTGGATTACAGGTCTGAAAGCAACATGGATTCACTAGAGGTAAGTCTTGTCAAACAAATCTGATCAATTTCTTTGACTGGGTGACCAGAGAATTGGAGAGATGATGTGTGCTAGATGTGGTGTATTTAGATTTTAGCAAAGCACTTGACAGTGTTCCACAAAGACGTCTAATAAGTACACTGAGT
Source organism: Geotrypetes seraphini (assembly GCF_902459505.1). NCBI lineage: Eukaryota > Metazoa > Chordata > Amphibia > Gymnophiona > Dermophiidae > Geotrypetes > Geotrypetes seraphini. The sequence goes on from NC_047089.1 coordinate 138,729,525, forward strand.
GCCCTTGGGCTGGGTCCCAAAGTTATGGGCTGGGTCAAGAACTGGTTGAGTGGAAGGCGACAGAGGGTAGTGATCAATGGAGATCGCTCTGAGGAAATGGATGTTACCAGTGGTGTGCCTCAAGGTTCTGTTCTCAGGCTTGTTCTTTTTAACATTTTTATAAATGATATTGCTGAGGCGTTGCCAGGTAAGTTTTGCCTTTTTGCCGATGATACCAAAATCTGCAACAGAGTAGGCACGCCAGATGGTGTGAATAACATGACAAAAGACCTAGCGGAGCTTGAAGAATGGTTTGAAATTTTGCAGCTAAAATTTAATGCTAAGAAATGCAAGGTCATGCATTTGGGCTGCAAAAACCAGAGGGAACGGACAGTTTAGGGGGTGAAGAACTTATGTTCACGACGGAAGAGCGGGACTTGGGTGTGATTGTATATAATGATCTTAAAGTGGCCAAACAGGTTGAAAAGGTGACTGTGAAAGCTAGAAGGATGCTAGGTTGCATAGGGAGAGGTATGGCCAGTAGGAAAAAGGAGGTATTGATGCCTCTGTATAAGACTCTGGTGAGAACTCATTTAGAATATTGTGTACAATTCTGGAGGCTGCACCTTCAAAAAGATATAAAAAGGATGGAGTTGGTCCAGAGGAAGGCTATTAAAATGGTGTGTGGTCTTCATGATAAGGCGTATGGGGACAGACTTAAAGATTTCAATCTGTATACTTTGGAGGAAAGGCAAGAGAGGGGACATATAAGAGTCATTTAAATACCTACATAATATAAATGTGCATAAGTCAAGTCTCTTTCATTTGAAAGGAAACTGTAATGAGAGGGCATAGGATGAAGTTAAGAGGTGATAGGCTCCGGAGTAATCTGAGAAAATATTTTTTAAAAGAAAAGGTGGTAGATGCGTGGAACAGTCTAACGGATGAGGTGGTGGAAACAGAGACTGTGTCTGAATTCAAGAGGGCCTGGGAGAGGCACGTGAGATCTCTGAGAGAGAGAAAGAGATAATGGTACTGTGGATGGACAGACTACATGAGCCATTTGGCTTTTATCTACCGTCATGTTTCTATGCTTCTATGTTTACCATTGGCAAAAATGAAGGCACCATATACAACGAAACCCCAGCCTCTGAGATTCGGAGAAACGGTTTTCTGCAGGACAACACCTGCAGCTCTCGGACCTGTCTTGCTGAGATAATTGCAACTAAAAAGGTTGTTTAATCATGAGATCCACTATGGTTGTTTTCTTCAAATGTTTGTATGGCACTCTGCAGACAGCCCGCAAGACTAGATTGAGATTCCACTCAGGAAAGGGCTGTCAAATCGGGAGGCACAATCGCAAGGTTCCCTTCAAGAATCTGGCCACATCCTTACCAGCCCTAAAGTAGGAAAGCCCTGCAATCTACACCTTAAGAGAACCAACTGCAATACTCTTGTTCAGACCCTCTTGGAAGAATTTGAGAACCACTGAAGTTGGAGCAAGTACCGGATACCGTTTGCAATGGGCTCCCCAGCCGTACAGGAAATTATGCAGAATCGAACACAGATAAAGCCGAACTACTAAATGAGTACTTCTGCTCAGTCTTCACCTGCGAGGCGCCAGGGTCAGGTCCAAAGTTAAAGGTGAAGCATAACTCGGGAGACCCGTTTCAGAACCACGAGTTTCACCCAGTGACGTATACGACGAACTATCGAAACTCAAGGTGAACAAAGCCATGGGACCGGACAATCTGCACCCAAGGGTGCTCAGAGAGCTGTGTGACGTCCTAGCGGAACCGTTAGCCGTACTCTTCAATCTCTCTCTAAGTACGGGAAAAGTCCCTTTGGACTGGAAAACAGCTAACGTCATTCCTCTGCACAAAAAGGGTTGCAAGGCAGAAGCTGCAAATTACAGACCGGTGAGTCTCACTTCAATTGTGAATAAGCTCATGGAAACACTAATCAAACGCAAACTAGACACGATCCTTGACAAGGAGAACCTACGCAACCCCCACCAACACGGTTTCACCAAGGGTAGGTCATGCCAATCCAATCTTATCAGCTTCTTTGACTGGGTAACTAGGATCCTGGACCTGGGAGAGTCCCTAGACGTCATGTACTTGGACTTTAGTAAAGCTTTTGACAGCGTCCTCCACCGTAGATTACTAAGCAAGATGAAATCAAAGGGATTAGGTGAAACACTAACTGCATGGGTCAGCGACTGGCTAAGTGGGAGACTTCAGAGGGTGTTGGTTAACGGTACCCTCTCTAAAACGTCGAGAGTGACCAGTGGAGTGCCGCAGGGATCAGTCTTGGGCTCGATCCTTTTTAACATATTTATAGGAGACATGACTCAGGGGCTTCAAGGTAAAATAGCATTATTCGCCGATGATGCCAAATTATGTAACACTGTGAGTGATACTGCAAGTAAAAATGATTTGTCCGACAGCATGAAGCAAGACCTGCTTTTACTGGAACATTGGTCCACGACCTGGCAGCTGGGTTTCAATGCGAAAAAATGCAAGGTCATGCACCTTGGTAACAATAATCCGTGTAGGACATACATACTGAATGGTGAAACCTTGTCCAGAGCGGGATTTGGGGGTGATCATTAGTGGAGACATGAAATCAGCCAATCAAGTGGAGAAGGCTTCATCCAAGGCTAGACAAATGCTGGGATGTATCCGTAGAAGCTTTGTTAGCCGGAAGCCAGAGGTCATTATGCCATTGTACAGAAGCATGGTGAGACCTCATCTGGAGTACTGTGTGCAATTCTGGAGGCCGCACTACCGTAAGGATGTGCTGAGAGTTGAGTCGGTTCAGCGAATGGCCACCAGGATGATCCTGGGGCTCAAGGATTTCTCGTATGAAGACAGGCTGCACAAGTTGCGGCTATACTCTCTCGAAGAACGTAGGGAGAGGGGAGATATGATAGAGACATTTAAGTACATCACTGGTTGCATAGAGGTGGAAGTCGACGTTTTCCTTCTAAAAGGACCCTCGTCCACAAGGGGACATCCGCTGAAAATCAGGGGGGGGGGGAATTTCATGGGGATACCAGGAAGTACTTCTTCACTGAAAGAGTGGTGGACCATTGGAACAAGCTCCCGGAGCAGGTGATTGTAGCCAGCAGCATACAAGATTTTAAGAATAAATGGGATGCCCACGTCGGATCCCTATGAGGGTAGCATAGAGGAGGGAAGCTTGGGGACGATTGATAGAGTGTAGATTGGGGGAGGGTTGTTGGAGTGGGCAGACTTGATGGGCTATGGCCCTTTTCTGCCGTCATTTTCTATGTTTCTATGTTTCATTTCTCTGGGCCCTGAGGTTTCAACCACTAGTCTAGGTTGTAACAATCTTCCCTTGTCCACACAAGGGGCTTTTGCAAGAAATCCATCTGAGGAAACCAGCAAAACAACAAAGTACTGGACAGGCCGCAAGTGCGCTCTGGCTCAGGGGACTACCTCTATGGTAGAAACCATTAACCCTAGAACCTACAGATAGTGCCATGCCATTGGACCTGCCATGGCCATCATCTCTGTGATCTGAAGCGTGAGATTTTTCCATTATGCTTCCAGAAGGGAGATACAGCCCTTCGATGTGTCAAAGCAAAGGTCGAGGTATTCCAGGAACTGCGTTGGTTCCAAGTGTTTCTTACCCCCTCACATGCCGCACGGCATATGACACATGGACACTTCTCGTCATACCACTGCTGTATTTCCCTCATCCAGTGACAGGTCTTGGGTCAGCCAATCATCTAATTAAGAATGCACCTGTATTCCTGATTTCCTCAGGTGGGCTGCTACAACTTTGATAAAAGTGAGCGGTGCCATCACCAGTCCAAACAGAAGAGCTGAGGGCTGGAAATGTTGCTCCAGAATATAAAATCTTAATTCCAGGAATATGGGGATATGAAGATAGGCCTCCATCAGATCCAGTGAGGCCAAATATTCTCCGGGTGCTACTGAAGCAATGTCCGACTGTACAGTTTCCATCTGGAAACATGGCACTAAGTCAGTAGACTTGCTAGGTCCTCCCCAAGATCCAGGGATGCTCCCCTGTCATGGCTGGCCTCTTCTAGCTGGGAACCTTCATCTCCCAGGGCAGAGGACCCATTTTGGGACAATAAAGGAATAGAGTCCAGGTCCTCATCTTCCCAATCCTCCTCCGACTGGAACTAGCATCTGGGTACTCTTTGGAGGAACTGCCCCCACAGAGGAAGCCACCCTGGGCACAACCTCCACACTGTTTCCCAAAGGGTGCGACTACCCTTTAAAATTTAAATAGACTTCATACATCATGTTAAATTCCAGAGCAAAACCCTGCCCAGGAAACCCAGAGAGATCAGTCTGGGGCTCTTTTGGTCCCTTCAGGGCCTTACCGGCATGTGCGCAACTACGCTTCGCCAAGGATGCAAAATCCTGAATTTCAGGTCCCAGAGCAAACTTTTGTCCCAAATATTTCTCCTTCTACAATCCCATAAGGAGGTAGAAGGGGCTAAACCAGTGGTTCCTGCCCCCCCTCATGTGCCCCATGGCACATGGATGCTTCTGGGCTGGTCATCCAGTATAAATCTGGCATGAATCCTAGCCTGAGCAGTCCATCCAACCTGATTTCAACCAAAATCGATGTGATCTGAAGCAGATGGAGGCTTTTAAAAACAAATTGTGAAATCCAAGATGGCCACCATGATAGCGAATCTGGCATCAAAAAGGGCCTGTAGAAGCTAAGCTAGGGATCAGAAAATTTTTAAAATAGGATTTTAGGCAAGGAAAACTATAATATAACTCCAGGAACCCTCAAATCCTGATTTTAGAGAACCCTTCCCCCCACCCTGATTTTCTCCATAAGCTGCAATAGCCAGTACTCACCGGGCCATGCTTGTGCTTGAATCTGCTTAGCTGGAACTACAGCAAACTGAGAAGACTTCTGATTCAGGCAAAAAGGTCCAGATGCCTGCTTTTTCGGGGTGACCAGACCATGGTCTACTACAGGGGTGGGGCAGAAATGCTGCCGTCACCTGATCCAGGTCCCTAGACTGCCATGGGGTCATTCAGCCTGCGCTCAAGCTCTGTGGACAAAAAATGGAGCAAGCTGGGCTTTAAGGGACCGGTCTCAAGACTCAAAACTGTCCATGCAGGCTGGCTAGCCAGGTACCCTGTGATAGACACAGGCTATCTGCTAGCTACAGATTAGAGAATGACATGGGGAAAAAATCTGTCCCCGTCACCGCCCCGTCCCACCATCCTCTGCACGCCCCGTCACCACCGTTCCCTTCACCGTCACCGCCATCCCTTTCACCGCCCCGTCCCCGCCACTGCCATCCCATTCACCGCCCCGTCACCGTCCCCGCTGCATCCATATAAACCTTAGTACTGTAATATTTAGCTTATTCCTTTCTTATAAATCAAAGTTCCTGCTGCTGAACTAGAGCTGGCAGGGCTTTGTTTATAAATTTTTATCAATACAACTAATATACTACTTTATCCTAAAGCAAAAAATAAATAAATAGAATTTTTTTTCTACCTTTGTTGTCTGGTTTCTGCTTTCCACATCTTCTCATTCAATTCCTTCCATCCACTGTGTGTCTTCTCTCTGCGTCTTCCATTTGCTGTTACTGTGCCTCTCCCTTCACCCCCCCCCCAATTGGTCTAGCACCCATCTTCTTCCCTCCGCTCCCCCATAGTCTGGCATCTGTCTTCTTCCCATTCTGTCTTCCACATTTCCCTTCAGGGTCTGTTCCTCTCCACCTTCCTTCAATGTCTGTCCTATTCCTTTCCACCACCACCCTTCCCTCCCTCCTTTACCATCTGTTCCTTTCTACCACCCTTCAGCTCCTCTCGCGTGGCCTATCTATCTACCTTCCTCCCTCTTATTTTCATGGCACGTTACAATGTAATTTGTGCAAGCCACTGGAGCCTGCGAGCTCGGTCCCTGTCCCATCCCCACAAACCATCTCGCTTCTGTGCTTCTATTTTCCCCATTTCTAATATCTCCCCTATGTATCTGCCATTGCCCCCCCCCTGTGTCCATATACCATCCCCATGGCATGTCCCCTTTATGTCTCTGTCCCTATGCCCCATGCACATAATTTCCCCTCTTTCTGTTACTTTCCTATGTCCAGATTTCCCCTATCTTCCTCTGCCATACCAGTGTGTCTCTTCTTTTCAACCCCATCTAGCTTTTTTCCCTCTTTCTTCCCCCCCCTGCTTCTAGCATCTGGCTCACCTGCCTGTCCTTCCCTTTCTTTCCTGCTGTGGGTTTTTCTTTCCATCTTCATCCCCTTGGCCCAGAATCCTTTTCCCTTTCACTCCCTCCTTCCAGTTTGAGCCGGGAACACGAGCGATCGCGCGGTTCCCGCAGCCACCACCCACCTGCCCAATCGATCCTACTGTTTAGCCAGCTCTCTCCCTTCTCCTCACCTTAGTTTGCAGGCTTTCTTTTTCGGCGACCTGCACGCGCGGCTGCTCAGTGTTCAATCTTCTGCAACTTCCTGTTTCCGGTTGCGTCAGAGCAGAAGATCGAAACTGAGCAGCAGCGGATGCGCGGCTCTTTGGGAAAGTGTGCAGGTCGCCGAAAAAGAAAGCCTGCAAACTAAGGTGAGGAGAAGGGAGAGAGCTGGCTAAACACTAGGATCGATTAGGAAGGCGGGTGTGGGCTGTGGGGACTGCGCGTTCCTTCATGCCTCACTGCGGGGACAAGACCATTCACCGCTCCATGGGGCGGTAAATGGCCTTGTCCCCATCCCCGCAGTGACTGCTAGTTTTCGTTCCCCGTTTTGGCGGGTTACCCACGGCTAAATGCGGTGGCCGCAGGTAAACCGCCACCGTGTCATTCTCTACTACAGATCTCTCCCCTGAAAATTTGTGTCTTCTTGCAGTCAGAGCTGTCCCAGGAAACTGGGGTCCTCGGCAGCAGCGAAAAGCCCCCAACCAGATTATAAAAAAACATGATACAAATAAAAATGAACATGAGCAGAGCAGTCAGGCTCCTACTATCTCGTGTGTAGAGGGAACTGGAGAGAAGCACAGTCCACAGGGTTGAGAAGCAGAGTAGAAAAAGTTGTTACTGAGGCTCTCTAAACTGGATCTTGTGGGTTTGGGAACAGAACTCAAATGTTCAAGACTGATGAGCCTCTTGCCCTAGAATTATACATTAAATCTCTGAGTAGGTGCCTGCTAATCTTTCTGCCTTCAGAGACAAACTTCAAACATAAAAGGATTTTAGCTTTACTGACAGCAGTACTCATCAACAGTACACTGACAGTAAAACATCTTGTTCTTCCTAATCATAACATATGCTGAATCCTTGTAATTTTGTTGCATTCTGTCAATTTTATTGGACTATCTAGCCATGTCCAGAAATAAAATATTTGCACAGAGAAATCTGATTTAGAAAACAGCAGATCAATACAAAATAAATAGAACAGCTTAAAATGATCAAACTAAAATATAAAGCAATTAGGATATCATTACCAAGATCAATTACAGACTCCATCTATGCCACACTGCACCTTCAGTTTAAGGAATAATTAACTATATTTAGGGAACAAATGCACACCAGCTGCAATCATCATTTATGTCCCACAAGGAACAAATAAGGACTTTTAAAAGCCAACTCTTTGAAGTTGCCTTTCCTTTTTATGCACATTAGATGCATGGTGTAGTACAGCGGTCTCAAATTCGTGGCCCATGGGCCACATGCGGCCCCCCAGGTGCTATTTTGTGGTCCACTGTCTTGTACCCCATCTTGCACTCTGGGCAGATAGGTGCCGGAATCAGCTGACTTGCAACTTACTGCAGCTGTCGCTTATGCCGGGACTCCTGCCTTTGCGTATCTGTCGGACAGGCGAAGGCAGGAATCCCGGCATACGCGACGGCAGCAGGAAGTTGCAAGTCAGCTGATGCCGGTGCGATCTTGCACACTGGACAGGAAGAGACGTTCCGGTGTTGGAATCAGCTGACTTGCAACTTCTTTTTGGCATCGCATATGACAGGACTCCTGCCTTCGCCTATCCGGCAGATATGCGAAGGTAAGAGTCCCGGCATACCAACGGCTGCAGGAATTTGCAAGTCAACTGATGCTGACACCAGAGCCACAGCCTTTCTTCCTGCCTAGTGTGTGAGATCGCGTACAAGACCGCGGCTGCAAAATACAGGTATTGCTAGACAGGGGAGGAGGGGATGGCGGAAGGAAGGGAGAAGGGGTACTGGTGGACGGGGGGGAGCAGGGAAGGGAGAAGGGGTTCTGCTGGACAAGGGGAGCAGGGAAGGGAGAAGAGGTTCTGTTGGACAGGGGGAAGTAAAAGGAAGGAAGAAGAGGTGCTGCTGGACCTGGCAGAAAGGGAAGAAAAGGAAAGGTGCTACACACTGGAGGGGAGGGTGAGATGGTGCATGGGGAAAGAGCATACTGGGTTGGGGGTGGGAAGGAGGGATGCCACTGAGGCAAGAGGCAAGGACAGACTGAGAAAGCATGGAGGCAGAAAGTGTTGGACTTATGGAGAGGGCAAGATGGATGAGGAGGACAGAAAGAAGGGAAGGAGAAATGTTACAATGGGGAAGGAGGAGAGGGGAGAGTGAAAAGGCAGACTCATGGAGGGAGAGAGTGTGTAAAGTTTTTTGGTCTTGACATGCCACATTTCAGTATTTCTTCAGAAAGCCAAACGAAGCCTTTAAAAGACAACAGTCTTCTATACTGGGTGTCAGTCTCCGGGCCGTCAGCAAGCTCCGCATTGTGGGGATTAGCTATCTGTCCCTTGTGCTCCCAGCACGGCTTTGACCAGTCTAGACTGGCCAAAGCCGCGTTGGGAGCACAGGGGACGGAGAGTTAATCCCCAAGATGTGGAGTTTGCTGACGGCCCGGAGACAGACACCCAGTATAGAAGACTGTTGTATTTTAAAGGCTTTGTTTGGCTTCCTGAAGAAATAGTGAAACGTGGCACGTCGAGGCCAAAGAACTTTATACAACAAGATAAGTGCTGCTGTTTCAACATTTGATGCTTTGCACTATATTTATTATTTTACAAGTGGAAGAACTGCAATGATTGGGTGGTGAGGTTTTTTGGGGACTTTGTCCCCTTTTTCCTCCATGTCTCTGAAAATAACCTTTCCACATATGAGAATTTGAATTATAAACTCTTTTCACAGTCAAAGATGGATGCAAGGCAGAAAGTGAAGACGGCGAGAAAACCAGTCAATGGACAAGAAGGCCCTGGAAACATAGTTAAAAGCACAGAAAAATAAAGTCACCAGACAACAAAGGGAAAATGATTTTGTTTTCAATATAGTGATTGAAATGAGTCAGTTCTGAGAAAGGAAAGATGTTAAAGCTTTAATTGTGAGGGCCGCAGAAAAAATATGGTACTTGGAGGGCCACAGAAAAAAATAGTTAATGTCTTATTAAAGAGATGACAATTTTGCATGAGGTAAAATTCTTTAGTTTATAAATCTTTCCTTTAACAGTTAAAGGAAAGATTTATAAGCTATAAAGAGTTTTACCTCATGCAAAATTGTCATTTCTTTAATAAGACATTAACTATTTTTTTCTGCAATCCTCCAAGTACCTACAAATCCAAAATGTGGTCCTGCAAAGGGTATGAGTTTGAGAACACTGGTGTAGTAATAGCCTAATGGTTAGTGCAGTGGCCTGAGAACAGGGTTCAATTCCCATTGAAGTTCCTTGTGACTCTAAGCTAGTCACTTAACCCTGTATATAATATGTAAACCACTTTGACTGTAATCACAGAAAGGCAGTATATCAGGTTCCATTCAGCTTAACAATAAATTGCCACATAGTATTAGATTTACCTTAAGTTTTATAATCTGCAATATACAACATACAAAAGATTGAGGGGCAATTCTATATGAGGCACCTAAAGTCAGGCACTTAGACACCTAACTTAATTAGTAAATTGGCTTCAATAATGAGCTTTAACAAGCTCATAATTGGGAAAAAAAAAATTTAATTGTGAGATAGGCACCTCTATTCTTAAGAGTGATTCTATAAAAGATGACACCAAAGTAGGCATGTTTAGGGGTAGAGAAAGACTTAGGCGCTGCTAGGTGCAATTCTGTAAAGGACTTAGGCGCCTAAAATTATTGTAGGCCTTTAAAACCCTGGCCTACATTATAAGCGCCTAAGTTTTAAGTCGGGTGCAATTCTGCAATTGGAACCTAAGTGTGACTGACATGTAATAGGCACCTAACTTTAGGCACCAATTACAGAATCTGGCTCTTAATGACCAAAGACCCAGAGCTCTGCTCTTTCAGAAAAGAAGTGAAATTACATGTCATTGTGTAACAGCAGCTTGAGACAGTTACAACATTTTGGACCACATCATCATAATGTATGAAACATTTCAAGATTTTTCCATAATATATTTCTAAATATGTCTGAGGAGGATGGATTGGTCCACACACCAATGGATCAATGACCATTTTGGCAAATAAATGAGCAAAGAAAAGGGACAAATAAAACTACCAAAAGGAAAGGTTGGATAAGTTCAATGATAATTCTCAAAAATTATAAAAGATGATAAACAAGGTAAATAATTCAAACAGAATCAATAAGAATCAAACAGACCTGTTGGACAGGAGAAAGTACAGCATCTGGAAATATTTACATGTTTGAGACAGTAAGCCGGCTAAATGAAATCTGACAGGGTGGGCCTTCAAGACTCGTATGCTTTCTACCAAAAAGATGAAAGATGACTAAGAACCTAATCTTCCCTTCTAGCGCAAATCCAGTGGGACATACCAAAGAAGTCTCTGAGTCTCGGATGGGACAGATGAGCATGCTGCTAGCACTAAGGGCTGCCACATCCACCCTGCAAAATTCTGTGAAAGTATGGAGGGTGGACCAAATAGATGCCCTACAAATATCCTCGACCAGACCTGCCTGGAACTTCGTCCATGAAGAAGCCACACTCATTGTAGAGTGTACTTTCAAAGGGATGATCTGAAGAAGAAATATCCAAGTCAGTCCATCTTGAAATGGAAGCTTTAAAAGCCGGCTTCCCCAGGTGGCTAGGACTCGGTACAAAAAGATGATCTGAGATACCTCAAAGTAATGGAGAAAAACTCTCCTAACATCCAGCAATACTAAAATTTTGCCCTTTTTCTTCAAACCATGGATTGTGGGCAGTATAATTTCCTGATTTACATGGAAGGTCAAAACTACCCTTGGCAGAAAAGAAGGTATCATGCGCAGTGAGACACCAGCCTCCGTAAATCAGAAGAAAGAATTTCTGCATGACAGAGTCTGGAGCTCCAAGACCCTTCTCGCAGAGATGATAGCTACCAAAAAAAAAGTTTTAATGGTAAGATCCAACAGCAACCGGACCGGATGGTATACATCCCAGGGTATTAAAAGAACTCAAAAATGAAAATGCTGACCTGCTGTTAGTGATCTGTAACCTGTCGCTAAAATCATCTGCAGTACCTGAAGATTGGAGGGTGGGCAATGTTACGCTGATTTGTAAAAAGGGCTCAAGGGGAGATCCAGGAAATTACAGACTGGTAAGCCTCACTTCAGTGCCGGGCAAAATGGTAGAAATGAATATAAAAAATAAAATTGTGGAACATGTAGACAAGCATGATTTAATGAGATGGAGTCAGCATGGGTTCAGCCGAGGGAGATCTTGCCTCACCAATTTGCTTGACTTCTTTGAAGGTGTGAATAAACATGTGGATAAAGGTGAGCCGGTTGATATAGTATATCTAGATTTTCAGAAACTTTTGAGAGGCTCCTGAGAAAATTAAAGTGTCATGGGATAGGTGGCAAAATTCATTTGTCGATTATGAATTGGTTAAATAGTCATTCTTCTCAATGGAGGAGAGTAAACAGTGGAGTGCCGCATGGGTCTGTATTGGGACCGGTGCTATTTAACTTATTTATAAATGATCTGGAAATTGGAACGACGAGTGAGGTGATTAAATCTGCAGATAACACTAAACTGTTCAAAGTTGCATGTGGATTGTGAAAAATTGCAGGTGGACCTTAGGAAATTGGAAGACTGGGCGTCCAAATGGCAGATGAAATTTAATGTGGACAAATGCAAGTGATGCACATTGGGAAGAATAACCTGAATCACAGTTACTAGATGCTAGGGTCCACCTTGGGGATTAGCACTCAAGAAAAGGATTTGGGTGTCATCGCAAACAATACGATGAAATCTTCTGCCCAATCTGCGGCGGTGGCCAAAAAAGCAAATAGGATGCTAGGAATTATTTAAAAAGGGATGCTTAACAAGACTAAGAATGTTATAATGCCCTTGTATCGCTCCATGGTGCAACCTTATCTGGAGTATTGCATTCAATTCTGGTTTCCTTATTTCAAGAAAGATATAATAGCGCTAGAAAAGATTCAAAGAAGAGCGACCAAGATGGTAAAGGGAACTCCTCTCGTATGAGGAAAGACTACAATGGCTAGGGCTCTTCAGCTTGGAAAAGAGACGGCTGAGGGGAGATATGATTGAAGTTTACAAAATCCTGAGGGGAGTAGAATGGGTACAAGTGGATCGATTTTTCACTCCATCATAAATTATAAAGACTAAGGGACACTCGAAGTTACCGGGAAATACTTTTAAAATCAATTGGAGGAAATTTTTTTCACCTAGAGAATAGTTAAGCTCTGGAACGCATTGCCAGAGGATGTGGTAAGAGCGGATAGCGTAGCTAGTTTTAAGAAAGGCTTGGACAAGTTCCTGGAAGAAAAGTTGATAGTCTGTTATTGAGAAAGACACAGGAAAGCCACTGCTTGCCCTGTATCGGTTGCATGGATACATCGGTTGCATGGATACGGAATATTGCTACACCTTGAGTTTTGGCCAGGTACTAGTGACCGTGAGAATGGGCTTGATGGACCATTGGTCTGACCCAGTAAGGCTATTCTTATGCTCCTCTAAGGGCTCATACTGAGCTTTACTGAGAGCCTGCGAGACAATATTAAGATTCTGTTGGGAACTGTTGCTGCACGGGAGGATGTAGTCGCAAAGCTTTCTTCAAAAATATTGCTACATCAAGATGGGCAGCCAAAGAAACTTTCTCCACTTTAGCCCTAAAGCACATGAGGCCTGCCACCTGCACTCTGACAGATCCATTTGCCAGGCCCTTTTTGAGCCCGTCCTGGAGAAATGCTAGAACTGTGGAAATCAGAGACTTAAAAAGACCTCTTGCTCCTACTTAGCATACCAGTGCTAAGACAATATCCAAGCCTTAGCATAAACTGCAACAGATGAGTAGTCCTTTTGTGCTAAAGCCGCATGGTCAAGAGCCATGTTGTAAGCCCAAAGCACTCTGGATCCACCAGGGCAATCGGACCCTGTGAAAACAGAGAAGGATGAAGTGACAGTTTGAGACACTGGTCACTCTTCAGCCAAACCAAATCTGTGTACTAAGGCTGACACAGCCAATCTGGAGCAACCAGGATTACCAACCCTGTGTGGGATGCTATTCTTTGAATGACCTGAACATGGGAGAAACATGTACAACAGCCCTTACTCTGGTCAAGGTTGTACTAGAGCAGTGGTAGGCAATTCCAGTTCTCGAGAGCCGGAGCCAGGTCAGGTTTTCAGGATATCCACAATAAATATGCATAAGATAGATTTGCATCTCAAGGAGGCAGTGCATTCAAATCCATTTCATACATATTCATTGTGGATATCCTGAAAACTTGACCTTGCTCTGGCTCTCGAGGACCGGAATTGCCTACCTCTGTACTAGAGCATCCATGCTGGCGCTTCCAGACTCGAATCTTCAGCTGAAGACTCAAGAGACTTTTCTTTTTTGGGGGGTTGCTTTTGCCATCAGTTTGATCATCAGACATGCCTAGTGCCTCATAATGCTGTTGAAGGCTTTCTGCAATAAAAACCACTCCCCTGAGTCCAGCTGAGATAATCGCCCTGCACATTGCCCACTCCCACTACATGTCCTGCTGATAAAGCCTTTGGGTGAAATTCTGCCCAGTGAAACAACTGGGCCTCCAGTCGCAACAGAGCAAAACAGGACTATGAGGAAAAAATAGCCCGGGAGGCCAAAAACTTCAAGCCCTTCTTTAGATACGTGAAAGGGAAAAAACCTGCAAAAGAGGCAGTGGGACCCCTGGACGACAAGGGAAGAAAAGGGTACATCAAGGAAGATAAACAAATCGCAGACAAACTAAATTCCTTCTTTGCGTCCGTCTTTACAAAGGAGGACACCTCAACAATACCTGAAGCAGAGAAACTGTTTACAGGAGAAATAGAGGACAGCCTCACCACAGTTGAAGTGAACTTAGATCAGATATACTACCAGATCGACAAACTTAAAAGTGACAAATCCCCTGGACCGGATGAAATTCACCCGAGAGTCTTGAAGGAATTGAAGGTTGAAATCGGAGAGTTATTGCAAAAACTTGCAAACCTGTCAATCAGAACTGGTCAGATACCAGACGACTGGAGGAAAGCGAACGTCACGCCAATTTTCAAAAAAGGATCGAGAGGAGAACCGGGCAACTATAGACCTGTGAGTCTTACGTCTGTCCCCGGCAAGATGATTGAATCACTGATCAAGGATAGCATAGTTCAGCACTTGGACACACACGACTTGATGAATCCCAGTCAACATGGATTCAGGAAAGCGAAATCGTGTTTGAAGAATTTACTCCAATTCTTTGAGACCGTAAACAAGCAAATTGATAGTGGAAAGCCGGTGGACATAATATACTTGGACTTCCAGAAAGCATTTGACAAAGTCCCACACGAAAGACTTCTCAGGAAACTACAAAGCCATGGCATAGAGGGAGATATACAAAGATGGATAGGCAAATGGCTGGATAACAGGAAGCAGAGAGTGGGCATTAATGGGAAGTTCTCCGACTGGGAGAAAGTGACTAGTGGTGTACCCCAGGGCTCGGTACTTGGGCCGATCCTTTTTAATATTTATATCAATGACCTGGAAAACGGAACATCCAGTGAGATCATCAAGTTTGCAGACGACACAAAACTCTGCCGGGCAATCAGATCGCAGGAGGACAGTGAGGAACTCCAGAGAGATTTGTGTCGGTTAGAAAAATGGGCGGAGAAATGGCAGATGAAGTTCAACGTGGAGAAATGCAAGGTAATGCATTTAGGCAGTAAAAATAAGGAATACGAGTACAGAATGTCAGGTGCAACTCTGGGAAAAAGTGAACAAGAAAGGGATCTGGGTGTACTGATAGATAGGACCCTGAAGCCGTCGGCACAATGCGCGGCAGCGACAAAGAAGGCAAATAGAATGTTGGGCATGATAAAGAAAGGAATCTCAAGTAGATCGGACAAAGTTATAATGCCGCTTTATAGGGCAATGGTCAGACCCCACTTGGAATACTGCGTCCAACATTGGTCTCCCTACCTAAAGAAGGATATAAAACTGCTGGAGAGGGTGCAGAGACGAGCGACTAAACTGGTGAAGGGTATGGAGAAACTGGAATATGAGGATCGACTTAAAACACTAGGATTGTTCTCCCTTGAGAAGAGGAGACTGCGTGGGGATATGATCGAGACCTTCAAAATACTGAAAGGAATCGACAAAATAGAGCAGAGATTATTTACATTGTCCAATTTGACACGGACAAGAGGACATGAAATGAAGCTAAGGGGGGACAAGTTCAGGACTAATATCAGGAAGTTCTGCTTCACACAGAGAGTGGTTGACATCTAGAATACCTCCCAGGGGAGATTATTGCAGAATCGACAGTCCTAGGCTTCAAAAGCAAACTAGATGCATATCTCCTTGAGAGAGGCATATAAAGATATGGTTGGCTATAAAATAAGCCAGGTGTATACCTGGCAGGGCCTCCGCGTGTGCTGGACCGAAGGTCTGATCCGGAGATGGCGCTTCTTATGTTCTTATGGTACCTTCCTGCCTGTTGATATATGCCACAACCTTGGTATTGTCAAAGAAAACCCCAACCACTGTCTTCCAGGTAGTTCTCCTATTGCTGCGCTAGACAATGGCTCACAGCTCCAAACTGCTGACAGACCAATTCCTATGAGAAGGTAATTACTGGCCCTGACCTGGATGACCCTCGCAATGATTCCCTCTCCAAACTGTAAAGACTGGCATCTGCCATCAGGCTCACCCAGGAGAAGATGTTGAGAGACAAGTCTTTGGACTCCGACTGGAGCCACCAACACAAACTTTGACATGCCTCTGCTGTCTAGGCTAGCGGCATCTGGAGAGAATTTATCTGTGGAAACCAGCGGGACAAAGATGCACCCTGAAGAGGGTATAGATGAGCTTTCACTCAAGAAACAACCTATATGGTCACTACCATCGACTCCCGCACTTTTAGATAGTGTCAACTTGTAGTCGATGGAATTGGAAGGACCTCCAAAATCTGGCATGTTAGCTTCAGTTTGTGAGGCCAGCTAGGTAGGTGCCCTGTAAAAGGGTTGCCTTTCCAGCTACAGACTTCTGACCAGAGAGTCTGTGTTTTCTCCCAGGCAGAGCTGCCCCAGTTAGAGAATGACACGGGGGAAAAAAAAATCTGTCCTTATCCCCGCAAACCATCTGATCTCATCGGCAAAAGCCTCGAATAGTTATGATTTTATATTGAACTTATTTTATTAAAGTATAAAAAGAAACAATTGTCATTTTATAAACACAAATACAGAGCAAGGATCAACAAAACCCTCGTCTCCCCTTCCCTTCACAAATATCCCCTCTACTATCGAGAAAACTGATTAAGCCAAATTATTACAGAATGCTACACAGAAAAATCATGCTAACAGAATACCACAGTCACACATGACAGGAATAGTGTTAGGGGAGTGCAACTAAGGCAACTACCCCCAGTCAGAGAGATCCCTAAGCCAGCTGGAAACTAAAGCAGCACTGCCTGGGCTTTGCAGTCCCCAGTCATATTAACACCAGCTCTAGCAAGATACATATTTCAAATCTAATATATTCTAATCACAAAATAGAAAATATTTTTTTTTCTACCTTTTGTTGTCTGGTCATTTTATTTTTCACATCACATTGGTCTCAGGCTCTAGTTTCTGTTTCCATCTGTCTACTCTTAACTAACTTGTTAGGGTCTCCTGATCATTTGACATTTCTTCTTTCTCCATGCTTACCATTCATCTTCCATCTCTGTGTATGGTTTTCCCACCATGTTCAGCAAGCATCTCCCCTCTCTGTCTCCTATACTTCCCAATACATAATATTTCCCTTGTGCCACACTCCCCTGCCTTCATCATCTCACCATTCTATGATCCCCTCCTCCTGTGTACAGTAACACTCCTCTATATCCCTATGCACCTCTTTCCCTTCCCTCTATCCTCCTTCCCATGGATCCACCCCCCTCTATCCCCTCTCCCTTCAGTGCCCAGGTGTGGACTTGGCACCTCTCCCTTCCCTCCAGCTCCACTCCACCCATCACATGGGCCCAGCACCTGTTTCCCTTCCCCCCAATCCCCCAGACTAGATCCAGCAACTGTCTCTCTTCCTTTCAGCTCCTGCTGGTCCACATCCAGCAGTCCAAGCAATTCCTTCCCCTCTTTGCGGGTGCAGCAGCAGGCCCTCTCCTCATAAGTCCAGCAGCCCCCTCCCTCCCTCCCTATCGCTGGTCCAAAAGCCCCCCACCACCGCACCTCCCTCCCGATGGCGTATGTCAAAAAACCAAAACAACTCCTGGGTCGGCCCCTTCACACCTCCCAGGGCGGGCATACCAGCCTGTTGGAACGGAAGCTTCCTGCACGCATGATGCAGGGATGCTCAGACCACAACCTTCTTGCCGCTGAGTCCCTCTTTCCGATGTAACTTCCAGCCACGTTCAGGAAGCTTCTGTTCCAACAGGGTGGTATGCCCACACCAGGAGGCACCGAGGGGCCGACCCAGGAGTCAAACTCGCAGGTTTAAGCTGCTGGATGTGTGATCGCGCTGAGGAGGGCATGGAAGCAACTTGCAGCAGATACTTGGAGCAGTGAATAGCCTTGTCCCTGTACCTGCAGCAACCAATCTTTCCAAAAGCAGATCAGAAAGATACCTTCCAACTCACATATAGAAACTGAGGAGCTACAGTACAGCCCAGTGATGCAGGAGGTGGAGCTGAAAAAAGTCTAGATGATGCCTTCTACACAACTCGTGATCGGAGGTGAATAAATAACCCTCTAGTTTATGACTCATATGCCTTTTGCACTGGAAGAATAGTATGAAGGAAATATTAATACATTTTCCAAGAAAATTCAGTAGAATGGTAGAAAAATGCTCTACAGATGTCCAGTGAAATGCTCTCTCTCAAACAGATAAAAGTTAAAAATGAATGGCAATTGATCTGGGTTGTTCCCGGGGTCATTCTGGGCATGCACAAAAGTGTTCTTCAATATGGGAGGATGGAATTTGATATACCTCCTTTTTGTGGTTACAATCAAAGTGGTTTACATATTATATATAGCTACTTATTTTGCACCTGAGACAATGGAAGGTTATGTGACTTGCCCAAAGTCACAAAGAGCTGCAGTGGGAATCAAATCTAGTTCCCTCACTTCTCAGGCCAGTGCACTATTAGCTACTCCTCCACACCAGTAAAACTCCACCTAAGTTCTCCAGTAACATATACAATGTAATCATGTCACCCATTTGATTCCTATTGATGCTGCTCTTTAAGAGATACTTTGAAACAAACTAGAAAAATGTTGAAATGCTAATATAGCACACACACATACAAAAATATTATGTAACATAAATTGATAGAAAAAAAACCCACACTTGTCCCTAAATGGGATGATTTATCGCGGCCGTTTCATTACGGCCGCAATGAATTGTCCTCTCTACTACAGCCACAATGAACCTCTCCTTCTACCCCCCAGCAGTGCCTCTCCTCCTCACACCATCGCTGGTGCCTCTCCTCTTCTCCACCCCCACTTGGTTCTTCTCCTCAACCCCCCAACTGATGGCTCTCCACCCCCCCCTCCCCTGCTGGTGCCTCTCCTCTTTGCCCCTCCCTTATACCTCTTGAAAAGTTCACTGGCACAAGCACATTTTCCACCCACTGCTTAGCTGGCCTTGGCCCCCATCTGATGTCATTTCCTAGTCACAGGACCAGAACATGAGGTCAGAGGGGAACCGAGGTCAGCGCGAACAGGAGGTCGAAAATGCTGTTTGGGCCGGCAAACTTTTTAAGAGGTATACAGAATGGGGGCACTACTACCTGGGGGGGGGGAGATGCGGGAGAGTGCTCTTATTTTGGGGAGAGGGTGCTCCTACTTTGTGTTGTGTGTGGGGGCATAGCCCCTCCCAAAGAGGTCAGGTGCTGCCGTGCATGATTCATCGTGTCCAATTCAGCAATGAAACAGCTGTGCTGAATTGGCCACAATGAATCATAGTAGACCCTCCCTAAACTAGTGATCAAAACAGAATATACTAGATATGATTCTATTGTATTATATTCACCCCCAAATCAAAATAAACCCTTTGAAACATTGTACTTACTGGGTGAGAATCTGCCAGGTCCTGGAGAGTTCCTTTCTTGCCCATAAGTTTTCTGTATACAACCATAGGAAAATGTACATCCAGGATACAATTATTATAAATAGCCAGGCCCAATACTATGCCAATTAAAGTGAACTGACCCTCTGTTTCAAAAGAGGATGGGTTAAACCAAAATAGTTTTGTAGATTCATCATAGGTGAACATACCTATAAGAAATTATTTTGAAGCATGAATATTAGTACTGCATATTAAAACTAATGAACAAGACAGACTAATGAAAATGTACACTTTATCAAAATACAAGCTGATATATGCAATAGAACCAAAATCTCAACTAACAAACTAATGTTTTGGTTTTCAAAATCTCAAAACCAGATATTTAAGGGAATAAGGGTATAGTGGTATATGGGACTGTCCGTCTAGACACAAGTTCAATTACTTATTTTTCCACAGTGAAGACTGTGGTTTCTTTAAATCAATATTTCCCATATTCTTTTTAGGACTGACGTGAATATAATATTTTTAAAAATACTGAAAAGTATTTCCCCAGAAGTTACTTACTGATATATGACTTGGCTACAGTGAGAATTTTTCTCTGTTATTTACTATCATTTTGAAATCATTATTGTATGATATCCGGCTGATATGATGGATCTTTATACTGACTAATCTGGAGCAGTATGTCTATTCCTTTTCTGTGAATTAGCTGTTTTTATCCGTGCAATATCTAACATACTTTTCCTATGAAAACTTACCAATGTACTGATGAAAAATAGTTTTTAAATTAAAAATTTAGAACAGTGCTTACCAATATCTGGATTGAAAATTTCTTCTACAACCAGCTGGAAAAACTCTTTGGAAACACCTCCTTCATCTACCCCTTGCTCTCCCTCAAATTCCACATATAATTGTTTCTTCAAATCTGCAGGATTTTCCATGGCAATCATCTCTAGCTAGTGAATAAATATACACAAAAAATCAAACCTTAATGTGTACACAGGCACACAAAATCACAGAACACGTGCATAATCTGCATTAAACACAAAAGGGGTGAAGATCTACACCCAAGAGAGATATGAAAACCAATAGATCCAGGATAAATTTTCTCTGTTGAACCATATAACAGATACTGTCATGTTTCAAAATGTCTTCATCAGAACAAAACAGTTTTATAATAATATAGTCAAGCCACCAATTGGTAGCAGTTTGCAATTACTCCCAAAGCAAACTTTACACTTAATAAACCACCAAATGAAAATGCAAAAGAGGTTTCCTTTAAAAAGACTATAAAACTAATATCTATTCCAAAGACTTCTAGACTTTGGTTTGGGAGTAAATTTACAACTGCTACCAATTGGTGAACTGACTGTACATTACTTTTATGATGAAGACATTTTGAAGCATAGCCATGTCAGTTATCTGACTTATGGTTCATTAAAACTTTTACTTCTTAGATCTGATGTCCATAATCTGTATTACACTATTTATTAGAGATTTGGAAAGTACATCAAAAAGGACAGTTAGAACAGCGTGAAGCAAAAGCAGTAATGCTCTAGGTATATTAATATTCAGATTCTCAACTTCATAGGTTTCAAAATTATTTTTTGTTATATCTAATGCTTTTAATGGAATAACTGGTGTTTAAAGTAAAACCATTAATATTTAAGGAGATGGTGTGGTCTAGATCAGTGTTCTTCAACCGCTGGTCCACTGACTGGTGTTGGTACGCAAAAAATTCCTGCCGGTTTGCATAGTACCGGTGAGATCGGTGTGCAAAATTCCTGCCAGTTTGTGCAGGGCCAGCGACAGTAGCTTCCTCCCCTCCCAGCAGCTCTCAGTACTTGCCTGCAGCATCGATTCACTTAGGCAGTCTTGGGGCTTTTGCTGAGTCACGGCCCACCTCTGATGATGCAACTTCCTCTTTCCTCAGAGGCGGTGCGACCCATCAAAGGACCCAAGGCTGCCTAAGTGAATTGCTGCTGCATACAAGTACTGAGAGTTGCTGGGACGGGAGCGGAGGGAAGGGGGAGGAAGCCACTGATGGAGGCTGGGAAGCTGCTGGATAAACAGAGAGCTGCTACTGCACCTGGAGGGAGGGAGAAGGAGAGATACTGCTGGGAGGGGAGGAGAGAAAGGGAAGGGAAGAGTTACTGTTGGATAGAGGGGAGGGAAGGGAGAAGGGGTACTGGACAGGGGAGGAGGAAAAAAGGAAGGAAACAACTGGCAGGGAGATGAGAGGAGGGGAAGGGGTCAGGATGGAATGGAGAGATGAGGGAAAAGGGAGAGACAGGAATGAGAAAATAGAGAGATATTGATGCTGGGAAGGGGTCAGCAGAGAAATAAGAGAGGGACAAAGATGCTAGATCTGGTGTAGGAGAAATAAAAAAAAGAAGAGAGCAGTGAAGCTGGAATGAATCATGTAAAAAGGAGAGAGGAGCTGGATGGAAAGGGGCATAGAAAGAAGGCAGATACCATATGGAAGGGGGAGAGGGCAGACAGTGGATGGAAGGGGCAGATGCTGGATTAAAGAGACAGAAAAGGCAGACACTGTAAGATATCAGATCTGAAATATGCATTCTGCTAGAGCTGGTGTTAAGACATAATTGGGGTTTACAAAGTCCAAGCAGTGCTTCTTTAGTTTCCAGCTGGCCTAGGGCTCTCTCTGACAAGGGGGCAGTTGCTCCAGTTGCACTCCCCTAACACTATTCCTGTCATGCGTTATTGTGGTATTCTGTTAGCATATTTCTGTGTAGCACTCTGTAATAATTTGGCTTATTCAGTTTTCTTGATAGTAGAGGGTATATATATGAAGGGGAGGGGAGACAGGAGTTTTGTTGATCCTTGCTCTGTATTATTTGTATTTATAAAATGACAAATTGTACAGAATATTGTTTCTTTTTATACTTTATTAAAATACATTCAATATAAAATCATAACTGAGACTTGTGTGGATAGATCATATGGTTTACGGGGACCGAGATTGCAGGGATGGAGCAGAAACAGGGTTTTTTTTATTTCAGTCTTAGTAGTTTGCCAGTCCACAAAATAATTATTTTATTTCTACCGATCCATTGGTATAAAAAGGTTGAAGAACATTGGTCTAGTATCTTGCTATACTGTAGAAGGTATGGGCAAAAACGCTCTTCACTTTGCATCACACTGCTAATTATTCACTACTACATTTACTGATGTTCTCATCCATTATAAGTGCAACAAAATGTTCTTTTTGATACTCAATATGATTAAATCACTTCCAGATTTTAAACTATGCTTACCATTCAATATTACTGTTGGTTCTATAGCCATGCTTCACAGCCAATTGCCATTACAATCTTATTCTGGAGTTGTCTAAATTATCTATTTACCCAATATCATTTAACAGCCTCTGATTCTGCCCATCCCTGTCAGCTAGCTATCACGCAATTTAACTTTCAGCAAGTCACAATGCAGTTAATGAAAAGCAGCAGAAGGGTAGTGCCCTTTTGTTGTACCTGTTTAGGGATACACCACAGGGTGCCCCGCTTGCAGGTCACAGCATTTTGAGGTATGATTTGCATGGTACTTAAATATCCTAAGTTTGATATAAACAGTGTCAAGTACAATGGTGGAAAGAAGGGGCATGTAAGAGGTTGAATCCTATTATACCAGTGGCTTTAGGCAATTATTCTTTCACTAAACTACTACACAGATTGTTTGGGGGTTTTTTCAAGACCACCATCTGCAGACACCTTGTGCAGCTTTGCTTGTTGAAAAAGCTGGACCTGATGTGCTTTTACAGTGAATTGCTGCAGTAGGTCAATTAAGAACAAAGTCTCTGTTTCCATAATTGGCTGGTTGATTCACAGCTCAATCCACAAAAAACCCTATAGGATGGTGTTTATTTTAGCATAATTTTTTACTCATACTTTAGAGCCTAATCTAAACCATTCCACTGAACAAATAACTTGGATCAAAATATTTGATTTTTTAACAAAAAGATTCAACAAGAAGTACCGTATTCTTTTGTGACAAAGTATGTGAATCCTTCATTCAGTAACTGGTGTCTACTCTGAACACCAATTATGCCAACCAATTTTTTTTAATGTAACTGTTGAGATCAGGTTGTTCACATTGCCCTTGAGAAATTTTGGTCCATACAAAAATATTTATGAGTTTCCACTAATTTCTGGTGAAGAGCAAACGCAAATCCTTTTGGACATTTATACAGCACAAGATGCCCAACCTTAGTTGTGCATGTTTGTTACCCAATTACTTAAGTACCTAATTCTAATTAGTCAACTGTGCTAAGGAAACGATTTGTTCACTTACTATTTCACACATAGATTCTGAATTAGATTTATTGTAACTACTTTATATATAGTGTCTCTCTAGAAACACTGGCTGGGTTAACTTATGCCTTTTTACTGCATAAGACTGGTTTCAATTAAACAAAGGTACATAATAGCAGCTAAATTGGGTCAGACCAATAGTCCATCTAGCCCAGTGGTCTCAAACTCAAACCCTTTGCAGGGCTACATTTTGGATTTGTAGGTACTTGGAGGGCCTCAGAAAAAAAATAGTTAATGTCTTATTAAAGAAATTAAAATTTTGCATGAGGTAAAACTCTTTATAGTTTAAAAATCTTTCCTTTTGGCTAAGTCTTAATAATAATATTGTAATTTATAGCTAAAGAGACATATGATCAAGAAACTATTTTATTTTACTTTTGTGATTATGATAAATATACCGAGGGCCTCAAAGTAGTACCTGGCGGGCCACGAGTTTGAGACCACTGATCTAGCCCATTTTTCTGCTTCAAACATTGGCCTATCTAAGTCACAGTATCTGGCAGAAACCAGTTCTCTGAGATGCCAATTATATCTACACTTCCAATTAGTGCTACATACTCTAACTCTCCTATTTTATTTTTTTAGGCTTCTAACATTTGTATACAGCCACTTCAAATTATGTTTGTTCCTTGCATCTACTAGCTGCTTAGAAGTTGACAGGGATAGTTTGCATCCTTTACTCTGCTTTCCTCTTACAACACTCCTGACTTTCTTTCACCATTATTGAAACCTCTCTATTGGGATCATGGTAAGAATATATAATTCATCTACAGCAGTTGAAGACGACCCTCACTACGGTGACTGCCCTCACGTGCTACCCCTTTACAGGCACCAGACTTTCTTGCACAATGTTGTGCTCTACTTCATTACCTATAAAGGAACACCTTAATCGAAATATGGACCGTGTCGGGTCCTGGTTTCTTTAGGACAAAAGGTGGATCATTTTTTTAAAACAACAATTTGATTGACTCAAAATGCCTGCGTCAAGTATGTCTGTTCTGCAGTTTTCTTCTTTGGTTTAAGAATGTATAATTCTCATTCTTATGCTTGGTATTGACAAACTCACAGTATTGTATGTTGCAGCACTGAATTCTGGTTCATGCATTCAGATATTGCATTATTAAACCAACTTTAGCCAGCTGATACAACACCAGTCCCACATATTTAAGCATGACAGTGGGGTCAGAGTAGTATTCTGCTTCCATCAGTGGCCAATCCATGTCCCCTGTAACATCAGGATCCTAAGAGAGAGATTCCATGCTGTTTATCCTAGGGATTAGTAGTGGATTCCTCAAGTCCATCTTAACAGTTTATGGCTTTTACCTCAGAACTTGTCCAAACATGTTTACTCGTGCAGGCATGGGTTAGGAGCCATGCCATGATTAGGAGAATATGTTCACAGCAGCTGGGAATCTGATTTGCTCTCCAGACTTTGAGAAGTCAAACAGTGTTCTTTGAAAGTAATGGCTTTGTTGGAAGTTAACATGACAAAACTGTGTTTGCTTAGTGATTCCAATTTACATACTAATTAAATGGCATCTTGTCCTAACAGAGAATTTCATCAATCCCATAGCACCACTACTGAGATGTGAACATAAAACATGATGATTTTTATTTAACACATATCATCCAAGATGCAATGCATGAAAAAGGATATATTTTAGATTTGTTTCTTCTGGGGCAGGGGCACAGCCAAGCACTCAATTTTGGAACTGGCTTGAGTCCAAATTGATTGAAATGACAACTTCCTGCCCAGCATTTCTCCCTCCTGCCTCCATAGGTGATCAGGGGGATCACTTAAAGTTATTCCTCCTCCCCAGTACCTTTAAATTTTTAAGTCTTTGCCAGCAGTGAGCAACAACTCATTCCACTAGATACACTGGCTCCAAGTCTTCCCTCTGATGCAATTTCCTTGTCCCGCAAACAGTATGTTGTGTAATAGGGAAGGTTTGGGCTGGCACAAGCAAGGGTTGGTGCTCACTGATGGTGAAGACATAAAGGATTTAAAAGTACTGGGGGAAGGGGACGGTCAAGGTCAGGAGGGTGGTATTAAGTGACCCCCTGATCTCCTAGAGGGAGAGATGCCAGGGTCTTCAGCTGGTGGGGCTTGGGAATCTCCACTAGCCACATCACTGCTGTAACACTTCTGGGTGAACCTCAGTCCAAAGTGGTTAGGTCTGTGCCCAACCAGGCCCACCTCTGGCTATGCTACTGTTCTGGGGAAAGGCTCAATGTGGTCTGTGATTCAATTTACGATAATGTGCAATATAAAATCCCCCACTTCTCAACTTCCTCCATGATTGCATATATGTCATCATATTGAATGATTTCTGTGTTTAAAACAAAATGTATTATTAGCCAAGGGAATCTGAGTTAATACATATGACATTTTTTTTTAAGGAACAAATATATCCAACATTTATATCACCCATCTAAAACAGTAACTGCCCCCTATATTTAATAACTGCTTGCACCACCTTTACTGGCAATAATTGCACACATTTTGTATCAGTCTCAGGTTTTCATGCTTGAACTACTTATTTCAGGTCCTGATACAGAATCTCTAAAGGATCCGAGCCAGGATTTTGACCAGGCCAATCTAAATCTTGGATTTTGTTTCTCCTCAGCTATTCATATGTAACTTTTATTTTGTGTTTTAGAGGATTGTCTTCTGCACAACCCAATTATGTTTCAGCGTCAGCTTATGAACAGATGACCATTCTCCTTAAGAAAGTAGTCATATGTAACTTTTCTTTTGTGTTTTGAATGATTGTCTCCTTTACAACCCAATTATGTTTCAGCATCAGCTTATGAACAGATGACCAGACATTTTCCTTAAGAATCTTTTGGTCCAATGCAGAATTCATGGTTACTTCAATAATGGCAGACTTTCCAGGTCCTAAGGCACCAAAACATCACCACTACCACCACTATGCTTGACTGCTGGTTTGATGCTTTTACTGTAGGATGATGTATTTACATTATGCCAGATATATTGGTACCTATGTGGTCCAAAAGGTTCCACGTTTCAATCATGGGTCCATGGAATATTATCCTAAAAGACTTGGGGGGATCATCTCTGTGATTCTGCAAGTGTCAGATGACCACTGATGTTAGTCTTGGATAGCAGTGGTTTCTGCCTTACTACTCTCCCATCAATCCTATTTTTGCCTAGTCTCTTTCTTATTGAGTCATGAACATTGACCTTAGCAGAAGTTAGTGAGGATTTCAGTGAGCAGCAGAATATCAATACAAAGGCAAACTAACATTCATACATGAACACAGAAAATGATGAAGATTTTGAGCTTGAAGGTGATAGACTAGAAGTAGTGAAGGATTTCAATCTCCAGGGCTCTTTTGTAAACAAAGGAGCAATTAGCAGGGAGGAAATACTCTGCAGAATACATAGTAACATAGTAGATCAGGGGTAGGGAACTCCGGTCCTCGAGAGCCATATTCCAGTCGGGTTTTCAGGATTTCCCCAATGAATATGCATGAGATCTATGTGCATGCACTGCTTTCAATGCATATTCATTGGGGAATCCTGAAAACCCGATTGGAATACGGCTCTTGAGGACCGGAGTTCCCTACCCCTGTAGTAGATGATGGCAGATAAAGACCCGAATGGTCCATCCAGTCTGCACAACCTGATTCAATTTAAATTTTTTTAATTTTTTTTCTCTTAGCTATTTCTGGGCAAGAATCCAAAGCGGTACTGTGCTTGGGTTCCAACTGCCAAAATCTCCGTTAAAACCTACTCCATCCCATCTAAACCCTCCCAGCCATTGACCCATCCTCCCCCAAACAGCCATATACAGACACAGACCGTGCAAGACTGCCCAGTACTGGCCTTAGTTCAATATTTAATATTATTTTCTGATTCTAGATCCTCTGTGTTCATCCCACGTTTCTTTGAACTCAGTCACCGTTTTCTTCTGCACCACCTCTCTCGGGAGCGCATTCCAGGCATCCACTACCCTCTCCGTAAAGTAGAATTTCCTAACATTGCTCTTGAATCTACCACCCCTCAACCTCAAATTATGTCCTCTGGTTTTACCATTTTTCTTTCTCTGGAAAAGATTTTGTTCTACGTTAATACCCTTCAAGTGTTTGAACGTCTGAATCATCTCCCCTGTCCCTCCTTTCCTCTAGGGTATACATATTCAGGGCTTCCAGTCTCTCCTCATACGTCTTCTGGCGCAAGCCTCCTATCATTTTTGTCGCCCTCCTCTGGACCGCTTCAAGTCTTCTTACGTCCTTCGCCAGATACGGTCTCCAAAACTGAACACAATACTCCAAGTGGGGCCTTACCAATGACCTGTACAGGCATATCAACACCTTCTTCCTTCTACTGGCTATGCCTCTCTTTATACAGCCCAGCATCCTTCTGGCAGCAGCCACTGCCTTGTCACACAGTTTTTTCGCCTTTAGATCTTCGGACACTATCACCCCAAGGTCCCTCTCCCCGTCCGTGCATATCAGCTTCTTACCTCCCAGCATATATGGTTCCTTCTGATTATTAATCCCCAAATGCATTACTCTGCATTTTTTTGCATTGAATTTTAGTTGCCAGGCATTAGACCATTCCTCTAACTTTTGCAGATCCTTTTTCACATTTTCCACTCCCTCTTCGGTGTCTACTCTGTTACAAATCTTAGTATCATCTGCAAAAAGGCACACTTTTCTTTCTAACTCTTCAGCAATGTCACTCACAAACATATTGAACAGGATCAGCCCCAGCACCGAACCCTTAGAGACTCCACTACTCACCTTTCCTTCCTCCGAGCGACTTGCATTAACCACCACCCTCTGGCATCTGTCCGACAGTAGTTTCTAACCCAGTTCACCACTTTGGGTCCTAATTCAGCCCTTCAAGTTTGTTCAACAGCCTCCTATGAGGAACCGTATCAAAGGGCTTGCTGAAATTTAAGTAAAATACATCTAGCATATGTCCTCGATCCAGCTCTCTGGTCACCCAATCAAAAAATTTTATCAGGTTCGTTCGGCACGATTTACCTTTTGTAAAGCCATCTTGCCTCGGATCCTGTAACCCATTAGATTCAAGGAAGTACACTATCTTTTCTTTCAGCAACACTTCCATTATTTTTCCAACAACCAAAGTGAGACTCACCGGCCTGTAGTTTCCTGCTTCATCCCTGTGACCACTTTTGTGAATAGGGACCACATCTGCGCTCCTCCAATCCACAGGAATCACTCCCATCTCCAGAGATTTGTTGAACAAGTCTTTAATAGGACTCGCCAGAACATCTCTGAGCTCCCTTAGTATCCTGGGATGGATCCCGTCTGGTCCCATCACTTTGTCCACCTTCAGTTTTTCAAGTTGCTCATAAACACTCTCCTCCATGAACGGCACAGAATCTACTCCATTTTCTCGTGTATCTTGCCAGACAATCTTGGTCCTTCTCCAGGATTTTCTTCTGTGAACACAGATCAGAAGTATTTGTTTAGCACATTTGCTTTTTCCTCATCACTCTCCACATATTGGTTCCCAGCATCTTTTAGTATAGCAATTCCATTTTTCATCTTCCTCCTTTCACTAATATATCTGAAAAAATTTTTGTCTCCCTTTTTTACATTTTTAGCCATTTGTTCTTCCGCCTGTGCTTTCGCCAGATGTATCTCTCTCTTTGCTTCTTTCAGTTTCACCCTGTAGTCCTTTCTGCACTCCTCTTCTTGTTTTTTTTTATATTTCACAAACGCCAACTCTTTCGCCTTTATTTTCTCCGCCACTAGTTTGGAGAACCATATCGGCTTCCTTTTTCTCTTGTTTTTATTTATTTTCTTCACATAAGGGCCGTAGCCATTTTTATCGCTCCTTTCAGCTTAGACCACTGTCTTTCCACTTCTCTTATGTCCTCCCATCCTAACAGCTCTTTCTTCAGGTCTTCTCCCATTGCATTAAAGTCCATACGTTTGAAATCTAGGACTTTTAAGTATTGTGCAGCTGCTCTCCACTTTAGCCATTATATCAAACCAAACCGTTTGATGATCGCTACTTCCCAGGTGAGCACCCACTTGAACATTAGAGATACTCTCTCCATTTGTGAGGACCAGATCCAATATCGCTTTTTAATGAAGGCTCTTGACAAGTATTCAAAGGCAAGGAGGTAACACTCCAAACAAAGATCGGACTTCTCTACGCACTCATTTTCTCAGTGGTCAGTTATGGATGCGAAAGCTGGGTACTATGGAAACAAAACAGAAAGAAGATTGATTTATTTGAGCTTTGTTGCTAGAGATTTTAGGCGTGCTATGGACCGCCAGAAAAACTAATAAATCGATTCTGGAAGAGATCAAACCGGCTATGTCACTCGATGCCCAAATGATGAAGATACAACTGTCTTATTTTGGTCACACCATCAAAAGAAAGATCACTTGAAAAGGACATCACATTTGGAAAGATCAAAGGAACGAGGCAAAGAGGGCAACCTGAAATCAGATGGCTGGACACATTAACGACAACCATGGGGATGACGCTGGAGGACCTGTCTGGACTAGCACAAAACCGATTTCTTTTTAGATCCATAATTCATCAAGTCGCAGCAGCCAAAATTATTAAAAAAGGGATGGTTAGGAATTATTAAAAAAGGGATGGTTAATAAGACTAAGAATGTTATAATGCCCCTGTATCGCTCCATGGTGCAACCTATCTGGAGTACTGCATTCAATTCTGGTCTCCTTATCTCAAGAAAGATATAGTGGCGCTAGAAAAGGTTCAAAGAAGAGCGACCAAGATGGTAAAGGGGATGGAACTCCTCTTGTATGAGGAAAGACTAAAATGGCTACGGCTCTTTAGCTTGGAGATGGCTGAAGGGAGATATGATTGAAGTCTACAAAATCCTGAGCAGAGTAGAACGGGTACAAGTGGGTCGATTTTTCACTCTGTCAAAAATTACAAAGATTAGGGGACATTCGATGAAGTTACAGGGAAATACTTTTAAAGCCAATTGGAGGAAATTTTTTTTCACTCGGAGAATGGTTAATCTCTGGAACATGTTGCTAGAGGATGTGGTAAGAGCAGATAGCATAGCTAGTTTTAAGAAAGGTTTGGACAAGTTCCTGGAGGAAAAGTCCATAGTCCATTATTGAGAAAGACATAGGGGAAGCCACTGCTTGCCCTGTATCGGTTGCATGGAATATTGCTACACCTTGGGTTTTGGCCAGGTACTGGTGACCTGGATTGGCCACCGTGGGAAAGGGCTACTGACTTCATGGGCCATTGGTCTGGCTATTCTTATGTTCTTATAAACAAGAGTCGATGGCACCTAACAACAACTACAACATAGTGCATGGAATTCAAATGGGGCTCTCAGTCTCAAAAAAAAAAAAATCCTAAAAACAATCTATCTTAAATGATGAAAATGCTTGATAAATGAAGCGATGACCATTTCACTGCCTTACAAATCTCCTCGGGGTCACCACCGAGGCCCACATCCAAGAACTGACCTCAGCCTTTGTAAAGCAGGCATTCAGCTCCTGAGGAACTGACCAATTCTTGCTGATGAAGACAGACTCAATAGCCATCTTAATATGCCTCCCAATTGAGGCCTTACGAATGCATGACCCTACCAAGGGCCATGAAAAAGAATGAAAAGGTGGTCCAACACACAAAACTCTTTTGTCTCATTCAGGTTCCAGAGAAGAGTCCTCCAGACAGCCGGCTTGTGAAGCTGCAGATCTGGAGCCACCGAACTCTCCTCCACAAAGGAGGGCAAGCAAATCTCCTGATTTGCATGGAACGGAGAAGCCACTTTCAGAAGAAAGGAGGTAACTGTCTGCAAGAACATGGAATCCTCCAAAAAGCACAGATAAAAATGATATGAAAGAGCCAGGAGCTCTGAGGCCCTCTGAGCTGAATAGCTGCCAAAAACACAGCTTTAAGGGCAAGATCCTTAATGGAGGCTGAATGCAAGGGCTCAAACAGAGCTTCTCACAGGCACCTCAGCAGCAGATTGAGGTCCCATGATGGAAAAACAAGTTGAAATAGAGGGCATACATGTCATCCCCTTCAGAAACCATGCTATTTCTCTATGCGAGGCCAAAGAGATGCTACTCACTTCCCCCCAGAAATTGGAGAGCACCGCCATCTGAACCTTCAGGACCCATTGCAAGAATCTCAAAATATTGGGAACCTACCACCTGGTGAAGAGAGAGAAAAATACTAGATTTTTCCAGGGGCACCACAACTTATCCAGTAATGTCACTACTAGAATTTGATATTTTCCCTGCCTGCACCTGCTGATAGGAAGCACTAACCCATTTGTGAAGAACACCGAGTCGACACTAAAAATTTATTTATTTAAAACACTTATAATTCTGCATATCCACGTCCTGTAGGCAGTCAGCTGGTGCCTCTCCTCCTCCCCAGTGTCTCGCAGCACACCTGAAATCTCAGGAGACACACCAGTGTGCCGTGGCACACAGTTTGTGATACACTGCTGTAAACACTATTGAATTCTATAATAGTTCTTCAAGTGATCACTGAGGGAGATACAGAATCCACTCACACAATTATATCACTATAAATAATTTAATGATTTGGAAATCCTCAGTGTGAGCTGCATAAGTCAGAAAAATGCACAGCGTTCAATACTTATCTCATGCAAGAGCACAAGGCTCAGTGCAGCACACCATCATAGGATCTTCCTAAGTGCATAATAATATGTAAAGTGTATACCCACTCAAATAATAATATAAACAAGTAAATAAAAATGGAGTGGAGACCAATCTCAAAAGTGCTACAACACTGCAACCCACTAAAAGTACAAAAATAAATGAAAAACTTATCTTGTGCTGGAAAATGAGGCCATAAGTGAATTTCCAGCTCCTGATTCTATTAAGCTCGGTTTCAGGACCAACCCTTCGTCAGGAACCTTCAAATTTCTACTTCAACAATAACTCTAGGTTTTAAAATAGAATTTTCAGCAGAGCAAAACTTGTACACTGAGCTGGACAGCGTCTGAAAGGCAGGAAACTTGAACTGTCAGTTTTCAAAATACCTACTTGTAAACAACTATTGAGACAGACATGGTTGAAGTCACTGCTTCCCTGGATCGTTGGCATGGAAAGCTGCTACTATCTGGGTTTTTACCAGGTACTTGTGACTTGGATTGGCCTCCGTGAAGATAGAGTACTGGGCTAGATGGACCATTGGTCTGATCCAGTAAGGCTATTCTTATGTTATAAAATGACACTCAAACAATTTATACACAAACATACCTTAACATATGCCGCAAATGTCAATTGCTTCTTTGTTTGAAGCAGATCTGGATAAACAGTCTCCTTGGTGCCACCAGCATGTCCAGGGGATCTGTAGTTGAAGAGAATCCCACTGCAGGGACCACCTGGAGAGTGGGGAATCCTGGAGGGAGAGCATATGCACTCTTGCCCAGGGGATTACTTTCAAAGTGTACACCATTGAGCCCAGTACGTAAAGGTAGTGTCAGATAGGAGACTTAGGCCACGCCTATGAAATTATGGAACTATGTATTCCAAGGTGGAACAGCAAGGATTGCAACTATGTAAATAAAGTGAGAAATTGGAGAAACAAGAAGGAAAGATGGAGGAAGTAAAGTCTGCCCAGTTGGAACTGGTTAAGGAAAGATGGTTCACGCAAGTTGGAGAACTTTGAAAACTCACTCAGGAAAAATAATTTAAGACTATTGAACTTTCCTAAATGCCCAGTTATCTCCCCTGTGGAGAAGGCGAGAAAATACTTTCGAGAAGTCCTAGCCATCCCATTGGAAAATTTACCTCCAATTGTTAAGGCTTATTATTTGGATATAAGGAAACCTCAAGGGGAGTCGACCCCTAAGGAAAAATCTAAAGATAATGTTGATCTGTGTCTATTTCTGGAGAGTTCTCTTGAGGTGGCTACAGATAGAACCACTCTTGTCTAGTCTTGGAAAGTGATAGGGAATATGTTTTACGTCTATATTTCCATCATATAAATGACAAATTTTTGGGCTCAAATGTCAGGATTTTCCCATAAGCACAGAAAACCCAGAGGCGTAGAAAGGAGTTCTTGGCCTTGCAGCCTAGAACCCTGGCTCTTGGGGCTACTTTTTTGTTAAAATTCCCAGCAAAATGTTTTATTTCTTTTCAAAATAAAAATTTTATTTTTTTTGAGCCTAAACAGTTGTTAGATTTTTTTGGACTAAAAGAAGGGTTGGTTTCTTAGTCCACTGATGAATGACCGGTCATCGGCTGTAGGGTGGATAACCATTGCCGTTACTCTAAATTAGAATAATTTGTTCATTTTAATGAAACGTATTTCCTTTCTTGAATCCAATATTTGTGGACTAAATAGCTGAGTGTATTTCTCTATACAAATAGTTTTTGTTTTTTTTTAATATTTTTGTTATTGTATGAATTTTTTACTTATCTCATTCAATGTACAAAAAAGAAAACAAAGACTAAAGTCCCAACCAAGACAACCAAAAAACATTATTGATTCATATAAATTCACCACCTAACATGATCATGTTTTGTAAATCCTTCATCAGGGTCTAAAATCTATAAAACACAAGGGTGAATCAAAAATTAAAGGCAATTATTAAGTTACACAATAACCAAAACAGAGCTAGTGAAATGGAACAGATCTACTTGTACATTGCCTGTTGGATAGTTCATCCATGCACAGTGCAGCGCTTGGTCTTTAGTTGTGTGGCAGGCACGAGGTCAGAAACATGAACGCTCCTTTGCAAGATTGCACCATCGAAGAACGTCGTGCAGTAGTGCACTTTCTTTGGGCAGAGAGAGTAAAACCTGTGGAAATACACCATCAGATATTGACTCAGTATGGACATAGCACCATGAATCAACAAAAGGTTTTGAGTGGGTAAAAAGGTTTAAAGCAGGAAGAACAAGTGTAACTGACGCAGATCATTCTGGTAGCCCATCAACATCGCGCACATAAGAGCACATTGACAGGGTGAATGCCTTGATTAGAGAAGACTGACAGATAACGGTGTCTCAATTGGCTGCAAATTTGTATATCAGCTATGGATCTGCATTTGCCATAATGCATTATGACTTGGTATACAGGAAAGCCTGCACATGATGGGTTCTTAAACAGCTTACTGATCTGCACAAGCAACAGTTTGTGGAGGCTGTAACCCAGTTCCCAAGATAGTATGACGATCGTAGTATTCTGGAGAGAATTGTCACTGGTGACAAGACATGGGTGCATCACTGTGAGCCGGAGAGCAAAAGACGACGCATGATGAAGTAAAGGAAGCGGCTTCGGGAGCAGCCGAAAACCATCTCTGCAGGAATGCAGAAGCCAGTTGAACAATACAACAAATGTGTCATCTTGTATGGGGGACTATGTAGAAAAGTGATATGTTGAATTGTTCAAGTTACTCCTACGCAACTTTCCCCATAGAAATGAATGGAGACGCGGGCGATTCGTTCCACAACTTCAAAAGACCCCCCCCCCCTTCCCGAGGCCAGTGGAACGCTTCCATCCCACTCTACCACATCCCAAAAAGACCTTCCCACCCCCAAAGCCACTGGCGTGCTTCCACCACATCCCCAGGAACCAGCTTCGCCCACTCCACCCCAGAGAACTGGCATCGCTCCCTAGAACCGGCATTGCCCCCCCTCCCCTTACTTTGATCGGGCTCCGGCTTGCAGCACCAACCCACAGGACATTCCGGTGGCGAAAGAGCCTGCCATCAAGAATCTCATTAGAATCTCGGAGAGAGGGGGAGCCAGAAGGCCTTGAGCATGTGCAGATGCTCAAGGCCCAGGAGAGATCACCGGCAGGCTCTTTTAGCACCGGCACATCCTGTGGGTTGGTGCTGTATGCCGGTGCCCGATTGCGGTAAGGGTTTGGGTGGGCAATAGCAGTTCTCGGGGGTGGAGGCTCGCATATCGAGTCAACGCTCGGTTTGCGAGGCAAGATTTGCGAGAATGTTTTGCTCATGTTGCAAAACACTTGCAAACCGTGTTACTCGCAAACCTTGATAATATCTTTTCCAGTAAATAGGTGTGTCATTCTGGACAAGCGGGTTATCTCCCCATGGAATCAACTCTGGATTTTTTTTCTTTCACTCTTCTACTTTACCAGGAGCACTACTGTCAGCTGCAGTTAGTATCCAAGCATGCAAGAACTCCATCAAAATTATGTGAAGTAAGGGAAAATGGGAAACTTTCCAAACTAATAAGCTGTTCTGCTCGAACATAATAACAGTTGAACAATCAATGAACAACTAACAGCCAACAGAAGCATCAAAGGAGCTCAGGTAGTACCCCTGTAGATGCTAAAACATACTATACAGTATTTTTCAAGGCCCAAAGGGCTGACTGGCATCCAAGATACATATTTGGAGAAGAATAAACAGAATGAAACAGTAGATAGGCACAGGAAGGACAAGGCGGGTGTCCAGAATGACACACATATCTACTTGAAAAGATATTATCAAGGTAAGGATAATCTCTTTTTCCAGTGTCATTCTGGACAAGCAGGACGTACAAAAGCAGACCCAGAAATCTAGGGCAGGCTTATTGCGCTGGTCCGTAACACTGAGGAACCAAAGGCAGAGTCCTCTCTTGCTGCAATGTCCACCTTATAAAACTTTGCAAATGTGTGTAGAGTGGACCAAGTCACAGTTCTACAAATCTCCGCTCAAGAGACTGCCCTAGCCTCTGCCCATGATGATGCTACACTTGTAGTCAAATATGTCTTAACAGAAACAGGGGACTGTTTTCCATAGATAATGTAGACTGATGAAATGGCCCTATGGATTGAACTGAAATCGTGGCTAGAGAATGGCACGGTGGCTGTTACCCGCTAGCCATGGGTAACCCACCAAAACGGTGAGGGGGGGAGTGCTCACTATGGGCATGGGAACAAGGCTATCCCCTGCCCCTTGGAGCGATGAATGGCCTTGTTCCCACAGTTAAGGGAGGGAGCACGCATGGTCACTGATCGCGCGCAGCCCCCTCCCTCCTTCCTACCTACCGAATCTATATCCCTCCCTCCCTCTTACCTTTGCAGCATATTAGTAATGCAACTTGCTGAAGCCGGCCGAGCCTGCCTGCAGTCGCGTGTGTGTGGGTGGAAGCTTCTCCTCTGACGCAACTTCTGACTGCATCAGAGGAGAAGCTTCCACTCACACAACACACGACTTCAGGCAGGCTTGGCCGGCTTCAGCAAGTTACATTACTAATGCGCCTTGAAGAAGGAGGGAGGGAGATTCTCGAGCCGCACAAGGGGTGCTGAAGGGCAGTGAGGTGGTGAGAGGGAAGGGTGGTGGTGGGGTAAGAATACACTGAAGGGAAATGGGGATTGGGGAAGACAGAGTGGGGAAAAGGCGCTGAAGGGAAATGAGGAAGACAGAGTGGGGAGAAGACACTGAAGGGAAATGGGGAAGACAGAGTGGGGAGAAGACGCTGAAGGGAAATGAGGAAGACAGAATGGGGAGAAGATGCTGAAGGGAAATGGGGATTGAGGAAGCCAGAGTGGGGAGAAGATGCTGAAGGGAAATGGGGATTGAGGAAGCCAGAGTGGGGAGAAGACGCTGAAGGGAAATGGGGAACAGAAAGTGGGGAGAAGACGCTGGAAGGGAAGAAGACAGAGATGCCAGACTATGGGGGAACAGAGGGAAGATGGGTGCCAGACCAATTGGAGGGGGGAGGGGGGGGTGAAGGGAGAGGCACAGTAACAGAGCAAATGGAAGACGCTGAGAGAAGACAGACAGTGGATGGAAGGAATTGAATGAGAAGATGAGGAAAGCAGAAACCAGACAAATGTAGAAAAAGAAATTCTATTTATTAATTTCCATTTTTTTTTTTTGCTTTAGGATAAAGTAGTATATTAGTTGTGTTGATAATTTATAAACAAAGCCCTGCCAGCTGAACATCTCTTTCTCTAGTTCAGCAGCCAGAACTTTGATTTATAAGGAAGGAATAAGCTAAATATTGCAGTACTGAGGCTTGTATGGATGCTGCAGGGATAGTAGTCGCGGGGAAGGGGCGGGGACAGTGGTTGCGGAGATAGGGTGGTGACAGGGACGGTGGTCGTGGGGACGGGGCGGTGACAGAGACGGTGGTCGCAAGGACGGGGCGGTGACAGGTACAAATTTTTTCCCCATGTCATGGCCCTGGAAGCGGGAACGCCTCACTTAGTTGAATGAGTCAGTGCAAACAGATGCACAGAGAATCTAAATTCATTGGTATAATCCAGTTATCATAGAAGCACTCTTCTGACATCCAACCTCTTCAAATGCGGTCCTGTTTCTTAAAACCTATGGACTGGAATACAGGTAAATGGACTTCCTGATTAACATGAAATGCCGAAAACACCTTTGAGAGAAAAGCAGGAGACTCCAGTTCCCGAAATTATATGGAAAGTCTCTCTACAAGAAAGAGTCTGGAGTTCTGAAACTCATCTCGCTGAGGTCACCACTACCAGAAAAATCACCTTTAGCATCAAGTCCAAGAGGGATTCTTCTTCCAGCGGCTTGAACGGAGGTTTGGTGAGACCTTGCAGAACCACGTTACGGTCCCACAAAGGGAACAGTTGGCTGATTGATGGTCTGATGAGAACACCCTTCTAAAATCTGGCGATATCTGGATAAGACACCAGCGTAAGTTAGCAGTTCCGAACCCTGAAAAGAAAGAGCCCTGCTACTTGGACCCAAAGGGAAGCCATAGTAAGGCCCTTGTCAAGGCCAGCTTGCAAAAAGCCAACACCATTGAAACTGGGCTGAAGACTCTGTGTGTTGTTGGGCACACCCATGCAGGAAAGTCTTCTACGCTTGAGTATAGGCAAAACCTGAGGTCATCTTCTTAGACCTGAAAAGTGTTGCAATGACCAAGTTTCAAGTTTCTTTATTTTTGATATACCATCTATCAAAACAAGTGTTTAGACGGTGTACAATATAAAAAGATTATAAGGGACAATTAAAATAGGTAAATAAAAACAATATTTTATCAAATATTAAAAATACTAACGTTTGATCATATCTGCATACCACAGCCTGCAAGGCTAAATTGAAGCCACCAGAATGACCCTTCCCTGATGAGAGGCAAGTTGTGGAAGGCTGTGGCCTATCAGGGGCCAGGGACAAAAGACATAACAGAAGCCCCTGAGGCCACGGTTGGACTAGAGCAGGGTGTGAAAGTCCCTCCTCGAGGGCTGCAATCCAGTCAGGTTTTCAGGATTTCCCCAATGAATATTCATGAGATCTATTTGCTTGCACTGCTTTCATTGTATGCTAATAGATCTCATGCATATTCATTGGGGAAATCCTGAAAACCCAACTGGATTGCGGCCCTCAAGGAGGGACTTTGACATCCCTGGACTAGAGCATCTAGACCTTCGCTTCTGAGCTCAAATCTTTGACTAAAGATCTGTCTGCTTTCTTGTTTTCCACTGTCCCAAAATGCTGAAATGTGGACAACCCCAGCGCTGAACAATGGCTGGAAATGCTGCCATCAATAGAATCAACTCTCCCGGATAGAAAGTCTGTTTGCTGAAGAAGCTGGCCTGAACATTGGCCACAGCCGCGATACGCGCTGCTGATAGCACCTGAAGATGACGCTCAGCCCAGTGGAAGAGCATGTGGGCTTCTAGATAGAGATGAACTCATGGTGCCTCCTTGACTTTCAAGAGTCCTCTGTAATCTCATCAGGGCCTACTGAATGGCACACAGTTCTAGCCTGCTGAACTACTAAGTCAACTGAGATCCAATGCCCCTGAACTGGATGACAGTTTCAATGAACTCCCCATCCTGACAGGCATCTGTCGTTATGATCATCAAGGAAGCAAACTGAAGAGGCTTGCCCTTGGAGAGGGACTGAGGATGGAGCTACTAGTCCATGCTGGTCTGAGCCTCCAGCATCTAGGGTAGATACTTCTGTAACGCGTCCCTCTGTGAGAGATCAACGTGAAAATAACATGTGCTGGAGAGGACACATGTGGGCTCTTGCCCAAGGCACCACGTCTATTGTGGCTGCCATGGACCCTAGGACTTGAAGATAGTCCCATGACGACGGAGCTGACTTATCCAAGAGACAAGAAATCCGAGAGCCCAGCTTCTGTCTGCATGCCTCTGGTAGATCGACAAGGCCGGCAGCTGTGTCAAACAAGACTCCCAGGTACTCCAGGGAATGAGTCGGCGTCAAATTGCTCTTTCTGTAATTTACAATCCAACCCAGATCCTCCAGGACTCGGATCACCTGATCCAGTGTGCCAACCTTCGGTCCTGATCAGCTAGTTGCCCAGGTGAGGATGCACTTGCAGTCTCGTCCTGTGCAGGTGAGATGCGATCACTTCACTTTGGCAAAGGTGCAAGGAGCTGTCACCAGGCCAAAGGGTAGAGCTGAAAAATGTTAATGACTTTCCAGGACATTAAACCTGAGAAACTTTCTGTAGTCTTGGAAAATTGGAATATGTAAGTAGGCATCCTTTAGATCTATTGCAGCTAAGAACCCTTCTGGAGTCACCACTGCTATGGCAGACTGAACAGTCTCCATGCGAAAGCGAGGAACTCTGAGTGCTGCATTTATGTGAAGGTGGTCCTGAATGGGTCTCCAATCATCGGAGCCTTTGATTGGTACGATAAAGTATATGGAATATCTCCCTGAGCCCGAGACTTTGGGTGGCACAGGCTCTAAGGCCTAAATATTGAGCAACCTTCTCACAGTGGCTCGAATCTTGTTCACCATTTCCAGACGCCCTGTGGAAGAGTCCACAAAGATATCCATTAGAGGCTGGGCAAATTCCAGCTTGTTGCCGGATTGAATAATGTCCAAAACTCAATGGTCAGACAAAATATGAACCCAGGCCTACAGAAATGTCAAGAGGCTACCCTAATATGAAACAGGACCTCCCTTGACTTGGTGTCATTGTGATTTCTTGATGGATGACGAAAGACAGGATGCGGAGACCTGGTTACACCTGGATCTGGAAAACCTCCAGCTTAGCCCTGGGAGAATCCCTGCAATGTAGATCTGGAAAAATGCTGAGAGTGCCTGGAGCCACAAAAATTATAGCTGCCTGAGCGTCTAGAGGCTCTGGAATAGAGAATGACACGGGGAAAACTTCTGTCCCCATCACTGCCCTGTCCCGGACCACCATCCTCTTCACCGCCCCGTCCCCCACTGTCCCCTTCACTGCCCCATCCCCATCTCTGCCATCCCCTTCACTACCCCGTTACCGTCCCCGCTGTCCCTTTCACCACCCCGTCCCTGTCTTCAGCATCTTCTCCTCTCCATCCCCCCACCCCCAGCACCCTTCACGCGGTCCAGCAGCTCCCTCCCGCCGGTCAGCCGTGTATTTCCCTCCCTCCCTTTCCTTTACCTTCTCTTGTGGCGAAACTGGCAATTTGTATAAGGCTATGCGCTGTATTACAGCCGGAGCCTTGAAGTCGCGTCAGGTTGCCTGCTAGAAAAGTCTCCTCCGATGCAACTGGAAACAGGAAATTGCATCAGAGAAGACTTTTCCAGCAGGTAACGCGACGCAACATCAAGGCTCCGGCTGTAATACAGCCTTATAGAAATCGCCAGTTTCAGCAAAAAAAGGTAAGGGAAAAGGAGGGAGGAAGGGAGGGAGATGCATGTCCGGACGGCTGGCGGGAGAGAGGGGGCTGCCGGATCGAACGCTCGTTCACCGCGCGTTCACGCTCGTTCACCGTGCATGCTAACCATTTACCTCTCCATGGGGCGGTGAATGGCCTTGTCCCCAATCTCGCAGTGACCTTTTTTTTTGGGTCAATGTTTTGGCGGGTAACAACCACCGTGTCATTCTCTACTCTGGAACTACTATCAGACAGGGTCTTGAGGAGGCGGACTACCATGCTGTTCTTGAGATCTTCCAGGCCGTTGCCAAATAATAACTGCCCCTTAAAAGAGAGTCTGGCAAGAGTAGCTTTAGAGGTGGAATCATCAGCCCACCGTCCGATCCAGAGCATTCTATGTACAGAAATTGAATAAGCTGATGCTTTATCCAGGACATGTATATCATCATATAGAGCATTAGCCACATAATCCACACCAGATAAAAGCAGCTGAGGAGGAGTTCATCTCCCTCACTTTCCAACATGTGCAGTCTGGGCAGTCAAGCATGTATAAGAAAGGATGCCGTCGAGGTTGCTGTGACTTCCAAAGCCACTGCCTCAAAAAGTCTCCCGAGAACAACTTCCACTCGGTGATCCTGCATATCCTTGGGTACCACAAAGCCTTCGCTTAGTAGGGAGCTCTGCTTAGTAACATGTGCAACCAAGAAATCTACTTTAGGTTGACTAAAAAGTTGCTGACACTTCTGTGCCATAGGATACAGTCTGGACATGACTCTTGCTACTTTTAGAGACCCATTTGGAGAATCCCATTGTTCTAAAATCAAGACAATGTCTAGATGCCAGGGAAACATAGAGGACTGAACCGCCACTCCCCATATGAGGGAGGAGGAGCTGGCTGTGTGTCCAAAATCAGCTCATGCAAAGATGTGGTAAAGCATTGGACTCTAAAGTGCCAGAGTACATTCTTTGGTTCGCTGCCACGGGAGGAGCATCCACAGATAATAAAGTAACAGTAAAATTCTGCTCAGAAATAGCATACCCTGCAAACAGGTCTCTTGAACAGTGGCAGACTGAGAAGCAGATGTGTCCCGAGAGGTTATGCCTTGCTGAAGCATGTCCAACATGCAAGCAGGACTACGGAGGAGCATGGCTCTCCTGAAAGTCTTTCCACATAAAATTCATAAATTCTGAGAAGAAAGCCAAAACTACTACCATGCGTTTCTTGGGCCGTGAGGTGTCCGTGTCCTTTAGTGCATAACAGTCACAATTTCAAGGCCCCGAAAACAGAAAAAGCTGCCCCAATGGGCTAGCAGCTCTTTTTGTCAGCTGAGCATGCAGAGGAGAGGTTAAGCCACCTCTCAGGTCCATGCAGTGTGGCACAAGGACACTTCTAAGGCACAAAATTTGGGCAATCCTGGCATGAATCTGGGGTATAAGAACCCAAGGACTCCACCTTAATCAGTTTTGAGGCTAAAAATAAAGTTTTGCAAGTGTGGGGAACTTAAGAAAAGATCGCTAAAAAGTCAAGATGGCCACCATCGAGAATTTTGTGCCTAAAATCGCTAAAATAACTGACTTACTAAAGTAAAAAAAATCTGCAAATTTAGGAGTTTTGAGGGGGAACATAAGGGAACATGCAAGAACCCTCAAGAATCTGATTTTCAGAGCACCCCCCTCCCTGATTCACCTCATAGACTGTAATACTGTGGTTGTGCTGGTAATGTGCTGCAGCCTGCCTCAGCTCTTTACAGTAGCTGGAAAGGAGAAGAATCACTGCCTCATGCTGAAAACTCTTCACTGCTGATCTTCAGGCTGCCAGCCAGACATGGCGTCTGACCGCTTCCCTACCCCCACAGACCGATGGACACTCTACAAGAAGGGGGGAGGCAAAAAAATGCAGCTGGCACCCTTCAAAAC
This sequence comes from Geotrypetes seraphini, assembly GCF_902459505.1. Classification (NCBI taxonomy): domain Eukaryota; kingdom Metazoa; phylum Chordata; class Amphibia; order Gymnophiona; family Dermophiidae; genus Geotrypetes; species Geotrypetes seraphini. The sequence goes on from NC_047089.1 coordinate 138,772,749, forward strand.
ACTGCTGAGCCTTCTATGGGTGCCTAACAGCCTACACTCAAACCCATGCTAAACAGTAGGTGAGGGAAAGTTTAAAAAAATCTGTGCAGGCTGGCTAACAGGTACCACCAGGGATCAGCCTGTCAGCTGCAGTTTGCTGCTTCTCTATGCAGGCAGAGATGACACTAGAGGTGATAAGTTCCGAGTACTTAAAAACACCAAATTTATTTAATTTTCTATACCATTCTCCCAGGAGAGCTCAGAACGGTTTTACATGAATTTATTCAGGTACTTAAGCATTTTTTCCTGACTGTCCCGGTGGGCTCACAATCTATCTAGTGTACCTGGGGCAATGGGGGGATTAAGTGACTTGCCCAGGGTCACAAGGTGCAGCGTGGGTTTGAACCCACAACCCCAGGATGCTGAGGCTGTAGCTTTAACCACTGCGCCACACTCTCCCAAATAAAATAAGAAAAAGGAGAGCAGAACAGAAACACTCCTTCTGGCTCGCATGCAAAAGAAAATACTGAAGGTGGCAGTAGAACTCCTAGTGAAGTAGGAGGGTCACAGAAAAAATCTGGAGTGGAAAAATCTGCATATGGCTCGTGGCCATGGGGAGATAACCCACCTGTCCAGAATGAGACACTTGTTATTCTGGAAAAAAAATGTATCTGTATCTATCTATATATAGTATGTTATTCTATTTAAAACTATGTAAAATTATAAGTAGATATATACCAGCAATAAATATTCCTGACAGAATTTTGCCACCAATGCACCCTATGGCACATTTACCCCTTTTGTCTACCCTCCAATCCACACACCCCAGCAAATAATTCAACCCCTTTACTCTGCCCTCGAACTTCCCATAGTAACTCACCTTTTTTCTGGCCCTTTCTCATTTTCATCCATGGCAATAGTCCTGCTCACTCTCTTCCTCCTCCCCTGCTGAGTTCCCTCAGCAAGGAGGAAGTGACCCAATGCAAAATAGGTCAATACCTCCTCCTATGCTTAGACCCAACTATTTATGTGAACTGATTCTTGTTCACATAAACAGTTGTGTCTAAGCTGGTACAGGAGGAAGTGAACCGCTGAACAGTAGTTCATTTCTTTCTCTTTTTTGCCATGCAAGCTTAGTGTTGGAGGGGAAAAGAGAGTGAGCAGAGACATTGCTGACCATGTCTGCACTGAATTCCGCATAGCGGGGGTGAGGAATTTTATGCAAATTTTGCATATGCAGAATTCTGCCATGCATAAATAAATGACAGATAGTCAGGCTTTTCATTAGATGTATATAGTTATGGTATGAACTTAACTGCTCATGACAATGTGAACCTTTAGAGAATGTTTGGTACATTCAGGCTGTTTGAATAGGGACCCATTCGTTTTATGCAGTCTTTTTATACTATTTTATAGGATACCCTAGTTGTAAACAATCATCATCCTTAGGGTATTTCTGACTATCTAGTAATGTACTGCTGTCACCGTTACAAGAGAGATAACTGGAGAAGGACATCATGTTTGGAAAGAACGAAGGAACCAGGTAAAGAGGGCGACCTGCATCCAAATGGCTGGAAACATTGAAAACAACCATGGGAATGCTGCTGGAGGACCTTACCGGACCAGCACAAAACTGATTTCTTTTTGTTCTGTAATTCATCGATCCGCTAGGACTCGAACATGAGTCTCTGACACCTAACAAATATATCTTCATCTAGTTTCTATACAGATTTTTAAAATATGCATCATGGTTTGAAACAGAAGAATTATACATTGTATATTATACATATTTTATCTTAAAGTTTTTACACCCTTGATGTAGATTTCCAAAACATTGCTATGTCAGATGTTTTTATGTAAATCAATAAATTTGTCTTTTTAAAATCTGCTTTCTCTCTAAGGTTCTCTGTTTTGGGGTTTTTTTTTTTTTGGGGGGGGGGGGTTATTTAATGAACTCCAGGCAGTAGAGCTAATGTATTAAACAAGAACAGGACTTGAGCAGTAAAATCAAATTTAAGACCATCTTTCCAGCTTTCCATCTTTTGACATTCTGAAAATTGAACTTAAACTAAAATCAATGTTGAAAAGAACAAAAATTTCTAGGTGCTTTGTATCTTTTTTTTTTTTAGAACTGAAATAGAAAAATGAAATTTAGAAAACAAAAATAGCAATCTAACCACTTGTAGGGATAAAGGAACTAACAAAACATCCTTTCAAGAGGGCAAATAAGAAAACCTGAATTCTTTACAGGGGTGCAAAGCAGGAAATCACACGCATGCTCAGCTATATTTTTCCAATGAATTTTCAACTCAGAAAGCCATCCATCTTAGCATTATTAAATTAAATTACTATTTATTTCAGCTAATTTAGCTTTGAACATTTCCAGGTTGCAGCACAGAATTTTCAGGTTTACAGAGCAGGCTAAACCATAGCCATTTAAGGGCTCCTTTTACAAAGCCACGGTAGTGATTCCTGCACAGCAAATGCAATGCAGCCCATTCAATTCCTATGGGCTGCATCACATTTGCTGCACTAGTATGCACTTCCACAACTTTCTAAAAGGAGCCCTAAGTGTGATATTCAATACTTAACCAGCTATGACACACTACAGAAAGGACTGACTTTGCTCTTAAGTGTTGAATGCTGGCATTTAACTAGCCAAGTGCTGATCCCGCTCCTGAACACTTCTAAATGAGCTGGCTGTATGATGCTCTAAATGTGCAGTTAGCTCCGAACAAGCAGTTTAATTGGCTAGGAGACATTTTTGGCTGGTTAAATTGCTTTGAATATTGATCTCTTGGAGGGATTTTTTTTTTTTTTTAATTAGCCCCAACAAACTAAGGTATCTTTCTACTTACACAGCAAATGAAAACTACAAATAAATAGCACAGAAACTATCTGCAGAAAATTCAAGGAATGAAATCACTTGGGGCTCCTTTTACGAAGGTGCGCTAGGGTTTTTAGTGCAGGCACAAAATTACTGTAGCCGAAAATCTACCACCTCCTAAAAAGAAGACGTAGTAGCTAGTGTGCTTGGGAATTTAACACGTGCTATTGTGCACGTTAAGGCCCTAGCGTGCCTTTGTAAAAGGAGCCTTTAAATTCAAAATGCTATTGTGCACGTTAAGGCCCTAGCGTGCCTTTGTAAAAGGAGCCTTTAAATTCAAAATGTGGATTGCTATCTCTTTTAGTGTTCTGTGCTTAGAAAATCTGAAGGCCATTTACTATCCTACATAAAATGGGAATAAAAGAGATTGCTAAATGTATGCTACCTGAAATTGTTCAGTGCCTGAAGGGAGTGCCAGTCTATGAAAAGGTATACAGTGAGTTATATGTGCTTGGTACAAGGAACATCTGCAAAAATGTGTGCAAATGTGAGAGGTCAAGTTCTGACATTTTCTCTTCTGACTTATTTCTGCTAACTGCGCATGCTTGGCAATGATATACACTCTTTCCTCCATATTCGCAGGGGTTAGGTTCAGAGCCCCCTCGTGAATAAGAAAAAATTGTGAACAATTTTTAGGGCTGACTCTGAATCGCCCCTGCCTCCTGGACCTCTCCACACCTTACCTTTCAATACTGGTGGTCTAGTGGTAAAGGGGAGCAGGAGCGATCTTCCTATGCTCCTGCCCCATGCAGAGCTATGATAAAAAATGGCTGCCATGAGTTCCCACTGCAGTCTCGTGAGACTGTAGGACCTCAAAGCAGCCATTTTTGATCACAGATCTGTATGGGACAAATCACAAATTTGTAACATTATATTAAGTATCTGAGAAGTTTTATATTTGGAGAAAGAGCATGGGCGTCAGAATTGGGGGGTCCCATGGGAGTAATGGCACCCAAAAAAAATCTCCCCACTCTGCTACCATTGCTGCTATTACCACAGTGGCAAAAACAAAAGAAAAGCATAGCATAGACGTTCTATTCATCCTTGCAGCTGCCGAGCCGGAACTGAAAAGGGGGCAGAAAGGCATTGTGGGTCTACTCTATTCAGCCATGAGGATAGAGCAATCCCACAATGTCTTTATCTTTTGTTTTGCTGCCACTGCCACATAGATGTAGGGAGAGAGAGACATTGGATGGCATGGGAGAAGAGGAATGTTGGATGGAAGTGGGGGGGGAAAGAGAGAGAGAGGACGCAGGCGCTGGATGGAAGGGAGAGAGAGGAGGTCGGGGGCTGGATGGAAAGGGGAGAGAGGAGGTCGGGGACTGGATGGAAAGGGGAGAGAGAAGGTCAGGCGCTGGATGGAAAGGGGAGAGAGGAGGTCGGGCGCTGGATGGAAAGGGAAGAGAGGAGGTCAGGCGCTGGATGGAAGGGAAGGAATAGAGGTGGGGCAGATGCTGGATGGAGGAGATAGAAAGAGGGGGCAAATGCTGGATGGAAAGGGAAGTGAGAAGAGAGGCAATTATTGAATGGAAGTGAGAGAGTGTTAAATGCTGGATGGCAGAGAAGAGTTAGTGAGAGACTGGGAAATAAGAGAAAGTGAAATAAGAGAGCCAGAGTGAGGGAGATGGCAAACTGCAGATAGACCCAGTAAACAAAAATGAAAAATGGGAAACTGTAGACTGTATTGTAAGAAAGAAGTAAATCAGGACAGAGGCAAAAAATTAAATTGAAGAGAGCTGAGTGGAAAAGGAGAAGAAAGAAGAGAAAAATGACAAATTGACAGAAAATCTTGGCAATAGAGTTAAGAGAAAAACAAGGGAAGCAGAAACCAGAGACTGGGACCAACACAATTAGAAAAAGTAAATGACCAGACAACAAAGGTAGAAAAACTGAATTTTATTTTTGTTTAGGATAAGGTAGTGTGGTAGATGTGATCACCGCAACTACCAGGGGCATGCAATGATATTTACAGCAAGGGGCAGTAAATGCATCAAAGAAGGGAAAAATGCTTGAGTACCTGAATAAACTCATGTAAACCGTTCTGAGCTCTCCTGGGAGAAAGGTATAGAAAATTTGAATGAATAAATAAATTAAATAAATAAACAACAAGAGGAGCTCGGCAGCACCAACATATCACTTCTGCCCACTCCCCACCCCCCAGAGAAACAGACAGAAAGGCTCAGCATCTGCACTTTATCATCTCAGTGGGAGATTGGAGATGCCCAGCTCTTCCCCTCTTGTTTCTGTGAGGCTCCCACCTTTAGGGAAACAGAAAGGAATGCTCAGTGGACCCAACATGTCACCTCTAACCTCTGTGAAATAGCAAGAGAATCTCAGCAGCTCTGTCATGTCACCTACTAACCTCAGAGAAAAACAAAAAGGAGCTCAACAGCCCAGCATATCACCTTTCACCACTGAAGGCAACAAGAGGAGTTTGGTGGCCCCAACATATCACCTCTCATCACCAGAAAAACAGTAAGAAAGATTCAGTAACCATCATATCACCTCTCAGTAAGAGGTTATAGGTTGGGGCTGCCAAGTCCCTCTTGTAGTATCTGATAGGAGAATACCACTCCTCAGAGACATAGCAAGAAGGGGTCAGTGGGTCCAATCTTTCACCCTCAGAGCAACAACAAGAGGAGCTCAGCAGCTCCAACATATCACCTCTCACCACTAGAGAAACATCAAAGAAGAATCAGCGACTCCATCGTATCACCTCTCAGCTGGAGATTATTGGTTGGGGATGCCAAGTCCTTCTTGTTGTTTCTGTGACAGTGGGAGGCTTCCACCCCTAGAGAAACAGAAGAAGAGCTCAGAAGACCCAACAAATCAGCATTCAACTCCAGAGAGATGCTTGGCAGCCCCAAAATTTTGCTTCTCACTCCCTGAGTAACAAAAGGAGTTTGGCAGTTCCTGAGGCAACCAAAACTTCTTGGCTGAGAGGATCCTTCCACCTCAAGACACAGCAAGGGCTTGGCAGCCCTAGCACATCAACTTCCACCCTTAAAAATACAAGAGAAGTCTGGTAGCTCATCTCTCTAATAACCCCTACCTATCTCTCTACACACCCCTCTCTCTGTCCCATCATACCTTCTCTGTGTTTTCCCTTGTTTCATCAAATTTTTTTCAATCCATACTCTTTGTTCTCTCTCCCCTCCTGTCCCTTTATAAAAATACACACATTCCCAACTCTCTTCCTAGCCTGTCTCTTCCTCTTTTTCTACCCCAAAATCTCCTTTAGCAACCCATCACTTCTGGTCCTCACCAACAAAATAATAATAATTTTCTTGTATACCGCCCAACCAGTAGTTCTGGGCGGTATTACTTCTTTCTTGTTGTCCCTACTCAGCCCATCCCCACAGTAAAGTTATTTTTTTTCTTATCATATAGCCTAAAACATCAGCTGTCAGGGCTGAGGATGGAAGTTTTGAGGAAACCCTATCACTAGGGCTCTGCTTCTGGCAGCTGAGCTGAGGCAGTGGCAGACCAAGGAACAAATGGTGCAGCCTATGTTCCCTCAAAGCGCAGCATATAAGCAATCGCTCATATTTTACATATTCATTACATGGTCACTCAAAAATAGTGACCTGATTTTCAAACAAAATTAAACTAAAAAAGTTAATTAAACTAAACTAAATAAATTACCATATGTGTGATTTTGTTTTGTGCTATATAGAGAAATGAATTGCTAACACTGGGCACTCTTTAAAAGAAGCACTATGTGCAGCAACTTTCTGTTCCCTCTTTTCTCTTCCACCCCTGCAATTCAGATTCTCCTTGAACTCTCTTCCTTCTGAAACAAATAGACCAGCCCCCAAAAATGATCAAATATGCAAAACAAAATCAACTAATCACTGCAAATGACAAAATGAAAAGTTCAGCTGAAACTAGAGAAGTTGCTCATAATAAAGTGCTGCTTATACAATGATCTGTCATTTTATAAATATAAATATATCCCCTCTTCTATCAAGAAAACTGAATAAGCCAAATTATTACAGAATGCTACACAAATATCATGCTAACAGAATACCACAGTCACACATGGCATGAATGGTGTTAGGGGAGTGGAACTAGGGCAAATGCCTCCTGGTCAGAGAGAGCCCTAAGCCAGCTGGAAGCTAAAGACGCACTGCCTGGGCTTTGCACTCCCCAGTTATGTCTAACATCAGCTCTAGCAGGATACATATTTTAAATCTGATATATTCTAATCACAAGATAGAAATAAAATTATTTTTTTCTACCTTTTGTCGTCTCTGGTTTCTGCTTTCATCTTCTTTTCACTCTCTTCCATCCAGCGTCTGCCCTCTGTCTCTTCAATCCAGCATCTGCCTCTTCCATCCACTGTCTGCCCTCTACCCCTCCCCCTTCCATATGGTATCTGCGTTCTTTCTATGCCCCTCTCTCCTACACCAGATCTAGCATCTTTGTCCCTCTTTCCTTATTTTTCATCTGATCCCCCTTCCCAGCATCAATCTCTTTCTACTTTGTCATTCCTCTGTCTCTCCCCTTTCCCTCATCTGATCTCTCCATTCCATCCTGACTCCTTCCCCTCCTCTAATCTCCCTGCCAGCTGTTTCCTTCCAATGTTCCTCCTCCCCTGTCCAGCAGTACCTTCTCCCTTTCTTCCTCCCCTTATCCAACAGTAATTCTCATCCCTTCCCCTTCTCCCCTGTCAGCAGTAGCCCCTTCCCCTCCCTTGTCCAGGAGCACCCCTTCTCCCTTTCCTCCTCCCCTTATCCAACAGTAATTCTCATCCCTTCCCTTCCCCTTCTCCCCTGTCAGCAGTAGCCCCTTCCCCTCCCTTGTCCAGGAGCACCCCTACTCCCTTTCCTCCTTCCCTCTCCAGCAAATGTTTCCTCTATGTAGGCTAGCGGCAGCTCTGTGTGCTTTTAACTTCGGCACACAGCAGTATTTTAGCTGAGGTTTCATGAGGCAGCCTCGGGGCCTTTGGTAGGACGGCCCGTTTTGATGATGCGATATGGGCCGGCCTATCAAAGGCCCCGAGGCTGCCTCATGAAACCGCGGCTAAAATACTGCTTAGGGGCAGCTGTGTGCCGAAGTTAAAAGCACACAAAGCTGCCTCTGCTTGTCTGGGGGTGCGGAGACATACGCAGCAGGAGTAGGAAGTGGAAGGCAGGAGTGTTGGCATAGCGACAGCAACAGGAAGTTGCACGTCAGCTGACGCCGGCACTTTTTGCTGTGGCTGGGGATCCGAATCCTTCGCGGACCGGCAACATTTTTTTGCGGACCGGCACCAGTCCGTGGACCGGCGGTTGAAGAACTGTGCTCTATACAGCACCATCACATGATTGACATGCGAATCGACGGTCACTTTTAAGGCAGCTGCCGACAATGGAGCCATTCAGAGAATCCGGACCTAAGAGCTTTAAATAGAAATCTTAATAAGTCTATACGTTTATGGAACAAAAATTGAACTGTTTGACCAATCACAGACATGTACAGAGAGAAAAAAAAGGATGAAGCATTTGAAGAAAACAATATAAAAACCCTTAGGCATGGGAGTAGATCTATGCTTTGGTGTTTTATGACAGCCAGTAGCACAAAAAATAATATGCAGATAGAAGCAACAACAGATTCAACTACACAAAATTTTCAAGAAGATAGCTATTTCAGCAAAATATCCATCTGCAATTAACTCAAAATCAACTATGAAGCACTTAAGAGGAAAGAAAGATGGAAGATTTTGGCATGACCTTCAGCAGAATTTATTAATCATTTAGATGTTCTCAATCACTTTTTATTAGCATGTATTGTGTAATTGTTATATATGTTTTTTGTAACCAGCCCAGAATTTTGGATGGAACGGGATATAAATTTGAAAAATAAATAAAAGTTTTTAGACTTTAATAGTACTGTAGAGGTCTCCTCAGATTTTTCAAACATGCAAGGAAACTTAAGAATATTTTTGCGCTAGAAGAGATTTTCAAGGAAGCATAGAAAAATATTCCCAAAAGCAAGAAACAGGAAACAAAGCTATTAGAGCTGCCAAACGAGGTATTACAAAGCAACAACCTATATGACATCCAAATTTCTGCACCTGCTTAGCAATAATGCATTATAATTATCAGAAACATGTATTTAACTTTGTACCATGCAGAATTTGCGCCAGCTTCAGTTTACTCAGGGAAAGGGATCTGGATTTGCTCTGAGCTACTTCTGAAAAGGTGTGAGAAGTTACATTCAGGTAGACCAGTGGTATCAAACTCGTGGCCCAGGGGGCCGCATGCAGCAAGCCAGGTATTATTTTGAGGCCCTCGGTATGTTACGCAAAATAAACTTGAAATGAACCTAAGTCTAAAGTTGGCCAGCCCCAACCCAGCCTCTATCCATGCCTCCTTTAAATCTCACCATGATAGAGATCAGATCTGAACATATAAATAGCAGTTTCTGAAACTTCTATTTGCAAATGTAGCCAATCTACACATCTTAATGCTGCTATTTACAAGTGGAAATGATTTATTCCCCTTTCAAAAAACAAAAGGCTTGTGGAGAGTTAATGTCCAAGATGAAGGCTTTATTAAGACAAATAAACAATCCACATAAAAGCATCTAGGGACTGAACCACTGGAAACATTTGGACCCAACACAGTCCGTGTTTCGACACAATTGTCTTCTTCAAGGGTCCCTATTGGTCCTATAGAGAGCATTGAAGATTAATTGCAACGATAATCTCTGCGCTAAGACACAAGAGAATGAGCAGTTAGAGATTTATAGGGAAGTGAAGCAAAACTCCTCCCTTTCTCTATAGTATGCCCCTTTATGTAACTTGCCTGCCCCCCTTTAGGACTGGGCAAGTTTCTCTCTTTGGGCACTGATGTTTTCCTTTCTGGCTTGGCTGGAACAAGTGACGGGGGCTTCCCTGCCACAATATCTAAAAGGATCCAGATTAGTTAAGATAATATGATCAGCATTCTACAGCAGCATTCTTCAATACAAGGCTTAAGGGTCAGTGGCTTTGCTCATTCATACTCTGATTCTTCCCTCTCTCCTTAAAGAATGACATGGAGATGGTTTCCTGCGGTTATCCGCAGGGACAGGAACGGTGATGAATTTTGTCACTGTGTCTTCTCTACTGTAGAGCACAACCAAGGAGGAGAGTGGCTACCCTGCATATAGGAGAGTCTAAGTTGAACATCGTTATGGAATGGTCTGACATAACAAAAGAGCTGGAAAATAGTTTAAAAAGTTGGGCTCTTAAGTCAGTCAGAAGCAATTTTGGATGAAATCAGTCAGTAAAAATGTACTGACAAACTGCAGCTTCAAAAAATAAAATATACGATACATTTATCATTTTATACTTATATATACATATCTTTATTCTGTATCTACATTATATTTATCAGTACTTTAGATCCAGGGCAAACAACTTAAAGCCTAATATCAGTAAGAGTTGGAAAGTGGAAAAATAGAGGAGACAGAGTAGAAGTTTCAAGTTTATTAAAATTTGATATACCACTTATAAATTATCTAAGCGGAGTAATAAAACTAAAATTATAAAACTATAAGGTAATCACAATAACCGAGACAGACTAATACGTATATAGGAAAAAAGGGGAGAGAAGTACAATATTCAATAGGAAAGAAAGACATCAAAAGGGAAACACAAAAAGGAGGGTATTAAAATCCTGTCAGATAGTAAAGGCATAAAACAATATTAGCAGTCAAAAGCATCCTTGAACCAATATTTTTAAGTTTGATTTAAATTTTGTAAGAGGAGTCTTCCCGAAGGGAAGGGCATACTGTTCCAAAGAGATGGGGCAGTGACAAAAAAATTGATTTTCTGGCCGTATTATGTGTCAAGGTAATGGGATCGCTAATAAATTTTGATTGCTTGAGTGTGGGTATATATGGAGTATGATATCTATTGATAAATCCGGGGGATTGTGTCGTTCTGGTTTTAAAAGTTAGGAGTATAATTTTTTGTCAGTCAATGTAATATGAGCAGCCAGTGTGCTTGATTTACAAGGCTAGCACATCAAATTGTCTTTTAAGAATCACATCCTCTCTGCAATCTTGGAGATCCTTTAATACCATGCCTCCCTCACTTGGTAGAGATATGCATTTGGTTACCTGCGCTATCAAGGGATCTACCTTGGGCCGAGTGAACAGCTGCTGACACTCAGGTGCCATCGGATACAGCCGAGCCATTGTCTTAGCTACTTTAAGAGACCGATCAGGAGCATCCCAGTGCTCCAAGACTAATACACTGATGTCAGGGAAAGACTGGGCTCTCACTCCTCTCATTATAAAGCAGGGAGCACCACCATATCTTGTTCCCTAGTCTGCAATCCTGCATCTCCTGACAGGGAGAGCTTGCAGTGTTTCTGAAACTGAGGCAAATGCGCCCTGGGAGCCCAAGCCCCCTCTTGTGTCTCCTGGTGCGCTGCCAGACTTTCCCCGGGGATCTCATCCATCCAGAAAAGTACTCCACATCGGAATGACAAATTCTGGAGAAAATGCCATGTTAGGCAGCACTGAGACTTCTGTAGATGACTCCACCTTGCGTCTCTTGGACTCCGTGGTCTCCACACTCCTACACTTAGAACAACTGCCATTCCAGGGCTCAGGAAGGGCTTTACTCCCAACCGATAGACCTTTTGACCATTCTTCAGTCCAAGAGAGCAAAGAGGAGGCTACGCTAACTGCTCCCAAAGCCCTTTCTCATGCTGCGTGGCACATGGCAGAAGGGCGCTCTTTGGGCGCCCATCTAGCACAAATTTGGCATGAACTTAGGGTAAAGGAGCCAGAGGACTCCATACCATGTGGCAAAATGAGATGTGGTGAAGATTCTGCATTTCTTTGCAGGGTTGAATGAACATGTAGATAAAGGTGAACTGGTTGATATTGTGTATTTGAATTTTTAAAAGACATTTGACAAAGTACCTCATGACTTCTGAGGAAATTAGATAGATTGAGAGCCCACTGGGATAGACAGGGAAAAATGCTTAAGTACCTGAATGTAAACCACTTAGTCTAAGTGGTATATAAATACTTAAATAATAAAAAATAAAAATTAATAATAATAAATAAAAATAAAAGTCATGGTAATGCAGCACAACAAAGAAAAATGGGCACATGTTTAAAGACAATAGACTGTTTTCAGTCCAATTCTTTATATGTGAATTTGCAAACCACTGGACCCCTGAGGAAGGCGTATTTGACGAAACATGGGCCGTGTAGGGTTCGGTTGGATTTTTATCACAGTATTTATCATTGTACTTTTTTAATTGAATTTTCATGTTTTTATATGTCAGTGTTTAATAAATTATCTCCAGAACATCTTTATCCACAGTTTTTTGTTTTCATAGGAGGTGATGTACTACAGTATTATGGATTAAGAACTGGTTGAAAGGCAAAAAAAACAGAAAGTGGGTTTAAATGGTCAATATTCACTATGGAGAAGGGTAAATACTGTGGTTCCCCAGGGGCCTGTGCTGGGACCGCTGTGTTTTAACATATTTATCAATGATCTAGAGATGGGAATAACTAGTGAGATAATTAAATTTGTAGCTTTAGTAGTCTCATGTCCTTCAGAAGTAATAAAAGAGGAGGTAGATTAGCATTGATGTTTAAATCTTTTTTCAACATGCAACTGACTGATAAGGCTAGCACCCCAGAATTGGAGTATCTCTTGGCATCTGTTAAGGATGAATTATCTCAGCATCCTTTGGGTATTCTCCTTTTATACCATCCTCTGATCACATGGAATAGATCTAGCTCTCTTATCACTGAAATTATAGCTAACTATTCCGTAAAAGTTCAGAGATTGCTTGTGACAGGTGATATTAATCTTCATCTCGAGGATATTAATGATAAGGGTACTCTTGATTTCATTTTTCTTCTCAATTCTCTGGGTTTATCACTACCTCTTATGATTCCCACCCATGAGAAAGGACACTCTCTGGATATTATTACTTTTTCAGATCTTACCTCTCAGTGTTCTGTTATCGACAATGTACGTTGGCAGAAGGTTCCTTGGTCAGACTTGGTGAATTTACTTTACCCATTTTTATGTCTTATATTCCAGAAAAAAATTAACAGAAAAGAACTGTAACCTTAAGAAAGAAAATCAGCCCAGATCAATTCTGGTCTTAATTTCTGAACTCTTTACACCTTGTTCTCCTAGAGAGGGTTCTATAACTAGTAGTTGGAGTGGCTTGAGTACCATCTCTAAGAGCACCTATCTAACTCTTGCCCCTCTTGTCACTAAACCAATCTCACACACTAGGAACTCTCCTTGGTTTACATCATATCATAGAGAACTCAAGCAAACATGTAGGAAATTGGAACTGAAATGGAAGAAATCCAACTCCAATTCAGACAAACTTAGTTGGAGACTTACTGTAAGAAAAGCTGAGGAAAGCAAGAAAAAATTACTATAGTGGTAAAACCACCAACCACCAAACAAAAAAAAAAAATAATAAAAATAAAAATAAAAAAAAAACCCAAAATGAAGCTAACTTCACGAGCCCAGCACTTCATACTGTTAATCCTTCTTTTAACCAGCGGGAAGACAGCAGAAAATAACCTCCTCCCTACACCCGCTACAAATATAAATAAATCTCTCTTCCAAAACAGGAGAACATCAAGTGACAGAAACTCAAATCTACAATCTAACACTCTACACTCCATTACCACAGCATGGGGAAGAAGACCAACACACACTAAGATTAAACCACACCGGCACACCAATTCACTTATATATCCAAACACAACCCGCAACTATCACATAGAGATATCCACACTCAAATGCGCCTACTTAAATATCAGAGCGCTAGGTCCAAAAACAGAGCTTATAAAAACCTGGATAACACAAGAAAACCTGGACTGTCTTTTCCTCACAGAAACCTGGCTAACCTCCGACTCAGACCCCAGAATAAATGAAGTCTGCCCGCAAGGATACAAAATTACAGTGGTCTGCAGAGAAAAAAAAAGAGGCGGAGGCCTAGCAATCTTAATCAAACAAGATCTAACCCTTAATATAATTGAGAAAACATCTAACCCGTACATGGACCTTTTAGCTTGCCAACTCTCAAGCACCACACTAAAAGACACACTAAATTGCATCCTCTGCTACATAGCGCCAGAAAACTGGTCTTTAGAAAGAACTGAAGTGGAAGACTTCATATACCAAAACTCACTAATAGCAACCTACAACCTATTCCTAGGAGACCTAAATCTACACCTAGATGATCAATCATCCAAACAAGTAGACAACTTTCTCTCATTTCTCAAAGCCTTATCCTTCCAAATGCTAAATCCACAAACAACTCAAGAAAAAGGCCACCAACTTGATATTGCAGCCTTCATGACCCACCAACCATCCTTAACAGAAATTCATACATCTAACGGAACATGGTCCAGATCCATCTGGTCAGACCACTACACCTACACTTTCAACATCAACTGGACCAAAAACAACAAAAAATACTATAACAAAACTCAATAAAGTAACATACACCTCACGCAAACACTTTGAACCCTCCATATTCTGGTCTAAAATAGATGAAACTATTCTAGAAAACAACCCCGAGGACTTCATCTTACATTGGGAAAGACTTTGCTCCAACATCCTTGATGATTTAGCCCCACTGCAAACCAAATCCAGACCCAGCAGGAGATCAGATAAATGGTTCGACTCTGAACTGCTACAACTCAAAAGACAATGTAGACTACTAGAGAGAAAATGGAGAAAATCGAACTCGGATCATACAAAATCAGCCTGGAAAAAAATCAACAAACAATACAAATCACAATTAAAGGACAAGAGAAAAGCACACTACACCAACCTAATAGGCACTGAAATCCAAGACACCAAAAAACTATTCCAAATTCTAAAAACCCTAACCGACACCAAACCCTACCTGACCACTAACAATACTACCCCCCCCCCTCAGCCACTCTATTAGCAGAACACTTCCAAAATAAAATTACCAATGCAAGAGCTACCCTCAATGACATCTCTACCCATCCTAACGAATTCACAATTCTCCCCATAGATAGAGATTCTACTACAGCAGATAGAATATGGTCTCAATTCCCCAACATACAATGGCCTGAATTCAACAAATACTACAAAAAATACAGCCATGCATCCTGTGACCTCAACAACTGTCCACCATATCTCCTAAAAATATCCAGCACAAAATTCCGCGCTCTTCTTCTAAACTGGATACAAATCTCGCTAATAAACGGCCACTACCCTACCAACCTCAGCGAAATCATCATCACTCCGATCCTCAAAGACCCCAAAGGACCGATAGAGTGTAATAGAGGCTGTAGTTGGCTGTTTGGTCTAAGTCAAAATAATAGAAGGACTAGTTGCCAAATTCCTCTCCAATTACCTAGAAAACCATAACATACTCCATCCTACACAATCCGGCTTCAGAAACAACTTCAGCACGGAAACACTACTAGGATCTCTCTTGAACACAGCCAGACAACATCTCAGCACAGGAAAAAAAATGATGCTCATACAACTATACCTTACCGCTGCATTCGACTTGGTGGACCATAACATTCTACTACAAATCCTGGATACAATAGGTATCACAGATAAAGTATACACATGGTTTGAAGGATTCCTTAAAACAAGAACCTATAGAGTAAAATCAGACAAACAAAAATCTGAACCTTGGTCAAACCCCTGCGGAGTTCCCCACGGATCCCCTCTATCCCCGACTCTCTTCAATCTCTATACAGCCTCCCTCAGCTCTCACCTGGACAAACAAGGCATAACCTCCTACAGCTATGCTGATGACATTACCATTCTCATACCCTTCGATCAACCTGAACTCTCCATGACGAACACACCAAACACTAAAATCAATAGCAACCTGGATGAAAGATCACAAGCTGAAATTGAACCCAGATAAAATGAAATTCATCCTCCTAGAAAACAACAAAATACCAACCATAACCAACATTGAAATCAACGCAATCAACTACCCCATACAAACCAGACTAAACTGCTAGGAATAACTATCGACAGATGCTGCACCATGCAACCGCAAATCAATAAAACAATACAAAAGTCATTCTTAGTCATGAGAAACTTAAGACAAGTTCGGAAAGTCTTCGAGAAAACTCAATTCCAGCTCATAGTTCAGTCCTTAATACTAGGCCTACTTGACTACTGAATATCCTCTACCTCCCATGCCCTACAACCATAAAAAAACAACTACAAACTATCCAAAACACAGCACTAAGACTCATCTATTCATTAAAGAAACATGATCACATTACAGAAGCATATCTCCAATCGCACTGGCTTCCGATCCCAGCAAGAATACAATTTAAATTCTACTGCCTACTATTTAAGACTTTATACGGAGACAGTCCAAACTACCTGAATAACCGCCTCATCCACAACACCGCAACCAGACATAGGAAAACTCACACCCCATTCTCATACCCCCCCAATTAAGGAGGTCAAACGGAAAAAACTATATGATGGCCTCCTGGCCACTCAAGCAGCCAAACTAGACAACCAAATCGCCAATCTACTGATGGCATCCCTCGACTACAAGACTTTTAGAAAAGAAATAAAGACCATACTCTTCAAGAAAACTCTGAAAAAAGAAATAATACCGCAAGTCTCAAACTCCACCTCTCACTAAAGCCAACTACCCCAAACAAATAACCTTACCCATTTCTTACTCCTTTTGAAAATGACCAATTTTTTTTTTTTTTTTGTAAGTTCTTGTTGTAATACATCTTGGATAATTCTTTTGTAATTCACCTTGAACTGCAAGGTAATGGCGGAATAGAAATCCCTAATGTAATGTAATGTAAAATAGCCAACTCTAACAATCCAAGTAGTACTCTGTTCAGACTTTGGTGTACATTGACTAGTCATGATTTAAGATCTTCCCAGGCTTTACTCCCTACTGCAGACTCTCTTGCTTTATTTTTTGAAGATAAAATCACTATTATCAGGAACTCTTTTCCTGTAATGAATTTTGAACATTTGGAAAGAAACGAACTTCTGAAAACAAGGCAACATGGTTTCTGCAGGGGGAGATCGTGCCTAACTAACTTATTGCACTTCTTCGAAGGAATTAACAAACAGATGGACAGAGGAGACCCCATAGACATCATATACCTGGATTTCCAAAAAGCCTTTGACAAGGTGCCTCACGAGCGTCTACTCCGGAAACTGATGAATCATGGGGTGGATGGAGACGTACATAGATGGATCAGAAACTGGTTGGTGGGTAGGAAACAGAGGGTAGGGGTGAAGGGCCACTACTCGGACTGGAGGATGGTCACGAGTGGTGTTCCGCAGAGCTCGGTGCTCGGGCCGCTGCTATTTAATATATTAATAAATGATCTAGAAACAGGGACGAAGTGTGAGATAATAAAATTTGCGGACGACACCAAACTATTTAGTGGAGCTCAGACTAAAGAGGACTGCGAAGAATTGCAAAGGGACTTGAGCAAACTAGGGGAATGGGCAACGAGATGGCAGATGAAGTTCAATGTTGAGAAATGTAAAGTATTGCATCTGGGAAGCAGAAACCCGAGGTACAACTATACAGTGGAAGGGATGTTAGTGAACGAGAGTACCCAAGAAAGGGACTTGGGGGTAATGGTGGACATGACAATGAAGCCGAAAGCACAGTGCGCCGCAGCCGCTAAGAGAGCGAATAGTATAATCAAGAAGGGTATTACAACCAGGAGGAAAGAAGTTATCCTGCCGCTGTATCGGGCGATGGTGCGCCCGCATCTGGAATACTGCGTCCAATATTGGTCGCCATACCTTAAGAAGGATATGGCGTTACTCGAGAAGGTTCAGAGGAAAGTGACACATCTGATAAAAGGGATGGAAAACCTTTCATACGCTGAGAGATTGGAGAAACTGGGTCTCTTTTCCCAGGAGAAGAGGAGACTTAGAGGGGATATGATAGAGACTTATAAGATCATGAGGGGCATAGAGAGAGTAGAGAGGGACAGATTCTTCAAACTTTCAAAAAATATAAGAACAAGAGGGCATTCGGAAAAACTGAAAGGGGACAGATTCAAAACAAATGCTAGGAAGTTCTTCTTTACCCAGCGTGTGGTGGACACCTGGAATGCGCTTCCAGAGGACGTAATAGGGCAGAGTACAGTATTGGGATTTAAGAAAGGATTGGACAATTTCCTGCTGGAAAGGGGGATAGAAGGGTATAAATAGAGGATCACTGCACAGGTCCTGGACCTGTTGGGCCGCCGCTTGAGCGGGCTGCTGGGCACGATGGACCTCAGGTCTGACCCAGCAAAGGCATTGCTTATGTTCTTATGTTCTTTCAAGGGATTTTAAGAGTAGTACAATGGAGACTCCAGTAGACCGCTCCTGGTGTTCATTTGACCCTGTATCTGAGTTTCAAGTTTTGAAATTATGTGACAAGTTGATGAAATACAAATGTATTCTTCACCCCTTTCCTTCTTATCTTTTTGCTAATATTTCATCTCAAGCCATTAACTGGCTGAGAACATTACTGAATTATGCTTTAGAAACAGGCTATTTCTTGTATGATATGCGTATAAGTCTTACTCCTCTTCTGAAAAAAACAGAACTCGACCCAACTGTCACTTCCCATTATAGACTGATTGCTAATATACCCCCCTTCTAAGTAAACTTATGGAATCAATCATTGCTAATCAACTTTAGCATTACTTGGAGAGGTTTTCTATTCTCTTACCTTTTCAGCATGGGTTCCGCTCAAACTTCAGTACAGAAATTGTCTTGGTTTCTCTCCTTTCAAAGATCCAACTATTACACTCATGCAAGAAGCATGCTATTTTGCTTCAGTTTGATTTGTCTGCAGCTTTCAATGTTGTTAATCATGACATATTGCATTATTTACTTCCAGAGATTGGTCTTGATCAGACTGTTTTGGATGGTTCTCAAAATTTCTATCCTCTTATTCCTATTTTATTAATATGGAAGGATTTAATTCAAAATCCTGGAGAGCCTCTGTGGTGCTCCTCAGGGTTCTCCTCTGTCACCAATTTTATTCAACATTTACATGAGTACACTGAAATATTATGAATTGAATATTCAAGAAATCTTACTGACGTATATCGATGATATCTTTATACTACTTGAAGTTGATCCTGATCTTGTTAATTTGACAGTTAATATTAACCATTGTGTTGTCAAACTACAATTCTGGGCAGCGATGGCCCAGATGAAACTAAATGCCGCCAAGACAAAACTTTTATGGTTAGGTCCAAAATTAGATTCCCTTCCTTCTGTTCTGACCTTTAATAATCTTTGAAAATTGAGTTTTCCTCATCAATATTAAGCATTGTTATTGATTCTTCACTTACATTCAAGGACCAAATAAACTCTTTGTAAGAAAGTGTTTTTTTTCAGTCTCCGTATCTTGAGAAGAGAGTGCTTTTTCATCAACAGCATTTTTTTCTACTGGTTCAATCAATTATTCTATCACGACTGGACTACTGCAATTCTATGTACTTGGTTCTATCCAAGGTCAGCTTGCAGAGACTCCAGCTGATACAGAATACTGCTGCTTGGCTCATCTTCTGTATAGAAAAAAATGTGGGTAAAACACGATGTTTATATGAAACTTTGTATATAAGAATTTAGAAATTCCTTAACAGTGCTGAAAAATAGCTACGACTTTAATTCTGTTTCACATCAATTTAAACAGAATTTGTTAAACAATCATTAATAATCAATTAAATGAAGTTTCCATCTGAAATTATTATATAATTCTCACTTGGGAATGGATGATCAGATCATAGGATCTCCTATGATCCTTCCAGGTCCACATCCTGGATTTGGTGTTATAATCATTTATGCTCTGACCCAGGGAACCCAATCATTGAATCATCTAGATCAGGGGTGCCCAACGCGTCGATCGCGATCGACAGGTCGTTCGCTCAGGCGACCCCAGTCGATCGCACAGTAGGTTCCCTTCTTCCCTTCTCTTTTTTTCCCCTCCTGACTGGCCCGCCTCTTAAAGAACGCTGGCCAATCAGAGTGCTGGAAGGGCGAGGTGAAGGTCGGTGGGTACGGAGCTCAGCGCATCACAAGAAATAGAAGCGCCTGTAATGATTGAGGTAAGAGCGAGGCCTAATGCTGCCCGATATACAATTTTAAAACCCCCAAAATCGGCCTCCCAATCAGTGGCGTACCGAGGTGGGGCGGTCCGCCCCCGCCCCGGGTGCACGGCTTGGAGGGATGCACAGCCGTCCGGGTCCTCCTGCCCTTCCTTTCCACCGGTCTGCGCATGGGGCTCGCACCCGCCGCCCAAATGGTGCTGTTGGTTATCGCGAGACTCGCGGGAGTTGACAGCATCATTCGAGCGTCGGCGCGGGACCAGGCAGGCGCAAGCCCCGAGCGCGGACCGGGGGAAAAGAAAGGCAGGATGACCCGGACTTGGCCGGCTGTGCACCCCTCCAAGCCGTGCACCCGGGCGGATCGTCCCCCTTCTAAATCCATTGTACTTGTCTTTTATTCAGTTCCACTAATGAGCATTGTGACAGGCAGTTGTTATGGGGCAGTTCTTGGAAGTATTTCTTTGTTTTTCTGTGCCTAAGTATTCTATTAATTTAACTTCCTTATTCCTGTGGGGGATCTCCAAAGGGGACGAATGGGAGATGGCCGGTGGCAGGTGGTACTTTAGCAATTCTTACAGGTTGCCATAGGCCTCAGGAGCTGTCTTCCCTCTGCCGTGGTCCTGCCCCTCCTCTAAGTCAGAGACAGGCTTGGGGCAGAGGGAATACAGCTCCTGAGGCCTATGGCAACCTGCAAGGATCGCTAAAGTACCAGCGATCCTCTCTGCAGACTGCTCCCTGCTGGAATTAGGTAAATGGATGTGGGGAGGGTAGGCCTTCGGGGGGGGGGGAGTGCAGTCCTTCAAGGGGTAGTGCAGGCCTTCAGGGGGGGAGTCAACCTTTGAGGGGGAATGTGCAGACCTTCAGGGGGGGTCAGGCCTTCGGGGGAGGGGGGCTGTATAATAAAAAAATATTTGAACATAAATACAAAGTACACTCGGTGTGTATTTATATATATATATATATAAATAAATAAATATATATATATATGTTTAGCATTTTTATTGTTGGTAGATCATTTTGACTTGGTCATTTTAAAAGTAGCTCCCAAGCCCAAAAAGTGTGGGCACCCCTGATCTAGATACTATTCTCCATCTTCAAGCCTCAGCGGAGAATATAGATGAAATAGCCAGTCAAGAAAAGGCGGCGATCCATGTGAGAGGCCGTACTCCGATAGTGGATCTCTCCAGCAATGGAAAAATGTGGGAGGGGAGCCAACTCAACAGGCGCTATACCCAGATTGGATCCCTCTGTCAGAATCCTGGTAATGTAATAAGCAGAGTTGTTGTGATGGGTGGGATAGATGATCTATCCCAACCCATTTTACAGTTTGGATGGAATGAGGATGATGGCGTAACAAACAGAAGAGTCATGCCATGCTTAATAGGCTCCAAAGTATGCAGAAACTATGCAGTTCATAGTGTGTCGAGCTCTACGAACGTGGAGATGATGCGGTATACAAACCTAAGGATTAGATTAGATTAGATTATAGTGCATAAAAAAGGGGGAATTCCACCTGACAGGCTCTACACCCACAGTGGATCCTTGCAATAGTATTCAATGAAGTTGCGAATGCGAGTATACGCAGCAGAGAACTATGAGTAAAAGTTCCAGTGTCAAAGTATAGATTATGGAGAAATCGATGATCCGGCTCAGGAAGATCAGCATGCACAGCTGGAAATCTGGAAACTTTCAATTGAGGGTCGAAGACCGTCAAACATATTAGGAGAAACAGCAAGAGAAAGAGGAGTCTCCCAGTTTTTAAAAAGCACATCTTGAAGAAGAATAAGCTCATCGTAATCGAAGGGATCAAGGATCCTTGGCTCTAGGTTCAGTATTAGTCCAATGGAGAAGTAGAGGTTTCCTGAGGTGCCTGACGTACTGAAGGAACTAAACTAAACCAAACTTTAGGTTTATATACCGCATCTTCTCCACAATCGTAGAGCTCAGCATGGTTTACAGGAGTTGGGAGAGAAAGGAACTCCAATGAAGGGTCAAAGGATAAAATAAGAAGAATAATTAAAGGGCTTAGAATGCCAAAAATGGAGTAAGTATTACATTTTTGAGAATAGCCAGGTTTTCAGATGTTTGGGGAAAAGTTGGAGAGAGCTCAGGTTCCGAAGAGCGGAGGTAAGGTTGTTCCAGAGCTTGGTGAATCTGAAGGGGAGGGAGGTCCCTAGTTTTCCTGCATGGGAAATGTCTTTTAATGAGGGGAAAAAGGGGGGAGGAGAGGGATTCAATGGGATTTCAGAGGATCCTGGAGCAAACAACGTGGACTCACACTCAGTGCTTTCAGTAATATGTGTGAAGACATATCAGAAGATATAGCTAATGTCTCAAAAGTTTCGGGTTGAGAAGCATCGAGAATAACTCTTTCAATGAAAAGATGAGGGATAGATCAGGCCACTGAGTCGGCCACTGACTTATGGCAACATGCCCAGTGAGGAATCCACCTTGTAATGTCTCACTATAGGGTACAGGAGTGGTTGCCATTGTCTTCACCCAAAGTGTGGCTCCTTGGGTGGTCTGCTATCCAGATACAAGCCAAGCCTGATCATAGGCAGTTTCTGATGGTAAGAGCAGGCCAAGTATGGCAGCCAGTCTTTAGGCTCCTGTAGCACTAGATCAATGATGACAAAGGGAAGGAGAATCATATCATGATTATTGTGGAAACCTCCATATTTTTTGGTCTGAGATTTGGGAAAATTAACTCAATGACTATCTCCTAGTCAAATTATATATAAATCATTAACACTTACAACTCATTTATCAGGGGTAACATAGTAACATAGTAGATGACGGCAGATAAAGACCCGAATGGTCCATTCAGTCTGCCCAACCTGATTCAATTTAAATTTTTTTTATTTTTTTTATTTTTTTTCTTCTTAGCTATTTCTGGGCGAGAATCCAAAGCTTTACCCGGTACTATGCTTGGGTTCCAACTGCCGAAATCTCTGTTAAGACTTACTCCAGCCCATCTACACCCTCCCAGCCATTGAAGCCCTCCCCTGCCCATCCTCCACCAAACGGCCATACACAGACACAGACCGTACAAGTCTGCCCAGTAACTGGCCTAGTTCAATATTTAATATTATTTTCTGATTCTAAATCTTCTGTGTTCATCCCACGCTTCTTTGAACTCAGTCACAGTTTTACTCTCCACCACCTCTCTCGGGAGCGCATTCCAGGCATCCACCACCCTCTCCGTAAAGTAGAATTTCCTAACATTGCCCCTGAATCTACCACCCCTCAACCTCAAATTATGTCCTCTGGTTTTACTATTTTCCTTTCTCTGGAAAAGATTTTGTTCTACTTTAATACCCTTTAAGTATTTGAAAGTCTGAATCATATCTCCCCTGTCTCTCCTTTCCTCTAGGGTATACATATTCAGGGCTTCCAGTCTCTCCTCATACGTCTTCTGGCGCAAGCCTCCTATCATTTTCGTCGCCCTCCTCTGGACCGCCTCAAGTCTTCTTACGTCTTTCGCCAGATACAGTCTCCAAAACTGAACACAATACTCCAAGTGGGGCCTCACCAATGACCTGTACAGGGGCATCAACACCTTCTTCCTTCTACTGACTACGCCTCTCTTTATACAGCCCAGAATCCTTCTGGCAGCAGCCACTGCCTTGTCACACTGTTTTTTCGCCTTTAGATCTTCGGACACTATCACCCCAAGGTCCCTCTCCCCGTCCGTGCATATCAGCTTCTCTCCTCCCAGCATATACGGTTCCTTCCTATTATTAATCCCCAATGCATTACTCTGCATTTCTTTGCATTGAATTTTAGTTGCCAGGCATTAGACCATTCCTCTAACTTTTGCAGATCCTTTTTCATATTCTCCACTCCCTCTTCGGTGTCTACTCTGTTACAAATCTTGGTATCATCTGCAAAAAGGCACACTTTTCCTTCTAACCCTTCAGCAATGTCACTTACATACATATTGAACAGGATTGGCCCCAGCACCGAACCCTGAGGGACTCCACTAGTCACCTTTCCTTCCTTCGAGCGACTTCCATTAACCACCACCCTCTGGCGTCTGTCCGACACCCAGTTTCTGACCCAGTTCACCACTTTGGGTCCTAACTTCAGCCCTTCAAGTTTGTTCAACAGCCTCCTATGAGGAACTGTATCAAAGGCTTTGCTGAAATCCAAGTAAATTACATCTAGCATATGTCCTCGATCCAGCTCTCTGGTCACCCAATCAAAAAATTCAATCAGGTTCGTTTGGCACGATTTACCTTTTGTAAAGCCATGTTGCCTCGGATCCTGTAACCCATTAGATTCAAGGAAATACACTATCCTTTCTTTCAGCAACACTTCCATTATTTTTCCAACAACTGAAGTGAGGCTCACCGGCCTGTAGTTTCCTGCTTCATCCCTGTGACCACTTTTATGAATAGGGACCACATCCGCTCTCCTCCAATCCCCAGGAATCACTCCCGTCTCCAGAGATTTGTTGAACAAGTCTTTAATAGGACTCGCCAGAACCTCTCTGAGCTCCCTTAGTATCCTAGGATGGATCCCGTCTGGTCCCATCGCTTTGTCCACCTTCAGTTTTTCAAGTTGCTCATAAACACCCTCCTCTGTGAACGGCGCAGAATCTACTCCATTTTCTCGTGTAACTTTGCCAGACAATCTCGGTCCTTCTCCAGGATTTTCTTCTGTGAACACAGAACAGAAGTATTTGTTTAGCACATTTGCTTTCTCCTCATCACTCTCCACATATTTGTTCCCAGCATCTTTTAGCCTAGCAATTCCATTTTTTATCTTCCTCCTTTCACTAATATATCTGAAAAAATTTTTATCTCCCTTTTTTACATTTTTAGCCATTTGTTCTTCCGCCTGTGCCTTCACCAAACGTATCTTTCTCTTGGCTTCTTTCAGTTTCACCCTGTAGTCCTTTCTGCTCTCCTCTTCTTGGGTTTTTTTATATTTCATGAACGCCAACTCTTTCGCCTTTATTTTCTCAGCCACTAGGTTGGAGAACCATATCGGCTTCCTTTTTCTCTTGTTTTTATTGATTTTCTTCACATAAAGGTCCGTAGCCATTTTTATCGCTCCTTTCAGCTTAGACCACTGTCTTTCCACTTCTCTTATGTCCTCCCATCCTAACAGCTCTTTCTTCAGGTACTTTCCCATTGCATTAAAGTCCGTACGTTTGAAATCTAGGACTTTAAGTATTGTGCGGCTGCTCTCCACTTTAGCCGTTATATCAAACCAAACCGTTTGATGATCGCTACTACCCAGGTGAGCACCCACTCGAACATTAGAGATACTCTCTCCATTTGTGAGGACCAGATCCAATATCGCTTTTTCCCTTGTGGGTTCCGTCACCATTTGTCTGAGCAGAGCCTCTTGAAAGGCATCCACAATCTCCCTACTTCTTTCCGATTCCGCAGACGGAACATTCCAGTCCGCATCCGACAGGTTGAAATCTCCCAACAGCAGAACCTCCTCTTTCCTTCCAAACTTTTGGATATCCACAATCAGATCCTTATCAATTTGCTGCGATTGAGTCGGAGGTCTGTAGACTACACCCACGTAGATAGAAGTTCCATCTTCTCTTTTCAGAGCAATCCATATCGCTTCTTCCTCTCCCCAGGTCCCTTGCATTTCGGTCGCTTGGATATTGATCTTTACATAGAGAGCTACTCCTCCACCTTTATGACCATCTCTGTCCTTCCTAAAAAGATTATATCCCGGTATGTTTGCATCCCATCCATGTGATTCACTGAACCATGTCTCTGTGATAGCAACAATATCTAGATCTGCCTCTAATATCAGGGCTTGCAGATCATGAACTTTGTTGCTTAGACTGCGAGCATAAAGCTTTATTTGATCTTATTTTCATTGTCTTAAAACTGATTATAAAAATTAAAACGATAATTCTCATTTATCCATATACATGTGGTGGAATTGGATTTTACAATTAAATAATAGGATGATTTGGTATGTTATCATTTTTATAATTCCCTAATGAAAAGTAAATGGAAAACACTAGATAAATTTCTTTCATGATTCAGGAACAATAAGTATTGCTGTATTGCCATTTATCACTGCATATCCTTGTTCTATATTGATTACAAGAATGTAAATGTTTGTTAAGCTTTCATTCAATCTTTCTGTATCTCTTTTATATGCAATTCCTTAAAATTCAATAAATATTTGAGAAGAAAAGAATCACTAGTACTACTCAGCAGTTCCCTTTCCTACATGGTTTCTACCTCAGTGCAAAAAAAAACTTCTAGTCATACTCATCCAAAGCAAGATCCTCATTAAACTTATATGGAAGAATCTTACTCCAAGATCTAAATGGCACTTGGGAAGCTACCTATCACTTATACACCCAAAGAGGGAAAATAAAATAATTTGTCCAAGGCAGAGCAGTGTAGTATAAGTCTTACAGCCTATCTGGTAATTCTCCAGAGATGAAAAAAAAAACCACCTCAATTCAAAAAATGAGCCACTTGATGTGTAGACTGATCAACATATTATAAAAAGCCAAGTAAGATCATATCTTGAAAAAGCTTTTCAACTAATCAAAGCTCTAAATCTTCCCTACATCCTACTGTATTGTTCTTCTCCTAAACTATAATTTTTTGAAAAGGTAAAAAGGTCACTAAAAATCACAGTAGGCCTCCTGTACAATCCAGCTGGAAGGCAGGTCATTTATGGTGATTTGATATAGGATGAGCTGGGGAGGGCATCAATGGGAACTTCACCAACTTGGAATACGAGGACATTACTGGCCAGACTTTACAGTAGGTATCCTGCAAACAATGGGATGGTTGGATAGGCTAGAATGAGCTGGGAACCTAGGACAGTACCAGGTGGACTTTACAGTCTATGGATCAGAAATATCAAAGAAAAGAGAAGTTAATTTAATCATGTATTTTTAATGAATATAACTAATGGGCAGACTGGATGGACCGTTCAGATCTTTATCTGCTGTCATTTACTATATTACTATGTAATAACAGAAAAAGATCATATTTCGGTTAACACAGAATATCAATCTTACCCTCTAAAGCAGGGGTGTCCAATGTCGGTCCTCGAGGGCCGCAGTCCAGTCGGATTTTCAGGATTTCCCCAATGAATATACATGAGGTCTATTTGCATGCACTGCTTTCATTGTATGCTAATAGATCTCATGCATATTCATTGGGGAAATCCTGAAAACCCGACTGGATTGCGGCCCTCGAGGACCGACATTGGACACCCCTGCTCTAAAGGGAAATTATGCATGTGGGTGAACTTTTCCTATTTCCATCATATATCCTATATAATAAAATCCTAGCCGCACATGCGCACTTACCTGCGTGCATCCGTGATCTCTGATCTGTGATCGGTAGGTCCGTGGCCAGCAGGAGTGTGGATGCGGCAGCCAAAGCGGAGAAACACAGCACAGCCGGCGACTCCCAACTCCCGCCCTCACTCACCGCCAAAACCACCACCGCCAAAGCCTCCTCCTTTTCGCCGGCTCACCCGCGTTTCAATTAAGAGAAAAGCGTTGCACCACGCTAACGCTGGCCTCGCCGTCTTCTATCCACTGCGGCCCGCCCTCTCTGACTACTTCCTGTTTCCGCTAGGGTTGGCCGCAGTGGATAGAAGACGCCGAAGCCAGCGGTAGCGCGGTGCAGCGCTTTTCTCTCAATTTCAACGCGGCGGCTGGGAAGAGGGCGGCGGGAAATGCTGCTGCTGCACAGGGAAGGCCGGGAAATGCTGCTGCTGCACAGGGAAACTGTGTGTGGAGGGGGAAATGCTGCTTCTGCACAGGGAAGGCTGGGAAATGCTGCTGCTGCACAAGGAAGATTGGGAAATGCTGCTGCTGCACAGGGAAGTGTGTGTGTGTGTGGGGGGGGAAATGCTGCTTCTGCACAGGGAAGGCCGGGAAATGCTGCTGCTGCACAGGGAAGTATGTGTGTGTGGGGGGGAAATGCTGCTTCTGCACAGGGAAGGCGGGGAAATGCTGCTGCTGCTGCACAGGGAAGGCAAGGAAATGCTGCTGCAGCACAGGGAAGGGTGGGAAATGCTGCTGCTGCACAGGGTAGTGTGTGTGTGGGGAGGGGAAATGCTGCTGCTGCACAGGGAAGTGGAGGGAACGGAGAGAGAAAGGGGGCCTGGGAACAATCTTGGTTTGCTTTGGGGGAGGGGAGACAGAAGGGGGCCATGGAGAGACAGAAAGACAGGCAGCGCATTAGAACAAAAGACAAACACACAGAAAGACAGCAGGCAGGGAGAGAGACAGAAAGAAAGACAGACAGACAGGGTGCCAGAGAGAGAACCAGAAAGAAAGAAGGACAGACAGCGAGAGGGAGAAAGAAAGAAAGGAAGAGAGACAGGGGCAGGGAGAGACACAGAAAGTAAGAAAGACAGACAGACATATATTCTAGCACCCGTTAATGTAACGGGCTTAAACACTAGTTTAACAATAAAAGATTAACAAGGCAGTAGCCTCAATTATCATAAAGAAGAGACTAATCCAATGAGGAAGGGCTAGAGCCCCCTATCTTTTGCTAATATGGTCAGTAGGGATCATGGGTTATTCTATCCCATACACAGAAGACATTACTATTTAAAAAAACACAAAAACAAAAACACTCATAGCTTATCACCAGGACACTAACAACATTGAATGCCAATCAAAAGTGGAATTTCAACTGGAACTCTCCACTGCTAAGCCAGCCCTAAGGCCTTCTTTAAAAAGTAGCAGCAGTGGCGGTCTATGTAAAACAAACCAACTCGCTTTTTAAAGTGTATAATAATTTAGGGGTCCTTTTATCAAGGCTCGGTAGGGGTTTAACGCACGGAATACCGCACATTAAACCGCCTACCGCGCTAGTCGCTAACGCCTCCATTGAGGAGGCATTAGTATTTTGGCTTGCCGCAGGGGTTAGCGTGTGATGAAATGTCTGACGCGCTAACCTCCATAGCGCACCTTGATAAAAGGAGCCCTTAATGTGGTATATGTATATAGGCATCCTCTTACTAATACAAGAACTAAATCTAGTCATCAAGATGAGCACCTGCTCAACAGAAAATAAACCCCTCCAAACATGGCTGTGTGATCAAACATTAGCAAAGAATTTGAAATAAAACAAAAAACAGAGACAGACAACAGGGCTTACTAGTGAGCCGCTCCACATTTTTTTTCATTCAAGTTACCTTGGTTGAGTATGGGCAAGAGGAAAGAGAAATCATGCTCCAATGTGGGCTTTGTATCTGTCATACCTCTGTGAGACACAATGAATTTTTTTGTTATTTGAGGGTCCCATTTTTGTCCTTGGGAACACTGGGAGAAATCCCATTTTGAGAAGGTACAGTGTCTCTCTAAGCTGTGGATGTTACCCTGAGCCACAAGGAGAGAACATGGCCCCTGATACCACTATTTCAGCAATGGTATTGTTGCAAATGTGGAAAGGATTGAAACCTGTGGATGACACTTTGGCTGGGTTGGCTGTGGAAAATTGAGAAGCCTCTGGAATTGCTACTACTGGTATTGCTATTGGTGCTTCTTCAGTTTCATCTTTTTCAGAAAACTCTGGAATCAAGGAGCAGCCTGGTATAACTCTTCCATTTACCACTGGCATGTAGAACTAAATTTAAATAAATCTCCCACTGTAACACTGGAAATGCTTCGGCTGTCCACCAATAGCCTGAGGGAGGTTTTATATGTTCAGTTCAAAAGTCTGGGAGTACAGATATCTAAATTAATAACTGTTGTAGGTTCTCATATTGAAGTGACATGCTGTAACTTGAAATTGAGAAAATTGACCTAGAAGAGGCTACTTTAATCAAGGATTATTTTGTTCTCTACAGCAGTCATGTCCAGCTTCGAACAGATCATGATCTACTTTTTCCGGGCAAAAGTGCCAGTGATCTACCACCATGAAAATTAAGTTTGAAATTAAATTTTAACCCAATAAAGTTGGAGGTTCCCCCCCCCCCCAATTTTTAATGAACCTTCTGTCATTTACTTGGATGTGATCAGCTGTTAAGCAAATTAAGCAAAAACAAAACAGAGAGATGAAGATCCAGTAAAAACTGCGAGGGGAAATGGAAAGTACATTTTTTCTTAAAGTTTTATTGAGTAATAACTTTCATTAACTGTCTTAATAACTTTATTTAACTTTTATTGAGTATCTGTGTTAAATTTGGGTCAAGTATTGATCCAGGCTGATCGTGCACAATCTCTAATATTTTGCTCTTGCTCATTAGTGAGGCGTCTGAGCCTGCATTTCATCCACCAGCTATTTGAAGTTGGGTGAATATTGCGCGAGGGCCAGTCTCAGGGAATCCTGGAGATGTTCATCTGTCATGTTGGAACGTTGTGTACTCTGTCATTTCCAGATGGGAAAACGTAGATTTGCATAAATAAATTGAACCGAAACAGGAGTGTACAGCTTCATTACATCTTCTCAAGTTGGGAAATTTGTCTCTAGGCACTAGCTTCCAAATTATTCTTGCTCAGCATGGGTCTTGAGAAAAATGTCATTTTTAAGGGTTAATATTTTGTTTTCAAGAGATGGCTTTTTCAATGAGTAATTTGTACTGATAGCAGCTGCAGTTTCTTTAATGTCCACACTTTGAATGGGTATGACAAATATTCCATAACTATTCCAATTTTTTGGAAGTCACAAATCTATTTTTGAATTCCTGGATAACAGAACAGATTTCTGTCACATACTTCTCGCTCTGAAAAATAAAATTTGGATAGGGTCCCAGATGGTCCTGCATATTAGGAAAATGATCAGAAGTGTTGTTTGCAAGGTCAGTCATCATTAGCTCAAATTTGCTCTTGTAGATTGAAACTGTACTCATCTCGCCAATGCATTTGTTTTTACCTTGTAGTTCAAGGTTCATATCACTTAGTTTGCCTGTAAAGTCAGTGACAAAATTCCAGATCACATAGACAAATGCCAGATCACATAACCACTCATCTTCCAACTCTGCTTGGTCATCTCCCCTATCCTTAAAAAAAACTTCCTATTTCATTCAGCAAATCACAAAATCTTTGCAGAAATTTGTGCCTACTTAGCCACCTTACATCTTTGTGCAAAATGATTTCCGCTGCCCCTTCATCAAGAGTAAGATTGAAAAGTTGTCTTTGAAGTGATCTTCCATGAACAGAATTTACAGTTTTGAAAGTGATGTTCATGACAGTCTTTGTATTGAGTCTCTTGCTTGCCAAAAATTGCTGGTGAATGATGCAGTGGTAAGAAAGGAAATCTGGGAAGTTGTCATGCTGTCTACAGAGGGCTATGAAACCCTTAACCTCACCTGTCATTGCTCTTGCTCCATCAGTAGTGTTGGAAGCAAGTCTATGCAATGGAAGATTACACTTTGTCAAAAAAGAATGGAAAGAACTGAATATTTTCTGACTAGTGATGCATTTAGGCAGAAAAAATAAGGAACACAAGTATATAATGTCAGGTACAACTCTGGGAAAGATCGAACAAGAAAGGGACCTGGGCGTACTGATAGATAGGACCCTGAAACCGTTGGCGCAATGTGCGGCGGCAGCAAAAAAAGCAAATAGAATGCTAGGCATGATAAAGAAGAGAATCACAAGTAGATCGGAGAAAGTTATAATGCCGCTTTATAGAGCGATGGTCAGACTACACTTGGAATACTGCGTCCAGCATTGGTCTCCATACCTAAAGAAGAATATAAAACTGCTGGAGAGGGTGCAGAGATGAGCAACAAAGCTAGTGAAAGGTATGGAGAACCTGGATTACGAGGAATGACTTAGGAGACTGGGGCTGTTCTCCCTTGGGAAGAGGAGACTGCGAGGGGATCTGATCAAGCCTTTCAAAATACTGAAAGGAATCGACAAAATACAGCAGGAAGAACAGTTATTTACAATGTCCAATGTGATACGGACAAGAGGGCATGGACTAAAGCTGAGGGGGGACAAGTCCAGGACAAATATCAGGAAGTTCAGTTTCACACAGCGGATGGTGGATGCCTGGAATGCTCTCCCGGAGGAGGTGGTTGCGGAATCCACCATTCTAGGATTTAAGGGTAAACTAGATGCACATCTCCCTATGAGAAGGATAGGATGATATGAGGACTAAATCTATGCCAGGGTACACCTGGCGGGGCCTCCGCGTGTGCGGATCGCGGACTTGATGGACCTAGGGTCTGATCCGGAGTTGGCAATTCTTATGTTCTTATGGTAGTTCTCCCTTTTAAAGAAATCATTCCAAGTAAGTCTTCAAAAACCATCCGGATAAAGACTAGTAACTGGGCTATGTTTCTTATGTCTGTAGATTCATCCAGTTGGAGTAAGAAAGCAACACAATTTGAAACATCCTCCAACAATTGTTCAGTTGTGTCTCCACACATCTTTTCTATTCGCCGCACAACAGTGTTTCTTGACAATTGTACATCTTGAATAGCAGCTATGATCTCTTTCTTATTTTTAAATCCTTCAAAAAGATTATCAGCTGCTTCAAGAAAACATTCTTTTACAAATTCCCCTTCAGTGAAAGGTTTGCACATTTCTTTGCGATCAGGTTGCTGACCTAGAAGGATGCTATGGTTGCATTGACCAAATGTGACCTTGGCTTCGCCATCAATTGTTGCTGAGTAGCCAATTTCGATTTAAGTTCTTTGAGCTTCAGTTTACCAGTTTCACTTTTGGGTGGAAAATCAGCATCAAACTTATTGCTAAGCAGAGCCTTATAATGACGTTCCAGATTACCCTTTTTGGGCAAGGATACTGGGGCGTTACAAATTAGACAATACTTATCTTTCACTATGATGAAGAAGAAGTCCATTTCCCATTCATCATGAAAGTGGTAAGTTTTGCTCTTCTTTGGAACACTCATCTTCGTTATACTGGGATGGCTGGATGTAAGAAGGCCAAATCTGCTAAGTTAGTATAAACACTGGCTGAATCTGGTCCAAAACTGTCACTGTCCCAAAGTATTAAAGATCAACAGGAACTAAAGACCGATGGATGATGTGCAATACAAGGGCTGGAGATGCCAAAACCACACATGCAGTTCTAAAAGTAAAAATAAGAATTCATCATACTGGCACCAATAATCAAAATACCACCAAACAATCATCAAAAAAACCTCAAAACACCTGTCCAGCAAACCAGATAAAATCAAATAACGCCAAACAAGTTCAAATACCACCACACGCGATTTAATAAATTCTGCACACAGTGTAGAATCAACGCAAAGGCAAGGCGAAATAAAATTGCAGTGTAGAATCAACACAAAGGTTAAGGCAAAATAAAATTGCAGTGTAGAATCAATGCAAAGGCTAGGCAAAATAAAATTGCAGGGGCAAGCAAAAGTCAGTTGTTTGAACCAATTTGAAGGCAAAGCATAGGCAAGTTAAAACAAAAATGGAAAAGCCCGCCAAAATCACCAAATTCTTGACACTTTGTTGTGTCTGCCCGAAAATGTTTAATGAAAGCAAACTACAAAGCGACCAACGACTAGCACACCACATAATACAAGTAATATGGTAAGTTTATTCAGGTAAAGCCCGGGCGAATGGATATTGCCAGGTATATAACACACTTCTAAGGAGTATTGGGGCGGGGGCAGGGGCAGGAATGGGTGATTCTGAGAGGCAGGAGACAAGGTATGACGCTGGGCCTGTGGCATATCGTTGCGGGCCACAGTCCCCTGGGGTATCCACAAACTATTGGCACGAAAACAACAAGCACCCTCAATACACCTGCAGGCAAGATTCCCGCAGGCAAAGGATCAGCGGTGGCGGCAAGCCCTCGGCAGACGACCTGATTGCACGAACTCTCTCCTAGCGACGGGGCAAGCTGCTGGAGAGACAGAGCCAAGTGGGGCTGGCAATCTACCTCTGACCCCTCCGCGATCTACCTGTTGAACATGCCTGCTCTACAGAATGGTGGAAACAATGAAAGTATTATCTGTCACTAAAAGAAAATACATGGTGGAGAATTAGAACTTGGCTCCTGCATCATTACCACTTGTTATATATGTTTATGTTCCATTTATTAAAAATGAGGCTAATCATGGAACGTATTTTACTTTTATCTCAAAATTTAGATACTTCTAATAATCTGGACACCCTCAAAAAGACACTACACTCTGGCTACTTTGGTTGTTAAGATGTGCCTGAGACTTGCTTTGATTTGGTGTTGATTATTTCACAAATATAAGCATGTTTTATTTTAAAATACTTGTGTATCAGTATTTTCTGATGCAGCTAGAGCTACTTGAAGGAAGAAATTAGTTTTGACCATGAAGCCACTCCTTCTTTGGAAATGTCTTATTATAGAAATTTGAAACAGGTTTTTTGAGCTGTCTCAATTAGCAATTAGCTCAAATGGCTATTTTCTTAAGTGATAAATTCACTCGTTCTACTCCAGATAGCTTGCCCGCCATCTCAAGTGGTGCTATAATATAGCTTTTCTTCAATAACGGTATATATTGGATTATTTCACTAGCTATTTTTCTTTAATGATGTATTTTTCTTGTAGGAAGTAATTGCCTTATTTTACCTGTATTTCGTATCAAGTGACATGCTTCTTGTTACTTTTAAGTTCTATTAAAAAGAAAGAAAAAAAATCTCCAAATATATACAAAAATGGCAGTGATAATTATGGCATCTTATAGAAGTTGATAGATGTCATCACTAAATCTCAAAGAGCACACAAAGCTCACAGCAACCAGATAGGCCTATGAAGTTAGGCTCTTTTCATACATAATGCATACAGACATCTGAACCCTCAACTCATTCTCACGCAAAGATACTCACACTGCTGGGCATGAAACAGTTGCACAACAATCTTTCTGGGGGGCAGCATATTCATCCAGCTCTTCCTCTAGTCCTATATGTGCCCTGGGTTCCTATTAGCTTTCTTTGCATAGCGGGCAGACCAACAGCAACAAGACCACTATCCTCAGATAAATAGTACTGTTACCTGCTTCTGGTTCATCTGAAACACATAAAAGCAAAACAAATGTCATTAATGAAGTCTACACTAATACAGCACAAGCCCACACAACCAACCATTCTCGTTCACATACTTTGGTATTTTTCAGTGGGAGGCCACATCAACTACACCCTATTCCTTTAATCAAAATTATTTTTTTCTATAAATAAAAAGTATATATACATATATATACTTATTGAGTTTATAAATAGGATCTTCCTGTAGTCTTCATGAGGCTCAACACTTTCCTCAAAATATCTGCAGGAAGGGAGGAGTGTGTGTTAGCCAGTTGGGGGATTGAGAAGCTTGTCCACTGCTTGCTGCTGTTACAACTCCTTCGTTCGTATCGCTTATCTTCAGTCAGCTAATGAGGATCTTTTGTGTGACAACCTAGCTCAGGGTCAGTGTTGTAAGTGAACATGGAAGTAATGTCTTTATGGATATTAATTAACACCAGTCTATAAAAATGTAATGCAAGTTAAGATCATGTAGTGCAAGTTAAGACCATGCTCCTTTGCTAGGATAGCAGATATATTGTATATCTTCATGGCACTAGTATTTCAAGTCAAAATATTAAGACAATACCTAAACAATATTAAGGCAATACCTAAACATTATGTGCTCCAAACTGGATCTGGAGGGGCAGACAAGTACATAAATGGCTAAGTTTTGCCTGACCAAACCTCACATTAGAGCTCTGTGAAATGGTAATAAATCATCCGAGTGCTTTTATTACTTATAATTTCAATTTATAATTTGCTTATCCAGGCAGAGGCTCCAGGCAGATATATTATACATATAAAAAGAAAACTTGAAACTTCTCTATAAAAGCTAAAATGCAGTCTTCTTATTTCTGGTTACCACTCTGTTGAAGGCAGCAACCTGAAATATAATTGGCATTTGCTAGTCCTAGGTGATCATGTGATCACCTTCTTCTTGAATACTAAAACAGTCTACATATCTCAATATATCAAGTTTCCTTTGACACAGGAGATTTATGTGATAGGGTCAACTGACTGCGCTTAGACGGGCTTTGTGATATCTAGATTCTGGAAGCTATCTAATAAAAGGCAGTTATTGAAAGATTAGGTTCTTACCTTTGCTAATCTTCTTGTAAATCCACACTTTAAACCAGGACTAATGGGTTAATTTAGTCTCCCACTAGGACATGTAGTAAGCCTTATATTCCAGAGACTTAAACTCCACCCCTCACCTCAGCACTGTCTCTTCAAGAATCAGTTAGTTATAAAGCAGCCAGCAACATCTATAGAGGACAAAAATGAGAAGGGGGGGGGACACTCCCAAGAAATAAATCTAATCTGCTCATATCAAGAAATGCAAAACAGCAACAATTAAACATAATTGAACCAGGTCATTAAACAGTAGAAACTAGAATGACAAGAAACAGTGCTATAAGGAGACACTGTCTGCATTGACAGAAGGGGGGGGGGGGGCGCGCCCTAACTGGAGAAAACCCTCCAAACAAAGTGCTGAACCCATTCTGATGGCATTCTTATAAAGGCTGATCAGAAAACACAAATCCAGCTTACCATTATTCGGAAAGGCAGTCAATTAGCGAATCAGCAAAGCATAGGGTGGGTTCCCAGAATAAGTGTGGATTTACAAGAAAGAAGATTAGCAAAGGTAAGAATTTAATCTTTCATTCTTGTACAATCCCACTTTATTCTGGGATTAGTAGGATGTAAAAGAGCAGTCCCGGAAAATCAGAGTGGGAATGATGAGCCTCCTGCTGAAAGAGAAACACCAGAAACAGAATCCTGCTTGGCCGCCACATCAAGGTTTCAGATTTATTAAAAATTTGATATACCGCCTTATTAAAAAATCAAAGCGGTTTTACATAATATAAAAACAGAGTGTAGTAAAAAAATACATTAAAAACAAATTACAAACAGTTATAAATAATCAAACTCACTGACGAACATAAAATTACCAATATAAGATGGAGAGGGGAAGAAATACAATTTGTATGAAGAGAAAGAGAGGGGGAAGAGGGATCAAAACAATAGGAAGGGGAACAAAGTATAAAAGGTCTAGAATTATGTAAAAATAAGTTAGAAGGTTAAAAGATGGCAAGGAATAGAATTCCATTATCGTCCTTAAAAAACTATTATACACCATATGCGTCTTTAAAAAGAAAAGCCTTCAAATTACTTTTAAATTTATCAAAGGATTTAATTTCTCTTATATAATTTGGTGCTGAATTCCTGATGGTAGGGGCTGTGGCAGAAAAAATGCTGGTGCACATAGTTAATATATCTTAAAGAGGGGATGGATAGCAAGTTTTGATTAGATGAACGCAAAGTACGATGGGGGGTATGGGGGATTAATAGCCTGTTAATGAAATTAGGTTGGCCTGAAGTTTGGTCTTGTAAGTTAGTAACATTATTTTATAGGAAATTCGATGTTCAATAGGAAGCCAGTGAGCGTTGATCAAAACAGGTGTAAAACTTGGAGAACTTATGCAAAGAGGACCAGGTAGAGGCCCTGCAAATCTCTTCCAAAGAGATTGTCAACGACTCTGCTCAAGAGGACAAGATACCTCTGGTACAATGATCCCTCATCACAAAGGGGGCGTGGGGGGGCTTCTTTCCAGCCACAACATAAGCCACTGAAATGGCCATACAGATCCATCTGGAAATGGTGGCCTTGGAAGCCAGCCTGCCCTTATGGGCAGGACCCACCAGAACAAAAAGATAGGCAGAAAGGCGGAAATCATTTGTAACCTCCAAGGTACCGCAACAAGAGCTTGCACATGTCCAAGGACCGCAACACTCAGTCTTGCTCCCTCGAGCCAGAAGAAGCAAAAACAGGAAGCTGGACTTCATATGGAAAGCAGAAACCACTTTCAGAAGAAAAGAATGAATAGTGCGCAGCACCACACCAGAATCCGTAATATGTAGAAAGTGATCATGGCAGGAAAAAGCCAGAAGCTCCAAAACCCTACAGGTGGAGGTAATGGCCACCAGAAATACAGTCTTGATCATAATATCCATGAGGGATGCCCACTCCAGAGGCTCATAAGGCGAACGAGCTAGGAGGCAGAAAACCAGGTTGAGATTCTAAGAAAGACATGGCAGATGCAACAAAGGCTGAAGCTTCAGAGTGCCCCACAGAAAACTGATGACATCCGAATGAGCTGCTAAGAAATCCTTCAGAGAAAAAGGGCCAATACAAGAAAGACCGGCAATCTGCACCCAGAGAGAAGCCACTGCCAGGCCTTACAGCAGATCATCTTCCAGAAACTCCAGGATACGAGGAATCAACAGAACAGACAGGTTCACATGTCGCAGGATGCACCACGTCTGAGAACATTTCCAAGCCTTCAACATAGGCAGCCACTGTAGATTTCTTCTTACAGTGAAAAAATGTGGAAACCACAGCTGAAGAATAGCCCCCAGCCAGGTGAGGCTGCACACTCAATAGCCAAACTGGAAAACCAACGTGGTGCGGATCCTGCAGCGCATTCGGGCCCTGCATGAGGAGGCAAGGGTGACAAGGAAGCCAAAAATCCTGATCCTGCTGGGGCTGAACTAGATTAGCATAGAACGAATGCCTCGGCCAATCAGGTGTGACAAGGATCACAGGACCTCTCTGGGCCGCTATCCGTCACAACAGACGCTCTATCATAGGCCACGGAGGGAAAACATTTAGGAGACTTTTCCCATAGCCAGGGCTGAACGAAAGTGTCCAGGCCTTTGCTGCCAGCCTTGTGACACCGACTGAAGAACCAATTGGCTTTCTTGTTGGTTTCAGTTGCCATGAGGTTGAACTTGGGACACCCCCACTGTGCCACTATGCAATCGAACACCCTTTGAGATAGGGATCACTTTCCAGGGTCCAGAGTCTGACTGAGAAAATACACCTTAACGTTATCTACTCCAGCCACGTGCATTGCTCACAGTGCCACTAGGTGTCTCTCCACCCACTGGAAGAAAAGTTGAGCCTCCACACTCAGGGAGGCACTCCTGGTGCCCCCTGATGTAAGCCACCCTGATGTAAGACTCAGCTGGCTCAATAACAGAAACGATCTTCGAAGTGGAGGAGACAGTCGAATCGCCTGAAGTTCCAATTGTGCTCTGAGGGAGCCTACCGGCCTTGAACAAGGATGGTCATACATACCGCCCCCCAGCCTTTGAGACTTGCATCACCCACTCTGAAATCCAGAGAAGACCCCTGGAGAGCAAGAGATCACAGCCACCAGACAAGAATGTGCCATGCCACTGTCATCCAGGGCAGGGGTGCATGTAATGGGTACCATTGGGAACTCCAGCGCAACATCAAAGCATCCTGCAGCGGGCGCAAATGGGCTCTAGCCCAAGAGACCACATTGATCATTGCCACCATGGTCCCCAGAACCTGGAGGCACTGCAATGTCATTGGGACCAGAATGGCCAGAAGGTCCCTGATAACCTGTCAAGAGTTCCTCCTGATGGGACATGTGCAGGACCACTTTGTTCTGACCTGTGTGAAAGTGAATTCCCAGGTAATCCAATCATGAGTCGGCTCAAGGTGATTCTTCTTGAAGTTGATCACCCAGCCTAGGCTCTAAAGCAACTGCACAACCTACCGTATTTTTCACTCCATTAAGATGCACCTGACCATAAGACGCACCCTAGATTTAGAGGAAGAAAACAAGAAAAAAAAAACAACATTCTGACCCAAATTCTCCCTGCCAGGCTCTGCACCCTGTCTCCCCTCCCTGCCAGGCTCTGTACCTGTCCTCCTTCTGGTGAACTAGTGGTAGACAGGGACAAGGCACAGGGCAGGCAGGCCTAGTGGCCTAATGACAGGCAGGGCCCCCCATCCTGAGGCAAGCAAGCAGGCAGGCAAAGCCGCCCCAAGTGCATAATCTTTCTTCTCTTCTTCACTATCCAAGTGTACCATTTTCTCCCCTTCCATTAAGTATCACATCTCTGTATCTTTATTCCTCCCCTTTCCAGCATTATTCCATGTTCTGACAGATTGAAGCAGTTGGGACTTTTCTCCCTGGAAAAGCGAAGACTTAGAGGAGACATGATAGAAACCTTCAAGATCCTGAAGGGCATAGAAAAAGTAGACAGGGACAGATTTTTTAAATTAAGGGGCACCACAAGTACAAGGGGGCACTTGGAGAAATTGAAAGGGGACAGGTTTAGAACAAACGCTAGGAAGTTCTTTTTCACTCAGAGGGTAGTGGACACATGGAACGCGCTTCCAGAGGCTGTTGTAGACAAGAAAACATTAAATGGTTTCAAAGAAGGTCTGGATAGATTCCTAGAAGAAAAAGGGATTGGGGGGTATAGATAGGTATAGACCATTGCTCAGACAATGGGCCTGATGGGCCGCCGCGGGAGCGGACCGCTGAGCAGGATGGACCTATGGTCTGCCTCAGCGGAGGCAACTTCTTATGTTCCTGTCACTATGCTCCCTCCTCCTTCAGCATCTTTGCTCTGTCTCTTTCCCTCCCCATGTTAAACTTCATTTCCTTACTCCTGTACTCCTCATCCCCAACCCCCACCCCGAGGCAGGCAGGCAAGGCACCCCACTCCCTGAGGCAAGCAGGCAGGCAGGGCCCCCCCTTCTATACTCCCTATGACCTCTCCCTGTACCTTATTTTAGTTCCTCCAGTGCAGCTTGATGGGCCCGTTCCTCCATGTTCCGCCTGCCGTGGGGGCTGAGGCGAATGCAAAGGGAGTCAGAGGAGCGGCGGTAGAGGCAGCTGAGGCCCGGATGTGCCGCCCAGCGCTGCCATGGGGGAAGGGAGGGAGGAGAGCAGGAGGCTGGAACCAGCCACTGCTGCTGCTGTTGCCATAGCCACTCACTCTCATTAGGGCCGTGCCGCCATGCCGGAACTCCCAGTAGCTTCCGGTTCCGATGGCTGCTGCTTGCACCCGGCCCGCAGGGAAGCTGCTGCTCATGTGGGAAGCAGGACTTGCTGTCTCCAGCTGCCTCTCCAGCAACAGAGCAGTGCACACGGCTGCCTTCTCTTCCTTTCTATAGCAGCAGAACGGCGCACAAGGCTGCCTGCCTGGTCCTGCGTCACTTCCCACGAGAATTGAAGCGGAACGGGACTAGGTAGGCTACCTTGTGCGCCGCTCTGCCGCTACAGAAGGGAAGGGGAGGCAGCCATGTCAGCCGACCAGGCAGGCTACCTTGTGCGCTGCTCTGCCGCTAGAGAGGCAGCCGCATCCAGCGAGGGAGGGCACCAAAATTAAAATAAGGTAACCGGGGGTGTGGTTATTTGGGTATTCGCTCCATAAAACTCACCCTTATTTCCACTAATTTTTTTGGGGGGGAAAAAGTGTGTCTTATGGAGCTAAAAATATGGTAATACACATCCTGACATCCTTCGGGCTCTGAGGTGATACTGATCAACCATTCATCCAGATACGGGGAACCAAGATACCCAGCGTGTGAAGATGGGCTGCCGCCACCACCACTATCACTTAGGTGAAGGTCCTGGGCACCATCACCAACCCAAAGGATAGGACCGCAAATGGGAAATGCTGCTCCAGGACAAGGTACCTCAGATAATTCCGGTGGTCCAGATAAATGGGAATGTGGAGATACACCTCCGTTAGATCTAGGGAGGCTAGAAACTCTCCCAGAGTCATCAAGGTGATCACATAGTGCACTGTCTCCATGTAGAACTGAGGCACTCGCAGTGCCACATTAACCGCTTTGTGGTCCTAAATCAGTCTCCAATCTTTGAAGCCTGTCTTGGAATGGTTGAGTATATCGAGTATCTCCCTGAACCGAGTCTTGTATTAGGATGGGCTCTATAGCCACAATATCCGATAATCTGCGGACTGTGGCCTGTACCCAAGCCGCCTTCTCGGGGCAGCACGCCGGGGAATCCAGTAAACACTTGGTCAAAGGACAGAGAAACTCAAGTCTGTAGCCATCTCGGAGGACCTCCAAGACCCAACAGTTGGAGGTAATGGCCTGCCAATCAGCCAGAAAGGCCAACAACCACCCCATGAGCGGTAGGGGAGGTACTGGCCTGGCGTCAGAATTGTTTCTTCGCAAGCCCCACTGGACAACTCCCCATTTTTGGCTGTCGCCGAGGAGTGCCGAACTGCAGTCTGGCAGATGAAGAGGGCCACTGGCCAGCTGGAGTTCCTGCGTACGGATGAGAACACCTGATGGGACGAAAATTAGAGTGCCCCAAACCCCTGGAGGGGCAAGACCTATTCACAGGCAAAGACTTAGGACTGCGATCCTGCACATTGGCCATAAGGTCATCCAACCCCTGGCCAAACAGAAGTTGACCTTGAAGGGCAATCGACTTAAGGTCATCTTAGAGGATGAATCACTGGACCACTGACGGAACCACAGCACCCTGTGAGCTGAGATGAAATAGGAGGACAGCTTAGAGAAAACCTTCAACATGTCATACAGGGCATCAGCCATATAGTCCACACCCAAGACCAGGAAATCCAGGTCTCAGAGCACATGACAGGAACATGACAGAGCTTAGAATGGAATGTCATGGCTACAAAGGAAAAAGCCAACCCCGTCTTCAGGCCAACGACTGCCGAGTCAAACAGGTGCTTAAGGAGGAGGACCAGAGGAGGAGGAGTTCTTGCGACTAGAAAGGACACCTGCGGAAGGGTGACAGGCAGAGTCAAATTATATTAACGAAGGCGAGGGGGGGAACCCATCCTCCAGGGTGGGAGCTAGCTCCTCCAGACCCTTTCTGGAATGTCTGGAGTATCTGTGAGATTCCCCCCCCCCCAAGTGCGCTTATGTTTCACTGGCATGCCCCTTGTGCACTCCCTGGGGCTCCCTGATGCTGTTTTTGTGGATACTGGGGCAGAAATAACAGGAAGACCCCCTACAAAGGTTGAAGGTACAGGATCTGGGCAAATTTCACCACCCTCGTGGGCTGCACCGCACGTGGAACACAGATGCACACCTGACAGCCATCCATTGCAAATAAGGCATGAATCCATTACATCTTGTCCTGGGGAGTACATCTGAGTGGTTTTCTTGCAAAAACAAAGCTTGCAAGTGCTAAAAATAACTAATTCAGAATCAGGAAAATCCAAGATGGCCGCTGTGGGTGCCGATTTTGCATAAAAATAGCCCGGGAAAAATACCAGAAGCCCTCAAAAATGGCAATTTTAGGATTTTAGGGGTGGCAGTAGTAGGACATGCAGGGAAACCTCCCAAGACTCCCTTTTTAAGACCCCCCCCTTCAAATCGCTGGTTCAGCCTGTATGCACTGTGACATGTGCTGACTGGAAAAACACTGCTGAGAGAGCTGAGACAACTTACAGGGAGATCGTCTGCCCTAGGAAGCAGGCAAGCTGGACTTCAAATCTTTGGACTGCCCCA
The DNA here is from genome assembly GCF_902459505.1 of Geotrypetes seraphini. NCBI lineage: Eukaryota > Metazoa > Chordata > Amphibia > Gymnophiona > Dermophiidae > Geotrypetes > Geotrypetes seraphini. The sequence goes on from NC_047089.1 coordinate 138,815,984, forward strand.
CCGGTTGGACACTTACAGCTGGGTACCTCTGCCATCCTTGGACAAGCTGTGCAGACATATGGCAGAGGAACGCAGTCTGGCCTTGATCCTGTTTGTGCCTCCTTGATCCTGTTTGTGCCTCTGTGCTCAACCCACTAGAGGAAAATCCTGGGGTGAGCAAGCTCCCAAGGGAACAGTCCCTGAAACCCAATCTGAAGTGTAGGCTGTCCAGAGGGTGCACTGACCAGCAGCCAGCCCCCTGGAAGAGACTTTTCCTGCAGTCAGAGCTGTCCCTGCAGGGAACCTCTGCAGCATAAGGGCAAAAACCACAAATGAAAAAAATGAATTTGAACAAAATTAAACAGGAGCAGAAAAGACAAGCTCCTACAATTTGGCTTCTAGGAAAGAAACTAACTAACTGGCTCTTGAAGGGACAGTGCTGAGGTAAGAGGGGTAGAACTTAAATCTCTGGAATATGAGGCTTCCTACAAGTCTTGGCAGGTAGATGGAATTAGCCCACTAGTCCTGGAATAAAGTGGGATTGTACAAGAAATTCTCAATATGCACTCTAGGACTTCCAATTGCTAACAGATGTTAAAGTCAAATTTCTGAGGTTTTGTAATGATGTACAGACACCCAACTTAAGAATGACTCGTATTTAAGAACGTGGTTGCTGCTTCATTTGATTTCACTGAGCAGTACTTCCAGTGGCATAGACTCCTACACTTCTCCTGTAGCAGATTCAGGAATGATGAATAGCCAAATTAAGAACAGTGTGTGGTTCCTTAGAGGGAACACAGTTTTAGCCCTTTTGTCAACTGGAAGCAGAGGTAAGCAGCAAGAATCTTAAAATCTACAAGTTCTGAGTTACATACAAATTTAACTTAAAGCAGAGTTTATATAACGCTAAATCATCACACTGGTTTCAAAGCGATTTACAAGAAAACAAATAAAAATAAGACTTTTACAATGGCCAAAATCTAATCCGGTACTTTAAGTAATCCGATTTAAGAACAGCTTTAACAATGTAACTCGATTTTAACCCAAGGATTGCCTGTATATATGAAGAAACACAAAGATACATGTATTGAAATACAGATATAGATGTATCTATATCCATACATAGACATACATATGCACAAACATGCATGCTTATATAAATATGCCCCCTCCCCTCACTGTGTTTGCTACACATCAAATATTTGCAGGTTATGTCCACATTTAAGATCAAAAGTAGGAAATACTATAACTTTAATGTTATGGAACAATAAAGGGAAAGGGGATGAGAGTTTGCTTATGAAAATGAAAACAGAAGTGAGGCAATCACAACACAGAGACAAAGACTAAGGATCATAACCAACTGAAAACTGGAAATATAAATAATTTCCAGAGAAATGGCTGAGACAGACAAAGCTAACAGATGGAAGAGGACTGTATCGAAAAATAAAAATGAAGGCAATTAGCAAACAGAGCAAAAGAAGTTTAAAGACAGAATATATAAATACAGCAACCCCCCCCCCCCTTATTATTCAGCACTTAAATATTAAGAATTCTAAACCTACATTCATCTAAACCTGCATTCCTCTAACCTTAAATATTAAGAATTCTAAACCTGTATTCCTCTAAACAGTATCTTCATAGTGTGAGTGTGTGTTTGGGGTGGGGTGGAATGAAACCTAGTTTACTTTAGGGCACAGCTTTTGTCTTTGGTGTTTGTCCATTCCAGTGTCTGTAGTAGAATGCTGCACGGGAATGGGGATGACGGAAATCCTGTCTCATGGGTGGGCGTCATTTGAGGTAGTGATAATCCCATAGAATTGAGAAGAGAAATAAAAATCAAGAGTATCCTTATCATTAATATCCTTGAGATGAAGATTAATATCAACTATCACAAGCAATCTCTGAAATTTTACTGAAGTTAACTATAGTTTCAGTGACGAGAGAGCTAGATCTATTCCATGGGATCAGAGGAAGGTATAAAAGGAGAATACCAAAGGGTGCTGAGATAATCATCTTTAACATCTGAGCCAATCAGGGCCTTAGGCCCCTTCCCATGCATCACATGATATACCGGGGAGGGAAAAGCCCAACATTTTGGACTGGCGGTCCTATGAGTGGGACAGGCTGAGCTTCCCTCCTGTTCCAACTTCTCTGAAAAGGTACCGGGGAGGGGGTCAGGGACCTCCATGAGGCAGGAGGGAGTGGGCATCCTTCCTGCCTTTTTTTTAGGGGGGGAGAAGGGGGGGTGCCTGGTGCGGAAGTGGACCTTTGGTGGCAGGAGGGAGTGGGCATACCTCCTGCCGTTTCGCTGCTGGGGGAGGGGGTGGTTGGCATGGCAGGAGGGAGTGGGCATCCTTCCTGCCATTTGGGGGGGGGGGGAATGGCCAACCCTCCTGCTGATTTTCACTAACACGGGGGAGATTCCCAGTGCTGCGTTTGTCAGGGGTTGTTGGGAAGGGCCATCATCGACGGGGGAGGCTTTTTTTTTTTTTTTAATTCAATGGGGCAGATATTGTGAGTGTGCAACACGTACAGCATCTAAGTCCATTAATAAAAGAAAAAAAGGTTTTCTGCCTCGAACAGCTGAGTGGTGGGAGGCTTTCCCTTGCCTCTCAGATGTTCGGACTTCCTCTGCGCACGTGTGAGAGTTGCTCTCACAGTGATCAATCGAACGGCAGAGTCGGGGATTATGACGAACATCCACATTAATCATTTGCATGCAAACCTTTTAGTGCATCAATATCTCTTTCTGAATTGGCCAAAAAATCAGACCCAGAGCATACCCACACAGTCTTACGATCCTTTTAACGTCTATTTATTCTTTTTTTTTTTCTATTTATTCATCTACTCCTGACAAAGTTGGCTTCAAACAACAATTGGACCTCCAGTTTTAATTGAGAATTCTTGGTGCCTCCTTGTTTGTTGAGGCATGCTACTGCTGTAGCATTGTCTGAGAAAACCCAGATTGTTTTGCCATCCAGAGGCCTTTTGAAGGCTTGCAGTGCTAGTCAAATGTCTCTCAGTTCCAATCTGTTAATGGACCAGATTCTCTGAGAGGGTAACCCGTGGCCCTGAATTTGACAACCCTCGCAATTAACCTCCCCAACCATAAAGACTAGCATCCATTGCCAGTATCACCCAAGAGGAAATGCAGATAGGTAAGTCCATGAAAAATGTCTCCACCTGGAGCTACCAGCATCAACTTTGACGTACTTTTCCCGTCCAGGTCAACTGCCTCTTGAGTGGATCCATTTGCTGAGACCAGCTGAAAAGGACATGGGTGAGGCTCCTGCTCAAGCCCCCATGTCTATAGTCACTACCACTGACATCCCCACCCCCACCTCAGGTGGTACCAAATCCATAGAACATAAGAAAAGCCTTACTGGGTCAGACCAATGGTCCATCAAGCCCAGTAGCCCGCTGTCACGGTGGACAATCCAGGTCACCAGTAACTGGCCAAAACCCAAGGTGTAGCAATATTCCATGCTACCGATACAGGACAAGCAGTGGCTTCCCCGTTTCTTTCTCAATAACAGACTATGGACTTTTCCTCCAGGAACTTGTCCAAACCTTTCTTAAAACCAGCTACGCTATCCGCTCTTACCACATCCTTTGGCAACGTGTTCCAGAGCTTAACTATTCTCCGAGTGAAAAAAATTTCCTCCAATTGGTTTTCCAATTGGGTTTTCAGGCTAGCCCTAATGAATATGCATGAAGCAAATTTGCATGCCTATCACTTCCATCATATGCAAATCTCTCTCATGCATATTCATTAGGGCTAGCCTGAAAACCCGATTGGCCTGGTGTTCCTCCAGGACAGGGTTGGGAATCACTGCCCTAGACTTTGTAATTTTTGACGGAGTGAAAAATCGATCCACTTCTACCTGTTCTACTCTGCTCAGGATTTTGTAGACATCAATCATATCTCCCCTCAACCATCTCTTTTCCAAGCTAAAGAGCCCTAACCATTTTAGGCTTTCCTCATATGAGAAGAGTTCCATCCCCTTTACCATCTTGATCGCTCTTCTTTGAACCTTTTCTAGCGCTACTATATCTTTCTTGAGATAAGGAGACCACAATTAACACAATACTCCAGATAAGGTAGCACCCATGGAGCATTACAAGGGCATTATAACATTCTTAGTCTTGTTAACCATCCCTTTTTAAATAATTTCTTACATCCTATTTGCTTTTTTTAGTCGCCGCCGCACATTCAGCGGAAGGTTTCATCATATTATCTACGATAATACCCAGATCCTTTTCTTGGGTGCTAATCCCCAAGGTGGACCCTAGCATTCGGTAACTGTGATTCAGGTTATTCTTCCCAATGTGCATCACTTTGCAATTGTCCACATTAAATTTCATCTGCCATTTGGACGCCCAGTCTTCCAATTTCCTAAGGTCCGCCTGCAATTTATCACAATCCACATGAGTTTTAACAACTTTGAACAGTTTAGTGTCATCTCCAAATTTAATCGCCTCATTCGTCGTTCCAATTTCTAGATCATTTATAAATAAGTTAAATAGCACCAGTCTCAGTACAGACCCCTGCAGCACTCCACTGTTTACTCTTCTCCATTGAGAAAAAGGACCATTTAACCCTACCCTCTGTTTTATATCCAATAATCAATTCCTAATCCACAACTGAACTTTGCCACCTATCCCATGACAATTTAATTTTCTCAGGAGCCTCTCGTGATGAACTTTATTAAAAGCTTTCTGAAAATCTAGATACACTATATCAACCGGTTCACCTTTATCCACATGTTTATTCACACCTTCAAAGAAGTCAAGCAAATTGGTGAGGCAAGATCTCCCTCGGCTGAACCATGCTGACACCTTCTCATTAAATCATGTTTGTCTACATGTTCCAATTTTATTTTTTATAATCGTTTCTTCAATTTTGCCCAGCACTGAAGTGAGGCTTACCGGTCTGTAATTTCCCAGATCTCCCCTGGAGCCCTTTTTAAAAATCGGCGTAACATTGGCCACCCTCCAATCTTCAGGTACTACAGACGATTTTAGCGACAGGTTACAGATCACTAACAGCAGGTCAGCAATTTCATGTTTGAATTCTTTTAGTAACCTGGGATGTATACCATTCAGTCCTGGCTATTTATCACTTTTTAACTTGTCAGTTTAGCACAGTACATCTTCCAGATTCACCGAGATTTCTTTCAGTTTCTCCGCATCATCACCCTTGAAAACCATTTCCGGTTCAGGTAGCAAAGAATTAATTAATTCTTTCCGCTATGGCCTTATCCTCCCTAAGCGTCCCGTTTGCTCCTTGATCATCCAACGGTCCCACAAATTCCCTCAGGTTTTCTGCTTCTGATGTACCTAAAAAAAATTGCTGAGTTTTTGCCTCTTTTGCAAGTTTCTCTTCATGTTCTTTCTTAGCTGCCTTTATCAATGCATCTAACTTGCCAGTGTTTGTGTTTCTTCTTATTTTCTTCATTCGGATCCTTTTTCCATTCTTTAAAGGATTTAAATAGTCTCTTTCACTTCACTTTTTAACCACGCTGGCTCTCGTTTCCTCTTCTTTCCAACTTTGCTGATACATGGAATACATCTGGTCTGGGCTTCCACGATAGTAGTTTTAAATAACATACATGCCTGGTTTACAGTCCTAATCTTTGCAACTGATTCTTTTTGCCTCTTTTTAACCATTTTCCTCATTTTATCATAGTCGTCCTTTCAAAAATGAAACGCCCCTACAGTAGATTTCTTTTGTGACGTTAACTCCCAGTATCAGCTCAAATTTGATCACGTTATGATCACTGTTTCCTAGCGGACCCAACACAGTTAACTCAAGTACTATGTCTTGCATTCCACTTAGAACCAAATCTAAAATAGCACCCCCTCTTGTCGGTTCCTGGACCAGTTGCTCCAAGAAGCCGTCATTTATGACATCTAGGAGTTTTACCTCCCTAGCACTTCCCATAGGAGCTGGCATTGCCAGGATCTCCACAATCTGGTAGTTTAGCTTCAGTTTGCATGCTTCCAGAAGGAAAACATTGCCCTCTTGTGATGACAGGAATCCCTAGGTACTCTAGGGACTGGACCACGTTCAGACTCTTCCGGAAATTGATAATCCAACCCAGGTCCTGCAAGAGTTGGACTACTTGTGCCATTGCTTGGCGACCTTTGTCTTTAGACAGGGCTCTGATAAGTCAATCGTCCAAGTATGCATGAACCTGAATCCCTGCTTTGCACAGACGTGCTTGCAGCTACCATCACATTTGTAAAGGTGCAAGGCACTGCTGCCAGCCCAAAAAGGAGTGCTGGAAACTGAAATGCCTCTCCAGTTTAGGGAATCTGAGAAACTTTCTGTTTACTGTGAAAATGGGAATATGCAAGTAGGCCTCATCAAATCTGTAAGGCTAGGGATTCCCCTAGTGCCACTGAGGTTATCACAAAACACAAGTCTCAATTTGGGCTCTGGGCACCTTTAATGCTGCAATGACAGACTTCAGATCTAGGATGGGCTTCCAGTCACCTGAGCTTTTATAGGGCATATGATAAAGTATACAGAATATCTGCCCAAAACCAATTCTATATACAGTATGGACTCCATTGCCTGGTTCTCCAGAAGCCATTCCCACAGCGCGAACACTGCTTGACAGATTTAGCCACCATCCTCCACTCCCGCACACAGCAATGATCAACACCCGACGCCTACTACACAAAGGTCAGAACACACCACAATACTGCAGTTCAAACAAAAAGGCAAGCTTTAACTGGTAGTTACAGCCTGAATACTGCTATAGAAAACCACATTCAATACCAGAAAAGTTGGTCTCTGGGTTTTTTTGTTATGAGAAAGAAGAAACTACCCTTAGTCCATAGGGAGAGGATGGGGAAGGGACCTGGCGGGGCCCATTTGTAGCTCCCAAAGCTTACACCGCTCAGCCAGACACCCCTATACTCACTGAAGAACTTAATCAACAGGAGCAACAGCCAGGAGCCCAATGAAGCCAGGAACTAGAGCAATGGCAACCATTCAATGCTGGAGATAAGAGTATATTAATTGGACTGGAGAAATTCCATCCAGGAGAAGTACCTGCAAAGTACTTCTCCACCTGCTATCACACTAGTCTCTGGATTCATCTGCTGCTGTTGCTAAGGAAGGGGTTTTTGGACCACCAGACCAATCGGATTTTTGGGCTAGCCCTAATGAATATGCATGAGAGAGATTTGCATATAATGGAAGTGACAGCCATGCAAATCTGCTCCATGCATATTCATTAGGGCTAGCCTGAAAACCCGATTGGCCTAGTGGTTCTCCAGGACAGGGTTGGGAACAACTGTCCTATAGGAAGCCCCAGAGACCCTCAAGAGACCAGTTCTAACCACCCCAAAGTTTACCATAGACAGTAATAGACTGTACTCACAGAACTGCTTGGTGTTGTGCCTGCATCAGCTCACATCGCACTTGGACTATGGAGAATATTTCTGCCTCTGCATATAGGGGTCTTCAGTTCCTTGTCTTCAGTCTGCTTGCCTTTTATACATGCAGAGCCTGAAACCCTTGACCACACTAGCTCCTTGTGTGTCTTTGGAGGGGAGGGGGAATGCAGCCAGCACTCACTACAGTCCTCTGGACTAACATGGTGACACTCAGCATGTGCTCAAGGGGCAAGCTGAGCTCCCAGAGGAACAGACCCCAAGCTATCCTAAGGAAAAATTATGTTCTTACCTGTTAATTTTCTTTCCCTTAGACGCAGCAGATGAATCCAGAGACCAATGGGATAGCACACATCTACCAGCAGGCGGAGATAGAGAAACTGATTAACAGGTGGTCCCATTGGCTAGCACTCCTCCTGTATCTCCAGTATAGCTCCTTGCCCAAGCATCCGTAACCATCAATAGGCATAGCATGGGGGGGAAAAAAAACCCTCAATAATAACAAACTTCGAAAGTTGCAAAAGAAAAAACCAACAGACAATATCCAGAAAGGGTGGGGCTCTGGATTCATCTGCTGTGTCTAAAGGAAAGAAAATTAACAGGTAAGAACATAATTTTTTCTTCCCTAGCAACAGCAGCAGATGAATCCAGAGACCAATGGGATGTAGCATTGCAATCCTCAATCTGGGTGGGAAGCAAACACCGCCTCCGCAACAACAGATGCACTAAACGCATCTACCGTATGCGCCTCCACATCCAACCAGTAATGCTGAGAGAAAGCACTCTCGGAAGACCAAGTAGCCGTGAGACAAAACTCCTCCAAGGAAAAAACCTCTGGACCGAGTCCAAGAAGTAGTCTGATGGAATGGTCATGAAGTTCTTTCGCCAACCGCTTCCCTGCCATCAAGCAAGCGTAAAGAATGTCCTCCTGGACCCGAGTGATGGAGGCTTTGGACGCCGCCATATGTTTGAGGCGTTTCTTGAAGAATACAAAAAGGTGATCTAAACAACTAAAAGTCATTAGAAACCTTGCTCGCGGAGAATGCTACGCACTTTCAAAATATGCAGTGAATAATAGCACGTCTCCCCATTTCTCCTCCCAGGAAGAAGGAAGGAAAAGTGAGCGTGTCATAAAAGAAAGGATGACACCTCCTTAGAAAGAATTGTGGTACCGTCTAAACTGATATCCCAGATTTTGGAAATCAGAAATAGGAATCCCCGCTGAACAAGGCCTGCAACTCGGAAAACTGCAGAGCCAAAACCATGGCCACAAGAAACCCCGTGTTCAACGGCACAAGGAGGAAATGAAGCCTTCGGTAAACTGTGAAGAAGTACCTGAAGATTGTACTCCGGACAGGGCTTTCTAAGAAGTGTACAAATATACCGTACTCCGTTTAGGAACTGAACTACATGAAGCTGAGAAGTAATCGAAGAGCAGTATACTTAGCCCTTGTAACAAGCTAAGAATGGCACTTGAAGCTGAAGGGAATTGAACGCTAAGCCCTCGGCAATACACCTGTGCCAAAAAGGAACTCTGGAAGGGTGCAAATGTTGAGAAGTATCCAAGAAAGGAAAACCTCCAAAAGGAAGCAGAAGCCACAGGTGAAGACATCTGTAGCACCTGGATAAGAGAAGAAACAACCTGCTTCGCATAACCCTTATACGTCAGTCATGACTTCTCAAAAGCTAAGTCATAATACCAAAGTAGTACGAATATTCATGTTGATCGGACCCTAGGTGAGAAAATCCAGAGATACCAGGAAACTTCTTAGTCCGGCTGTCGAAAGACTCATCAGATCCGCATAGCAAGGATGGTGCAGCCAAGCCAGAGATTCTACAAATACTGTGCCCGGAAAGCGAGCTTGAGATGGCAAATCCAAGCCATCATCAGCCAGGGGAAAACACTGAAAAAGAGAAACCAGAGGTGAGAAAGAAGTCACGCTGTTACCCCCTCTAACTCCCACTCCCTGGGCCCGCCGAAGAAGCTAGGAAGCATTGAATTGTGAGATGAGGCCATGAGGTCTAGTTCCAGGAGATCTCACGTCCATAAAAACAGCTGGAACGCCTGAGTCAAAATTCCCAATATCCAGGATGTAGAAGATTTCACTATTACTAACATTTACACTTTCTAGAGCGTACACAGTGCTGTACACTGTAACATACAATAAATGGGCCATGCTCAGATTTCGCGGAGAGAAAGTCTATCCAAACTCTTTTCCTGACCCTTAAAATGATCTGCCAACAGAAGAGGAAGATGAGGGTCCACCCATTGAAGTAGAACAACAACTGTAACTGGCAACTGAGTACATCACCTACTGCCCAAGCTGTAGAGAAATACCCCCATCATAATACTGACTGAAAGGACCCTCAGCGGCATTCTGGAAGAATGGTCTGAAGCTCCAGAAAGGTGGCCTGACCATGCTCAAAAGTAGAAGAATGAACAAGTACTGAGTCGTCCCTTAAGACCAGACTCCTGGAGCTGAGGATGGAAGGCACCGAGCCCCCCAACCCGACAGCCCGGGATGTTTGGTGGCCATGAGCTAGTCCAGCAAAGACCGAGGCATGCCGTTGAAAAGAGAAATCTCGCTGAGCCACCAAATCATACAGAGCAATGCATGAGGAGCCTACCAAATAATTGGAGCCCTGAGATACCGAGAACCACCAGAACAAAAGCGACTGCTGTAGCGTTATAATGGGAAAGCAAGCCGAATTTCCCAGTGGAGTCAGCAACATGGGTCCTATAACCTTTACAGAATCCCATACTCTGGGTCATGGTGACCAAAGAAGAATGCAAACCTGAGACTGTGACCCATCGCCCTAGTCTCTGGGAAGAAACACATTTCTCTCCTATATGAATAAAAACATCTCCCCGATATACCTATAAATAGTACAGGAGAAAAGAGCGCTGTGCAAATTCGAAGATTCACGTCCAAAGAACTGAAGAAAAGAAACCACCCTTTTTGTGTCAGTCAAATGGCCCGACTGGAAGACATCCGAATCAAGCAGTCAGTCAAGAAAAAATAAGGTGAATCACCTGGTAGCACCAAAACTACCACTGCCCACATTTTCTAAAATGTTCTTGAAGCCTTGGGTAGGTGAAATGGCATGTGCCAAAACCGAAAGCGCTGCTCAAAGAGAGGCAAGCAAACCTAGTGCTGATTCGGAGTCATAGGGAAAATGTAAATATTCTCCCAGTTTTTCTGCAGAAATGTGTAACCCTGAGAAACTAATTCAGCAGAATGGGATCCAGCCAGCCCAATGCCCCCGTCTTGGGCACCATGCAGTAAGTGGAACAACGTCCCTTAGTTCCCGAAGAACTACAAGAACTGCCCTGAGAACCAATAACACTGAAAAGGGAAACACAAAACAAAGAGACTCCAAGAACGAACTGGAAACCTGAGGAGGATGCAAAGTTGCAAGCATCCTGAAAAATCTTCACAGCCCCCTGACCTGACATTATAGCATCTTCTCCCTCATGAGAAAGCCTGAAGAGTCATTGGAAAAAGTCAAGATCCCCTCAAAATGAAGTGCAGAAGGTCAGGGAATGGCAGGATGAGAAATGTAGGATCTGCAAGAAGATTCTCCTAGGAAAAATCAAGTTTCACAATGTAAAGAGGAATATACTGGAACCATGAAAACAGTACTAACTCCATGCAACATGAGCGAAATACATATCACCTTTAAAGTGAATATGTACTAGACTCAATCAAGATGCTGCATCTACCGCCCCGTGGAAAACAACAGCATTCTTACAGGTATCAGACAAAGCTCTCATCGCTAATGAGAGCTTCAGGGATGAGGCTAACAGCCACATAGCACATGATCCTCCGCGGGTTTGATAGAATAGGTAACTGGCTCCTGGTTAAAAGGAGATGTACAGTCCTTCCTGTCTGGTCGGGGGGCCCGTCTAGCATGTGCCATGAGAAAATGGCGACAGGAGAAACCAGCGTGATAAGCATGGAAATATGAAGTCCAGGCCCCCTCAGAAATAGAGAAAGAGAGTCCTGGCTGCAGGAAGATGCGCAGTGTCATTATGCCCATAGAGACAGCCCGAACTTGGAAACTGTTTGTACTACCTTTAGGCATATATAGCCTGTGCCACTACTAGACACATGCAGCTCAGCACAGAGGCCCAAATAAGGACAGTTACCAACAGACAAAGGCTCAATCTGCAGGGACCCCAAGAGAGACAATAAGATACCTGTGTGACATACAGGGCACTATCTTACTGCTGATCTCACCGTGCCGTGAGTTGCCGTATGTCGCCCCAGTCCGGAGACAAACCGAGACTGGGTGACTTAGCATAGGTTAGAGTCTTTCTGGTAAACCCCTTGAATGCTAACCCCAGAGTCCGATTAACAAGCAGCTTCCTTCAAGGGAGTACAGCAGGAACACAGACATAGACATATAAATCTGCCCAAGCTTGTCCCAAAGCTGGTGAAACACATACAACTTGTCTGAACCGGAGAGGAGAAAAGCCCCGGCATACCCTGACCAAGGTCAGCTGGAAACAAACTACCGGAATGCTGCAGCTCTCCCGCCATCGCCAGAGACCCAAGCGCACGCCTGATTCTCGCTGACACGTGGCCGCTGCATCAATGCTTCTAGAAACATAGTCAGATTCAAGCCCCGCAAAATTTACCCTGCCGCAGCTTGCATAGAAACAAAATCAGACTCGGGGAATAACCAGAAGAACAGCCCACAGCGCCAGAAAAAACATGTCCCATCTCATGCGCGCTGCTATAAACCGGCACCTGCACAATCAGCTGCACATGGCCATGACAAACACCGATGAAAGAGAGCCTCAGAATAAACAGGACTACTACTGCTGCACTGAAACCCAACAATGAGAACAAGTGCGAGCATGAAATCGCACCGCTACTGCCGCGCTGTAACCAACAAGGAAACCAAGCGCGTGCATGCAAAGGGCAAGAAGTCCTGGCTCCCTCCACGGATTTCTAGTCATAAAACTTAGCCTCAATAAAATATCCATTCCTTAAACATAAGTTGACCGAACCCACATTACTAAGACTCCCAAACAGAATCTGAAGTTCAACCAACAGAAAAAAGCAGAGACATACTCACAAGCTTGTTGTTAGGGCCGGTTGAAGCCAGTTAAAGCTGGTTGAGCAGCAGTAACAGAGCAGAATGTAGCAACTGTGGTCTCTTTTTTTTTTTTTTTTTTTACAGAGAAGGGAAAGAAGAAAAAATTGAGACCCAGTCAGACCCTCTAGCAATGGAGGGAGGGTGAGGCAGGGACCTGGGGGGGGCCCCAGGTGTAACTCCTAAAGCCGGCACCGTTCAGCCGGACACCCCTGTCTCGCTGAAGAGAAAATCTCAACAGGAGAAATAGCATTGCCAGCTCACTGAAGAGAAACCTCAACAGGAGAAAATAAAGTTCCAGTCATAGCCAGAATTCAGGAGCTAATTGAATAGCGACCATTTCCTGCTGGGAGGTAGAGAATACTGGAGATACAGGAGGAGTGCCAGTCAATGGGACCACCTGTTAAATCAGTTTCTCTATCTCCGCCTGCTGGTAGATGTGTGCTATCCCATTGGTCTCTGAATTTCTTCTGCTGCTGTTGCTATAGAATAATTAATGCAAGTTGGCTAGACTGCAAAAGGGTTGCTCCCCCAGCTACAACCCTCTGATCCAGAGACTGTATCTTCTCCTAGGCAGAGCTGTCCCAGAGATCATGGGAACCTCTATAACACCAGGAAGCATCAAAAGTCGGATAAAAATCTGAAAATAATAAATTAAACACAAAGCAGATGAAAAATGCCTTCTCAACTCACTTGCAAAAGGAAAAAAGAGGAGCTGAGGCACTGCCCAGTGACACAAGAAGGCAGAGTTGAAAAATGCAGATGATGCCGCAATACTCATGTGGATGTCTGTTATTTTATTTCCTACCCTTTTCTGTATATAAACGAACATCCCCACTGAACTTACTTCTTCTGATCTCAACTAAGCATAATGAATCACAGATTTCTTAAAATGGATAACTAGAAAAGACTAAAATGGTGACATCCAAGACCTTATTCAAATCCCATTTATGATAAAATTGTGAGATGTACACCCCCAAACATGTATAACTCAGCAGCTTTCTAAATGTAGGCTACAACTGTATATTTGCTGGAACAAATTTTTGCATCTTATTTTCAGTCTCAAAAACTATTGAGTGGAAAATATTAAGTTAGAGATATTCAGAAATGAATGGTAGAATGCAGTGGACTAACCTATTTACACATCTTATGTATACAATACATTGTTAGCCTTTTTGCTATAAGACTTAACTAGTATGAGGCTAAAGAAAGTAAGTAATAAAGTGGCTCACAAAAGCAACAAAGCTAAATGTAACATGACTTGAAACAAAACAAGAAATAACTAGGCTCTGTTTCTAACAATTTAAACCTTTCCAAATTCTAGTCATATCAAACCATAATTATTATATTTAACATTAAGGTAGTCATTTGCACATATAAATTACATGTTTATATGCATCTTTCATGTGTAAATAGCAACTTTAGAAAAGCTGATATGTATATATGTAGTGCACACAGTTTTGGAGGAAACAATCTGGATGGGTTTGAAATGTATGAATCTCTCTCCTACTTTGCATAATTAATACACATATACCGTACTTTAAAAAAATTACCCACTAGCATTTACACCATTTCAAAATCATGTAGCTAGCTGTTCATTTGGACTTAGAATTCAGTGATAAAAGGGGCAACTATGTTTACCTCTCATGTGTTTAAACCATCTCAAAGCCAAAATATTGCACTTTGGAGCTCAGTTCCATAACTGGCTCCTTTTGGACATGAAGGTTTGTCAATCTGGCACTTATATTTAGAGACAGCACTTACATGTGTTGCTGATTTTGCATGATTCTTTTTTTCTGAATTCACTTCTTTGTAAAATGTATATTTCTTAAGTATGTTAATTTACATATTTATTTCTCACAGCCTTATAGGTATTTTATGAAAGGCTCTACATTTAGCAAACATTTAGTGAAACATTGCAAATTGCAACTGTCTAGACTTGAACATCCCTTTTCTACCTATATGGCTTATACCAGTGGTTCTTAAACTTGTCCTGGGGGACCCCCAGCCAGTCAGGTTTTCAAGACAACCCTAATAAATATGCATTAGGCAGATCTGCATATAATAGAGGTGACAGGCATACAAATCTGCCTCATGCATATTCATTAGGGATATTATGATACCCCGACTGGTTGGGGGTCCCCATGGACAGTTTTAAGAACAACTAGCCTATACAAAAATTGGTCATTAAATGTAATATCATGAAAAAAACTGGAGTCAATATAAAAATTTTTTACTAAATCACTATATGAAAACTGAAAAGGACTAGGATGCATTTGGGGGCATACCAAAGGTTGATCAACTATTACCAATATTCAGCATTATGTTAACTTTAAACAGACAAGTTAAACTGCATAAAAAGCTTTCCTAATATAAATCAGTTATTTTATCAGATTAACTTTAGGGAAGATAAATAAGTCATCTAGTTATCTTTAAAGCAAATTGGGCTCCATTCAATACTTGCCCTCAAGAGTTTAAAGAATTGTTAAAATTAGAATATTTTCTTTTTGTCATAATGTCAGAGAGGTTGCAGATAACTAAGCATATCACAGTTATGTTCATGAAAATTCCTATTTCTATAGAAGTAATAGTAATGATATTTTATTTTAATTTTTAACCCTCTGCGCAACTCACCCTGACAAGTGCATCATCGATGATGTGATCACGTCGAACTTTAAGTCGCAAATAAGGGTTCAACTGCTGCCCTTGAACCAAACTGTAGAGTACTGTAATGCGTCGCTCACTGTACATGCGGATTCTATTATCATAGTAAAGTCCCAAGTTTTTGGTTACAGCATTTAGTATAAAAGGACACGTCATAAAGGAGAATTTATTTTCGGTTTCTACTTTAAAGAATGTATAATCTTTGTCCATTTCCAGAACATCATTCAATGGTTCATTAATAAACTCTTCAAAAGGGATAAGTGGTTTTCGGCAATCAATAGTTTTAACACCTAATTCAGTTTCCAGTGGATCTACTCTAGGTCCTTTTTTGCTTCTTCGTTCCTCTCCCAGCAGCTCTTGAAGGGTTAATTCACTTGACTCAGGAATGGGTTCCTCATCATCATCTTCATTATGATCAGTTTCAACTTCTCCCCCCAAAACATTTGCATAGTAAACCATTTTCAAGCATTTTGAAGCAGCAACAATGGCATCATCATCATTCACTAGATTTCGACTGTTGAATTCATTGCTTATGACTTTATAGGTGATAAGCTGCTGAAATGTCTCCATCATTCTTCTGATCTGATGTGCACTGTACTTTGACCACAATCTGATTAGTTTTGCTTGAGCTACAAGGGGCAGTTTACTCATTGCTTTGCAAAATAATGGCAAAGCCATTTCCAAGTACTCGGGACTATGGAGGTTAACATTCTCCATGACAATAATAAACAAGTTCAGATAGTTAGGATCTCGTGAGTACACATTATGATAAGTCAAGTCACATTCCACATTGGGTGATAAGTATACAAGTGCATTAAGAAAGGCGGTTTCTATTTTCTCATTAGAAAGTAACCTGTTGTAGACTCGTCTGACTGCTTCAACATCTACAGTTACTTCCTCAGGGCCTAGCTTTTGTATATTATTATCTGCTTCAGCATTTTCACTTAACCTGGAAGATGCACCAGAGTCCTCTTCCATAGCAGAAGCAGAACAGGCAGCTTTTTCTTTCTCATCTTCATCTTTGTCTTCATCCTTTCCTTGAAGAGACTTAAGTTCCTCCTTGGTATGGTGTTTGGCTTTGCGGAAGCTCTTCACCAAGGCTTCAGCACTAGAATATACTCTCCCAATGACACGAATTAGAGGGGAATAATCTTCCCTTTCCCGACATAGTTCAAGAATTTCATATACCTTTTCTTCAGTTAGGTAAGTTACATCTAGAAAATAAGAGGAAGAAAATTGATGTTTCATAAAATCAGACAAATCTACTTGAGTTGCACCATAACTGAGAACAAGACAGTTTGGTAATATAATACTGTACTGCTTATTGATACTAGACTAGCATGAATATACTTTATACCATATATACTCATTCTAGCTTTGTTTCACAGGGACTGGCAATTTAGAATCAGCTGTTATGCTAATATTTTGACATTTTAATACTGAGGTAGGAAGGAGAGAGACAGAGGACAAGAACTAATGTTTTAACATGTATATTAAACCATTAATGCTAAAAGCTCAAAGAATAACTATCATTCAAATCTGGAAGATACCAGGGCAACTGAACAGGTAACTATTTTGAAAATCTACCTGAAAATGGCAATGGGGAGCCTGTAACAGAACCTACATTAAACATGTAGTAGACTTAAAGACAAAAACTGGAATGGGACTAGACCAATGTATATGAATAGCAGAAGTTAATTAGGAGAGAAAATCAGATACGCTCAATCTTGGATTTCAAAGCTGTTAAAAACCATGGGTAGATTGTAAGAAATTGCAGAAATTTGCAAGACTGGGTGTCTAAATGGCAAAATAAAGTTTTATGTGAATTAATGTGCAAATTAATGCAAACATGGAAAACTAATCTAAGCTACAGTTACACAATTCCATAGAGCACAGTTACTTACCGTAACAGGTGTTATCCAGGGACAGCAGGCAGATATTCTTGACTGATGGGTGACGGCACCGACGGAGCCCCGGTACGGACAATTTTAGAGTGATTGCACTCTAAGAACTTGGAAAGTTCTCGTAGACCGCACCGCGCACGTGCGAGTGCCTTCCCGCCCGACAGAGGCGCGCGGTCCACAGTTATGATAAGCCAGCTAAGAAGCCAACCCGGGGAGGAGGGAGGGACGCAAGAATATCTGCCTGCTGTCCCTGGATAACACCTGTTACGGTAAGTAACTGTGCTTTATCCCAGGACAAGCAGGCAGCATATTCTTGACTGATGGGTGACCTCCAAGCTAACAAAAAGAGGGATGGTGGGAAGGTTGGCCATTAGGAAAACAAATTTTGCAAAACAGATTGGCCGAAGTGACCATCCCATCTGGAGAATGCATCCAGACAATAATGAGATGTCAAAGTATGAACTGAGGACCAAGTGGCAGCCTTGCAGATTTCCTCAATGGGAGTGGAACGGAGGAAAGCTACAGATGCTGCCATAGCTCGGACTCTATGGGCCGTGACAGAACCTTCCAATGTCAGTCCGGCCTGAGCATAACAGAATGAAATGCACGCTGCAAGCCAATTAGATAGCGTACGTTTAGAAATAGGACGTCCCAATTTATTCGGGTCAAAGGACAAAAAAAGTTGGGGTGAAGATCTGTGGGGCTTAGTACGGTCTAAATAGTAAGCTAAGGCCCATTTACAGTCCAAAGTATGAAGAGCCTGTTCTCCAGAATGAGAATGAGGTTTCGGAAAGAAAACAGGCAATACAATCGATTGGTTGATATGGAATTCAGAAACAACCTTAGGGAGAAACTTTGGATATGTACGTAGAACCACCTTATCATGATGAAAGACTGTGAAAGGTGGGTCAGAAACTAGTGCATGGAGCTCACTGACCCTCCTGGCAGAGGTGAGAGCTATAAGGAAAAGTACCTTCCAAGTGAGAAACTTGAAAGTGGCAGTAGCTAAAGGTTCAAATGGAGGCTTCATCAAAGCGGAGAGAACCACACTGAGATCCCAGATAACAGGAGGTGCTTTAAGAGGTGGTTTCACATTGAAAAGACCTCGCATGAATCTGGATACCAGGGGATGAGCTGAAAGGAGTCTCCCATGGACTGGCTCATGAAAAGCCGCAATAGCGCTGAGATGGACTCTGATGGAGGTAGATTTAAGGCCAGAGTCAGACAGAGAAAGCAGATAATCCAACAAAGTCTCTACTGCAAGGGACGTGGGATCATGATGATGACGAAGACACCAAGAAGAGAACCTTGTCCACTTTTGATGGTAACATTGCAGAGTGGCAGGTTTTCTGGAAGCATCCAGAATCGAATGAACAGGCTGAGATAGGAGAGAATTATGTGAAGTCATCCCGAGAGA
Source organism: Geotrypetes seraphini (assembly GCF_902459505.1). NCBI lineage: Eukaryota > Metazoa > Chordata > Amphibia > Gymnophiona > Dermophiidae > Geotrypetes > Geotrypetes seraphini. The sequence continues at coordinate 138,834,458 of NC_047089.1, forward strand.
TACCAAGCTGTCAGGTGCAGAGATTGGAGGTTGGGATGCAGAAGGGTCTCCTGATGTTGCGTAAGCAGAGAAGGATACAGAGGAAGAAGAAAAGGTTCCCTGGAACTGAGTTGAAGTAGAAGGGAGAACCAATGTTGTCTGGGCCATCGTGGAGCAATCAGAATCATGGTGGCTCCCTCCCTCTTGAGCTTGAACAATGTTCTCAACATGAGAGGCAGAGGAGGGAAAGCGTATAGGAACAGATTTGACCAATCGAGGAGAAATGCATCTGCTGCCAGACGGTGGGGAGAGTATAGTCTTGAGCAGAAGAGGGGCAGCTGGTGATTGTGAGGAGCTGCAAAAAGGTCTATCTGAGGAGTGCCCCACTGAGCGAAGATGGACTGTAGAATTGAAGGATCGAGTGTCCACTCGTGAGGTTGGAGAATTCTGCTCAGCTTGTCTGCTAGAGAATTCTGTTCTCCTTGAATGTAGATCGCTTTTAGAAATAAGTGGTGTGCTGTGGCCCAAGACCAGATTTTTTGGGCTTCCTGGCACAAGAGACGAGAGCCTTTTCCACCCTGTTTGTTGATGTAGTACATGGCAACTTGATTGTCTGTGCACAACAGGAGGACTTGAGGAAAGAGAAGATGTTGGAAGGCCTTGAGAGCATAAAACATCGCTCTGAGTTCCAGAAAATTGATGTGATGCTTCATTTCCTGGGCTGTCCAAATTCCTTGAGTTTGGAATTCGTTCAAATGAGCTCCCCATGCATAAGGGGAAGCGTCGGTGGTGATGACGAGTTGATGAGGAGGTAGATGGAATAGAAGACCTCTGGATAGATTTGAGGATATCAACCACCATTGTAGAGATTGACGAAGAGATGATGTGACAGATATGTGTCGTGAGCAAGGATCCGTCGCTTGGGACCACTGGGTAGCTAGGGTCCATTGAGGCGTGCGCAGGTGAAGACGTGCCAGAGGGGTGACATGAACTGTTGAAGCCATGTGTCCCAATAGTATCATCATTTGCTTGGCAGAGATGGAACTTTGAGGAAGAACCTGCTGACACAGAACTTGAAGAGTGTGAAGACGGTTGGACGGCAGGAATGCTCTCATGAGGACTGTGTCCAGCACCGCTCCAATGAATTGAAGTCTCTGAGTGGGGATGAGATGAGATTTGGGAAAATTGATCTCAAACCCCAGAAACTGTAAGAACAAGATGGTTTGATTGGTGGCCAGTAGCACTGTTTGAGGAGAATTGGCCTTTATCAACCAATCGTCCAGGTAAGGGAAAACCTGAAGATGATGGGAACGAAGGAAAGCAGCCACCACAATCAGACATTTGGTGAACACTCTTGGAGATGAAGCAAGACCGAAGGGGAGAACTTTGTATTGGTAATGACAGTGGTTGATCATGAAGCGGAGATACTGTCTGGAGGCTAGATGGATGGGTATATGAGTGTATGCCTCCTTGAGGTCGAGGGAGCATAGCCATTCGCCCTGATTGAGAAGAGGATAAAGAGTTGCTAAAGAAAGCATCTTGAATTTCTCCTTGACTAAGCATTTGTTGAGATCTCGAAGATCTAATATGGGCCTGAGATCTCCTGTTTTCTTTGAAACTAGAAAGTAACGGGAGTAAAATCCCTGTCCCTTCTGATCTAGAGGAACTTCCTCTATGGCGTTCAGAAGAAGAAGGGATTGAACCTCTTGAATAAGGAGAGAGGTTTGAGGAGTGTTCAAAGCAGACTCTTTTGGCAGACTTTGAGTGGGACAAGTCTGGAAGTTGAGAGAGTAGCCGTGGCAGATGATGTTGAGGACCCATTGATCGGATGTAATAACATAAGAACATAAGAAGCGCCATCTCCGGATCAGACCTTCGGTCCATCAAGTCCGGCGATCCGCACACGCGGAGGCCCTGCCAGGTATACACCTGGTTTATTTTATAGCCAACCATACTTTATATGCCTCTCTCAAGGAGATATGCATCTAGTTTGCTTTTGAAGCCTAGGACTGTCGATTCTGCAATAATCTCCCCTGGGAGAGTATTCCAGATGCCAACCACTCTCTGTGTGAAGCAGAACTTTCTGACATTAGTCCTGAACTTGTCCCCCCTTAGCTTCATTTCATGTCCTCTTGTCCGTGTCAAATTGGACAATGTAAATAATCTTCTCTGCTCTATTTGATCTCCCAATGGCTGAGATAATAGGTCAGGCGCCCTCCTATAGGTTGAGGAAGATGGGCAGATGGTGGAATATTGGCTATGCTCTGGAGAAACACGTCAAAAGGGCTGGGTAGACTTTTGAGGTGGAAGAGGTTTCTGTTGCTGTTGCGTTGGCCTCGGAGGTTGACATTGTTGTTGTCACTGACGTCTAGGTTGTTGGGGAGCCTGAGGTAAGGGGCGAGCAGCATAGCGGCGTTGGTAGGCCGATTGTTGTCGAAAAGGCCTAGTAGGGGGAGTCTTCTTTTTATTCTTTAGGAGAGTATCCCAACGTGTCTCATGTGCCGATAGCTTTTGTGTCGTGGAATCCATGGAATCTCCAAACAGCTCATCCCCTAAGCAAGGAGCATTTGCTAGACGGTCTTGGTGGTTTACCTCTAGCTCTGAGACCCTGAGCCATGCCAACCTGCGCATAGCCACTGACATAGCTGTGGCTCTAGAAGTCAATTCGAAGGTATCATAAATTGATCTTACTAGAAACTTCCTCAACTGGAGAAGAGAGGAAGCACAGGCATGAAAAGTAGATTTTTTGCGATCAGGAAGATATTTCTCAAAAGTAGATATTTTTTGGATTAAATGCTTTAAATAAAATGAGAAATGAAAAGCATAGTTTCCTGATCTGTTGGCTAGCATGGCGTTTTGATATAAACATTTGCCAAATTTGTCCATTGACTTTCCTTCTCTGCCAGGAGGGACTGAGGCATACACATTAGCTCCCGCTGATTTCTTCAAAGTGGACTCTACCAAAAGAGATTCATGTGGGAGCTGAGGTTTATCAAACCCAGGAATAGGAATTACCCTGTATAATGAGTCCAGTTTACGAGGGGCTCCTGGGACAGTCAGGGGAGTCTCTAGGTTTTTATAAAACGTTTCTCTCAAAATATCATGGAGAGGAAGTTTAAGAAATTCCCTTGGAGGCTGGTCAAAGTCCAATGCATCAAGAAATGCTTTAGATTTCTTTGACTCAGCCTCCAAGGGAATAGACAAAGATTCACACATCTCTTTTAAGAAAGAGGGAAATGATGTGGAATCCAGGTGAGAAGAGGGATCTGTAACAAGGCGTTCCTCCTCATCAGAAGAGCATTCACCTTCGAACAGAAAGGGCTCTTCAGAATCACCCCATAAATCAAGATCCCTAACCTGAGAGCCATGGTGTCGAGACTCTGGTGTGGAGGGTTCCAGGTGTCGGGTTTTATGGGTGGACTTGCCCGATCTCATGGATACGGTACCAGGAGATGCGACCTGTTGTGCTGGTACCGAGGTTTGTACCGCCTGGTGTTGAGATTTAGGTTCTGGAGCTAAAATCGGCATCGAAGTCGATGAGGTGGTAAGAACCGGTACCGACAAGGTGGATGCTGATAAAAGAGGGCGCTCCACCATCGATACCGGTGGCTCTGACCGGACCGGAACTGGAAGGTTCTGGGGTAAAAGAGCAGGAAGTAGCTGTTGAAGTTGCTCTTTCAGCTGTACCTGCAGAACGGCGGCAATACGCTCGTCCAGCGAAGGCACCGGTACCGCTTTTTTCTTCTGCGGTACCTTGGGTGCTGCTCGACACTCCGAAGAAGAACCCGATGTCGAGGGGCTAACTTCAATCGGAGCGGAGCGCTTCCGTGGGCGCCTCGAGGTCGGCAGGATTGGACTCACTGCAGTGGAGACCGGAGGACGCTCCAGCGGAGAAGGCTTCTTAGCCGGCTTACCTGCTGGATGCGACGCCGGCGCGGTATCGCGCGGTGTTGATGAAGTCGGTGCCGACTGAAATGGAACCGATGTCGGCGCCGGTGTGGAATCGGACATCTCAGCGCCGAAGAGTAACCGCTGCTGGATTTGGCGGTTTTTAAGTGTTCTCTTTTTTAAAGTTGCACAGCGGGTGCAAGTGGACGCTTGATGGTCGGGACCAAGACACTGCAGACACCAGTTATGCGGGTCTGTCAGTGAAATTGGCCGAGCGCACCGCTGGCACTTTTTAAACCCGGGCTGAGGGGGCATGAAAGTAAAGACAGCCTCTGCCAAATCGAAGGCCGAGGCTTCGATTGTGGCAACAGGCCCCGCCGGGGCGAATCGAAAAATGAAAAGAAAAAAACTAAAGTTAGTTTTTTGTGTTTTTTTTTTTTAAAGGAAGAAAAAGAAAAGAAATAAAGTAAACTTTATTTCAAAAAGGTTTACACAAGCGGGAAGATCAAAAAAATTTCTTCAACGGTCGTTGAGGAAACGCGTCTTCTTAGCTCCGCGGAAACTAAGAAACTGGGGACCGCGCGCCTGTCAGGCGGGAAGGCACTCGCGCGTGCGCGGTGCGGTCTACGAGAACTTTCCAAATTCTTAGAGTGCAATCACTCTAAAATTGTCCGTACCGGGGCTCCGTCGGTGCCGTCACCCATCAGTCAAGAATATGCTGCCTGCTTGTCCTGGGATAATAGGAATTACCATTTAGGTAAAGGATTTCAGAATCATTGCAAATAATATTTTAAAATCTTCAGCTCAGTATTCAGTGGTGTTCTTAAAGACAAATTAAATACAAATTATTTGAACAGGAATGGAGAATAACACAAAGAATACCACAAGGCCTCTTTATGGATAGATACATTGCCTGACCACACTTTAACTAAGGGTGGCCAGAAATGGATGTAGCTCATAGATATAGAACTAGACAAGGTACACAAAATGTAACCAAAATTTCAAAGGAGATAAATTAGTTCCCTCTATAAAGGCTAAACAAATTAGGGGTCTTCAACTGGAAAGAAAGACAGCTGAAAGGAGCTTTAGCAGCAATATATGGATTATGAGTAAGGCAGAATAGGTAAACAGGGAGAAGCTCTTTGTCCTTTCAAATAATATTAAGTCTAGAAAACACTCCAGGAAACTACCGAATATACTTGAATCTCGTATGCAGACAAGATTTTTGTTGAAGATGCGCAAAGGTCGCAGCCTTTGTCTGAGCGCCTATTTGGATATTCTCACGCAGGGTCCAGTATCCATGGAGGATCTGGGTCACTTTGCTCTTACAGCATGGCTCTTAAGCATGCAGTCTTATAGCATAAAGGATATTCTGCCCTCATTGTTGATATTCTTCTGAAGTCTAAGAAGTCATCAACGGTGTCAGCTTACGCTAGGGCATGGAAGGCCTTCCAACATTGGTGTACCCAGGACCAGTTGGACCCTTATTCAGCTCTGATCTTGCTCATTCTCACGTTACTTCAGGCTAGGTCGGATAAAGGCCTCACTGTGGCTTCTCTTCAGATCCAAGTGGCTGGGCTCTCCTGCCTTAGGTTCCAGGAGCATCGGTATTCCTTGACATCAGAGATGTCGCTAGATTCTTGAAGGAGGCTCTTCATGTCCGACCACTGGGACCTTAATTTGGTGTTGTTTAGCCTTACCAAGGCTCCTTTTGAGCCCCTTCGAGATGTTACCCTTTTGAATTTGACGCTCAGGACTGTTTTTCTGGTAGCCATTACTTCGGCTCGTCATGTGTCAGAAGTTGCAGGCTTTGTCTTGCAGGGACTCTTTCCTTCCGTATTTCGGAAGTGGGGGATTCCCTTCAGACGGTTTCTGGTTCCAAGACACAGGACTGCTTGTTTAAGAAATTGGATGTGTGCACAGTTCTTCTGTGTTATTTGGAGGTCACTATCGAGTTTCATGTCTGACCATTTGTTTGTGCTGACTCATTCAATTAAGCAGGGTGCTCCCACTTCCAAGCCCACGATTCCCAGATGGATCCGTAGAACCATTTTATCAGCATTTGTACGTCCCTACTATCTAGAATGTCTCACCTATTGCACTGGAAAAAGAGATTATGGGCTAAATTCACTAAGCTCACCGATTGTGTCCCAACCTGTTTGCAAGCCTTCTCTGCCCCCGACCCAATTCACTAACCTTCTGCCCGATCCAATCTGCACATGCAAATGAGGGGAAATGCATGTATAAGTAGGAAGGCAGCGATTCACTAAACAGAAGAAGGAACACTGACTGGGCTTGCCGATCCAAAAAGAAGCAACGACTGTCCTGAAATCCCACCCTTGCCACCCTGAAACCATCAAAATAAAAAATGTCTCCCTTGTGCAAAAAGCGCCCTACTCCCTGCCACCCTGCCTCTTTGCGAGCCCGTGTTAACGGGCTGTACTATGGCATGTTCTGCTTAGTTGTTCCAGACTGGCTGCAAAGCGTGTTCTGTTCCCTTGAAATGATTCTCTTGAGGCCAGCAAGTGCAGCCACACCCTTTTGTTTTTGCCTCAAGCTTCTGTGGAGAGCCAGCGCATGCACGTATTGCATCTCTAGGCAGAGTGGATGGTCTGTGCATGCATCTGAATCGCTCTGCAGCGATCCATGGGATCGCTTGCGGGCATGTGTCCGATCAGATCATTTGCATGGGGACTCTAGTGAATCGGTCACCTGGCAAGACTTGGACGCAGATCGCCCCCAAAAATGAGTTTAGTGAATCTAGCCCTATGCACTTATCCTGGTAAGCTCTTTTCCAGTAGATAGGTGAGACATTCTAGACTCCGTCCTGTCCTTCCTGCGCCTGCTTAGTTTTCAGTCTGTTTATGCTTCTCCAAGCTGATTCTTGGATACCCCAGCCCTTGGGGGCTGGGAAGACTTTGTATATACACTTCTCCCTCCATATTTGTTGTGATAGTAACATAGTAGATGACGGCAGATAAAGATCCAAATGGTCCATCCAGTCTGTCCAACCTGATTCAATTTAAATTTTTTCTTCTTAGCTATTTCTGGGCAAGAATCCAAAGCTCTATCCGGTACTGTGCTTGGGTTCCAACTGCTGAAATCTCCGTCAAAACCTACTCCAGCCCATCCACACCCTCCCAACCATTAAAGCCCTCTCCAGCCCATCCTCCCCCAAACAGCCATATACATACCATGCAAGTCTGCCCAGTACTGGCCTTAGTTCAATATTTAATATTATTTTCTGATTCTAAATCCTCTGTGTTCATCCCAAGCTTCTTTGAACTCCGTCACCGTTTTCTTCTCCACCACCTCTCTCAGGAGCGCATTCCAAGCATCCACCACCCTCTCCGTAAAGTAGAATTTCCTAACATTGCTCTTGAATCTACCACCCCTCAACCTCAAATTATGTCCTCTGGTTTTACCATTTTCCTTTCTCTGGAAAATATTTTGTTCTACATTAATACCCTTCAAGTATCTGAACGTCTGAATCATATCCCCGTCCCTCCTTTCCTCTAGGGCACAGGTGTCAAAGTTGGTCCTCGAGGGCCGGAATCCAGTCGGGTTTTCAGGATTTCCCCAATGAATATGCATGAGATCTATTTGCATGCACTGCTTTCAACGCATATTCATTGGGGAAATCCTGAAAACCCGACTGGATTCTGGCCCTCGAGGACCGACTTTGACACCCCTGCTCTAGGGTATACATATTCAGGTCTTCCAGTCTCTCCTCATACGTCTTCTGGCGCAAGCCTCCTATCATTTTCGTCACTTAACAGAACCGTCGCTTAACAGAATCGCAAATACTGGAAAAACCGCAAATAACTTTTTTATGTTATTTGCTGTTTTCTATTAAAAACCATCGTGAATTTAGTGAAACTGTGAATAACATGGTGGGAAATCTGGCTTGTTTCTGAAGGAGAGGCAAAACAAGGTGAACAAAGTGCTGGGAATCAGCAATTTTCTCAGTAAACGCTTGGAATCAGTGATTTTTCTATGCAAGCTGATGTAATTTGGGGGGAGGGGCCAGCAAGCTAAAAACTGTGAATAATCGAAACCGTGAATGAGGAGGGAGAAGTATATGTTTCAATTTATTGGGGAGTAGTTTCTGAGCTCCTTTGAAGCCAGTTTTGGTAGTTAATGATACTGTAGTTATTTTTGAGCAAAATATTTTTTTATTTATTTTGTCATTTATTTAGCCCATCCTCCCAAAGGAGCCCAGAATGTGTTACAAGAATGCATTTATAGTATGTATAGGACAAACTTTGGTAAGGGATACAGACTTTACAGCATTTACAGTATAGACAAAGGGAGTTTGGATTACAGCATTTACAGTATAGACATTACAGAATTAAAAATACAGATTTAGTGGATGTAGGGTGGATTAAATTGCAGCGTTTTCAGTGTAGATATAACATGGAGGTAACAGAGCTTGCAGGTTGGAGCATATTTGTTGTTAGAGAATGTGGTAGTCATTCTGGTTATATTTGCGGTGGCATGCAAGTTTTAGTGTCTTTGAGATCCATCCGTCAGTGGTTTAGAGGCGGGTCGTTAAGGGGCTGAGTTTGTAAAGAGGAAGGTTTTCAGGCTTCCTGAAGTTACAAAGACTGTCTAGTAATCTAATAGAAGGGAGATGGTGTGCCATAATCTGGGTATATAATGCGAATAAGAGCGTCTTCTGGCTGCTTCATATTTGAGTGAGCAGTCAGGTGGCAGGGTCATCCATTTTTCTGTTTGGGATCTCGGTGATCAGTTGGGAACATAAATTTGTAGTTTTGATGTTATGTAGTTTAGTGTCATTTTGTGGAAAGTTCTGAAGGTTAACACCAAGGCTTTAAAAGCGCATCATTTTTGAATAGGCAGCCAGTGCATGGAAGTTAGTGCAAGGGTGACATGATCACGGAAGCCAAGGTTTTTTAGGAGATGGATTGCGGTGTTCTGCACCCCTTGGAGACGGGAGAGTGTTTTTGCTGGTATGCCCACTAGTAATCTAGGCAGGATAACACAAACACGTATATTAGCTGGGCAAAATCGCTTTCCTGAAAAATAATCATGGATGCACTTTAGTTGGTGGAGGTAATAGAAGGATGAAGACACTAATTTTGATATATAGTCTGAGAGTAACAGGTTTAAGTTGAGAATCACTCCCAGGCTGCAGACGTTGTCTTTGGCTGTGAGGGTATCATTTTCCCCAGAAAGAGATGGGTGGGGGTATGCGCAGGTGTCCTTGTGTATCCAGAGAAGTTCTGTTTTTGATGCGTTGAGCTGTAGTTTATTTGTAGTCATCCAGTTTTTTTATTTCTGTTAGGCAGCAGTGGAGTATTTTTATTTGTGCATCTTGGTGTTGACCTAGGGGAAGGTAAAGTTCTATCTCATCCGCATAAGAGTGAATTTTGATTTGGTATTTTTCTGCAATGTTGAGTACTGGTTTGATATATAGGTTCAAAAGGAGTGGGGATAGTAATGCACCGTGGGGCAACCCGTAGTAGAGAGATTTTGGTTCTGATAAAGAGGACTCCAGTAGTACTTTCTGAGACCTTTCGTTCAAGAAGGAGGAGATACATGCCAGTGCGACATCCTGGATTCCAATTGAGTGTACTCTGGATAGGAGTAAGTGATCGATAGTATTGAAGGCTGCATTCAGATCTAGTAGGACCAGCAGGGCATCTTTTCCTTTATCAAGGATTTTTCAGCATTCATCTACGATGACTAGAAGCACCATTTCTGTGCTGTGGTGCTTCCTGAATCCTGATTGAACGTTGGAGAGGGTGTTGTTTGTTTCCATAAAGTCTTGTAGTTGTGTGAATACTATCTTTTCTAGTATTTTTGAGACAAATGGGAGATTTGAGACTAGTCTATAGCTGCTTGGATTGTCCGGGTCCATGTTGGGTTTTTTTTAGGAGTGGTCTTACTAAAGCAGATTTCCAGCTCTGTGGTATTAGGCCTGACTGTAGGGACTCATCGATTAGAGGTAAGATGGAATTCAAGAAAGATTTGTTGGTAGCTAGAAGTGTGGTGGATAGACATGGGTCCAGGATTGAGGTTGTGGGGTGTAAGGAGACTTGTACTTTTTAGGTCATCAATGGAAACTGGTTTGAAGATGTTTAGAGTTTCTATCTTATATAGGTTGTTGTTTTGTATAGTTTTCGGGATGCTTGGCAGAACTTTGGCTTCTAAGTCTAAGGATTCTCGTATCTTTGATATCTTGTCATGGAAGAAATTTGAGAGGGATTCACTATCTAAGTTTGATTTTTGGATGTGGTGTGATTCTTGGGAGGAGGTGAACAAGCTTTTTGACAGTGAGAAGATGGCTTTTGATCTGTTTGGGATTTTGGATATTAGATTTGTATAATATGCCTTTTTTGTTTCGAGTGTTGCTAGCTTGTATTCTTTCAGAAGGATTTTACAGGTGGATTTGTCCTCGGCACTGTGTGTTTTGCACCAAGTTTTTCCCGCTTTCCTGATTTTCCTTTTCTGTTCTCTCAGACTCTCTGTGAATCAGGGTAATGAGAAGGATCTTGGCTTGTTTTGACTTTTTTGATTCTTGGGTCATTCCATGTCAAGTTGACCAGTAGCCCACGCTCGACCCCCCTTGAAATCCAACCAAATTTTACTGGGGTGTTTGTCTAGGGCAGGGTTGTCCAACCTGCGGCCCAAGGGCCACATGCAACCCAGTGAAGTATTTTGTGCGGCCCCAGTCAAGGGCGATGCAGTGTTTTCCTCTGCTGCCCCTGGGTGTTTACCATCTTGCCGGCTCCCTCCTCTGTCTTGCTGCGGCGTTCGCACGGCCCCAGAAACATTTTTTTCGGACAATGCGGCCCAGGGAAGCCAAAAGGTTGGACACTCCTGGTCTAGGGTCTCAAATGAAACTCTGCAAAAAATTTTGGATCTCAATTTGGTCAGGAGCTAGGAGTAGTTGAACAAAAGCAATCGATCCACTCCCATGCCTCATGTGACCTAAAACGCCAACTTTTCTTAAGCATTGCGGCAGAAGGAAACTACTTAGGAGTTTGAAATTTTGCAGTTTGGTGCAACACCTTGGGGCAAGTTTCTATGCCAAGTTTGAAATCTTTTCAAACATGCTTCCATTTCTATAGGTCAACAAAGTAGGCAAAAAAATTCACAAATGAAAATTTTTGGCAAAGTTTGGCTCCATACTGCTGCTGGTAGGTAAGTCAGCTGAGGGTATAACTTTGCCAGCAGACATGTAAGAACATAAGAACATAAGAAGTTGCCTCCGCTGAGGCAGACCAGAGGTCCATCTTGCCCAGCGGTCCGCACCCGCGGCGGCCCATCAGGCCTAATTGCCTGAACAGTGCCCCTGTCTAATTTTTCTACTGCCTCTAATCCTCTAATCCTATCCCTATAACTTACCTCAACTCCTATCTGTACCCCTCAATCCCTTTGTCCTCCAGGTACCTATCCAAACCTTCTTTGAAGCCCTGCTTAACACATCCTCCGGTAGCGTGTTCCATGTATCCACCACCCTCTGGGTGAAAAAGAACTTCCTGGCGTTTGTTCTAAACCTTCCCCCTTTCAATTTCTCTGAGTGTCCCCTTGTACTTGTGGTTCCCCATAATTTAAAAAATCTGTCCCTGTCTACTCTTTCTATGCCCTTCATGATCTTGAAGGTTTCTATCATGTCCCCTCTAAGTCTCCGCTTTTCCAGGGAGAAAAGCCCCAGCTTTTTCAGTCTGTCATTATATGAGAGGTCCTCCATACCCTTTATTAGCTTAGTTACTCTTCTCTGGACTCTCTCAAGTACCGCCATGTCCTTCTTGAGGTACGGCGACCAGTACTGGACGCAGTACTCCAGGTGCAGGCGCACCATTGCACGGTACAGTGGCAGGATGACTTCCTTCGTCCTGGACCTGATACCCTTCTTAATGATGCCCAACATTTTGTTTGCCTTCCTTGAGGCTGTGGCGCACTGCGCCGACGCCTTCAATGATGTGTCTACCATCACTTCCAGGTCTCTTTCAAGGTTACTCACCCCTAGCGGTGATCCCCCCATTTTGTAAGTAAACATCGGGTTCTTTTTCCCTACGTGCATGGCCTTGCATTTCCCTATGTTGAAGCTCATTTGCCACTTTTTGGTCCACTCTTCCAGCACTGTCAGGTCTTTTTGGAGATCTTTGCAGTCCTCCGTGTTTTCAACCCTGCTGTATAGTTTGGTGTCATCCGCAAATTTAATAACCTCACATTTTGTTCCTGCCTCCAGGTCGTTAATAAATATATTGAACAGGAGCAGTCCCAGCACCGACCCCTGCAGAACTCCGCTCGTGACCCATTGCCAGTCTGAGTAATGGCCCTTTACTCCAACCCTCTGTTTCCTGTCTGCTAGCCAGTTTTTGATCCATCTGTGGACCTCCCCTTGCACCCCGTGGTTCCATAGCTTCCTTAGCAGTCTTTCGTGTGGTACCTTGTCGAAGGCTTTTTGGAAGTCAAGGTAAATGATGTCTATAGATTCCCCTTTATCCACTTGGCTGTTTACCCCCTCAAAGAAGTATAATAAGTTTGTGAGGCATGACCTGCCCTTGCAGAAGCCATGCTGGCTCGGCTTTAGCTGTCTAGTGTTTTCGATGTGTTCCCAGATGCTGTCCTTGATCAGCGCTTCCATCATCTTTCCCGGGACCGATGTCAAGCTCACCGGCCTGTAGTTTCCTGGGTCTCCCCTTGAGCCTTTCTTGAAGATGGGCGTGACATTTGCTATTTTCCAGTCTTCCGGAATCTCTCCTGTTTTCAAGGATAGGTTGCATATTTGTCGAAGTGGCTCAGCTATTTCGTTCTTTAGTTCCTTGAGTACCCTTGGGTGAATGCCCGGACCCGGCTGAGGTACTTCCATGATTTGCAATATGAACTTTTACAGTCAAGTGAAGCTGAAGATATGACCATCCAAAAAAATATGGCTTTATACATTTATGCAAATTTCCACTGTTTTTCAGATTCAGATATCTCTAATGTAACAATCTGAACTTAACTGTGAAACTTCATGTACCTTGTTCATTTGCATACAACATGGTTTGTGTTAAACATGCCTCTTTTCAATATTAAACATTTGTGCACATATACAACTAATGCTTATCTTTGAAGCTTTAATTCTCACCAAAGAAAGGTCGGGTCCAAGATGAAACAGGATAGTTTCTGTAGCAAAAAACATGCTCTTTCATATGATATAAAAAACTAAACGAACTACACATTAGAGATATCTGAATCTGAAAACCAGTGAAAATTTGCATAAATGCATAGCCATATTTTTTGGATGTCATATCTTCAGCTTCACTTGACTGTAAAAGCTCATATTGCAAATCTTGGAAGTACCTCATGGTACATGTCTGCTGGTAAAGTTGTACCCTCAGCTGACTTACCTTCCAGCAGCAGTATGGAGCCAAACTTTGCCAAAAAATTTTGTTCATGAATTTTTTTGCCTACTTTACTGACCTGCAGAAATGGAAGCACATTCGCAAAAGATTTCAAACTGCAAAATTTCAGACTCCTAGGTAGTTTCCTTCTGCCTCAGTGCTTAAGCAAAGTTGGTGTTTTAGGTCACATAAGGCATGGGAGTGGATCGATTGCTTTTGTTCAACCACTCCTAGCTCCTGATCAAATTGAGATAGATCTAAAAAATTTTGCAGAGTTTCATTTGAGACCCTAGACAACACCCATGTAAAATATGGTTGGATTTCAAGGGGGTTGAATGTGGGCGATTTTCAGTATTGGTCCACATGACATGGAATGACCCTCTTTCTAATTTCTCATATAGTGACTTTATGCCTGAATGCCATGCCTGTGCCTTTTCCTCTAGTGAGTTGGTCATGGAACTTCTGTGTAAGTCCATTTTGGAGATGCCGGTGGATACGTTGTGAAGGTTGACTGACTTTGGGTCGAGTGTGGTTGTTTTTTGTAAAGCTGGATTTTCTATGGACCCTTTGGTCTTAACGTGTAGGTTGAATGAGATTACATGTGGTCAGTCCAGGGGACCTGAATGTTTGTCAGCGGGATTGATCTGTCATCAAGTACCTCAACACATTCTGACCAACTCCTAACAGTCCCCATTCTGACAAAAACCTAAAAAAATATATATATATATAAATTTAAAAAAAAAAAAATTAAAAAATTAAAAAAAAAAATAAATAAATTTTTTATAATAATAATAAACCCTTATATATGGCAGGCAGAACTAGAGGCAGCAAGGCTTCAGTCAAGACAGGCAGCTCAGTCGCCGAAAGTACCCAGGGGATGGCTACGGTCTTCGTACAGACAGACAGAGGGGGAGCCTGGACAGAGGGCAGAGGTCTCTGTACAGACAGAGGCCATCCCCTCAAAGATGTCTTCAGTCTCCACTCAGACAGAACCAATTGAACAGCCAGATGAAAGCCTTCTGCTAGAGCTGAGGAGCCTGAGAGAGGAGATTCAACGCTTAAGGAGCATCCGTGATGACGAGACCTTCATCGACGGAATAATCCAGGAGCTGTCTCAGATCGCCGAACGAGAGCCTGACAAGACCATCCTTGAGACTCCCAAAGCTTCCAAAATTTCAGGCTTGAATCCAACCGTCGGAATTCAGGAAGTCACTGGAGACGCTGATTCCTGGCAGCTGGTGACTTCCTCCACAGGAAAATGCAGAAAACCTCATTCTGTTTCTCTCTCTCACATACAGGGCAGCTCTACATCGACACCACATATCACCCTTAAGAACAGATACCAGCTGCTACAGGAGGATCCTGACAATGAGGTACAAGAAGTGGTTGAGCAGACGGTTCCGGTTCCAGAGTCAACAGGTCGGCCCGCCCCTAGAAAGCGCAGAGTTGTGGTCATCGGGGATTCGCTGCTAAGGGGCACCGAGGGACCAATTTGTAGACCTGATCTGCAATCAAGAAAGGTCTGCTGTTTGCCGGGGGCCAGGATCCGGGATGTAACCGATAACCTGGACAGACTCATCAAACCCCAGGATCACTTCCCTATGATCCTCATCCACGTCGGAACCAACGACACTGCCAGGTGCACCCCGGAGAACATACCTGAAGACTTCAGAGCCCTGGGAGAGAAGCTGAAGAGGATGGATGCGCAGGTGGTCTTCTCCTCGATCCTCTCAGTGAGGGGCAAGGGCAGTGCCAGAGAGGATCGAGTCCGGAGGGCGAACGACTGGCTGCAGGGATGGTGCAAGGAGATGAACTTTGGGTTCCTACACCACGGAGAGGCACTGCAAGGACTGCTGGGACCAGACGGGTTACACCTGACCAGGAGGGGGAAGAACGTCCTTGGGCACCGTCTAGCCCGCCTACTACACAGGGCTTTAAACTAGGTAAGTTGGGGGAGGGTACGGGCACAAACAACCCACCTGACGAGCTAAGCTACCAATACTCTTTTGAGACTGAGTTAAGTAAATACTATATTTCTGGGACACATTACAATTTTGGGTCTAGGGGGAGGATACATAGCAATTCTGGGTCTAGAGGGGGTACACATTATAATTCTGGGACCAGAGAGAGTGCACACGTTGCAAATTGCAATAAAGGAGCTCGAGTAGCCCAAACGGGAATACCCCCACAGGGTACACACATTACCGAGTCTGAGATAGGAGCACACTATAGTCATGGGGAGTCCGAGACAGGTTCAAGCTTTAGCTCTGGGTCTATGGAGTGTAACAGACAGGCAAATAATGTTAGGGAGTGTAAGAGACATGCGAATAATGCTAATGGGGTCCTAGTTGATAAAGAGGGATCGTCCCCACTGAGATACAACAAACACACAACGTGGAGGGCTATGTACGTCAACGCCCACAGTCTGGGAAATAAGATCCTAGACTTGGAAACAGAAATGAGGAATGCTGACCTGGATGTAGTGGCGATATCTGAGACCTGGCTCACAGACTCCCACGGGTGGGACATGGTCATACCAGGTTACAACTTGCTTTGCCGGGACAGGGAGGGTAAAATGGGAGGTGGTGTAGCATTATATACTAAAGATGACATTAAGGTCACCAGAATCACGGATGTACAGTACACTGGGGAATCTCTTTGGGTAAATTTGGCCAGAGGGAAGAACAAATGCCTGTATCTTGGCGTAGTATACAGACCCCCAAGACATCAAGATGACCTAGATAAGGAATTAATCGGAGTTATAGAGAATATCACCTTGCGGGGTGACACAGTATTGGTAGGTGACTTCAACATGCCTGATGTGGATTGGGTCACACTTTCCTCTGCTTCCGGCAACAGCAGGAAGCTATTAAACTCTTTGAATGGAGCAAGACTCAGGCAACTGGTATCTGAACCAACAAGGGATCAGGGAATACTGGACCTAGTACTTACCAATGGGGAAAGTATCACAGAGGTCTCGGTGGGTGAAACTTTGGCCTCCAGTGACCACAATATGATATGGTTCAATCTCAGGAAAGGTTTCACGAAATCTACCTCAATGACCAAGGTTCTCAAATTCAAAGACACAAACTTCCAAGACATGGGAGACTTCGTTCACCAGGCGCTACAAAGCCAAGCAGACACCGACAGCGTGGAAGAAATGTGGTCAACTCTGAAAGCCACCATACAGGAAGCAACAACCCGCTATGTTAAATCAGTAAGCAAACGGAGTAGGAACAACAAGCCACAGTGGTTCTCTACGGAGATCTCGGACATCATCAAAGAGAAGAAAAAGCACAGTTACTTACCGTAACAGGTGTTATCCAGGGACAGCAGGCATATATTCTCACACATGGGTGACGTCATCTACGGAGCCCCGGCGCGGACAGCTTTTCAAGCAAACTTGATAGAAGTTTCAAGTTTGCACACTGCACCACGCATGTGCTAGCCTTCTTGCCCACTAGAGGGCGCATCCCCACCTCGTGGTCCTCAGTTCCATATCAAGCAAAGAAGCCATCCCCGGGGAGGAGGGCGGGTTGTGAGAATATATGCCTGCTGTCCCTGGATAACACCTGTTACGGTAAGTAACTGTGCTTTATCCCAGGACAAGCAGGCATGATATTCTCACACATGGGTGACCTCCAAGCCAACCAAAAAAGGGCAGGAGGGAGGATGGCAATTCATGAAAACAGGTTACGTAACACCGACTGGCCAAACCGGCCGTCGCTTCTGGACAAAGTGTCCAGACAGTAGTGGGAGGTGAACGTATGAACCGAAGACCAGGTGGCAGCTTTACATATGTCCTCCATAGGAGTGGATCGGAGGAAAGCAACCGAAGCCGCCATCGCCCGGACCTTATGCCCCGTGACTCGACTCGAGAGCGGGAGACCAGCCTGAGCGTAGCAAAAAAGAAATACAAGCAGCTAACCAGTTGGACAAGGTGCGCTTGGAAACCGGATGTCCTACCCGATTAGGATCAAAGGACAAAAACAATTGAGGAACCTTCCGATGAGACTTAGTACGTTGGAGATAAAAAGCCAACGCCCTCTTACAGTCAAGCGTGTGAAGCGCCGCCTCACCAGGATGAGAGTGGGGCTTCGGGAAAAATACCGGAAGAACAATGGACTGATTGAGGTGGAAATCAGACACAACCTTAGGCAAAAATTTGGGATGGGTGCGAAGAACCACCTTGTCATGATGAAACACCGTGAAAGGCGGATCCGCAACCAAAGCTTGCAACTCGCTAATCCTACGGGCGGACTTGAGTGCAATCAAAAAGATCACTTTCCAAGTGAGAAACTTAAGAAGAGACTTGTCGATAGGCTCAAAAGGCGGTTTCATCAGGCGAGCCAAGACCACATTAAGATCCCACACAACAGGAGGAGGTTTCAGAGGAGGATGAACATTCCCAAGACCCCTCATGAAACAAGACACCAGGGGATGCAAAGAGAGGGAACGCCCCTCGAGATGCCGATGGAACGCTGCAATGGCACTAAGATGCACCCTAACGGAAGACGTCTTCAGACCAGAATTCGACAGATGCAACAGATATTCCAGCACCGAAGACACGGGAACCGAAGTCGGGTCCAGGTGGTTCGAGAAGCACCAGGATGAAAATCTGGTCCACTTCTGGGAATAACACAGCCTAGTCGAGACCTTCTGAGAGGCCTCCAAAATTTCCCGCACCGGCTGAGAAACCGGAACCGAATTCAAGGGGAAAGGAACCAAGCCGTCAGATGTAAGGACTGAAGATTGGGATGTAACAGCGAACCCCGACTCTGAGAAAGCAGAGAAGGAAAGACCGGCAGAAGCAGAGGTTCCCTGACACTGAGTTGAAGTAGCAGGGAAAACCAGTGTTGTCTGGGCCAACGAGGAGCAATGAGAATCATAGTGGCTCCCGTCGATTTGAGATGCACCAGCGTTCTCAAGATCAGAGGAAAAGGAGGGAACGCATAAAGGAACCTCCCTTCCCAGTCGAGAAGAAAGGCATCGGCCTCGAGACGGTCCCGGGAGTACATCCGAGAACAGTAGAGAGGTAGTTTGTGAGTCTCGGGTGAGGCGAACAGATCCACCTGAGGAGTCCCCCAGCGGTCGAAGACCTCGCGCAGCACCCGGGAGTTCAGCGACCACTCGTGCGGTTGGAGAAGACGACTGAGTTTGTCTGCCAGACAATTCATCTCTCCTTGAATGTAAACCGCACGCAAGAATATGTTCTGAGAGACGGCCCATGTCCAAAGGCGCATGGCCTCCTGGCACAGAGGCCAAGAGCCCATCCCCCCCTTGCTTGTTTACATAATACATGGCCACCTGGTTGTCTGTCCTGACGAGCACTACTTGATCGCGCAGGAGATGACAGAAGGCTCGAGCAGCCAGAAAAATGGCACGAAGCTCCAACACATTGATGTGACAGCGACGATCCGCAGCCGACCATAGGCCCTGCGTTCGAAGACCGTCAAGATGAGCCCCCCACGCATACTCCGAAGAGTCCGTTGTCAGGACCTTGCGATGCGGAGGAACGCGAAAGAGCAAACCCCCGGACAGATTGGTAGAGTTGGTCCACCAACGGAGCGAGCGTCTGAAAGACGGAGTCACAGTCAAGTGGCGAGATACTGGGTCGCGATCCTGACGCCATTGCGAGGCCAACGTCCACTGAGGCATCCTCAGATGCAAACGGGCGAACGGCGTCACTTGGACCGTAGATGCTATGTGACCCAAAAGCACCATCATGCGCTGAGCCGACACTACATGCAGCTGCGAAACCTGACGACCCAATCGAAGCAGTGCCTCCAGCCGAGGAGAGGGAAGGAAGGCTCGGAGGAGAACAGTGTCCAGCACGGCTCCTATAAACTGGAGGGATTGAGTCGGGCGCAAGTGAGACTTGGGAAAGTTCACCTCGAACCCTAGACCCTGAAGAAGCGAGATAGTCTGTCGGGTCGCTGAAATAACTCCCTCCCTGGTCGGGGCCTTGATCAGCCAATCGTCCAGATAGGGAAAGACCTGCAACCCCCGGGAGCGCAGGGCAGCTGCGACCACCACCATACACTTCGTGAACACCCGAGGGGACGAAGCCAGACCGAAAGGGAGGACCCGGTACTGGAGGTGCAACTCCCCGACTTGAAATCTTAGAAACTTGCGAAAGTCGGGATGCACCGGAACATGGGTATACGCTTCCTTCAAATCCAGGGAGCACATCCAATCCCCCTCGTCCAAGAGAGGATACAGAATCGGAAGCGATAACATACGGAACTTCTCCCGGACCAGGAACTTGTTGAGCTTCCGGAGGTCCAAAATGGGGCGCAAGTCCCCGGTCTTCTTTGGGACCAAAAAGTAACGGGAGTAAAACCCCCGGCCCTTCTGATCGGGAGGTACCAATTCGACTGCCCGGAGGCTCAACAAGGCCCTGGCTTCTTCTCGGAGAAGGGCCAACTGGCTCCGATTGGGCGGGCAAGCCCCGGGAGGCATGTCTGGAGGCTGCCTGGAGAAGTTGAGCGAATAGCCCTCTGAGACGGTCCGGAGCACCCATGCGTCTGACGTAATCTCTGACCAAGCCCCGGCAAAGGCCGTGAGACGACCCCCGATGGGGAGGGGGTTGGGCGACATCGCGGCGGGGGCCAGCCCCCAGCCGCCCATCCCGTCAAAAGGACGGCGCTGGCTTGGATGCCCCTTGCGCAGCGGGCTTGGAGGGACCTCCCCTACCCTGTTGGTTTTGTGGACGTCGGGGTGGAGGTCTTGAAAAGGCCGGCGTCGATTTCTGGGGATACCGCCTAGGGGGCTGTCTAAATGCCCTTTGAGGCGTGGGCTTAGGCTTTGGGCGCACCAGTGAGGCTAGAGAGCGCTCTTGGTCAGAAAGCCTCTTGGTTGCTGCCTCTAAGGAGTCGTCGAATAACTCCGACCCCACGCAGGGTAGATTAGCCAAGCGCTCCTGCAGGTTGGGGTCCATCTCGAGGGTACGCAGCCACGCCAGCCGGCGCATCGCTACCGCACATGCCGATACCCTCGAGGCAAGCTCAAATGCGTCGTATACCGCATGAAACAGATACAGACGCAGTTGGGACAGGTTCGACATAAATGTGGCAAACCTGTCCCTGTGTGAATCCGGGATCACCCCCTGGAATTCCGGAAGGTCCTTCACCATTGTTCTGAGGTAGGAAGAATAGGAGAAGGCATAATTGAGGACCCTCGTCGCCATCTGAGAATTTGCATACAGTCGGCGGCCAAATTTATCGAGGGTCCGCCCCTCTCTCCCAGGGGGGACCGCAGCGGAGACCCTGGAAGGCTGCGATCGTTTGAGAGCCGACTCCACCAGGAGCGACTGATGGGATAGCTGCCCCTTGTCAAAACCCTTGGGGGGAATTGTCCGGTATTTAGATTCCATCTTGGTGGGCACCACCGCGACCGTAAGAGGGGTCTCGAGGTTCCGAAGTAAGGTCTGAAGGAGGACCTTGTTTAACGGAAGGCGGGGGGATTCCCTCGGAGGGGCAGGAAGATCCTGCTCCTCCAAAAATTCTTTGGTATAGTGGGAGCCCGCCAACAGGTCCACCCCCAGAGCCTTTGCCATGTCATGGACAAACTTTGAAAAAGAAGACGTCCGTGCGGGCGGAGAGGGTGTCCGAGGCTTCTCCGCGGAGCCGAAGGGAGAGGCTTGGCGAGAATACCTCAAGTCCATACCGGATCCCGATCCCCACGAGGCACAGTCCCGTGACCTCGAAGGGGTCGGGGACCGATCCCGCCTGAAAGACCCCCTGGGGGAACCCCCCGGGGTACGGGGTACGGAGGCCCTTCCCTTCCGCCCCGGCGAGGAGGCACGGGAACTCTCCCGGATCGGGGACCGCAAAAGATTTGGGTTGTCGAGTCGGAGTTCTTCGACTCGTAAAGCCTCGCCCTCGGGAGGCGTCGAGCGACCACGCCCACGAGGCGAGGCCCGAGATCGTTTAGCCTTCTTCAGGCGGTGTTTCGCCCGAGGCTTGCACGAGGGCGAGGAGCCCTGGGAAGACCTTGAAGACGAGGTCGAGGAAATCCGGCGCACCCGGCGCTGCTTGTCCCGGGACCGAACACTACCCTCAGGCTGTCTCATCGAGGTCGGGACCGAGGGGAGAGCCGAGGTCGAGGCCGAGGGCGCTTCGGCCGCTGAAGCCCCGGTGCCCGAGGCCGAGGTCGCCAATTGCGGGGCCGCCGAGACCGAAGCAGTCGAGGCCGAAGCCTGCTGCAGGGACTCAATGGCCCCGGACAGCTCCGAGGAAATTAACGCTCGGAGCAAGTCCTGGAATGCCGGGATCGTCAGACCTGGTGGCAACACCTGGCGATGCTCCTCAGAGGGCGACCTCGGTCTCGAATATTCCCTCGGGGCTATCGCCTTAGACACCCTGGGCTGGGTAGAGGTCGACGTCCCCGCCGACGAAGAGCCCGAGGATGGCTTCTTAGACCCAGGAGCTGAGGAGAGAAGTGGAGACTTACCCGAGGCCTTGCTGGACGAGGGAACCTGCTTCGAGGGTACCGAGGGCCGAGGCGAGGCAGGAGGTCCCGATGCCGAGGTCGAGGCCGAGGTCGAGGCCGGGGCCGAAGCCGAGGCCGAACTCGAGGCCTTCCCCGTCGGGACGTCGACGGAAAAAAGTTCCGCCATGCGGGCTTTTCGGCGTGTGAGAGCCCTTTTTTGAAAGGTTCCACACTTCGGACAGGCGTCTGTTGGGTGGTGGGGCCCCAAGCACCTCAGGCAGCACCTGTGGGGGTCAGTGATCGACAAGAGCCGGTCACACTTACCGCACTTTTTGAAACCCGTTACGGGCCGGGACATAGGCCCAAAAATAGGCCGGGAACGAACGAGGTTCCCCGGCCGTGGCTACCGGGAGCCCCCGGAGCGACAAAAATGAAAAAGTGTTTTGTTTTTTTTTTGAAATCAAAGAAAAGAAGATAAAAGAGTACAAAAACGCAGCGACCGCGTCGAAAAAACGTCCACAGCCGCGGCGACAGAAGGCTATCACGAGCACAATTTATCCACAGGGCTTCTGGCTCCGCGGATGAAATTGAACTGAGGACCACGAGGTGGGGATGCGCCCTCTAGTGGGCAAGAAGGCTAGCACATGCGTGGTGCAGTGTGCAAACTTGAAACTTCTATCAAGTTTGCTTGAAAAGCTGTCCGCGCCGGGGCTCCGTAGATGACGTCACCCATGTGTGAGAATATCATGCCTGCTTGTCCTGGGATAAAAGCATTCATCTCTTACAAACAATCAGGGACACAGGACTCTAGAGTAAAATATCTGGCCAAGTCAAGGGCCGTCAAAGCAGCAGTTAGGGAGGCCAAATTCCGCATGGAGGAGTCTCTAGCAAAGAACATCCAGAAAGGAGATAAATCTTTCTTCAGGTATATCAGTGACAGAAATAAGAACTCGGGAGGGATAGTACGTCTCAGAAAACCAGACGGAGACTATGTAGAAACGGACTCGGAAAAAGCCAACTGTTAAATAAATACTTCTGCTCAGTCTTCACCCGCGAGGCGCCGGGAATCGGCCCTCGGCCACAGACAAGGGTTAAATCAGTTGACCCGTTTAGTAATTTCAAGTTTACACCCAGCAGCGTCTATTGCGAGCTGTCAAAAATCAAGGTCAACAAGGCAATGGGGCCTGACAACCTACACCCTAGGGTGCTCAGGGAGTTGGGTGATGTCCTAGCGGAACCGCTATCCGCGCTCTTCAATCTCTCCCTTAGTACAGGTAACGTCCCGATGGACTGGAAGACAGCTAACGTCATCCCACTCCACAAGAAAGGCTCCAAGATGGAGATGGCAAATTACAGACCAGTGAGTCTCACATCGATAGTGAGCAAACTAATGGAAACCCTAATCAAACACCAATTGGATAGAATCATGGATGAGGAGAAACTACGGGATCCCCGCCAACATGGATTTACTAAGGGGAGATCCTGCCAATCCAACCTGATCAGCTTCTTTGACTGGGTGACGAGGAAGCTGGATGCTGGTGAGTCCCTGGACATTGTCTACCTAGATTTCAGCAAAGCATTTGATAGCGTACCACACCGCAGGTTGCTAAGCAAGATGAGTTCTTTAGGTTTGGGCGACACATTGACAAATTGGGTTGGGAACTGGCTTGGAGGTAGGCTTCAGAGGGTAGTGGTGAATGGCACCCCCTCCGAAATGTCAGAGGTGATAAGTGGAGTGCCACAGGGCTCCGTCCTGGGCCCGATCTTGTTCAACATCTACATAAGAGATTTGACAGAAGGGCTCCGAGGAAGAATAACATTATTCGCCGATGATGCCAAGCTAAGCAATGTAGTGAACAAGAGCACAACAGACAATAATTCAATGGCAGATGATATGATGCACGACCTACTTCTACTGGAGCACTGGTCTAGGTCCTGGCAACTCAGTTTCAATGCCAAAAAATGCAAAGTCATGCACCTGGGAAGCCGAAATCCATGCAAGATTTACACCCTAAATGGCGAGATCTTGACAAAAACTGAAGCAGAAAGAGACTTAGGGGTGATTGTCAGGGAAGAAATGAAGTCTGCAAATCAAGTTGAGCAAGCTTCATCCAAAGCAAGGCAAATCATAGGTTGCATACGCAGGAGTTTCGTCAGCCGTAAACCTGAAGTCATTATGCCACTGTATAGATCCATGGTGAGACCGCACCTTGAGTACTGTGTGCAATTTTGGAAGCCACATTACCGCAAGGATGTACTGAGACTGGAATCGGTCCAGAGAATGGCCACCAGGATGGTCTCGGGACTCAAGGAGCTCCCATACGAGGAGCGGTTAGGGAAGTTGCAGCTCTACTCACTCGAGGAACGTAGAGAGAGGGGATTAATGATCGAGACATTCAAGTACCTCAAGGGTCGCATCGAAGTGGAAGAGGATATCTTCTTTTTCAAGGGTCCCGCGGCAACAAGGGGACATCAGTGGAAAATCAGGGGCGGGAAACTGCACGGTGACACTAGGAAGTTCTTCTTCACCGAAAGGGTGGTTGATCGCTGGAATAGTCTTCCACTTCAGGTTATTGAGGCCAGAAGCGTGCCAGATTTTAAGGCCAAATGGGACAAACATGTGGGATCTATCCGCAAAGATAGATAGGGAGGGTCATTGGAGTGGGCAGACTTGATGGGCCGTGGCCCTTATCTGCCGTCTATTTCTATGTTTCTATGTTTCTACCAGGCCTTTAGAGATGAAAATCATATCTAGAGTGTTCCCGGAAGAGTGAGTGGGGGAGTGGACTAGTTGGATGAAACCGAGGTCTTTGTGAATTCCCTTGGCGCACCGGTGATTTCTGGGTATTCTGTAAAGTTAGTCTCCTATGATGATGTTTGTGGTTGACTGAGAGGTTGTTTATAATAGTTATAATAGTTCCTAAACATGCCGATCCAGATTCCAACTAGCATAATTGGATAACCCTTTCCGGGACTACCTACCGTGCTCTTGCCCCTTTGTCTACTAAACCTATCTCCCACTTCCGCAAGGCTCCCTGGTATCTTCCATACCACAGGGAATTAAAGCAGAAATGTCGAGCCCTGCAACATAAATGGAAAAAATCGAAATCCCCTTCAGACAGACAATCATGGAGAGACAACATCAAGTTCTATAACACAGTACTAAAAAAAGCAAGGAAGAATTTCTATGGAGATAAAATCACCAGATCAAAAAAACAAAATAGTACACTGTTCAACATATGGCGCAACCTAACCTCAAAAAACGACTCCACCTTTTCCCTTTCCCTCCCATCCGCAAACGACCTAGCTAAATTTTTCAACGAAAAGATTACTACCTTATGGAGTTCTTTCCCCCCAGCAGTCTCTTACAATTCTCTGCCTCCCAACAACTCCAACCCTATCCCTGCGGATAGATCCTGGACTGCCTTTGAACTCGTATCCGAATCCCAGATCTCTAAACTCTGTCTCAAACTGAAATCCTGCAATTGCATCCTGGATCCTTTCTCTTCCTACCTTTACGAAAATATTCCTGCACAGGCCTTACCAGGCTTATAAATTCTGCTTTACTATCGGGCCTGTTCTCCACAGAAATGGGACACATTGCCTTGTCCCCTCTTTTGAAAAAAGCCGATCTCGACTCTTCTTTACCATCTAACTACCGCCCCATAGCAAATATCCTAACTAAACTGCTAGAGGCCATAGTCGCCACCCAGCTCTCTTCTTACCTAGAGAGATTCTCCATCCTCCATCCCTACCAATATGGCTTCAGGCCCAGCTTCAGCACCGAATCCCTCCTAGTTTCCTGATTTTCTACGGTGCAACAACTACATTCTCGTAACAAATTCGCTGTCCTATTACAATTCGATCTCTCTGCAGCTTTCGATGTTGTCCACCACGACATACTACTTTATCAACTTTCCGAGATAGGAATTGACTCCACTGTCCTAAAATGGTTCTCAAACTTCCTACGATATCGCTCCTACACTGTCAACACAAATGGCACCATGTCCGTTCCTTGGACACCATCTTGCGGTGTCCCTCAGGGATCACCACTATCCCCTATTCTCTTTAACATCTATATGTCCTCCCTGAAACTCCTCCAATTATCCCCCCTTGAACAATCTACACATACGCTGATGACATCCTCGTCCTCCTTGAGACAGACCCAAACCTCACCAACCTCCACGAGAACATTACAGCTTGCATAATGAGACTCCATTCCTGGTCATTCTCGGTACAGATGAAATTGAATGAATCAAAAACAAAATTACTCTGGCTCGGCCCAAAATTAGAACACCTGCCCTCCCTCTTCGCATTACCCTCAGGCGCTGCACTGCAGCTTGAGTTCTCAAGCAAGGTCCTTGGCATCATTATTGATTCTTCTCTCTCCTTCAATGACCACCTCAACTCCTTGGCTAAATCATGCTTTTTCAGCCTCCACATGCTGAGGAATGTAAGATCCTATTTTCGACAACAACATTTCGCCGTCCTTGTCCAATCCATCATCCTCTCCAAACTAGACTACTGCAAAGCACAGTTACTTACCGTAACAGGTGTTATCCAGGGACAGCAGGCATATATTCTCACATGTGGGTGACGTCATCTACGGAGCCCCAGCGCGGACAGCTTTTCAAGCAAACTTGCTAGAAGTTTCAAGTTTGCACACTGCACCACGCACGTGCATGCCTTCTCGCCCACTAGAGGGCGCATCCCACCTCGTGGTCCTCAGTTCCATAACTAGCAAAGAAGCCATCCCCGGGGAGGCGGGCGGGTTGTGAGAATATATGCCTGCTGTCCCTGGATAACACCTGTTACGGTAAGTAACTGTGCTTTATCCCAGGACAAGCAGGCATGATATTCTCACATGTGGGTGACCTCCAAGCCAACCAAAAAAAGGGCAGGTGGGAGGATGGCAATTTAGGAAAACAGATTTTGCAAAACTGACTGGCCAAACCGGCCGTCACTCCTGGATAAAGTGTCCAGACAGTAATGAGAGGTGAACGTATGAACCGAAGACCAAGTGGCAGCTTTACATATGTCCTCCATAGGAGTGGATCGGAGGAAAGCCACCGAAGCTGCCATCGCTCGGACCTTATGCCCCGTGACTCGACCCGGGGGCGGAAGTCCAGCCTGAGCATAGCAAAAAGAAATGCAAGCAGCCAACCAGTTAGACAGAGTGCGCTTGGAAACCGGATGCCCTAATCGATTAGGATCGAAGGACAAAAACAATTGAGGAACCTTCCGATGAGACCTGGTACGTTGAAGGTAATAAGCCAACGCCCTCTTACAGTCAAGCGTGTGAAGCGCCGTCTCGCCAGGATGGGAGTGGGGCTTAGGGAAGAATACCGGAAGGACAATGGACTGATTGAGGTGGAAATCAGAAACAACTTTAGGTAAAAACTTAGGATGGGTACGGAGAACCACCTTGTCATGATGAAAGACAGTGAAAGGAGGGTCCGCAACCAAGGCTTGCAACTCGCCAATCCGCCTAGCGGAGGTGAGGGCAATCAGAAACACCACCTTCCAAGTCAGAAATTTCAAGAGAGACTTGTTGAGTGGCTCAAAAGGGGGTTTCATCAGTTGAGCCAAAACCACATTCAAATTCCACATGACTGAAGGAGGCTTAAGAGGGGGACAAACCCTGAGTAACCCTTTCATGAAGCGTGTCACCAAAGGATGGAGCGACAAAGGACGTCCATCCAGATGTTGATGGAAGGCAGAAATAGCACTAAGATGAACACGCACCGAAGTGGTTTTCAGGCCAGAGTGCGACAGATGGAATAAATAGTCCAAAACCGAGGACACCGGAACCGACACCGGATCCAGGTGAAAAGACGAACACCAGGTGGAAAACCTGGTCCATTTCTGCGAATAACACAGCCTCGTCGAAATCTTGCGTGAGGCCTCCAACACCTCCCTCACCGATTGAGACAGATCAGGCGGAGTTAGGGAGCAAGAAACCAAGCTGTCAGGTGCAATGACTGCAGATTGGGATGTAACATGGATCCTTGACTCTGAGACAGCAGAGAAGGAAACACAGGCAGAAGAAGAGGCTCCCTGGCACTGAGCTGAAGCAGCAGGGAGAACCAGTGCTGACGCGGCCACCGAGGTGCAATGAGAATCATCGTGGCCGTGGACGATTTGAGATGTACTAACGTTCGCATGATCAGAGAAAAAGGAGGGAACGCATACAGGAACCTCCCCTCCCAATCGAGAAGAAAGGCATCGGCCTCCAGACGGTCCCTCGAGTACATCCGAGAACAATACAGGGGCAGTTTGTGGGTCTCCGGCGAGGCAAACAGATCCACCTGCGGCGTTCCCCAGCGAGCGAAAACCTCGCGCAGAACTGCGGAGTGTAGAGTCCACTCGTGCGGTTGCAGAATTCGACTGAGTTTGTCTGCCAGACAATTCAGTTCTCCTTGGATGTAGACCGCCCGAAGGAAGATGTTCCGGGAGACCGCCCACTCCCAAAGGCGCAGAGCCTCCGAGCAGAGGGGCCAAGAACCCGTTCCACCCTGCTTGTTCACATAGTACATTGCTACTTGATTGTCCGTGCGGACGAGGACAACCTGATTCTGCAATATGTGAACGAATGCTCGAAGTGCTAGAAAGATGGCCCGAAGCTCTAGCACGTTGATGTGACACCGACGGTCCTCGGCAGACCACAGGCCCTGCGTGCGAAGACCGTCGAGGTGGGCTCCCCACGCGTACTCCAAGGAGTCTGTGGTCAGAACCTTGCGAAAAGGAGGGGTGAGAAACAGTAAACCCTTGGACAGATTTGAAGAGTCTGTCCACCAACTCAGCGATTTCCGCAAAAGCGGAGTCACCGCGATAAGGCGAGACACCGGATCGTACTCTTGACGCCACTGGGAAGCAAGGGTCCACTGAGGAATCCTCAGATGCAGCATTGCAAATGGAGTGACGTGGACCGTCGACGCCATATGACCGAGCAGCATCATCATGCGCTGAGCCAACACCACCGACAGTTGAGAGACCTGACGACCCATCCGCACCAAGGCTTCCAACCGCTGGGGCGGGAGGTAGGAGCGCAGGCGCACCGTGTCCAGCACCGCGCCTATAAATTGAAGAGACTGAGTCGGGCACAACTGTGATTTTGGGAAGTTTATCTCGAACCCGAGGCTCTGCAGGAAGGCAATAGACTGTCGGGTCGCTGAGATAACCCCCTCCCTGGTCGAGGCTTTGATGAGCCAATCGTCCAGATAAGGGAACACATGAAGCCCACGAGACCTCAGGGCTGCCGCAACCACCACCATGCACTTCGTGAAGACTCGTGGAGATGAGGCCAGGCCGAAGGGGAGGACCCTGTACTGGAGGTGCAAATCCCCCACTTGGAATCGTAAAAATCTTCGGAAGGCGGGATGCACCGGAACATGGGTGTATGCTTCCTTCAAGTCGAGGGAGCACATCCAGTCCCCTTCCTCCAAGAGAGGATATAAAACCGGGAGAGACAGCATTCGAAACTTCTCCCGGACCAGGAATTTGTTGAGCTTCCTGAGGTCCAGTATGGGGCGCAGGTCCCCGGTCTTTTTTGGGACCAAAAAGTAACGGGAGTAAAACCCCGTACCCCGCTGGTCCTTGGGGACCGGTTCGACCGCCCGAAGCACCAATAGGGCCCTGGCCTCGGCCAGAAGGGTCGGCAGCTGCGATCGGTTGCAAGAGGCTAGACTTGGGGGATGGTCCGGTGGCGAGGACACAAAGTTGAGCGAGTAGCCCTCGGAGACGGTCCGGAGCACCCAAGCGTCTGAGGTTATCTCGGTCCATGCCACCCGGAAGAACCGAAGACGCCCCCCGATAGGAAGGGGTTCCTGTGATTTTGCGGAGGGGAACCCGCCCCGTCCGCTCAGCCCGTCAAAAGGAAGGCGCAGGCTTAGAAGGACCCTGCGCCGGGGCTTGGGTTTGTCCCCCTCTGCCTCGCTGAGACGGACGCCTCGGAGGTGGCCTTGAGAAAGCCGGGGTCGACTTCTGAAGATATCGGCGCGGCGGAGGACGGAAAGGTTTCTGCGGCGGGGGCCTAGGTTTGGGGCGGACCAGGGATGCTAACGAGCGCTCCTGCTCCGACAACCGCTTGGTCGCCGCATCTAAGGACTCGTCAAATAACTCGGACCCCACACAAGGCAAGTCTGCAAGACGTTCCTGCAGGTTTGGGTCCATGTCGAGGGTGCGAAGCCAGGCCAGGCGGCGCATGGCCACTGCGAAGGCCGACACCCTCGAAACCAGCTCAAATGCGTCGTACACCGCATGAAATAGGTACAACCGCAATTGAGACAGGTTGGACGTAAACTTATCGAATCCTGCTCTTTGGGAGTCCGGTAAGGAGTCTCGATATTGAGGAAGGTCCTTCACCATGCCACGCAAATAGGAGGAAAAGGTGAAGGCATAATTTAGAACCCTGGTGGCCATCAGGGAATTTGAATAGAGGCGACGGCCAAACTTGTCCAGGGTCCGCCCCTCCCTGCCGGGAGGAACCGCCGCAGAAACCCGTGAGGGTTGTGATTTCTTAAGGGCAGACTCCACCAGAAGAGACTGGTGGGAGAGCTGCGCCTTTTCGAACCCTTTAGGGGGCACCGTCCTATACTTCGCTTCCATTTTCGAAGGCACAGACGTGACTGTAAGAGGGTTCGACAAGTTCTTCAACCAGGTCTGTAGAAGGACTCTGTTGAGGGGGAGCCTAGGCACCTCTCTAGGAGGAGTGGGAAGGTCCTGCTCCTCCAAAAATTCTTTGGAATATTGAGAACCGACCATCAGGTCTAACCCCAGGGCTCGGGCCATGTCCTGAACAAAGGATGAAAATGAGGACGGCCTGGCCGGGGGAGACGGGGTTCTCGACCTCCCCACCGAGGAGAGCGGAGAGGCCTCATGGGAATAATGAGGATCCCTTACTGACCCCGAGTCCCAGGATCCCCTCTCCAAGGCCCTCGAGGGGGAAGGAGAAATTCTCCGCCTCGCAGAACCCTTGGGTGAGGACCCCGGGGTCCAGGGGACACTCTCCCACTTCCTCGGCGAGGCGGCACGGGAAGACTTCCCATGAGGTGATCGGAGGAGCCTCGGGTTGTCGAGGCGCAACTCCGACACCTGCAGCGCCTCGCCCCCGAGCGGCGAGGAACGATCGTGCCTCCGAGGCGAGCCCCGCGGCCGCTTAGACTTCCTCGATCGGCGCCCCGTCCGAGGTCGCGTCGAGGGCGAGGCGTCCCGGGAAGACCCCGAGGAAGAGGAGGAAATACGGCGCACTCTGCGCAACTTTTCCTTGGGCCTCACACTCCGCTCAGGCGGCCCCCGCGAGGTCGAGGGCAGGGCCGGGACCGAGGTTAAGGGGGCCACAGTACCCGAGACCGAGGTCACCGAGGCCGGGGCTCCCGAGGTCGAGGGAGCCGAGGCCGGAGCCTCCGAGGGCGAGGGCGCCCCGGCCGAGGTCGAGGCCGCCGGAACTGCAGCCCGCTGCAACACTTCCAGGGTCCCCGACAGCTCCGATGAAATCAGGGCTCGAAGGAGTTCCTGGAAGGCCGGAATCCCCACGAAGGTGGGGAGTTCCGAGTCCGGAGCACACTCCCTGGAGGGCGACCTCGGTCTCGAGTATTCCCTCGGGGTGTGCGAAGTCGAGGTCCGAGGCGGGGCCGGGGTCGACCCACCCGCCTTAGCCGGAGTAGAGGATGGCTTCTTTGCTGAAGGGGATGGAACAGAGGACTTACCCGAAGCCGGTTTTCCTGAAGACGCCTTCGAAGACGAGGGCCGAGGCGAAGCCGAGGCCCCCGAGGACGCCGAGGCCGAGGTCAAGGCCGGGGCCGAGGCCGAGGCCGACGTCGAGGCCTTAGGCGACGGAGGGCTCTGTTTTGAAAAGTAGCACAGCGATCACACGAAGCTGTCGGATGATCCGGCCCAAGACAGACAATGCACCACCGGTGAGGGTCAGTGATGGAAAGTAACCTCTCACACCGGCTGCACTTTTTAAATCCCGTAACAGGACGGGACATCAACGAAAAAGAAGGCCGGGAACGACCGACGTCCCGCGGCCACGGCTGCCGGGAGCCCCCGGAGCCTAACGAAAAACAAAATATTTTTTTTTTTTTTTTTTTTTACGAAAGGAAAAAGAAAGCAGCACCGCGAATCGATCAAAAATAAAAAGAAACAACGAAACGCGGCAGCTAGAAAGGCAATACAACTGGAGCTCAGATCCACAGGGCTTTCTGGCTCCGCGGAAAAAATTGAACTGAGGACCACGAGGTGGGATGCGCCCTCTAGTGGGCGAGAAGGCATGCACGTGCGTGGTGCAGTGTGCAAACTTGAAACTTCTAGCAAGTTTGCTTGAAAAGCTGTCCGCGCTGGGGCTCCGTAGATGACGTCACCCACATGTGAGAATATCATGCCTGCTTGTCCTGGGATAATACCATCTACTTAAGCCTATCAAAAAAAAGTCTTCAAAGACTCCAGCTAATCCAGAATACTGCAGCCAAGTTGATCTTTGCAAAACGCAAGTCTGACCATGTCTCCCCACTCCTAGCCAAACTTCACTGGCTCCCAGTGATTTCCAGAATCCATTTCAAATGCTCCTGCCTGGCTTTTAAGATCATTCCCTGCATCCTTCCTCCCTTAATCCCACTATCTTATAACTCCTCGAGTCCTGACTCTACTAGACCCGCCCAAAGGTATAAACTATCCTTCCCCTCTCTACACGGTATTCGCTTTGCAGGCAAACTGGGAAAATCCCTTCTCTTCAGAATCAAAGGTCTTTGGAACAAACTTACTACCCCGCTGCGGAACTTGGGCTCTCTCCAAGTATTCCGCAAACAACTGGAAACCTGTTTTTTCACTAAAATGTAATTCTATCCCACCTTACTCTTCTCTTCTATATATAAGTTTCATGTAAACCTTTTTTTTTTCCTTCTCTTCCTATATTTTAAGTTCTTGTAAACTGTGCCGAGCTCCACATCCGTGGAGATGATGCGGTATATAAACTTAAGGTTTAGTTTAGTTTATTAGTTAGTCAAATACAGACATTGAGGAGGAGGGGGCTCTGTGAACGTGCGCAAAATACTTAAAATTCAATCGCGTGGTCCGACCATCTCCCTTTCCCTTGCCCTTACCTTCGCTGGCGATTTTTCTCTTAACAAGCAGCCAGAGCATTTTCTGAAGTCACATGTGGCTGGCTGGCTGCCCGAAACTTTTCCTCAGATGCAACCAGAAACAGGAAGTTGCGTCAGAGCAGAGGAGAAGTTTCAGGCAGGCAGACAGACAGCCGCACGCATCATTCTCTAAACTGGCATGATGTTGAACTTATTGAAGCTTTATTAAACTGACCCGACATGGCCCGTATTTCGACTAGTTAGCCTGCGTCAGTGGTCAATTTCAAATATGGAAACAAAATGTGGAACCAGTATCTGGGCTTCCAAGAGTGTAAAGTTGTAAAGTTTATCAATACAAAAAACAATTCAAAAATATTACAATATGCTATAAGTCAAATTGATACAACATACTGCATTTTAAGTACCCCTGAGGAAGGCTTTAAAAAGCTGAAACACAGCCCGTATAGGGTCTGGTTACTATTTATGCAGTGGACTTATGTTGTATCAATTTGACTTTTAGCATACACTTTCCCCTCCCGATTCACGGTTTTAGGACACGAGATTTCAATTATTCGCAATTTCCTAAAACCATAATCACCCCCACCTCCCTCCCGGACCTTACCTGGTGGTCTAGCGGTCTTTCATGGTAGGAGCGATCTTCCTACACTCCTGCCCCATACAGATCACTCATACAAAATGGCTGCTCTCTCATGGTATTAAAACCTGCCTTCTATCAGCAAATGGTTCCAAAATAAATGCACAAAAGAGTCCCATGTGAGCTGTAAGTCCACTAGAGAGGGCCTGCAGACCAGACCTGACACTGGGCTACATTTCTCCTAAGCTCAATTTGGAAAAGGTCCACAAACATCCTAAGAAGTCTCATGAGTTCTTACCAAGCCCTGGCAAGCCCGACAACACAATCTGCTCCTGTACTAATCCAGACTGCAACCATCTGTTGGAGGAATAATGGCAAATTCCAGGATTGCACTGATATTGCTGAAAATCAGTGTTCATTGCTTCATCTCCTGGTGGGAACCACAATCCACTGGCTTGAACTAGTCTAATAGGAAGATGTTGCTACTATTTGGGTTTCTGTCAAGTATTTGTGACCTAGATTGGCTGCTGTTGGAAATAGCAAACTGGGCTGGACGGACCATTGGTCTGACCTGGTACAGTATAATCTCATTATATGGACTTCAAGGGACATGGAAAAACGGTCCGTTATATCCAGAGTTGCATTTTTTTTAAAACTTTATTTAGGTCAACTTGAAACAACGTTCAATCAATGAACAACAGTCTGCACAACCATATCAACAACATCAAGAATAACATTGGTACGGCACGAAATGATTGCAAAACCAGAACACTAAAAGATGTTCTAAAGCAGTGGTCTCAAACACGCGGCCCAGGGGCCACATGCGGCCCGCCAGGTACTATTTTGAGGCCCTCGGTATTTTTATCATAATCACAAAAGTAAAATAAACCAGTTTCTTGATCATATGTCTCTAGCTATAAATAACAATATTATTATTAAGACTTAGCCAAAAGGAAAGATTTATAAACTATAAAGAGTTTTACCTTATGCAAAATTGTAATTTCTTTAACAAGACATTAACTGTTTATTTCTGAGGCCCTCCAAGTACCTACAAATCCAAAATGTGGCCCTGCAAAGGGTTTGAGTTTGAGATCACTGTTCTAAAGCATTATGTCATACTGTACTGGAAAGAAAAATACTCTGTCATTTTCTTCTGGGCTGCATTTTGATACTATATCACTGGCATGCCACACGCCTTGTAGGCGGAGCCTGCATGTCCGTTATAGCAAAGAAAATTACAGCTAAAAGTGGCTCTCGGGACCAAAACATTGTCCATTATATCCGAAAGTCCGTTATATGCGAGTCTGCTATATCCGATGATTTTCTGTATGTTTATAATGGCGCTCGGCCGGAACCAGCAGACCTCATCCGCTATAGGCGAGGTTCCGTTATAACAAGATTATACTGTATGGCTATTTTTATGTTCTTATAAGGAATATTAATTTTGTCTTACTTGTTGTATTTTCTGAATAATGGATTCCTTTGCTCTTGTATACTGAAAACTAATAAAAATAATTTCAAAACAAAGAAGGGAAAGATTGTTGCCTCTAAAATCAAAGAGACATGTAAAGCTTTGAATTCACAAACATCTAATAAGTAGTATCTTTTATTGCTTTGAAAGAAAGAAAAGATGACCCTACCTTTGAAGTCATCCCTTGGGCCATGCGCTTCCTTCTTGTTCATTTTCCTGTCCATGCAAGAGTTGGTATGGGCACCTTTGGAGTTATTTTCCAAGTAAGCTGAGCTTGTTCCTTTCTTTGAGGGATGAGGATCACAGAGTTTTGCATTAATCTTATACAATTCAAGGGCCTTAATGGCCGCTGCATTGTTATCCATACGAAGAAAAGTTGGACAGGAAGCACAAAACTCATTCGTGCATGCCTCATTTCCACAGCCCTCTGTTAACTGGTGGTAGTAGCGTTCTATTAGATGCTTGGCAGCTGCTCGCTTCCTGTATTAAAACATTAAGCAAATGGATTAGTATAGCTTTCAGATGCAAATCCCACTCATATTATCAGTAAGATAGATATTAGTCAAGCTGCAAAATGATCACATCAAGTTCTAGTAACTGAGGAAAAAAAATAAAACAGTAACCCATCCTCCCTCCTTTTTACAAAACCATAGCGTGGTTTTTAGCATCAGCTGCAGTGGTAACAGCTCCAACACTCATAAGAATATTGCTACACCTTAGGTTTTGGCCAGGTACTAGTGACCTGGACTGGCCAACGTGAGAACAGGCTACTGGGCTTGATGCACCATTGGTTTGACCCAGTAAGGCTATTCTTATGTTCTATAAGTATCGGAACTGTTATTGACACGGCTGATGCTAAAATCAGTGGTACGGTTTGTAAACCTTAAAGAAATAAGCAGTTCAAATAAAATGAAGAGAAGTGCAATTTACTGAAAGATCCGATGTGGCCACATTTCATCTCATAGGGTACAAACTACAACACAAACATACTGTCTATACTCTATAACTAATTAAAATCATAGAAATCATGAAAACCAATAACTACTAAATATTAACAATAACTTCATTAAATGATAAAACCATGCACTAAAAATACTTACAGAGAGAATGGTTAAGGGCTACCTCCATTGGAGGGAAATTTACTTACACAAACAATGACAAAACAGTTTTCATGCATGACTGAACAGCAGTGACAAGAACTGATGAATATAAATCACTGTATTGTATTGTTGCATTATTTCAAAGATGTATTTTTCACTTTCTATACCAAAATAAATACTGTACAAATAAATCCTGAAATCATGCTAAGTACAGAAGGCCCCAAGTTACAGACACCCGACTTAAGTACAGCTCATATTTAAGAACACAGTTGCAGCTTCATTTGATTTGTTGAGCAGTATTTCCAGTGGCATAGACTCCAACATTTCTCCTGTAGCAGATTAAGGGATGATTCATGGCCACATTAAGAACAGTGTGTGGTTGTGCATGCTGTACCTTAGAGAAACACTGGTAGGGACAGTTGGCTGGGAGCAGAGGTAAGCAGAAAGAATCTTAAAATCTACAAGTTCTGAGTTACATACAAATCCAACTTAAGAACAGCTTTAAAAATTTAACTCTCTTTCTTAACCTGGGTGACTGCCTGTACTGCATTGCAAACCGCCTAGAAGGTATTTACCTATTGTGCAGTATTGCAAGTTTGTTTTTATAATTTTATGCTTTTACACATTTTTAAGGCTATATAGAAGTGTTACTCATAGGAGTTATGTTGGCAAAAGAACCCCTAGAGCAGCTATGTGTCCTTAAATTTCACTGCTTTTAACATAAATTATATAAAGCACAGTTATTATACTAGTTTGCACTTTGAAAAATATCTTATGTACCAAAATCAGCCTGATACACTGCTGTTTCTTGGCAATGAAACCACTGTTCTTGTCACTGTGTTCACTCATGCATGTAAACTGTGTCATTATTTATTCTTATTTGTATAAACACATTTCCCTCCTATGAAAATAATCCTTAACATCCTAGTGGTTCAGAGATTGGCCACTAGGATGGTCTCAGGACTCAAGGATCTCCCATATGAAGAACGTCTAGGTAAGTTGCAGCTTTACTCTCTGGAGGAACGCAGAGAGAGGAGAGACATGATAAGAGACGTTCAAATATGTTACTGGCCGTATGGAGGTGGAAGAAGACATCTTTTTCCTTACAGGACCTACGGCAACAAGAGGGCATCTGCTAAAAATCAGGGGTGGGAGATTTCATGGTGACATTAGGAAGTATTTCTTCACCGAAAGGGTGGTTGATCGTTGGAATTATCTTCCACTTCAGGTAATTGAGGCCAACAACGTGCTCGATTTTAAGAATAAATGGGATAAACATGTGGGTTCACTTCGAGGAAGTGCTTAGGGGGAGTGGGTTATTCGAGTGGGCAGACTTGTTGGGCTAGCGGCCCTTTTCTGCCGTCATACTCTATGTTTCTATGTAACAAATTTTCTCTGTAAGTATTTTTACTTCATGGTTTTATCATTTAAGTTATTGTTAATATTGGAGTGGTTATTGGGTTTTATGATGTCTAGGATTTTATTTATATATTTTTGTGTTGTAGTTTGTATCCCCGACACAGCCTATCAGGAGAAATGAGGCCACTTTGGGTTCTTTCAATAAATTGCATTTCTCTTCCTTTTATTTTATCTGTTTTTTGTATAGTCCCATTTTCAAATAGTTACATTACACTAAGCAAAAATCAAGCTGCAATCACTAAATGAACTTTAGGTAAAAAGTTTTAGTTTAGTTTTGTTTTACACTGTATACTGTACTTGTGTATCAGCAATTATGAATGCCAAAGTTTACTTTGAAAAATACACAGAACTAAGTTACATCAGAAGGAGGGAACTGGCCAGAAGATGGTCCCGGAGCAAGCATGTGATATTGCTTCTCCGTCTACAAAGCTTTTAAGAGGCTGGTAGGCCTGGGGCAGGAGGCGCAGAGATTTATTTCTGCCAGTAGACTGCAGAGACAAGGCCATTTACTACTCCACAGGGCAGTGAAAAGTCTTGTTCCTGCACCCACGACAAAACGGCCAATTTATTTCCCCATTCCTGAGGATTTTCCATGGCTAGCCACGGGAAATGGTCCTGTGTCATTCTCTAATACTTATTTTATTTATTTATTTAAAAAAAAATTTCCCCACTATCTACTAAGTGAGTTACAATAGAAAATATACATATTTCAAACTTAAACATAGTACAACAGACACATCCTATCCATTCCTTCCAAATATACCGTATATACTCAAATATAAGTTGACTGGAAGAAAGTAACTAGCAGTGTGCCTCAGGGTTCGGTTCTTGGGCCTATCTTGTTCAATATCATCGTAAATGACCTGGAAGAAGAAACGATCAGTTTTATCATCAAGTTTGCAGATGACACAAAGCTATGCCGGGCAATCAGGTCACAAAAAGACAGCGAGGAACTCCAGAGAGATATGAACCAACTTGAGAGATGGGCAGAGGATTGGCAGATGAGTTTTAATGTGGAAAAATGCAGAGTGATGCACCTGGGCAGGAAAAACAAGGAGCATGAGTATAAACAGTTAGGTATAACATTGGGGAAGAGCGAACAAGAAAAGGACCTGGGGGTACTGATAGACAGGACCCTGAAGCCATCGGCTCAATGCGCAGCGGCGGCAAAGAAAGCAAACAGGATGTTAGGCATGATAAAGAAGGGAATCACGAGTAGATCGAAGGAGGTTATAATGCTGCTTTATAGAGCAATGGTCAGACCACACTTGGAATACTGTGTCCAACACTGGTCTCCATACCTAAAGAAGGATATAACACTGCTGGAGAGGGTGCAGAGGCGAGCGACGAAGCTAGTAAAAGGTAAGGAGAACTGGAGCTACAAAGATCGCCTCAGAAAACTGGGATTATTCACCCTCGAGAAGAGAAGACTGACAGGGGATCTGATAGAGACTTTTAAAATACTAAAAGGAATCGACAAATTGGAGCAAGCTCACTCACCAGCAGGAGGAAAGGATGGTGAGCAAGTAACAACGTTATTCATATTGTCAAATGTGACTCGGACAAGAGGTCATGGACTGAAGCTGAGAGGGGACACAGCCAGGACAAATGTCAGAAAGTTCTGCTTCGCACAGCGAGTGGTGAACACCTGGAACTCTCTCCCAGAAGAGGTGGAGGAGGAAACCATCTTTCTAGAATTTAAGGAAAAATTGGATGCACATCTTCTTGCAGGACACATTGAGGGATACGAGTGACTAAGGTATGACTGGGGTGACTGGGGTACACCTGGCTGAGCCTCCGCGTGTGCGGATCACCGGACTAGATGGACCCCAGGTCTGATCCGGTGCAGGCATTTCTTTTGTTGATCCGAATATAAGTCGAGACCCTCATTTTTTCCCCAAAAAAGAGGAAAAATGGTTGACAAATATAAGGCGGGGGCTAAATACTCAAGTGCCATGCACTGCCAGGATCTGTTCCCAGTGTCCTCTCCCTCACGCCCTCCCCTGCCAGGCTCTGCACTCAGCCCCCCTCCCTGCCAAGTTCTGCACCCAGTCCCCTTCCCTCCCTGCCCTTCCAGGCTATGCAGCCAGCACCCCCCCCTCACTCCTTTCCATGCTCTGCACTGCACCCTGTCCCCCCTCCCTGCCAGGCTCTGCACTGCACCTTCCCCCCTCCCTGTTAGACTCTGCACCCTGTCTCACCTTCTCTTCCACCTCTGGTGGTCCAGTGGTAGGCCTGGACAAAAGAGATCCCTCCCATCTCCCGTCCTGGCCCACAGCAATGCAAATCATTTTTTTTTACCCCCCCCCCCACGTACCTTTTCTGCCAACCCCCCACCCCCGGTACCTTTTTAGTTATCCCTGGTGGTCCAGCAGTGCATGGGCAGGACCGTGCTCCTGCCCTGCACACCTCCTGCAACTCGCTGATCGGGGCTTGGGGCGCACAGGCACGCAAAAGCGAGCTCCTACGCTGCTAGCAGAATGGCTGCCGCCAGGTCCTGCAAGTCTCACGAGAACTGGCGGTAGCCATTCTGCTAGCAGCACAGGGCCGCGAGGGAGCTCAAGAAGCTCGTTCCTGCGTGCCTGTGCGCTGTGAGCCCCGATCGGCGAGTTGAAGGAGGTACGCAGGGCAGGAGCACGGGCCTACCCATACACCACCAGGGATAACTAAAAAGGTACTGGGGGGGTAGCAGAAAAGGTACGCAGGGGGTAAAAAAAAAAAAGATTTGCAATGGCCAGAACAGGACGGGAGGGATCTCTCCTGTCCTGGCCTTTCAGAGGCTTGCATCAAGTCGGGTGATGACCCGAATATAGTACTAGACCCCGATTTTTGGGCCATATTTTTGGCCCAAAAATCTCATCCTATATTTGAGTCTTTGAGTATATACGGTAATCATTAAAAATAGCATAATGCTAATGAAATGTTTACCCCATATGAACTGTAAAATACATTTCTTTTCAGAAACTAATAAAATGCTTTAATAAACAGGTACATAAGAACATAAAAATTGCCGCTGCTGGGTCAAACCGATGGTCCATCGTACCCAGCAGTCCGCCCACGCGGCGGCCCTCTGGTCAAAGACCAGCGCCCTGAGACTAGCCCTACCTGCGTACATTCTGATTCAGCACAAACTTGTTTAACTTTGTCTTGAATCCCTGGAGGGTGTTCTCCCCTTGATGGACACGGGCTGATGAGGACCAGTCAGCACGGTTTTAGCAAAGGCAGATCATATTTGACGAACTTGCTGCACTTCTTTGAGGGAGTAAACAGACAGATAGACAAGGGCGATCCGGTCGACATTGTATATCTGGATTTTCAGAAGGCATTAGGTTCTTCATGAATGACTACTTCGGAAAATTACAAGCCATGGAATCGAGGGTGAAATACTCACGTGGATTAAAAACTGGCTGAACCATAGGAAACAGAGAGTGGGGGGTAAATTAATAATACTCGGACTGGAAGAGCGTCACCAGTGGGGTGCAGCAGGGCTTTGTGCTTGGACCCGTGCTCTTCAACATCTTTATAAACGATCTGGACATAGGTACGACGAGCGAGGTGATTAAATTCTTAGACGATACGAAGTTATTCAGAGTAGTGAAGACGCAGGGGGATTGCGAAGATCTGCAACATGACATAATCAGGCTCGAGGAATGGGTATCGACATGGCAGATGA
Organism: Geotrypetes seraphini; assembly: GCF_902459505.1. Lineage (NCBI taxonomy): Eukaryota > Metazoa > Chordata > Amphibia > Gymnophiona > Dermophiidae > Geotrypetes > Geotrypetes seraphini. The sequence goes on from NC_047089.1 coordinate 138,875,456, forward strand.
GGTTCAACGTGGATAAGTGTAAAGTGATGCATGTCGGTAACAAAAACCTCATGCACAAATACAGGATGTCCAGGGCGGTATTTGGAGAGACCTCCCAGGAAAGGGACCTGGGAGTTCTGATCGACAAGTCGATGAAGCCGTCCACGCAATGTGCGGAGGCGGAAAAAAGGGCAAACAAAATGCAAGGAATGATAAAGAAGGGGATCACGAGCAGATCAGAGAAGGTTATCATGCCGCTGTACCGGGCTATGATGCGCCCTCACCTGGAGTACTGCGTCCAGCACTGGTACATGAAGAAGGACACGGTACTACTCGAAAGGGTCCAGAGAAGAGCGACTAAGATGGTTAAGGGATTGGAGGAGCTGCTGTACAGTGAAAGATTAGAGAAACTGGGCCTCTTCTCCCTCGAACAGAGGAGATTGAGAGGGGACATAATCGAAACATTCAAGGTACTGAAGAGGATAGACTTAGTAGATAAGGACAGGTTGTTCAAGGTAGGGAGAACGAGAGGGCACTCTCTAAAGTTGAAAGGGAATAGATTCCGTACAAACGTAAGGAAGTTCTTCACCCAGAGAGTGGTAGAAAGCTGGAACGTTCTTCCGGAGGCTGTTATAGGGGAAAACTCCTTCCAGGGATTCAAGACAAAGTTAGACAAGTTCCTGCTGAACAAGAACAGATGCTGGTAGGACTAGTCTCGGTTAGGGTGCTGGTCTTTGACCAGAGGGCCGCCGCATGAGCGGACTGCTGGGCATGATGGACCACTGGTCTGACCCAGCAGCGGCAATTCTTATTTTCTATGACAGACCCCGGAAGAGCGTTCCAGTTTTATACCACTCTCTGGGTGAAAAAGAACTTCCTTATGTTCATATGGAATCTATCCCCATTCAATTTTAGAGTGCGCCCTCTCGTTCTCCCTACCTTGGAGAGGGTGAACAACCTCTCCTTATCTACTAAGTCTATTCCCTTCAGTACCTTGAATGTTTCAATCATGTCCCCTCTCAATCTCCTCTGTTCGAGGGAGAAGAGGCCCAGTTTCGCTGTACGGAAACTCCGCCAGTCCCTTAACCATCTTAGTCGCTCTTCTCTGGACCCTTTCGAGTAGTACCGTGTCCTAACATAAGAACATAAGAACTGCCATCTCCGGATCAGACCCATGGTCCATCGAGTCCGGCGATCCGCACACGCGGAGGCCCAGTCAGGTATACACCTGATGTATGATGGACTCCTTCTTCATGTACAGCGACCAGTGCCGGATGCAGTACTCCAGGTGAGGGCGCACCATAGCCCAGTACAACGGCATGATAACCTTCTCCAATCCATTCGTGATCCCCTTGTTTTTCATTCCTAGCATTCTGTTTGCCCTTTTTGCCGCCGCCGCACATTGCGCGAACAGCTTCATCGACTTGTCAATCAGAACTCCCAAGTCTTGTTCCTGGGAGGTCTCTCCAAGTACCGCCCCGGACATCCTGTGCATGAGATTTTTGTTACCGACATGCATCACTTTACACTTATCCACGTTGAACCTCACCTGCCATGTCGATGCCCATTCCTCGAGCCTGATTATATCACGTTGCAGATCTTCGCAATGCCCCTGTGTCTTCACTACTCTGAATAACTTCGTATCGTCTGCAAATTTAATCACATCACTCTTCGTACCAATGTCTAGATCATTATAAAGATGTTGAAGAGCACGGGTCCAAGCACAGAGCCCTGCGGCACCCCACTGTTGACGCTCTTCCAGTCCGAGTATTGTCCATTTACCCCACTCTCTGTTTCCTATGATCCAGCCAGTTTTTAATCCACGTGAGTATTTCACCCTCGATTCCATGGCTCGCAATTTTCTGAAGTAGTCGTTCATATGGAACCTTGTCAAATGCCTTCTGAAAATCCAGATATACAATGTCGACCGGGTCGCCTTTGTCTATCTGCCTGTTTCCTCCTTCAAAGAAGTGCAGCAAGTTCGTCAAACAAGATCTGCCTTTTCTAAAACCGTGCTGACTGGTCCTCATCAGCCCATGCCCATCAAGGTGATCAATGATGCGGCCCTTTATCAACACCTCTACAATCTTACCTGGTACTGAGGTCAGACTCACCGGTCTGTAGTTTCCCAGATCTCCTCTCTAACCTTTCTTGAAAATCGGTGAAACATTTGCCACCTTCCAGTCTTCTGGAATCTTTCCCGATTTGATCGACAGATTGGCTATTAGTTGAAGCAGTTCAGCTATGGTTCCTTTCAATTCCTTGATGACCCTCGGATGGATGCCATCCAGTCCTGGGGATTTATCGCTCTTAAGCCTATCAATCTGCCTACATACCTCCTCTAGAATGACCGTCAATCCTGTCAGCTTTCCGTCTTCATTTCCAGCATATAGCCTGATGGGTTCTGGTATATTGTGTAAATCTTCTTCGGTAAATACAGACGCAAAAAATGTGTTCAGTTTGTCAGCAATTGCTTTGTCCTCTTTTAGCGCTCCCTTTATTCCATGGTCATCCAACGGTCCCACCGCTTCCTTCACGGGTCATTTCCCCTTGATATATCGAAAGAACAGCTTGAAGTTTTTCACCTCCTTGGCTATTTTTTCCTCATAGTCTCTTTTGGCCCCTTTTACCGCCCTATGGCACCTGCATTGATGTTTATGTTTATTCTAGTTTTTGTCCGTTTTTGACCTTTTCCATTCCTTAAATTAAGATTTCTTGTCTCTGATCGCTTCCTTCACCTCTACAGTGAGCCATGCCGGTTCTTTGTTCTTTTTCCTCTTGGATCCCTTGTTGATACATGGTATATATAGATTTTGCACCTCGGTGACCATGTCCTTGAAAAGGGACCAAGCTTGCTCTAGTGTTTTTACAGTGCTTATCCTCTTTTTCCCTACCATGAGTCTCATCCCTTTGCAATTCTCTTTTCAGAAGTTCAGTGCAGTGGCTGTCGTTTTGGACCGATATTTCTCCCCTGCATCCAGATCGAAGCGGATATTGTGATCGCTGTTTCCCAGCCTTCTACTTCTGCATCTTGTGCCGTTCCTCGCAGGCCATTTAAAATTAAGTCCAGGATTGCATTTCCTCTAGTATTTTCCTTGACAAGTTGTTCCAGGAAACAATCGCCTACAGCATCCAAGAATTTGGTCTCTCAACTGTTTCTTAAATGAGAGTTTCTCTCTACATAATCTTAAAAACCCTGACAGTGTATTCCACAAACTTGGACCTACAACAGAGATAGCTGTTGCTTGAATATTTTTATAATGCATTTCACCTAATACATCAAGCAACAACCTCATCGCGGCTTGTGATCTCAAATTCCTAGAAGGAATACATTGTTTCAGAAGCTGTTTTAAAGTACAAAGACGTCTCCCCATAGATCACCTGATAGACAATTATCAAAATTTTGTATTCAGTCTGTGAATGAATTGGCAGCCAATGCAAACTCTTCAGCACTAGAGTGATATGATCATTCCAGGCTACCCCTGTGATCAAACGGGCTGCCACATTCTGCACTATCTACAGTGTTTTAATTCAACATTTTGTGATACCCACCAAAGAGTTACAAAAATCAAGTCTAGAGATCACCATACATTGAACCACAGTCCAAAAATCTGATTTTGACATCATAGATTTTATCCTTGACAGTAATCTCAGTTGAAAAAATGCACTTTTAACCGTATACATAATCTGTTCTTACTCCCAACATCTTTAGATTCAGTGAAACTGTAAGAATGACATGCTGCACTTTCAATTCTTTTGTTTTCAACAACAATTCATCATTCCCCACAAACATAACCTCCGTCTTTAACCTCTGTCCTCTAACATAACCTCTTTGTCTAAAACTGATATTTGTCAACATTTGTTCATTTCTGATCTGAAGAAGGGGGGGTTCTCTTTGAAGCTCATCATAAAATGCACTGAGTTAGTCCAATAAAAAAGGTAGTTCCTTTTTTTGATTTATTTCTATAAATTACCTTGGAAAGGGGACTAACACGGCCACTAGACTATTTCACTCATAATGAATGAATAAGAAAACAGAGAAAGCCTATCATTTTAGTCCACTTTCTTTCACACTGCAGAAGCACAAATTGTATCTTATTATCTCTAACCTCATTATTTTGTTGTTAGGTGCTACAGACTCATGCTCGAGTCCTAGCGACTTGATAAATTGCGGATCTAAAAAGAAATCAATTTTGTGCTAGTCCGCAAAGGTCCCCCAGTGTCATCCCCATGCTCAGACATCTGATTGCAGGTAGCTCTCTTCACCTGGTTCCTTCGATCTTCCCAAACATTATGTCCTTCTCCAGTGATCTCTTTCTTTTGATAGTGGGACCAAAATAAGACAGTCGTAACTTTATCATTTCAGCTTCCAGTGACATAGCTGGTTTGATCTCTTCCAGAATCGATTTGTTAGTTCTTCCGGCAGTCCACGGCACGTCCTTCTCCAGCACCAAAGCACAAATGAGTCAATCTTCTTTCTGTCTTGTTTCCGTAGTGTCCAGCTTTAATTCAGGACAAGTAACTAAAGACTATGTCCATAAAAGATGGTGAGAGGATAGCAAAAAGACAGAATCAATTACTTCTTCTCTGCAGACAAGAAGGGCCAGTGACACACATTTATTTGGGTAATCTTACTATATAAAAGATGAAAACATGAGATAGGCAATTTCAGCAAACAAAGAACACAATTTTTATCTTGTGGGAAAAGCACAAGGACCATGACACAGAATTCTTTCCAACCCATCCACTATAATAAAACCCTTAGCGTGCATGCGCACTTCAATCTCCGTGTGGCCGTGATCCATGGCTCTGTACCTCTGCATGCACAGTAGGAGCGTGCAGCAGGTTCTCCAGCAACGTTCCTGCCCCAAGAGGAAATATGTCTGCGGGAACAAAGCCTTGGCAGTCAGACGGGCACTCCTCCTCCCCCCGTAGGCTTCATCTTTAACCGAAGGCAGCAACAAACTCCAAGACCCCAACGTCGCTATACCGACCTGCTGACTTGGTAACCGATGGCTCCTGCTGCCGAGACGGACGCAGAATAGAGAGGATAGTGTCAGATTCAGTGTTACTGCTCCTCAGTCTCCTCCATCGCTGCCACCTGGACCCACTCTGTCACTCCCACGGAGCTGTGCGGCTGCGAGGCATTTGATAAGCCAGCCCACTTCCATAATGCGAGGCGGACCAGCCTAGCAAAAGCCCTGAGGCTGCCCGGCCTAGCAGATGCTGGACAGGAAGGGATACTACTGGACAGAGAGGAGGTAAAAGTAAGGTAGAAGGGCTATTGCTGGACAGGGGGAACAGGGAAGGGGTGCTGCTGGAGAGAGGGGAGGTAAAAGGAAAGGAGAAGGGCTACTGCTGGATAGGGGGCACAGGGAAGGGGTGCTGCTGGAGAGGGGGGAGGTAAAAGGAAAGGAGAAGGGCTACTGCTGGACAGGGGAAGCAGGGAAGGGGTAATGCTGTACAGGGGGGTGTTAAAAGGGAGAAGGGCTACTGCTGGACAGGGGGAGCAGGGAAGGGGTTCTTCTGGACAGGGTGGAGCAGGGAAGGTGTGCTGCTGGACAGGGGGAGGTAAAAGTAAGGGAGAAGGGAAGACAGACAGGAGGAGAGAGCCTGAAAGAAAAAAAAAAAAAAAAAGACAGACAGACAGAAGGCAGGGAGAGACACAGAAAAACAGACAGACAGACAGAAAGGGGGGTAGGGAGAGAGAAAAAGACAGACATACAGAAAGAAAGATAGAGAAAGGAAGGAAGAAAGAAAGAAATGCCTAAGTCTACACATCTAATCTAGCACCCGTTAATGTAACGTGCAAAAAAAATAGTCTGTATATATTTATGTCTCTTTCTCTGACCTGGAGACGAGAAGGAGGAAGGCCTTTTTGAATGGAGTGGCTCCCAAACATTCTGTAGCTCTGTAATAGAGATGCATACATTGCATCTCTTTAAAGTGTTCTGACCTGTCTTCCTTTACTTTTGGACTTTTCCCAGTTCATTTCACACATTAAGGTTCAACTAAGGTTCAATATACCACAAATATTGTAAAAATCTGAGCAGTTTACAAAGATTAAAAAAAAAAAAGAAACCCAAAAAAATCTGAGTACATAAAGAAAACAGCAACGCACATCAGGGAAACTAGGTTACAAAGTTATATTATAAGGAGGGGGAAAGGAGTTGAAAATTATTTAACCCTAATAAAAAGGAGGGGAAGAAAGGGGGGGGAACAAACAAACAATATGATAAGAGAACACTGCAACTCTCAAGTTGAGCAGCTAGGTTGAGCATAGCAACCTAATGTCAGAGCAAAAACCCCAAGACAAGTTAAGCAATATTTATTGTAAGCTTTCTTAAAAAGGTACGTTTCCAAAGCAGCCTTAAAATTAGGAAAAGAGTCAGCTTTCTCCGTCTCTTTGGATGCAGGTAAGGCCTTTGATTGTGTGGAATGGACTTTCATGTATCAAGCGATGGATTGGTTTGGTATAGGATCCGGATTTATACAAATGATTCAAACCTTGTAAAGTTCCCCTTCTGCCAGATTATATGTTTGGAGAGGGGAGTTAGACAAGGATGTTCCTTATCTCCTTTGCTTTTTGTTATTGTTCTGGAACCATTGTTGTTGGCTATACGGCAGGCAAAGGAGATACAGTGGATTCCGTATGCAGATCGGGAATATAAGATCTCTGCTTATGCAGATGATATTTTGCTTCATTTGAAGAATCCTGATTCTACCATCCCACATTTACTGGAATTGATTGATTCGGCAAATTTTCTGGGTACAAAATAAATTGGAGCAAATCAGAGGTTCTTCCGTTAAATGTGCATTGTGCAAAAGGATTATTTGATTCATTCTCTTTCCTTTGGAAGGAAGAGGGTATAAAATATTTAAGTATTATGATTCAGAAAACATTAGAAGACACAATGACAGTAAATGAAAAATTCGTATTGCTGAAAGTCAAAGAAATGTGAGAACATTGGAACCCACTAGATCTTTCTTGGTGGGGGAAAGTCCAAACCGTAAAAATGATAATTTTGCCTGTGGTTTGTTACCAAATGAGTATGCTGCCGGTTCTCTTTCAAGGGTCCTTTTATAAAAAATTAAATGGTATTCTCACAAAATTTATTTGGCTGGGTAAAACTGCTAGAATTGCTTTAGTATCTTTACAAAAACCAATTGAGGTGGGTGGGGTAAATTTTTCAAATTTCTATAGATACCATCAAGCTTTTATTATGCGGCAAGGTATGTATTGGATCCTTCCTGAACTCATGGAGCATCTTCCGGATTGGTTAATATTAGAAAGGCAGCTCCTATCCCCATTGCGTTTGTGTGATGTTTTAAGTATCAAGTTACCTCTGATTTATAAGGAAAATAGAATTTTATCCTCCACATGGCATACATTAAAATTTATCAATAACCTAACACCTATTCCAATTCATCAATCCACGTGTCAGTCCTTATGGCTAAACTCCAAGATTCAATTTGGCGAGTCTAAGATCCTCTGGAAGCATTGGTTGCAGGCAGGTATATGCACATTAGATGATGTGTTATCAAATGGGAAAACGTTTGATTTTTCACGACTGCAACAATCATTCAGCATTGCAAAGTCTCAAGTATATACCGTATATACTCGCATATAAACCAGGATTTTTGGGCCAAAAAATTGGCCCAAAAATGGGAGTCCCAGTTTATATGCGGGTTAATGCCCCCTCCCATAATTTTTTTTTTTAAAGATCACCGCCGCAAGGCTTTGCCCCCGCCTCCCTCCCTGCCCTAGCCTCATTCGGTACCTCATCTTGGCGATCACGGTGGAGGTACAGCGGGCAGGAGCAAACTTTCCAAGTTCCTACCCTGCTGCTAACCAGCTGCCGTGAGTTCCTTCGGCCACTGAGTGACACGAGCAAGAGCACGATTTGGTGCTGCTGCTCGGTACTGAGCTCGGGGATCCAGAACATCACCTATCTAATGGAAAAAATATTAGCAAGGTAAGAACCTAATCTCTTTTTCCAGGGCAATAAGTGTGTCATTCTGGACAAGTGGGACGTACAAAAGCAGTCCTAGAAATCGAGTGGGATGACTGAGCTGGCATGTAGCACTAAGAACCCAAAGGGAGAGTCCTCCCTTGTTGCCACATCCACTCTGTAAAACTTAGCAAAGTATGCAGAGTGGGCCAAGTTGCAGCCCTACAAATCTCCGCTGGAAAAACTGCCCTAGCTTATGCCCATGAAGAAGCTACACTTCTGGTCGAATGCGCCCGCACAGAAACAGGAGACTGTTTACCACAAACAATATATGCTGACAAAATGGCCCTTCAGATCCAACTGGAAATCATGGCCTTGGAAGCTTGCACCCCTCTTAGCTGAATTAGTCAGCATAAAGAGATGGTCAGAGCGCCTAAACATGTTGGTTACCTCCAGACATCAAAGAAGTGCTCTTCTCACATCCAACTTCTTTAGAATCCAATCCTGTTTCTTGGAACCTGTGGACTGAAACGCTGATAAGCGAACTTCCTGATTGACATGAAACGCCGAAACAACCTTCATCAGAAATGAAGGAATGGTGTGCAAGGAGACATGTGTCAGAGATTTTAAGGAAGGGCTCCCTACAAGAAATAGCCTGGAGTTCCAAGATCAGTCTCACCGAAGTCACCGCTACCAGAAAAACTGTCTTGAGTACCAAATCTATCAGCAATGCCTCCTTCAGCAGTTCGAACAAGGCTTGGCTGAGACCCCTCAGAATTACGTTGAAATCCCATGAAAGGAACAGGGCTTTGACTGGAGGTCTGTGTGCAGTGCACCCTTCAAGAATCTGGCTATGTCCAGATGATAAGTCAGAGTAGATCTATGGTTCTGAGCCCTGAAACAAGAGAGTCCTGCAACTTTGACTACAAGGAAAGCCACAGTAAGCCTCTTGTCCGGGCCAGCTTGAAGAAAAGCCAACACCACAGAAACCAGAGCTGAAAGCAGCTCCACGTGTTCCTGGGTGCACTGATGCTGGAAAGTCTCCCACGCTTTAGCATATGCTGAGATTATAGAGGGTTTCTTAGACTTGAGGAGAGTGGAAATTACCACCGCTGAGTATAACGCTTTGCGTTCAAGAGTCATGCCGTAAGAGCAAAGCAATCTGGATATTCAATAAATATTGGATCCTGGGAAAACAGATACAGATGCACCTGCCTGAGACCAGGACCTGTCCAAAGATGTACCAGATCCGCATACCAGTCTGCACAGAAAGTCTGGAACTACTGAATGACCTTTCCTCGATGACTTGTAATCCTTTGAAGGATTCAGTCTATCATGGGCCATGCAGGAAAGACGTATAAAAGTACGTACTTTGCCCATGGCTGGACTAGAGCATCCAGACAGCACTTACATAGTAACATAGTAAATGACAGCAGATAAAGACCTGAACGATCCATCTAGTCTGCAAATTAGTTATTATCATTAAAAATATATGATTAAATTAACTTGTCTCTTCTTTGATATTTCTGGGACATAGACTAGAGTCCACCTGGTATTGTCCTAGATTCCAATTGCTGAAGTTGCCATCTAAGCTCACTCCAGCCTATCCAACCATCATGTTGTTTGCTAGATATCTACTATAAAGTCTGGCCAGTAACGTCCTCATGTTCCAAGTTAGTGGAGTTCCCATTGATGTCCTCCCCAGCCCATCCTAAACCGACACAAACTGTACAAGTCATCACAGTTACTTACCGTAACAGGTGTTATCCAGGCACAGCAGGCAGCCATTCTCACATGTGGGTGACGTCATCCAAGGAGCCCGGATACAGACAGCCTCGCAAGCAGACTTGCTTGAAGAAATTCAGAAGTTTCGAGTCTGCTGCACCGCGCATGTGCGAGAGCCTTCCAACCCAGCACAGGGCGAGTCTCCTCAGTTCAGATAGCTAGCAGAGAAGCCAACCAGGGGAGGTGGGTGGGTTGTGAGAATAGCTACCTGCTGTCCCTGGATAACACCTGTTACGGTAAGTAACTGTGCTTTATTCCAGAACAAGCAGGCAGCCTATTCTTACATGTGGGTGACCTCCAAGCTAACCAGAATGGGATGGTGGGAGTGTTGTCAATTCAAGAGAATAAATTTTATAATACTACCAGGCCAAAATGGGCATCCCGTCTGGAGAAAACATCTAGACAATAATGAGAGATGAAAGTATGAACCGAGGACCAGGTGGCAGCTTTGCAAATGTCCTCAATAGGAGTGGATCTGAGGAAAGTTACCGAAGCTGCCATGGCTCTGACTTTGTGGGCTGTGACTTGACTTTGTAGATGCAGTACAGCCTGAGCGCAGCAAAAAGAGATACAAGCAGCCATCCAGTTGGAGATGGTTCGCTTAGAAATCGGATGTCCCAACTTGTTTGGATCGAAGGAGACAAAAAGTTGAGAAGCAGATCTGTGTGGTTTGGTATGTTTTAAGTAGAGAATGAGGCCTTGGACACTCGCAAAGACTCGACTCCTTGCATAGAGTGTGAAGATTCCAGAGCAGACACTCGCAAAACTGGACTCCTTGCATAGAGTGTGTTGATTTAGCTCGACCTCTTGTGAGACTGCTGAGTGCCCAGGCTGGACTGCAGGAAGCAGAGTTGAGGCAGGACTATATTTGGTCAGTAACTGAACAAATTCCCGCTCTAAAATGGTCTGGATGGTAGTCTGCAATTGTGGATCAGAGTCTGAAACTGGATCATTTGCTGAGGCTAAAGGCTCCAAGGACAAAGAGGAAGGATACTTCGACTTAGAGGAATGATGCTGAGGTAGCTTGAGGACCATCGCTGGAACTGTCTGCTGAGGTATCTGACCTGAGGGAAGCTCAGGAGAAGACTTGGCAGATTTACTCGAGGTCGAGGATGTTCCAAACGGGGAAAGTCTGATGAGAGTCGAGGTCGAGGAGGCAGGACACCCCATAGCAGGCTTGACTGGTCGAGGTTGGAGTAGGGGTTTCCATAGTGAAAATCTTCACCACTTGAACTCGACAACGTTTGAGGGCTCGAGGTTGAAGGGTAGAACAGTGAACGCACGACTCCGGGCAATGGTCAGGCCCCAGACACTGAAGGCACCAGCGGTGAGGGTCAGTGAGGGAGATCGCACACTGGCACTGGCTACACTTCTTGAAGCTTATTACCGGCTGGGACATAGAAGGAAAAATAGCCGCCGCGACACAGTAATAAGAAAATAAAACTCGAGCCACGGTGAGAGAAGACACGAAACGGACTAAGTTCAGCACAGAGTGTCAAAGACAGACTTCTCGGCTCCACGGAGAACAAAGGAGTTGCACCCTGTGCTGGGCGGGAAGGCACTCGCGCATGCGCAGTGCAGCAGACTTGAAACTTCTGAGTTTCTTCAAGCAAGTCTACTTGCGAGGCTGTCCGCATCCGGGCTCCGTGGATGACATCAGCCACATGTGAAAATAGGCTGCCTGCTTGTGCTGGGATAATGTCCAATACAGGCCTTAGTTCTTTAATTTATACCATTTGTTTTCTAATTAGAGATCTTCTGTGTTTATTTATTTATTTTACTTTTTTGGGTCCCAAATGAATACAAGACACTGTCTTATTTTCGGGGAAACACGGTAGTGTATGATTGGCTTGTGTTATACTTATGTGGACGATCTTTTCCAAGTACAAAGTGGTGCACTGGTGTCTAAATCAGTAAGGTGAGGGGTACCACAGGGATCAGCCCTTTCTGTCTTACACTGGTCGCCGTACATGAAAAAGGACATAGTACTACTCGAAAGGGTCCAGAGAAGAGCGACAAAAATGGTTATGGGACTGGAGTAGTTGCCGTACAGTGAGAGGCTAGAGAAACTGGGCCTCTTCTCCCTTGAAAAAAGAAGACGGAGGGGACATGATCAAAACATTCAAGATAATGAAGGGAATAGACTTAGTAGAAAGAGATTATTCACCCTCTACAAGGTGGAGAGGGCACTCTCTAAAGTTAAAAGGGGATAGATTCCGTACAAATGTAAGGAAGTTATTCTTCACCCAGAGAGTGGTTGAAATCTGGAATGCTCTTCCAGAAGCTGTTAAAGGGGAAAGCACCCCCCAGGGATTCAAGAAAAGGTTAGATAAGTTCCTGCTGAACCAGAACGTATGCAGGTACAGCTAGACTAAAATAGGGCACTGCTCTTTGACCTAAGGGCCACCGCATGAGCAGACTGCTGGGCACGATGGACCACTGATCTGACCCAGCAGCGGCAATTCTTATGTTCTTAATATTTATATGGCAGAGATAGGAAAGGAATTTCAAAAATTAAATGTGCAAAATAGAATGTATGCTGATTATATATTGTTTTTTTTCCTGTGAGAAAAGATATTCAAAGAGTTGAACTGCTATTACTGTATGTACTCTTTATAAGATGAGATTTTGGGACCAAAAAAATGGCCCAAAAATGGGGTTCTCATCTTATATTCAGGTCGGTGCCCACTCACCCCGTCCCAGACTTGTTGCAGGCCTTCTCCGGGCCTGCCATATGACCTGGTGGGCCGGGACAGGAGGGATCCCTCACCTTTCCTGTCCTGGCCAATTCTGACAATTTTTTTACCCTCCTACCTCCCCCCGAATACTTTTTGAATCCCTGTTGGTCTAGCAGTGTACCGGGCAGGAGTGAGCTTTCCATGCTCCCGCCTCACACTGACCCACTCTGAATGGCTGCTGCAAGTTCTCACGGTCCAGCAGTGTACCGGGCAGGAGTGAGCTTTTTACACTCTTGCCAGACACATGGGCTGCTCGTTGAATGGCTGCCACCAGTTCTAGTGGGACTCATGAGAACTGGCGGCAGCCATTCTGTATGAACTGAGCATGCTTAGTGAGTGCAATTATCGGTGACTGGAGGCATGCTGCTGACTTTTCCACTCCTGAGGCAGTATGAAGAGAAAGGGGGCGACTTGCATATTTCTTTGGCTGACATAACTTCAGCTACCTCACCAGTCACTGAATACATACTGCAGCTTTGAAGGGGGCCTGAGCCTGGAGGAGGAGAAGGAGCCCTAATATTTTCCTTTCTCTCTCCCTACCCCAGGTCCAATTCAATCTCTCCCCTCCCCTACTCTCTTCCCCAGATCCAACTCAATCTCTCTCTCCCTCCCCCATTTCTAACTCAACCCCCCAGTCCAATTCCCTGTCTCCCTCTACCCCCAAGCCCCAACACTCTTAACTTTCCTCCCATACAGTCCGGCAAATCTCCTTCCTGGATTTGGACCCAACCACTGATCCTGACTGCCCTACCCTCCCCCCTTCCCCCCCCCCCGGCCACACACACATGCACCAGCACCCTTTACCTTGCCAAATCAAATCTTCAGCCCTGCAGCCAGCGGCAGCCCTATTGAAAGGCCGCCTGCAGCCTGCACCAGGCCTTTCATCTATCCCAGACTGCTCCCTTCTCCATACAAGACGTTACGGCAGTTGGGGGTGGGCCAAATCAGAGGGAAGGCCCAGTACAGGCAGCCTTTCAGTAGGGCTCCTGCAGGCAGAAAGGCTGCAAACAATTATTAATCATGATTAATAATTAACATGTTGATTGCGGTGTTATCACAATTAACATACAGCCCTACATACTAGCATACATTGTTCTAGAATTTATCTGCTTCAACATTACCAAAATGCAAATAAGAAGGAAAGAAAAGAGGGGACAGGAAAAAACTCTCAAATCCCATAGGGAACATTAGATTCATTTTAGTCTAGTTTTGAAATAAGGTGCCATCACAAATATTAGCACAAACAAAATAGCAAAGAAAGGACAGCATAATAAAAGCAAAAGGTATATTAACAGCAGAACAAATAATTAAAACACAGTGCATCAAACTAGCATATATGCTGTACATGTTGACTGTACTTACATTCGGCTAGTTTCAAATTTCTCAGAGTGAAGTTCTCCAAGAGATCTGCAAATACAATAGGGAATCATTAAGCATAGTACCATGGCCTTAAAAAGTACCTGCATTCATAGCTTTAAATGAACTGGAAAGCAGATATTTTAAAAATGCAAGAAAATTATGTTTAAGATACTCTTGTTTTAAAAAGTATTCCAAATTGCTTCTAGATTTTAAAAAGGAAATTACTTAAAATCACTTAATTTTCTTTCCATTATTCCAAGTATATCAGTAACTCCTTGTGGAATTCTGCACAATTGCACAGCAAAGAATTTGCGCTGAATTTCCCATCCCCATAGAATTTTGCACATGCTGTGGAAAATTCTGCATAAACCTTCCATTCTGTCCTGTCCAACTCCTTCTCCCCCACGTGGGTCTGGCCTCCCTCTCTCTCTGACTGAACCCAACCCCCTAGTGAGATTAGACATACTTGAGGGCCTCTCAAGGAAGCAGCAGTGGAGACAATAGGCCGGCAGAGGCAGCGCTGTGAACAGGCTGCTTGCAGCTAGCCCCGTCAGGGCCTTCCCTTTACTGCATGTGTTCCTGTAGATGGATGACGCAGCTGAGGGAAGGCCCTGGCAGGGCTGGCTGCAAGCAGTCTGTTCCCTGCGCTGCCTCTGCTAACTGGCTGCTGCCGCTACTGCTGCTCTGGAAAGCGGGTATGCCTGATCTTGGGGGAGGGTCAGTCGGTTGCCAGACCCATGCAGGGGGAGGGAAAGGGACATGGATGCTTTTATTTGTCATGGAGCCCTGGAGTGTGGGGTTTTTGGTTTTGTTTTGTGTTTTTTTAGGGGGGGAGGGAGGGGTTGGTATTATATTGCTTAGAACAGTGTTTTTCAACCTTTTTTGGGCAAAGGCACATTTGTTTCATGAAAAAAATCACGAGGCACACCACCATTAGAAAATGTTAAAAAATTTAACTCTGTGCCTATATTGACTATATATAAAGTAATTCACTTGAGTGCCACCACCGCCATCGGGAACAGGCCGGCGCCAAGTTCTCCCTGCTTCTCTTCCCCGCGGGGCCGACCACCTGCTTTTCCCTGTGGGGCCGGCCAACTCTCGCCACCCGTCGTCAATTCTAACGTCGGAGAGGACGTTCTAGGCCAGCCAGGCAGCGATTGGCTGGCCCAGAACGTCCTCTCCGACGTCAGAATTGACGCGAGTGGCGAGAGTTGGCCGGCCCCACAGGGAAAAGCAGGGAGAACTTGGCGCCGGCCTGTTCCCGATGGCGGCGGTGGCACTCAAGTGGCTAAAGAGCCGCAGTTTGCCGGCCTAGGGACAACACTGGAGGGTGGCCAGCTGTGCACCCCCTTGGGACGTAAACCCGGGGTGGGGCAGACCGCCCCCCCCCCACCCTGGTATGCCACTATCTGTACCTCACTCCCTCCCTATGACCAAAAATTCTCCTTTCTTCTATTCCCCGTGTACACAACCATCTCTTTCTCTCCCTTCCTCTCTCCAAAGTCCATGCCTTGTGTCCAAACACTCATTCCCTCCCCCACCTCAGCATCTCTTTCCCTCCCTTCCTCTCTCCCATGCCTTGTGTCCAAACACTCATTCCCTCCCCCACCTCAGCATCTCTTTCCCTCCCTTCCTCTCTCCCAAGTCCATGCCTTCTGTGTCCAAAAACGCATTCCCTCCCCCACCTCAGCATCTCTTTCCCTCCCTTCCTCTCTCCCAAGTCCATGCCTTCTGTGTCCAAAAATGCATTCCCTCCCCCACCTCAGCATCTCTTTCCCTCCCTTCCTCTCTCCCAAGTCCATGCCTTCTGTGTCCAAAAACGCATTCCCTCCCCCACCTCAGCATCTCTTTCCCTCCCTTCCTCTCTCCCAAGTCCATGCCTTCTGTGTCCAAAAACGCATTCCCTCCCCCACCTCAGCATCTCTTTCCCTCCCTCTCTCCCAAGTTCATGCCTTGTGTCCAAAACGCACTCCCTCCCCCCTTTTGTGTTCCGTGTTTGCCTCCCAGCCCATCTTTGCAACTTTCTCAGCAAAACGAAGCTCAAGCCGCGAGGCTTGTCTTCTGCTTCCTGCCTGCCCTGCCGCGCACAAATAGCCGAACGGAAGTATTCTCCGACGTCAGCGCTGACGTCAGAGGGCAGGCTTTGCTTAAGCCCTCCCTCCGACGTCAGCGCTGACATCGGCGAACACTTG
Organism: Geotrypetes seraphini; assembly: GCF_902459505.1. NCBI lineage: Eukaryota > Metazoa > Chordata > Amphibia > Gymnophiona > Dermophiidae > Geotrypetes > Geotrypetes seraphini. The sequence goes on from NC_047089.1 coordinate 138,891,461, forward strand.
CGATCGGCTATATGTTAGCTGCAGGGCAGGTAGGAACAGAAGACGAGCCTCGCGGGTCCCCCGTCCAGCTCTCTCCTGTCCACGTGGGGCGGACCGCCCCTCTCCCTAGACTGTGGCCTAAGACCCTGGGGGAGCCCGGGCCCCTGAATGCAGGACTGGTGGTACTGCCCTGATGGCGGCCCTGACCGTACGGCACACCAGGCAACATCTCGCGGCACACTAGTGTGCCGCGGAACAGCAGTTGAAAAACACTGGCTTAGAAGATGTTATTGGGCTGTTGAGCTGTATTGATTGTTAGCTATTGTTTTGCTTGTCCTTCTGCAATGTTGGGGTTTTTTTGTATATTATAAAGATAAAAAAAAAGAAAAGGTACAAAGTGACATTTAATTCTATTGAAACTTTTATTTATTTATCTATTCATTCAATTTTTTCTATACCATTCTCCCAGGGGAGCTCAGAATGGTTTACATGAATTTATTCAAGTACTCAAGCATTTTTCCTTGTCTATGCAAGGAAGTTTTTTTTCACCCAAAGGGTCGTGGACACTTGGAATGCGCTACCGGAGGAAGTGATCAGGCAGAGTACGGTACAGGGATTCAAACAGGGATTGGACGGATTCCTGAGGGATAAAGGGATCATGGGATACTGAGGGAGGAGCTGGGATGTAACACAAGTATAGAAAGCTAACCAGGTAATAAGTATAGAAACCCAACAGGTCGTGCATGTGCAAGACCGGAGGGTTAGGACTACGATGGGAAGATAGGACTTCAATGAGAAACCAAGGTGGCAAGGGAGCCCCTTCTGGTGATTCAGACAGGTCGTGACCTGTTTGGGCCGCCGCGGGAGTGGACTGCCGGGCAGGATGGACCTATGGTCTGACCCGGCGGAGGTACTGCTTATGTTCTTATGTTCTATCCTAGCAGGCTCACAATCTTACTAATGTACCTGGGGCAATGTGGGGATTAAGTGACTTGCCCAGGGTAACAAGGATCAGTGTGGGTTTGAACCCACAACCTCAGAGGCTGTAGCTTTAACCAATGTGCTATACATTACATCACTATTAGAAAAACACTAGATCAAGACCCTAAGGGCTCCTTTTACAAAGCCATGCTAGTGACTCCTGCATGGAATGTGCTAAGAAGCCTATTCAGTTCCTATGGGCATCACTACATTTGTCATGCGGGAATTGCTAGCACAGTTTTGTAAAAGAAGTCCCAAGAGAATTGTAGAAGTGAAGAAATTAGGAAAACCTGGGATATCACCATCCTAACTGATACAAAGCTGAATGTAAGAAAACCAGACTTAGGGGCACATGCACAAAGTCCACTGTGTTGGCAACATTTCATTCAGTTTTATCCTGTCTAAATGAGATATTATTCTGCAGCCAATGCATAGAAGCTTTTGGCTTTATGGTGCACATAAACAGTGACCAAAAGTCCCATGCTAATGAGCTTGTTAGTATTAAAACAAGCTCATTAGCAAATCCATGCATTGCTCAGAACGGGTCACTGCAAAACCATCAACAGCGAGATTTCAGTACAGTCCCCTGCCATACTTTCCTGTTTGATATGATTTTAATACTTGATATACTGCTCAAACCAAAGTGCTACAGCAGTTTACAATACTAAACCACATAATACAATAAAATAATCATAAAAAAGAAAAAGATACAATGAAATCATCATAAAAAAGAGAAACTAATGAGTATATAATCCTCCCCATATTAATAATCCTATAATCAGCTGCTGATATAAGGTCATACCAATCTGAGTCAAATTATATATCAAAGCTCTTAATGAAGAGCCATGTTTTTAATAATTTCTAAAAATTCAAATAGCTTTGCATAGATTGTATTTCAGATGACAGTCTATTCCACAAACTTGACCCTGCATTAAAAAATGCCATTTTTTGTGTTTTAATCAATGTCACTTTATCCAAGATGGTAAATGAAGTAAATGCTTCTGATATGAGCACAAAAAACACGATGGTTCATATTTCATTAACTTATTTGATAAGTACTTTGGAACATTCCACTTCAAAGCTTTCAATACCAAACATAAGACTAATAGTAATTCTTTCTGCAATGGGCAGCCCATGCAAATCGACCAATATAGATGTTACATAGACTGATTTTTTTTTCTTAACCACTACCAATTTTGTGCTAACACACAATCTAGCAAAACAATTTTTGTTCATCCCATTATACAAAGAATTACAACAGTATATGCATTGATAATTCGATTAGACTATCTTCACTAAGTTGTTTCTAATAAAAAAAATTATCTCAATCGTTTAATTAAGCGTAGCTGGGGAAAAAATCCTCTTTACTGCCATACCTTTTAGAAATTTAAAATCTAAAGCACAATTGCAATAAATTTCCAATATCTCAATTTTCTCCACCAATAACAAATCCAACCCATTAATCTCAGGCACTATCCACAGTGATTTATGTTTTTTCGTGTAACCCACATTACTGATTTTTTTCACATTCAAGACCAATTCATGACTCCCAAACCAACCATGTATATTTCCTTCAGTTCCTCATTAATATCTATCATCTTCACTTCTTGTGTTTGACAAAAACAACTGCATATCATCTGCAAATAAATGAAATTCAATATTCCAACTTGCCAACAATGTGGTTAAAGGAAGCAAAAATAAATTAAACAAAAGCGACAATAGTGATATAAGACACTGTCTTATATTAATTTTGGACCCAAAAAAAGCACTAGCGACCTCGAAGCCCATAGATATTTAAAGGGCTTCAGAGCTGTTGCTGCGCAGCAGCCGCTAGCATGGATTTGTAAAAGAGGCCGTAGGTCTTATTTTCGGGATAGGTCTTATTTTTTTTCATTTACAATGATCATCTCTCCCTTCCTCTCCTCCACCCCAATTTTTCCTATTTCTTTTCTCTCCCCAACATGTGCTGTATCTTTCCTCCCCTCTCACCCATCCCCTTGTGCAGCTTCTATCCCTCCCTCTCATCCCTTGTGCAGAACCCTTGCAGCTTCTATCCCTCCCTCCTATCCCCTTGCGCACCCCCCGCCAACCTTTCCATCTCTCCCCTGCCAACCGCGAAACCAAAATACCTTGTAACAAATGCAACGTTGGCAGCAATCTAGACAGGCTGCTTCGCGGCCTTCTGTCGCCCAGGCTTTCCTCTGCTGCATCACTGATGTCATCAGCAATGCGGCACACGAACGCCTTGGCGAGAGAAGGCCACGAAGTAGCCTTTCTAGATTGCTGCCAACATTCAGTTTGTTACAAGGTATTTTGGTTCCGCAGTTGGTGGGGGAGAGATGGAAGGGTCACCGGGGATGGGGTGCTCGACGGGGAGGGGCGGGGGAAGCAATGCCAGTGACTAGGGCTTATTTTTGGGGTTATATTAAGACCTACCCGAAAAATCATGCTAGGGTTTATTTTCAGAAAAACAGTAGTTTTCTTTCAGTTGACGTATGTTCATCCCATTTAACCATATGACTTCTATTTCTCAGGCAGGACAAAAACCATGTCAAAACAGTGGATTCCAGTCCCATCTCTCTAAATAGATTAAGAAGTTTCCAATGCGAAATAATATCAAAAGCTGCTAAGTCTGAGCGCTGATTGAATTATTTTTCATTGTCAATGCCTGAATCAATCACACCTCTGAAACTTTCCTGGCCGCCCTCCTGGACTACTCCAAGTTTAAAAAAAGTTCTGGTGATCTGACAGGCTCCTACCTGGCCCCTTCCTGCCTGCACCACCAGGCTTTTAAAAAAAAAAAAAAAAACCCTGGTGATCCAGTGGACCCATCTTGACCCCAAGTTTTAAAAATGCCTTGGCGTTCAGTGGCCTAGCGCCCCCCCACACCCCAAACACCTTATAAAGGCAGACTAGAAATAAAATAAACTAAACTACCCTGCCTACCCTCCCAATTCTAGTACTCAGAAGCTCATGCCTCAATAAATTGGTTAATCCATATGCCACCTGCCCCTGTCAATTTAGAGTTAAGCACAAACAAAAAAACCTTATCTTAAACTGTCTATCTCTACAAGTAAAGAGGAGAGGAAGATTCAGAAGGAATGGCAGTGTTTTTCTAGCGTGCTGAAAAAAAGACCAACTGATTGCATCAAAGGTCCAAAAAAAAACAAACAAAAACATAAGTCCAAAAAACAAACTGCAAAGTCAGAAAATTAGTACTACTTCATATCACAGAACTCCTTGATTCTTACTAAAAGTAAGCCAGGATTTCAAAAACTCACAAAATGTTAATGTTTTAAACTAAAATACACTAATCACGTCTTGTCTAAATTGCTGCAACTTGCTTCTCAGAGGTTTCCCACTAAACTATCTCTCTCCTCTTCAATCTGTTCAAAATTTTGCTGCTCGACTTATATTCCACCAATGTTGCTAAGTCCACATTACACCTTTCCTCTAGTCATTCCATTGGCACCCTATCCATTTCCATATACAGTTCAAACTCCTCTTGACTTCACTCTGCAGCTCCTCAGTATCTCTCTTTATACTCCATTGGGCAAGTCTCTCTTATCTGTACCCTTCTCCTCTACTTTCAGCTCCAGCCTCTGTCCCTTCTAACTTGCTGCACCATACTCCTGAGTCAGTATGTCAAGCTCCATCTTTGACAGTAAAGAGGAAAACCGATTATCCGGACTACCCTTGGCAGAGGGTAATCCAAATAATCAAAAATCCAGATGACTAGACATTACTTTTTTACTTTTGTTTTTAATCATTGTTAAAAAAATACAGTCTGAACCCGGAAGAACTTGCTTCTTTGACTGGGCCAATGGATTCCTTCATGCAGCATGGCCCACGAATGCAGCAACCGGAGGAAAAAGCCTCAGCAGGAGGGAACGCGCTTGCTAAGGCATGGGAGCTCTCCCTCAAGGGTGCTAGCTTGTCTCCGGAGGAATGGAGTCCTCCGGCTCATCTCAAGGCATCTGTGACAAAAGGAGCAGGGGAGGTGCAGCCGACTCTAAATATGGTGCAGGACATCCTCTTGCCTGTACAGCAGGGCGGGGGATCCAGCTCTGAGAGGAGACAGGAGGAGTGTGCTATGCCAACAATTTAGCCAGATGGTAGAAAACAGTTTCCATGATTTCTCCTGCAAATGCAAGTACTATTTCTTTAGCAGAGGGGGCCAGAACTGAGTTTTTGCCTCTATAGAAGCCTGAAGTCTTTAATATGGAGTCAATCTGTGAGGCTATCTCGTCTCCAAATTTTTCTGGGGACTCAGATACAGCAACTTTCCCAACGATGTACAGTTGTACTTTCAGAAAGTTTGGAATTGAGAAATAAAGTCTCAGTCTTGGAAAACAACTCAGATGATTATGATACCAGAATAAAAACTTTGGAAATGCAAGCACTAATTTGGGTTAAAGATAGTGCAAGCCTTCACTTTAAGCAAGAAATGGTGGAGAACTCCTTTAGGAGACTTAATTTGCGGATTATAAATTTTCCAAAAGTTATGTTTAAGCATTATCTAAACAAGGTTCTGAAAGTACCCGAGTCTTCTTACCCACCTCTCTCTAAAATATATTATGTACCTAGGAGAATTAAGTTTCAAAATCCCAACCAGCAGAATTTAAAAGGAGGCGGTAGCAGCTAGCGTGCGGGGCAATTTAGTGTGTGCTATTCCGCGCATTAAGGCCCTAGCACACCTTTGTAAAAGGAGCTCTTAGTACTACTATTATTGATACTTACAGTATTTCTATAGTGCTGCTAGACATTAACATGTATGAGACAATCCCTGCTCGATAGAACTTACAGTCTAATTGAAATGGACAAACAGGGCAAATGGGGGTTAGGGAATTTCTCACAGATGGAATGATAAATCAGGGGGTCTATGTCAATTGGTAGGAAGACAATTCATAGAATACGATAGAATAACAATTGGTAGGAAAATCCTACAAATTGTCTTTCTATCAATTGTCGCCCTACCTATTACAGGTACCTCTTTGTGCTCCCCTCCCACATTTATTTTGGTACCTCTCCACATAGGTCTTCTGCATCGGAATGAAAGGCCCTCCTGCGAGGGGCTTGTCCTGTAATTTGTACCTCTTCCACGGTTTTTTTTTGTACCTCTCTGCTTAAATCTACTCCTTCTCTTCCTTTTTGCCAGCTATAAGGTCCATGTAGAAATCCACGGGCAGTGGCTGACACAGAAGCATTTCCTCTGATGTCAGAGGCTCCCCCTGCATTGGAGGTTCCCTCTAACATCAGAGGGAACACTTCCGGGTCAGCCACTGCCTGCAGATAAGGAAGAGAAGGAATAGGTCTGCGTACTGCTTCTTCTTCCGGGGGGGGGGGGGAGGGAAGGTGTCATTGGGGTTGCCACCGAGCTGCTGTTTCTTCTGGGGAGTTGGGGGACATGCCGCAAAGCAGGATTTTCCTACCACTTGTCGTTTCCCATGAATTGTCTTCCTACCAATTGTCGTAGACCCCCTGATTTATCATTCCCTCTGTAAGAAATTTCCTAACTCCTATTTGCCCTGTTTGTCCGTTTCAATTAGATTGTAAGCTCTGTTGAGCATGGATTGTCTCTTACATGTTAATGTCTAGCACTATGTATGTCTAGCAGCACTATAGAAATACTGTAAGCATCAATAATAGTATTACTAAGTATTTGACAGAAGAAAGCAAGTATGAGAAGAAAACTATTTTCTGCAAATTTCATTCCAAGCTACTTTATGAGGAAGAATTACTTTCAATTATATTCAGCATGCAATATCTCTCCAAGCGGTAAAGATTTGTCTTGCCATGCATGCTTAAAGCTTGCTTTCATTTTGTTCTATGATGTCTTCATAGGGATTCCTGACACGTGATTAGGATGGAGACCACAAGTAACATACCATTCTCAGATTACTGCATTGTACATAGACTTAAAATTACCTAACACATTTTACAAATTAAAAAACAAACTGGGAAACTAATAAAAACAACACTTAAAATAGGAGAGGATCACAAAGCTGTTACTAATGTTATTTCCAAATAAGCCTACTATATGTAGTAAAGCAAACTGAGAAATCCTCTTCATTAATTTAATTCATCTTAACATTATCAGGGGCTGACTTGCTCTCTCTATTAATGTAAAAAGTGACAGCTCCTATCTAACTGAAGAGGCCTTGGTCACGGGAGAACCAGCATCTGGGGAGATAAGGAAATACCGCCAGAAAGCATGTAACAGGCAGGCATACGTGCATATGGGGGCTGCCTGAGAGAACCAAGAGCATTAGGCCTGGTACCACCCCACTGATGCCCGGCAGGTCCACATTACTGAAGTAGCAGATGCTGAGAAACCACCACTCTCTCCCCACCCGGCTCAAAAGAAGGCATTTTCACGACAGAGTGAAGGAGGTGCGACGTCCATACCTGTGCTGTGGCGGGGCCGGCTCTCCTCCTGCTCCTGCCGTGGTGGCTGCGGGCTCGGCCTGTACTGGCGCGCCCTCACACTCCTGCCGAGGCTCGCGGGAACTCATACGAAACGCGCTGTTCTCTCCAGCCGGAGGAAGTGCGCTGATCCACCGTCGCCGCCGCCTCCTCCTCCCTCGTGGCGCCGCCGCTCTTTCTTCAGCTCCTTTTTCAGAGCCAGTTTCACTGGGGAAGCTCCCGGAACTTTGGCCACACAGCAAAGTATGTCTGCCGAGTGAAATTCCGCGCCGCACCAACAAGTCTGCTTGGTCAGAGAGGGTTACGGTATTCGCAGGCCCGGGTGCTAGTGCCAGGCAGAAATAAAAACAGACACTGGACAGGGCGCTCAAAACAGAACTAACTCCAGTTCGGACAGAGCGCTGGAGGTCCGCTCTGTTACTGGCAAAGGTTGTAGTTGTTAGACTAGGTTAAAGGGAAGAACCTCTCTTTCTCCAGTCACCCTGAACCCAACTCCGCCATCTTGGTACAAACTCGGCACCAGCAGTGCAAACTAGGAGGACTTGCTGGGCGGACTGAGCATCCCATGTGGCACAGCTTCACTGTCTTTGCAAACAAGAATCATAGAGTTTTTCCCCAAGGTTCGCAACCAACGCCCTCAACATACGCTACATCTCTATGGTAACTGAACTGGGGAGAAATGAGTAGGCGGAATCCTGCCGGATCACGCGGTTAAGCAGGTTGGGTTCCCAAATTGCTGCTGTGTGTCAGAAAAGACAGGCCTCCAGTTCGAGCTAAAAATATACTGTATAGTTCATCTGTTCAAAAAATATTTCCTGTAGGACCATTTCAATAGTTACGGATGGGTACACAACCTAACACCCTAAAACCTTAACACCCTAAAACAAATTTAAATTTTTAGAACTCAACAATTCTATAGGTCTGAATTTTTACAGTTAATAATGGTTTAACTCTTTCTTTAAATAAGAAAATACAAATGAGGGAAGATCCAACGGCAAAATGTTTTGTGTTCATAATAAATAATTTGTAATTTCAAAACCCATCGCACATAGGGTAACTAAGTGTAATCCATTCTGGGTATTTTAGCAGGCAAATTACTGTTAACTCTGCTGTTATCTAGAATATATTTGGCTGCCGCCTAGTGACGAACCATCATATATGCTAGGCTCATATTTCTATTTTAATTCTTCCCTTTACATTTGTTAGATTCAAATATGCTGTAATCAGATATGACAGAAAACATTGCATTTCTAATTATAGGTATACTGAAGACATTCCATCCAATCACAGTTCAATAAGAAACTACACTTCCCCCTCCCCAATCGCGGTTTCCACACTTGCGATTTCACATAATCGCGATTTTTTTGGGGGGGAGGGGAAAAAAAAACAAATCCATATTTTTGCCTTCCCCCCGGCATCCCAGCCTTACCTGATGGTCTAGCAGGCTTTTGGGGCAGGAATGACCTTCTTATGCTCCTGCCCCGTGTAGATCGCCAATAGGAAATGGCTGTGGGGAGTTCCCATCATAGTCTCGAGAGACTGCGGGAACTCACAGCAGCCATTTCCTATTGGCGATCTGCACGGGGCAGGAGCGTAGGAAGATCGCTCCTGCCCCGAAAGCCCGCTAGACCACCAGGTAAGGCCGGGAAGGCGGAAGGGAGGCGAGGGTGGGTCAGAGCCGAATATTCGCGATATTTCCCTATTCGCGGTCTGGCTCTGCCCCTATCCCCCACGAATAACGAGGGAGATGTGTAGTGGGTGAAATAGGACAGTTCAATTAACTAACAAACATTTAAAAGTTTTGCATTTTTTAAAATTCTTATAGGGCCCATCCATTAATAATAATAATTTTATTTCTTATATACCGCCCAACCAGAAAATCCGGGCGGTTCACAGCAAGAGAACTGAGGGATATCAGTGAAGATCCAAGATATAGTAGGAATTAGTAGAATTCAATGCTATACAATAAAATACAACACGATACAATGTAGAGTGATACAAAGCAAAGTCATTGCATAAATTTACCAAATATGTAGATTTTCAATGATTTTCTAAACTCTTTGTAAGATTGGGAGAGAGCAATCAGAGAACACATCCAAGAGTTCATTCTCCCCGCTTGAAAGGCTAGAGTTTTGTCTAAAAAATTGCTCATATACAGTATACAATCCCTTTCCTCAGATATTCTTGGTACTTGTTCCAGAAAAAAATGCAGTACCTTGTAGTTCCATGAATAAGTATTTTACTTGTTTCTAGATCCACTTGGGTGGGGGTTATCACACGGAGACAAATTTTTCCCCGTTCCCAAAGGAACTCATTTTTCCATTCCACCCCGCAAGTTATTTTCCTGTCCCTGCCCCATTCCTGCAAGTTCTGTCCTCATCTGCATAAGCCTTTAAAATCATAAGTGGCCTTTAAACTCATAAGTGTTCGAGGCTTGTGCAGTTAAGGCAGAGCTTACAGGAATGGAGCATGGACAGGGATAGCGACAAAACTCATGAGAACAGGACGGGGATGGGTACAAATTTCTCTCTGTGTCATTCTCTAATGTCTACCTGCATATAATAAATGTAAACCACTTTGGTCATACCACAGAACGGTGGTATATCAAATCTATGACCCTTTATCCTTGACTTTCAGTAACCTGACTTGAGTCTGAAGTCCTAATTTCCTTATTGGTTTTGGTGTCTAAAATGTACAGCACCTTCTCCCTCACTGTAGGGCAGAGGTTCCTAATCCAGTCCTTGGCATACATTCAGCCAATCAAAATTTAAAGATAGCCAAATGGTAATACTTTTAAAGTAAACAGGCGGGAATATTTTTTCACTCAATGAATACTTAATTCTGGAACTGTTCCCAGAGAAGCCCTTTATCTCTATTGAAGTTATAGAGATAGCTAGACACCACAATAACTTCAATGGAGATAAAGAGCTCTCCTTAAACAAGCATGGCAGCTGCTTATAGTCTGCCCCCACTTTATGTGAGCATTTACTCAGTTTCTTGTATAAGAATAAGTTTAGGTGTTTATGTTAAGATGTATAGGTAAAGTGTGTTCTGTGGACTTAAATTCCCAGAGGGCTTTGCTTCTCCCAGAGAGCTAGGCTGCAACCACAGAGCTTTAGCCCGCCCCCTTTGTTCCGTCTGAGAGTGAACAGTTGACATATTTTGTCAGACCACATGGCTGTTAGAACCCGAATCTAGCATTGTTTTCCCACCGAGTTTTTATCCTTTGTTTCTAACAATTTAACACAGCTTGGATTCTCTGTCTAAGTCTGGAGAACAGTGTTATTTTCACAAGGTGTGGATACACTCCCAGCTTGAATAGGGTGGTCTGGTAGAGCGAGATGATTCTGTGAAAGTTGAACTGCCTTGAAGTCATCAATTAAGTGTGTTTATTCTTTATTTCATCTTATTAAAAAAAAGTTGCTAAACAAATGCAGAGTCTGGCTGGTAACACTAAGATTACAGAAATAAGTTTGGGAAGTGTGAGAAATATCACAATTTGGGCGCAAATCTTTTGATGGTGACCATCTTGGATTTTTAGCGATCTTTTTTCTACAGCTCCCTGCTTCCTCATAACTGCAAATTTCACCTTGAAATTTGCTGGAATGGAGTCGGGCTCTCCTCATGAGGATTCTTGCCAGGGTTGGGCAAATTTAGAGTTTTTGAAGCATTTTTGTACCATGTGGCGCAGCTGAAGGGGAGCGCAGCATCCAACTTAGCCTTTCCCCTGCTTACACACGAGAATGAAGTAGACTTACACACGAGAATGAAGTAGATACCGTGCCGTTCATGGAAGAAAGTGTTTATGAACAACTTGAAAAATTGAAAGCGGACAAAGCGATGGGACCGGACAGGATCCATCCCAGGATATTGAGGGAGCTCAGAGAGGTTCTTGCAGGTCCTATTAAAGATTTGTTCAACAAATCTTTGGAGATGGGAGTGGTTCCTGGGGATTGGAGAAGAGTGGATGTGGTCGCTATTCACAAAAGATGAAATGAGAAACTACAGGTTGGTTTGGTTATTGGAAAAATGATGGAAGCGTTCCTGAAAGAAAGGATAGTGAAATTCCTATAATCAAATGGGTTACAGGATCCGAGGCAACATGGTTTTACTAAAGGTAAATCATGCCAGACGAATCTGATTGAATTTTTTGATTGGGTGATTGGAGAATTGGATTAAGGGCATATGATAGATGTAATTTACTTGGATTTTAGCAAAGCCTTTGACACAGTTCCTCATAGAAGGCTCTTGAACAAACTTGATGGGTTGAAGTTAGGACCCAAAGTGGTGAACTGGATTAGAAGCTGGTTGACGGACAGACACCAGAGGGTGGTGGTTAATGGAATTCGCTCAGAGGAGGGAAATGTGAGTAGTGGAGTCCCTCAGGGTTCGGTACTGGGGCCAATCCTGTTCAATATGTTTATGAGCGACATTGCCAAAGGGTTAGAAGGAAAAGTTTGCTTTTTTGCAGATGATACCAAGATTTATAACAGAGTAGAAACTGAGAAGGGAGTGGAAAACATAAAAAAGGATCTGCAAAAGTTAATATCTGGCAACTAAAATTCAATGCAAAGAAGTGCAGAGTAATGCATTTGGGGATTAGACATCGGAAGGAGCCGTATGTGCTGGGAGGTGAGAGGCTGATATGCACAGATGGGGAGAGGGGCCTTGGGGTGATAGTGTCAGAAGTTCTAAAGATGAAGAAATAGTGTGACAAAGCGGTGGCTTTTGCCAGAAGGATGCTAGGCTGTATAGAGAGAGGTGTAACCAGTAGAAGAAAGAAGGTGTTTATGCCCCTGTACAGGTCAATGGTGAGGCCCCACTTGGAGTATTGTGTTCAATTTTGTAGTCCGTATTTGGCGAAGGACATAAAAAGATTTGAAGCGGTCCAGAGGAAGGCGACTAAAATGGTAGGAATTTGCGCCAGAAAACATATGAGGAGAGACTGGAAGCCCTGAATATGTATACCCTAGAGCAGTGGTTTTTAACCGCCGGTCCGCAGAAATTTTCGGCCGGGTTCGCAAGCTGATTTCCTTGCAGAATTTAGAAAGTTTGCAACTGCCACACTCCGCATGCGCGAGTGCCTTCCCGCCTACGCAAGAGTGCACGTCTCCTCAGTTCTCTGTTTTCCGTGGAGCCGAGAAGTTGTGTTTTCGACGCTCTGTGCTAGACTCAATTCTAAACTTCGTGCTTTCTCTCACCGTGGCTTGTGTTTTCTTATTTTGCATTAGGGTCGTTGTGTTTATTGCGGGGGTTTTTTTGTTGTTTTTTTTTAACTTTAATTTTATTTCCATGTCATGGCGGGGCCAGCTTTGCAGCCCATGCTGCCAGGTTTCGATTTTGCTGAAGCCATCTTTCTGCCTATGTCCAGGCCAGTCACAGGCTTCAAAAAGTGTAGCCATTGCCACCGCGTGATCTCCCTCACTGACCCACATAGGTAGTGTATTCAGTGCCTCGGACCTGACCATCGTCCGGAGTTGTGTACTTGCTACGCTGTCCTTCAACCTCAAGTTCGCAAACGTTGTCGAGTTCAAGTGGAGAAGCTTTTTGGCGGTATGGATCCTCTTACCTCGGTCTCGACCTCGCATCTGGTCAAGCCTCTCACGGGGATTCCGCCTTCTGCCTCAGTCTCACCTTTGATCAAGCCTGCCTCTTTCGGGCGTCCTCGTCCTTGAGCAAATCTGCTAAGTCTTCACCTGACAAGATGCTTGCCTCACTGCCTCCCTCAGGTCAGGTGGCAGTAGTAGTTATCAAGCTACCGAAGAAGCATGTTTCCAAGCCAAAGAGTCATTCTTCTTTGGAGACAGTTCCTCCACCAAAAGTTTCAGACCCTCCAGTCTCAGAGTCACGTTTGGAGGCTATGATCAGTCGGGCAATATCCTTGCCAAACTTCCATCTGCCTCGACTCTGCTTCCTGCAGTCCAGCCTAAGTACTCAGCTGTTACACCTCCCCGTCAAGTCCTTGGCTGGGTCTCGACCTGAATCCACTCACTCTATACAAGTAGTCGAGTCCTTGGGAGTGCCTCGAGAGGATTCCACACTGTATGCAAGGAGTCGATTCTTTGCGAGTGTCTCGTCTGGAGCATGAGCACGCTGTTCAAGGAGCCGAGTCCTTCTCAGTGCCTCGAGATGCCTCGACACCAGTTAAATCTCTTGCGGTGTCTCGATCTCGATCTTGATCTCCAGCCTCTAGCCCTCATTCCTTGCATAAGGCATCGCCCTTCCCGAGGCATAGGGCAAAGACTCCTCAACAGCGAGACCTGCCTGGTTCGAGGCACAGTTCTCCACACAAGTCGAGGCATCCATCGAGGCATGGATCCTCTTCTCGAGACACGCCTCGCCTCTCTACACCTCTGGCCTATTTGAGGCTTTCTACTCTGAAGTCGAGGATGCCTCCTCCATCGAGGGATTCTTCTCCTAGTGAGTCGTCTCTTCCTGCATATTCAGGCCTCAGGTGTAAGTACTTCAGGGAAGCTTCGCCTTTGTTCTCTGCTTGAGGCGCTTTGAGGTCACCTTCCCCTCAAGGTCAACCTACCTTGGAAAAGATCTTCTTCTCGACTTTTCTACATCAAATGAGTAAGGAGCTCAAGATTAATTTGGGCTCTGATTCCAAATACACTACTGAGTATTTAGAGGAGATGGGTATGTCTCGACTTCCTCCGGAGTCTCTCAAAATACCCATTAATAGACTCCTCTCTCAAACTTTCAAGAGGAAACTTGAAACACCTTATTCCATTCCTGTTTCGAGCAAGCTGGAATCCCTTTATAGAATGATCCATTGTAAGGGCTTCGAGAAGTCTCAATTATCACATCAGTCCCTTCTCGTGGAGTCCTCTTTGAAAAGGAACAATTCTTCCAAGGTTTATGCCACTGTCCTGCCTTGAAGAGAGGGCAGGACCATGGACAAGTTTGGACGCCGTCTGTATCAGAATTCTCTGATGGCAACCAGAGTTTTGAATTACAACTTTATATTCATCTCCCACTTCAAGCATTTGGTTGACACACTGCCTGCATATTTCAAGTATGATCCTCAACTCCGTCTTACAGGTTTTCAGAATACCATCACTGCTCTGACCAACTCCCCATGCATCTCCTCCAATCTTCCTATGATGCATTTGAGCTTTCCTCGAGGGTGACCGCCTTCTCAGTGGCCATGGGCAGGCTTGCCTGGCTTCGCACTGTTGCAATGGACCCTAATGTACAGGATCGCCTCGCCAACATTCCTTGTCAAGGCAATGACTTATTTAAAGATTCTATCGAGGAAGCCACTAACAAGTTGTCTGAACATGAGAAGTCATTTACTTCCATTATTCGTCCTAAGCCTAAGCCTACCACTTCTAAGGGTTTCAGGCCTGTACCATCTTATCAGCGGCGTTTCCCACAGAGACCATCTCCTTATAACAGGGCGCCTCCTAAAAAACAGCAACAGAAGCAATATAAACCTCAAACTTCTGCTACACCTAAGGTCTCTCAGCCTTTTTGACCAGCTACTACAGAGCATAACCTCTATCATTCTGCCTCTGTCCTCTCCCCTTCCCACTGGAGGTCATCTTCATCATTTTTACCAATGATGGGAGATCATTACATCAGACCTCTGGGTGCTGTCCATCATCAGGGAAGAATGCTCTCTTCATTTCATCCAGGTTCCACCAGATCTGCCTCCAAGAGAGTATCCTTCCAATCCATCCCAGACCGCCCTTCTTCTTCAGGAAGCTCAAGCTCTGCTTCGTCTCTATGCCATCGAGGAGGTTCTGCTGGAACAGCAGAGCTGGGGGTTTTACTCCCATTACTTCCTAGTTCCGAAGAAGACGGGTGATCTGCGACCCATTTTGAATCTCAGAGCCCTCAACAAATTTCTTGTCATGGAGAAATTTTGCATGCTGATTTTGCATCATTATACCCCCTTCTGGATCAGAACGATTGGTTATGTTCTCTAGATCTCAAAGAGGCTTACACTCACATTCATCCAGCCTCTCGACAGGTCCTCAGATTTCGGGTGGGGAATCTGCATTTTCAGTACAGAGTGCTGCCCTTCGGCCTGGCTTCATTTCCAAGAGTGTTCACCAAGTGCCTAGTGGTAGTGGCAGCAGCTCTGTGGAACCATGGCCTCCAGGTGTTCCCGTACCTGGATGACTGACTCATCAAGGATTCAACATCTCAAGGGGTTATTGTAGCGACCTAATGGACTACGTGGTTCCTACAAAGTTTGGGGTTCGAAATCAACTTTCCCAAATCCCAGCTACAGCCCTCTAAGAATTTACAGTTCATTGGAGCTGTCCTGGACACTGTCCGACTCAGAACATTCCTTCCTCAACAATGTCAGGATGCTCTCATTCGTCTCTGCCACAAGGTGTCTTCCTTGACTACAATTTCAGCAAGACACATGATGATTCTCCTAGCTCACATGACCTCGACAGTTCACGTGACTCCTTTTGCCAGACTTCACCTCAGAATTCCTCAGTGAACCCTGGCATCTCAGCAGGTGCAGGCTTGCGACCCACTCTCTCAACACATTACAGTAACTCCTTCATTGAGACAGTCTCTCCACTGGTGGATGCTCTCTTCCAATCTCTCCAGAGGTTTATTGTTTCAGAACCCCCCCCCCCCATCAAAAGGTTCTCATGACAGATTCCTCGACCTACGCTTGGGAGGCTCATCTCGACGATCTCCGTACTCAAGGCCATTGGTCCAGCATGGATCATCAGTGTCATATCAATCTGTTGGAACTCAGAGCTATCTTCAGTGCTCTCAAAGCTTTTTAGCATCAGCATCTTCTTCACGATCAGGTAGTCCTCATTCGGACAGACAACCAAGTAGCCATGTACTACGTCAACAAGCAGGGAGGAACAGGATCTCTCCCTCAATATCAGGAAGCTCAAAAGGTATGGCACTGGGCAATCTATCACAACACCTTCATGAAAGCAGTCTACATTCAAGGAGAGAAAAACTGGCGGACAAAGTGAGTCGTCTTCTGCAACCTCGCGAATGGACACTCAATTCTTCACTTCTCCATCACATTTTTTCTCAGTGGGGAACTCCTCAGATAGCTCTCTTTCCGTCTCCCCACAACCACAAGCTGCCTCAGTTCTCCAGGATATACACTCCTCATCGCCTCAAGGCAGATGCTTTCCTTCTGGAATGGACGAATCAGTTTCTTTATGCATTCCCTCCATTTCCTCTGATTCTCAAGACTCTTGTCAAACTCAAACAGGAGCATGCCACTATGATTCTGATCGCTCCTCGGTGGCCAGGCAACCTTGGTTCTCCATTCTACTTCAACTCAGCAGCAAAGAGCCAATGCTTCTACCAGTTTTTCCCTCTCTGCTTACACAGAGTCAGGGGTCTCTACTTCATCCCAACCTGCAGTCTGTACACCTGACAGCTTGGTACCTCTCAACTTAACTGCTACTCTACAGTTTTCTCAATCTGTACAGGACATTTTAGAGGCTTCTAGTAAGCCTACCACTAGACAATGCTACAATCAGAAATGGACTAAATTTTCTGCTTGGTGCATCATTCATCACAAGGAGCCTCAATCTACCTATTTGTCTTCAGTTTTGGATTCCTGTTCCACTTATCACAATCAGGCTGCAAATCCACATCCATTCAAGTCCATCTCAGTGCAATCGCTGCTTTTCATCAGCCTATTGAAGGGAAACCCCTTTCGGCTCATCCTGTGGTTTCCAGATTTATGAAAGGACTTTTCAATGTCAAACCATCTCTCAAACCTCCTCCAGTGGTTTGGGATCTCAATGTTGTTCTTACTCAATTGATGAAGCCTCCTTTTGAACCAATGGATTCAGCTCATCTTAAATATCTCACTTGGAAAGTGGTTTTTCTCATTGCTCTTACGTCCGCTCATAGGGTCAGCGAGCTACAAGCTTTAGTAGCAGACCCACCTTTCACAGTATTCCATCACGACAAGGTGATTCTCTGTACTCATCCTAAATTCTTACCTAAAGTGGTTTCAGAATTTCATCTCAACCAGTCTATTGTACTTCCAGTATTTTTTACAAAGCCTCATTCTCAAATCGGAGAAACAGCTCTTCATACTCTGGATTGTAAGCATGCTTTGGCTTTCTACTTGCAACGCACTCAACCACATAGATCTTCACCTCAACTTTTTGTCTCCTTTGATTCAAACAAGATGGGACATCCGATTTCCAAGCTCTCCATCTCCAACTGATTAGCTGCTTGCATCTCTTTCTGCTATGCTCAGGCTGGACTGCATCTACAGAGTCGAGTCACAGCCCATAAAGTCAGAGCCATGGAGGCATCAGTAGCTTTCCTTAGATCTATTCCTATTGAAGAAATCTGAAAAGCTGCCACTTGGTCCTCGGTTCATACTTTCACCTCTCATTATTGTTTGGATACTTTTTCCAGACAGGTTGGCCATTTCGGCCAGGCAGTATTACAAAATTTATTCTCCTGAATTGCCAACACTCCCACCATCCCATTATGGTTAGCTTGGAGGTCACCTATATGTGAGAATAGGCTGCCTGCTTGTCCCAGGATAAAGCACAGTTACTTACCGTAACAGGTGTTATCCAGGGGCAGCAGGCAGATATTCTCACAACCCACCCACCTCCCCTGGTTGGCTTCTCTGCTAGCTATCTGAACTGAGGAGACGGGCGCCCTTGCGTGAGCGGGCAGGCACTCACGCATGCACAGTGTGGCTGTCGTGAACTTTCTAATTTCTGCAAGCAAATCAGCTTGCGAAGCTGTCCACATCCGGGCTCCATGGATGACATCACCCACAGGTTGAGAATAGCTTCCTGCTGTCCCTGGATAACACCTGTTACGGTAAGTAATTGTGCTTTCTTGAGAACTGTTGGTTTATGCCTGTTGTTACAGGTGCCTCTACTTCATGTGTATTGGGGTGGTGGACTTCTGCAGGGATCTGAACTGGGTCCGGTGCTATTTAACTTATTTATAAATGATGTGGAAATTGGAATGACAAGTGAGGTGATTGAGTCTGAAGATGACACTAAACTGTTCAAAGTTGTTAAAACGCATGCATATTGTCAGTGGCGTACCTAGGGTATGTGGCACCCGGGGCCCATCATTTTTTGACACCCCCCCCCCCCCTCATGTAAATTTTTTTTTTTTTTTTTGCAATAACCATGAAATGGAATAAATGGTCAGAATAGAAACAGGCAGTGAAAATTTTCTTTTTTTTTTTTTTCCAAAGTATTTTTATTGAGAATGGCAAAAGGTCCAGACAAGCAACCATGGTCTGTACAGAAACTTATACATTATCAAAAAGAACACAGAATGAGAGTAACAGCAACAACAAGCATGAACAAGCCTCTCCCAAGAGAAAATTGCCAGTGAGAGGCATAGCAATACACAACAAAAGGCCAAAACTTGGGGCAAGCAAACAAATCCCACCCCAGAACCCACAAGAATAATAAGCCGGACTAGACCCTCAGCCATATTTTATAATGAAAAAAACCCCCACAAGCAACAACACCCAGACCGCTCACCAGACACACCAATCCGCACAACAAGCACCCAAGAAACACCCAGCCACCACCCAGACAAAACTACCAGACACACCTACCCCACCAAGCCCAGACCCAACCCCCCCTCCCCAGAGAGTGCAAGCGCAAAGTGGACCGTGAAAAGGGCAGCTGCAGAAGTGGAAAGCCCCAGATAAGTAGGTTAGCTAAAGAAAGCCCACAGATAGAAGAAATCAGGATAACAGAAGTTCCAACAAATGCTCCCACAGAAAATTTTCTTTTATTGAACCTCATTTATGTAACCATTATTCCAAACATAACATAACATAAATTATGTCTGAATTGTCATGACATCAGAAGTACATATGGAGTAGTTGCAGGTGATGCTTGGGACAGTTCTGATTATGTTAGTTTGGTTTTATGTGTTTTTTTAATAGAAGGGTTTTTATTTCTTTTTTTAAGGTTTTGTAGTTTGTGGTCGAGGTCAATAGGTTGTAGAGTTGGGGGTCAAGTGTTGCAGCTCGAATGGCTAGGAGGTTGTCGAACAGTTTTTTTCTTTTGACGTTTTTGGTTGGAGGGTGTGTGAATGGTGCGTGAGTTCTCCTATGTCTGTTTGAAGTGGATTGAATTATTTAGCTGAAGAAATTAGTTACCCCCCCCCCCCCATTCCACACACATTAATTCTCTTCCATTTTTGTTCCCATTATAAAAAAACACTGATAAGTTCCCAGGAAAAAAATACATTAAAATAAGAAGTGAAAACAAAGGCCCCTACAGATGAGAACATAACATAAGAATAGCCTAACTGGGTCACACCAATGGTCCATCATGCCCAGTAGCCCATTCTCATGGTAGCCAATAGTGCTGCCCGATTCAGAGAAAAATATTTCATTCGATCCGATTCACCCTGTTGAATCGATTTTTCGATTAGATTCACTGTTAATGACACCGCTTTTTAAGTTTAAACAAAGTATAACAATAAATTTCACAACAACAATAAATTTCACAAAGTACTTAAAAAAAAAAAAAATCACATTTTTCCATTAAAGCAGTTCTGGAGACATTTGCTTGAACAGTCTTTTTTTCCCAGTCCATAAGCAAGCAATATGAAAAAGATTTCCTTAATTATCTACTCAAACATTTTTGCTATTTACTTTCATTGTACCTATACTATTATTCAGTAGAAAAAATGGACTTAACTGTGCAGGAAATGAATCTCCTCATACACCCACCATATAGTGCAAAAATGTGCAAAGGTCTGTTTTTTTTCTTTCGATCACTACATAGCCTAATGCCACACAAGCAGCGCTGTTACAAACATATTCTGAAGGTCAATGCTAAGGTTGACAAAGTTTCCTTCCTTGGACCAGAAGGAGATACTGACAAACCACTGGAAGAGATTCTAAAACAACTACCCAGAAATAACACCCAAAGACCCACTCAGTGTGTGAACCAGTTGAGTGGAGTGGACTAACTGGGGGTGGAAATGGGCCCAGAGTTTGCTCAGCAGAATTTCCCAGACTACCTCTTCCTCTCAACACACTGACATGCTACCACCACCACCAACACTAGGAACACCTCACCGAGTATGCCAGCAATGCTTATAAACTTTATAAAACACATTATTATATTTTCTTATAAAGCATATATTTTAACTGAACTCAGCCTTGCCATTCACAAAAATAGAAAAGTTCCCATTTCAAGCTGTCTCATGTACACTTTTCAAATCTAACATATTGTAATCACAAAACAGAAAATAAAATTATTTTTTCTACCTTTTGTTCTCTGATCAATATTCAAATCTTGTTGGTCCCAGGCTCTTGTTGTCTTGCTTGCCAGGGTCTCCTTTCTCCGTGCTAACCATCCGTCTGCCATCTCTGTTCTCCCCTTCCGTTTCCCTTCCCTCTCCCGGAGATCTGGCATCTTTCCTTTTTTTTGTCTCCATCCACAGATTCACCTTTTCTCAACTCCCCACCACCCCAGGATCCACCATCTCTCCCTTTCTGTTCCCAACTATCCTCCTATCCAGTATCTCTATCCCCCCTCCACACCATCCCCTGTTTCCAAGTTCTCTCCCTTTCTGTTCCTTCCCTCCCTAAATCCCATTATGCACCATCTCTCTCCCACTCCTCTGTTTTTAGACCCATTATTTCTAACCCCCAAAGTCTGGCCTATGCATGTATCTTTGAACCCCCCCTTCCCTCTCTCCCTCTGTGTACTTTTACACCAGGACCCCCCTCCCCCGAAGGTCTGTCCCCCCTCCGAAGGGCTACACCCCACCCCTGAAGACCTGCACCCCCCGAAGGACTTTACCTCCCACCCGAAGGTCTGTCCCCCTCTGAAGGCCTAAACCCCACCCCTGAAGGACTGCACCCCCCCCCGAAGGCCTGCACTCCCTTGAAGGTCTGCACCCCCCCGAAGGCCTGTCCCCCCCTTGAAGGCCTGCACCCCCCCTTGAAGGCCTGTCCCCCCCCTTGTAGGCCTGTCCCCCCCCTTGTAGGCCTGTCCCCCCCCCTTGTAGGCCTGTCCCCCCCTTGAAGGCCTGCCTGCCTTTCCCCCCTTGAAGGTCTGCACCCCCCCGAAGGCCTGTCCCCCCCTTGAAGGCCTGTCCCACCCCCTTGTAGGCCTGTCCCCCCTTTAAGGCCTGCCTGCCTGCCTTTTCCCCCCTTGAAGGCCTGTCTCCCCCTTGAAGGCCTGCACCCCCCTTGAAGGCCTGCACCCCCCCTTGAAGGCCTGCACCCCCCCCTTGTAGGCCTGTCCCCCCCCTTGTAGGCCTGTCCCCCCCCTTGTAGGCCTGTCCCCCCCCTTGAAGGCCTGCCTGCCTTTCCCCCCTTGAAGGCCTGCACCCCCTTGAAGGTCTGCACCCCCCCAAAGGCCTACACCCCCCCCCCGAAGGTCTGCACCCCCCTGAAGGCCTGCCTGCCCCCCTTGAAGGCCTGCACCCCTTGAATGTCTGCACCCCCCCCCCGAAGGCCTGTCCCCCCTTGAAGGCCTGCCTGCCTGCCTGTCACCCCCTCCCCCTTGAAAGCCTGCTTGCCTGCCCGCCCGCCCCACCCTGAAGGCCTGATGCCCCGACCCACCCCGAAGGACCGCTCGCCCCCCTGGCCTCCCCGCACCACCTATGAACAGCCGCAGCAGGATCGCGAAGTCAGCGTCGGGTACCAGCCCTAAGGGGGTGTTCCCGGCCTTGCCGTTCAGTCCCCCGCCACCCCCGAAGGACCGCTCGCCCCCCTGGCCTCCCCGCACCACCTATGAACAGCCGCAGCAGGATCGCGAAGTCAGCGTCAGCGATCCCTGCTGCTTCCTGCGCCACGGTCCCGCCCCTCCTCTGACGTCAGAGGAGGGGCGGGATCGCGTCGTAGGAAGCAGCGCAGGGATGCTGACGCTGACTTCGCGATCCTGCTGCGGCTGTTCATAGGTGGTGCGGGGAGGCCAGGGGGGCGAGCGGTCCTTCGGGGGTGGCGGGGGACTGAACGGCAAGGCCGGGAACACCCCCTTAGGGCTGGTACCCGGGGCGGCCCGCCCCCCCCGCCCCCCCCCTAGGTACGCCACTGCATATTGTGAAAAATTGCAGGCAGACCTTAGGAAATTGTAAGACTGGGCATCCAAATGGCAGATGAAATTTAATGTGGACAAATGCAAAGTGATGCACATTATGAAGAATAACCCAAATCATAGATAACAGATGCTAGGATCTACCTTGGGGGTTAGCACCCAAGAAAAAGATCTGTGTTAGAGAGTTACATGGGGACAGAAATCCCACCTGTCCCCGTGAGAATCCCACCCGTCCCCGTGAGGAATCCCACCCGTCCCTGCCCGTTCCCACGAGGAATCCCCTCCATTCCCCCATAAAAGTTACCTGTCCCTATAAAAAGCTGCAATTACTTCTGACAGTTTTGGTTTTTTTTTTTTTTAAAGTCTTAGTTTATTTAAACCAACAATAAAATACAATATAAACAAATAACTGAATAGAAATAAGAGACATCAACGGAAGGAATTAGAATAGACATTAGGTTGTGTGACAAAGTAAGAATGTAGGGTTCCATACTTAAATCAGTATCTTTTTGTGCATTTACCTTTTAAGTCACTCAGTTTCTCAGTGCATATGAATTGATTATTATATTATAATTTAAAGACCTGTCTAAACAGTGCAGAAACTGAAAAATTCAGATCAATCAATACATAGCTACAATGAAGATCCTGGACCACCTTTGAGCACGTATCTGAATCCCTGGTTTTCAAACTCTGCCTCAAACTGAAATCCTGCAACTGTTCCTTGGACCCATTCCCCTCCTACCTATACGAGAAAATTCCCGCACTGGCCATCTCTGCTATTACCAAACTCATAAACTCCGCCCTACATTCGGGCCTTTTCTCCCCAGAAATGGGTCATATTGCCCTGACCCCACTGTTGAAAAAATCTGACCTAGACCCTTCCACACCATCCAGCTATCGCCCAATAGCAAATATCCCTCTCTTAACCAAGATGCTAGAGTCTATCATATCTACCCAACTCTCATCATATTTAGATAGATTCTCTATTCTTCTTCCCTACCAATATGGCTTTCGTCCCAACTTCCCTCCTTGATCTCAAAGGTTCAACAACTTCATTCTCGAAATAAGTTTGCCGTCCTCCTACAATTCGACCTCTTCACTGCTTTCGACGTCCATCATGATATTCTCATTTACCAACTCTCTGAGATAGGCATTAACTCCACAGTCCTAGACTGGTTCTCAAAATTCCTACGTTCTCGTTCCTACTCTGTCAACATGAATGGCACCTCTTCCTCCCCCTGGAAACTGATATGCGGAGTCCCGCAAGGCTCACCTCTATCCCCCATCCTTTTCAACATTTATATGACCTCCCTAAAACTCCTCCATCTATCCCCCCTTGAAACAATCTACACTTATGTTGACGACATCCGCGTCCTCCTCAAGATCGATTCGAACCTCTTCAACCTTTCAGAGAACATAGCCTCCTGTATAATGAACCTTCAATCCTTGGCCCACATTGTTCAAATGAAACTAAACGAGTCCAAAACAAGACTCCTTTGGCTTGGTCCAAAACTAGACCAACTACCCTCCTCCATCTCTCTGCCCTCTGGCTCCTCTCTGCAGCTTGAGTTCTCAAGCAAAGTTCTGGGCGTCATTATTGATTCTACACTGTCCTTCAACGACCACCTCAATTCCCTGGTAAAAAAAATGCTTTTTCAGCCTTCACATGCTGAGGAAAGTTAGATCCTGTTTCCATCAAAATCATTTTACCAATCATTTGTCCAATCCATCATCCTTTCCAGATTGGACTATTGCAACTCTATCTACTTAAGCCTAACTAAGAAAAACCTTCATAGACTCCAGCGGATCCAGAATGCCGCGGCCAAGCTGATTTTCGCAAAAAGTAAATTTGACCATGTCTCTCCGCTTCTGTCCAAGCTTCACTGGCTACCGATAATCGCCAGGGTCCACTTCAAATGCGCCTGTCTAGCTTTCAAAATCCTATATGGAATCCTCCCTCCATGTATCCCTCTTTCTTGGAACTCCTCAAACCCTAATACCACTAGATCCACCCACAAATTAAAACTATCCTTCCCCTCATTAAGAGGCATTTCCCATAAAGGAAAACTAGGGACATCCCTTCCCTTCAGAATCACCAAGCTCTGGAACAACCTTTCCTCCCCTCTTTGGAACCTGAGCTCTCTCCAACTTTTCCGCAAACATCTGAAGACCTGGCTATTCTCAAAAACCTGATACTTACTCCATCTCTGGCATTCTAAGCCCTCCAAAAACTCTTCATATTTGGATCTCTAACCCCTCATTGTAGTTCCTTTCTATCCGATCTCCTGCAAACCTCTACCTTTCATTCCTTTCCATCCCATCTCCTGTAAACCGTGCCGAGCTCTACGAATGTGGAGATGATGTGGTATACAAACCTAAGATTTAGTTTAGTTTAGTTTAACACACGAGCCTCACAGATGCATTAGGTAAGAACACCACTCCCCCCAAGCAGTCTCTAAGCATAAGCTGGAAGAAAGGGAAACATACATGAGTTAAAAAGGAGCAAGACGGGGGTGGGGGTGCTAGGACTGAAATATGAACGGTGTGGTAGCAAATCACAAAGCAAACGTGGCAAATTTCAAAGTCAAATTAGATTTTTACAATATTTTAAAGCAATAACCAGAGGCAGACTTTAAAACTACAGTCTGCGTTAGAGGTCTGCACGGGAACGGGGATAGGACTCACCGCGATCTCAAATTAAACAGTCTTCCGGTCTCCTTGGCTCTCTCTCGAAAGGCTTCCTTCCAGTCCAGTCTCCTCTCTCGAGTTTCTCAGTCGGGGCCTTTGGAGGGATTGGGCGGCTAACTAAATACAAGCTGTCTTCCCGCTCTAGCCTTGCATGTAACCCCTTCCAACCAATCAGCAGCAAGGCTCTGTGTATGACATGTGCGTATGTGCTGACTGTTGCTGCTGCAGCGCTGGATCCGGACCGGTCTCATGAAATTTCAATTGTAGCTCGAGGGAGCATTAGGTAGGCCTCCAGAACCCTAGTTCCATCCCCGTGGGAGTCCCGTGGGCCTAGGGGGGGTCCCCGTGGGAGTCCCATGGACTTCAAGGGGATCCCCGTGGGAGTCCCATATAGCTAGAGGGGATACCCGCGAATGCCTGCGGGTATCCACGGGATTCCCGCGATTCCCGTTCCCGTACAGACCTCTAATCTGTGTGTCATTATACAAAATATAATTAAACTTTCTGCCCAATGTGAAGTGGCAGCCAAAAAAGCAAACAAGATGCTAGGAATTATTAAAAAAGGGGTAGTTAACAAGACTAAGAATGTTATAATGCCTCTATCACTTCATGGTGCAACCTCACCTTGAGAATTGCGTTCAATTCTGGTCATCTTATCTCAAAAAAATATAGCAGAACTAGAAAAAATTTAAAGAGTGACTAAGATGATAAAGGGGATGGAACTCCTCTCTTATGAGGAAATCCTAAAAAGGTTAGGGTTCTTCAGCTTGGAAAAGAGATGGCTGAGGAGAGATATAATTGAAGTCTACAAAATCCTGAGTGGTGTAGAACGGGTGCAAGTGGATTGATTTTTAGACTCCATTAAAAATTACAAAAACTAGGGACACTCAATGTTACAGGGAAATACTTCTAAAACTTTTTTACTTCTAATACTTCTTCTATTTTTTCACTCAGAGGATAGTTAAGCTCTGGAATGCGTTGCCAGAGGTTGTAGTAAGAGCGGTTAACGTAGCTGGTTTTAAGAAAGGTTTGGACAATTTCCTGGAGGAAAAGTCCATAGTCTTTTATTGAGACGGACGTGTGGGAAGCCACTGCTTACCCTGGGTCAATAGCAAAGAATGTTGCTACTTTTTGGGGTTTTATCAGGTACTAGTGACCTGGATTGACCACTGTGAGGATGGGCTACTGGGCTAGATGGACCATTGGTTTAACCCAGTAATGCTATTCTTATGTTGGTTGTTTCTGTTATTCCTGTTTGATTTTAGTTTCTGTGGAATTTGGTTCTTTTTGTTTACTCAGCACCATCTCTTCTAGTCACCTATTCCATCTGTCACATCCTCAATCTATCACTTTCCAATGCAAGTGTCCCTGATGTCTTCAAAACATGCCGTAATTACAACACTCAAGAAACCTTCAGTGGACCCTACCTGCCCTTCCACCTATCACGCAATTTCCCTCCTCCCCTTTTATCCAAGCTACTTGCACATGCTGTCACCGTCGTTGCCTTGAGTTTCTGATATCCCTAGTTATTCTCGGCCCACTCCAATCAGGCTTTCACCCCTACACTTTACAGAAACCGCTCTTGCTAAAGTCTTCAATGACCTGTTCCTGGCCAAATCCGAAGGTCTCTATTCTACTCTCATCCTTCTTGCTCTATCTGCTGCTTTTGAAACTGTAGACTACCATATTCTCCTTGACACCTTGTCCTCACTGGTTTGGATTTCAGAGCTCTGTTATTTCTTGGTTCTCTTCTTATTTCTCACATCACACCTTTAATGTTTGCAGTAGTGGATCCTCCTCCACTGCTATCCCACTATCAGGCGTGGTACCCCAGTGCTCTTTCCTGGGACCGCTTTTCTCCATCTGTATTCATTCTCTTGGTGCTCTGATCTCTTCCCATGGTTTTCAATATCACTTCTAAGCTGACAACTCCCAGATCTACCTTTCTACAAGAATCCAGGCCCAAGTCTCAGCTGGGCTGTCCAACATCGCTACCTGGATGTTACTCCGCTACTTAAAACTGAACATTACCAAGACTAAGCTACTTATCCTTCCACCTAAACCTACCTCTCCTCCCACTCTCTGTCAGTGGATAACACTTGCATCTTCCCTGTCTCGCCAGCTCGCAACCTTGGGGTCATCTTTAAAAACTCTCTGCACAACTTATATTCTGCCAGAGTCACCATATCCACATGATCCCTCTCAGGTCACTTCATTAACTTCCTATCCATTTCCACACACAGTTCAAACTCCTCCTATTGACTTACAAGTGCTTTCACTCTGCAGCTCCTCAATATCTCTCCCCTCTTCTCTCCCTATACTCCTCCCTGGGAACTCTGTTTTTCGGGCAGGTCTCTCTTATCTGTACCCTTCTCCTTTACTCATTGATGTAGTAAGGGGGGGCAGTCCACCCCGGTCTTCATCTTCATGGGGGCTCCAGTACTTGTCCTCTTCTCTGCCCTCCCCCCCCCCCCGCCACTACTGCACGCATGCGCCACTTCCCTTCCCCCGTACCTCTTTAACGTTTGAAGTATGAACAGCAACTCCAACCTGCTGCTCGCACCAACTCTTCCTCTGACATCACTTCCTGGACCTGCACATAGGAAGTGACATCAGAGAAAGAGCCAACACTGGCATGAGCAGGAGGTTGGGGTTGCTGCTCACACCTCAAACGTTAACGAGGTGAAGGGCTGGGAAGGAGCAGATGCGAGTGGGTGGGGTGGCGAAGATGCAGGGGAGGGGGTGCCACCGCCCCAGGCACCTCTCACCCTCGCTATGCCACTACTTCTACTGCTAGCTCCAGACTACGTTTCTTCTTCCTTGCTGCAGAATTAGAAACATAGAAACATAGAAATAGACGGCAGATAAGGGCCACGGCCCATCTAGTCTGCCCACCCCAATGACCCTCCCCTACCTTTCTCTGTGAATAGATCCCACGTGTCTATCCCATTTGGCCTTAAAATCAGGCACGCTGCTGGCCTCAATAACCTGAAGTGGAAGACTATTCCAGCGATTAACCACCCTTTCAGTGAAAAAGAATTTCCTGGTGTCCCCGTGCAGTTTCCTGCCCCTGATTTTAAATGGATGCCCCCTTGTTGCCACAGGACCCTTGAAAAAGAAGACATCTTCTTCCACCTCGATGCGGCCCGTGAATGTCTCGATCATGTCACCCCTCTCTCTGCGTTCCTCGAGTGAGTACAGCTGCAACTTATTCAGCCGTTCCTCGTACGGAAGATTCTTGAGTCCCGAGACCATCTGGGTGGCCATTCTCTGAACCGACTCAAGTCTTAGCACATCCTTATGGTAATGCGGCCTCCAGAATTGCACACAGTATTCCAGGTGGGGCCTCACCATGGTTCTATACAATGGCATAATGACTTCAGGCTTACGGCTGACGAAACTCCTGCGTATTGTCACAATCCTATCCCTAAAATGCAGCTTTTGCCAGGGCAGGCTATTGTCAAGCCTGGTCCAGTGATCCAGAGGGCAAATCACGGGGATAGGATTGTGACCAAGCCTAAGGAAAAACCTAGCTTGCCCTTTAATTCAGTCAGGGCTGAGCTCCAGGGAGGAGAAGAGGAGAGTTGGGACAACCCACAACAGCCCCAGAGAGAGCTCCCTTCCCCTGGCTTCTCCCAGCTGAAGGGAATGATTAGGCTCCCAAAGACAGCTAGGGGAAATCGGCAGAAAGCTCCTCCCCCTCCAAGGGCAGGTCAGATTCCCCTGGGTACTTTAGAGGCTGCTCTGAGAAGGAGGAGAGCAGCCTACTCAGGGCCAGACCTGGAAAGGATCTCTCCTGTTGAAGGTGTTCCGGACTGGGAAATGCAGGAGCCTGACACAGACCCTTTGGCCAGCCAGCTACTCAGTGAGGAACCCATGGAATTTGGAGAAACTTTCAGTCTGCCTGAAGAGGTGCCAATGGAAATGAGTTAAGTGGCAGGGCTGAGGGTTGTAAGATTTATAAACCTCCTGGGTTGGGTTTACACTGTGTGAGAAGGAATGTTTGATTCTTGTAGTCCTTTAAATGACTTGTGCTGGCTGTGACTGCCCTGCTTGGGGGAAGCAGGAGAAAAAAAAGAAAGAAAAAAAAAACGTTTTTCTTTTTGTACTAAACTTTGAATACCTGAAGACCAGAAGTTTAATTATTTTTCTTTCTGGCTGTGGTAATTACCTGAGGGAAGTGAGGAGATAATTGGGGAGAATCCACTTTCCATACAAGGAGGGTTAGTGGGGCCATTCGTGGCATTCTGTTATTCAGAAAAGTTTTATAGTGGATTCACTTACTCCCCTCCCCCACATCAGTTCAGTAAAGCTGAGTGGGAAGAAGCCAGCTGAACTTCAGGGCTTGATTACAGCACTACCAGCAGTGCTTGCTATATTGTTGAAGGACTATTGAAGTTTAATGAACCAGCATTTTGGATGTTTATTGGGACTATATGATAACTTTACTTACCTGCAGTAAGGTGATAGCTGAGCCTTGTGTTTTGGATTCAGCTATATTTTTTTGTTTATGGACTTTCTCTATAATTGTGGAGTCAGGACTGTGTGGGAAACAGACTCCCTTCTTCCAATTTACAATAAAGCAACTGATTTTGCTACATGAACTTATTCTTTTTGTATCATTTATATTTACTGAGTTATGAAGGGTGTTCCAGCGGGACTTCCTACCTAAAGGAAGCGCGTCGAGGTGGCGTTCAGGTGAGCGGAGACCGGCATCACTGAAGATACAGGTACCGGCTCCCTTACAAGTGGTATCAGGAGTGGGATAGTGCGCCTCCTGCTGGACATTCGGTGAATTTTTTTTTGGGAAAAAAAAAAAATTTTTGATAGTTGGAAAAAAAAAAAAAAAGTTTTGGACTTTTGAATGATTTATTTCTTTAGCTTGTTTTTTTAGTTTGTTGTGTTGGTTCCTGTTTGCGAGGAGCTGAGTTCCAGACGTCTTCCAATCAGCGGTGCAGTGGAAGCAAGTGTCCGGAGGAATCCAGCTATACCGGCAGGGAACCAGAGTCGGGGGAGAAACCTCAGGAGTTCCGGACGTCTGGATTAGAGGACAGAGACGCAGTGAAGCGACTGGGGGCCAAGGAGGCCTAAAAACAAAAGGCGTAGACTCACCTAGCCTTCTGGTAAGGTACCTGACCAGGGGTGGGTGAGGGAGAATTGGTTACCCAGTTATTTTGGTGCCGCACTTGGGTTGGTCTCTCTTGTGGTTTCCTTCCAGGTGGCGGGCCAAGATGGACCAACAACAGCTGATGGAGTTCCTGACGGCCGAGAGGCAGAGACAGAGCGAAAATCTGCAGGCGGTTTTAAAAGCAAACCAGGACTTATGGGACCGCAGTCAGAAACAGGCCAGACAACAGCATGACGAACTGGTCATGGCGATGGGTGAGCAGACCAAGCTGCTAACTCAGCTGCTACAGTGCGCATCTACAAGCGCAGCTGGTGGGCCACCGGGACAGGCAGGGGGAACATATTTGGACCCTGCCGGATCAGGGAAGGATACCTCCTCACAGTACCCTGAAGGAGGTGGGGAACAGGCCTTGGGGGATAAGAGTATGAGATCCCAGGGGCAGATCCCCAGGACAGGGCGGCCCAAGCAGGAGGGGTCCTTACACAAGGAGGCTTTCCGATGCTATCGCTGTGGGAAAATAGGACATACCCAGCGATATTGTAGGGTCCTCAGGGACTTCATGAATACCCGGGGGCCCGAGGCCAAGATCCCGGAGGAATACCGAGTGGTGGTATTGGTGAGCGGGAAAGAGATCCTGGCTCTAGTGGATACAGGGGCCGAGGTATCTGTAATGTCAGAGCAACTGTGGGAAGAGCTGGGTAAAGGCCGGAATGCGGGGATGAGGAAGGTGCCCATCACATGTATTCATGGGGAGGCCCAGGAATACCCACTGAGACCCCTGAGTATAAAGTATAAGGGTAGAAAGATCCGCATAGCAGTGGCCGTGCTGGAGTCGGCGCCTTACCCATTAATATTGGGAAGGGACTGGATTGCTCTAGCGGGGACAGGAAGGTCTGCAGGAATTCAGAGCCCGGAGAAATGGGTGTTGGGAAGCCGGGTGGGGGGAAGTTCACTCGCCTCTCTGGAGGAGAGACAAAGACCCCGAGCGCCAAAACCTAAGAGTTGGAGGCCAGCTATTCGATGGGCCCCACTCTCGGAGAAGGCTAGGGCACCCACTCGGGCTTACCCGAGGGCCGCGGGTTATGACCTGTATGCGGCACAGGAACAGGTGGTACCCGTTAGGGGGCGAGCTTTAATAAAAACCGATATACAGGTATCACCTCCCCCAGGGGCTTATCTGCGGGTGGCCCCAAGGTCAGGGTTAGCTCTACACCACTCAATCGATGTAGCTGCTGGGGTTATTGACCCGGACTTTAGGGGAAACGTGGCTGTACTCCTTGTGAATAACGGAGATTCAGAATACAAGGTACAGTTGGGAGACCGGGTAGCACAGCTGATCTGCGAAAGAATTTGGCACCCCGACGTGATACAGTGTAGTAGCCTACCGGAGACAAGTAGAGCACAGCGAGGCTTTGGCTCCACGGATATGGATGTGCCTGAAAGTAGTGTCCAAGGGGAACCCCTAGATATTCCCCTGGGGAACGTGGTGACAGGGGCCCTTACTAAACTTGAGAATGAGGTACATCAGATAAAAAAGGAATTAGCCTCTGCTCGGCAGGATTGGGAAACAGGATTTAAATCATGTACTGAAGCCAGTTACCAATCCTGGAAAGACCCCATAGCCCAGGACCATACAAGGTCCAGGGAGCAGGTTCTTACCCAGTGCCAACTCGAATCGGAGAAATTGTCCCACCTCATGGAGCAAGTCACCACCCAGCTTAAGTTGGTTCAGGGACAGTTAAAAGAAAGTCAAGACCAACAACAAGCTGTTCAGCATAGTGTAAAGGAGTTAAAAAACACTTGCGGACAGCTAACCGTAAGAACAGGGAAGGCCGAAAGCTGGGGGGTAACGCAAAAAGAACAGGGGGAACAATTGGAACAACACGCTCAGCATTTTGAGAAGGTCTTGGACACATTCAAAGGCATGGAGCAAGAGATGGAGGAACTAAGGGAGCAAATTGCTCAAATAGATAAGGAGGACTTGGGGGGGATAACACAGGTTATCGCCGCTTTAGCCCAAAGGGTGGAGGGGCTAGAGGGTCCTAATGGTCATAGTAGTGGAACGACAGGAGGGCAGCGGGAGGTTGCCCTATTACGATGGCCAGAAGATTTTGAAGACCCCGACCCACCTCCCCTAGGTCAGGAAAGAAGGGGCAATAAACCCCGGAAACGTTTCTGAAAGGGATTTAGGATCCCAGGATGGGCAGCCCTTAAAGGTGAGGGTATGTCACAATCCTATCCCTAAAATGCAGCTTTTGCCAGGGCAGGCTATTGTCAAGCCTGGTCCAGTGATCCAGAGGGCAAATCACGGGGATAGGATTGTGACCAAGCCTAAGGAAAAACCTAGCTTGCCCTTTAATTCAGTCAGGGCTGAGCTCCAGGGAGGAGAAGAGGAGAGTTGGGACAACCCACAACAGCCCCAGAGAGAGCTCCCTTCCCCTGGCTTCTCCCAGCTGAAGGGAATGATTAGGCTCCCAAAGACAGCTAGGGGAAATCGGCAGAAAGCTCCTCCCCCTCCAAGGGCAGGTCAGATTCCCCTGGGTACTTTAGAGGCTGCTCTGAGAAGGAGGAGAGCAGCCTACTCAGGGCCAGACCTGGAAAGGATCTCTCCTGTTGAAGGTGTTCCGGACTGGGAAATGCAGGAGCCTGACACAGACCCTTTGGCCAGCCAGCTACTCAGTGAGGAACCCATGGAATTTGGAGAAACTTTCAGTCTGCCTGAAGAGGTGCCAATGGAAATGAGTTAAGTGGCAGGGCTGAGGGTTGTAAGATTTATAAACCTCCTGGGTTGGGTTTACACTGTGTGAGAAGGAATGTTTGATTCTTGTAGTCCTTTAAATGACTTGTGCTGGCTGTGACTGCCCTGCTTGGGGGAAGCAGGAGAAAAAAAAGAAAGAAAAAAAAAACGTTTTTCTTTTTGTACTAAACTTTGAATACCTGAAGACCAGAAGTTTAATTATTTTTCTTTCTGGCTGTGGTAATTACCTGAGGGAAGTGAGGAGATAATTGGGGAGAATCCACTTTCCATACAAGGAGGGTTAGTGGGGCCATTCGTGGCATTCTGTTATTCAGAAAAGTTTTATAGTGGATTCACTTACTCCCCTCCCCCACATCAGTTCAGTAAAGCTGAGTGGGAAGAAGCCAGCTGAAC
The DNA here is from genome assembly GCF_902459505.1 of Geotrypetes seraphini. NCBI lineage: Eukaryota > Metazoa > Chordata > Amphibia > Gymnophiona > Dermophiidae > Geotrypetes > Geotrypetes seraphini. Next base: position 138,924,831 of record NC_047089.1, read on the forward strand.
TTCAGGGCTTGATTACAGCACTACCAGCAGTGCTTGCTATATTGTTGAAGGACTATTGAAGTTTAATGAACCAGCATTTTGGATGTTTATTGGGACTATATGATAACTTTACTTACCTGCAGTAAGGTGATAGCTGAGCCTTGTGTTTTGGATTCAGCTATATTTTTTTGTTTATGGACTTTCTCTATAATTGTGGAGTCAGGACTGTGTGGGAAACAGACTCCCTTCTTCCAATTTACAATAAAGCAACTGATTTTGCTACATGAACTTATTCTTTTTGTATCATTTATATTTACTGAGTTATGAAGGGTGTTCCAGCGGGACTTCCTACCTAAAGGAAGCGCGTCGAGGTGGCGTTCAGGTGAGCGGAGACCGGCATCACTGAAGATACAGGTACCGGCTCCCTTACAGTATGCAACCTATGATTTGCCTTGCCTTGGATGAAGCTTGCTCCACTTGATTGGCAGTCTTCATGTTCTCATTGACGATCACCCCTAAGTCTCGTTCTGCTTCAGTTCTTGTTAGGATCTCGCCATTAAGGGTGTAAGTCTTGCATGGATTTTGGCTGCCCAGGTGCATGACTTTGCATTTTTTGGCATTGAAGCTGAGTTGCCAGGACCTAGACCAGCGCTCCAGTAGGAGTAGGTCATGCATCATGTTGTCAGACATTGAATTTATGTCTGTTGTGCTTTTGCCCACTACATTGCTTAGTTTGGCGTCATCGGCGAATAATGTTATTTTACCTCGCAGCCCTTCTGCCAAGTCTCTTATAAAGATGTTGAATAGGATCGGGCCCAAGACCGAGCCCTACGGCACTCCACTGATTACCTCCGTCATTTCGGAGGGGGTGCCGTTCACCACTACCCTCTGAAGCCTACCTCCAAGCCAGTTCCCAACCCATTTCGTCAATGTGTCGCCCAATCCTATAGAACTCATCTTGCTCAGCAACCTGCAGTATGGTACGCTATCGAATGCTTTACTGAAATCCAGGTATATGATGTCCAGGGACTCCCCAACATCCAGCTTCCTCGTCACCCAGTCAAAGAAGCTGATCAGGTTGGATTGGCAGGATCTCCCCTTAGTAAATCCATGTTGACGAGGATCCCGTAGATTCTCCTCGTTCAGGATCGTATCCAATTGGCGTTTGATTAGAGTTTCCATGAGTTTGCACACTATTGATGTGAGACTCACCGGTCTGTAGTTTGCTGTCTCCATCTTGGAGCTTTTCTTGTGGAGTGGAATGACATTAGCCGTCTTCCAGTCCAACGGGACGTTACCCGTACTAAGGGAGATATTGAAGAGCGCAGATAGCGGTTCCGCCAAGACATCACACAACTCCCTGAGCACCCTGGGGTGTAGGTTGTCAGGCCCCATTGCCTTGTTAACCTTAAGCTTTGACAGCTCGCAGTAGACACCGCTGGGTGTAAACTCGAAATTACTAAACAGGTCATCTGCATCAACCCTTGTCTATAGCTGAGGGCCGAGTCCTGGCGCCTCGCGGGTGAAGACTGAGCAGAAGTATTCATTTAACAGTTGGGCTTTTTCCGAGTCCACTTCTACATAGTCTCCGTCTGGTTTCCTAAGACGTACTATCCCGCCTGAGTTCTTATTTCTGTCACTGATATACCTGAAGAAGGATTTATCTCCTTTCTGGATGTTCTTCGCTAGAGACTCCTCCATGCGGAATTTGGCCTCCCTAACTGCTGTTTTGACGGCTTTTGATTTGGCCAGATAGACTTCCCTAGAGTCCTGTTTCCCTGATTGTTTGTAAGAGATGAATGCTTTTTTCTTCTCCTTGATGAGGTCCGAAATCTCCGCAGAGAACCACTGTGGCTTATTGTTCCTTTGCCGTTTACTTACTGATTTAACATAGCAGTTTGTTGCTTCTTGTATGGTGGCTTTCAAAGTCGACCACATTTCTTCATCGTTATTGGTTTCTGCTTGGTTTTGTAGCGTCTGGGTGAACGAAGTCTCCCATTTCTTTGAAGTTTGTGTCCTTGAATTTGAGGACCTTGGTCAGTGTTGTAGATTTAGTGAAACCTTTCCTGAGATTGAACCATACCATGTTGTGGTCACTGGAGGCCAATGTGTCGCTCACCGAGACCTCTGTGACACTTTCTCCATTGGTAAGTATCAGGTCCAGTATTGCCTGATCCCTTGTTGGTTCCAACACCAGTTGCCTGAGTCTTGCTCCCTTCATAGAGTTTAATAGCCTCCTGCTGCTGCCGGAAGCAGAGGAAAGCGTGTTGAAGTCACCTAACAATACTGTGTCTCCACGCAAGGTGATATTCTCTATATCTCCGATTAATTCCATATCTAGGTCATCCTGTTGTCTTGGGGGTCTGTATATTACGCCAAGATACAGGCATTTGTCCTTCCCTCTGGCCAAATTTACCCAAAGGGATTCCCCAGTGTAGTGGCCATCTGTAATTCTGGTGACCTTAATGTCATCTTTAGTATATAATGCTACACCTCCTCCCATTTTGCCCTCCCTGTCCCGGCGAAGCAAGTTGTAACCTGGTGACCATGTTCCACCCGTGGGAATCCGTGAGCCAGGTCTCAGATATCGACACCACATCCAGGTCGGCATTCCTCATTTCTGTTTCTAATTCCAGGATCTTGTTTCCCAGACTGTGGGCGTTTACGTACATAGCCCTCCATGTTGTATGTTTGTTACGTCTCAGTGGGGATGTTCCCGCTTGAGCTACTTGGACACCTTTAGCATTATTCGCATGTTTTGTACTTTTCCTAGACCCAGAGTTACAACATGCACCTATCCCGGACTCCCCAGACCCAGAACTACAGTGTGTTCCTATCCCAGACTCGGAAATATGTGTACCCTGTGGGGGTATTCCCACTTGGGCTACTTGAATTCCTTTAGTACAATTTGCAATGTGTGTTCTCTCGCTGGACCCAGAATTACAATGTGTACTCCCTCTAGACCCAGAATTACAATGTGTACTCCCCCTAGACCCAGAATTACAATGTGTACTCCCCTTAGACCCAGAATTACAATGTGACCCAGAATTATAATGTGAGCCTACCCCAAACTCGAAAGTGTGTATACTCTCCCCTGACCCAGATCGGTGTTTACTTACCTTAGTCTCAAAAAAGTATTGGCAGCTTAGCTCGCCAGGTAGGTTGTTTGTGCCCGTACCCTCCCCCAACTTACCTAGTTTAAAGCCCTGTGTAGTAGGCGGGCTAGACGGTGTCCAAGGACGTTCTTCCCTCTTCTGGTCAGGTGTAACCCGTCTGGTCCCTGTAGTCCTTGCAATGCCTCTCCATGGTGCAAGAACCCAAAGTTCATCTCCTTGCACCATCCCTGCAGCCAGTCGTTTGCCCTCTGGATGCAATCCTCCCTGGCACTGCCCTTGCCCCTTACTGGGAGGATCGAGGAGAAGACCACCTGCACATCCATCCTCCTCAGCTTCTCACCCAGGGCTCTGAAGTCTTCAGGTATGCTCTCCGGGGTGCTCCTGGCGGTGTCGTTGGTTCTGACGTGGATAAGAATCATGGGGAAGTGGTCACGGGGCTTGATGAGTCTGTCCAGGCAAGAAATTACATCCCGGATCCTGGCCCCTGGCAAACAGCAGACCTCTCTTGATTGCAGGTCTGATCAACAAATTGGACCCTCGGTGCCCTTCAGCAGCGAATCCCCGATGACCATCATTAGGGGTGGGCCGATCTGTTGACTCCGGAACTGGAACTGAACAACTTCCTGTTCCTCGTTGTCAGGACCTTCCTGTAGCAGCTGGTATCTGTTCCTCAGGGTGATTTGTGGTGTCGATGTAGAGCCGCCCTGTATGTGAGAGAAAGAGACTGCCTGAGTCAGTACGTCAAGCTCCATCGTTAGAAATATTCAAATCCACATTAAAGCCCATGCCTGAGAAACTCCCTAAACCCCTACTTGTCCTATTTGTCTATTGATAGATTGTAAGCTCTACTGAGAAGGAACTATCTTTTGAATGTTTTAATGTGCACTGCTGCATACATCTAACAGCGCTATAGAAATGATAAGTAGTAGTAGTGAGTAGGTTATTTAGCTCCTCCAGCTTATACAAACTTTTATAAATGCATTGTTTTTACTGCAGCTTGTGGTAATTCTGAAAATGCTGTAAATGGCTTCATAATGTATCCTTAGAATTTTCTTCCTCTCTCAATGGGAAACTCAGTGGCGGAATTCATGGCCCCTAGCTATTGAATTACAAATAGGTCTCTTTCTGTGGCCTGGCTGTATTAAAATCAGTTGCTGGCAAGTAAACCCCAGTGCTTCATTTGATATTTTAAAAGGAGCTAGGCTGCTTGTGTGTAAGCACCATGTGCCCCAAATTTGTCAAGGAGAGAGTGTGCCAGTGTTTAATCTTGAAGTGAAACCTGTGCAGAGTGCCAGATTCTTCTCTGGATACCTTATTGGGCAGATTGGATGACTCATGCTTAACGGCTTTCTAATCTTAACCGTGGCTGTCCCCAAGTTTTTTATAGCTCTATGAGCAGTGGCTATCTCATGAAAACAGTATGAAATAAGCTGATTTGTTGTATAACTATTTTTTCATAACTACTAGAGCAATCAATCCTTATATAAAGATTTGTTCTGTAGCTATTTTTTTCATAAAATGTTGGTTTCCTTACCTGTAACTTTTTTTCCCAATAAATAAAAATGAACAGTAGAGATGAAATGCTTTTTCAAATGCATGGGATTATTGACCATCTTCCTCACACAATCTAAAAAGTTCTTCCTTTTATTTCTACAGGGTTCTACAAAAACATTTTTATTTTGCTCCTTATTTCAGGTAGACCTGTAAGGTGCCCCTCATCATGAATTAATGTTTAGGAATTTACAGTTCAAGTACATTACTACACCATTAGACACAGAATATCCCTTTCTCCACATGTGTAACATATTGAAAACTACATGAAAGGCCAAAGGCCTACTTGTGAACAAGGACTGCTGACTGCGGGATGGATGTTTGGGGAAGGGGGGGTGTTTTCCTGCTAAAACTCTGGTTAAGCATAGCACAATATGTGGCTTGCAGTTTTGCAAAGCTCCAAGAAAACATAGAAGGAAAGTTGTTTTATACAAGTTTACAAAATCATAGTACCAAAGGGTGCCCAGCATGACACTGATTTTTAAAAAGGGTTCCAGAGTTGATCTAACAAATTATAGACCAGTTAGTCTGAGGTCGGTGCAAAATAGTACAGACTATTATAAAGAACAAAATGACAGAAAATAAATATATCCCACAGACTTGATTTGTGTCAGAACCAAGCCACCAGAATGCTAATTTGATCCTCAGATGTACCACTCCTCATTCAAACTATTTCATAATGTTAAGCTTGATGTGCAGAATCTTCCCTGGATCAATTTATTTTTAAATATTTTGATTTTTAAATAATTTAATACATTTTAACTTAATTGTTCTATATTTTCATTAAAGTTTAAGAGATTATTTAATCAAAAAGTCTTAGCTTTAGTTTTGTGGTCGCTGTAAGGGACTGCTTGTGCCAACATGTTTCGCCATAAAAACGCTTTTTCAAGGCTGGGTCCCTAATAATGAAACACCATCTTTCTTGACCACTAACTTTTTGCAAGTAAATATATTTAAGCATGGTTTAATGAGAGAAAACCAACATGGATTTATTCAAGGAAAATCTTGCCATCAAATCTGCATTTCTTTGAAGGAGTGAATGAACATGTGGATAAAGGTGAACCGGTTATTGGATTTTCAAAATGCTTTTGACAAAATACCTCATAAAAGTACCTCATAAAAGACTTCTGAGGAAATTAGAGAGTCATGGAATAGGAGGTAATGTCCTATTATGGATTAAGAACTGGTTGAAAAACAGAAAACAGAGATTATGTTTAAATGGTCAATATTCTCAGTGGAGAAGGGTAAATAGTGGGGTTCCCCAGGGTCTGTGCTGGCGCTGCTGCATTTTAATATATTATTCATGATCCAGCAATGGGAAATTTGCTGATGACACAAAGTTGTTAAATTGCAAGAGGATTGTGAAAAATTGAAAGAGGACCTTGTTAGATTGGGAGACTGGGCATCAAAATGGCAGATGATGTTTAATGTGAGCAAGTGCAAAATGAATTATGTAGGAAAGAGAAACCCAAACTATAGCTACATGATGCAGGGGTCAACGTTTGGAGTCACTGCCCAGGAAAAGAATCTAGGTGTCATTGTTGAAGATATGTTGAAACCCTCAGCTCAATGTGCAGCAGCTGCTAAAAAAGCAAATAGAATGGAAAACAAAGATGGAAATATTATAATGCCCTTATATTGCTCTATGATGCAGATGCACCTCGAATACTGTGTGCAGTTCTGGTCGCCATATCTCAAAAAAGATATAGCAAAATTAGAAAAAGTACAGAAAAGGGTGACAAAAATTATAAAAGGGATGGGTCGATTTCCCTATGAGGAGAGGCTAAAGCGGCTAGGGCTCTTCAGCTTGGAGAAGAGATGGCTCAGGGATGATATGATAGAGGTCTATAAAATGAGTGGAATGGAAAGGGTAGATGTGAACTGCTTGTTTACTCTTTCCAAAAATACGAGGACTAGGGGGTATGCGATGAAGCTACTAAGTAGTAGATTTAAAACAAACTGGAGAAAATATTTCTTCACAAATGTGTAATTTAAACTCTGGAATTCGTTGCCGGAGAATGCAGTGAAATCAACTTAGTGGGGTTTTAAAAAAGGCTTGGATAATTTCTTAAAAAAGAAGTTCAAAGGCCATTATTGAGATGGGGAAATCCCCTGATTATTCCTGCTTAATCTGTTTTACTAGTTGGGATCTAGCTAGGTACTTAGGACCTGGATTGGCCACTGTTGGAAACAGGATACTGGGTTTGATGGACCTTCGGTCTGTCCCAATATGGTATTCTTATGTTATGTTAGAATACGCCTTTTCTCACTCTCTCCATAAAAAAGATCGGATGTGGGAGTCCTGCAGTAAAGTATATACACACTGGGCCATCAGTTCCAGAAAAAAAACACCCCAACAACATCTTGAGCTTTAAGTTCTGGTATCACTCTGCGGTAACATTATATCCTTTTAGTTGTGGACACCGGTCAAAGACTTAAACCATCCAAATTATTATTGCTAAAAAGTTCTTTCATTTCTTTCTACAGAGTTCTACAAAAATATATATATTTTATTTTATAACTTGTTCCAGACACATGTGCCTTCGCAACAAATGAGGTACTTGCAGAGTGAGGAGTTGAGAGAACAAAGGGTAGAAAGGTGTGTGTGTGCGTGCACATGTATACGATTGCTCAACAGGATTACATTGCCAAAAGCGTGGCAGAGAGCTGAGAGAGGGAAGGAGGGAGGGACTGCACACACTGTAGAAGAAGGGAGTGATATGAGGTAGCTAGTAGTGCCTGGCTGATCAGGTTGCAGGTGCATGGCCAGTGTTAAAATCCGAGCTAATGTTCTGTGGGTTTGTATTTGCTCTCTAAAGTCAGCTAACATCAGCACCCTAGTAATGTACTTGTTGTTTCCCCCTGCATTTCTGCAGTGCCGAAACAGAAAATGAACATATTTCAGATTGTCTATGGTGGCTATCACTTGAAAACAGCACTTTTGTACAGTGGCTTTTGCACAACTTACCTAAAATTTGCCCGCTTAACTAAACAGGTGCCGGTACAAAAAAGGTGTTGAGTGGCAGGAGGGTGTGGCTTGGACCTATCCTTGCTTTTGATTGGCTAATGTACTGGAAGTGGGTATGGCCACCTGTCAAAATATGCAAATTAGGTTTGATCAAAGTTATGTAATTATACTGCTTACCTTCTTTCTGGGAACTACAGAAAAAAAATAATGTCCTGTTCTCTCTTCCGGAAGTGAAACTGGAACCACTGCTTCTAATTGAAGTAACTTGTCTATCAGACTGCCACCAGTTTTTGATGAGAATGTCAAGGCAATTCCAGAAACACTTCTGGAAGAGACCAAGCAAACTCGAGTGTAACCATCCTGAATAACTTCTAGTACCCAAAGATCTGAGGTTATCTGGGCCCACCTCTGGTAAAATGTCTTTAGTTGACCTTCTACCAAAGGCACCAAAGAGCAGGCCTGAAAAACTTAATTGTGAACTCTTGGTAGTACCCGATGTTCCTGCAGAGAAATCTTGGCCTTCTCTACAATTATAATGAAAACCACCATAAAATCGCCATTGTAATAACATCACAATAATAAAATATTATAACAATAAGAACACTGTTTGGAGGTCTAACTCCCGCCTAAAACGTCTCTAAAGGACGTCTAAACAGTGTTGAGCATCTCTGAGCGCAATTCTATAAAGGACGCCTATCTTGGACGTTCAAACCGCCCAACTTTAGACAGGCTTTACAGGCCTAAGGGCCTGAGTCTATGTATAGCATCCAAAAAATTGGTGCCGACTACAATGGCACTTAGCAAGATTTTACAATGTGCATGTAGCTTTTATGGAATCACACTAAATGCCATTGTCCATAACTTTTAGGCACATTTGTTTAGGCTAGGTAGTGAGGCCTAGATGCCTGTGTCTAAGTTGTGTGGGGATTGGGTGTATTCTATAACAATGAGGATAATGTTTAAGAATGCCTATGGGTAATTATTGGTACTAATTTATTTTAATTAAAATTTTACCACTGGGTCCAAAAAGGGGGCATGGAAATGGGAGGGGTCATGTACAGATCAGGAGCATTCCTTTAATTTATGCATGTTGTTATAGAATAAGGGGGATCCATGCCTAATTTAGGTGAGAGTATTTATACCACGTTCCAGTTGGTATAAATGGCTATGCCTAAAGCGCTGAGTGCTTTTTGTTCGGTGCCGACTGTTTAAGCATCATTTATAGAATTTAGTCCATAATGCCAAACAGCCTATTGTGCAAGGCACTTAGGCCCATATTCTATAAACGGCGCCTAACTTAAGTGGCAAAGCTGTTTAAAAAGGATTTTAAAATTGTTTAAAAACAAAAATGTAGGCGCCTAAAAAGCTGGCACCTAGATCACGTTTATGTGCGTACCTTAGAATGCCTAAAGTCAAAGTAGGCATGGCTAATACTGGAAATGACCTTAAGTGATTCATGTCAAACACAGGTGCCAGAAATGTAGGCCTTGAAAACCTTATCCTCCGTTTTCGGTTCCTACGTTTGAGGTATATGTAGCTGCAATTCTACAAATGGTGCCATTGTTTGACTGACACGCGATTGGTGGCCGTTGTATAGGCGGCTGCCAATACCGGCACTATTTGTCGAATCCGGCCCTTAATACACACTAATTCGCTAGCGCACACTAAATCTCTTAGTACATCTTAGAAAAAGGACCCCGAAAAGCAGATTAATTTTCAATCTTGAAGCAGAATGCTGTTGAAACATAGTCAATGTTAGGCTTGTGGGGTTTTATTAACTGGAGTGACTAGTGATGAAAGCAAGCTTTGGGGTAATAACAGATTAGAATGCATTTAACTGCAATATAAAATTTACAAAATTGTATTTTTTGTTAATGGTTATAGGAAACATGATTAAACAGAGAAGCTTGCAGGCTTGTACCATTGGTGCCTTAGTGTATGAATGTCCTTTAATCAATTTACTAAGTAAGAGTGAGTGAGAGAGAGAGAGAGAGAGAGAGAGAGTGCATGTGTGTATATATACAGTATACTTGTATATAGATACATGCATATTCTAATGTGCCTTAATTTTTTACTGTGAAATATAAGTACATCAATTTAATACATGTTAGCCTAAGATTTAAACAGAAGTTAAATTATTTAAGGATCCTTTTACTAAGGTGAGCTAGCTGATTTAGTTATAAAATGGGCTTCTCAGCATTTACCATGTACTAAATTTGTTAATGCACTTTAGTTAAAGAGCCCTTTAGTGCATATTAACATGTTTTAATGTGCATTAAAATATTTCTATTACATGAATGTGTGAAATAAACTGAACCAGTTCAGGAAAAAATAAACTGAACCAGTTCAGGAAAAAAATGAACTGAGATAAGTACCGTATATACTCGAATATAGGATGAGATTTGGGGGCCAAAAAGATGGCCCAAAAATGGGGGTCTCGTCCTATATTCAGGTCAACATCCAGCCCCTTTCCAGACATGATGCAGGCCTCAGGGAAGCCGGGACAGGAGGGATCCCTCCCGTCCCGGCTGATACTAACAAATTTTTTTACCCCCTCCCCCCGCATACCTTTTCGCACATCCCTGGTGGGCCAACGGTGTATGGTCCAGGAGCGAACTTTCCACGCTCCTGCCCTGCGCCCCCCTCCTTCCGATCTCATGGCCAGTGGCGCACCAGCACGCAGGAGCGAGCTTCTTGAGCTCCCTTCTGGCCCTGCGCTGCTCACTGAATGGCTGCCGCTAGTTCTCGCGGGACTCACGAGAACTGGCAGTAGCCATTCAGCTAGCAGTGCAGGGTCAGGCGGGAGCTTGAGAAGCTTGCTCCTGCATGCCAGTGCGCCGCTGGCTGTGAAATCAAAAAGAAGGGCGCAGGGCAGGAGCGTGGAAAGTTCGCTCCTGCCCATACACCGCTGGACCACTAGGGATGTGAGAAAAGGTATGAGGCAGGGAGGGGAAGGAGATTTAAAAAAAACAAAGAAACATAGAAATAGACGGCAGATAAGGGCCCACGGCCCATCTAGTCTGCCCACCTTAATGTCCCTCCCCTACCTTTGCCCTGTGAATAGATCCCATGTGCCGATCCCATTTGGCCTTAAAATCAGGCACACTGCTGGCCTCAATCACCTGTAGTGGAAGACTATTCCAGCAATCAACCACTCTTTCAGTGAAAAAGAATTTCCTGGTGTCACCTCGTAGTTTCCCGCCCCTGATTTTCAACGGATGCCCTCTTGTTGTCGTGGGACCCTTGAAAAAGAAGATATCTTCCTCGGCCTCAATGCGGCCCGTAAGATACTTGAACGTCTCGATCATGTCCCCCCTCTCTCTGCGCTCCTCGAGCGAGTATAGCTGTAATTTGTCAAGCCGTTTTTCGTATGGTAGATCCTTGAGTCCCGAGACCATCCGGGTGGCCATTCTTTGCACCGACTCCAGTCTCAGCACATCCTTGCGATAATGCGGCCTCCAGAATTAAACACAGTATTCCAGGTGGGGCCTCACCATGGATCTATACAATGGCATAATGACTTCCGCCTTACGACTGACGAAACCCCTTCGTATGCAGCCCATGATTTGTCTTGCCTTGGACGAAGCCTGCTCCACTTGATTGGCAGACTTCATGTCCTCACTAACGATTACCCCCAAGTCTCGTTCTGCTACCGTTTTTGCTAGGATCTCGCCATTAAGGGTATAAGACTTGCATGGATTCTGGCTGCCCAGGTGCATAACTTTGCATTTTTTGGCATTGAAGTTGAGTTGCCATGTCCTAGACCATCGCTCCAGTAGGAGTAGGTCGTGCATCAAGTTAGTGTCATCCGGAATGGGAGGGATCACTCCTGTCCCTGCCTACCACTAGACCACCAGAGGGGGAAGAGGATACAGGGCATGAAGGTGGGACAGGGGGCAGAGCCTGGCAAGTAGTGAGGGGGACTGGGTTCAGAGTCTGACAGAGAGGGGGGCTGGCTGCATAGCCCGGTAGGGCAGGGAGGAAAGGGGGTGGGGTGAAGAACCTGGCAGGGAGGGAGGCTGAGTGCACATCCTGGCAGGGCATGGCATTTGAATATTAAGCCCCCATCTTATATTCGAGTCAACCATTTTTCCTCCTTTTTTGGGGGGGAAATGGGGGTCTCGACTTATATTCGAGTATATACGATACATAAGAACTGCCTTACTGAGATAGACCAGTTATTCCAACATGTTTAAGTCTTTGGGTTCTGACTAGTAAAAAACAGTATATAGGAGACTGTTCACATATTTCTACCAACAAGGCACAATACTTTTCTTTTTTCAGATCTGTGTATTGTTATATCCATGAAAGAAATCTTCTCTTTTCCACGGCAGTGTTCCTCGGAACTGAATGGTGAACTATTCAGTCCTCTTGTACCCCCTCTCAGATTGAAGTTGCTATTGCAAAGCCAACATTAGCATCTTTTTGAACTTCTCAAGATCACAGCTCTTCATCAGGAAGACTTTGTTTTTTTTTTTTTTGTCGATCATTCATGTCAAGGACTAGCATACCCCTAGTTAATTGCCCACTCAGCTCCACAGTAACACCACATCGCAGATTCTCTGTAATGACACTCTCATCTATAGCAGCAGCCATGGCATATGAATCATAGGACACAAAGGCACTTTTATTATGACTCCATTGGGAAGTTATTTTCTTCATAAACTGAGCCTTCAAGGTATTCTGATTTACCAAAGCTTCAAAAAAGTCCTGTAACAAGAAAAGGAGAATGGGATCATTGAGGAATAAATAGATCAGTTACACATGTAAATAATAATTTTAAATAACCACTATTTCACTGTTGACATCCATATCATACAGAGATTTCAAAGGGCATGGATTTGGAGTGTATGTATCTCAGCAGGCCCAAAACAAGTGTCTATTCCCTATTTAACAAAAGGTATACACACCTTTGTGTCAAAAAATTTCTGCATCGGATTTAGACTTGCCTTAATCTACACAAAAGTGTCAGCTTGAAGAGGCAGCTGCAAAGACTGACTGAAACCTTAGCTTTCCCCCCACTCATCCTGCTGCTGGAACCCAGGATCTCACTAAACCCTTCTCCTGAACCCCTCCTGATTGTTGTCCCTAAACCTCCCTTCCCCACCTCTTCTTAGAGGTTCTTCCTGGTGGTCTACTATGTATAAAGATTGATTCTCAGTCATTCCTGCTGTCAGGCATCCAGGTTCAAAATGGCTCCTCTCAACCTTAGTGGTAGTCTAATATATTACCAGTAAGAGTCAGTGGTATCATTTTGGACTGGGGATTGCTCCTGCTCCTTTTAGTCTACCGGGGAGAGCCCCTGGTAAGAGTTGGGTGACACACAGGTGGTGGGAATGGTTGATATTATGTAATGAGTACATGTAATAAATCATTTTTTTTAAATCAAGCCCCAATTCTTTGGAATGCTCTACCTTCTTATTTGTGGGAAGAGCATTCTTTAATTTGTTTTCGGAAACAGCTTAAGGCACATTTATTTTGGCAGGCCATTCCAGATTTAACCATATAATTGACTGTTTAGAGTTTGTTTTTGGTTTTTTTAAATAATACTTAAGTTTTTGTGTATTTTGGTGGGCTGTACATAACTAGAATATGGAGTTCTTTTCTAATATGTGATTTTATATAAACTTGTAAACTGCTTATATTGCATTGTAAGTTAATGGTATATCAAATTGAATAAATCTCTAATCTGTTGGGGAAAGGGATTTGGAAGCAGGTCTGGGCAAAATGGTAGAGACTATTATAAAGAACAAAATGACAGAACATTAGATACGTAAGCATGGATTAATGAGAGAAAGCCAACATGGTTTCAGTCAAGGGAAATCTTGTCTCACCAACCTACTGCAGTTCTTTAAAGGGGTGAATGAACATGCAGATAAAGGTGAACCAGTTGATATTGTGTATTTGGATTTTCAAAAGGCATTTGACAAAGTACCTCATGAAAGACTTCTGAGGAAATTATAAGTCATGGAATAAAAGGTAATGATCTATTATGGATCAAGAATTGGTTGAAAGACAGAAAACAGAGAGTGGGTTTAAATGGTCAATATTCTCAATGGAGAAGGGTAACTAGTGGGGTTCCCCAGGGTTCTGTGCTGGGTCTGCTGCTTTTTAACATATTTATCAATGATCTAGAGATGGGAATAACTAGTGAGATAATTAAATTTGCTGATTACACAAAGTTGTTCAAAGTTGTTAAATCACAAGAGGATTGTGAAAAATTGCAAGAGGATCTTGTGAGACTGGAAGATTGGGCATTAAAATGGCAGATGACATTTAATGTGAGCAAGTGCAAAGTGATGCATGTGGGAAAAAGGAACCCGAACTATAGCTATGTGATGCTGGGTTCTGTGTTAGGAGTCACTGCCCAGGAAAAGGATCTAGGTGTCATTGTTAAGGATATGTTGAAACCCTCAGCTCAATGTTCGGCAGCTGCTAAGAAAGCATATAGAACAGGGGTGTCCAACCTTTTGGATTCGCTGGGCTGCATTGGCTGAAAAAATGCTTCTGGGGCCGCACAAATGCTGCAGCAAGACAGAGGAGGGAGACCAAGACAGTAAACACCCAGGGGCAGCAGAGGAAAACACTGCATCGCCCTTGACCGGGGCTGCACAAAATACTTCATGGAGTCGCATGCGGCCCTTGGGCTGCAGGTTGGACACCCCTGATATAGAATGTTAGAAATTATTAGGAAAGGAATGGAAAACAAAGATGAAAATGTTATAATGCCCTGGTATCTCTCTATGGTATGGCCACACCTCGAATACTGTGTGCAGTTCTGGTCGACTTCCCTATGAGGAGAGACTAAAGCGGCTAGGGCTTTTCAGCTTGGAGAAGAGACGGCTCAGGGGCGATATGATAGAGGTCTATAAAATAATGAGTGGAGTGGGTAGATGTGAATCGCTTGTTCATTCTTTCCAAAAATACTAGGACTAGGGGATATGCAAAGAAGCTACTAAATAGTAGATTTAAAACAAACTGGAGAAAATATTTCATCACATAATGTGTGATTAAACTCTGGAATTCGTTAACAGAGAATGTGGTGAAATCAGTTAGCTTAGTGGAGTTTAAAAAAGGTTTGGATAATTTTCTTAAAGAGAAGTCCATAAGCCATTATTGAGGTGGCTTGGGGAAATCCACTTCTTATTTCTAGGATAAGCAGCATAGAATCTTTTTTATTACATGGGATCTAGCTAAGTACTTGGGACCTGGGTTGGCCACTGTTGGAAGCAGGATACTGGGCTTGATGGACTTTTGGTCTGTCCCAGTATGGCAATTCTTATGTTCTTATGTGTACTAATATATTTAATGCTTCTGAATTTAATCTAAGTTGAATAATGAACATTTAACTACATTAGAGACCTGGGCCCGATATACATTGGTTACAGCAAACAATCGCCGGTTTCGTTAAGGCACATTCGACAAGAAGAGTGGGCTCCTCTTGGGTGGAAGCTCAGTCAATCCAACCTGAGAAGATTTGTAGATCAGCAACCTAGTCCTCCCTTCATATTTTCACCAAATTCTACAGGGTGGACATAGCAGCAAAGGAGGATACCACTTTTGGGTCCTCAGTACTACGAGCAGGCTCATTTATCCCTAGAGTTTGGGGACTGCTTTGGTACGTCCCAATGGTTCAGCATACCATCCCTATTGCACTGGAAAAAGAGATTAGATTTGTACCTTGATAAGATCTTTTCCAGTAGTTAGGGATGGTATGCTCAGCTTCAATGCCAAAAAATGCAAAGTTATGCACCTGGGTACCCAGAATCCATGCAGGACTTATACCCTTAATGGCGAGATCCCAACAAGAACGGTTGCAGAACGAGACTTAGGGGTGATCGTCAGTGAGGACATGAAGGCTGCCAATCAAGTGGAGCAAGCTTCTTCCAAGGCAAGACAAATCATAGGTTGCATACGCAGGGGTTTCGTCAGCCGTAAGCCTGAAGTCATTATGCCTTTGTATAGATCCATGGTGAGACCGCACCTGGAATACTGTGTGCAATTCTGGAGGCCACATTACCGTAAGGATGTGCTGAGGCTGGAATCGGTCCAGAGAATGGCCACCCGGATGGTCTCGGGACTGAAGGATCTCCCATACGAAGAATGGTTAGATAAATTACAGCTATACTCGCTCGAGGAGCGCAGAGAGAGGGGAGACATGATCGAGACGTTCAAGTATCTCACGGGCCGCATCGAGGTAGAAAAAGATATCTTCTTTTTCAGGGGTCCCACGGCAACAAGAGGACACCCGTGGAAAATCAGAGGCGGGAAACTGCACGGTGACACCAGGAAATTCTTTTTCACCGAAAGGGTGGTGGATCGCTGGAATGGTCTTCCACTTCAGGTGATTGAGGCCAACAGTGTGCCTGATTTTAAGGCCAAATGGGATCGACACGTGGGTTCTATTCGCAAAGTAAAGGCAGGGGAGGGTCATTAGGGTGGGCAGACTGGATGGGCCGTGGCCCTTATCTGCCGTCGATTTCTATGTTTATGTTTCTATGAATCCCCTGCCCAGCAATTTATCTGATGCACCTGCTTTCTGACTCAGGCTTAATGGTCAGGTCTGTAGCTAAGATTTCACTGTCAACTGGACTACTTGATTAGGAAGAGACTGTATATAGGGTTATAAGGGAGGAATGGTTGAGCTGCATAAATGTTCAGGCTGTTTATGTTTCTTACTTAACTTGTATTTTTTTTTTTTTTGATTCATTGTACCTCTTAGAGGCTTGTTAATGTTTTAACTACATTACTGTTTCTTCATTGATTGTTTTAACTCCATCTGAGCAGATCAGACACCTGATTTCAGGGAATTCACTTGTATCCCTCCTTCTCCTGTCTTCTGTAGGGCTGTCACCAGCTTTGGTACAAACCGAAGGGGGCAGCAAGACTGTGGAGGAGTAGGAGTTGAAAATCTGTGATTGACATCTTCTGTAGTATGCTCGTGAGCACAGATGGATAACCCTATGGTTCAGCATACCATCCCTATCTACTGGAAAAGATATTATCAAGGTAAGAATCTTATCTCTTTTTTTCAATATAAAAGAGTACAATTTGTTTGTATAGTGCAGTGGCCAGAACAAATCCACCGATGCAAATGTTTTCCCTCCTCATTTAATGTGTCTTAACTTTTTTTTTTTTTGGGGGGGGGAGAGGAATGTAAACTTCCTTGAATTAAAAAAATGTACTTTGCACAGGTAGGACTTGCATAAAAAGCCTTGGAGGCCTATAACTTCTATGGTGAGTTTTAATACAAAGCATGTAAATCAGGAAGCATGTAAATCAGGAAAACTGGTTCAACTCTCCTTTCTACAGCTGTTTTCCTGGATGCCTATTATAGGTATACTTGTTTTTCTTAGGAGTCCTTTTTACTAAAGTGCACTAAGCTGTTAACATACGAATTAGGGCACACTACCTACTATTGCAAAAGCATGTTAAAGCATGTGCTAACTTGACCATTAACTGCATATAAATACGTAAGAATTGCCATACTGGGAAAGATCAACAGTCCATCAAACCCAGTTATCCTGTTTTCAATAGTAGCCTATTCAGGTCATAACTACCTGGCAAGATCCCAAAAAAGTAAAGCAGATTTTATGCTGTTAATCCCAGGAATAAGCAGTGGAGTTTCCCATATTCATCTTAATAATGACTTACAGACTTTACTTCCAGGAAACTTTTTTAAACCCCGTTATGCCAACCACTTTTACTACATTCTCTGGCAATGGCAATAAATTCCAGAGCTTAATTACATGTTGAAAGAAGAATATTTTCTGATTTATTTTAAATGTACTACTTAGTAACTTCATTGTGTACCCCTAGTCCTTGTACTTTTGGAAAGAGTAAACAAATTATTTATCTATCCACTCCACTCCATTCAGGATTTTGTAGGCTGTTGTCATATTTTCCCTCAGCCATCTCTTCTCCAAGCTGAAGAGCCCTAATATCTTTAGCCTTTTCTCATATGGAAATCATGATATGGGGCAGGAACTAGTTGGATCATGGATGGAGAATGGACATAGAAAATGCAGTAAGCACATAGTAATTACCATATGCCAATATCTATCTGTACAGTTAATTAGTATGACTTTACTTAGACCTCCTAAATAAGAGGTGCTATGTGCAGCTGTGTTATTTGCAACCAGGTTCTACACATGCTAATGCATTATTTCCATAGGTTAATTCCAGAGGACATGCTGGTATGTCCTCAACAATTAGAATGCAACCCTTGCACTTAACACACGCCAATTTATGCTGTTAGAGCATGTTAAGTGAAAAGTCTTAGGCCCTCTTTTTTAACAAGTCGAATAGCACAGGCCAGCAAGGTAAATGCACCAAAGCCAATAAGGATTGAATGGGCTTCAGTGCATTAGCTGCGTAGCACTCGCTACTGTGGCTTGAGAAAAAAGAGCCTTAATGTATGTACCTTAGTAAAAGACCCCTTAGTTACAAAGGAGAACAATTTTTAATATGTATTGTATACTGCTTCAAGAGCTTGTGAGCTTGCAGACAGTATATAAAAAAAATTAAAAACTAAATTAAATAGGCATATTTTATCATCCTTACCATGGAGAGGCTGTTGTTGTAAGTGAACTGCAAAGTAGCAATGTAGGTGGGACATGAAAATTGATTAAGCACAATGTAAGCTGCTTCAGGATCTAAGCTGAAGTTAAACTCTGCACACACAGTTCTGTTTCCTGTCCCTATAAAAGAAGAAATGTCCATGCTTACTTATAAAACATAACAAAAGGAATTACTAGAAAAGTTAAGAAACCAAGATGGCAGTGGCGGCATGAAAGAAGTTACAGAAGGCTTCCGATAATCGCCAGGGTCCACTATAAATGCGCCTGTTTAACTTTCAAAATCCTATATGGTATCCTCCCTCCCTTTATCCCTCTTTCTTGGAATTCCTCAAACCCTAATACCACCAGATCCTCCCACAAATTAAAACTATCCTTCCCCTCGCTAAAAAGCATTTCCCACACAGGAAAGCTAGGGACCCCCCTCCACTTCAAAATCACTGAGCTCTGGAACAACCTTACCTCCCCTCTTCGGAACTTGAGCTCTCTCCAAGTTTTCCGCAAACATCTGAAAACCTGGCTTTTCTCAAAAAATGTAAGTCTCCCTCCAATTTAGGAATCAAGGAAACTCTTATATCTTGGCATCCCAAGTCCTCTAAATTTTCTTCACACTTCTACCTCTAACCCTCTGTTGTAGTTCCTTCCTATTTCTCCTACTGTAAACCGCGTCGAGCTCTACGAACGTGGAGATGATGCGCTATACAAACCTAAGGATTAGATTAGATTAGAAGGCTCCGTCTTACCTTGCAATTCTCAACTAAAATTACCTTCTTTTTGCGAGGATATTGCAATATGCCTCGCACTAAGCGCAAGGGCATCCTCCAGTTGGACCCCTCTACGCCCGGACAGTCGCTGATGGACCGATTCCTAACGAGCTCGCCGGTTCATTCTGGAGGGGGAAATTCACCTGCTGTTGCTTTGGTGGAAGGAGCCGCTGGAGCCTTGGGCCTCGAGATCTCATTATCCCCTCCTGCAGCTCATTCACTGCTAAACGACATGGGACGTGAGAGAGCCGAAGCTACGAAGAGCCCAGCGTTACCATGCCGAGGGGGTCTCCATGCTGTCCGGGACGTCGAGTCAACATCGGGAGGAGTATTGGGAGGAGTAGAGTGATTGGGCTCTTTCGCAGTAACTCTGGAAAATATCTGGGTGGTACTTCAGAGACTTGAAACCGCGGTTACAATATCTGCTGAAGATACAACTAAAGTCGTGAGTAAACTGGAAGAACTTTCTAATTCAGTACAAAAGTTTCAGCTTGAAACAAACACGAAATTTGAGCAAGTTAACAAGGATATTTCCTCATTACAAACTCTCTCGGCTTCCATGGTAAAAGATAGACTTCTGTTCCGACAAAAGATTGAGTTTTAACCATAGGCTAAATTTGTGTATTCTTAATTTTCATAAAATTGTGTTAACCACATCAATTGATGCTTTTAAAAGATATCTAATGGAAATTCTTAATATCCCTCCTGATTTAATTCCACACATAAACAGGATTTGCTATCTTCCAAAGAAGTCAGAAAGTCCTGAAAATAATGCTGATAAATGCCCTGATAAACCTCAGGAAATAGACTTAAATAATATCACAGCAATATTTGAAACTTCCCAGGTGGAAATACAATATTGGGGTACTAATTGTTTTATTGGTTTTTGAACAGGATTTAAATATTCTCATGAAGACTTTTTTCTGTCACTCCCAAAGTTCATTCTTGGGAGAAAAAAATTTGGATTTTTCCTGATGTTACAAAATCCACTCACAAACGTAGGAAATTATTAGTATGAGGGAAGAAACACTAAAACTGGAGCTACTTTTCTGGGTTGGGCCCATGTGTCTAAGGATCCGCCCACAGGAGGGGCCTAAGACAACTAGGCCAACTCCAGTTGGCCCAGGTGCTTGAGGCGCCTGGGCCAATCAGACCTTAAAGTCTGCCATTTTGAGGACAGGGGTGGGGGGCTGGAGGGGTCGCAAGGTGGGAGGGTCACAGGGTTCGGGGGGCAGAGTGGTTGTTCGGGGGACGATTGTGGGGAGGGGATGCATTGAGGGCAGGAGGAGTTGGGCTCCCTCCTGCCCCGATCGTGTCGGGGAGGTTGCAGGGGTAGGAGGGGTTGGGCTCCCTCTTGCCCTGATCTTGTCGCAGGGAAGGGTGGATTGCGGCAGGAGAAATTGGTCATCTCTCCAATGGCAATTGTCCACCCCCGAACTGCGGCACTTCAGGGGTGAGGATCGTGATCTTCACCCCGAAGTGCCACATTTCGGGGGAGGGGGGGTGGCCGATCGCTGTTGCAGCAGGAGAGATGAGCCATCTCTCCTGCCGCAATGGTTGTGGTAGGGGGTGGGCAGGTTGCCGGGGCCACTGACCTCGTAGCAGCCGCAATCAGCTCAGCGGCCCCTTTTTTGACACTTATACTTGTTTTGACTTGGTCTAAGTCAAAACGTATAAGTGCCAACTAGGCAGCCTGTTTTTGGTTATATCTGCTGTACGACTATGTCTAGGTCGGCCAACCTCCCGCCCTTTCCCCTCCTCTAAAAACACCTCTTTTTGCTCTATGCATTTAGAGGCAGGGAAAAGGCCTAAGCTGGTTTTAGATACGTCTAAAATCAGCTTTGGTTATGGGTACTTGGACGATCAGGTTTTTTGATCGTCCAAGTACCCATTTAGGCCACTTTTTAGATGTTTTTTTTTCTTTATGAGCCCCTTAATGTATAAACATCCAATGTATCTGTTTTATTTTCAACTGATTATTTTCTCTGTTTTTCTGTAACAAGAGGATTCTTGTGTTTATATTTTGAAAAGCAAATACAGTGGTGCCTCACACAACGAACTTAATCCGTTCCAGGAGCAAGTTTGTTATGTGAAACGTTCGTTGTGTGAAACGCGTTTTCCCATAACAATACATGTTAAAAAAAATAATTCGTTCTGTAGCATAAAATATGCTAAGATGACATAAAAAAAGATAAATTTTTGGTTATTATTTTTATTTAGATACATCTAAAAACATAATTGTTTTTTAAAACAACACACATTTTTTAAATTTAAAGACAGACTAAGTAGAGTCTAATTTTACAGTGAGAGGGCAGAGTCTCAGCGGCAAAAACTGGTCAGCCCATGTGCCTCAGGCCCCGCCCCCAGGAGGGACCTAAGGCTCCCGGGCCTATTCTGATTGGCCCAGGCGCCTTAGGCCCCACCAGTAGGCGGAGCTTTGGGACGGATGGGCCAATCCGGCCTCATTCCGTCGATGGCTGCCTGCCGGACAGGCGGGTTTGGCTCCCGTCTGTCCGGCCAACTACAGAAAGGTACGGGGAAGGGGGTTGGGGGTGTCGTGGGGGTCGGCCAGGGGGGGTCGCGGGTCGGCGGGGGGGGCGGTCGGAGGTTCTTGGGGGGGGGGGGGGGGGGGGGGGGGGGGTTTGCGTCGAGGGCAGGAGGGCCTGGGATCCCTCCTGCCCGTAATGTAGTGCAGGGTGGGGTTAGGGGGTCGCCGTGGCCAGGAGGACTTGGGCTCCCTCCTGGCCCGATATTGTCGGGGAGTTGGGGAATCGGCGGGGCAAGAGGGCTTGGGCTCCCTTTTGCCCCGATCGGGTCGGGGAGTCGGGGGGGCAAGAGGGCTTGAGCTCCCTTTTGCCCCGATCGTGTCGGGGAGTCGGGGGGGCAAGAGGGCTTGAGCTCCCTCTTGCCCCGATCGTGTCGGGGAGTCGGGGGGGGCAAGAGGGCTTGAGCTCCCTCTTGCCCCGATCGTGTCGGGGAGTCGGGGGGGCAAGAGGGAACCAGGCGGAGAGAGGGCAGTTAAGCGCAGTGCCTGCGCGGAAGGATGCAGCTCGGGCGACTTCGTTGTGTGAAACGAAGTTCGTTGTACGGATCAAGACATAAAGTTCGTTGTGCGCAGCGTTCGCTGTGCGAGGCGTCCGTTATGCGAGGCACCACTGTAAATAAATAATTTAAAAAAAAAACAAAAAAAAACCCAAAAGGAATTACTCAAGTACACATTTCAGTTAAGGATTTTCCAGTCATATAAAGCCATATAACAATCGCAGAGATATTTTTTCAACCACTAATGTTTTGAAGTGAATGTAAAGTTCATATTTCTTTCTAACCTAACAAGATGTAAAGGAATTGTATAAGATGGACCATTGTTCTTACCCAATGTGGCTATTCTTAGGTTTTTAAAATTTCCAAGAGTTGTTTTGCCCCCAGAGAGACAGACATTCTTGACTCTTTCACAAAATTAGATTCATTGTCTATTCTAACAATTTTTTTGTCTAAAGGCAAACTCCATATGAATATCTTCGAGAACTGATGCAAAAATGTCAAATGCAATTCTTCAGTCTTCTTTTTTATGTAATTTGCAATAAAATACAAGTAAACACTTGTTACAGCAATACAGAAAAGTAAGTAAACTAGTTACACAAAGAAAAAAATTGTTTAAAGAGGTCAATAATTTTTTTTCCCTTTCTTAGACCACCATTAGACAAGGGGCATTCATAAACCCATGGAGAGGATTCAAAAGAAGAAAAAGAAAAACCATTATACAAGAAAGCTTACTATGCTAACAAGACCCTAACTTTCTATTTATTCCAGTTCTATTAATTACTAGAAATCTTTTTAAGGTCCAGAAAGGCTCTCAGTTGTGATGATACAAAAAAGATATACTTAACCCCCAGATATCAAATTAAACATTTACAGGGTATGCTAATAAATAGGAAGCCCCAATCTTTTTAACTTCTTCATGCATAGGTAGGAATTCCTTTATATGGTCCTGTGTGGTTTTGATATGTCCGGATATATCCAAATCCTTTGTCCAGAGAAAGTCAGATGAGAATTTTGGAAATAAAGTCTCATAACAGAATTCAAGTCCTGCTCAAATACAAAAGAAATGAATAATGTTGCCCTTTCCTTTACCTTTTAGAAAGATTATCAACTTTTTCTGAGAGATTAAGTACCTCTTGAGTTGATTTAATCAGTAAACCGTTCATCCTTTGCTAGGCCTGCCAAATGATTTCTAGAGTCACCACCGGAGGAGTTGTAGGTGGTGAAAAACCCACCACCACTCTAAGTGTAGATTGCTCAGCGTTCACTTCCTCGGGCAGTCCTCCCTCTAAGCTTGAGTCCAGCTCTGCGACTTCTGCCCCTGAAATCACCGTCAGGGCAACCCATTTGAACGCCGGACACGGTGGCATATTGGAATCCGGAGGGGACAGAGATACTTCATGTCCGAGAAGACTAGATGCTCCATCGTCTACTTCTTTAGCAGGACCCCCTTCTCCCGGCAAATGAGTTGAGAGTTGGGTCAAATACTGCTCCAGGATCTATTGCTACGATGAGCTGCTAAACTGGGAGGGAACAGGTTTAACAGCACCTTTCCTTTTAGTGTGAGGTATTTTGTGAAAGAGACAATTTCTCCAGCGGTATTAGCCGGTTCCTTAGCGAGAGGTAAGAAAGACCAAAACTAGCGTGCAGCTATCTTGGATCCGCCCCTTTATTCAATTCTTCAGTCTTCTTAAGGCCAAAAAGACTACCCCTCTCTATCAGTCCAGTGAACAGTCACCCCAATGTAAAATTTTTAAAGGAATGAGCAGCAGTCTATTATGAGAGAGACATATCTATGTTAAGAAGAATTTGCAGCCATGTCCAATATCATCTCTGCTTCAAAGTGGCCTAACTCACCAATGTTTTGTTTTGCTGGAATTAGTAACCAGTTCAAACAAAGGAAACTCCACTGTTCTCATAAACGGTATTCCCTGAACAACAAAATTTCAAATGAAATGATCCACTGTTTGCGTGATAAGATCACCATTAGCAAAATCCTGTCCTAATTCTTGGTGCTTCATTTGGTTTACCAAGTAATTGTCATTTGCATCTCGCTTATGCTTTTACTTTTACAGAAACAGCTGAAGTAAACTAAGTAAAAGTAACTAAGTAAAAGTAATAAAATTGGTGAAATTATTACTTTGGTAAAAGTAGAAGTAACAAATATTTCTGTATTTCTTTACAAGTAAAAGTGACAAAACTTTTACCTAAGTATGGGGTCCTTTTACTAAGGCATGCTAGCCATTTTAGCACACGCTAAACGCTAACGCATCGATAGAATATTTTATTTATTTATTTATTTTGATTTCTATCCCATTCTCCCAGAAGCTCAGAAAGGGTTACAGGTAGACATTCACAATCGTTTGAAAACAGACTAGTCATGACAACAAATAGGTTACAGTAGACAATAATAGAGCTTATTCTAGAGACCAGACTGGTTTTATATATTATACTAGTGTTTAAGCCCGTTACATTAACGGGTGCTAGAATATATGTCTGTCTGTCTTTCTTTCTTTCTGTGTCTCTCCCTGCCTCTGTCTCTCTCTTCCTTACCTTCTGTCTTTCTCCCTCCCGTTGTCTGTCCTTCTTTCTTTCTGGTTCTCTCTCTGGCACCCTGTTTGTCTTTCTTTCTTTCTCTCTCCCTGCCTGCTGTCTTTCTGTGTGTCTGTCTTTCGTTGTAATGCGCTGCCTGCCTGCCTGCCTGTCTTTCTGTCTCTCCATGGCCCCCTTCTGTCTCCCCTCCCCCAAAGCAAACCAAGATTGCTCCCAGGCCCCCTTTCCCTCTCCGTCCCCTCCACTTCACTGTGCAGCAGCAGCAGCATTTCCCTCCCTCCCTTCCCTATGCAGCAGCAGCATTTCCCGCCCTTCCCTGTGCAGCAGCAGCATTTCCTCACACACACACACACTTCCTTGTGCAGAAGCAGCATTTCCCACTCTTCCCTGTGCAGCAGCAGCATTTCCCGGCCTTCCCTGTGCAGAAGCAGCATTTCCTCCCACACACACATTTCCCTGTGCAGCAGCAGCATTTCCTGGCCTTCCCTGTGTAGAAACAGCATTTCCTCCCCCCCACACACACACTTCTCTGTGCAGCAGCAGCATTTCCCGGCCTTTCCTGTGGAGATGCAGCATTTCCCAGCCTTCCCTGTGCAGCAGCAGCATTTCCCGCTGCCCCCTTCCCAGCCGCCGCGTTTAAATTCAGAGAAAAGCGCTGCACCGCGCTACCGCTGGCTTTGGCGTCTTCTATCCACTGCGGCCAACCCTAGTGGAAACAGAAAGTAGTCAGAGAGGGCGGACCGCAGTGGACAGAAGACGACGAGGCTAGCGGTAGCGCAGTGCAGCGCTTTTCTCTGAATTTAAACGCGGGTGAGCCGACGAGAAGGAGGAGGCTTAAAATTAGCTGGTTTTAGCGATGAGTGAGGGCAGGAAGGGGGAGTCGCCGGCTGTGCTGTGTCTCTCCGTGTTCGAATTCGAAAATGGAATTCGGCACGGAGGGACACAGCACTTGGTCAGCAGCCGACCACGGTCGGCAATCGAGGGGGCGAGGCCACGGTTCAGGCAGGTGTTGGCAAGTGGCGGCGGGGGCCTCCTCCTGCAGGCGCTCGTGTCTCAGGGGTCCGGCTCATCCAGGCAGGGAGAGAGCTTGCCTGCGCTTCCTCCAGTGGTTGGTGAATGAGGGCAGGAGGGGTGTGGCTAGAGTGATCAGTTTTTTTAAAGTTTAAAGTTGCCGCGGCAACTCCTTGAATGATCCCCGCCTGCATCTGAAGCCTTCTCCGACGCAGGTGCAGCTCTGAGAGGAGCCGCCGCAGTGGCTTTAAACTTTAAAATAAACTTCGGCTGGTGGTGCCGTTTTTCGTTGATGGAGGTCTGCGCGAGCAGGGAGGCCAGCGCTTTCAAATTTGTCTGCCCAGTGCTTTCCGATTTGTCTGGCCGCCGCATACGCACTCCTGCTGCCCACGGACCTACTGATCACAGATCAGAGATCACGGAAGCACGCAGGTAAGAGTGCGCATGCGCGGCTAGGGTTTTATTATATAGGATATATTGGACGCATTAGCATTTAGCACACACTAAAACGGCTAGCATGCCTTAGTAAAAGGAACCCATTAAGTGGAGTGAAAAAGTAAACTAATGGTTAGCGCAGCAGGATTTGATCCTGGCAAATTGAGTTCAATTCCCACTGCAACTCCTTGTGACCTTGGGCAAATCATTTAATTTTCCATTGCCCAGGAGCAGAAGTACTGCATAAGTCAAGTAGCACTATAGAAATGATTGGTAGTAGGTGTCGAGTTTCTGAAACACTGTGGTGAATTGAAGTTGCATGTTTGTATTATTATCCCTGTACTTAAATGAAGTTAATCTTATGACCTGGAGGACTGACTTGTCCATGTAGTTAGGCTGAAAACCTGACACTAGCTGAAAATGGGGTGAAGGAGAAGGGAGAGATATTGGTCTGCAAAAGGGGTAGGAGTGGAGAAGGCATGAGAGGGAGAGAGAGGTGGTGAAGACTGGAGAAGCTGATGGGAAGTTAGGAGATCAAGGACTTAGTAGAACAAAGTGAGGTAAATAATTTTAATTTTCATGGGTATAAATAAATAAATAAAGGACCCCCTTTCCCAAACAAAGTTGATGGAAAGCCCATGGTAAAAAGTAGTCATTAACTTTTTTGTACTACTTCCAATAGATATGAACATTCCAAAACATTCCACTTGGAAACATTCCCTCACAATCTGCCTAAGGGTGTGCATTGTGGATCCCCAAGTGTATTTTAAGCTGAATTGAAAAATGCATTTTTTGTAGATCACATTTAGTGAGTGAAGTAGCTTTGAAAATTGTCCTAGGAAAGGTAATGCACAAAGTAATTTCTGACGGTGAAAAATATTTCACCTGCATATATCAGTTGTTTGAAAATTGCCCAACCTGCCAATAAACAGGTGCTTATACTTCTACCCAGACTGATGTGAAGCAGGGTAAGAAAAAGGGTCCTTTCACTAAGCCGTACCCTGTGGTAAGTTCTTAATCTGCAAACCGCGCACAAAAAAAATATTTTAATTTTTCCATGTAGGGGGCATATATGGGAGGTAGCGAGTTTGTGCACTACATTACTGCGCACTGACACTGATTACAGAATTAGCACGTAAACCCTTACCACTTACAAAATAGGTGTCGGTAAGTGCTCATGCAATACATTTTTTAATGGCCGCATACTAATGGAAACTTTGCGTGTGGTCATTCATTTTAAAAAAAAAATTAACCATTTTCTGGTTGTAGTAAAAATGGCATAGCAGGCAGGAAAATCTCACATACGGGTGCGCCAAGGCCACTTTCTACTGCAGCTTAGTAAATGTACCCCTAAATGCACATATTTTGAATTTTTGAAACTGAGCATATTATTTTGTCCAATAAAGTACTTGCAGGGATCTCAAATGTCTGCTTCATCAATTTTCAACATACAAAACTGCAGACATATGTTTACTTTGTGAACAGGGATAAACGCCAAAGGGCAAAGAGTTCCCACAGACTTTGCAATATGTGTGGTTTGAAAGTTATCCCCTTAGCTCCTGCACTTGTGATGACAGATCTCATTTTGTTCTTTCCTATTCCCTCTCTGCCCTGCTCATTTCCCCTGCTTACCCCTCCCTTTCCTATATTCTAACCACCATACCATCCATGTTTCCTCCCATGATGTACAAATGTTTCAGCTTCTGTGGAAAGGTGGGGTCCAGTTTTACTGCCAAGGCCAGATTGGTCAAAGGTCCCGTTGCTACCAAAGAGATCTATTAAGAAACAGATTAAAAACAACACATAAACGACACATTAAGATAAGATTGTAAAAGGAGCCCAAAGACTCTCATAACATTTATAGATGTACATGTCATCTATTCTAGTGTATACATATGAAGGCAATTTTTTTTTTTAAAAAGCATCTTATTGCATCTTATGTCACCTCACTGTAATTGTTTGTTGACTGTGAATCAGTTTGTTCGTTACTATGGTACATATCCAGGGCAGAGGGGAGAGGGATTCTTTAGGTCATGAATTGTTTTTTGAATATTTATAATTGGGATGGGTGTGCAGATATCATTATTCAGAATAGATAGGATATTTATGATAATATATGTTTGTGTTATATGGACTGATAATTGTTTGGGTGGATGGGTGGGGGGGAGGGAGAAAATGGGCCCTATGAAGCGTTTTTGCAAGAGGGCATACATAAGAATGGATCATAAGGGCTCTGAATTACATGCATTAACTTGCCAAATACTGTAAGTTGCACATGTCCCTGCTGCACTTAGGTGCAGGCACATACGCTTGCCCTATCACTGGTATAAGTTTGTGTATCCTAGATGTTAGGCACCTTGATGGATTATTACTACTATTAATTATTTATAGAGTGCTACCAGACATACACAGAGCTGTACAGAGTCACATAAGAGACAGTCCCTACTCAAATACACTAGTATTTCATAACAAAACCTAGGTGCCTGGGTTCCTCTATAAAATGGGCTTCTACCATGTATTCTCATGGCACCTAAATGGAGGCTCCCAGTTATAGAATTGCTCCCATAGGAACTTTTTCCAGATTTCATGCTGGTTTTCTTATAACAGAAAACGCTGAAGACCCATCTCTTCAATTGAACAGTGCTAATGGACAGCCTCCTCCTTGCTCCCCTTCCTTTACTCCTTGTTCTCCTCCCACTCCCCCATCTCTACCCTCCTCTTCCCTCCTCCCATCCCATGCTCCCCCTCTCCTTCTCGCTCTACGTCTTCTTCACTTATCTCTTCTACGAATGCCTGTAATTTTATTGTGAATAATAATAATAATAATAATTTTATTTCTTGTATACCGCAATACCGTGAGGTTCAAAGCGGTTTATAGTAGATACAGAAGAGATGCAATTAAGTAAGATTAATTAAAATGAAGAAAAAGTACTTAGAGTTCCCTGACTGTCCCAAAGGCTCACAATCTTGCTAAAGTACTTGAGAAAAATAAATGAATGTCAATTGTATCCCGTTCTGAGATCCTGGGAGAACAGGATAGAAATCTAAATAAATAAATTTTATTGAACTAAAATGACTAATGAAAATTGAAGGAAGTGTACTGTGGTGTAGGCGTTATAAGGAAGGGAGCCCTTGCTGGGGCTGCCACAAGTGTTTTGCTGCTATCTGGTAGTTTATAAATATAGTTTTGAATCTTTGCTTCATTCCTCACCTGACCAACATGCTCAGAGACAATCCTGAGAAGTGCTTGGACAGCATTCTCGCCTTGTAAATTCTCCAATCCAGGACTGTCTGGGTCTGGAACATCCCCTAAACCATCTCTTCCAAAATGCAAAAATGAATGACTGCTTTCCCCAAGAAGTGAGTCTGAGGCACCACGAAATACAGGAATCTGTAGTGGAAGAGTTCACAGCTAGTTTTAATGCGACTACCTTAGCAAAAAATGTTCATACAGTAGCATAATATGGTAATTGCTGGAATGTTAGCAGAAAAAAGGCCACCTGGTCTGCCCAGATCACATGTAGGATATTTCTCCTTGTGCAAGTCAGCTTTTATTGACTTCATCTTTGGTTCTTCCCCAGTCCAGGCAGTTTCCACACCCAATCGAACATCCATCGGCCCCCCTCCATCTCACCCTCCAAATCCAGCAACAAGCAAAGCAGTCCAGTACCCAAACATCCAGCCACTTAGGCTCTCTTGAACCTTCGGGAAAGTACCCGACCACCTACCTGTTGGCAAGAAATTGGTTGGTTTACAAGGATGTATGGCCTGTTCATACCAGCATGACCTGCTATGTCATCAGGTTTTTTCAACTTCTCAACTCAGTTTCTACCACTAGCCAAAGAATGTTCTTATTCCAAGTGCGGCCTTCCTCATAACCTTTAATAGATTATTGAATAAGTATAGATATACTGTCTGCAATAACCAAGACTCCGTCATGTTT
Source organism: Geotrypetes seraphini (assembly GCF_902459505.1). Lineage (NCBI taxonomy): Eukaryota > Metazoa > Chordata > Amphibia > Gymnophiona > Dermophiidae > Geotrypetes > Geotrypetes seraphini. The sequence continues at coordinate 138,954,767 of NC_047089.1, forward strand.
GGCTGCAATATAGGGTTGGCATGGTGGAGACCTGACAAATAGTGTTTAAGCATGGGTGACTGGAGACTGCACAGAGTGAAGGTGCAGCTCTAGCCACCTTGTTAGGTAGACTGGATTGACTTTATGGGTCTATCTGCTGTCATTTACAATATATACCCAAATTTGCTATCTTCTTCTGTGCTCTCACATTTAAAATTTATAATCGCATCTCATTTCTTACTAACAGTATCAAAATGCAAATACACCAGGAGAGTGAGTCACCACATTCCCTATTCCACTGACCACATTGATAGAAGAATAAATCAAGTGAGATAATAAATCCCTCAGTACTATCTATTCTAAGGGACTTTCATTTTGCTGTTTTTTACTAAGCTGTGGAAGCACTAATGTGCGATTATAACAGCTTAAAAAGGGTTTATTATGGTAAGTTTCAAATGTGTGTGCACTACCTACACATTAAAAAATATCTATTTTTTGGCTGAGGGGGGTGCCTGGGGGCAGAGAGTCAAATTTATGCATTAATCAGTTAGTACACTGGCATTGCTATACGTTTAGTGCAGGCTTAGCACCCACAAAATAGGTGACAGTAAGGGCTTCCGTGCTAATTTTTGGTAATAGCCACCCACTAAAAGCAACATTAGCACAAGGTCATTAATTCATGGTAGAAATGGCCTTAGCACACTGGAAGTGTTTGCTAAGGCCACTTTCTGCTAGATTAATTTCCAAAGAGAAACAAATATTTCCAATACACTGGATTACAATTAAAAAGAATATTTGTTTCAGCCCACCAGAGGAAGCCTAGATAAACTGATGGGCAGAACAGACCAAATAACCATAGTCTGTTACTAGATACAAGCGAATCAGTGTATATTCAATCCCCTATCTCTGACGACACACTGAGGGATTTGGGTTCCAGATAGGAATCTTGTTTATTTATACACATCAACTATCTGCTACAATTTTAAGACGGTAATTTTTTAAAGCATTTCCTGAGTGTAATTGTACTGATATCCCTGGTGTGTCACTTTTATGCAACAGAGGCCTATGAATCAAAGTCTGACTAAGCCTGGTCCAAATCTGTCACAGCTGCATACCTGCTTCCTGCATCTCTGCATTCAGCCCTACCATCACCATGGATACTAGCATACCAAGGAACATCTGCACTTCATGGCAGTGTATGGAGAGGGGAAGAAGACCGATTTATGGGGCACCAGAACATCAAAAGACCCTTTAGTGGTGCCAGTATCATCAGCACTGGTGTCTGAATCAACACAGACCAGAGAGATCACTTGGCTTGTTTTCTGTCATCTGGACAGGAGGAGTGTGTGGTCTGATTGGGCCAAGACAGACAGCTGAACATTGGACCAAGGTCTGCTGGCAGACTTTGGTCTGAAGGAAAAACTTAAAAGGGAACTTTGACTTTTGGAGAGGACAGACAGATTTCTATGAGCTCTTTCCTAGAGACCCTCCTAGCCTAATTACAGGCCTCTGTATTTCTACAGAGAATGGCAAGCTCATATTCCAAGCTTCCCACCTTATGTGAGTGACCAGTTATGGTTGCTAGCTGAGATGAAGCAGTCCCTTTGCTTCAGATAACCTTAAGTGATTGCTGCATCTAATCAACATGTGCAAGGGGAATACCTCATTCATCAGTACAGCTGAGTCTGAGCTATGGTGAGCATTACTGGGGATTCCTACTGGGGATAGCTAGATTCAGATGGCTGTGACATTCAGCGTTATAACATAAAGGCTTTGCTGTAAGCTTAAGATATTCTGCTGCTAGAATTCTTCTCTGGAAATTTCTTTAGCACTGTAACAAAATACTTATTTAGATTCTATTTGGTATTCTGCAGTAATAGCTGTTATTGTATGTCCTGTAGTCTTTGTAGCATTTATTGTGTATTCATATTCATTTTGCTAATATCACAAATATTTATTATTTTAATAAATATATTTATATTCCACCTTGGCATTGTTGATTGGGAAAGACTGAGATAGAGCTTTGCTAACTTCGGTGACATTGTAGCCCACCAGTTACCCTAGACCAGGGGTTGGCAACCTTTTTAAAGCAAAGAGCCAATTTATCCTATAAATTTGACCCAAGATTTACAGAGCCACAATGAGTACAGAAGGGAGTTTGAGATATTCCAGGTCTCTCACTCTCTCTTCCCTCTTAAAAGGTCTAGCTTCTCTCTCTTCTTTCTTCTCTCCAACCTCTCACAGGTCTCTGCATCTCTCATCCCTCTCTCCTCCCTCCCCCAACCCATAGCTAAGATTCTCTCCCCTCTCTAGGCCCCAACCCTTTAATCGTCCTCCCAATCTCACGATTCTCCCCTCCCCACCCCCCGGGCCTACCGAGGTACCTGGTGGTCCAATGGGGGTCTTCATGAAAGGGCAGCTCTTTTGCTCCTGCCTCCATGCAACTGCTGTGACCTTTCACGGCTGCTCAGGCATTTCCTGTAGTACTTTGAGCTGTTGTGAGAGATCGCAGCAGCCATTTTAGAATGCAGAAGTGAGAGGGCCGCTCCCCTGCCACAAAGACCCCCGCTGGACCACCAGGTACCTTGGTAGGGCTGGGGAGGGGGCAAATCATGGGAGGGAGATTAAATGGTTGAGACCTGGAGAGCCGCAGCCATATGGCAGAAGAGCCACAGGTTGCTGACCCCTGCCCTAGACCACCTTCTCTAGAAATTGCTAGTCAGGGGACTCCCTTCTGTTAGTTGGCAGAGTGTCTCTAGACAAAGTGATTATGTATATTCACTTAGTTAATAAATTACACCAAAATAAAACAATAAATCAGGCGGAGGGTGAAATCAGCAAACAGAAAAATTTTTTATAAAACCTGTCCCTTAGAAAGAACTGCCATAAAAATCCTAGGGACCTTCTACAGCATTATCATCAACTCTGCAGACAAAAGAGGCGCCATAGCAATTAAGGATACACCAAAGTACATAGACAGGCACACAATACAAACAAGAAAAATATATACTGAGTGGTTAGTGTATTCATGCATGGGATTCTCAATCTTATGAATGCATTTTTTTAAAAACCTCATAACAACCCATCCTATTGTTGGCACTTTCTACATGCTGCTTAATATCCACAAACCTGGAAGTCCTAACAGACTAATTATACTCAATAATGGCACACTCAAAATGGAAATATTTACACTTCAAATACATGTGCAGTTATTTTATTTATTCATACAATTTTCTATACCATTTATTTATACATTTTTCTATACCATCCCAGGGGAGCTTAGAATGTTTACATGACTTCACGGTCCTGCATTATATAAACTGTTGCTATTATTATCACTGTTGTTACTATCAGATGTTCTCAGCTATACTCTGTAAGTCGCTGTCTGTACAGTTTCTCTTCGTTGTGAACCGCCTAGAAGTCGCAAGATGGTTGGCGGTATATAAGAATAAAGTTATTATTATTATTATTATAAAGTTATTATTTATTCAGATAATCAAGCATTTTACCCTGTCTATCCTGGCAGGCTCACAATCTATCTAATGTACCTGAGGCAGTGGGAGGATTAAGTGACTTGCCCAGGATCACAATGAGCAGCATGAGTTTGAACCCACAACCGCAGGGTGCTGAGGCTGTAGCTTTAACCACTGCACCGCACTTATGTGCCTTTATGAAATTACCATATACCTGTATACTTGATTACAAGTCAATGTTATGCATAAGTCAAAAGTAGTTCTACAACTAGATCTAACAATGCTGTGACCCTTATATAAGTTGAGGCTCCCCTCCAGCCTTCTCTCCCTCACTCCCACCTTCAGGACCCAAAACTGCTCCCCCCCCCCCCCCATATAAAGCATTGATTTTCTTTTCCTAGTACTTATGGGTTCCTGATGAAGGAAGAGGGCAAAGCATGGCTCGCATCAAGTCCATCCCTTGCATATCAGGCAGCTGTTTTATCTGGATCACTGGCTCCATCCTTTTGGTCATTCCCACTGTTTTGTTGTTCTTAATTTTCTTGACACCACAGCTTCTGTCATTAATGACAGAGTACGATTTTAGGCTTGGCATAGTATGATTTTAGGCTTGCAGAGTACGATTTTAGGCTTCAAAAAGGGGTTGGACAAGTTCCTGAAGGAAAGGGGGATTAAAGGGTATAGTTAGAGGGGTACTATACAGAACAAAACGTCTTAAGTAAAGGATCACTTACAGGTCACGGGCCTGGGGGGGCCGCCGCGGGTGCGGACTGCTGGGCACGATGGATCTATGGTCTGACTCAGCAGAGGCAATGCTTATGTTCTTTTTTTTTTTAATTTATCATTTTTCAATTAACGTAACAAGTATAAACTTGTACAGAAAGGTAAAGTTAGGCTGAAAAGAAAATACAATACAAAACTAAACAAATTATTATCTGTTATCATTAATGCAAATATATATATATATATATATATATATATATATATATATACATACAGATATATATAGCTTAACTTTAACTCAAGTCCTCATCTAATCCAAGATGTAGAATCGGCGAAAAATATAATAAGAAATTACAAAATAGCAATCTATAGATTAAGGATTGTATAAGCTGAGCTAGAAGGTCAAACAATCAAAGAGTACTCATATCTCTCCTCCTTTTTTCAGGGGAGCCATTGACAAGAAGGTTATAAGTTGGGAAGAAACCAGTGTTTAATTTTTTAAATCTTGCAAATCAACTTTTATATTCTTGATTTCATTTTCTTGGATATGAACCTTACTCTCCAACTGAGACAATTGGGGCTTAATGGATTTAGCTAGATCCGCCACAAGATCCCAAATGGCCTCAAGAGTTACTTCTTGGGGTTTCTTTAATGTAATAGGAGGTTCTTTAAAGGTAAAACTCTCACCAACCAATATGCCTTCCTGGCTGTGGCTCTCCTTCTCTCGAACAATGCGAGGCGATGGCAAGTCCTCAGGTCCCAATAGATTACCCTGTGATGACAGGGAATCCAAATCCATGCACCCCTTCTTGGTCCCAACAGCCTCCGGTAGGAGTCCCTCACCGCCTTCTGGTAGTTCTTCCAACCATGGGGAGCTGGTGATCTGAGGAGGAGGCACTCTGGCGTCGGGGCTCAAGGTAGTCTCTAGGCCCATGGAGAACGCTTCAATATCACCCCGGCGCGTCTCCTACGGGCATGCCGACGCCGACACCACTGTGACATCCTGCATTCGACGCAAAAGTTGATCAATCCTAGCGAAGCCCGGGGCAGAACGCCACGAGGCTCCAGCAGCGTTATGGCCCCTCCGCTTCGGCATTGCCACAGGTTAGTAATCAGGAAAAACAACAGTGCACGATAACTCTGCTACGAAGCTCTCAGCAAAACATTCCTTTCACCATCTTGGATCGGATGCTTATGTTCTTATGTAGAAACCAGATGACAGATGCAGTTCACAGATCAAGTTTCCATCCCTTACATATTAAAAAAAAAAAAAGTCTAATGTATCCAACCAAGCCACATGATACCACTGTGTATGTTCTGACCCAAAGGAAAGGAACAAATACCTAAAGTCCTGACTGAAAACTTCAAACAAAAACATTATATACCCCAAAACATTTTCAGTAAAAATATACTATACTGGTTTGCCCTAAATGTTAAATAAAGAAGCAAAGAAAACCACAGAGGTGTTCTCCCCTATAGCACACAATCCAAAGCTGGAAAAGTTGAGATCAATCATAAAAAAAAACTACAGCTAGTATACTTGTAGGATGATTCACTGGAACAGATATTCCCTGCTTTGCTGTTAATAGCTTTCTGACAATTGGCCAAAAATCAGTAAAAAGCTAAATCCTAACAGAAACTCAGAAAGAAAAGCACAAATCCCACCAATACACCATAATGCAAAGTATACCAATACACATCACAGGATAAAACCAGTCACCCACATAAGAAAGACATTCAACATGTGACATCCTATTTACGCTGCTCCTACAATACAGTACCTTATTCATTGCAGAATATGTTACTTTGGTGAGAGAACCAGATGTTAAAGTCAAGAGCCAGTTCAAATTAACACAAAATCACATGTCATAAAGGAGACCATGGTTTTCAGGACCAACCCACTGCATCAATAATCATATAAAACAGGCTATTTACAGTGTTAAAACAATGCAGATACTTTAAGACTTTTAACATTAAAATGATCAAACACCTTTATACTGACAAAATAGGACTTAAAGAAGACTTGGGCTTTCCATAAAATTATACAGCCTATTGCTTTCTGATCACCTGTCATTCTCCCCCCCCCCCCCCCCATTTCCACTTTGGAATCATCATTATTATCATTCGTTTGTATCTCATTGGAATTGCTTTTATGCTTCGCTTTTATTTCCTGGTAATGTCAGCTGCCAAAATCGGATCAAGAAGTGTATCAAGTCTGTTCAATAAAAAGGTATTGCCTTATATTCTTTGTTGTTTTTATTAGTAACTTATTTCATTGCATTCAAATGGATTGATAGGGCACCCACTCTGACACGTTTTGCAACATTCATGCACCTGCTCAAAACTGGCAATTGTTTGAATACTTCTGGTTTTCCTCAGCTGCTAGGTGTTTGAGTTTAACCACTGGCCTCTCTTTGCAAACAAACATAGCTCTCTTGGAAGCCTGATGATAGTAGTAATATGGCTATAACTGCCTCTCTGTGAACATCATTTCAGTTGCCTATGAAGGCTCGTTATGGTTTAACAATGGGAGCCCAGTGCAGCTCTACCATGATCTACTCTGATGCAGTTGTATTTTTAGTTCAAGTTCACTTTCATTTTATATATATATATATATATATATATATAGCCTATAAGAGAATATCTAAGCCAGGGGTGTCAAATATCGGGCCTCGAGGGCCGCAATCCAGTTGAGTTGTCAGGATTTCCCCAATGAAAATGCATGAGATCTATTTGCATGTACTGCTTTCATTGTATGCTTAGATCTCATGCATATTTATTGGGGAAATCCTGAAAACCCAACTGGATTGCGGCCCTTGAGGACTGACATTTGACACTCTCGATCTAAGCAGTTTATAAAATTTCAGTTAAATAGGTGAGACACAATAAATAACCAACACATACAATAACGAACGGAAACTATGCGAAGATACAATATTACACAAGGAACTCCCAAAACTGGATAAATATGAGAAGGGGAGTTGAATCTAGGCCCCAGTATAGGCCCCCTAAGCTGGAAGACAGTCAGAAAAGGCAAGTGAAAAGTAATATGTTATGAGCGAAGACTTAAATCTATTACAATAAGTTTTGGATCTAGTGTATAGAGCAGGGATCTCAAAGTCCCTCCTTGAGGGCCGCAATCCAGTCGGGTTTTCAGGATTTCCCCAATGAATATGCATGAGATCTATGTTCGTGCACTGCTTTCAATGCATATTCATTGGGGAAATCCTGAAAACCCGACTGGATTGCGGCCCTCAAGGAGGAACTTTGAGATCCCTGGTATAGAGGAAGACTAATCCAAATTGTTGCAGTAGAAATTCCGGTGGAGTACAGATAGACCTGATGGAATGAAGGAACAACAAGCAAATGTTGCCAGGAAGAACAGATCCTTTGTTGGGGAGAATAAGGAATGAGGAGACTAGTAAGGAATAAATATTAACTTTGTGGATATTAAATGCAAAAATATGCATCCCCTATGACAGGGGTAGGCAATTCTGGTCCTCAAGAGCCGGAGCCAGGTCAGGTTTTCAGGATATTCACAAAGAATATGTACGAGATGGATTTGCATGCACTGCCTCCTTGAGATGCAAATCTATCTCATGCATATTTATTGTGGATATCCTGAAAACCTGGCTTGGCTCCGGCTTTCGAGGACCGGAATTGCCTACCCCTGTCCTATGACAACAGAATGGAGTGCTCAGTGTTGATCCTTGAAATCTACACACCAGCACCCTCTCCCCCAGTAAAGGCCTCACTCAGGTGAAATAAATCTTGGTGCATGCAAAGATTTAGATACACACTCTGGTCAAATTTTAAAACAGGCTAAGGGACTCATTTTCAAAAAATATACTGTACACGTCCAAAAGATGGCACAAACCGGCACGTGGATGTCTTACTAGTCAAAATGACCAAGTAGGCATTTCTAAAACTAACTTTTTAGATGTCTTTCTGGTTGTTTTGTCTCCAGTGCATCTAAATCTCAAGGGGGCATTTTAGAGGCATGTTTTGGGCGTGTTTGGCAATTGGACATTTTACAGCAATAATCAAACATTTTACAAAAGGTCCAGGGCACAATTTGGACATTAAGGGCTAGACCTGTTTTTAAAATTAATAAAGGGCCAGAAAGGTACCCAAACTGACCAGATGACCACTGGAGGGATGAAAATATGGCCCCTACATACTCCCCCCAGTGGTCACTGATCCTCTCCCACCCCCAAAATAACTGCATGAAATAGTACATATCTGTCTCTATGACAGCTGCACATACAGTACTATGGCCAGTCCTAGAAGAGCTGCAAGCCGATCTCTAGAGTAGCCTGATAGGCAGTGCAGTGGACTGCAGAAAAGGAGGCCCAAGACCACATGCCACCCTAACTAGTATACTTCTGATGGAAAATGTGAGCCCACAAAAAACCCACTGTACTGCCATATAGGTGACACCTGCAGGCATAAAGGCTATTGGGGTGGTAGACAGGTGGGTATAGTAGGTTTGGGTGAAGTTTTGAAGGGCTTGCCATATAATGTACGGGGGTTATGGTGAGATGAATACCTGGAACCCTTAATGTGAAGTTCACAGCAGTGCCCCATAGGGTGTCCCACTGCTCTGCTGGAATGTCTGTGTGGCCAGTCCATTAAAAATACTGGCCCCTCCTACATTGAAATGGCTTATTTTGGACGTTTTTAATTTGGACTTTTTTTTTCTGATAAGGGAAAAAAAAATTAGATGTTTAGCTGGGGCATTTTTGAAAAAAAAAAAAAAAAATAGATATCTTATGGGTTTGAAAATTGACATTTTCTCCACCCAATTTCTCATAACGTCCAAAGTTGGACTTAAGAGATCCTATCGAAAATGCCCCTCCACTAATGAAACACTATTTTATTCTCTTGAAAGCATGCAGGTATTTTCAGAAGGCAAATATTTTTGGCTGCTTAGAAAAGACCCATTCTAGAAGCTGGGAGATGTGGTTTACAAGTTATCGTGTGTACACAGTATGGGATATACACTGATGAAAAAAGTTTTGGTTAGTTTGTGGATTTTTCATATTTTCTCCCAATTTCTGGTAGGTTGGGGTTTTTTCGGTTGTTTGAGGCATTGATTTTAGTAAAAATTTTAATGTTAAGTACATAAGAATAGCCATACTGGGTCAGAACAATGATTCATCTAGCCCATTATACTGTTTCCACAATGGCCAATCCAGGCCACAAATATCTGGCAGAAGCCCAAACAGCTGCTACCATATCCTCTGGCAACGACTTCCAGTCCTTAACTATTCTTTGAATGAAAAAGATATTTACTCCCATTGGGTTTAAAAGTACTTCCCTGTAACTTCATTGAGTGTCCCCTAGTCTTTGTAATTTTTGAATTAAAAAATTGATTCAGTTGTACCTGTTCTACACCACTCAGGATTCTGCAGACCTCAATCATATCTCCAGTGTTCTTTAGAACTTTTTAATGCATGCAAATTGATTGTGCATGCATAATTTGTATGTTAATATACATTCAAAACCAGATTCAGTAAATATTTTCCAAGATGACCGCAGGAAGAGAAGGACACTAATGGACCCTCACTGAACCAGGAAAGTATTATTGGTCCAGGGAGGTTCGGCAGTGCCTGGACCAGAAAATCTTTGAGTTGGAGTGGTCACTTGGGCCATGAGTCTTCTGAAGTAAAGCACTGCATCTCACCTTTGATAGCTCTGTTACTCCCACAAAGATTTTCACCTCAACTTTAAAGAGGTAAAGATATGGCACTATAGGAAATTCAGCCTGGCTTTTTTTTACATCGGGAGCAATTCTTAATTATAGCATAGAAATCTCTCTGGTTGAGGGCCTCTCTGTTTACATTTATTGTTCACTTGATATCCCACTAGTGCAATAGGTCATAGCAGCTTACAATTTATACATACATGGAAAAGAATGCCAAAGCCAAAAACAAAGTTAACCAATCAAACAAGTAAACAATCATACAAATCAAAAAATAAACTAAAAATATCTAAAAATATGTGTCTGCCCTGGTATAAGGAAGCTCTGAACCAGCTAACCCTGGGGGGAGAAGGTCCAAAGTAGAGAATGACATGGGGAAAAAATCTGTCCCCGTCACCGCCCCGTCCCCGTCCCACCATCCTCTGCACCGCCCCGTCACCGCCGTTCCCTTCAATGCCCCGTCACCGCCACTGCCATCCCATTCACCGCCCCGTCACCGTCCCCGCTGCATCAATATAAGCCTTAGTACTGTAATATTTAGCTTATTCCTTTCTTATAAATCAAAGTTCCTGCTGCTGAACTAGAGAAAGAGATGTTCAGCTGGCAGGGCTTTGTTTATAAATTTTTATCAACACAACTAATATACTACTTTATCCTAAAGCAAAAAATAAATAAATATAATTTTTTTTCTACTTTTGTTGTCTGGTTTCTGCTTTCCACATCTTCTCATTCAATTCCTTCCATCCACTGTGTGTCTTCTCTCTGCGTCTTCCATTTGCTGTTACTGTGTCTCTCCCTTCACCCCCCCCCCCCCCGCATTGGTCTAGCACCCATCTTCTTCCCTCCGCTCCCCCATAGTCTGGTATCTGTCTTCTTCCCATTCTGTCTTCCACATTTCCCTTCAGGGTCTGTTCCTCTCCACCCTCCTTCAATGTCTGTCCTATTCCTTTCCACTACCACCCTTCCCTCCCTCCTTTACCATCTGTTCCTTTCTATCACCCTTCAGCTCTTCTCGCGTGGCCTATCTATCTACCTTCCTCCCTCTTATTTTTATGGCACGTTACAATGTAATTTGTGCAAGCCACTGGAGCCTGTGAGCTCAGTCCCTGTCCCATCCCCACAAACCATCTCGCTTCTGTGCTTCTATTTTCCCCATTTCTAATATCTCCCCTATGTATCTGCCATTGCCCCCCCCCTGAGTCCATATACCATCCCCATGGCATGTCCCCTTTATGTCTCTGTCCCTATGCCCCATGCACATAATTTCCCCTCTTATTGTTACCTTCCTGTGTCCAGATTTCCTCTATCTTCCTCTTCCATACCAGTGTGCCTCTTCTTTTCAACCCCATCTAGCTTTTTTCCCTCTTTCTTCCTCCCCCCCCCCCTGCTTCTAGCATCTGGCTCACCTGCCTGTCCTTCCCTTTCTTTCCTGCTGTGGGTTTTTCTTTCCATCTTCATCCCCTTGGCCCAGAATCATTTTCCCTTTCACTCCCTCCTTCCAGTTTGAGCCGGGAGCATGGGCGATCGCACAGTCCCCGCAGCCCCCACCTGTCTGCCTAATCGATCCTAGTTTTTAGTCAGCTCTCTCCCTTCTCCTCACCTTAGTTTGTAGGCTTTCTTTTTCGGCGACCTGCACGCGCGGCTGCTCAGTGTTCAATCTTCTGCTCTGCTGCAACTACCTGTTTCCGGTTGCGTCAGAGCAGAAGATCGAAACTGAGCAGCAGCGGGTGCGCGGCTCTTTGATAGCGTGCGGGTCGCCAAAAAAGAAAACCTACAAACTAAGGTGAGGAGAAGGGAGAGAGCTGGCTAATTACTAGGATCGATTGGGCAGGCGGGTGTGGGCTGCGGGGACCGCGCGATCCTTCATGCCTCACTGCGGGGACAAGACCATTCACCGCTCCACGGGGTGGTGAATGGCCTTGTCCCCGTCCCCGCAGCGACTGCTAGTTTTCGTTCCCCGTTTTGGCGGGTTACCTGCGGCTAAACGCAGTGGCCGTGGGTAAACTGCCACCGTGTCATTCTCTAGTCCAGAGTCACCAGGGAATTTTTAAAGAATGGGGGTTGGAGGTCCCATTTAATCAGTGCAAGAGCCAATCGTTCCTTAGCGAGAGCGCCTTTGTGAAGGGCCTCAAGAAGGGCCAAGTCACTTACACCCAAGGACACCAGGGAAGGACAGCAAGCAGGCAGAGATGGATAGAGAGAGGACACCAGCAGCAGGCAGAGAGAGAGAGAGAGAGAGAGAGAGAGGACACCAGCAGCAGGCAGAGAGAGAGAGAGAGAGACAGAGAGACAGAGGACACCAGCAGCAGGCAGAGAGAGAGAGAGAGACGTCAGAGAAGGGGCGGGACCGCGGCAGAGGAAGCAGCGCAGGGCTCACTGGCATCGCGAACCCACGGCAGGCTGCTTCTCCACCGCAAACGGTGTGGGGGGGGGCTGGGGGATGAACCGGACGTCGGGGGGGTGCAAGCAGTCCTTCAGGGTGGGGGGGCCAGCAGTCCTTCGGGGTGGGGCATCAGGCTTTCAGGGTGGGGCAGGACTTCAAGGGGGGACAGGACTTCAAGGAGGACAGGCAGACCTTTAAGGGGGGACAGGACTTCAAGGGGGGGGACAGGACTTCAAGGGGGGGGACAGGTCTTCAAGAGGGGACAGGCAGACCTTTAAGGGGGGACAGGACTTCAGGGGGGGACAGGACTTCAAGGGGGGACAGGCAGACCTTTAAGGGGGGACAGGACTTCAGGGGGGGACAGGATTTCAAGGGGGGGGACAGGCAGACCCTTAAGGGGGGACAGGACTTCAGGGGGGACAGGACTTCAAGCAGGGGGACAGGACTTCAAGGGGGGACAGGCAGACCTTTAAGGGGGGACAGTCAGACCTTTAAGGGGGGACAGGCCTTCAGGGTTGGGGGGGCCAGTGTGGTTAGGAGAAGCCAAAGGGGGTGAAAAAGCTATAAAATAAACCCACCAGCGTGTCAATGTGTTGAGAGGAAGAGGTGGTCTGGGAAATTCTGCTGAGCAAACTCCGGGACCATTTCCACCCCCCAGTTAGTCCACTCCACTCAACTGGTTCACACACTGAGTGGGTCTTTGGGTGTTGTACCTGGGTAGTTGTTTTGGGATCTCTTCTAGTGGTTTGTCAGTATCTCCTTGTGGTCCAAGGAAGGAAACTTTCTTAACCTTAGCATTGACCTTCAGAATATGTTTGTAACAGCGCTGCTTATGTGGCATTAGGCTATGTAGTAATTGAAAGAAAAAACCAGACCTTTGCACATTTTTGCACTATATGATGGGTGAATGAGGAGATTCACATTTCCTGCACAGCTACCGGTAAGTCCTTGTGAAGTTACCTTGTTCTTTCTGTATTTGACATCTAGCAAGGTCTCTGTTTGGAAGGAAAGATCTAAGCTTAAAAATGAAGTGGCCAGAAGTTATGGTAAAAGCAGATAGCGTTGCTGGTTTTAAGAAAGGTTTGGACAAATTCCTGGAGGAAAAGTCCATAGTCTGTTATTAAGACATGGGGGAAGTACCGGTATCTGCTTGCCCTGGATCGGTAGCATGGAATGTTGCTACTCTTTGGGTTTTGACCAGGTACTAGTGACCTAGATTACGGTAGCTACCATGAGAATGGGCTACTGGGCATGATGGACCATTGGTCTGACCCAGTTAGGCTATTCTTATGTTCTCATCTGTAGGGGCCTTTGTTTTCACTTCTTATTTTAATGTATTTTTTTCTGGGAACTTATCAGTATTTTTTATAATGGGAACAAAAATGGAATAGAATTACCGTAATGTGTGTAGAATGGGGGGGGGGGGGTAACTACCGTAATTTCTTCAGCTAAATAATACAATCCACCTCAACCAGACATAGGAGAACTCACACACTATTCACACACCCTCCAACCAAAAACGTCAAAAGAAAAAAACTGTTCATTCTTATAAACTACCGTATAACTTTTAATCTAGAGTTAGTGAGTACGAATTCAGCAACAAGAACAGAAATCACATGTTCATTCTTATAAACTATAACATTTACCGGTAATCTAGATCAAATGAAGTATCGAGGACAAAATAATCTAAATAGTTACCATAATTACGGTAAAGTTGTAAATAAACAAAGTTTACTGGTTTATTCAGTCATCATCATCACAGTCATCTGAATCGTTGAATCCATCAAAATCCGAATTGTCATCATCGTCATTAAATAAAGTGAGCACGGCCTGCAAACGATCTTCGTTTATTTCCGAAGTGATATCGTCATCATCATCGCTGATATTCGTGTTGTTGCCTCCTTCCGCTGCATGATTACCGGTAGTGGTGTCATTAGTTTCATAAACAATGCCCGCTTTTCTAAATCCGTTTCGAATAGTATCTGGTGTTATTTTAGCCCATACTGAAGCCACCCATTTGCAGACTTCTGTGAAAGTTGCCCGCTTCAACCGCCCTGTGGGTATGTACTCGTGCGTGCTGCTCTGCATCCACTCCTCCCACTCCCTTCTAACAAAAGTCTTGAACGGATGATTCACTGCGATGTCAAGTGGCTGCAGTTTACACGTCAGGCCTCCAGGTATCACAGCGATGTGGGCACCAGTAGAATTAATGTAGGCCTGAACATTTTTTTCTTTGTGGGCAGCCATGGCATCAAAAATTAACAAGGATTTTTTTGAAAAAAATCCACCCTGTCTTGCCCTAAAGCATTTATCTACCCACAATCTCATTACGTCGCAGTCCATCCATCCCTTCTTGTTGCAGTGCACAACCACACTGGTGGGCAGTTTTTCACGGGGCATAGTGACCCTTTTGAAAATGACCATGGGCTTTAACTTAATCCCGCTAGCTGAGCAACCAAGAACTACTGTAAAACACGTTCTTTCATGCCCAGTTGTGGTGACGGCAACAGATTTAGTACCTGGGGGCTACGGTTCTTGTCACTGGAATGTCGAATGCCATTGGAATTTCATCTATGTTGATGACGTCCTTTGCAGTGATGACAAGTTCAGATATTTCTTTGGCGACAAAGTCACGGAAATCGATCAGTTTTTGCTGCCAGTCATCCGGAAGTCGCTGGCCAACAGTTGTTCTCATTCGAACCGATAGTCCATTCCTTTTCATAAATTTTCGAGATCCATGTGAAGCCAGCTTTGAAGTCGGGTATTCCTCTTCCATTGGCAAGTAGTTTTGCCTTCATCTGAATTGCAACGGTAGAGACTGATTGATTTTGCTCCCTTCTCCCCAGAATCCACTGCTTCAAGTCATCCTCCAGCTGAGGCCATTTTGGTTTGGCCCCACGACTTGCCCGTTTTCGCGGATTGCATTTCTCCAGTTCCTTCTTATCTTTTCTCCATTCACGCACCAATGTTTCTCCAACATCAAACTCTCTCGCTGCGACCCGGTTGCCTATTTCCTCAGCTTTTGCAACGACTTTAAGCTTAAAATCCACTGTATATGACTTTCGTCTCATTTCTGGCATTATGGCGTTTTAGAAAAAACTTTACCTGTGAATTTAAATTTAATCGATAAACTCTACTAGATAAATGCAGAATACCAATCTGAAGAGATCAAAATTAAAATGTGGGCTCTACATGCAGCACTAATGATCTTTTACAGGCTTACCCAATGGCTGGGATGCTGTTGTATAGGCAAATACTATTCAATGGGTCACTGGGCCAATTACAAGGCCAGATAGACAACAGAACAGGATGAGGGGGGACACGACCACAGTGATCAAAAGCGCGCTACAACAAAGGCCCGCCTTGGTGACAGGTCAAAAGCGCGCCGCGACAAAGGCGCGCTGACAACCCGGCGCAGAAAACTGAGTGCAAGCATGCTCAGACCATCTTCTTTGTCTGTAGATGGTCTGCGCATGCTTACAGAGCTGGGAGCAGGGCGGTGATTCGGGTTAGAGGGCGGGGAGAGGAGAGTCGGGGCAGCAAGGCAGGAGGAGGTTTTACCTCAATGAGCAGCATGAGCGGTATAAGCGTGTGCGCGCTATATGGCAATTTATTTACATAAATGTTGTTTTCCCATGCGCTATACGCGTATGCGCGAAAATATGGTATATTAATGCAAGGAGCCTAAGAAACAAAATGGGGGAATTAGAAGCCATGGCCAATGCAGAGGACATAGACATCATTGGAGTCTCTGAAACGTGGTGGAATGAAGAAAACAAATGGGATACAGCACTGCCGGGGTACAAGCTCTATCGCCAGGACAGAAAGGAGGTGGAATAGCCCTACACATAAAAGAAAGCATACAATCGACAAAAATGGACACAGCAGAGACGACCAACAAGCTGGAATCGCTATGGGTTAAAATACCGGGAAGGAAAGGGCCTGAAATAAAGATGGGCCTATACTATCATCCACCCAGGCAAACAGGAGATATCGATGAAGAAATGGAAGCCAAGATGAATCGAGAATGCAAAAGCGGTAACACGGTTATTATGGTAGACTTCAACTACCCCGGGATAGACTGGAGTCTTGGAAGCTCAAAATGTGCTAGGGAGACAGAATTCCTGGAGGCTTTACAAGATTATTTCATGGAGCAGCTTGTTAGAGAACCAACAAGAGGAAATGCCATTCTGGATCTAATCCTAAATGGGTTAAGGGGACCTGCAAAGGAAGTAGAGGTAGTGGGACCGTTGGGAAACAGCGATCATAATATGATCAAGTTCAAGGTTGAGGTAGGAATACTGAAAGGAAAGAGAACCATAGCGACAACTTTCAACTTCAGGAAGGGAAACTACGAAGCAATGAGAGAAATGGTAAGGAAGAAATTTAGGAACACTTCCAAAAAATGGCAAACGGTAGAACATGTCTGGTCTTTTCTCAAGAACACGGTGAGCAAGGCACAAAATCTGTATATCCCCAGATCCAGAAAGGGGTCCAAAAAGAGTCGAACAAAAGACCTGGCATGGATAACTAAAACAGTGAAGGAAGCGATAGGCAATAAGAAAAATTCATTCAGGAAATGGAAAAAGGACAAAACTGAGGGGAACTGGAAAGAGCACAGGAAGTATCAAAAAGAATGTCATCCTTGTGGTTTGAAAAGCCAAAAGAGAGTATGAAGAGAGGCTAGCCAGGGAAGCACGAAATTTCAAACCGTTCTTTAGATATGTTAAAGGGAAGCAACCGGCTAGGGAGGAGGTGGGACCGCTGGACGACAGAGACAGGAAGGGAGTGGTGAAGGAGGAGAAAGAAGTGGCAGAAAGACTTAACATGTTCTTTTCGTCTGTATTTACATACGAAGAAACATCCAACATACCGGAACCTGAGCAATTCTTCAATGGAAATCAAGCAGAAAAATTAACATCCATGGAAGTGAGCTTTGAAGATGTACGCAGGCAGATAGAAAAACTAAAAACTGACAAATCCCCGGGTCCGCACGGAATCCATCCAAGGGTTCTGAAGGAATTAAAGGAGGAGATAGCGGAACTACTGCAGCAAATTTGCAATCTATCCCTGAAAACAAGCGTGATCCCGGAGGACTGGAAGATAGCTAACATTACGCCCATCTTTAAAAAGGGATCAAGAGGTGACCCGGGAAACTACAGAACGGTGAGTCTGACCTCGGTTCTGGGGAAAATGGCGGAAGCACTGATAAAAGAAAACATCGATGAACATTTTAAAAGAAACGAACTTCTGATAACCAGCCAACATGGTTTCTGCAAGGGGAGATCGTGCCTAACGAACTTATTGCACTTCTTCGAAGGAATTAACAAACTGATGGACAAAGGAGACCCCCATAGACATCATATATCTAGATTTCCAAAAAGCCTTTGATAAGGTGCCCCATGAATGCCTACTCCGAAAGCTGAAGAACCATGGGGTGGAAAGAGATGTACATAGATGGATCAGAAACTGGTTGGTGGGTAGGAGTGAAGGGCTACTACTCGGACTGGAGGAGGGTCACGAGTGGGTTCCCGCAGTACTTGGTGCTTGGGCCACTGCTATTTAATATATTCATAAATGATCTAGAAACAGGGACGAAGTGTGAGATAATAAAATTTGCAGATGACACCAAACTATTTAGTGGAGCTTGGACTAAAGTGGACTGCGAAGAATAGCAAAGGGACTTGAACAAACTAGGGGAATGGGCGACGAGATGGCAGATGAAGTTCAACGTTGAGAAATGTAAAGTATTACATGTGGGAAACAGAAACCCGAGGTATGATGGGAGGGATGTTATTAAATGAGATACCCAAGAAAAGGATTTGGGGGTAATGGTAGACATGACAATGAAGCCGACGGCACAGTGTGCAACGGCCGCTAAGAAGGCAAACAGAATGCTAGGCATAATCAAGAAGGGTATTACAACCAGAACGAAAGAAGTTATCCTGCCATTGTATCGGGCGATGGTGCGTCCGCATCTGGAGAACTACGTCCAATATTGGTCGCCGTACCTTAAGAAGGATATGGCGTTACTCGAGAGGGTTCAAAGGAGAGCGACGCGTCTGATAAAGGGGATGAGAGATTGGAGAAACTGGGTCTCTTTTCCCTGGAGAAGAGGAAACTTAGAGGGGATATGATAGAAACTTACAAGATCATGAAGGGCATAGAGAGAGTAGAGAGGGACAGATTCTTCAAACTTTTGAATAATAAAAGAACAAGAGGGCATTCAGAAAAGTTGAAAGGGGACAGATTCAAACGAATGCTAGGAAGTTCTTCTTTACCCAACATGTGGTGGACACCTGGAATGCGCTTCCAGAGAGGGTAATAGGGCAGAGTACGGAACTGGGGTTCAAGAAAGGATTGGACAATTTCCTGCTGCAAAAGGGGATAGAGGATTACTACATAGGTCCTGGACCTGTTGGGCCGCCGCGTGAGCGGACTCCTGGGCACAATGGACCTCAGGTCTGACCCAGCAGAGGCATTGCTTATGTTCTTATGTTCCTCACACACCGAAGAGAAGGGAGACATTCGTTCCTGATGTAGCAAACTATTGAACACACAGAAGCAGGGGTGGACCAAGAACTTTCCTGCACACAAATGTAGAATATAAAGCACTCTTTTATTATCAAAGCATCAATAGCTAAAAAGACCTGACATGGGGCCATGTTTGTGCAGATAACTGCCTGCTTCAGGGTTCACCAAAACTTTGTTGGATGTATTATGTCAAAAGATGTCAAAGAGCAGAGTCTGCTTCCAATAGCGCCCATGGTATGCTAAAGAGAAAGGCAAGAAAACCAAACTGTCAGTCTCACAGCCAGTGCTGCAAAAGCGCGGAAAAAAACATTGCATATTACCATGGCAGTTTGTGCATGTCATTTTTGAATACAGAACAAAAAACGGGAACAGAAACCCCATGTAAAGTCAACCATAGAAGAACAAGTGGGGAGTGAGACAGACCACATCAACCTTGGGGTAGACAATCTTTATTTGTATAAAATAATTCACAATAATAATACACATAAATTCACTTCAAAATTCACATGAGAAAAGTCCAAATGATTGAAAGTCCTGGTTGGAAAAGATGTGACCCGAGGAGACTTTACAGATGTGGCCCGTCAGGAGACTTTACAGTATCGTTTTGTGACTAGTATTAAATATTGAACTAAGGCCAGTACTGGGCAGACTTGCACAGTCTGTGTTTGTATATGGCCGTTTGGTGGAGGGTGGGCTGGGGAGGGATTCAATGGCTGGGAGGGTGTAGATGGGCTGGAGTAAGTCTTAACAGAGATTTAGGCAGTTGGAACCCAAGCACAGTACAGGGTAAAGCTTTGGATTCTTGCCCAGAAATAGCTAAGAAGAAAAAATTAAAAAAATGTAAATTGAATCAGGTTGGGCAGACTGGATGGACCATTCGGGTCTTTATCTGCCGTCATCTACTATGTTACTACGGACTGTGTTGGGTCACATCTTTTCCAACCAGGACTTTCAATCATTTGGACTTTCTTATGTGAATTTTGAAGTGAATTTATGTGTATTATTATTGTGAATTGATTTATATAAATAAAGATTGTCTAAAGGTTAATGTATAAAGGTTGATGTGGTCTATCCCACTCCCCACTTGTTTTTCTGTTGTATGTCATTTTTGAATGCCACAATAATTTGCATGCCATTAGTTTGCTACACTCAAACTTAAAGATTTTTCAGCATGAACATTAGAACACTGCGCACTGAAGCTTAGTGAACCGTTTTAACACATGGCTTATTGCATACATCAGCCTCCTTATGCTTCAAAATCAGCTTAACTTATATACAAGCTTTTGCAGTTAGGCGCACAATTGAAAATGGACATACCTCTGTCCTGTCACATACGCTGAGAATGCGCAACACATTCCTGCATACATTCTCAATAGATGCATTGCCAAAGCAACAAGTAATCCCCAAAATTTCAACATTGGGGGAAGCCAGTGCCATCATGATGGCTTGTGCATCATCCACCCCACAGTCAACATCCACCAGCAGCAACTTCTTAGCCATTTTATACCTGGAATAAAAACAGAAATGTACAGTAAAGATTAACTGATATGGGTTCAAGTAAGAAATGCCAAAAAAAATATAGTCTTTCAGGGAAGGCTTGATCCTGATGAGAAGAAGAGATGCTCTATGTCAGCTCACAAAAGATGGTCCTGGAGAGTTTAACCACTAAGACTTATTTATTTCAAAGATTTCTATAACGCGCTATCTACCATTCTAGGCGGTATATAACAATGCATACAAAATCTTTAAAACATATTAAAAACATAAAACAAATGCCCAATCATCTCCACATTAATTCTTAAGTATAATGTGACAATTCTTGATTAGTCCAGATCATGTAATCTTCATTATCATTAAGGGGTCCTTTTATTAAGGCGCGCTAGCAGTTTTAGCATGCGCTAAATACTAGCACGTGCTAAACGCTAACGTGTCTATTATATTCTATGGACGTGTTAGCATTTAGTGCACGTTAATATTTAGCGTGCTCTAAAACGGCTAGTGCGCCTTAGTAAAAGAACCCCTAAGTACTTGGACTTCCTGCTATAACTCTACAACCTGAATTTTAGAACTTAAAATGGGCCCTTTTATTATGCTGCATAAGGCACTAAAGCACACCTACTGTATTTTTTTGCTCCATAAGACACACTTCCCCCCTCCCAAAGTGGGTAGAAATAAGGGTGCATCTTATGCAGCGAATAACACGCGCACACCTCCCCCCCCCCAATACCTTGATGTAATCCTGGTGGTCCAGCCCTGCTTCGGCAGGTTCCCCTACTGGACAGCCGCCCGAGTCCACATCTGCCCCGGCAGTGAGAGGCAGGTGCGAGCCCCGAGCGCGCCTGCCTGGTCCTGTGCCGCCGCCCGAATGGTGCAATTAGCTTGGTCCAGCGCTGCATCAGCAGGCTCCCCCATCTGCCGCAGAAGTGAAAGGCAGGCGTGAGCTCCGAGTACACCTGCCTGGTTCTGTGTCGCCACCCAAATGGTGCCGTTGGTTCTCGCGGCAGCGTGGGACCAAGCAGGCGCGCTTGGGGCTCACACCTGCCTTTCACTTCCGGAACAGATGGGGGAGCCTGCCGATGCAGCCTGGACCGAGCACTGCTCCTGAACAAAGCAATGAAAATTGTGTAGGCTTCAACACCCCTATAATACAGATTTATAGCAGTCTGAGGTAGGCATATTTTCAGTTTTATTATTTCGCAAACATCTGATTTCATGATTATTGTTATTGTGAATTGTGTTTTTGAGAGATGTTTTCCAAGTGCCATTAAAGTTTGGTATAACTGAATGGAAGTATTCTAACCACCATATTATACATACACTAGTCTTATAGCCCGTTACATTAACGGGTGCTAGAATATATGTGTGTGTGTGTCTGTCTTTATTTCTTTTTCTCTCTCCATAGCCGCTTTCTGTATTTCTTTCTTTTGGTTTGTTTGTTTTTCCTTGGCTGTCCACAACCACCCCTTGCCTGCTTCCCATCCATTCTCCCTTCCTTTTACCTCCCCTGTGTCCTCCACCACCCCATCACTGCTCACCTTATCTAGCAGCAACCCTTCTCCCTTTTTTTTACCTCCCCCCTGTCCATCATCACCTCCTTCCTGCTCCCCCTGTCCAGCAGTAGGCCTCATGTGCAGTATTTTCCAACCCCCCCCCCCCCCCATATCTTCCTCCTTAACTCCATGCCCTACCATTCTCTCCCCTTTTGCTCCCTTTCCTCCTTCACCTTCATCGGACAGCAGCAGCAGCATTTATAATTAATTGCTGTTGCCGGCTTCAGGTCTTCCTCTCTGGCGGGTCCTGTCTACTTTATGAAAACATGAAGTAGGCAGGATCCGCCAGAGAGGAAGGCCTGAAGCCAGCAACAGCTGAGAATTTTAAACGCTGCTGCTGCTCGAAAAAGCCAGGCCTTAACCACAAAGCTGGGGGGGGGGGAGGGTTTTAAAAGGTATTTCGTCGGCGTTGTTGGGGGGGGGGGGGTGTTGAAAAGCCATCTTTTAAAAACTTAGCTGTTTTACTGCCGTAGCACATTCCCCTCTGCCTTGGTCCCGCTCCTTCTCTGACATATGGGACCGCGGCAAAGTGTTACGGTGGCGGCAGGGCTCCAATTTAAAAGCAGCTCCTTTTAACATAGGCGGAGCTGAACTGAAGGGAAGGAACGGTGGGCCCGGGTGAGGAAGGCCGCCTGCTAGGTAGGGGGACAACAATGGCGCTTATGCTCAAGCCCCCGCCGCAGCTCCTCTCTCGATCCTGGTGCGGTTCGAGAGAGGAGTCGTGGCGGCGGCTTGAACATAAGCGCGATTGTTGTCCCCCTACCTAGCCGCGAGGCTGCGGCGGGGTTTCCATGGCAACCCGATCGCGGATCTCAGTGTAGGGCCGGGTCTGGCGGAGGCGGGACCTCAGCACTGCACCGCCGGGCGGCTCACGCCGCCGGCCCCCAGGAGCTCGAGGCCGGTTGCGGACATGCCTGGCGTGGCATAGTGCAGGAGGAGTGATCGGTGGCGCGAGGTAGAGAGCAGGTGATGACAGTGATTGGTGGCGCAAGGTGGAGAGTAGGTGATGACGTAAAACGCGCGCATGCGCACTCGTGTTTTCGGGACGGATCAGGGAACACGTTTTTTTTAGTGCGCATGCGCGGCCTAGCTTATAGCCCGTTACATTAACGGGTGCTAGAATATATGTGTGTGTGTGTCTGTCTTTATTTCTTTTTCTCTCTCCATAGCCGCTTTCTGTATTTCTTTCTTTTGGTTTGTTTGTTTTTCCTTGGCTGTCCACAACCACCCCTTGCCTGCTTCCCATCCATTCTCCCTTCCTTTTACCTCCCCTGTGTCCTCCACCACCCCATCACTGCTCACCTTATCTAGCAGCAACCCTTCTCCCTTTTTTTACCTCCCCCCTGTCCATCATCACCTCCTTCCTGCTCCCCCTGTCCAGCAGTAGGCCTCATGTGCAGTATTTTCCACCCCCCCCCCCCCCCATATCTTCCTCCTTAACTCCATGCCCTACCATTCTCTCCCCTTTTGCTCCCTTTCCTCCTTCACCTTATCGGACAGCAGCAGCAGCATTTATAATTAATTGCTGTTGCCGGCTTCAGGTCTTCCTCTCTGGCGGGTCCTGTCTACTTTATGAAAACATGAAGTAGGCAGGATCCGCCAGAGAGGAAGGCCTGAAGCCAGCAACAGCTGAGAATTTTAAACGCTGCTGCTGCTCGAAAAAGCCAGGCCTTACACACAAAGTCTGGGGGGGGGGGAGGGTTTTAAAAGGTATTTCGTCGGCGTTGTTGGGGGGGGGGGGTGTGAAAAGCCATCTTTTAAAAACTTAGCTGTTTTACTGCCGTAGCACATTCCCTCTGCCTTGGTCCCGCTCCTTCTCTGACATATGGGACCGCGGCAAAGTGTTACGGTGGCGGCAGGGCTCCAATTTAAAAGCAGCTCCTTTTAACATAGGCGGAGCTGAATGAAGGGAAGGAACGGTGGGCCCGGGTGAGGAAGGCCGCCTGCTAGGTAGGGGGACAACAATGGCGTTATGCTCAAGCCCCCGCCGCAGCTCCTCTCTCGATCCTGGTGCGGTTCGAGAGAGGAGTCGTGGCGGCGGCTTGAACATAAGCGCGATTGTTGTCCCCCTACCTAGCCGCGAGGCTGCGCGGGGGTTTCCATGGCAACCCGATCGCGGATCTCAGTGTAGGGCCGGGTCTGGCGGAGGCGGGACCTCAGCACTGCACCGCCGGGCGGCTCACGCCGCCGGCCCCCAGGAGCTCGAGGCCGGTTGCGGACATGCCTGGCGTGGCATAGTGCAGGAGGAGTGATCGGTGGCGCGAGGTAGAGAGCAGGTGATGACAGTGATTGGTGGCGCAAGGTGGAGAGTAGGTGATGACGTAAAACGCGCGCATGCGCACTCGTGTTTTCGGGACGGATCAGGGAACACGTTTTTTTTAGTGCGCATGCGCGGCCTAGCATTTTATTATATTAGATAAAAACAAGAAGCAAGCCAACCCTGTGCTCTGTTGGTTTTGATTTTGGATTTGTTAAACAGCCAACATCCAATTTCAGATTTACATCTTTTGGAACTTGATCATTGCTCTATTTTCATTACATCAATAAATTATAAAGACCTAAGACTTCTGCTGGCTAAATTGCAAATGCACATCTCTAACAATAACTTTGGGATTGAATCATCTAATTTAAAGCTAAAAAAAAGGCCAAGGTAAATATCTATTCAGTGAGGTTGGCAAATGAAAAGAAACCCTGTTCAAAGATGGAACAAAGGTTGCATGAGAGGTGGTAATGGAGCAAAGGTTGCATGAGAGGCAATAATGAGTTTACAATAAAACCTTTGAGACCTACTTACTTAGCTCTAAGCCTTAGAAGGCATTTGTTCCCTCCTTGCCCTTTACATGAGGGGGGGGGTGGTCCTGCAGAAAGGTACCGTGGGGGGGGTCATCCAGAAAGGTACCGGGGGGGGGGAGGGAGGGGTCCTGCAGAAGAGTACTGGGGAAGGGGGCCCTCCTGCTGGAATTGCAGTAAATTAATCACTAATTTAAATTTACAACAAATGTACAGCTGAGGCAAGAGGCCTTGTGCTGGACATGTGAATTACTTTAAAAAAATTAAAAAAGAGGAAATAAAAATGTAAAGGTATCAAAGATGTGCATTTTCCAAAGCTAAGCAGGAAACAGAAAGACTTCCCTGCCTGCCCTGTGCCCTGTTCCTAACTACCTGCCAGCCACTAGGCACTGCCCTGTCCCCGCCTGCACTGTGCCATGTCCTGGCGTACCACTAGACCACAAGAAGGGGGACAGTGTGCAGAGCCTGGCAGGGAGAATTTGGTTCAGAATGGTATTTTTTTCTTCTTTTCCTCCTCTAAATCTAGGATGCGTCTTATGGTCAGGTGCGTCTTATGGAGCGAAAAATACGGTAATTCAGGAAAAATGGCCTGACACAGGATGCGCTAAAATGTTCCACATTAGTTTTGCCATCTGCTTGTGTATTTTCCTTGTTGTTTTGTTTTAGAGAGAGAGTGTCAGGAGCAAAGAATGAGCATGGATGCATCAATCAGCAAACATAATGATATTAGAGGCGAACTAACTGGTTAGTGTGTCCATAATGTAGGAACCCTGCGGTAATCTTTTTACATGTCACATGTTAATGGTAACAGTGCACATCCATATATTCTGGAAATAAATGTTGAATTTGCGGCCTTGCTAGTAGTGGGCTTAGAGTGTGGCAAAGTCCTGTATAAGGATGTGCTAAACCTATTTCTTAATGCAGCTTAGTAGAAAATCCCCTTATTCATAATTTGGGCTCATGATAGAACTGTTCCCCATTCCCTATCTCTGCTGCTGTGTTCTCTAAAAGCTGAAAGGATAACAAAGCACTAGTGAAAAGAATTTGAGAAGTTTATAAAATACATCACAAAGTCCATTTTATCATGATGCACAATTGCTAAAAATGATAAAATCAACTAATCATGTCTTCAAATTTTGACAATGACTGACTCAAGTAAAAATTCTGTGGATCCACAGCAGAGGAGATTTCAAACAGATCTAAATATGACTCAGAAGTGGCACCCAGTGATTATGTTGCTTTTCCAATTCAAAAGAGACTTAAGGGCCCTATTACAAAGCTGTAGTAAACACTAACGTGTGCTTACCACAGCAAAAATAAATGGTGTACCACAAGGCACACTGAGGCATCCTGCGCATGCTGCCCATGTGCTAAAAAATATATTTTATTTTTGGTGCAGGGGGCTCGTCTGGGGACAAAGTGAAGTATCCAAGTAACTTTATTGTTGCGGAGACAAACAACACATAAAAAGAACTGACATAGACTGTGTTTCACCCACGCAAGGGCTGCGTCATGGGCTCAAGGAAACTATAAAATGATAATAAAATACAATCAGTAAAATCATAACAGAAAATGGATATAAACATGTCAAGAGTTAACAAGGCACTAGAAAAAAGTATGTATACCCACACCATGGGCAGAAGTAAAACACGCATAATAAATATAAAACCAATCTGATGTATAAAATCTACTACAAGTAAATATGAAAGCAACAAAATGTGCAGAACAGTGAATTTGTCACTTTTTAATTTGTTATGGCTTCTATTTACTAAGCTGCAGAAACCATCTAGCTCAGGAGTTATAGTGTGCTGCACAGCGACATGAATTGTTAGGCACCTGTTCTGCAGGTACTACAGCCAACAGGAATACCCTGGGAGGACCTCTTGCCTTGGGTTGGGGCTTCTGTGAACCTGTCAACTTCAAAGCATTTAAACTCCTCCCTGCCTGAGCCCTGCCCCTCTGGCTCAACAGATTTGTCCCATCTACCTTAAGGTGGCTTACTTTTTTCATTCATCAGCTAGTGCTCCCTGTTGTAAGGAGGCTTAATTACAATACAGGCAGTACCCTGGTTAAGAACGAGTTCCATTCTTAAGTTGAATTTGTATGTAACTCGGATACTGTACAGCACACAGTCTATCAAAACATTAAACATTAAAGAAACATTAAATTGAAAGAAAAAAGATAGGTTTATACTTTTGTTCTTCATCCGTCCCACTGTTCCCTTTCCACCACCACATCCAACATTTCTCCCTCTCATCTCTCTCTTAATCATGCATCTGTACCTCATGCCTCTCCCACCACCATGTCCAACATTTCTTTCTCCCTTCCTTTGGCCAACAGTTCACTGCTTTCGTCATTTCTCCATGTGCACCATCTCTCTTTCCCTCTCACTCAGACACTCATGTCCAACAATTCTCCCTTTCTTTTCCCTCCCCACTTCAGCATCTCTTTCCCTCACTCTCTCCATTGTTCCATCCTATGTCCCAAGTTCATGCTCCCTTCCTTTCTTCCCTCCATTCTTTGTCCGAAGTTTGTGTTCCCTCCCTTCTGTGTCCCAACGTGACCCTGCCTTTCCCTTCCTGTGCCAACACACCCCTTCTTCCCTTCCTGTCCAAATGCGACTCTCTTCCTCCCTTCCATGTCCCAACGTGCCCCTCATCGTCTTTCCCTTCGTTCTGCATCCCAAATTCGTACTTCTGGTGGATGTTTACCTCCTCTGGCTGGCTCCCTCCTCCCAATCGCACTTCTCTTTGCAAAGCCGGAACCGTGGTTCCTGCACGCGGCTCATGGCTGACCAGGCAGCCTGACCCTTCGGGCCTCCCGCAGGTATTTACCTCCTCTGGCTGGCTCTCTCCTCCCAGTCGCACTTCTCTTCGCAAAGCTGTAGCCGCTGATTCCTGCACATGGATCGCAGCTGACCCGGAAGCCTTCCCTCTGACATGAGTCAGATTCAGCCCTAAGTAAGTTGTGGAGAGGTCCAGGAGGGAGGCGGGGGTGGGTCAGAGTTGGCCCTAAGTTGTGGAGGCTTTAAAAAATAAGTTGTAGTGAGGTCTGGGAGGGGAATAAAAACTGCAAATAATCAAAGTTGCAAATGCCGAACCCACAAATATGGAGGGGGAAGTGTACAGGAAGGAAGAGTGACCATGAATGTGCGATCTTTGAAGTGTGTTTTATTGATTATGTGAACTGCTCTGTTATTGTTAAAGAAGGGCGGTATATTAAATAAAATAAACCATAAACCATACAAGGAAATCCACTGGAAATCTGTTCCCGATATGCTTATTTCTACAAGCCTTTGTAAAAAGGCCCTTAATATATGCATAAAATAAGCATGTTTCTGAAAATTTTTACATATGCCGTGTTATAAAATTACTCCTACTTCTGAATCACATCTACAGGAGGCGTATAAAAGAACAGTATGAGGGGCATAATTTAAAAAAACATATAAGTCTATTTTGGGCCTAGGATGCTAGCTGCCCAAAATCAGCAGCATCTAAAGCAGGGGTGTCCAATGTCGGTCCTCGAGGGCCGCAGTCCAGTCGGATTTTCAGGATTTCCCCAATGAATATACATGAGGTCTATTTGCATGCACTGCTTTCATTGTATGCTAATAGATCTCATGCATATTCATTGGGGAAATCCTGAAAACCCGACTGGATTGCGGCCCTCGAGGACCGACATTGGACACCCCTGATCTAAAGTATATTCTAGAAAATACGTCCAAT
This sequence comes from Geotrypetes seraphini, assembly GCF_902459505.1. Lineage (NCBI taxonomy): Eukaryota > Metazoa > Chordata > Amphibia > Gymnophiona > Dermophiidae > Geotrypetes > Geotrypetes seraphini. Next base: position 138,983,128 of record NC_047089.1, read on the forward strand.
TTTTTTTTTTTTTTTAAATCATCTACTTATACGTCCAGCTGTTTGGTCGTCCAAACCGCCAAGTTCTCGTCCAAAAAATCGTTCATATCCCAAACACCCAGAACAAGACCTTTTGGACGAGGGAGGAGTCAGCAAAATGATGGACTGGCCACCCAGACATGGCAACAGAGTAGTAGGGAACCTTACAGGGCACTGCTGTGAACTTTACAAAAAAGGATGCCACATAAACATCTCACCACAACTCCCTTGCAGGTCTTGGTGAGCTCCCCAAAACCCACTATACCCACCTGTCTACAACCCCAATAGCCCTTATGGGTGCAGGTGCCACCTATATGGCAGTAGAGTGGAGTTGGGGGGGTTGGGGGGGCTCACATTTTCCACCATGAATGCCGTGGCTAGAGTGGCTTATGGGTCTGGGTCCTCCTCTCTATGGTTCACTAGCCCACCCTCCATACTACTTAAGCCACCTATGTGCAGCTCTACTAGGCTTTCCTATGCCAGGTGCTGATGTTCCGGAGGCAGGTATGAACATTTTTATTCTGATTTTTATGGCAGTGAGAGGGGATCAGTGATCACTGGGGGAGTGTGTGGGGGTCTGTACATTGTCCCTGCAGTGGTTATCTGGTCACTTTGGATAACTTCTGGGCACTTATACCTGTTTTTAGATCACCTAAGTCACAATGTTTAAATTCCATCTAGGCATTCCGTCAAACTTTCGATTATCTCTGCAGGACAACTAAATCTAGGTCGGCCCACATCCCACCCTAACCACTCCTCCAAAAACGCCCCTTTGAGCTATGGGCGCACAGCAGCATTCAGAGGCCTAAAATGTCTCTGGATATGTCTAAAAACTCGTTTCAATTATCAGCCCTTGGACGGCCTGTCTTTTAGGTCATCCAAGTGCCAATTTGGGCGGGTTTTTAGACGTATTTGTGTTTCGATTATGAACCCCTATACATTTAAGTTCCCCTCTGAGTATCTGTATAATGGCTGTCACACAATAGAATAAATAGATGTGGTGTACACAAGCTGAGCATACTTGGGATCATCTAGGGACCCTTTTACTAAGCTGTGTTAAGCAGCTAACATGGGATATTTCAGCACAATAGCATAGACCTGCGCTACTATCTACCGCCCTAAAAAGGAAGCCTTTGAATTAAAAATCCCATGTTTGCAGTCTAATACAGGAGTGGGCAGGATCTGGGAGTTATAGAAGGAGGCAGTAAGTTGCAGACATTTTTGAAGTGCTGCACCTCTCTCCCGGGGTCATGTCTGCCCTCTCTACCCTCCCCTCTGCAGGTCCAATTCCTTTCTTACATCTCCCAATCACAGCTTTGACACTGCCCCCATGCCCCAAATAGCATCGTAACACTGCCCTCATTATCCCAATCAGAATCTGCCCCCACCACACAAGGCTCCACTCTCCAACATAAAACCAAGCCCCTCCAGACCACTGTCTTTCCACTTCTCTTATGTCCTCCCATCCTAACAGCTCTTTCTTCAGGTACTTTCCCATTGCATTAAAGTCCGTAAGTTTGAAATCTAGGACTTTAAGTATCGTGCAGCCGCTCTCCACTTTAGCCACTATATCAAACCAAACCGTTTGATGATCGCTACTTCCCAGGTCGCTACTTCCAGAGCCCTTCCCTTCCTCCCAATACACCCTCAGAGACCTATCTGGGGGTCTTCAGTGGAAGTTAAGGGTTACCTTCTGCTTGGTGTTTTGCCTTCTAGTGGTGGTCTGCCCAAGGGCAGCACAGCCTTTCACTTACTCCAGCTGGGGGCTGATTGTTAGAGGGAAAAGTATTTGGACTTGTATACTGCCTTTTTGTAGTTATACAATCAAAATGGTTTACAACAGTGGCGTAGTAAGAGGAGGTGTCGTCTTGCTAGGGGTGCCAGCAACCCTCCTCCTCTCTGCCTCCCCCCCCCCCCCAGCTCCTCTCCATGCCTCATGCATGTGTCCCTCGCCTTCTCCCGTACCTTTTTTAGTTCTCCAGGGCAAGCAACATTGCTGCCCGTGTCGGTATCGGCGCTCTCTCTGATGTCACTTCCGGGTCTAGCGCCTAGGAAATGATGTCACAGGGCGAGCCGACACAGAGGCGGGCATGCTGCTTGTGTTGGAGAAGTTAAAAAGGTAAGGGGAACAAGAAGGGGTGCATGTGTGCAGCAGGGGGGTTGGGGAAGAGGATGGGGGAGGGGTACCGTTGCCCTGGCTGCCTCTCACCCTCGCTATGCCACTGGTTTACATACAGGTACTTCAAACATTTTCCCTATCTATCTAGAAACACTATATTTTCCGCTGTCGCACCTTCACTCTGGAATACAATGCCACCTCACCTCCGCTCTGAAAATTTTCTAAACAAGTTTAAAACACACCTTAAAACATTTCTATTCAAAGACACCTATCTAAATTCTAATTGAGAACCTGTTAAAAGGAAAAACAAAAACTAATAGAAAAACGCTTTCAAGAAGCGACATTTCCCTTCCCCTCCTGTTTTATCCCTCCCCTTTTTCCTTCCTTTTATTTATTATTTATTTATTTACATAATGTAATTAAAAACCTCCCTCTCCTCCTCCTTCCTCTTGACACCCACCCGTCTCAATTATGTCCTTGTGTTATCCTTAACTTCCCCCATTTTTTTAATGCAATTTTAGATATTTTAAATATCTTTTTAATTTCTATTACTGTATTGTAAACCGACCAGATACTTGTGATGGTCGGTATATCAAACTACTGTACAAATAAAGCTTGAAACTTGGTGGGCTCACAATCTATCTAATGTACCTGAGGCAGTGGAGGATTAAGTAACTTGCCCAGGGTTGCAGGGAGCAGCACAGGGCTTGAACCCACCACAGCCTCAGCTATAGCTCTAACCACTATGCCATACTCTCCTCCAAGAGGCTAATGTTGTTCTGGTAGTCTGCTAGCATTTCAGTGGCAGCTTAGACTTAAGTATGTAATAGAAACAGGTTTTGGAATTGAGAAACTGCTGATGCAGAAATCCCAATTTTCCAGCAGAATGGAGGAGTAGCTTAGTGGTTAGTGAAGCCGGGAAGCCACAGTACAAATCCTACTCCTCCCACTGTGATCTTGGCCAGGTCACTTCACTCTCCATTGCTTAAAGTACAACGAGATCATAACTCAGTTTAGGAAAAAAGTAGCTTAAGGACCTGAGTAAATAACTCATCTTGAGTTTGCCTTTGGCAAAAAGCAAATAAATCTATAATCCGGTGAATATCCTGAAATCAGCATAAAAAATATAAATCTCTGCTTTTGACTCAGCCACTGTCCTTTTTAATGCAATTATCTTGCTGCAATCTCAGCACAATCGGCCGCACACATAAAGAGGAAGGATTTTTTTTTTCCTTTCCATACTTCCATACTAGCATGCTCGTTTTCTCTCTCTTACCGATAGTAATTCTGTCGTTTGCTTTAGGAAGGAATAGAAATTCTCTCGGCACTCCTTCTGGAATCCCGTCTACCTTTTTTCTTTTCCTTGCTACTTTCGAAGGAACGTCTCTTTTTCTTTTTTCCTGCAAGTCTGCAATAAGGGACAACCCTTTGTACAGGACCCCATGCTGACAGAAACTGGAAGTAAATATTCCATTGGTCCTAGTGTTATGAGCCATCCCCCAGCAAATTAACCCTGTAGCATCTGAATTGCAGGGTTATGTTACTTTTTGTTGATGAACAGCAGCTCTGTAGAAGTTTCATATACCTGGACTGAATGCAAACAATTCTTCATATTCTTTTTTATTTATTTATTCAATTTTTTTATACTGTTCTCCTAGGAGAGGTCAGAACGGTTCACATGAGTTTATTCAGGTATTCAATCATTTTTCCCTGTCTGTCCTGGTGAGCTCACAATCTATTTAATGCAGGGGTGTCCAACCTTTTGGTTTCACTGGGCCGCATTGGCAAAAAAAAAAAAAATGTTTCTGGGGCCACTGCAGTAAGACACAGGAGGGCAAACACCCAGGGGCAGCAAAGGAAAACACTGCATCGCCCTCGACCGGGGCCACACAAAATACTTCACTGGGCCGCAGGTTGGACATCCCTGATTTAATGTATCTGGGGCAATGGGTAAAACCAGGATTTGCAGGATCTCCAGGATCCTCATAGACTTCTATTGAGATCCTGGTAAAATTGTAGGATTTGCAGGATTTTCCAGGATCCTCATAGATTTGTATTGAGATCCTGGTAAAATTGCAGGATTTTCCAGGATCCTGATCCACCTTAACAGCAGACCTCCTCTTTTTTTGATTGCCGCAGCTACTGCTATGCATTTACTGGAGCCCCCTACAACGCCGTCTTCTTCGGGAAGGGGTAAAACGTGGACCTCACGAACTTGACGGACCTTGCGGATCTAAAACCGGACCTCAGATTTTTAAGGACGTGCGGTTTTAGATCCGCGAGGTCCGTGTTTTACCCCTTCCCAACAGCAGATGAGAAGAGGGGAATGCACGGGAGCTGCTGAGGAAATGTTTCTCTAGGAGAAATGTAGAATAGATGTGCCATTATATTTTTTTCTGGAGAAAGACCTATGGCTGCTTCTTCTATGACTCCCTCTTCTCCTTTGTTGTGAGCGCTAATAACAACTGGAATAGAAAGAAATTGGAACAGCTTATTCCTGCATGGACTTGTTAATCTGCTGTAAAGCGAAAACAACATTTCATGGAGGGGGTGAAGACTGAAACACCGCATGGGCATAGGAAATGCTCCAATGACTTATCTTCAAACAACTCTATTAAAATAGCACAAAAATAGAGGAATTATTTGACGACTGGTTGTTTGTGCTCCCCTATTAGAAATATTTGAAAGTTTGAGCCGATTTTATCTTCGGTTCTAATGAATGACATAAAATAGCATTTGAAGGAGAATGGAGGTGTGGGGGAGGGTGATTAATGTAGCTGTTTAAAATGTGGGCATGTTTCACTCTCACATCTCCTGGGTGCTACAATAGCAAGTCAGCCATGCAGTAGCATACTAAGGGGGGGAGACGGTCCGCCCCGGGTACAAGCCCTGAGGGAGTGCTCCCGGCCTTGGCGTTCAGTCCCCCCCACCCCCGAAGGAACGCTAGCCCCCCCCCAGGCCTCCCCGCACCATCTACGAAGCAGCCCATAGCGGGATCGTGATGCCAGCGATCCCTGAGCTGCTTCAGCGCTGCTTCCTGCACCGCAGTCCCGTCCCTCCTCTTTCTGTATTTGACATCTAGCAAGGTCTCTGTTTGGAAGGAAAGATCTAAGCTTAAAAATGAAGTGACCAGAAGTTATGGTAAAAGCAGATAGCGTTGCTGATTTTAAGAAAAGTTTGGACAAATTCCTGGAGGAAAAGTCCATAGTCTGTTATTAAGACATGGGGGAAGTGTCTGCGTGCCCTGGATCGGTAGCATGGAATGTTGCTACTCTTTGGGTTTTGACCAGGTACTAGTGACCTGGATTGGTTACCATGAGAATGGGCTACTGGGCATGATGGACTATTGGTCTGACCCAGTTAGGCTATTCTTATGTTATGTTCTCATCTGTAGGGGCCTTTGTTTTCACTTCTTATTTTAATGTATTTTTTTTCTGGGAACTTATCAGTGTTTTTTAGAATGGGAACAAAAATGGAAGAAAATTAATGTGTGTGGAATGGGGGGAGGGGGGTACTGATTTCTTCAGCTAAATAATTCAATCCACCTCAACTAGACATAGGAGAACTCACGCACCATTCACACACCCTCTAACCAAAATCGTCAAAAGAGAAAAAACGGTTCGACAACCTCCTAACACTCGACCCCCAACTCTACAACCTATTGACCTCGACCACAAACTACAAAACCTTCAAAAAAGAAATAAAACCCTTCTATTCAAAAAACACATAAAACCGAACTAACACAATCAGAACTGTCCCAAGCATCACCAGAAACTACTCCATATGTACTTCTGATGTCATGACAATTCAGACATGTTTGGAATAATGGTTACATATATGAGTTTCAATAAAAGAAAATTTTCAGTGCCTGTTTTTATTATGACCATTTATTTTTCATGGTTATTACAAAAAATATTTTTTTACATGGGGGGGGTGTAAAAAAATGATGGGCCCCGGGTGCCACATACCCTAGGTACGCCACTGCAGCCATGCAATGTAAAAGGGGCGGGTCAGGTGTGATACATAACTTGAGAGAGCTTGACTTGAACTTGGAACAGCTTGCTGCTGAAGTATAAGGTGGTGGAGGTTTGACAGCTATTCCTTGTATTTCGTGGGTGTGCAGGTTTCTCTGTGGTTTTCATGGTTGGTTAGTTTGAAAGATCAGAGGTCTATCAGATACTATCTGAAAGCTGTTTCCATGTGGTAATCCTGGGCATGGCGCTCTTCCAAAAATGCAACCAGATCTACCGGATGGGAGGGAAAGAAAAAAACATTCTTAACAGCACTTCCTCCCTGTAAAATGTAGGTGCTTGTAAATGTAAAGCAAGAGTTGTATAGCATAAGGACAAAAAATAAGAGTTAAGAAGTTCTTGAATCAAATTACACTGGTTACAGGTTCAGTTCAAAGGTGTCCTCTTTAACCTTCAGGGCCTTATCTAACCCCAATATACAGTGGCGTACCAAGGGGGGGGGCCAAGCCCTGAGGGGGTGCTCCTGGTCCGGTCCGGTTCCCCACCCCCTGCACCGGGTGTCGCGTCTGGAAATAGCCTGCAGCAAGATCGCGATGCCAGCGATCTTTGCCTGCTTCGGCTGTTTCCTCCGCCGCGGTCCCGCCCCTTCTCTGACGTCAGAGGAGGGGCGGGACCGCGGCGGAGGAAACAGCCGAAGCAAGCAAAGATCGCTGGCATCGCGCGATCTTGCTGCAGGCTGTTTCCCAGGGAAATGAAGCGGGGAGGCCGGGGGAATGAGCAGTGCTTCATGGTGGTGGTAGGGCCGAGCGGTCCTTCGAGGTAGTGGGGGGGGGGGCAGACCTTGTGGAGGGGGGGGCAGACCTTCAGGGGGACAGGCATTCAAGGGTGACAGGCAGGCCTTCGGGGGGGGGGAACAGGCCTTCAAGGGAGGGCACAGGCCTTTGGGGGGGTGTAGGTCTTCGGGGGAGGGTGCAGGCCTTCGGGGGGGTGCAGGCCTTCAGGGGGGGCAGGCCTTCGAGGGGGGTGTAGGCCTTTGGGGGGGTGCAGGTCTTCGTGGGGGAAAGGCCTTCATGGGGGCAGGCCTTCAAGGGGAACAGGCAGGCAGGCCTTCAAGGGGGGGCAGGCCTTCAGGGGGGGCAGGCCTTCAAGGGGAACAGGCAGGCAGGCCTTCAAGGGGGGGCAGGCCTTTGAGGGGGGTGTAGGCCTTTGGGGGGTGCAGGCCTTCGGGGGGGTGCAGGCCTTCAAAGGGGGGAAAGGCCTTCAGGGGGGGCAGGCCTTCAAGGGGAACAGGCAGGCAGGCCTTCAAGGGGGGGACAGGCCTTCAGGGGTGGGATGCAGACCTTTAAGGGGGGGGACAGGCCTTCGTGGGGGACAGGCCTTCAGGGGGGCAGGCCTTCAAGGGGAACAGGCAGGCAGGCCTTCAAGGGGGGGGAGGCCTTCGGGGGGTGCAGGCCTTCAAGGGGGGGGACAGGCCTTCAGCGGGGCAGGCCTTCAAGGGGAGCAGGCAGGCAGGCCTTCAAGGGGGGGACAGGCCTTCAGGGGTGGGATGCAGACCTTTAAGGGGGGGACAGGCCTTCAGGGGAGGGGGGGGGGCCCTGGTGTAGAAGTACACAGAGGGAAGGGTTCAAAGAGACATGCATATGCCGGACTTTGGGTGGGAAGAAATAATGGGTCTGAAAATAGAGGAGAGAGAGAGAGATGATGGACATGAGTTTTAGGGAGGGAAGGAACAGAAAGGGAGAGAAGTTGGACACAAGGGATGGTGTGGAGGGGGGGATAGAGATACAGGTTAGGAGGGTAGTTGGGAAAAGAAAGGGAGAGATGGTGGACCCTGGGGTGGTGGGGAAGGAGGGAGAGCTGCTGGATGAAAGGGTAGTTAAGAAAGAAAAGGTGGATCTGTGGAGGGAGACAAAAAAGGAAAGATGCCAGACAGCCGGGGGAGGGAAGGGAAATGGAAGGGGAGGACAGAGATGGCAGATGGATGGTTAGCACGGAGAAAGAAGAAAGAAGGAGACCCTGGCAAGCAAGTTATCAGAAGGCAACCAGAGCCTTAGACCAACAAGATTTGAAAAATAACCAGACAACAAAAAGGTAGAAAAACTAATTTTATTTTCTGTTTTGTGATTACAATATGTCAGATTTGAAATGTGTATCCTGCCAGAGCTGGTGTTAGACCGCAAACGTGAGCTAGGATTTAATAGAGAGAGGAAAAGTCCTTTTTGTTTCTTTATTTTATTTACACCACAGCGCCAGTGTGGTTAGGAGAAGCCAAAGGGGGGTGAAAAAGCTATAAAATAAACCCAGCAGGATGTTTGAAAAAAACACCCAATTGGGCAGGAAAATCGAATTGATAAACCAATTCAATAGGCTGAATCGAATCGAAATTTTTTTTTCCTGAATCTGGCAGCACTAGTTTGCGCTACTGTCTTAGACTTTAGGACCTGGGTTTGGGGAGAGATGGCATCATCAGTACTTTATAATGCAAGTGAAATGAGGATTTGGTCAGATTTTTGAAGGGTCTGCACTCTGCAGAAGAAAAATATTGTATAGGCTGGGGACATGAGACAGCAGGAAATGGGAACTTTTCTTCCTTCTATTTTTGTGAATGGCAAGGCTGAGGATGTCAGAGAGTTCAGTTAAAATATGTGCTTTATAAGAAAATATAATAATGTGTTTTATAAAGTTTATAACATTGCTGGCCTACCCGGTGAGGTGTTCCTAGTAGTGGTGGTGGCAGCGTGTCAATGTGTTGAGTGGAAGAGGTGGTCTGGGAAATTCTGCTGAGCAAACTCCGGGCCCATTTCCACTCTGCAGTTAGTCCACTCCACTCAACTGGTTCACACACTGGTTCCTGGGTAGTTGTTTTGGGATCTCTTCCAGTGGTTTGTCATTATCTCCTTCTGGTCCAAGAAAGGAAACTTTGTTAACCTTAGCACTGACCTACAGAATATATTTGTAACAGCGCTGCTTGTGTGGCATTAGTCTATGTAGTGATCGAAAGAAAAAACCAGACCTTTGCACATTTTTGCACTATATGGTGGGTGTATGAGGAGATTCACATTTCCTGCACAGCTAAGTCCGTGTGAAGTTACCTTGTGCTGTATTTGACATCTAGCAAAGTCTCTGTTTGGAAGGAAAGATCTCAGCTTAAAAATGAAGTAGCCAGAAGTTATGGTAAAAGCAGATAGCGTTGCTGGTTTTAAGAAAGGTTTGGACAAATTCCTGGAGGAAAAGTCCATAGTCTGTTATTAAGACATGGGGGAAACATCTGCTTGCCCTGGATCGGTAGCATGGAATGTTGCTACTCTTTGGGTTTTGACCAGGTACTAGTGACCTGGATTGGCTTCCATGAGAATGGGTTACTGGGCATGATGGACCATTGGTCTGACCCGGTTAGGCTATTCTTATGTTATGTTCTCTTCTGTAGGGGCCTTTGTTTTCACTTCTTATTTTAATGTATTTTTTTTCTGATAACTTATCAGTGTTTTTTATAATGGGAATAAAAATGGAAGAGAATTAATGTGTGTGGAATGGGGGGGTAACTAATTTCTTCAGCTAAATAATTCAATCCACCTCAACCAGACATAGGAGAACTCACGCACCATTCACACACCCTCCAACCAAAAACGTCAAAAGAAAAAAACTGTTCGACAACCTCCTAGTCATTCGAGCTGCAACACTCGACCCCCAACTCTACAACCTATTGACCTCGACTACAAACTACGAAACCTTCAAAAAAGAAATAAAAACCCTTCTATTCAAAAAACACATAAAACCGAACTAACACAATCAGAAATGTCCCAAGCATCACCTGCAACTACTCCATATGTATTTCTGATGTCATGACAATTCAGACATAATTTATGTTATGTTATGGTATGTTTGGAATAATGGTTACATATATGAGGTTCAATAAAAGAAAATTTTCACTGCCTGTTTCTATTATGACCATTTATTCAGTTTCATGGTTATTACAAAAAATATTTTTTTACATGGGGGGGGGGTGTCAAAAAATTATGGGCCCTGGGTGCCACATACCTTAGGTACGCCACTGCCAATATACCATAATTTTAAATATTAAACTTTGGATGGGGAGGGTGTATATTATACTCACATTAATGAGAGCAATTTCCAATGAAGTCATTTACTCAGTTAACAGGCTATTTTGAAAATTGTGCACCCTTTCTGTAGGTAAAATTACACCTTGATGGTTCTTTGAATTTGTGTTTTGATTTCCATGCAGCTGCTCTTGGCACTCCCTCCAGCCACCAAGCTGCTCTCCTAGGCGACTGCCTAGTCTTCCCTAATGTTTGGCAGGTGAAAAGAAGTTTTCGTTTCTTAGCCAGCAGAGCTTCTCAACTGCTGACGTGTTTGCTTTCCCTCCCCTTGCTGTGGGGGTTGTGCTCAGCATGGGCTGCCCGGCTGCTCCTACAGAAGCAGAAATCACTCAACAGAGGTTGTGCACCTGCTGTACAACTTACAAAAGCATGGGAGAGTACAAGCAATGCGAGCCTTTGCTTGGGCTCAATAGGGAAGCACACCTATAAATAACTGTCTTGCACAAAGCGATGAAGCCACTGTGGAGAAATACAATCACTGATGCTGTAAATATACAGTATAATGGCCATGTACAGTATATGCTCTTTTTTTATTTTTTTTTTTTTGCAATTTGAGTATCTAGTATGAACCTCTCCATGCATTCAGCCTTGAATTTGCATTGCTTAATGGTAGACAGACTATGGTTCTCGATTCATTCAGGGGAACGTGGTAAAAACCAGGATTCTCAGAATCTAGGGCAGACCATCTTAAGAATGGAATGCTCATTTTTTAATGACAGCAACAGGCTGTCTTTCAGTGGGGAATTTCTCTGTAAAGTCCCGCCTCCTATGATGCAGTTCTATTCTTCTGTGGGTGGGCTTGGCAGAAGACAATGATGTCAGCAAAAGGGGAGGGGACTTCCTGCAGAATGACAGAAAATCAGTCAACACAGTTGATGCAAATTGCAGAGATAAATAGTGGAAGCTGATACAGGGAGTGATTGTGGAGGACTGAAAGAGGCATAAAATACAATCAATATGTTCCAGAAAGAAGAAATAAAAATAGCATACAAAGTAAAGTGAAGGGGGGGAGAGACAGTGGCAGGAAACATCCACATTTTGTACTCCTTCCTTATCAAAAGCACAGAACCTACCAGAATCCTGCAATTCTGACCCCAGAAAGGGCTGCATCTATCTGGTTTCAGCACCCTCAACCACCTTTAAAGCAGGAAACATCCATTCCATGCACTCTTTCCCTATCAAAAGCATAGGATATGCAAGGATGTGTCAGGATCTGCCAGGATCCTGCAATTCTGACTCTAGGAAGGGCTGCATTTATCTGGATTCAGCACCCTTAACCAGCTATAAGGCAGGAAAGGGTCTGGGTAAAACCAGGATTTGCAGGATCCTCATAGACTTGTATTGAGATCCTGGTAAAATTGCAGGATTTGCAGGATTTTCCAGGATCCTGGTCCACCTTAACAGCAGACCTCTTATTTTTTTGATTGCCACAACTGCTGCTATGCATTTACTGGAGTCCCCTACAACGCCATCTTCTCCTTCTCTTTCTCCGCCCCTTATGACATGCTCTTCTCTTCCCGTGTGGGCAGAGAGGCAGAGAAGAAGACGTCAACGCGGGGACTCCCTTTAGTTTAGAATGCCAACCAGACGGGAATAAAAATAGGCTTGCAACTCCGTCTTCTCCTTCTCTGCCAGTCCCGCCCCTTATGACATGTTCTTCTCTTCCTGTGTGGGCAGACCAGCAGAGAAGGAGAAGACGTCAGCGCGGGGACTCCCTGCAGAATGATAGCCAGAGGGGCAGTAAAAAATAGGCTATAACTTATCACACAGAGTTAAAAAAAGAACAGCAATACTTTGGATTTAGAATTTCAGTAATCTGGTCAATCTTATTGAAACTAATTACCAGATTTATTCAATTTTTTTATACTCTTCACCCAGGGGAGCTCTAAATTGTTTACATCAGGGGTGCCCAAATGGTCGATCACGATAGACCAGTAGATCACAAAGGCAACGCGAGTCGATCGCGTTGCCTTTGCGATCTTTTTCTTCCTGCCGCTTCCCCAAGCAGGCCTGGCGCATACAAGCGCCGGACTCACAAGACTTCAACTCTGATGTCAATTCTGACATTTTTAGCGCGTGCAGAATTTTAGTGCACACTAAACCCATGCTATGCAGCTAGAACTAACGCCAGCTCAATGCTGGTATTAGCCTCTAGCGCGCACAGCAATTCTGTGTGCGCTAAGCACATGCTAAAACCGCTATCGCAGCTTAGTAAAAGGAGCCCTAAGGAAAATAAAGATAATAGACCTTTAGACCTGGACCAGCAAGTCTTAACTCAGACATTGATTTTCATCCGTTTTTCTGATTTTCATCATTCACTATTTCTGTTCACACAGTTAATTATATGCATGATCTTGAGTTTAACTGCTAAATATATATTTTTTCTTCAACTATTAAATATATATTTTTTTCATTGATTGGTCACACCATAAAAAATTTTTTTTGGGAAATGGACCATTCAGGCCTCTTAGATTTAACATATATACGTTTAACATATCTCAAATTTTCAAATCATATTTCAATATATGCATGTTGTCATTCATATCATACATTTTATTATATAAGTGTGGTCATTTGCTTTCTGCCACCAATTATGCATATTTTATGCATTTATTTGATCATGTTAATGTCATATCTTGTGACGTATGCTAATTTGTATAATAACTTCTGCTTATTTGTCCACTAATGTAGATTTTAAAGACATTACTGTGTATTGTTTATTAATTTACTTAATACAGCAGTTTTTATTGTTGTTTTCTTTTTTAAAATTTTTTTAATAAGTCATAACATTCAGGCATTGTTTATGGACAAAGTGTCTTGCATGGCTCATAGATTCCATATTTTTATTTGAGTGTGCTCACAATTGCATCATCATCCAGCATCTACCACCTCTCCCACTCCTCCAGTCCAGTGTCTCATTCTCTCTCCCCTTGCTCTATTCAGTCTCTCTCTCCCTATCCTTCCATCCAGCATCTTCCCTTTTTGTCCCTCCTTTCATCCAGTCTCTTCTCTTTCTCTTTCTCTCTCTATCCTATCTAGCATCTCGCCTTTCTCTCCCTGTCCATCCATTCAGCATCTTCTCTTTCTCTTCTCATTCTTCTAGCATCTCCCTTCTTTCTCTCCCTCCTTATATATGAGTGTCTCCTCTCTTTCTCTATCCATCCAATGTCATCTTTTTCTCCCTCCTTCTAGCCGTCTCTTCTTTCTCTTCCCTCTTCCATCCAGTGTCTCCTCTTCTATGCATGTCTCCTCCCCCTTTCAGTCAGCATCTCCCACTTCTCTCTCTAACTCCCCCTCTCCCTTTTCATTCAGTGTCTGCTTGCTGCTGCTGCTTTTCCTGACAAGCAGCAGCAAAAAAACAAAATAAACAATGTAAATTCTTGGTTGATGCGGTCTAGATGGCTGCTTAGACTATGCCCAGGATAGTTGGACAATGGGAGTGCATATTATTATTTATTGGTTGGGGCCAGGGCAGAATGTCACACTGCACACAATGATGGAAAGAATACCACTTCTTTTTACTGAAAAGCAGAACTTTTACATAAGAACATAAGAATTGCCGTTGCTAGGTCAGACCAGTGGTCCATCATGCCCAGCAGTCTGCTCAAGCGGCAGCCCTTAGGTCAAAGACCAGTGCCCTGAGTCTAGCCTTATCTGTGTACGTTCTGGTTCAGCAGGAACTTGTCTAACTTTGTCTTGAATCCCTGAAGGGTGTTTTCCCCTTTAACAGCCTCCGGAAGAACATTCCTTCTACCACTCTCTGGGTGAAGAACCTTACGTTTGTACGGAATCTATCCCCTTTTAACTTTAGAGAGTGCCCTCTCATTCTCTCTACCTTGGAGAGGGTGAACAACCTGTCTTTATCTACTAAGTCTATTCCCTTCATTATCTTGAATGTTTCGATCCTATCCCCTCTCAGTCTCCTCTTTTCAAGGGAGAAGAGGCCCAGTTTCTCTAATCTCTCACTGTACGGCAACTCCTTCAGCCCCTTAACCATTTTAGTTGCCATGAGCAGCAAAGAGAGGTTGCAGTAGATCAAAAGGGCACGAGGTCTGGAGCAGAAGTGTAAACTACTCCAGTTTACATGACCAATACTAAATAATTAGAGGTTTGGATATGACAAAAACCATTGGATATGACCCTATTAAAATCCATTCAAGGCTATGCACTGCTAGTAATCAAATGACTAGCCAAATCAGATGACATCATCCAGCATGAACAGAAACAAGTTTGAACTTGATTTCTGACTTGTGTTTGGACAATACTCCTATCTTGGGACTGAACCTAACTTCAAGCTCCTATGATTCATAAAAAGGAGAGAATTATCTAAGCTCTCTCTCTTTGGCTCGCTGCTGGACAAATCTTGCTAGAATCTCTCTGCATCTCCATATTCCACTCCCAACCAATCTGCAACTGAAGAACTTTTTCTTCCAGCAACCCTCTGCAAACAGACCTCCTGGGCCTTTGTCATAGTGAGTTATTTTTAATTCAGCTTAAATTAATCATTCTACTTCTCTAACAATATTTTATATTGTTTAAAGATCCCTAAATTATATAGGCAGTCCCCCTTTTATGAACATCCGACTTATGTCGGACTTATACTTACGAATGGGGGTCTCGTTCTACCTTTGGTGTCCCAATGCGCCCCTCTCTCTCCATTCTGAGTCCCAAGGTAACTCTCTCTCTCTTCCTCCCTCTGTCCATTCTGTGTCCCAAGTATGTGCCTCCCTCCAGCAGGTGTTTACCTTTTTCTGGCTGGCTCCCTCCTCCTTCCAGCTGCAGTCATTTTTCTGCACAAAGCCGCGGGCAGTGGCTCTTATGTGTGTCCCGCGGCTAAGCTGGAAGCCTTCCCTCCTCCTGCCTGCTAAGGTTGTAATTTACGGGATTTGCCTGTATGACACAGCAGGTAACCTGAATATCGCCTCTCTCTTCTTCTTAGACTAACAGGGATGGAAATGTTCCCCAAATCTCCTTATTAAAACAAGCTGGCAAGTGGATTTCAGGTTTGTTACTTGTCCCTTGAATCCTTGCTTATTCAGCAAGTGCCCTTGGTGCCTATTATAGCAGGCTGATTCTGCATTGAGGATTACTGCATCGGGCTGGACAGGAGGGATGCCCCTCTTAGCATGGGTCAAAGGTAGGAGATAGAATCTATGACAAATCTGGCAGGAAACAAGGAATTTATAACACATAGGGGAGAGGTCACTGCTGCCACCAGACCCTGCCCAAGTGATCATAAACCCTCCTAGTTCCTTCAGTTTCTAGAGGATTCTATACTATTCCCCTTAGTTCTCTAATTCTCTGGAAGCTTCTAGTGTGAACATGTGATTTCTTGACAGGTGCAGCATCAGCAAGTTCACAGAAAGGCCAAAAAAGAAACTGGCTCAAAGCTGTCTATCTGCTCAGGGCAGAAGCCTAGAGATAAGTGCTGTAATAGAATGCAGGCAGCCTCTTCCCATTGTCTTTTAGGGCTGCAAAGTCCAGAAATGGAAGCACTCATTTTTGAATGAAATGATGAACTGTGCACAGCACAAACTGCTATTGAAATTCTCATGATGTTACACCAAGAAGAAAGAGGCGTGGGGCTGTGTTCAGGCATGCCAGTCCTCTGGCCCCTCTAATGTCAATTCCTATTCTGGGGCAGGGGACCGGAAAAGCAAACTTCAGACTCCTGAACAGTGCAGGCCTTGGCCTGCTTTTTCTTGGTTTGCGACTACCACCGCTGTTCATTAGGAGCAGCAGCAATAGTGGTGGTTGCAGTGGCTTAGTGGGAGAATTTCCCATTATGCTGCAATCTGTTTCACAAGAAATTAACCAAGCTGGTTTCTTTGCTTTAATTGCTGATGAAACTAGGGTCACAAGTAAGCAGCAATCCTTTTCAGTTCTTTATGAAAGGTGTTTTGGTTTTCAACCATTTACTTCTGAATGTAGCCTCCTTGCATCCTTGTATAAGCATTGATATAAAGAGATGCATCGCACAGACTTATGAATATGATGGTGCCAGCTTAATAATCTGCTCTCTAAATGGGGTCCAGTCATTAAGAACATAAGAATTGTCATACTGGGCCAGAGCAAAATGTCCATCAAGCCCAGTATCCTGTTTCCAGCAATGGCCAATCCAGGTCACAAGTATCTAACAAGATCCCAAGATTTTATGCTGTTTATCCAAGGATTAAGCAGTGGATTTCTCCAAGCCATCTCAATAATGGCTTTATTAGGAAATTATCCAAATCTGTTTTAAACCCTTATAAGCTAAATGCTTTCACTACATTCTCTGGCAATGAATTTCAGAGCTTAATTACATGTTGAGTGAAGAAGTATTTTCTCTGGTATGATTTAAATCTACTGCATAGTAGCTTCATCGCTTGCCCCTAGTCTTAGTATTTTCAGAAAGAGTAAACAAGTGATTCACATCTACCCTTTCCACTTCACTCAGTATTTTATAAACCTCTATCATATCTTCCGAGCTCTAGGGGGGCAAATCTATAAGTGGATACCTCTTTTTTAGTTGCTCCAGTGTCACGCAATGCGTACTCTGTAACGACATCTGAGCTCCCACTTTCTATTATAAAATACTAGAATAACCTGATATTAATGTGCAAAAAGTTAAGGCATCCATGGTTACATCAGCCATAGACCTGGCATAACTGGGAGTCTAAATGCATCAAAAGTGCACGTAACTTAAAATATCCTTACAACAGTGTCAATACCCCTTCCATGTTCCACCCATGTGAATACCTCTTCCATTTATATGGTATGCAACCTAAACAGGCTCTTACACTTAATCACTTTGCTGTCACTTATGCACATATGGGTTCACATATCCCACAAAAGTACTAGTATTCTGTACATTTAAGTGTGCGAATGTTACATAAATGAGGGTGACCAGTTATAGAACTGCCTTTCACATATTCTTTGTTTTAATCACAGACTACATTTATGTGCATGTTTGCAAAGAGATAGATGCTGCCGCAGACTTCTTTAGGCTTCTACAAAACTGTACACTATTGCATCACATGATCTTAAGGAGGCCAAACAAGTTATAAAGGCGATGGCAAAAGCTAGAAGATGCTAGGGTGCATAAGGAGAGGTATGGCCAGTTGGAAAAAGGAGATATTAATGCTCCTGTATTAGACTTTTTTCAGACCTCATTTAGAATATTGTGTACAAGCCTGGAACATAAGCAGTGCCTCTGCTGGGTCAGACCAGGGGTCCATCCTGCCCAGCAGTCCACTCACGCGGTGGCCCATCAGGTCCAGGACCTGTATAGTGATCTCTATCTATATCCTTCTATCCCTTTTTTCTTCAGGAATTCATCCAATCCTTTCTTGAACCCTGATACCGTACCCTGTCCTATCACACCCTCTGGAAGCGCATTTCAGGCATCTACCACCCTTTGGGTGAAGAAGAACTTCCTAGCATTGGTTTTGAATCTGTCTGCTCTTAATTTTTCCATATGCCTTCTTGTTCTTGTAGTTTCTGAAAGTTTGAAGAATCTGTCCCTCTCCACTTTCTCTATGCCCTTCATGATCTTGTAAATCTCTATCATGTCCCCTCTAAATCTCCACTTTTCCAGGGAAAAGAACCCCAGTTTCTCTAATCTTTCAGCATATGAAAGGTTTTCCATACCTCATATCAATCGCGTTTCTCCTTTCTGAACCCTCTCGAGTATCGCCATATCCTTCTTAAGGTACGGCGACCAATATTGGACGCAGTACTCCGGATGCGGGTGCACCATTGTCCGATACAACGGCAGGATGACCTCTTTCGATCTTGTTGTAATGCCTTTTTTGATAATACCCAGCATTCTATTTGCCTTCTTTCACAAAGATATAAACACTTCACAAAGATAAACAGAATGGAGTCGGTCCAGTTGAAGACTACTAAAATGGTCAGTGGTCTTTGTCATAAGGTGTATGGGGACAGATTTAAAAGATCTCAATGTATATACTTTGGAGGAAAGGCAGGAGTGGGGTGATATGATAAACATTTGAATACCTATGTGGTATAATGTAAATGAGGCGAGTCTCTTTCATTTGAAAAGAAGCTCAAGAATGAGAGGGCATAGGATGAAGTTAAGAGGTGATGGGCTCAACAGTAATCTAAGGAAATACCTTTTTACAGAAAGACTGGTAGATGCATGGAATGGTCTCCTGGTAGAGGTGGTGGATACATGGAGCTGTATTTTCAAAGCACTCCAAACACTTTTAAAATGAACTCTACAAATCAACTAAATTTCGAATGAACAACAAAGTTGAAAAAATCAGTAGTTTTTAGGCCAGGGCAGGAGAATTGTTAATGGAGGAGGTAGGAGAGTAGCAAAGCAAGAGAGTAGCAAGGTAAGAGAGAGAGGAGGTAGAGAGAGAAATAAGAGGTCAATGTAGAAAGGAACCACAAAGCAGCTCAAAGTACACATCAACCACAAAGCAGCTCAATGTACACATCAACCACAAAGCACCTAAACAT
Source organism: Geotrypetes seraphini (assembly GCF_902459505.1). NCBI lineage: Eukaryota > Metazoa > Chordata > Amphibia > Gymnophiona > Dermophiidae > Geotrypetes > Geotrypetes seraphini. Next base: position 139,001,820 of record NC_047089.1, read on the forward strand.
ACACAAGAACCAGAAAGAACCTAAACGTACACAAGAAACAGAAAACACCTAAAATGTACATCTGAAACACAAAAAAGCTAAATAAACAACTGAACCACAAAGCAGCTCAACGTACACATCAACCACAAAGCACCTAAATGTACACAAGAACCAGAAAACACCTAAAATGTACATCTGAAACACAAGAAAAGCTAAATATACAACTGAACCACAATGGAAGCTAAATGTACACATTTACTACAAAGCAGCTAAGTGTACACATGAACCACAAAGCAGCTAGAGAGAAATAAGGAAAATATGCATTGACTTTGTTGTACATTATAAATTTAGCTGTTGTGGCCTCCTCATCTCCCCTTATAGCCACACCCATGCCTCCAAACACTTTTAAAATGATCTACAAAGCAACTTAATTTACAATGAACTACCAAGTAAGTGCAGGTATAATGCCAGCGCAGGAGAATTGTTAATGGGGTATGCTTAAAGGCAGAAGCGTAAGAAGACAAGAGAGGGAGGAGGTAGAGAGAGAAATAAGGAAACAAGCATTGACTTGGTAATACATTATAAATTTAGCTGTTGTGGCCTCCTCATCTCCCCTTATAGCCACACCCATGCCTCCAAACACTTTTAAAATGAACTCTACAAATCAACTAAATTTCGAATGAACAACAAAGTTGAAAAAATCAGTAGTTTTTAGGCCAGGGCAGGAGAATTGTTAATGGAGGAGGTAGGAGAGTAGCAAAGCAAGAGAGTAGCAAGGTAAGAGAGAGAGGAGGTAGAGAGAGAAATAAGAGGTCAATGTAGAAAGGAACCACAAAGCAGCTCAAAGTACACATCAACCACAAAGCAGCTCAATGTACACATCAACCACAAAGCAGCTCAATGTACACATCAACCACAAAGCAGCTCAATGTACACATCAACCACAAAGCACCTAAACATACACAAGAACCAGAAAGAACCTAAACGTACACAAGAAACAGAAAACACCTAAAATGTACATCTGAAACACAAAAAAAGCTAAATAAACAACTGAACCACAAAGCAGCTCAATGTACACATCAACCACAAAGCACCTAAACGTACACAAGAACCAGAAAACACCTAAAATGTACATCTGAAACACAAGAAAAGCTAAATATACAACTGAACCACAATGGAAGCTAAATGTACACATTTACTACAAAGCAGCTAAGTGTACACATGAACCACAAAGCAGCTAGAGAGAAATAAGGAAAATATGCATTGACTTTGTTGTACATTATAAATTTAGCTGTTGTGGCCTCCTCATCTCCCCTTATAGCCACACCCATGCCTCCAAACACTTTTAAAATGAACTCTACAAATCAACTAAATTTCGAATGAACAACAAAGTTGAAAAAATCAGTACAGTTTTTAGGCCAGGGCAGGAGAATTGTTAATGGAGGAGGTAGGAGAGTAGCAAAGCAAGAGAGTAGCAAGGTAAGAAAGAGAGGAGGTAGAGAGAGAAATAAGAGGTCAATGTAGAAAGGAACCACAAAGCAGCTCAAAGTACACATCAACCACAAAGCAGCTCAATGTACACATCAACCACAAAGCAGCTCAATGTACACATCAACCACAAAGCACCTAAACATACACAAGAACCAGAAAGAACCTAAACGTACACAAGAAACAGAAAACACCTAAAATGTACATCTGAAACACAAGAAAAGCTAAATATACAACTGAACCACAATGGAAGCTAAATGTACACATTTACTACAAAGCAGCTAAGTGTACACATGAACCACAAAGCAGCTAGAGAGAAATAAGGAAAATATGCATTGACTTTGTTGTACATTATAAATTTAGCTGTTGTGGCCTCCTCATCTCCCCTTATAGCCACACCCATGCCTCCAAACACTTTTAAAATGATCTACAAAGCAACTTAATTTACAATGAACTACCAAGTAAGTGCAGGTATAATGCCAGCGCAGGAGAATTGTTAATGGGGTATGCTTAAAGGCAGAAGCGTAAGAAGACAAGAGAGGGAGGAGGTAGAGAGAGAAATAAGGAAACAAGCATTGACTTGGTAATACATTATAAATTTAGCTGTTGTGGCCTCCTCATCTCCCCTTATAGCCACACCCATGCCTCCAAACACTTTTAAAATGAACTCTACAAATCAACTAAATTTCGAATGAACAACAAAGTTGAAAAAATCAGTACAGTTTTTAGGCTAGGGCAGGAGAATTGTTAATGGAGGAGGTAGGAGAGTAGCAAAGCAAGAGAGTAGCAAGGTAAGAGAGAGAGGAGGTAGAGAGAGAAATAAGAGGTCAATGTAGAAAGGAACCACAAAGCAGCTCAAAGTACACATCAACCACAAAGCAGCTCAATGTACACATCAACCACAAAGCACCTAAACATACACATCAACCACAAAGCACCTAAACGTACACAAGAACCAGAAAACACCTAAAATGTACATCTGAAACACAAGAAAAGCTAAATATACAACTGAACCACAATGGAAGCTAAATGTACACATTTACTACAAAGCAGCTAAGTGTACTCATGAACCACAAAGCAGCTAGAGAGAAATAAGGAAAATATGCATTGACTTTGTTGTACATTATAAATTTAGCTGTTGTGGCCTCCTCATCTCCCCTTATAGCCACACCCATGCCTCCAAACACTTTTAAAATGATCTACAAAGCAACTTAATTTACAATGAACTACCAAGTAAGTGCAGGTATAATGCCAGCGCAGGAGAATTGTTAATGGGGTATGCTTAAAGGCAGAAGCGTAAGAAGACAAGAGAGGGAGGAGGTAGAGAGAGAAATAAGGAAACAAGCATTGACTTGGTAATACATTATAAATTTAGCTGTTGTGGCCTCCTCATCTCCCCTTATAGCCACACCCATGCCTCCAAACACTTTTAAAATGAACTCTACAAATCAACTAAATTTCGAATGAACAACAAAGTTGAAAAAATCAGTAGTTTTTAGGCCAGGGCAGGAGAATTGTTAATGGAGGAGGTAGGAGAGTAGCAAAGCAAGAGAGTAGCAAGGTAAGAGAGAGAGGAGGTAGAGAGAGAAATAAGAGGTCAATGTAGAAAGGAACCACAAAGCAGCTCAAAGTACACATCAACCACAAAGCAGCTCAATGTACACATCAACCACAAAGCAGCTCAATGTACACATCAACCACAAAGCACCTAAACATACACAAGAACCAGAAAGAACCTAAACGTACACAAGAAACAGAAAACACCTAAAATGTACATCTGAAACACAAAAAAAGCTAAATAAACAACTGAACCACAAAGCAGCTCAATGTACACATCAACCACAAAGCACCTAAACGTACACAAGAACCAGAAAACACCTAAAATGTACATCTGAAACACAAGAAAAGCTAAATATACAACTGAACCACAATGGAAGCTAAATGTACACATTTACTACAAAGCAGCTAAGTGTACACATGAACCACAAAGCAGCTAGAGAGAAATAAGGAAAATATGCATTGACTTTGTTGTACATTATAAATTTAGCTGTTGTGGCCTCCTCATCTCCCCTTATAGCCACACCCATGCCTCCAAACACTTTTAAAATGATCTACAAAGCAACTTAATTTACAATGAACTACCAAGTAAGTGCAGGTATAATGCCAGCGCAGGAGAATTGTTAATGGGGTATGCTTAAAGGCAGAAGCGTAAGAAGACAAGAGAGGGAGGAGGTAGAGAGAGAAATAAGGAAACAAGCATTGACTTGGTAATACATTATAAATTTAGCTGTTGTGGCCTCCTCATCTCCCCTTATAGCCACACCCATGCCTCCAAACACTTTTAAAATGATCTACAAAGCAACTTAATTTACAATGAACTACCAAGTAAGTGCAGGTATAATGCCAGCGCAGGAGAATTGTTAATGGGGTATGCTTAAAGGCAGAAGCGTAAGAAGACAAGAGAGGGAGGAGGTAGAGAGAGAAATAAGGAAACAAGCATTGACTTGGTAATACATTATAAATTTAGCTGTTGTGGCCTCCTCATCTCCCCTTATAGCCACACCCATGCCTCCAAACACTTTTAAAATGAACTCTACAAATCAACTAAATTTCGAATGAACAACAAAGTTGAAAAAATCAGTACAGTTTTTAGGCCAGGGCAGGAGAATTGTTAATGGAGGAGGTAGGAGAGTAGCAAAGCAAGAGAGTAGCAAGGTAAGAGAGAGAGGAGGTAGAGAGAGAAATAAGAGGTCAATGTAGAAAGGAACCACAAAGCAGCTCAAAGTACACATCAACCACAAAGCAGCTCAATGTACACATCAACCACAAAGCAGCTCAATGTACACATCAACCACAAAGCAGCTCAATGTACACATCAACCACAAAGCACCTAAACATACACAAGAACCAGAAAGAACCTAAACGTACACAAGAAACAGAAAACACATAAAATGTACATCTGAAACACAAAAAAGCTAAATAAACAACTGAACCACAAAGCAGCTCAATGTACACATCAACCACAAAGCACCTAAACGTACACAAGAACCAGAAAACACCTAAAATGTACATCTGAAACACAAGAAAAGCTAAATATACAACTGAACCACAATGGAAGCTAAATGTACACATTTACTACAAAGCAGCTAAGTGTACTCATGAACCACAAAGCAGCTAGAGAGAAATAAGGAAAATATGCATTGACTTTGTTGTACATTATAAATTTAGCTGTTGTGGCCTCCTCATCTCCCCTTATAGCCACACCCATGCCTCCAAACACTTTTAAAATGATCTACAAAGCAACTTAATTTACAATGAACTACCAAGTAAGTGCAGGTATAATGCCAGCGCAGGAGAATTGTTAATGGGGTATGCTTAAAGGCAGAAGCGTAAGAAGACAAGAGAGGGAGGAGGTAGAGAGAGAAATAAGGAAACAAGCATTGACTTGGTAATACATTATAAATTTAGCTGTTGTGGCCTCCTCATCTCCCCTTATAGCCACACCCATGCCTCCAAACACTTTTAAAATGAACTCTACAAATCAACTAAATTTCGAATGAACAACAAAGTTGAAAAAATCAGTAGTTTTTAGGCCAGGGCAGGAGAATTGTTAATGGAGGAGGTAGGAGAGTAGCAAAGCAAGAGAGTAGCAAGGTAAGAGAGAGAGGAGGTAGAGAGAGAAATAAGAGGTCAATGTAGAAAGGAACCACAAAGCAGCTCAATGTACACATCAACCACAAAGCAGCTCAATGTACACATCAACCACAAAGCAGCTCAATGTACACATCAACCACAAAGCACCTAAACATACACAAGAACCAGAAAGAACCTAAACGTACACAAGAAACAGAAAACACCTAAAATGTACATCTGAAACACAAAAAAAGCTAAATAAACAACTGAACCACAAAGCAGCTCAATGTACACATCAACCACAAAGCACCTAAACGTACACAAGAACCAGAAAACACCTAAAATGTACATCTGAAACACAAGAAAAGCTAAATATACAACTGAACCACAATGGAAGCTAAATGTACACATTTACTACAAAGCAGCTAAGTGTACACATGAACCACAAAGCAGCTAGAGAGAAATAAGGAAAATATGCATTGACTTTGTTGTACATTATAAATTTAGCTGTTGTGGCCTCCTCATCTCCCCTTATAGCCACACCCATGCCTCCAAACACTTTTAAAATGATCTACAAAGCAACTTAATTTACAATGAACTACCAAGTAAGTGCAGGTATAATGCCAGCGCAGGAGAATTGTTAATGGGGTATGCTTAAAGGCAGAAGCGTAAGAAGACAAGAGAGGGAGGAGGTAGAGAGAGAAATAAGGAAACAAGCATTGACTTGGTAATACATTATAAATTTAGCTGTTGTGGCCTCCTCATCTCCCCTTATAGCCACACCCATGCCTCCAAACACTTTTAAAATGAACTCTACAAATCAACTAAATTTCGAATGAACAACAAAGTTGAAAAAATCAGTACAGTTTTTAGGCCAGGGCAGGAGAATTGTTAATGGAGGAGGTAGGAGAGTAGCAAAGCAAGAGAGTAGCAAGGTAAGAGAGAGAGGAGGTAGAGAGAGAAATAAGAGGTCAATGTAGAAAGGAACCACAAAGCAGCTCAAAGTACACATCAACCACAAAGCAGCTCAATGTACACATCAACCACAAAGCAGCTCAATGTACACATCAACCACAAAGCACCTAAACATACACATCAACCACAAAGCACCTAAACGTACACAAGAACCAGAAAACACCTAAAATGTACATCTGAAACACAAGAAAAGCTAAATATACAACTGAACCACAATGGAAGCTAAATGTACACATTTACTACAAAGCAGCTAAGTGTACACATGAACCACAAAGCAGCTAGAGAGAAATAAGGAAAATATGCATTGACTTTGTTGTACATTATAAATTTAGCTGTTGTGGCCTCCTCATCTCCCCTTATAGCCACACCCATGCCTCCAAACACTTTTAAAATGATCTACAAAGCAACTTAATTTACAATGAACTACCAAGTAAGTGCAGGTATAATGCCAGCGCAGGAGAATTGTTAATGGGGTATGCTTAAAGGCAGAAGCGTAAGAAGACAAGAGAGGGAGGAGGTAGAGAGAGAAATAAGGAAACAAGCATTGACTTGGTAATACATTATAAATTTAGCTGTTGTGGCCTCCTCATCTCCCCTTATAGCCACACCCATGCCTCCAAACACTTTTAAAATGAACTCTACAAATCAACTAAATTTCGAATGAACAACAAAGTTGAAAAAATCAGTACAGTTTTTAGGCCAGGGCAGGAGAATTGTTAATGGAGGAGGTAGGAGAGTAGCAAAGCAAGAGAGTAGCAAGGTAAGAGAGAGAGGAGGTAGAGAGAGAAATAAGAGGTCAATGTAGAAAGGAACCACAAAGCAGCTCAAAGTACACATCAACCACAAAGCAGTTCAATGTACACATCAACCACAAAGCAGCTCAATGTACACATCAACCACAAAGCAGCTCAATGTATACATCAACCACAAAGCACCTAAACATACACAAGAACCAGAAAGAACCTAAACGTACACAAGAAACAGAAAACACATAAAATGTACATCTGAAACACAAAAAAGCTAAATAAACAACTGAACCACAAAGCAGCTCAATGTACACATCAACCACAAAGCACCTAAACGTACACAAGAACCAGAAAACACCTAAAATGTACATCTGAAACACAAGAAAAGCTAAATATACAACTGAACCACAATGGAAGCTAAATGTACACATTTACTACAAAGCAGCTAAGTGTACTCATGAACCACAAAGCAGCTAGAGAGAAATAAGGAAAATATGCATTGACTTTGTTGTACATTATAAATTTAGCTGTTGTGGCCTCCTCATCTCCCCTTATAGCCACACCCATGCCTCCAAACACTTTTAAAATGATCTACAAAGCAACTTAATTTACAATGAACTACCAAGTAAGTGCAGGTATAATGCCAGCGCAGGAGAATTGTTAATGGGGTATGCTTAAAGGCAGAAGCGTAAGAAGACAAGAGAGGGAGGAGGTAGAGAGAGAAATAAGGAAACAAGCATTGACTTGGTAATACATTATAAATTTAGCTGTTGTGGCCTCCTCATCTCCCCTTATAGCCACACCCATGCCTCCAAACACTTTTAAAATGAACTCTACAAATCAACTAAATTTCGAATGAACAACAAAGTTGAAAAAATCAGTAGTTTTTAGGCCAGGGCAGGAGAATTGTTAATGGAGGAGGTAGGAGAGTAGCAAAGCAAGAGAGTAGCAAGGTAAGAGAGAGAGGAGGTAGAGAGAGAAATAAGAGGTCAATGTAGAAAGGAACCACAAAGCAGCTCAAAGTACACATCAACCACAAAGCAGCTCAATGTACACATCAACCACAAAGCAGCTCAATGTACACATCAACCACAAAGCACCTAAACGTACACAAGAACCAGAAAACACCTAAAATGTACATCTGAAACACAAGAAAAGCTAAATATACAACTGAACCACAATGGAAGCTAAATGTACACATTTACTACAAAGCAGCTAAGTGTACTCATGAACCACAAAGCAGCTAGAGAGAAATAAGGAAAATATGCATTGACTTTGTTGTACATTATAAATTTAGCTGTTGTGGCCTCCTCATCTCCCCTTATAGCCACACCCATGCCTCCAAACACTTTTAAAATGATCTACAAAGCAACTTAATTTACAATGAACTACCAAGTAAGTGCAGGTATAATGCCAGCGCAGGAGAATTGTTAATGGGGTATGCTTAAAGGCAGAAGCGTAAGAAGACAAGAGAGGGAGGAGGTAGAGAGAGAAATAAGGAAACAAGCATTGACTTGGTAATACATTATAAATTTAGCTGTTGTGGCCTCCTCATCTCCCCTTATAGCCACACCCATGCCTCCAAACACTTTTAAAATGAACTCTACAAATCAACTAAATTTCGAATGAACAACAAAGTTGAAAAAATCAGTAGTTTTTAGGCCAGGGCAGGAGAATTGTTAATGGAGGAGGTAGGAGAGTAGCAAAGCAAGAGAGTAGCAAGGTAAGAAAGAGAGGAGGTAGAGAGAGAAATAAGAGGTCAATGTAGAAAGGAACCACAAAGCAGCTCAAAGTACACATCAACCACAAAGCAGCTCAATGTACACATCAACCACAAAGCACCTAAACATACACAAGAACCAGAAAGAACCTAAACGTACACAAGAAACAGAAAACACCTAAAATGTACATCTGAAACACAAAAAAAGCTAAATAAACAACTGAACCACAAAGCAGCTCAATGTACACATCAACCACAAAGCACCTAAACGTACACAAGAACCAGAAAACACCTAAAATGTACATCTGAAACACAAGAAAAGCTAAATATACAACTGAACCACAATGGAAGCTAAATGTACACATTTACTACAAAGCAGCTAAGTGTACACATGAACCACAAAGCAGCTAGAGAGAAATAAGGAAAATATGCATTGACTTTGTTGTACATTATAAATTTAGCTGTTGTGGCCTCCTCATCTCCCCTTATAGCCACACCCATGCCTCCAAACACTTTTAAAATGATCTACAAAGCAACTTAATTTACAATGAACTACCAAGTAAGTGCAGGTATAATGCCAGCGCAGGAGAATTGTTAATGGGGTATGCTTAAAGGCAGAAGCGTAAGAAGACAAGAGAGGGAGGAGGTAGAGAGAGAAATAAGGAAACAAGCATTGACTTGGTAATACATTATAAATTTAGCTGTTGTGGCCTCCTCATCTCCCCTTATAGCCACACCCATGCCTCCAAACACTTTTAAAATGAACTCTACAAATCAACTAAATTTCGAATGAACAACAAAGTTGAAAAAATCAGTACAGTTTTTAGGCCAGGGCAGGAGAATTGTTAATGGAGGAGGTAGGAGAGTAGCAAAGCAAGAGAGTAGCAAGGTAAGAGAGAGAGGAGGTAGAGAGAGAAATAAGAGGTCAATGTAGAAAGGAACCACAAAGCAGCTCAAAGTACACATCAACCACAAAGCAGCTCAATGTACACATCAACCACAAAGCAGCTCAATGTACACATCAACCACAAAGCACCTAAACATACACGTCAACCACAAAGCACCTAAACGTACACAAGAACCAGAAAACACCTAAAATGTACATCTGAAACACAAGAAAAGCTAAATATACAACTGAACCACAATGGAAGCTAAATGTACACATTTACTACAAAGCAGCTAAGTGTACTCATGAACCACAAAGCAGCTAGAGAGAAATAAGGAAAATATGCATTGACTTTGTTGTACATTATAAATTTAGCTGTTGTGGCCTCCTCATCTCCCCTTATAGCCACACCCATGCCTCCAAACACTTTTAAAATGATCTACAAAGCAACTTAATTTACAATGAACTACCAAGTAAGTGCAGGTATAATGCCAGCGCAGGAGAATTGTTAATGGGGTATGCTTAAAGGCAGAAGCGTAAGAAGACAAGAGAGGGAGGAGGTAGAGAGAGAAATAAGGAAACAAGCATTGACTTGGTAATACATTATAAATTTAGCTGTTGTGGCCTCCTCATCTCCCCTTATAGCCACACCCATGCCTCCAAACACTTTTAAAATGAACTCTACAAATCAACTAAATTTCGAATGAACAACAAAGTTGAAAAAATCAGTAGTTTTTAGGCCAGGGCAGGAGAATTGTTAATGGAGGAGGTAGGAGAGTAGCAAAGCAAGAGAGTAGCAAGGTAAGAGAGAGAGGAGGTAGAGAGAGAAATAAGAGGTCAATGTAGAAAGGAACCACAAAGCAGCTCAAAGTACACATCAACCACAAAGCAGCTCAATGTACACATCAACCACAAAGCAGCTCAATGTACACATCAACCACAAAGCACCTAAACATACACATCAACCACAAAGCACCTAAACGTACACAAGAACCAGAAAACACCTAAAATGTACATCTGAAACACAAGAAAAGCTAAATATACAACTGAACCACAATGGAAGCTAAATGTACACATTTACTACAAAGCAGCTAAGTGTACTCATGAACCACAAAGCAGCTAGAGAGAAATAAGGAAAATATGCATTGACTTTGTTGTACATTATAAATTTAGCTGTTGTGGCCTCCTCATCTCCCCTTATAGCCACACCCATGCCTCCAAACACTTTTAAAATGATCTACAAAGCAACTTAATTTACAATGAACTACCAAGTAAGTGCAGGTATAATGCCAGCGCAGGAGAATTGTTAATGGGGTATGCTTAAAGGCAGAAGCGTAAGAAGACAAGAGAGGGAGGAGGTAGAGAGAGAAATAAGGAAACAAGCATTGACTTGGTAATACATTATAAATTTAGCTGTTGTGGCCTCCTCATCTCCCCTTATAGCCACACCCATGCCTCCAAACACTTTTAAAATGAACTCTACAAATCAACTAAATTTCGAATGAACAACAAAGTTGAAAAAATCAGTAGTTTTTAGGCCAGGGCAGGAGAATTGTTAATGGAGGAGGTAGGAGAGTAGCAAAGCAAGAGAGTAGCAAGGTAAGAGAGAGAGGAGGTAGAGAGAGAAATAAGAGGTCAATGTAGAAAGGAACCACAAAGCAGCTCAAAGTACACATCAACCACAAAGCAGCTCAATGTACACATCAACCACAAAGCAGCTCAATGTACACATCAACCACAAAGCACCTAAACATACACAAGAACCAGAAAGAACCTAAACGTACACAAAAAACAGAAAACACCTAAAATGTACATCTGAAACACAAAAAAAGCTAAATAAACAACTGAACCACAAAGCAGCTCAATGTACACATCAACCACAAAGCACCTAAACGTACACAAGAACCAGAAAACACCTAAAATGTACAACTGAAACACAAGAAAAGCTAAATATACAACTGAACCACAATGGAAGCTAAATGTACACATTTACTACAAAGCAGCTAAGTGTACACATGAACCACAAAGCAGCTAGAGAGAAATAAGGAAAATATGCATTGACTTTGTTGTACATTATAAATTTAGCTGTTGTGGCCTCCTCATCTCCCCTTATAGCCACACCCATGCCTCCAAACACTTTTAAAATGATCTACAAAGCAACTTAATTTACAATGAACTACCAAGTAAGTGCAGGTATAATGCCAGCGCAGGAGAATTGTTAATGGGGTATGCTTAAAGGCAGAAGCGTAAGAAGACAAGAGAGGGAGGAGGTAGAGAGAGAAATAAGGAAACAAGCATTGACTTGGTAATACATTATAAATTTAGCTGTTGTGGCCTCCTCATCTCCCCTTATAGCCACACCCATGCCTCCAAACACTTTTAAAATGAACTCTACAAATCAACTAAATTTCGAATGAACAACAAAGTTGAAAAAATCAGTACAGTTTTTAGGCCAGGGCAGGAGAATTGTTAATGGAGGAGGTAGGAGAGTAGCAAAGCAAGAGAGTAGCAAGGTAAGAGAGAGAGGAGGTAGAGAGAGAAATAAGAGGTCAATGTAGAAAGGAACCACAAAGCAGCTCAAAGTACACATCAACCACAAAGCAGCTCAATGTACACATCAACCACAAAGCAGCTCAATGTACACATCAACCACAAAGCACCTAAACATACACATCAACCACAAAGCACCTAAACGTACACAAGAACCAGAAAACACCTAAAATGTACATCTGAAACACAAGAAAAGCTAAATATACAACTGAACCACAATGGAAGCTAAATGTACACATTTACTACAAAGCAGCTAAGTGTACTCATGAACCACAAAGCAGCTAGAGAGAAATAAGGAAAATATGCATTGACTTTGTTGTACATTATAAATTTAGCTGTTGTGGCCTCCTCATCTCCCCTTATAGCCACACCCATGCCTCCAAACACTTTTAAAATGATCTACAAAGCAACTTAATTTACAATGAACTACCAAGTAAGTGCAGGTATAATGCCAGCGCAGGAGAATTGTTAATGGGGTATGCTTAAAGGCAGAAGCGTAAGAAGACAAGAGAGGGAGGAGGTAGAGAGAGAAATAAGGAAACAAGCATTGACTTGGTAATACATTATAAATTTAGCTGTTGTGGCCTCCTCATCTCCCCTTATAGCCACACCCATGCCTCCAAACACTTTTAAAATGAACTCTACAAATCAACTAAATTTCGAATGAACAACAAAGTTGAAAAAATCAGTAGTTTTTAGGCCAGGGCAGGAGAATTGTTAATGGAGGAGGTAGGAGAGTAGCAAAGCAAGAGAGTAGCAAGGTAAGAGAGAGAGGAGGGAGAGAGAGAAATAAGAGGTCAATGTAGAAAGGAACCACAAAGCAGCTCAAAGTACACATCAACCACAAAGCAGCTCAATGTACACATCAACCACAAAGCAGCTCAATGTACACATCAACCACAAAGCACCTAAACATACACAAGAACCAGAAAGAACCTAAACGTACACAAGAAACAGAAAACACCTAAAATGTACATCTGAAACACAAAAAAAGCTAAATAAACAACTGAACCACAAAGCAGCTCAATGTACACATCAACCACAAAGCACCTAAACGTACACAAGAACCAGAAAACACCTAAAATGTACAACTGAAACACAAGAAAAGCTAAATATACAACTGAACCACAATGGAAGCTAAATGTACACATTTACTACAAAGCAGCTAAGTGTACACATGAACCACAAAGCAGCTAGAGAGAAATAAGGAAAATATGCATTGACTTTGTTGTACATTATAAATTTAGCTGTTGTGGCCTCCTCATCTCCCCTTATAGCCACACCCATGCCTCCAAACACTTTTAAAATGATCTACAAAGCAACTTAATTTACAATGAACTACCAAGTAAGTGCAGGTATAATGCCAGCGCAGGAGAATTGTTAATGGGGTATGCTTAAAGGCAGAAGCGTAAGAAGACAAGAGAGGGAGGAGGTAGAGAGAGAAATAAGGAAACAAGCATTGACTTGGTAATACATTATAAATTTAGCTGTTGTGGCCTCCTCATCTCCCCTTATAGCCACACCCATGCCTCCAAACACTTTTAAAATGAACTCTACAAATCAACTAAATTTCGAATGAACAACAAAGTTGAAAAAATCAGTAGTTTTTAGGCCAGGGCAGGAGAATTGTTAATGGAGGAGGTAGGAGAGTAGCAAAGCAAGAGAGTAGCAAGGTAAGAGAGAGAGGAGGTAGAGAGAGAAATAAGAGGTCAATGTAGAAAGGAACCACAAAGCAGCTCAAAGTACACATCAACCACAAAGCAGCTCAATGTACACATCAACCACAAAGCAGCTCAATGTACACATCAACCACAAAGCACCTAAACATACACAAGAACCAGAAAGAACCTAAACGTACACAAGAAACAGAAAACACCTAAAATGTACATCTGAAACACAAAAAAAGCTAAATAAACAACTGAACCACAAAGCAGCTCAATGTACACATCAACCACAAAGCACCTAAACGTACACAAGAACCAGAAAACACCTAAAATGTACATCTGAAACACAAGAAAAGCTAAATATACAACTGAACCACAATGGAAGCTAAATGTACACATTTACTACAAAGCAGCTAAGTGTACACATGAACCACAAAGCAGCTAGAGAGAAATAAGGAAAATATGCATTGACTTTGTTGTACATTATAAATTTAGCTGTTGTGGCCTCCTCATCTCCCCTTATAGCCACACCCATGCCTCCAAACACTTTTAAAATGATCTACAAAGCAACTTAATTTACAATGAACTACCAAGTAAGTGCAGGTATAATGCCAGCGCAGGAGAATTGTTAATGGGGTATGCTTAAAGGCAGAAGCGTAAGAAGACAAGAGAGGGAGGAGGTAGAGAGAGAAATAAGGAAACAAGCATTGACTTGGTAATACATTATAAATTTAGCTGTTGTGGCCTCCTCATCTCCCCTTATAGCCACACCCATGCCTCCAAACACTTTTAAAATGAACTCTACAAATCAACTAAATTTCGAATGAACAACAAAGTTGAAAAAATCAGTACAGTTTTTAGGCCAGGGCAGGAGAATTGTTAATGGAGGAGGTAGGAGAGTAGCAAAGCAAGAGAGTAGCAAGGTAAGAGAGAGAGGAGGTAGAGAGAGAAATAAGAGGTCAATGTAGAAAGGAACCACAAAGCAGCTCAAAGTACACATCAACCACAAAGCAGCTCAATGTACACATCAACCACAAAGCAGCTCAATGTACACATCAACCACAAAGCACCTAAACATACACATCAACCACAAAGCACCTAAACGTACACAAGAACCAGAAAACACCTAAAATGTACATCTGAAACACAAGAAAAGCTAAATATACAACTGAACCACAATGGAAGCTAAATGTACACATTTACTACAAAGCAGCTAAGTGTACTCATGAACCACAAAGCAGCTAGAGAGAAATAAGGAAAATATGCATTGACTTTGTTGTACATTATAAATTTAGCTGTTGTGGCCTCCTCATCTCCCCTTATAGCCACACCCATGCCTCCAAACACTTTTAAAATGATCTACAAAGCAACTTAATTTACAATGAACTACCAAGTAAGTGCAGGTATAATGCCAGCGCAGGAGAATTGTTAATGGGGTATGCTTAAAGGCAGAAGCGTAAGAAGACAAGAGAGGGAGGAGGTAGAGAGAGAAATAAGGAAACAAGCATTGACTTGGTAATACATTATAAATTTAGCTGTTGTGGCCTCCTCATCTCCCCTTATAGCCACACCCATGCCTCCAAACACTTTTAAAATGAACTCTACAAATCAACTAAATTTCGAATGAACAACAAAGTTGAAAAAATCAGTAGTTTTTAGGCCAGGGCAGGAGAATTGTTAATGGAGGAGGTAGGAGAGTAGCAAAGCAAGAGAGTAGCAAGGTAAGAGAGAGAGGAGGTAGAGAGAGAAATAAGAGGTCAATGTAGAAAGGAACCACAAAGCAGCTCAAAGTACACATCAACCACAAAGCAGCTCAATGTACACATCAACCACAAAGCAGCTCAATGTACACATCAACCACAAAGCAGCTCAATGTACACATCAACCACAAAGCACCTAAACATACACAAGAACCAGAAAGAACCTAAACGTACACAAGAAACAGAAAACACCTAAAATGTACATCTGAAACACAAAAAAAGCTAAATAAACAACTGAACCACAAAGCAGCTCAATGTACACATCAACCACAAAGCACCTAAACGTACACAAGAACCAGAAAACACCTAAAATGTACATCTGAAACACAAGAAAAGCTAAATATACAACTGAACCACAATGGAAGCTAAATGTACACATTTACTACAAAGCAGCTAAGTGTACACATGAACCACAAAGCAGCTAGAGAGAAATAAGGAAAATATGCATTGACTTTGTTGTACATTATAAATTTAGCTGTTGTGGCCTCCTCATCTCCCCTTATAGCCACACCCATGCCTCCAAACACTTTTAAAATGATCTACAAAGCAACTTAATTTACAATGAACTACCAAGTAAGTGCAGGTATAATGCCAGCGCAGGAGAATTGTTAATGGGGTATGCTTAAAGGCAGAAGCGTAAGAAGACAAGAGAGGGAGGAGGTAGAGAGAGAAATAAGGAAACATGCATTGACTTGGTAATACATTATAAATTTAGCTGTTGTGGCCTCCTCATCTCCCCTTATAGCCACACCCATGCCTCCAAACACTTTTAAAATGAACTCTACAAATCAACTAAATTTCGAATGAACAACAAAGTTGAAAAAATCAGTAGTTTTTAGGCCAGGGCAGGAGAATTGTTAATGGAGGAGGTAGGAGAGTAGCAAAGCAAGAGAGTAGCAAGGTAAGAGAGAGAGGAGGTAGAGAGAGAAATAAGAGGTCAATGTAGAAAGGAACCACAAAGCAGCTCAAAGTACACATCAACCACAAAGCAGCTCAATGTACACATCAACCACAAAGCAGCTCAATGTACACATCAACCACAAAGCACCTAAACATACACAAGAACCAGAAAGAACCTAAACGTACACAAGAAACAGAAAACACCTAAAATGTACATCTGAAACACAAAAAAAGCTAAATAAACAACTGAACCACAAAGCAGCTCAATGTACACATCAACCACAAAGCACCTAAACGTACACAAGAACCAGAAAACACCTAAAATGTACAACTGAAACACAAGAAAAGCTAAATATACAACTGAACCACAATGGAAGCTAAATGTACACATTTACTACAAAGCAGCTAAGTGTACACATGAACCACAAAGCAGCTAGAGAGAAATAAGGAAAATATGCATTGACTTTGTTGTACATTATAAATTTAGCTGTTGTGGCCTCCTCATCTCCCCTTATAGCCACACCCATGCCTCCAAACACTTTTAAAATGATCTACAAAGCAACTTAATTTACAATGAACTACCAAGTAAGTGCAGGTATAATGCCAGCGCAGGAGAATTGTTAATGGGGTATGCTTAAAGGCAGAAGCGTAAGAAGACAAGAGAGGGAGGAGGTAGAGAGAGAAATAAGGAAACAAGCATTGACTTGGTAATACATTATAAATTTAGCTGTTGTGGCCTCCTCATCTCCCCTTATAGCCACACCCATGCCTCCAAACACTTTTAAAATGAACTCTACAAATCAACTAAATTTCGAATGAACAACAAAGTTGAAAAAATCAGTACAGTTTTTAGGCCAGGGCAGGAGAATTGTTAATGGAGGAGGTAGGAGAGTAGCAAAGCAAGAGAGTAGCAAGGTAAGAGAGAGAGGAGGTAGAGAGAGAAATAAGAGGTCAATGTAGAAAGGAACCACAAAGCAGCTCAAAGTACACATCAACCACAAAGCAGCTCAATGTACACATCAACCACAAAGCAGCTCAATGTACACATCAACCACAAAGCACCTAAACATACACAGTCAACCACAAAGCACCTAAACGTACACAAGAACCAGAAAACACCTAAAATGTACATCTGAAACACAAGAAAAGCTAAATATACAACTGAACCACAATGGAAGCTAAATGTACACATTTACTACAAAGCAGCTAAGTGTACTCATGAACCACAAAGCAGCTAGAGAGAAATAAGGAAAATATGCATTGACTTTGTTGTACATTATAAATTTAGCTGTTGTGGCCTCCTCATCTCCCCTTATAGCCACACCCATGCCTCCAAACACTTTTAAAATGATCTACAAAGCAACTTAATTTACAATGAACTACCAAGTAAGTGCAGGTATAATGCCAGCGCAGGAGAATTGTTAATGGGGTATGCTTAAAGGCAGAAGCGTAAGAAGACAAGAGAGGGAGGAGGTAGAGAGAGAAATAAGGAAACAAGCATTGACTTGGTAATACATTATAAATTTAGCTGTTGTGGCCTCCTCATCTCCCCTTATAGCCACACCCATGCCTCCAAACACTTTTAAAATGAACTCTACAAATCAACTAAATTTCGAATGAACAACAAAGTTGAAAAAATCAGTAGTTTTTAGGCCAGGGCAGGAGAATTGTTAATGGAGGAGGTAGGAGAGTAGCAAAGCAAGAGAGTAGCAAGGTAAGAGAGAGAGGAGGTAGAGAGAGAAATAAGAGGTCAATGTAGAAAGGAACCACAAAGCAGCTCAAAGTACACATCAACCACAAAGCAGCTCAATGTACACATCAACCACAAAGCAGCTCAATGTACACATCAACCACAAAGCACCTAAACATACACAAGAACCAGAAAGAACCTAAACGTACACAAGAAACAGAAAACACCTAAAATGTACATCTGAAACACAAAAAAAGCTAAATAAACAACTGAACCACAAAGCAGCTCAATGTACACATCAACCACAAAGCACCTAAACGTACACAAGAACCAGAAAACACCTAAAATGTACAACTGAAACACAAGAAAAGCTAAATATACAACTGAACCACAATGGAAGCTAAATGTACACATTTACTACAAAGCAGCTAAGTGTACACATGAACCACAAAGCAGCTAGAGAGAAATAAGGAAAATATGCATTGACTTTGTTGTACATTATAAATTTAGCTGTTGTGGCCTCCTCATCTCCCCTTATAGCCACACCCATGCCTCCAAACACTTTTAAAATGATCTACAAAGCAACTTAATTTACAATGAACTACCAAGTAAGTGCAGGTATAATGCCAGCGCAGGAGAATTGTTAATGGGGTATGCTTAAAGGCAGAAGCATAAGAAGACAAGAGAGGGAGGAGGTAGAGAGAGAAATAAGG